>NC_136464.1:183040609-184240609 GCF_902686455.1 Sciurus vulgaris | reverse complement strand
TAAATATAAATATGCTAAGCTTATCAAGGAGAGACAGCTTCAGTAATTGGTTGGTATAAGGAGACACATGGCAAACCAATACATGCTGCATATTTTTAAATAAAGGGGTTTAGGAAAGATAGGCTATCAAATATAAATCAGTAAGAAAATTCAGATTTAGTTAGCAAGTAATATAAAATAGAAGGCACATGATCATACAAGTCGCAAAGGGGACAATACTGATTATACAGCACATTTGACAACACAGAAACTAGCGACAGCAGGTGCATCTATATCCCAGTAAAGAGAAACGCTGGTCCTCCAAGGACATTAGATGCAATCACAGGAATGAACTGTGTGTCGGATCTTGAGGAAGATCTCCGTGAATTCTGAGTCACAAAGTGGTCCTGGACAAGGTTCTGGGACCATAATCCAATAACACTGTAACCAAATAACAAAAAAAATGTTTGAAATACCATACATAAAAAAACAAGCAAAGCTACATTAAACAAGCCTTGTGTTAATGAAGAAGTAGAAAGTGAACTTGGGGAATGCTTAGATTCGTATAAAAAGGAGGGTGCTAAGTGTCAAATCTTGTGGGAAACTTCTACCGTGGTACACAGGAGGAAGTGGATGGCGTTGGCTGCATTTATTAGAAACCAGAAAGACTGCAGAGATGTGGAACTATCCATTTAACTGGCTAAAAGAACAAATGAATATTGGGAATAAGTACCATACATTTTAAATATGATCAAAAGGATAAATTTCTGGAAAATGATCATAAAATGCTTAAAAAGGATCAGCAGAAGTGATAGTAGAGTTGAGCAGATGGAAAGCAGAGAAGAATCTAGAATGGGAGTCAAAGTCTTCCCCAAATAGAAGAAGACCCAGACTTTTCCATCAAACTCTCAAGCACGGGGTCCTCACTGACGAGTGAATGAAGGTGCCTGGGAGCACGGGTGGAGAGGGCTGTGGAGGAGCCCGGGACGGTGCTCACCTGCCTGCTGGTCTCCTCGGACCTGACTGCAGCCCTTCTCCCCCGAGGTCAAGGCCCAAACAGATACCGTTGATCTTGTCTCGAATTTGCCCGACCCACACTCGGGCTGGCCCCTCATCTTCCAGCTTCCCTCCTCTAGTGCTCCGGTGCACCTCAGCCACAGCCATGAATCGGGTCACTGCCCACTGAAGCCCTCGTCCTTCTCCTCGCCCATGCAGGCCCCATGGTCATGGTGCCCTCGAGTGCATTTGACCTCCTTTGTCCCTTGCTTTGTGATGTTCACTTGTCTAAGCCACAGGTTAATTTGAGCTTTTGCCCAATCCACGTCCGCATCGATGCCGCTGAAACTTGGCTGCAGAAAATCCAGCGATCGCACGGATCCCTCACCGTCTCAGTGGTCACAGACCTCACGGAGGCCTCCATGCCAATGGCGTCATGTGTCTCCGGTCCACTTGCGTTTCCCTCAGGTAGGCGAGTTTCACACTTGCCCTTCTCTCTCCAGGCCTCCAGCGAGATCCCCTCCTCGCTCGCAGCCTTGAAGTCCTCACGGGCATCTACATGCCTCCATCGCTGCTGCGACCCGCATGGCCCCGGAAGCTGAGCACTCTGCCTCCTGCCTGTTCCCGGAGGCGAGCTCTTTCTGCCCCAGTCCAAAGCCACTGTCCATCTGCACTAGCTGTCAGGCACACTGGCCTCTCCAAGACTCTGTCCTCACCGTCCTCCCCTCCCTCTGCGCCCTCTATCTTCCTGCCATGGATCACCTGGACAATGACGTCCACAGTGATGAGTTTTCTCACCTAAAAAACCCAAAACCACGCTCTCTCCCGTGCCGCTCTGACTCCTTTGCTCTCCTGGGCGAACCAGTGCTCGTCACAGATGTCGTCTGTGTTGGGTGCTGTGCTCCCCAAATCCGTCCAATGTTGGTGCGAACGAACACCTGCCACTCCCGGGTGACTGACAGCCTCCTTCTCGGTGACCCAGGGCCAGAGTGTGGTTCTCTCCTGAACTGCTGAGGGTTTGGCAGGTCAGTCTGCCCTCCCAGGCGAAGCTTCCGCCTTTGTCTTCCAGTGCAGCCATCTCAGTGGCTAACCCGCTCGTATCCTTGGCCGTTTCCTCCCCTTGTCCCAGCATATCAGGGGCTCAGGATTTGCTCCGCCTCCTGCTCCGTGCACATCCCAGGGACATTTCACCCACCTCCTGGTTTTCATTGCCACCTGTGTGGACAAGCCCCAAATCTCTGCCTCCAGCATAGGCATCGCCCGTGAAGCTCAACTGCGTAGGGGCTGGCCTGCTCCCTGCTCCCATCCCGCTCTATCAGACCCCCGCTCACCACTCAGAGCCTTGGCTCTTTCTCCTGGCTCCCAAGCTGCAGCTCAGGTGACAACCACCCAGCTCCTCAGGTTCAGGCACTTGGTGGGGCCCCTGCTCCTCCTGCTTTCTTACACCCTTAAGGATTCTACTGCAAAGTACCTTGGGATCTGCTTTCCAGTTATGTACTTTATCCTTTTCTCACGGTGCCTATTGCTACTTCTTGGTCCAAACCTGGACCATTCTTTCTACTACTTTTGAAACTGAAGATGACTGGACTCATGCCTCGTAGGGGAGGAATCAGGCAGAGCATTCTGCAGTACTTGCTAAAGGCAAGCATGCATCTGTTCTGTGAGTTAGAGAGACTCACTCTGGTCCATAAGGTATATGCACAGTGTTGTTTATGGCAGGACAGAGTTGAAAGATACCCGGGAATAAGCAATGTGGGGAAAACGTGGCTCAATTCTACATCACAGCAAGAGGCCAAATTTAGCAACATGGAGAGATCTCAAAGGCAGCATTGAATGGAAAAGCGGAATCTGCAGCACAGGGCTGATTGTGTAGCTTCAGATCTCCTTTATACCTGTGTCTTTCAAGGATACATTTGTATCCAAGGACATTAAACAAATGCCCCTGGAGTCAGAGCCTTGGCAGACAAAGGCGGAAGCTAGTCAAGGAGGGTGGGTGTGCCCTTGGAAGGCCAAGTCAGAGGACAACAGCTATGGACAACTGGAGTCACCGTCAGTGATGGACCACAAAGAGGGAATGACAAAAGCTGATACAGCACGGTGTCCTCGGCAGGCCGGCTGCACCGGTCCTGGCTCGGCCAACTCTGCCCCGGTGGGCATGGGAGGGAGGGCGTTGACTAAAAGAAGGACCTGCCATCATTCCAACTCCCACACGCACGTGTGCGCGCACACACACACCATGGCACCTAGCACTAACTGCTTCAAGTCATTTCATAGAAGCTCAGCTACAAATTGAAGGGAGTCCAACTGTCAAAGCCCACATTTTACAGAAGAGCAGAACTTTGCAAGATTTTGTGATGGAAGAAGAGTAGACTAGGTTTCCTAAAATGTCCTCATGCTGAATAAATTATTGTAAAGATGCCTGCTGCTATAAACACACACACACATGCACGCACACACACACTCAGGAAACTCAGGCAACAAGAAATCAGTCACTGTGAATGAGAAGAAGCAGAAGCCACAGTGACTTATTTCCGCTCTCTAATACTTCAGATAGTATGAGAATCAGGAAAACTGGCCAGGAAAATGGAGAGAGCGTGAGTGAGAGGAGAGGAGAAGAGATAGGACCACAAAATTCTCAGAAGTGATCAAAACAAATGAAACCAAAGACGTGCACAAAGGAAAGTGAGAAAGCAAATGTCAATCTAAACAGCTGGGCTGGCAAAACAACCTCCCAAGGTCAGGCATGAGGCAGGGATGGGTGTTGGAAAAACAAAGACTGGAAGAATGTGAGTCACTGCCTCAAGTCACAGGTGGCCTTGCCTCAGAGGGATGGAAAGTACCAGGGAGAAGCTGGGAGCAGTGGGTGGTCCACACCAACACTGGTCTCTGGAGTGACAGCTGGAACATCAAATGCACTGGGCTGAAGCCAGTGGGAGGAGACCTAGGGACACCAGAGCAGGCGGGCCAGACGGCCTGAGGCAGCCAGCCTCCCACTCTATGGGCCTCTCATGAGAAGGTGTGTAATACACAACTTCAGACTTATTACCCTAATTGGAAATGTACAGTTTATATGTGTGCACACGTGTGGAGTCTATTTGTAAAAAAGATAAACAAATAAACATGACACAGAAAACAGAAGGACAAGGCACCAAACAAGATGGTGGAAACAAGTCTAAATGTACTAACAATCACGAGGAATGGATTTTTCAGGTAAAAGACAAAGATTTCCAAATGGGAATTAAAACATCAAATTTTATGTCCTGTGCCAGAGACATGCCTAAGCCTGGGAACATAGAAATGCTCAGTAATTAATTGAAAAATGTATGTCTGGCAAATAAAATCCTAGGAAATCTAGCAGAGGAATATTAATAGCAGAGAAAAAGGCCAAAAGGCAAAACCATTACTGTAGATAAAGAAGGTCATTATATCTTGAATTAAGTTTAAATTGCCCAGAAGGTCATAAAAAGCCTAAATATTTATGGTTGTAATAAAATAGTCACAAAATATTCTTAAAAATGACAGAATATATGGAAATATAGGCAAATCCATTAATACAGTTGAATATATTCATATGACTTGGGTGAAGATTGATAGTTCAGGCAGAAAACATTTGGTACAGAGAGAAATAGTTGAACCACAGAATTAGCAAGCTGGATTTAATGGGCATATAATGAAAACTGCTCAATAATTTGAGAACCATTATTTTTATTTCTACAAAGAAAATCTACATAAATATCATGTACTGTGTCACAAAATAAGTCTAAATGAATTTTAAGGAATTAGAGCAGTCTACATTCTTTGATGACAATGTGATTAAATTGTAAATGAATAAGAAAAAGACGAAAATATAAGAGAAAGACATCTTTTAAAAATGCATATATTCAGATATTTTTAAAATTTCTAATTCATATGTCAAACATCCATTGAAGAAAAAAAAACTGAAAATGCAAATGAAAAGAATACAACTAAACAACAATGAAAATATCACTCACCAAAATACGTGAGAGACAAAGTCAGGCTCAAAGGGAGATTCAGAGCATCGTACTAAAGGAAGCTGAGAACACAGTGTTAGAGAACAAAATGGATGGGACAGAAGCAACCACTCTTTCCACTTAGGAGTCACAAAAAGCAAAGCACCGGAAAGTGGGAAGAAGTAGAAAAAGACGTTTCGAGCAGAGATGAGTGCAAGAGAGGCCAGCTACAGCAAACGTCAAGCCTGTTCTTGAAGAGACCACAGAAGAACCGCGTGGCCACAATGACCAAGAGAAGCGGAGTGGGCACAGTGCTCAGCACCCGAGCCAAGGGAAGCCCGAGCAGGGGAAACATCTTTAAAAACTCCAATGAAGGGACAGAGCAGCGAATGTACCCAAACCGGCCTTTGGAACTCTGGGCTCGGTGTTTGAATTAGAAGGCTGGTTATGAGTGTCCGACACACTAATGGATACTTCTGGATCTTCCCACGAAGCGGACCTCAGACCCACCTCGATGCCAAACACGACTCTTCTCAAAGACGCGCCTGGGCACTCCTGCAGCTGGCATCACACTGACGTCAAATCAGACAAGCAGGGCAGAGGAAATGGCAGCCAGGGCAGATGGCATCCAGGTGCAGGTGTGAATTTCTCAAACACAGTGGCCAGATGGCCCATGCCAGCAGCAGCAGCAGCAGCAGTCCCCTCAGTCTGTCCAGGGCGGCCTCCCTGCTGTGCCTGGGCTTCCTCCATGGCTACTCTCCCTGCACACCACGGGGAAGGGAGACAGGCTGCCACCTGGGCATCCCGGGAGCCTGTGTGGAGAAACCGTGAGGAGGTGACCGAGCCATTCCTGTGACCCCCTTGACCTGGTATGCTGTGCCTCCTTGTCCTCCCCACCCTGAATCTTTGTGAGCCAGCCTGGGTTGAGCCACCCTAATCGGGGCCAAAGAGCTTTGGTCTTTGTCCTCAAAGAGCTTCTAGTCTCCTGATAAAGACACAAATAAATAGAACTGTGCAAATGTGATAAGAAGGACAGACATCCAGTGTGCAGGATTGCTTCTAGCAGAGTCCATCGTGGAAAGCTGGTTTTGCTGATGATTAGCAAAGATGCTCTGAGGAAATAATATTTGATCTGAGCTTAAAGATGCACGAAGAGTTGGCCAGGCAAAGAAAGAAGGAGACGAGTCCAGGGAAGAGTATGCCCACGTGCCCCGCGGGGCAGGGCCACGCACACCCAGACCTGGAGTCTGTGGGAGAAGAGAGCAGCTCCCAGGGGAGACGGGGAGCCGGCAGGGCTCAGTCGACCAGGTCTAGCAGCTGCAGAGGAGGGAACTTGAACTTCAAAGGGCATCCCACGGCTGTAAAGGGGGGAGAAACAACAAATTGGGGCTCTTCTTCCTAGAGCCCCTTCTGACTGTGGTGTTGAGTCGAGCACAGCAGGAACGAGCAGAACAAACAGGACAGCTTTGCCTGGGCAGAGGCCACGGTGGCTGCGACAAGGGTGGAGTTGAAGCTCAGCTGTGATATTCAGGAAAACAAGGACAGAACTGGATGGCTGTGCGGGGGAGTCGCCTTAGTTTACTTTGTTCTATTAAGCAATACTCGAAGCCGGGTTCTTACGAGAACAGGTTGTTTAGCTCACAGTTTGGAAGCTGAAAGTCCAAGACTGGGCAGCCTCATCTGTCATCTGTCTGATGTCCCGGCAGCAGTGTCTTGATGGCATAGTGTCAGGAACACTTGCAAGAGGGAGAGATCACCTGTACAGGAGGGAGACAGGAAGGTCCTGGCCAGGCTGTTCTCTTTTAACAGCTCACTCTTGTGAAGACGAAGGCTATGAGCCCAGCCTGGACCACTTCCGGGGGAGAGGCCCACACTGAGCTAAGCACCTCCTGCCAGGTCCCACCTCTGGAAGCTCCCACCACCTCTGACTATGGGCCCACGGGGACCGAGTCTCCAGCATGTGTAACAACCACATGCCAACCACAGCAGGTGTTGAGAAGACCAAGCAATGAAGAATGTACTCCTGGGTAGATGGAGAGGCCCCCTCACCAACAAGCCCCAGGAGAGAAGGACCCAGTGAGGTGCAGGGTGAGGGGAAGAGGACCGTGCTCGGTGGTGTGAACGGGCGTGGGACCAGTCCACAGCTCAGAGGGCAGGCGCGAGACTTGGGTTTTAAGGCCACGTGTGCATAGTGGGAACTTGGATGGCGACCGTCGGGATGTTGACGAGGCGGCAGAGACTGCAGACAGCAAGGAGAGCAGGACAGGCTTTTGGGGCCCTGTAGTTTGGGCAGAGCGTTAGAAGGAGCATCAGAGAAATGGAAGGAAAACCAGAGGAACATGGTGTCCTGGAGAGCAGAGAAGAGGGACTTGCAGAAGGAAGCTGTGGTCTGGAGATGGAGGATGGAGCGGCTGGAGAAGGAGAAACCCGTTCTACCTAGAGCTACGTGTGCCCTAGGGCTGTTCCAAAGCCAGGTGGTAGTGTCACAGGCCAAGTGGGAACTCAGAGAACGCTTGGCCAGCCTGCCTTTCTTAGTCCAGGTCCCTGCCACTGACAGCATGGTCCCTTCACGCTCCTGTCCCACATTTACTATTTCCAATAAATGAGGAAGGCTCACCCCTTTCCTCCTCTTTCCACAAAGCTTCTCTGTTTCCAGTTGAGAATTAGCAATCAAAGAGAAAATCCACCCAGTAGTGTGGGGTGGCACGTGGGGGCTTTTCCACGTCCGGGGCTGACACACGGTGTCCCTGCCCCACGCTGCACTGTGATGCTTCCCATTGAGTCCCCCCCACCGCTGCATGGTTCCTTATGGTTCCCACTCCGGCTCCTGCCCGGCAAGCTCCAGCACTATCGGGATTTGCTGAGACGCAGTGCTCTGCTTCTCCCCCGCAGTGAGGGCCCACTGGCCTTTGTCAGGACTCTGGACTTCCTGTGGGCCAGGCAATGCAGCTGGTCCCAGGATCACGCACTGCCAATCTCTACCCTGTTTTATTCCCCGAAATGTTTGACAGAGTATATTTTACAGGGTTTCACCAAAAGCTGAAAACAGAAGACGCATCTTGCTCGGTATCATCGACCAGCATCAAGTGTGTTCCCTGACTCCCCAGGGGCGGGTCCCAGTCCTTTTCTTTCCCCCAGGGACCAGCCCAAGGCTATTATTACCTTTTTCTCCTAGGGTCCCTTCCAGGGGCCCAGAAGGGACAAAGAAAGAAGAGATTAAGCCACCAAGAGATAAGATATTTTGCAATTTAAATTTGTTTCATTTCCTCAAATCTTTGAGGCTCCAGGCCAAACCATAGTTGAGAAAAATAAAAAGGAAAAAAAAATGGGCATATATGTTCAAAATTCTATATTTAAATTGTTCATGATTTGATTATTTTTTTACCAGTTCTATTAATCAGAAGAGTAGCTAAATGCAAATGTAAGCATTTTAAGTCTTAAAATTATGCAAAACATCTGAGTAGAATTCTAAGAATATACATGTATATGTAATATATAAATTATAATTTAAGGTCCTTTCCAAGAACATTTGCTTAATAAATAGAAATGAGAACGGAAACTTTTGCAATGCTAATTATTATACTACTTTCTTTCTCCAGATCTTACAAGATTCCAGGAGATATGTTACAGGTTCTCATTTTGGAAGAGAAATAATCTCTAACATCTTCTTGAGGACAAGAATGGAAGGCTAAAGAAAGCCCAGGTGAGCAGCTCCCGATGGTGCTCTTGGACTAAGGGATGTTTATGTAGTGATGGGAGGAACCTCTCCACCCAGAGGCCACAAAGACTGTCACCGCCCAAGCCCAGGATGTAGGGGACTAAGTCACGCATTGGTTTAAAAAGTAGAAGACAGAGGCGTAGTTTGGGACTGAGCTGTCCTTTTGCTAAGGAAAAGGTTGTTAGGAGCAGCATAGGCTTCCTGCTTCCCCTGAAGCATTTTCACTAATAGTCTGAGGAAGATCTTCTGGCACCAACCTGCCGCCTTGCCTCTGGGAGGGTGTAGAGGTCAGGCCAGAGCTGAGGGGTGTGAGCAAGGTCACCTCCTTACCTGTGGATGGTCCATCCTCCTGCAGGGCCCCTCGCCGGCTGTCCTCAATCCTTTTCTTCCTTTAAATCAAGGCATATTTCCACAGTCATCCATTTAGAAACTTAGAAAACAATCAGGACCTGCTCACAATTAGCAATGAAAGTCCAGTACTTCTGGGAAAATGCTAGATTTCACTAAGTCAAATGAGTAAAAGTCTCTTGTCGACTGAAATCTTTGTTCCAGATCTATGCTCTTTCTCTTGCTGCCACGAAGTCACACTGAACCTGTATTTTCACAGCTCTGAACATATAGAGGCACCAATAAATTCTGACAGACTGGAATACAAGCCATTGCAAAAAACAAAGAGAACATGGGTGTGATGTTGCCCCTTAGCGATCATGCGCCTGAACTCGCGTGCAGGTGTCTGGTGCAAAGGCCTGGCTTCTCCACTCTGCCTGAGGAAGTGCCATGCGTGGCCTTCAAGCTCCAAAGCTGAGCCTTTTCTAACCCTGTTCACTGTGGGACAGGAAACCGTTTGCATAAAGCGGGCCAAAGATCCATCTCTGTAGCACTTGTGAACACAAGCAAATCTTATTCCCAGCTTGTTAAATGTTCTTTGCTTTCAATTGCAGTAGACTATCTCAACCTCCTGAAAAATGAGAAATGAAATTAAAAGAGATTATCCAGGCACAGGCATATAACCTAATTGCCATAGCCGTGTGGGGACACTAATTTAACCTAGTGGAACAATTTCAGGAACATCTTGCCCCAGATGTGACCTGTCACTCATCCCACTTTTGTGGATCAGATGAGCATTTAACAATTGCCCTCTTGCATGCTTCCATGGGAGCCCTGCAGAAACAAAGTATGCTCATGCAGCCAGGGAAAATGTCTAGACTTCCTCTGGCTTCAGACGCCTGGTGGATCATACCTGAACAGGAAGACTCCGAGGCACTGTGTAGATGGCTCCATCGAGAACCCTCGGATGATTTCTGTTGATCCTTTCAGTCAGTGAGCGCCTCGACATGACATTGCACTTCATGAATGTGGTCTGATGAATCCTCACAAGAGCGACGTGGATCCACCTGGGCCATTTCCTTGTCAGATGCACCTCCCTTCTTTCCTGCTCTTTAGGATCCACCTTGAACAATTGTATCTGTGGGAATTAGGGAGCACGAATCCAATGTGATTGTAAATGCTGGCTGTTGAATCAACAGAAAGCAGTAGTAAAGTGTTGGGTCCGATTGTCCTGCAGAAGTGCAGGGCCCTCGCTGTAGAAGTCCACGACTTCACTGGAGGCCTGAGCAACTCCTTTTCTTTCAGCCTCAAATCCACCCAGCTGCACTGTATCCACCTCTTCAACATCAAGTCTGGTTCATTTGGCTTTTTCATTGCTGTGACCAAAAGCCCTGACAAGAACAATTTTAGAGGTGAGTAAGTTTATTTGGGGGCTCATGGTTTCGGAGGTCTCAATCCATAGATGGCCAGTTCCATTCTTCAGGGCCTGGAATGAGGCAGAACATCATGGCAGAGGAGTGTGGAGGAGGAAAGCAGCTGGGGACATGAGGCCAGGAAGCAGAGAGGGAGAGAGAGAGAAAGAGAGAGAGAGCGAGAGAGAGCAAACTCCACTCAACAAGGATCTTCCTCAGCACCTGTTAGTGCCGGTAGCAAATCACCTTAGGGGCAGTGTCCTCCAGTCTCTCCGAGGACTGTGTATTGAGCAGGGAGAGTGCTTGGAAGTCAGGAGCCTGGGAAGTTCACGCCTCGCTGCGCAGAAGGCCCACATGCTGGTACACCGCCCTTGCTGAACAGGACAGGGAGGGGTGGTGGGACTCCAGGACCCCTTTGTGCCGCTGACTCCAGGATGCTACAGGTGGGTCCCCAAGTCTCAAGGCACTACTGTGGGGGAGCACGAGCCCCAGGCCTCATGTGTGAGAGCTAGCGTGGCAGCCATGTGGGGCTGAGTGTGGGACCCCAGGCCTGGAGCTCAGCAATGCAGAAACTGAATCCTTTCTGCATGAGCCTCTCACAGTGCAGCCTGAGGAGCCACCAGCATGGGGAGTCGGCCAACATCTGAGGAGCTGTGGTCTAGGAGACCCAGAAGACCCTCAGTGTGTGCTCCCTGGGGAGGCGCGAGCTGAAGTCGGCCCTGGGTGCCGAAGGGGCTTCTCTTCAGTGTGTGTCTGTTTCAGTTAGCCTTTTTGCTGCTGTGGCTAAAAGATCTGACCAGAACAAAGTTAGGGGAGGAAATGTCTGTTTGAGGAATCACGGTGTCAGAGGTCTCAGTCCACAGACAGCAGGCTCCGTTCCTCAGGGCTCGCAGTGAGGCAGGACCTCATGGCGGAAGAGTGTGGCACAGAGAAGCAGCTCACAAGGTATTCAGGAAGCAGAGAGAGGCTTCACTTGCCAGATACAAATGTCTACCCCACAGCCACACCCCAGTGCCCACCTCCTCCAGCCACGCCCGCCTGCCTTCAGTTACTGCTCAGTTAATCCCATCTGGTGATTAATCCACTGATTGGGTTAAGGCTCTTATAACCCAATCAATTCTCCTCTAGCCCTTTTTTCATTGTCTCCCACATGAGCTATTGAGGGAGACCACATCCAAACCACAACAGTGGATCCATCTGGGAGCCAAGGTCCCCGTGGGTGCAGCTCCCTGGGCCCACGGATCTCTAGTTTGTCTGAGTGCAGTTCTGTCCTTGGCTCCTGTGATTGTTGCTGGAGAATGTGCTGTAAGCATCCCAGTTTATATCCAAGCTGGTGAGGCCAGAGCCTGTGCCCAGACACCAAAGATGTGGAACAAAAGGAGCTGCGTGTAACCCAGTGGGCACTGTCCTAGGCCTGCCGAAGAGGCCATGGGTGCTCTGTCTCCTTAAGGGCCCCCAGAGACCCTGGGAGGTGACTCAGGTCCGAAAATAGTGAAGGGAAGTTCCAAATGGATACAGTGGGAATGTGTCAGAGCTGGGCTCCAAACCTTGACCTGACTCCAAAGTCCACGCCCTAAGCCACACACAGCCTTCCACAGGCCTAAAGGAAGCAGAGCAGCTTCCATCTCGAGGAGGCCCCTTCCCAGGTGGACAGTGCCTGTGTCTAGCCTCCCACAGGACAAGTTGGGAACATCCCGTATTGTAACTATTTGTACCACTTGGGCTTGCAGGTGTCCTGGAGGCTGTGTATGTGTGTGTGCTGTGCATGTGCCTGTGTGTGAGACAACAAGAAACTTCCCCTTCTTCCCCTTCTTCCTCTCTCTTCATTCTTACCCTTATTTTAAAGATCTGTGGAAATCCCACAAGCCAGTTGTTGCTCAGGCTTGGGGGGTGGGATAGACCCAGAAGGGCAGTTGCTGATCCCACACCCCACCTGCAGGCTCCCTGGCTGCTGCCTGTGCCACACAGCACGTGTCCCCAGGCCGCAGTTGGCGCTGAGTGGGTGACCTTGGGGCCTTCCTGGCTCTGAGCGTCTTCCTTTCTGCTAAGTGCCTCTGCTTCAGAGCTGACACGTGGATAAACCCGGGAAGACCTCATTATTAAACCTGAGCAGCGAGGTCGAGACCTTACCTCCACTGCTGCAGAAGTAACAGAAACCCACGCTGCACCGGCGAGTGAGGTGCATTCCTTGACAGACATAGAGAAGGAACTCTTGTCATTTGTCCTTTTCTAAAAGAAAAAGAGGAAAAGGATATTGTGCTCTGTGTCGCCTCACGTGAGCGGGCTGCCTCGTGCTTGTGTTGGATCCAGCACGCCCAAAGTTCAAGTGCTGCAAAGCTAAGCAAACGATGGTGAACACGGGCCTCCACGAGGCACGTCCTGGAAGCCTGCAGACAGTACACGCAGGGTGCTGCCCGCAGGGGCTGGGCAGTGCCGAGGTTGGCTGTTCACCTTCTTGCCTGCCCTGGGCGCCCTGATGTCACCGGAGTTCACTCACCCACAAGCTGCAGGAGTGCCCTCCCCCAACCGCCTTGCTGAGTGGAGCGTCAGCCCCAGGAGACAAGTTCTGTCCAAAATTCAGCACGTGGAGGACGCAGCACAAGGAAACCTGGAGTGGATGACCTCCGGAGGTGGTCTGCGTCCTGTGCTGCGAGGGCGCATGGGAGAAGACAGAGCCCTCTGGGCCATCAGCTGGCTGCCGAGCGCCCTCCACCCGTTACCTTCTGGAAGCCACAGACTGTCTGAAAGTGAAATAAGCTCACATTACTCGAAACAGAAGTGTGAAAAAAATTTCATTGATCTGCCAATTTACCTGCAGGAAATGCAGTTCATTTACTAGATGGCTGGTGTGAGGAGCCGGGAAGTCGGTGCGTGATCTTATGCCACCTCTGCTGCAGTCAGTACCACCCCCAGGTACCGCCAGCCAGGGCCACCTTTCTTATCACCACGTGAGTCTCACGAAGAAGAGGAGGAAATCGGTCAGCTGCCCGTGTAGGTGGAATGATAGTAAATGAGAAGCAGTGTGGTCAGCAGGGGCGACACTCACGTCCCCTGTACACGTTGTCGCTGCGCCCCTCGCCACTGTCAGGAGGAATCACACGCGCTGGATGATGTCGCGAGGCCGATCCCCACAGTTGAACACGGGGTGCTGCTGTACTTTGAAGAGGCTCGCCTCACGCCTGCGCCCACAGGAGGGCAGACAGCGAAGAGCTGAGCTACAACAACCTGTCCGAGGCCATTGTCAACCCTCACCCACGGGAGCAGCCCAAGTCCTCGCGATGGACTTTCTCCAAGGCGGCAACGCACTTCCTTCTCATGGAGTGGGCCCCACGAATGCCCACCGGTGCCAGGGACTCTGATGCTTTAGCGTTTGTGGCTCAGGCGGACTTGACGTGTGTCCACTAATGCATCCCCTCCCTGGTCGCCCCGTGAGCTGACATTGTTCTATTGCCTATTAATAGCCAGTGTTAAGAGCAGTTGTGGGGAGCGCCAGGCCCTCTCAAGGACACCTCAAGCTTCCCCAGAAGTCTGGAGCAGGGGCAGCAGTGATGAGTCGCCCTTCACCGCCCTGCCCAGACCAGAACGCTTTCTAGAAAACACAACTGCGTGAAATCCAGGCTGTCGACAGGAAGGGAAAGAGCACTGGATCTGTTGCTAGGCGATCCCTGGCAACCACGCATGTGCCACGCGCTCGAGGACACTGCCGGGAGAGGAGAGGCTTTGGCCTGATGGATGCTGCTTCCCAAGGACGAGGGAAAGAGGAGCAGGGGCGGGGAGAGTCGCTGTGGGGAGAGAATGGCGGTCCTACTGTGAGACCACAGCCCTCTGCTTTGTCCGGTCCTGCCCACTCGACAGGGAGCCTGCGAGGGTCTGTTGCTTCTGTGGACTGGAGTGTTGCAAGGGTCACGCGGGAGCAGCACGTGCCCAGGTGGTGGCAGTGCCTTGGACTCTGGAGTGCAGAATAAAGGGGACAGTGACACTCGGCATGCAGTGAGGGGGTTTGGTGACTCTCAGTACCAGTTCCATCCAGCTAAGGAGGTGGAGGGTACTCAAGACCAGCTGGCCCAATTCCTTCTTTCACAGAGGAGGAAACCGAAGGTGGAATAGGTAGCTCAGGTTGCATGAATTACCAAGGGCATGCTGGTGCCTCCTGGGCGCACGACGACGTCTCCATGAGTAAACTGCATGATGAAGGACGGACACTGACGTTGGAGAGCCGTGGAAACGTCACTGTCCTCTCCTTACTTCCAGTGGAGGTTACCTTGAGGGACCAGCCTGGGCATGTCGAGAGCAAGGTGAAGGGCCGTCTGGCTCTCAGCAGCCAGGGTGACCAGAGCTCTCTCCTCAGCCCCATTCCTGTCCTCCCCTCTCTTGCTCGGTTGTGGATGTTTTCCTTGCTGTTACCTAAATCAATGATATTCTCCAGGCCAGTTGTTCTAAAGTTTTGACACCCTTCACCTGGTACTTTCAACATCCCAGCCTGCCAGATGTGCCCAGGACAGCAACGTGCCTCTCTGGTTCTCTGCATTAACTTTGTATTCTCAGTATGTCGGTGTCCATACGGCTGTGGAAGGCCCATGCCAGGAGACGCTCTCTGGATGGCTGGCAGTCAGGAAACTTGCCAGAAAATCAGAAATTCATGGTGCTGATGGGAAAAAACATTTCAGAACAACGTTCTCTGCCATTCAGACATTCTGTGGTAAAAGACCAGAGTCCAGACAGTCAGAAATCAACTGGATGGAGGACGTACCTCCTGGGTCCATGGCATTTGGGGGCTGCTTCAGCAGATGTGAAGGAACAGCCTTGTGCAAAGCCGCGACTCTCCCCCTCCCCCATAGCTGACACAACAATTGTGTGGTCACAACCCCAGTGCAAAGATCTGTATCAACGGAGGGGCCTCGGGACTCAGGAGCTCATTCTTGGGAAGTGTTCAGGTCTAACTGGGCTTGGGGCCCAGCTTTTTCTATGCTGGCCGTGAAATGAGCCAAGTTATCGTGTGTCCATTTCCTTCTTTGTAAAAGGCAGAAGATGGAACTACCTGCCTGTTGGTGTTGCTGAAAGAATGAAATGACCATGTGTAGGAAGTGCCCCGTGTGATGGACAGCCATCAGTTCTTCATCTGTGCAATTAGGATAACTACCCAGAGGGCGGTGGAAGGGCCTGGGGGCCACGCAGGCCGGCCTGAACGGAGCAGCTGGCTGAGGTGCTGCTGCCGAGCGGGCTGCAGTTGGGCGGGAAGACCGTGGGTCTGAGTCAGCAGCGCAGCCGTCCCCTCCTCGCCAGCCTTCAGACCGTCTAGACACAGAGGGACCCCGCGAGGGTCCGGGACCAGGAGCACTTCTAGAGGAGACGTGCAGGGTGAGCGCATGGACCCATGAGTCCAGCACTGGGTCTCTGGTGGCCGCGGGGTCCGGGTCCCTCTCTGTCCACGTGCTTCCCACCTGCCCAAGCCTCTGCTGGACACCGTTACACACGTCACCACGTTTCTCTTCAGCAGAAAAGCCTGTCATCACCTGAGAGCTTCGCTCCTCTCCTGGGGCAGATACACAGGAAACTACACGCACACTTCACTCTCTCAGCCAAATAATCTACCTGGGCAAAGGAGACCCGCTGAGGTTATCCGTGCAGATGAAAGGAAGGCAGTTCTGGGCCGCGGAGTCACTGGGCTGGTGGCTGACACTTGAGTACAATGGCAAGTTCGCAGCATAGACGTTGCTGATGATTCAAAATTTCATGTCCAAAATTTGTAAACCCGTCAGATTTTAAAGAAGTTGATATGTAGTAAATAATACCCATTCTTTTCCATTTTTTTTGTACAAACTCCTCAAAGAAAAGAGTTACTTTGTTTTAAAATGCCATTGGTCTAGAATTGAAAATCTTTAAAACGTTTACTCAAAAGAGCGGAAAAGAGGAGAGAGAGAGAGAGAGAGAAAGAGAGAGAGAGAGAGAGAGGTGTGCGGGCCAAGGAGCAGTTTCCCACTTATCCATTGGCGACATATGATTATTACTCTGGTCACAGGAGAATTAAATCAGAACTTGATTTTGAACCTACAAAAATGCAAGATATAACTGTGTATAATTAATTATATATATTAAAACAAAAAAATGACAATTTTGAATTCTAAGACAAAAATCAAATTTTTATGAGGCAGAACAAATAATGATAATAAAACATTGTCCATCAGAATCTGTGCTTGGAAGTTAAATAATAGCTTTAAATATTTATATTAGTGAATAAGCAGAGTGCAAATGAAAGAAATAAACATATAACTAAATAAATTAGAAAAGAAAAATATTCACCTAATACTTGCAGATGGAGGATACTAATAAATACACATAGAAATTCATCAATCAGAGGAGTAATTGTTAAAAAATAGTACAATTGGGAAAATTTTAAACATAAATACAATGGAAGCTAACTTAATTTTAGGAATAAAGTTGCTAAAGCATCCATGCATAAATATTAAAATATTAAAAATGATTAGTAAAATAAGTAAAAATATTATTAAATGGAAGATGTTTTGATTAAACATATACACAAGAACTTGAGAATCAAGATACATGGATGATCCTAACATCAACAAAACCGACCTCAGGTAACAAGAACAAATAAGGCAGGTATATCATCTCAGGGAGGAGTTTCTAAAGCTGTAGAGAGCTCTCCTGACACGCAGCAGGCTCAGAGAGGCACGCTGGGGAAGCTCAACACCCAGACACTGTTTAAACATGAAAGCATAGAAAAGGAATTCCAGTTTTAAAAATAATTCTAGCATGGGTAGTAAAAAGCAAAGGAAATAGCAAGTACAAATTAATCTCATTCATGAATAATGTTGCAAAAAGACAAAATAAAGTATTAGCTTATAAAATCTGAATTTATGATAAATAATAACACCCCATGAAGAAGTAGAGTGGTTTATTTTTGGAATATCAGGATGACTGTAGTAGAAGTTCTATTAATGCAGTTTTTATATGGAAATAGTAAGAGAATAAAACAAACTTATCTTCATTGAAGCCAAAAAGCCTTCATAAAAAATTTGCAGCAATTTCCAATTTAATAAAAGGTTTATAAGCTAGGATCATGTAGATTGTAGCTATACACAAATATTTCTATGTGTTAACCCCAAGTCCAGCACAATATCCTGCTTATAAGGCCAATACAAGAAATGTTTCCAGCAAGGCCAGTCACAGGCAACTGTGTTTACAACCAGAGTAATGTGTAACTTTGTTTCCAAGAAAGAGTTGCACTGTTAGATGACAGAAAGAAATAAAGGATGTAAATTTCAGAAAGAGGGAAAATTAAATAAATTAAGAAACAGATTTTTACATGAAAGAATTTAACGCATTATAAAGATGGCATTTATACCTATTTGGGAAAAGCCAATTTGAGTATTTAATACATGGTGCTGGAACAACTGCATATGGCTATTATCTGCAGGAAAAATAACCAAGTGAAATTTCCTTGCTCATTGCCAACACTGAAATAACTTTCAGATGGATTGAATACTTTAATGCTGAAAACAACAACAAATGTAACAAAAATAAGCCCCTATGAGTATACAAATAACCCAGGTTCACACAAAGACTTCTTTCTCTGTAACTCAGAAGAAAGCATTTATATAATCACCCCAAAACTCAGAAAACTCAAAAGGACTAATAAATTGATCACATTAAACTTTTGCAAACCATTTACTGGTAAAAACACCAAGAAACTGAGAAATGAAAATTTATACTTATAACAAATTCCAGGGCTATAAATTGAAAATGTCAGACTAATGAAACTCTAAAACTTCTTTCAGTCCTGTGTTCCCACCACCTAAAATATATATGGTATAATTCACAGTTATCGAGCCATATATATGAAGGAAAGTTTTGTACTGAGTCCCGTACCCTAAAAGAATCTAGAATGTAGTTGGTGGAGATAAATTTTTGAATTAATTAGAATCTGGAAGAATGGTCTTCAGGAATTCTGGAAGATGGTGGTGGTGGAGTCAGCATGGGGTTGGATCTTCCCGAATGCATATATAAAAGCAGCAAGTAGAGCCCTTTACTTCCCTTCAAAACCCATGAGCACCTCTACAGTCAAACACATAAGGTGTCCGCTAAGCCAGTAGCTTAAGCAGCTGTGCAGGAGCGAGCATCAACATCCACAGGCCAGCATGCTGCAGACATCTGTATGAGAAGGAATGTCAGGGTACACGCGGAGGGGGACAGAGGGGCCCCAAGAGCTCCAGACAGAGGCATGGAGGCCTGTCAGCCAGGAAGGACCAGCTGGGAGGTGACCCTGCTGCTCTGAGTGCAGGAGGCCTGTGGCAAGGTCTGAAGAGGCTGGTCCAGACTCCATGAGCTGTTGGAGCTGGGCCTCAAGACCATCCTCCAGACCCCGTATTGAGCAAACTCTGGTAACCGAAACCTAAGTGAACAGGGAGAAAGAGAGGGGCAGACTGAAGTGGAGGGAGGGACAGACACCAAATGTCAAACAGCAAGCTGAGCTGGAGCAGCGGAGCACCTGTGACATCGGGGACGCGGAGGCTGAGGCAGGAGGATCACAGGTTTGAGATGAGCCACAGCAATTTAGCAAGGCCCTAAGGGAGACCCTGTCTCGAAATAAAAAATGAAGAGGACTGAGCTGTGGCTCAGTAGTTAAATGCCTCTGGGCTCAGTCCCTGGTACCCCGTCCACACAAGCAAGCTGCTCCATTCTCAAATGCTGCACAAAACACAAGAAGGGGAGTTTTACAAGGTAAACCAGTCATCTGAAGTAAGCACCCTTCTAAAGGTTCAGAGAAAATGATCCACACAACAAGGGTGACGGCGAAGTATGGAGGCCAAATTCCACTCCACTAACCTCAAGAATAAAGAGAATAAGGAGAACAACCTCCCTAGAGAACCTGGAAAAGCATTCTCAGGAAGTGAAACTGTGAAGCACAGTTTCACAATGAGATAAAAGGTTCATGAAAATGATATAAGACGTCGAAGAACATGAATCAGAATCATAAAAATTCATAAAGGAGGTAAAATAATTCAAGAAATAATTACAAATATGAAATGAAAGTTTTAGTCATAGAGACTAAACTAAAAAGAACACAAGAGTGAATGATCCAAATTTACACTGCCTTCCAAGAAATAGAAGGTACAAAGGAGGAAAAACACAGAAGAAATGAAGATAAGCAAAAGAATCAAAGCGACAAAAATTGAAGACTGACAAAGATGACCAAACGTATTGCTAATAGGTGTCTCTGCATTGTGAAATCTAAGCAAGAGACGATGATAAATGCTGAAAGTTATGATAGATAAAAACTTGCTTTCAATTAAAAACAAATTTCACATCTATTTTAAGTCTATAAATTGAAATACCACTCATGAACCTTAGGATACCACCAGAATTAACAAAATCAAGACATTTCTAGTAAAATTATTCAACTCTTAGAAGAAAAAGCCTGTTCTTTGAGCCTCTGGACAAAATGAGACATGGCTGACACAGGAAGAAATGAGATTACCATCAGATTTCTTTTCCAAACAGCAGTAATTTACGCCAGAAGAATATGGAGCGACGTGTCTAAAACACTCAAGGTAAAGGACATCTGAGACAGGATTTCAGATCTAGCAAAACTCTCCATCGAGTGTTCAAGGCACAAACTCTCACGGACATTCAAAAATCTAGATTTTCTTTTTTGACTCTGCCCACAGATTCCCACTAGAGAACGATCTTTAGAAAACCAGAACCACTACAGAAAGATGGACGTAGTTCTCCGAGGGAGAAATAAGTGCACGATCACAGACAGACACAAGAGGAAGTGCAGAGTCAAGGAGAGAGCTTCACCCGCCCTAGCAGTGTGACGTGGAGATGCAGCAGGACAATCTCAGGAGGAGAACTGGGGTACAGACACACACTCTAGCTAGTTTCGATGATCAGATTTGGTGGTGGTAGCTTAGTACTGCCGTTCTAAAACTTGGGTTTGTGGAAAAGCAGGAAGTAGTTATGGGATATTTTAAGTCCGTGTCTGTGCATGGCATTCTTAGCAAAAGAAAGAGACCGGTTCAACATAGGGTTAAATGCAAACCCCATAGACCAGCATTTAAACTGCAGTCAGTGGTAAGCTCTCAGGTAGAATTTCGTCTTTAAATATCAAAGTAAATATCTCTATCATCTATCTGTCTTCCTACCTATACCTTCCTATCTTTCCTAGCTCTTTCCCTTGGAAGGGCCTAACAGTAGTGATATCCAGAGAGCAAAGAATGTCCCTAATGCCAAGACTGTGTCCTTGAATTACTATTTCCCATGAAAAAAACAGAGTTAGAACGTCTTGACATCACAAGAAGGCTGTCAAAGATTAGAGTCACTTCAAAAGACTCAGGAATCAATTTTAAAAGACCCTTATGGTCAAACGTGGGACAATTTGAGCTTCAAAAGGAATTATAATGAACAGACGCCCAGTGATCAGGGTCAAATTCAAAAGTTCATAACAGTATTAAGAAAAAATCCAGTTGGTTGCACTTTGCAGATGATCAATTGATTCATTGTCTTGACAATTAGGTAAATGTAAAGGAAGAATTAGGCATTTGTCATGGTTTTTTAAATGTAAAAGAGTATTAAAAAACTAAGGGAGCAATGAGAGGAGGTTTCTCCTTTAAGGTTATTCCAGTTAATTAAAAACTGGCAGGATTAAGATGCATTCACCCAGTGAAGGAATGGACCTAGACTTCATGCATGAACAGGAGGTAAAATCCTGTCAATAAAAGGATACGATCGAGCACTTGCCACAGGGATCCAACCCAGGTCCGATCAGGCTCCCGATACTGCTATATCCATTTGAGGGAAACTGAGGCAGGCAGCAGAGCCCTGCTGCACATGGAACGGAGATCAGCCGCCCAGTCTAACGCTGTCCACACCCTTCAGCAGACCACGGTAAATAAATGAAGCAATGTGGAAGACAGTGCAAATTCAGAGACTTTGAACATGAATGTAATTTTTGAAGAATCGTCTTTAATGGGCAAGCCTGCAGGTAGGTCTAGGAAGTACACTCAGAAGACTGAACCACAAGGAAGGGCCAGAAGTGGCTGCCACCAACGTCAGCCAGGGCAAGGGGAGTTAGCAGGGACAGGCAGGGAGTGCTTCTGCAGAGTCTGTCAAAGTGCTCACTCTTTACCTGACCCCTGAGGGGTCCCTCGATGGCTGGCTGAACTTCACATTTGTTTTGGGTGTTTCCTGCTTATATGTTCCATTTCACAATAAAGAATTTAAAATCTACAATGAAAAAACAAAGAAAGGTTTCTATAAAATACTTTGCCTCCCTCCACGTATTAATTCTTCAAGCAGATAATGGACCCATAGGTTGTGCTAGGCGCTGGCTCTGGGCGGGACCTCGAGGGAGTAGGAAGTTGAAGGAATCATAAACCTTTGGGGAATTTCAGCCATCTGGGCTCACATCCAGCTAAAGGGTCTTCTGAACCTCGTTCATTTTCCATCCATTTGGAGACAGGTTAATGTGTAGAGTTGTCCATCCCTGAAGTCAAGACCTGAGGGTCAGCCTAGCTGGCACAGGGTAGTGGCAACCACTCCCAGCATGCTCCATACCTGTGAGGCAGGGACCCAAGGCCTCTGGCCAAGTGGGAGCATCAGGGATGTGAGGTGACTGAAGTTCCAGTTGGGCTGGAGCATCAGGGATGTGAGGTGACTGAAGTTGCCAGGGCCATTTCCTAAAGGCCCTGGCAAGAAAGAACACTTGAGGCAGAGCTCTGAATCCACCAGCTGCATTGAACCCAGCTCAGTAATTGGGAAGCAAGGTGGTGGGCTGCTTTTAAGATAACCCAGGCGGAGCCCACGTAGATCTGGGTTGTGACCTGGGAGACACTAAAGACTATCTTTCAATGGCTGATATTAAAGGACATGTAATGGTTGCAGAGAGTCTGGTCACCAGGAAGTGTCCTGAGTTGGCAGCACTTGACTCCTGTGTGGGGCTATTTTACCCTGTGACCATCAGCGACAGAATGCACGCTCTGTCTGGAGGGAATGTGTCCAGTGCTGACCACCCAAGCCCAAGAAAATCAGAACGCTTCCCTTTTTTCTTCTAGAACAAGACTACATTTCTATTTCTTATAAACTGAACCTTCAAAGTGTGTGTTGCTCTTATCAGAACTGTTTGGAGATTGACGATATTTTTTTTTTGACATTGAAGTCTATAGTGAGAGAAAAGATACAGGGATGAGAAACTTACAGAACTGGATTGTTTGCCTTCCTCCACAAGTAAAGCACCTCCATCACCCCATTTAATCCTTACTGTCACTTATTAGTGGGAAAGTCCAGGGAGCTTCCCTTTTCCACCAACCCCTTCATCGGTGGTTCCGGTGTTGAGCAGATGGCGTCGTGCCCTCCCCCAGGATGGCTGGCTTGGACCTGGCAATGGGCTCCACCAGTACAGACACTTGCTCAGAACAGAGCTCCGCCCACTTCTGCACTCGATAGTGCAGAGGTACGGGGAGCAGTGACTGAATTATGGGTCCCGAACTGTCCTGTGAGAGTGGCGATGTCTCTCTGAACTCTGTGTGAAGGCGCCGATCCAGATAGCCCAGTTGCTATGGTGACATCCTGTTCAAAGGGAAACTCTGTGCCAGCCTCAGAAGTTTATCAGTTCTTAACCTTGGGTTCAAAAGCCAGCTGCCCGGAGGTAGAGAATTACGGGCGTAAACTGATAGTCCTAACTGGGCTGCAGAGAAGTTCATCCTTCACTCTGAGTGCTTTGAAGAAACTTTCTCGCAATGAATCCTTTTGCTGTCTGAACCCATGTCATAGATGTGCCCAGCTTGCTTGTGGTCAGTCTTCCTTATCAGAGATTGGCTGAACCATGGAGTCCCAGCTTTTTCTCTATTTGTGTGTCTGTTTGTCTTTTCTTAATCCCCCTCACCACCCAGTCTGGTTAGCCCTGAATAAACTCACGAAGGTTGTGACACAGAGATTTTCCCTGAGCCTCCTGGAGCTAGCTTGGTCCTTTGGCTTGGGGGAGTCAATTTTGGTGATGGCTTTTGCGTTTTCGCGTGCTCTTTTCTGGGGCAAGGTACCTGATTGATAGCTCAATGTCTAATTCATTATGTTTACAAAGCTACCTTACAGGACAATAATTATAGGTCGGATAATAGCAGTGGCTCTTCGCTGAGCTCCTCAGCATTGGGGAATTGGTTCTGAGAGGATGCGTCTGCACGGAGCCTGCGGACACTGGGGTCGCCTCCTGAATCTGCCACACTGCTAGTGTTTCCAGACGAGCTGGCCAGCCCCTTTGGCTGTTTCCTCTTCATGAGATGGAGCTACTGATATCTGCCCCCTATTGGGACATGAATCTATGTGAAATTCAGTGCTTAGCATCTCAGCCTCTCCACAAAATGGACGCCTATGAAATCACTCGAGTGGAATGGTTTTATTTCTCAAATTTGCTTAGTCCTATCAATGCAAGGGATCATGTGTTTGAGCAAGTCTAACCTGTATTTGCAAATCAATCTTTAATCTTATTAAAGTATTCTTTGGACTGCTTGCTTTGAGAAACATTTTAGAAATGAAAAATCCTGAGCTCTACTTCGGACAGAGAGGAGAGACTGTGGCTGACTCTACTATAGATTTGTGGCCAACAGTTCTGCAAAATTATTTTGGATTTGGTGTGGTCAAAAAAAATCATCTCTATTTTGCCTTACTCATGCTGGAGAGAGGACAGATGGACTCCGTCAGTGTGCTTTCCAAGGCTGTCCCTGCCTGCCTTCACTCTCACTCTGAGGAAGGCTCTCCACCAGGAGGGGAAGTAACCAAGCAGAGGCCTGGATGGAATACTGAACAGAAAGTGGCCAGGGATCCAACTCTGGGTTCAATGCCAGGTCGGCTGGAAGTGGACAGAGGAGAAAGAAGCAGAACGGACAGTGAGGTTGGGAGGCCTGGGCCGCAGGCCTGTGTGGGAGCGCGGCAAGCTGCCCTGCACTCTCCAGGGCCTCTGCGGAGACAGCGGGTCCCCCTGCTCTCTGCAGAGAGGGTCCTGAGACTCTAGGGCAACTGCACTTTCCTTCTGTGCATTCATTTTGTGAGCTTTGGAAAAGCCACGTGCACCTCAAGGAGATCAAGAAGGTCCCCTTGGCCTGCGTTGTTCCCGCCAGGTGCACGCTGCCCCATGTACCCTGTCCTTGGAGAGTGGGTGGGACCCCGGGGGAGTGAGTGGGTAGGAGACCTCCTCTCCTCCACCCAGAAAGCCTGGCAAGCTCCGGGGCACCACCTGTCATCGTCCTACCACCTCAGGGACTGTCCTGGAAGAAGAGTAGAATCCTCAGCCTCTGAGGGAGCCCTGATAAATGCCACCTATGCTTCCAGAAGAATCTGCAGCTTGTTCCCAAGTGGCACACAGATAAGGGAGCTAGGGATAGAGAGATAATTGTCCCTCACCTCTTACCTTTCCCACGGCTGCCATCATTCCGTCCTGTGCAATTGAACCCTTGGCTGCAGTCTGTACCTACAGACTGGGACTTTGTAGGGAGAGAATCTCCACCATGTCTGTCAGCTGCAGGACTGGGCCAGGTCCTGTGTGGGCAGGCCCTCCACTCAGAGCCCTGCTCAGCTCCACTTCCTTCCTTTGCTTCCCTCGTAAGACCTGCAGCTCTTTGGAACCCAAGTTCCAGGTGGGCCTCCTCTGCTCTGTCTCCTGTCTCCTGAGGATTAAGGCCTCCACCCCATGTGGAGGGAGCGTGTCTAAATGGGCAACCAGACCCACTAGGGCAGCTCAGTTCACAACTGCAGAATGATTTTAGTAGGTCATGATCATCAGGTGTGAGATGGAAAGGAATGGAATGGAAGAGAAGAGGAGAGGAGAGGAGAGGAGAGGAGAGGAGAGGAGAGGAGAGGAGAGGAGAGGAGAGGAGAGGAGAGGAGAGGAGAGGAGAGGAGAGGAGAGGAGAGGAGAGGAGAGGAGAGGAGAGGAGAGGAGAGGAGAGGAAAAGAGAGGAGAGGAGAGAAGAGAAGGAGAGAAGAGGAAAGAAGAGAAGGAGAGAAGAGAAGAGAAGAGAAGAGAAGAGAAGAGAAGAGAAGAGAAGGAGCCAGCATATATCACATGTGGTAAAGACAGGCGTTACTTAAGCTTTTGTTGCAGTGTGTGTGTGTGTGTGTGTGTGTGTGTGTGTGTGTGTGTCTGTGTGGACGCGCGGGTGGATTCGCAGGGTGCCATGCAGTTCTTATCTGGGGTGATGACGCAGGAAAGCTCAGAGCTACACGGCCTCCGTAAGGCGGGGCAGGCAGCACAGACCTTGCTCACCCTGCCTGGCTCTGACCTTGCTGGTCTTGGACATTAGGATGGAACTGTCCAGGCTGTGTTCAAAAACCCACCATGCCCCCAAACCCACTCCAGGACAATTTTCAGGGGCCTTGGATCTCAAATAGTGACCTGTTCTGAGCCTACACGTCATTCCTTTGACACCTGATGAACTCCTCTTGGCTCTGCTTTCCTGGGCGTCCTACTTCATTGACCATGGCTCACTGACTTGCTCTCTTCCGTCCATCCTGCCAACGCAGCTGTCTCCCAGGCCTGCCACGGGCAGTATCCTCCTTTCACGACCCCGAGGGGGATTCACGTGGTGAATTTCATGAGCTGTGATGCTGTGTTTTGATCACACTGTTTCCGTCTTCTCCATTCAGCATCACAGTCCCACAACTGGGAACGTGGTTGTATGTGGCGTGTGGAGTTGAGGGGTGTTTGTTTGTGAGCAGTGTGCCCCAGACTGCCTGACCGATACACTTGCCAATCTGCGAGTGTTTCCTGGAGTATTGCCACTAATTTGCACCTGATATCAGAGAGAGAGAGACGGTGGGAGATGGGGGAGGCAAGTCCTGAGGGCCTCCTGTTCGTGTGACATGCGACAATACTCTCAGAACGGTCAGAACGACTCATGGATGTGTGCGGACGCGGTCTGCGATGACCTGCAGCACCCCTGTCATCGTGCAGCCGTCCCAGTGGGCCCTTCAACGCTCCGCCTGTTTTCCGGCTGGGAAGCTTTCCCGGCGGCAGTGGTTTCTGGACCTGAAGGTCAGCGGGCCTGCGTCTGATGCTCTGGGCACAGGGAGTTCTGCATTGTCACAGAGGCCTGCAGCAGTCACGGAGGACAGTCAGAACACTCCAGTGCTTTGTTTCTGGAACTACTCACGCCACCAAGCTCTTCTCCAAGTCAGCCTTTTACTTAGGTTCCATTGAGTCATTTTCTATGCAAATTGTTGCTCTGATTCTGTGGTTAAATTGACCTTCGGTCCCACATTCTGAAGAGGGAAACAAAGCTTTAACGCTTGGTGCTGGACTCAGGAGCTCCTCTCCTGGGTGTCGTCCATGGGCTCAGCAATTATGTTTATTTTATCTGTTATTCTGAAGTGAATAGGATAATGTTTCTGAAATGAGATAATTAAACTCCACTTCACCTGGTTTCCCCAGGGCTGGGAGGCCTCTCACCTGAGGGAACACCTTCCACCAAGCCTCTGAGGGAAGCAGGATTCCGTCCTTTTAACTGACTGACATCCCTGCTCTGGTTTTTCACACCTGCTTTACTTTCTCTGTAGAGGTTGGTCCAAATCATTTGGGTCCACATGGTAACTTGCCCAGGCAGGAAGGAAGTTCTCCCTCTGGTGTCTGCATGGTCCTTGTCGTCAGAAGCTCTTTCTCACAGCTAAACCCCATGGGGCTCCACGGCTGAGCAGCCCAGGGCCGGTCCTGGCAACCTGACCTGCACCAGAGCGTTTCCCTCCGGGCAAGGCTGTGGCTGCTCTGCCTCTGCCACACGTGGTCCCGTGGCACACCTTACCACTGTCCACTCCTCCTTTCTCCCAGGGAGGCTGCCTCCTTGACTGTGGAGGTCAGACCTGGCCATGGACTGCAGTGCCCTTCTGATAGGAGAACTGGGGACCCCGAAGCCTGACACCACTTTGGTGGCTGACCTGTCACTTGTAAATCAATGTAAAGTGACACAAATCATCTCTGAGCAGAAGCTCCATGGGCCACAAGTAAACCTGTGCTGCCATAGCCACTGAGACCTGGGGCGTTTGCTGGTGAGCAGGATCCAGGCTTCCTGGGGGTCCCTTCTCTGACCTGGGGGTGTTTGTTAGTGAGCAGGATCCAGGCCTCCTGGGGGTCCCTTCTCTGACTTGTGGGTGTCTGTTAGTGAGTAGGACCCAGGCCTCCTGGGGGTCCCTTCTCTGACCTGTGGGTTTCCAAAGCCTCTCCATTAAATTTCACCTGGATTTACTATAGCTCATTGTCTTTTGCCCCAGAAATTATAGGATCCTTGTTGTACTTTTCCTCCTCAGGAAATATTCTGATGTCTACATTTTGCAGCAAAGTCATACGAACTTCAGCAAAGGTCTCTGACATCAGCCCCAGTGATGCAGACCTACGTCTGAGGGTGGCGGTCACCTGGAGAAGGCCTGTGGCTGAGGAGGCCTGGCTGGACGGCGGCCGCCGCAGAGGCAGCAACAAAGGCTGGATGAGCTCCGAGCTCCAGCGTAGGGTCTGTGGGGCCTTGGGACCCGAAGGCCAGGAACGCGGTCACTGCACATCCCAACACCGCCTTGCCCTAGTACAGTCTGCCTGTACACATTCCCACGCAGTGGAAAGGCAAGGAAACCCGCCAGTGCCATCAGGCTGGTGTCAAATGACTGCCACTCCACATCGAGAGTGCCAGCCTCAGGTTCTGAAAGGCTGGGGGCAGTGCTCTGCCGTGTACGGACTCCCTCCCAGCTGAGCTGCTGTGCAGGGTGCAAGGCGGGCGGTGTCCTCAGCCTGCCTTTGCGTATGGAGCACGGGGCTGTGACAGGCGTGAGGAGCAACACACAGAACACTAGGAGAAGAAGACGCTTTCAGGGCTCGCTTCCTCGTTTGATACCTCGGGGCTCTTCAGGACCAGGAGCGAGGACGCCTGGGTCTGTCCTCAGCGAGGTGACCAGCAGCCTGGGGCAGGATAGTGTCCCGGGCCTGAGTGCCACAGTGGCAGCTCCTCTCCGAAGCTGCTCTGGCCTTGGGAGGACACAGGGTACAGCAAGCCACAGGACAGCCCACTGGCTGTGAGGCCAGCGAAGCTTCTGCTTTGGTCTGAGTGACTTTTGAAGTTTTTCTGCACAATCCCAAAGTCAGATGCCCAGGGTTGAACTCCAGCTCTGACAAATTATTGTTTCTTGAGCCATTTACCAAATTGCTTCATGCCAGCTACAAAATGAGGGTTTTGAAAGAAGGTTCCTCAAAGTACTATTGGAGAAGAAAGCCAATCGCATGTGCTTAGGGCAGAGCCTGGTGCCGAGTTCACTGCGCACAGTGGCCTGTCCTGTTCAGCTTGCTCTGTGCCACATGGTGGGTGCAATTTTGACCGACATGCTGCTCCATCCTACTTTTCCCTGCACTTACCTAAGGGCCTTTGTTAACTTTAGAAAAGTAGATCTTGATTATTCCCATTCTTCTGACCAAGATGAAGTTGTAGGGCCTGGATTTCCCACCCACCTGATACCTCTGGAATGCTCAGGTGAAAGTACAAAGCAGGAGTTGTCTGGCCCTGGCCCTCACCTGCACGTGACAATGATCCTCAGAGACGGAAACAAATGGCGGAAGCTCAGCTGTGGCCAGGACTTCCTGCCAGGTGGGTCTCCAGGCTGCCGTGCAGGGAGGGCGTTCCCAGGAGAAAGGCTCTGAGTCTCTGTTGAGGAGACAGAACTGAGAATCCACAGAGGCCAAATGCACGGACCTCCTGGGAGGGCCAGGCAGGAGAGAGCCTGAGAGAGTGAGCTCCAGAGACTGCAGAGACCCCTGGGTCTTCAGCTGAGCGCACAAGAGGAAATTACCCTGAGCTGGGGAAAGAACTGTTCAAAACAATCGGGAGGAGTAGTCCCTGGAGCTCACTCAGCCCAGGAGTGTTGCAGGTTCCCTCCAGCCTCAGAGGAGAGGCCTGTCATCTGTGGGGTGTCAACAGGCCATGCAGGGTGCTGCTTCTGCAGTGGGTATACTCTGCCCTGGGTGGAAGGTTGCTGTGGCTCCACTCAGCAGAGCCTGGAAGCAAAACCTAGAAAGATCAAGCTGTTTCCAAGTAACCTAACTGTGTCTTAGACAGATGTGCAACATGAATTCAAGAGTACAGATTACCCAACACCTAACAAGGTAGAGCATGAAAACTAGCCAATCAGAAAAACAAAAACAAAATATCAGCCACAGAAAAAAATCAGATGAACAGATGCAAACCCCACATGGACCTAAAATAAAGGATGACAGCCGGCAGGAGAGGACATCAGGACAGATTGTGGCAGTATCGCAGGATCAAGACGCTTCGGGGGAATCACCTGTTACAGGCAGGGGCTCAGAGGACAGAAGAAGAAGCTCTGGTGAGGACAGCCCAGCTGCAGTGTGCAGGAGAGGCTTTGGGCAGGTCAGCGGCCATCAGATGCTGCCCGGGAACCACCCGGCAGCTTGAGGCCATAGCAGGCCCACCCCTAAGGGGAGGCAGAGTGCAAGACACAAATGCACAGCGTTCTCACAGAGACCTGTCCACATGGCCTCCTGTGTGCAGTGGGAGGGTCTGAATGAGCCACGGGAGGAAGAGCAGAGGAGGTGCCTGAAAGTGAGTAGGACACACAACTCAGGATTCCAGAGCTCGGGCTTCTCAAGAGCATGCATGTGCACGCACATGCGCGTGCACACACACACACACACACGCACACAGATACAGAAACACAGAGACACACACACATACACAGGCACACACACAGACACACACACAGACACACAGAAGCACACACACACACACAGATACAGAAACACAGAGACACACACACATACACAGGCACACACACAGAAACACATACAGACACACATACAGACACACAAAGACACATACAGATACACAGAAACACATACAGACACACAGAAACACAGACACACACAGGCGCGCGCACACACACACACACACACACACACACACACCCGAGACAGTGGCACTAAGGGGCTTCACCACGCAGCTGCACACAATGGCTCTTAGCCAAAGGGTCAAAGCCTGGCACAGGCAGAGGTGTGATTGGCTCCATGGCACCCGAAGGTGCCTGCTGCCTGGCTACCTAGCCCACTGTGAGGAACTGATGATGGGCTCCGGCTTGGTCTCCAGGGCCACCTGCACCCACATTCCCCACTGGTTGGACACAGGCCGTTTCCCAGACACGTGCCAAGGCGTCTCAAGCCCCCACCCAGGCTGCCATTCCATCTCTCTCTTCCCTGACTGGGGCACCCTCGCCGTCCCCCTGAGGTGACCACTGTAAACGGAGCCCCTGTGACCCGGGCTGAGATTCCTGCCTGCTGAGATGGCACGTGCGTCCTGACCCCGCCTACTGACCCCGTGGACACTCCAGTCGTGCATGCCGACTGGCTCACCTTGCCTCTCGGCCATGGGTGGGCAGAGCAGCAATGTGAAGGCCGCCGTCCCTTATAGCACTCCAGGTGGGGGCTGCGGGGACCAGCGTCCCCCACAGCACCTGCTGACGTCAGGAGGAGCCTCTGCATTTGGTTTTCTTCCCGGAAACCTCCCGGTCTGTGTCTCCAGGGCCAGGAATTTCCACTGACCCCATCTCGGCTCATGGGCTCCTGCCTCCGGTCATTCTTCCCCGCCACAGCATCACTCCTCTCCTTAGCAGACCTGCCATGTCTTGTTGCCTTCTCTTCCTCTCTGATGGGGGAGAGGTGGCGGGGTCACCAGCGAGGCAGGGGAGGCCACACCTGCATCACGAACACCACTGCAGTTCGTGAGTGCCCGGCAGGAGCCCAGGAGGGGAGGCGGAGTCTGCCTCCCCGCCTCCCCCAGAGTCTCTGCAGCCTCCTGCTGCCACAGAGGTCGCCAGCCTGGCACTGTCCCCTTCACCCTGCACACAGAGTTGAGCGATGGTTTATGAGCTGCTCATCAGGATGCACAGAAGTATTGGCTGTGGCAGGAGGAGGTTGTCACTTGCCCTTTTGAGTATTTTATAAGTAAATAAGATTGCTTTAAAAATAAGGAAGCAGATGTGGGACTTGCTGCTCCTGGAGTTCAGGGCCTGCTGTAGAGGGAGTCGCACGTGCCTTTGAGTTGAGTGGAGGGGCCAGGAAACCCCTGGCAGACGTGGGTCTCATTTCAGTAAGAAGAGGGAACAAGCCCTTTTCAAGGCGTCATAAGGAGAGGAAGCTTTGGCCTCACTGATTAAATACAGTTTAGTCTTGCAGATCGTGCAGAAAAATAGGTCTAATTAGTAAACTTAGGAAAATACTCTCTGGGAAGACGTTTTCATATATTTAAGATTTTAACATGCAGTAAAGAATGATTTGGTTCCAAGCACAGGGAATTTGGCAATAATGGATGTCCCAGAGGCGTGATTTATTTTGCATTTATTAGAATTTTGGGATTGTTAAAAGATATTATTATAAACAAAGTACTACTTTAAAATAGCTCAGTGGTATAACTTGTTACTTAACTACAGCTCAGGAACCATCTCACCTGTGCTTATGTTTTTATACACAGAGAGTAGATATGTTTTTGGCCCCATGAATTTTATTACAATATTTTATTCATTGACTCTGTTTTTTCTTCACCACACATGGGTACATGGAACACCGTCGATTCACCCAGCCTGCTGCCAGGCCTCCATCTCCAAGGGCTGGGCCACCACCTCCCGGGGGAACCTGATCACTCAGGCAGTACCAGAAAAATGAAGAGCTGTTTGATGGGTCAGTGCTGTGGCCATTCCGGATGGTTCCTTCTGATGCTGAACCGGGAGGTGCCGGTAGGCTGCAGCCCGGTGTGCTGAGTGAGGCTGTGCTTCTCTCTCTCACCCCACCCTGCTCAATAGAAGTCATTTTATTCAGTGTTTGGACTGAGCGACAGTGTCGTTTAACAACTGGCAGCTCCCGTTTGCTCCTCCTTGATTCTTCCTAAACCGACTTTGAGAGCGCTTGCTCACCTGGGGCTCCGGGTGCTGCAGTTGAGGTGGCGACACTTGAAGGTTGACTCGAGCAGCAGTGGCTTCATCACTGAATGAGCTGTTTCCTTGTCCCCGTCGCCTGGCCTTCCTGTCTACCCTTAACATGGCTAGCCACCTGAACAACAGCATCTAGCACAGACGGACCTCGTGATGGGTCCTCAAGTGACGTCACCCATCCATGCCCGAGTCCCTGTCTTTGAAGCCTGCAGTCATCTGATCAGTTTCAGCAGGCAGGCGTGGCTGCTGGGTTGGAGCTGCACAAAGCCAGATGCAATGGGGCTGGACAGATCCACGCTTGGCACCACAGCATGCTCAGGGTGGCCAGACCAAGGAGACCACGAGGAGCCCTCTTGCTGAGCACCTCCACTTGGAGTGCTGTGCAGGAGGCTTGGCGGGGTGGTCCCACGTGGGAAATACACGGGGTGGGCAACAGGAAAGCAAATCGTGGGCCATGAAAATTAAGGGAGGACATCACATACCTGCTGAGCAGGATCCTTCATGACTTTATCCTGAGGTCAGAAACCTGCAGGGCCAGGGTTGTTTATCTTCTGAAAGATGGGCAGAGAGGTGACCTTCAGCCAAGAGGGGGCTTTTCTGGGAAAAGAGTGCCACCAAATTACTGAGGAGAGTTTAGTTTCATTTCAAAAGATGTTCCAATGTGGGTGAGTTTTCCAGCCGACCAGCTCACATTTTTCTATTTATTCACGGCATCATTAAATTGGCCCATTAGTGCTTTCCATTCTTGCTTTGCAAAGACAGTACATTTATAATTATATTTATTGTAAACATCTCAATCTGTTATCCCCAAAATGTATTTTAATGGGCTTTAATTAAAAAAAAAAAAAAAATTCAGTCAGGATGGAGGAGTCTGCACCAGGAAGGGAGAGGGTTTCAAAGCTGAGGGTGGGAAGGGGCACTAGGACTCGGGATCATGCAGGCATCCTGCTCTGGAGTGCCTCCTGAGGTCCCTTTCACCTTCCCCCTCACTCATTGACCCTCTCCGCAGAGATTTGGCATCAACAGTGACAAAAACAGCTCAGAAAACCTGTCCACACTGCCAGCTTCCCTTCCCACCATTTCCATGTTTCCCCCTCATGATCCAAACGTGAGAGATGGCTCCCAGGTCCAGTGTTCACTGGGTGACCTGGGCCCGTGACCTGGGCACAGCACGAGGTGGATGTCTGCGGAGACCCCTGTCCTCAAGCACTCGGGTTATGCCTGCCTCATGTCGGGGACCACGTTTAGCTCAGCTACTGGGCTGGGTTCTGACTTCCGGTTCTTTCCCAGCCTCAGCCCCGTTCCACACGCTGCCAGCAGTCAGCAGCGTCACTCAGGGCTGTCTTCTTCAGACCCTGAGCCAGGGCTGGAAGGCAGTTCTCACCCCAGGAAAGCTGGTTTTGGAAATGCTCTTTCTCCCTCACGTCTGGGACTCAGGGGCCTTGGAGGCACACTGAGGTCCTCCTCTTCCTGGCACAGGGACCGAGTCCTCTGTCTGTCCAGTGCTCTGGAGCCCAGGCCTATCCTGGCCGACATGTAGCCAAGGGCTGCGCTGTTTCCACTTGTGCCCTTCATGCCAGAGAGGCCCTTCCCTGCTCGCTGCTACTGTCCTGTCTTCCTCTGATATCTGAGTTGGCTTTGCGTTTGACTGTCCCTTGGAGTTGTGTGTGAAGGCTCCCTCCTCCCGGGGCCTGGGAGAGTGGCTGCCTCTCACACTGGTGACCCCCAAGGCCAGTGTCTGCCCGTTCCCCAACCTTGCTCTTGTGGTCCTTGTGGAAACCATGATGAACCTCACTTTGTGGGGTGTGGAAAAGTCTCCTCAAGTGTAAAACTGCCTGATCTCAGTGGAGATCGTGATAATATGTGGTAACACGTGAGTGGGCCTCACAGGTGGTACATTCCTAAAAACACACGCAAAAAACGTGCTTGCTTCAACATCAACTGTGATTTGAAAGTTCAGAGTGAAAACGCTTTCTCCCCGTTGTGGGAACAAGGAGGCTGCCTTAGGGCCCCAGCCCTTGCCCAGGGGCACAGCTTAGCTGGGCTTCAGACATGGCGATGCTTTCGGGGAACACCCTTGGGCTCAAGTCATCTGTACCCTGTTTCAATTTCAAGCACTGTTAAAATTTTCCCAACAAAGGCTGGGGGAAGGTAAAATAGGGAGATGCTAAGATCCTCTGGGCTGTGAAACAGAACGTTGGATGGGAGTACATGGCTGATTCCATACTGAGGATCCAAAGCCAAGGGTCGGACGTGTCTGTCTGATGTGTCCAAGATGATCATGCTGTTGTGGTGACACTCACACACTCACCTGTTGGATGATTGGGATGCACTTTAAAAAGGGGGAGGTAAAACCTGAGAGACGTTTTTTTTTAAAAGTAGGATTCGATATTGCCTGAGTTTGACCTTCTGGTTGCGATATACTAGTGGCTCAGCAATATCTTTAAATCTTAAAAAAAATCAAACAGATACTGCATTTTTTTCTTTTCACAGTTTTTATTCTCATTTCCCATTTTGACATGTTGTGACTCTTTGTAAATAAATTCACATTTAAAGGACAAGGTCAGCTGCACCAAGAAAACAGAACAAAGAAACCAGAAGAGCCATGTCTTCAGAAGGAAATGGCAGTGTTGAGCCATGAAAGCTAAGTCTGATCCAGTCGCCGAGAGGGGACCTAGGCAAACCACGGGGCCTGGTGGCCCCTGGAGAGTTCCCATCTTCTTTCGTGCTGAAATATCTCATGGTTACATTCAGCTTTTTCTTCTTTCAAGAATGAAAGCAATAAAACGGACGAGAGACCTAATCTTTAGTTCAAATACATGAAAAGAAGTGGGCTGAGATCCACTTTGTTCCTCCAGGAAAAGAAAGAATACAAATGAGGCTTATTATGAGCTTCAGGCGCTAACCACCTCGAGTCAGCCGCAGGAAGCACCCTGGGCAGCGCGTGGCTGGCTCCAGCTTGTGGGGGCTCAGCTTGGAGGGACAGACTGTGCTGCACGGAGTAGGAGCCAGTCAGCTGTGGCCTTGCCGGCCCTTGGCCCCATCTGTTTTCAGTGCACAACCTTGGCAACCAGCTCCGAGCCAACCTTTTCATCTGTCCAGTCATCGATGAGCGAGGCTTGGTGCCCCTTTGGCTCAAGCTGCACATGTTCATTGGCATGACCTTTAAGTGCGTGCATATCCTCACAAGGCTGCATCCACGAGAGCCCAGGCAGGTCTCAGGCCACACGAAGAGCACGAGAAATGAAAGGACATGACTTGAGAATGTCAGACTACTCTTGTCATCATTGACTTGCACCTGAAGTCCAGATGGAGAGAAAGACATGTGTTTTCATATTTACAATTTCCTTTCTCACTAACCCCGGTCTGTCCGCACCAGACTGAGTTTATCGTTCAGTGCTCTCAATGTCAGAGGGCAGACCCCGTTCATGATTGATTCCTTGTTGTGTATGTGGTAGGATGATTATGTCATGTCCACCTGCCACTCATGTCAGCCCCAGGCTGCACCATGTGGCCCTGAGAACGCGTTCTATGCAAAGGGCTTCTTGTGGTCTTGAGCAGAGGGGGCACTAAGGTCCAAGGGTCACAGGAATACCTCAACCAGCAGGATGCAGAAGTGTAAGCCCTTCCTGAATTCCCAGGGACTGGCCCATGGCCCCGTCCTCCTCAGGACGTTGTTGGTATACACAACAACATCTCGGTTCTTTGGGTGTGCATAGCAATTCTGAACTACAATGAACTGGACTTGACCATCCTTAACTGGCTGCTTAAAAAAGGCTATTATGTAACAAGGGGGAATGGGGAGAAAATTATTTATATCCACATTGTATTTCATATATCAGAGGAAACTTTGGCTAAGAATTAAAGCCAAAAATTCATTAAAAACCCAGAAGAAACATTTTTTAAAAAGTATTCTTACAACTTTTGAAAAAAAGTATGGTAAACAAAAGATAAAATTAAGAAAGAAATCATCTGAGTTAGTTCAGGCTAATGTAATGAATTACCACAGGCTGTGTGGCTTAAAATGGTTTCTTTCTCACAGTTCTGTAGGCTGGACACCCAGGACCAAGGTGCAGCAGAGGGCTGCTTGGAGAAGCCACTTTCTGGCCCCCGGGGACCTGTCTTCCCTTGCTGGGCAGGGAGCAGATGCGTGACCACTCCTGCCCCTTCTTGCTGGGCTCTCATCCTCTTCACAAGGGCTTCTCCCTCCTGATCTAATCACCTTAGGGACACCCTCCCTCCGGTACTATCACTCCAGGGTTTAGGACTTCGAAATACAAATTTTGAGGGACACAAATATTCAGTCCATAACAGAAATGGGTAATGATTTCTGACCATAAAATATTAGCCATACGGAAGAGGACAAACAACCACCGATAAGGAGACATTCGCATCCAATAACCAGATGGAAGGCTGGTGACTGTAATAAGCGAATATATTCCCAGACATAATAACATTTCAAAGAACACAGTAAATGAAAGAGCTCAGGGTGTGAATGGAAACTTCACAATGGAATTTGAATAGCAGGGAGGAAATGTCTGTCTTCCTAGTTACCAAAGAGATGCAAATTAAAGCAAGGCCGGCAACATTTTCATCTCTGTTAAAAGGATAGCATTCCACTGGTTGGGCGAGTGGAGTGTGGCAAATAGTAGGTGGCAGCACAAGCCGATCTGCTGCCTGGGTGGGTCAGTGGGAAGGTCCTCAGAGCCGGCATTTTGCATTCGGGCTCTCCTGCCTTCAGGAAATCTTGGCTGAGCGTCTAGGATGTGATGAAGACACCATCACATGCAGCTCAATGAGGAACATGATAGATTTATCATTGCCTTCATGATTCTTCAGCTGCTCTGAGGACTCGGGAATTTTAAAATAAATGCATGTGTAGCATAGCTGATTCCCAGGAGGCACAATATGGTACATTACTGTGAGGCTTTCGGAAACTGAAGTGCATGATGAATGTATAAAAGCCGTCTAGGAATGGGCTACAGGCTGGGAGACCCGTTGCCTTGAATGAACCAGTGGGGCGGGGCCAGGCAAATGTGAGAGGACCAGGAAATCCCAGGTCAGATGGTCACTGGTTCAATACAATGCCCATCAAATACAAGTCATTTTTTTTTTTTTTTTTTTTTTTTTGGTACCAGGGATTGAACCCAGGGATGCTTTACCATTGAACCACATCCCCAGCTCTTTTAATTAATTAATTAATTTATTATTTTGAGACAGTGTATTATTAAGTTGCTTAGGACCTGGATAAATTGCTGAGGCTGGCTTTGAACTTGAAAACCTCCTGCCTCAGCCTCCTGAGCCAGTGGGATTACAGGTGTGTTCTGCACCTGGCAGATGACTGAACGTCTATAAATCTTGAAGAGCAGTCCTGGTGAGTTGCACAAAATAGGAAAGGTGAACTCAGACAGAATACGTGGTGTCACTTCCAGGCAAGAGAGATTGCTGTTACTTCCAAGGGAATCAACTTGCCACCACAAGGCTGGGTGGCTTCCTCTAGGCTTGCTGGCATCTTGGGGACTCAGCATTGCTCTGCATTGCTATCAGGCTGGGTACTCTGTAGTGGCAGTGGAAACAGCCATAGAAAAGGGAGGCACTAGCTGCTGGGCTCCGCGTATCTCAGTTCCCACCTTTGTGGCTACGCCATCTGGTGTGGGCTGTGTCAAGGCCAGGATAGCCAGGGCTAGAGGAGGATGACATCGGGCCAGTCTTTCTGTCGACACAGGGTTTGGTTTTTCTTCTATGGGAGTAACCTCTGGTGGCATTCGTGCGTGGTGAGGTTTGCTTACTCTGGGACCCCCACAGACACCTTCTTGCCTCTAGCCGGGACCTCCCTGTATGTGTTTTCCAGTCTTTTCTCTTGTAGGCTCCTGACCAAGTGCCAAACCCCTTGCCCCTTCTCAGGAGGCCCTATAAACCCTAGTTTTGCAGTTATTCTTCTTGAACAATGTGGATAATCTGGCGAAAAATCTGAAATTGTGCTCAGGGAAAGCTCTCCAGTGTCCTCCTGATGCAACTATGGTTTGGCATCAGTTTCTCGGCTCATATCCATATCCTGAGATGACATGTTTCATTACAAACATGGAATATAATTTTTACAAGTTCTCATTACCTAGATTTTAAAGGTACGTATTAGACTATGATAAATTTCACTAATTGGAAATCCTATAATTTATATTTTGAGCATATATATTTGAGTTTTATCATTCAGCAGAGACTTCCCATTCTGTTTAAGTGAGATGTCTTTCTATGAACATACGGGAAGCAAACTGATTATTTCAGATCTGCTTAGATAGATTCCAAGATAGGACTGGACGTGCAGAAGGATGAGTGGAGTGGGCACAAGCCACAGGGGAGAGCCTTCAGACCATGGCCTACGGAAGCAGGGACTGCAGCAGCTTTACAAGAGGCTGGCCGGAGCAGGGGACTCCTGGGTCCAGTGGGGCCCAGTGGAGAACCTTTGCAGCTTTACAGGAAGAGCCTGCTGTGTGTAGTGGCCACCTGGGCACATCCCTTGGGGAGTGTTGCTGCCCAGTGACGGTGGTGGTGGATCCAGAAGAGCAGTAGCTGGGGTTGCTGGCCACTGTGGTCCCTGTAGAGGAGACCAAGAGGCACTTGCCATGGCGCCCACGCCCACCTCCTAGGGTGTTGTCTGTTGACTGTGGCAGGCGCGTGGAGGCGCACCAGGAGGAGCCGCCGTGTGGAAGCCAGGCATCAAAATCAGAGGCAGCAAAGCTTTACATGTGACAATGATAATAATAATGATGATCTTCTCAATAAAAAATAATCAGGGGATATAGGATTTAATTTAACGAGCTCAGTAACTTCAGGGCCAACTTTCCCAGGGTCATGCGATACAGAACATATCTGTAGAGTAGAGGAAACATAAGCACAAACCACGAGTTTAATTTATGGCAGGTCTCAAGTCTCCCATTAATTATTTGTGCAAACCCACCTCTGCTCTGAATGAACTAGGAACAGCCTGGGCTTTGCTGTGTCCAGCCCGACTGCTGACAGCTGATCAAAGTGCCCTCTGATTGGAGAAAGTGGGTATCCTTGTGCTATTGACTTCAAAAGGACGAGACTACCCTCTTACACCATGGTGTCTGTTAAAGATTCAACGTTCATAAATGGCCACAGATGGACCTTGGTGTGTAAATTGCCATTTTTAGCTGAGACTGGGGTTCTTTTCTTTATTTGTTGACTTCTTTCCTTTTCTCCCTTCCTTCTTCAGCAACAGAAACTTTCCATTCTGATACACACATTTTAAGTATAAAATGGTTTCTGCAATTGATTATTCAGAAAAAGTAGGTTTTTCTTATCGCATTAACGGGGGTGACCACAGATGCATGTGTCACGCCTCGGGGCATCTACACTGTGTTTGCAAGGACTCCTGTGGCTCTGCTCACAGTCTTAGCTGATGTTAATGGAAAGTCTGCCTATGTTTTAAGTGGAGACTAAGTGCTTCCTCTGAATAGATAATCACAGGGTAGATGGGGAGGAAGAATTATGCCCACAATAAAACCCTAATAAGCCTCGGGAACTATTTGCCATTGCTCTTTCAAGCTGGAATTGCCTTGTTTGCATCAAATACCTAGGGACAGGGGCACAGATTTTAAGCCTGAATTATAAATAATAAAGAACTGCAGAGTTTTATAAACATATTTAGAAAAGTCAGCCTAAATTCAAGCATGAATCCAAACATAAGGAAAACACAAAATAAACAGGTAAACTAGCCCCAGGCTCACTCTTTATCTTCCTTCCTTCCTTCCTTCCTTCCTTCCTTCCTTCCTTCCTTCCTTCCTTCCTTCCTTTCCTCCCTCCCTCCCTCCCTCCTTCCTTCCCTCCTTCCTTCCTTCCTTCCTTCCTTCCTTCCTTCCTTCCTTCCTTCCTTCCTTCTTTCCTTCCTTCCTTCCTTTTTTTTCTTTCTATTTATTAATTTTGAGGAGCTCTCAGTAAGTGGCCAAGGCTGGCCTACTGCCTCAGCGCCCCCCGCAGCTGGGATGACGGACGTGCACCACAGGACCTGGCTATATTGTAGTTTCTTTATTGCAACGCCTAACTTGTACTGAAATAGTATATTTGGTGAATGCTGAAAGATTGGCCATGTAATGAAGATCTTGGCATCTCGGTACCCTCACGGCTGTAACTAACCCTTGAAACAGTGGTCAACTCTGATGGACTTTGTGGTATTCAGGTATGAGAGGGCTTTCTTTGAACCATCTAGACAGAGGTTGGTGTGAAGGGATGAGTCTCCTGATTCCTCAGCGGCTCAGCATTTGCATATGAGCTCCTCACATTCTCCGTGGTACCCTCTGGAACGCTTTCAGCGGCTCCCTCCTAGCTGGGGCCAGCTCTCTAGAAGAAAGCATGCTCTTCCTTCTTCCACGTGCCCTGGCTTTAGGCCAGCCAAGGCCCAGAAGCAGTTTTCAAGTGGCGGTGCCAACCCCTGGTCCCCAATCTTCTGCCCAACAAGGTCACAGGTTCCTTTTCCACAGGCAGTGAGTACCCTGGCACCGTGACCAGCTTACTGGGGGAGCAGAGGGAAGACCCCTGCTCCTTTGTGAAACCAGATACTTGAGAGATTTTCTTAAAGTACTCAGTCATGGGATTCTCTCCACAGTGATTTGGTTTTTGAGTTGTTCTTAAATACTAGCTATTTTTTAATGCCATGTGATGGGTTTCTTAATCACATATTCAAAATTCAAAGCTCTGATTTCCAATACAATGAATATCAATAGATACCAACCACAGAAACAAGATTTTTTGGAGTCCTCAGGAGCTGTTTAAAGAGGTAAAGGGATCTTGAGACCAAAAACTTGTGGCATTCACAAACACATATTGTTTAAATGGAAAAGCAGCCCTAGAGTGATCCATGCCAGCTCAGGGCTTTCCTTCACAGAAACATGGGCACCCGAACAGAGGTGACCATTCCAGTTCAGGTGGCTGCTCTACCTGCTGGGACTGGTCTGTGCTGCTCCGGATGCCAGCCTCTATTTTCCTAGGCCACCTCCTGTGGGCCTTGCTTGTGGTCCGTGTGACTCCAGGTGATGTTGGTGGACTCTAATACTTTGGTCATGTGTCAAATGTGTTGTATGTTTGCCCTGACATGTAAGGATCATTCCTTTCCCATGACTCCCACATCTAAAGGAGGTCTGGCAATTGACTTGGAATTCTCAGAATTCGATGATGTCCTTTTGACAAGGGTCAGCTTCTGGTCTGCCCCAGCTCCTTCTCAGACCTCCCAGGCCTCCTCCAGGCAAAGACAGCAGCCGCCTCTTTCTGAGCTAGATTTGGTCTGTGACTAGCATCTTTATAAAATTCATATTAATTTATTCCTAGATAGGAAGCTAATATTGAGCTGGAATGTAGATAATGAGTTGCCTGCTATTAATTAAACTAATTCATGTCATTATAAGACTTGGTTGAAAATGACTTTTAATTTCATAATACTGTGGTTCCCTATAGATTTAGAAGGAGAGAACAAAACAGCAATGCATAGAAAAAACTAGGAAAATGGGAGGCCCCAAGCTCCAGCCCTGGGGTACTTTCCTCCCTGTGTGCAGATACCCACAGACCATCCGTCTGCATCCACACCACGGAGTGCCACCTTTCCGTGCTCACTACCTGTCACCGAGGGAGAGGGATGAATGCTGGCCTAGAGGAGGTTTGAAAAGACAAGAAGTCCAAGCAGTGAGAGGTGAGCCCAGCGACAGAAGCAGGAAAAGCAACACAGCGAGCTGAAGAGATCTTGCTGAGAAGCTCAGGAAACGTCTCCGTCTCCACCTGGGCAGCACAGAGAGTGAGGGGCAGCATGGGAGGTGGAGGGGAGAAATCTTCTGGAGTCTCAGTTTTGACAAGTGAAACCATGCTGCTTGCAGTTTCCCTGTATACTTAGATGACTTTATTTGTGGACATTTGAAGCATGACAAGCTATTTCAGTGTGGGGACCTGTTGTGTTTCTTGCCATCTGTTCCCCTGGGTTGAGCACAGAGCAGATATTCAAGAATTGTTTGCTGAGAGATAAGCAAGCATCTCCCACAGATGGCCACAGCTCATCCCCAACGCGAGCGAGCTCCCTTCCTGGCAAAGGGCTCTGCAGATGTGATGACACTGGGGGCCGTGAGATGGGACACTATCCTGCATTACCCAGGAGGGACCAGTGCCACAGCAAGTATGTGCAGGGGGCAGAGGGAGGCGCGGGAGCGTCAGAGGGGAGGTGGGAAGGGCGGAGCCATGTGAGAAGGACTTCGTTTGCTGCCGTCACCTGAGTGGTGCTGGAAGGGCCATAAGCCAAGAGGTGAAGGTGGAAGGACAAGGGAACAGATCTCTTGGAACCTTTCCGTGCTCACTACCTGTTACCGAGGGAGAGGGATGAATGCTGGCCTAGAGGAGGTTTGAAAAGACAAGAAGTCCAAGCAGTGAGAGGTGAGCCCAGCGCCCTGGGCTCCAAAGAGAATGCTGCCTGGCCAGCACCAGCCTTCAGGGAGACCAGTCGGACTTCCGACTCCCGGAACCGTAAGGGAGCGCACCTGTAACTGTCGGAAGCCAGTGCCCCGGTGGCAGCTTGCTACAGCAGCACAGGAGGCAAATACGGCAGAGAATGAATATTAGTTGAAATTCAATCAAAAGAGCCTGTAAAGATACGTGTGATAGATCACACATACATAAAGAAACATTTTAATACCAGAGGCCCAGGTTGTTAAGTTCTTGAGTCTCATGTGTCAGGATAAGAGGTAGGATGTGCTTTAAGGTTCAGGGAGGAGAAATTTTCCCAGTGTTGAGATGCTGCGCTGAGCAGGAGCGCCCTGTGTTGGGCCTGAGGAGATGCTCCTGGCACAACATACAGAAAGAACAGGACAGCAGGCGGGAAATAGGGACGCCTGCCTTCCCTGCTTTCGTAGCTGCTTTGAACCAGCATTTTTGCAGCACATTAAATTGTGATTTCAAGTCTCTTCAGTGTTTTTCTTTTTAAATATACTCCTTGGAATCCTCACCCCGGCTCCACTTCTTGGTAAACCCATAAAGGCAACCTTTATTTCCAAGAGTTCTTGATCAGAAATAATGACTCTCTTTAATAAAAATATGTTGCAAAACAGAAGGCATAATGGACCTTCCAATTTATGTGTCTGACAAGGATTAGAAAGGGGCACTCTATCTTTTTATTTCCAAAATAACTTTTAGGAATCTAACTTGGTACATGATGGTTGTAACTCAATTTAACATTTAAACCTACATTTTTGTAAGTGTTTTCTTTAAATCCTCAAGGACAGCATATTACTAAAAACCTGTTTTTTTCCTAATAGCCATATAGATCAACTGCTCTATAACTGGATTTGGGAAAATGTTAAAATTCCTTTTCTAGTGGAAAAAAAGACATTTTCTTTTATTATCCGTTGGTTTCTAAAAATAGGCTGGAATTAAATGTCATGTACCTTTGGAATTCGTTTTATAAACAGGCTCTGTAACTAGGAGACGCACATTGTCATTATTTATAATCTAGAAATTCTTTCCATGGTAACTGTTAGAAGGTCACAATTATCGAGAGCACCGGAGGCCAGGAGGCGACTTAAGAATTCACCAAAAGAAAACTCTTCATAGGCGGGAGTCACATGTGGCATCCTGGTCACCCGCGCCAAGGAGGTGAGTTCTTGGATTTAAGCACCAGCCGCGCCTACTGGGCAGCCGTGTCTTGGCTGCCACCGCCCTTCTGGAAGAAGGTGCAATGCACCCGCATTCCAGCCTTCAGTTCCCAGGACTTGTCAGCGCCCAGCTCCAGTGTGGGGACAGTTACAGTGTTTCTGTCTGTGACATCATGTGTGGGTCAATTCTACTGGCTCCAAATAGGGTGGTCAAAGCCCAAGACTCAGCCCAGAGGTGGGAGGCAGCCTCTGACTGAGACTTTGTCTCACATAAGTTCACGTGGCACTGTCCCCAAATCCCAGAGCTGCGCAAGACTGAGCCTGGGAAGAGACCTGCCAGAGGAGTCCCTGGGAGCCAGTTCTTGCTCAAATCCCACAGGAGAAGGAAATGGCTCTTAAGAAGCCACACAAATGCGAAGCCCTTTGAGATGCCATTGGCTCATTATTACAAGCAGGACGTGGTACGGACACTCCCAGTGCCAGCATCTCCCTGCATCGCCAAGACCTTGAGAGGAAGTTGCTTAGAACTGTGCAGTGACGCGAGGGACAGGGAAGGATGAGGTCTGGTGGTCTCTACCAGATTTATAAGCAAGGACCTGACCCAAACTGTAAAAGCATTTTATAATCGTGAGCAGACGTGTTTATGTAATAGAACCCACACACGTGCATACACCATGATGTAAGAATTGTGAGAATAAAATATGTCAAAATAAAACTAACAAATGGCAAAACCCACACAACTTCAGAGACCTCTCCTTGGGGTGAACCACATTGTTAATTGTCGCTGGCTCTTTGCGGTTCCAAAATCCATGGATATTTGTCACCGCCTGCAGCAACAACTTGCACTGGTCTTATGGGTGGTGGAGTGGAAACTGAGGCACTTCTATCTTTCTCTTTGGTGCCCTGCTTTCTTGCTTGTTTATAGAGGATAGAGGAAATGAGGTTTACTTGCTTTGAGAGGAGAGAGAGAGAGAGAGAGAGAGAGAGACTTTGTTTCTCAGAGAGAAAGAAACTTTGTTTAAGAGAGAAACTTTGAAAGAAAGACAGGCTTTTCTTAGAGCTTAGAAGGAGAGAGGCCCGCCACGCCTTAAAGTCCTGCATCCTGTGAACTAAGGGTGTGTCTACCTAAGGTGCCCTAGTGATGCGTCTCAGTTCTCCGTTCCGTGATCTGCCTTCCCGCTGCCCCTACTCGCTGCTGTGTTCTTCCTTCTGGCTTTTCTGCTAATGGCTGCTGTTGTGTCCCTACTAGCTACTGCCGCGTGTTTTTCCCTCTGGCTGCTGCCGCACGTGTATCCTTCTTCTCCTGCTTCTCTGCTAATGGCTGCTACGTCTGTCTCGCTCCGCCTATGCTTATATCACCTCCAGGAGGCGGAGAGCAGGGCCACGCCTCTTACACAAAGATTAGGCGAGATGCTCCGAGCAGGCGATTAGTGCTCGAGACACATGTGCATACATTGTGTGCGTGGAGGAGAAAACCACCTGAGTGTGCTTATGTCAATTAACCGCCTCGCTGCCGATGTGATCAGGCGCCATCCCGGCGCCGCCAACATGGCACAGCCCCCAACAGTTAATGAGGTTCTTGCTCAGATTCACTCACTGTAGTTCAGAAGCCTCCTCAGGAGCTACCAGCCAAGCATGGCCACACTGGAGTTGGTTGTTCAAGAACGTGAACCCGCAGCTGTAATGTACGCCCTCACCGTAACCAGACACCACACACTGCCTCCAGACGCACCTGGGTCTCACTGCCCAGCCTCCCCTGACCCTGCTCTACCTGCCCCAGCCCATTCGGCACACTTGACTCCACTTCCTGCCTGGCTGGCACAGCCTGCAGAGTGGACTTTCCTCAGCCTGCAGAGGATGTGTCCACATGTGGTCTCACCTGCTGTTGGCTGAGCATGAACTGGTAAATCTTCGTGGAGAGCACTTTGGGGCGATATCTATCAAATATCTGACACAATAAAATTCATATTAATTTTAATCTACTGATTTTACTTTGGGAAATTTTCTTTAAAGGCGAATTATCATCTGCAGGAGGGTTTTTACAGGAATTTTTCCATGTGGAATTATTTGAAATACTAAGAGAAAACAGGCACAATATAAATGTCCATCAGTAGGGAGTTGATTAAATTACAACACATCTAGAAAAAATAAGCACTTAGAATATTTTAAAAATGGATTATATATGTCTGTGCTAACATGGAAATTTATTCACTGTAGTTAGTTTATTAGCAAAAAGTGCACAATACATAGGATATATTTCAATTTATCTTATAAAATAGAAGAAAGGGAAAAACATGTACAAGGTGTTTGCAGACTGGAAAGATACATAAGAAAGCTGTTAATACTGTTTTCTTCTAAAGTGGATGAATATTGATCCAGGAGAAATATTTCTATTTTAGTTTTACTTTAGTCCCTGGGAAAAACACTGCATAATACACATGTATGTGTTTTAATATTGTAAATGGATTATTTAAAATTGCCTACTTATCTTCGAAGTGTGCTGGGTATAGGAAAAGCCATATGGGTGCAATTAGAAGACAAATTTTAAAAGCTGTGCATATTGACTTACTATTATAATTTTTAACAAGCACAGATTATTGCTTCTCTGAAATGCTTGAAACCAGAATATTTCCAGATTTTTTCAAATATTTACATGCCCATAATCAGTTATCTTGAGGTCATGATCCATCTCTAAATAAGAAATTCATTTACATTTCATATGTATGTCATACACATAGCCTGAATTAAATTTTATGCACTATTCTTGGCATGCCTGTGTTTTGATTGACCAGCTGTGTGAGACCAGGTATAGAATTCTCCACGTATGGCATCACATTGGTGCTTAAAAAGTTGAGAATTCGGAACAGTTCAGATTTGGGAGTTCAGGGTTAGAGAAACTTGGGGTTTCTGTAGACAGACAGCTATACATATGACCACGAGATTTGTTTTTAATGACAAACACTCACAAGCATGATGGTGACTTTGGCCCTGATGAAGTAGTCCCTTAGTGTGACTATAAATCAGCACAGGATGCGGGAAGCAGCCCCTCTGGGCCATCAGGCCACCGGAAGTAGAGGACTGTGTTCCCAGAGAGGAGGAAAGGCCGAGTTGGCCCCAGAACCTGCAGGCTTCTGCCAGTGGTCCTTTGTGGATAAGGAGTAGGGACGTGGAGTCCAAGCGAGGCCAGGTTGCTGTCTGCAGGGGCCTGCGCTGCAGGACACTGTCGAGAAGGACGCTGAGCATCGAAATCCAGAACTACACCGTCCTCTCCAATCTCGGCCACTCACTAGGCGGGGTGTGCAGGGTGGGACGCCATGGAGCTGGGAAAGAACAGCTCTGGGCGGCTGGGAGATGCGGAGCTGCAGGCGTCCTCCCGGCACGCTGGGGTCCCACCCGGCCAAGAGAAACATCTCCCGACCAGGCTGGGTCCAAGCAGAAGAGCCACCAGATGACCCGGGAGCAGAGTCCAAGACAAACCTTGGGAGGATGCAGGTGCCAGGAAATAGCAAAAGGTGGGAGTCTGACTGTCCAGTCACAGTCTGTCCTTGTCCACAGGCCTGTGTGTGAGGGGATCTGGAGAGGTGGTCCTGAAATGCTGGTAATGTTTGCATGTGTATTATCTGTGCGCTCATGTAAAGAAGTTTCCCCAAATCACCACTTTTCTGCCTCATAAGTGAAATACCACCTCACAACCCCTCAAACAGCTAACACGAAAAGGACGGACGGTCAGCAAGGGTCATTGTGAGGATGTTGACCGACTGAAACACGTGTGCACTGCTGGTGTGGGCGTGGGCTGGTAGGACCCCTGGGGACGTGGCTTGCTAGCTACTTAAAAAATCGAACACACACCCTCGCTGTGACCTTAGCCTTCCACCCCCAGAAGAAATGAAGCCTATGGCGGCAACAAGACTCACCCAAAATGTTTGTGAACACTTCCCTGATGACGTCCTGGATCGGGAAACCGTGCACTAGCCGACCAGGCAGAGTGGATAACCAAGTGTGGTACGTGAGCGAGATGGAACACTGTTTGCTGTAAAAACACAACCAACCAGACCCCAGGCTGAATCTCACAGCACAGGGCATGTGTGGAGAAGGGATGCCACGTGTACCTCGGGCTCACACATATTGAAAGTTACAGAGCAGGCAACGCTGACCCATGGCGGAAGAACACGCGCATGCTCCACTTGGGGGAGGCCAGCTGTTGAAATGACTTGGCACTGCAGGGATGACTGGTGACTCCATGCAAGGGCTCCTCAGCTCTGCTTTTGTGGAACTTGTCCACCTGCAACACTGAGAACCTGTGCATTTGCCAGTATAGAAATGGACCAGAAAGAGAGCACCTCATGTGTTCAGTAAGGAACGATTGGCTGAATGAATTGTGGTGCAGCTATGGCATACCCTGTCCCCATTAGGGGCAAAGTGATACATCCGTATGAGACAGTGTAGGAAGATTTTTGGCGTATGTTAAGTGAAAATACCAAGATATAGACAGATATTTAAAATATTATTCCACGTGTGTAAGTAAAATACACATATACCCGTTTGCATACCCAAAGGAAATTTCTGGAGAACTATGTCAGACTTTGCCTCCTGGAGGAAGACCCTGAGTATCGGAGGGCTGAGGGCAGAGCAGGGAACTAGCACGAGACTTATCATCCTTTTTGAACTCATTGGCATTGTTTTCCTCATGCACATATCTAATTTGAAGCTATTTAACCAAAAGCAGTCCCCCAAAGTGTGAAGCTGCATGCCAGGGTCACATCAGAAGGCCATCCTGTTTTATACTCTATCTTGAAACCAATTTTGGGTTCTCTAACTCAGCGAATCATATCCAGCAGCATATCTAAAGATGTCAAGAATTTTTCCTTCAAGAGTTACTTGAAGCATTACCATAGCCATTAAAGTAACGTGGAAGGGTTTTGACAACGCAAAAGAGCACCCACCTCTTAGTTTCAGAGTAAGTTCATGTGTGTGAGGTCCAGAAAGTTCTACTGTGAAAAGATGGAAAAGACTGTGGCCTCATCTTCCAAGAAAATAAGAGGATTTTCCAAAAGGCCTCATTTCCACCTGAGAGCTCTCCTTGGAAAGTTCCTCTCATGGCCTGTTACAGGCCTGGCTCCTCCTCTGTCTGCAAGCCCAGCTCAGCGACTGGCAGACACAAGTCCCCGGCATTATTCTGCCTCCGCATGGCATTCCTCAGACACCAGTGCCCTCCACTTCTAATTCAGTGTCTCGTTCCCTCTGGACCCTCTTCAGATGGAGGGTGGGGACAGTATCGACCTTGACCACAACTGCACATGCAGTGGTGGCTGGGCACAGGATGAGATCGGCTCATTTCCTCCTGCAAACAAGTGAAAAGTCAGGCTGGAACAGGAGCTGGACACAGTGCTGTGCCCCATGGGCCACCAGGCATGGAGGGCTGGCCAGCGCCTCAGGAAGGAGGAATGCGGAATAGAGGCCTCCTGGAGGACCTGCCCTCCTGGCTCCCACCAACAGGTAAGACAGCCAGTGTTAGCCAGCTGCGAGCTGGTCCCCCAGAGTGCCAGTGTTGGCGGACGGGACAAAGGCAGCAGGAAGCGAGGCCGTTTGTCCTACTGCTGCCTGGGATTTGCGTTTGGGTTCTCTGGACGCAGATGCTGAGCTGTGCACGGTGCTAGGGAGCCTTTTTGGTGCCATCATGGAGGAAACACTGTCCTTCATGACTTACGAGGGAGACGTACGTATGTAACATTTTGAGAATATAATCTCTGGTGCATGGAAGGTGAGGAGGGAGGGAAAGTCGCCTACTGAGAGACGTGCTCTGTTCCGTGCGTCCTGTGATGAGAGCGATGTATTGCTCCCCCGGGACGATCGTGCAGCCAATCGCCTCTGCAGACAGAGGCAGGCCAAGGGTAGCTCTACCAACAGCTGTGGAAGACAGAACGTTTCTCTCTGGAGGAAAGGAAAGACTGTCTCAGTCTGGTGTAACAGGCTGGCTCCTCTTTTGGAAGGCACTGTGTGGGAACTGGGGACAGAGGACCTGGAGGCCAAGAGGTGACTGCTCCTGCTGTTGGCAGTGCTAGGAATAAGAAAGGCTTTGTCTCTGCCGCGGGAACCTTTCTTCTGCCACCATCTAATTTGCCAGCTTGTAAATAGGGCGAATCTCAGGCCTGTCATAGGCCTCGACAGCTCTGATGGATCCCAAATGCTCAGCGTTGCGGATGCTCATTGCAAGAGCTACCTCATGTAGCATGCCCCTGTAGCAGCATGTGGGGCCCTGACCCAAGGCCCCACACCTAGTGCCCGCACCTGGTGCCATTCAGAGGTGGCTGCGTGGAGGGAAGTAATGCCAACTCCCAGTCAGTCTTTGATCCAATGACAGATTAGGGGATGCTTAGGACTCTGCCAGGGCTGGTGGAAAGCCGAGTGTCGCCAATGTCTCCGAGAGCTAGGAGCACTTGTCTATAACCTCACAATCAGAATGCGTTCCCTAAGCATTGGTTGAATTGATGAATGAACTGATGCCAATCGTGATTCACTCAGCGCAGTTCCGGCCCCTCAGTGCTCCTCCCTGCGTAAGAGGAGGGAAGCACAGGAGGCCTGAAGACAGACAGACTCCTGTCTGAGGGATAGGAGCATGCCACATCACACGTGATCAGAGAATCTCAGTCATTTCAGGGGAGAGTGAGGTCGGACCTGGCGGCGGCCTCTCCTACAGCACCCAGGGTTGTTTGTCCTGGGCAGTCATTCGTGCCTGCTGCTTTTTCTCCTATTTCTTATCTCACATTGAAAATTTACATTATTTTCATTAGTGTGAAGTGACTGCAACAACTTTTAAAAAAAAATCCTCTAATTAGTCAAAAAAGTGACCACAAATTTGGATTATATGGCTATGCTTCAGAATATATTTGTAATGAGGTTTTCATAAGTGTGGCATTAGGTTGGTTAGTCAAAAAGTGTACATAGAAATCAGTTTTTAGGCAGATAAATACAACAAGAGAGGGAAAGGTCATTATCTTTAAAAAAGGAACTCTCACACGCACAACGTGCGTTCCCTCAGTGATGCACCTGCTGCCTCCCCACCTTCTCGAGACTGTGCAGTCTCTGTGGCCCTTCCTGCCCTGGCACTGGCTGGGTGGCTGGGTGCTGCCTGCAAAGCCTTCCTGTTAGAGGATGTGCCCCTCCAGGCCCTGGGTGGAGCCGTGTGTTGTTCAGAAGATGAAGTCCCCGTGGATGAGCCACGTTCAGTCCAGAGGGAGAGGAGGTGCTGGGTACGAGAACAGGAGACACAGCAGACAGAACGCACACCTTCCCCTGCTGAGACGTGTGCTCAAGTTCAGGTTAGCAGCTGCATCAGGACACTGCTCCGAGGCAGGACAAGGGGCAGGGTCACGGAGCCTCTGCACAGCTTGCTCGCACTCGGATGAAAGGGGTGGAGGGGAGGCGGCTGTGAGAGTCCGTGAGGGCTGAGCGTGGACCAACCTGGCCCACTGTGGACACTGCCTGGCCAAGCGTCCTCTGAGCACCTCAAAGAGGAAGGGGCATGTCTTCAGAAACCCTGGGCAGAAATGAAAGTCACCAACAGAAAGCTGCTAGTGCCAAATACGATCAAATAAATAATAGGTCAAAAACCTCGAATAGTGTGCATCTCCCAAATAAACCCCAAACTCAAGTTAAATTCATGAAGTTAACTTTAAATAGGTAAAACTACTTGGGAAATTCAAGTAGTATTTTGCTGCTCTTCAGCGGTGCCCGGCTGTTTTATTTAATCAGCTTATCTAATGAAACTGAAGAACTAGTGGGGTGCCAAGGTAATCGATGGCCAGGTGGGCAGCCACGTGGGAGACCTGCCCGTGTGCACTTGGGCACGAGGCCCGGCTCTTTCTGACTCAGCACAGGACCCTCGTTCCTGCGGCCACCTCTCCGTGCCAGGACAGGAACGTTAGGGAGCGTGTGCCGAAAGGCAGCCTTCCCTGTGGTCTCCTCTGGACTCACTGGTGGCGTCTCTCAGCGTGCACCGCCAGGCCCATGGCTATAGTGGCAGCTGTGGCCTACGTGCTCTCCATAGCTACGTCGTACTAGCCTTTCTGCTCCTCAACGCGGTAACAGATATTATTGCTTTATATTGTGCAGACCCTAATTTGGGAATTAATTCAAATACTGGTTTGTAATTTATGATTTGCCTAGTAATAAGAGCAAAAACCCTCAGAATACACAACAGCGTAAAAATGCTTTGCCATAAGACTGGAGATAATAACCCAGAATGAAAGAGAGATGAAAAGCTGCATAGATAAGCAAACTGAGGGCATCAGGGTATCAAGAGCAGATTTATGGACAAGAAGTCCAAGGTGTTAAAATTCCCAGTAAGGGAGCCTTGGGAAACATTGGTTTCGTCTTCCAGATGGAAAATTGAGACTTCGGATGATTAAGAGATGTTTTAAGGGCATATGACCAGAAGGCATTTTAGTTAATTCATACGTGAGTCTCCAGGTTGCTAAGTTTGTGCTAGATCTGGTAAGACTGGTTAGTTAATGCTAAGCAACTAGTTACTAGTGTAGGTGAGCCTATTCCCCTAAAAATACTAACCAACAGGATCTTGGTAACTTTAGTAAATCATCTCGATAATTCAGAATATCCAGTAGCTCAGAGACCACCTTCCTGTGCTTGGTTGGTCTGGGGGATAGTGTTGATGTTGACAATGGCCGTAGCCCCATTCTGACTATGACTAATGAATAAACAAAGACCACGTCCACTGTGAGGAAGACCTGAACGCTGTCTCAACGTCAGGACGAGTCGCCTCCTCAGGCAGCCTCTGCAACATTCGCCAGATGGAGTCAGCCAGCTACAGTCACCAGTCCACCAGGGGACTGGAGACTCCCCAGTGGGGCGGTGGGGACAGTGCTGCCAGAGCTGGGCACAGAAGACAGCCTTCCTGTGGCTCGCAAGCCCATCGCACTGCCGCCATTGACAGTTGGGCCACGGCCGCCACACACCTAGCATGCCTGTTTCTGCATGGCTGACCTGCTCTGGCCTAGAGCATCAAGGCACAGAAACCTACCTCTCTTGCCCAAAGACCAGACACTTTTATTCTGGGATAAATGGAACAAGAGAAAGGCAGACCTCAGACTCACCCAGGCTCTGCTCCATCCCTGGGTGAACCAGGAGCCCTCTCTGTGTCCAGCCATGTCCGCACTTCCCGGACCCTAGCAGGCCGCAGCCCTCCAGGGAGCTGTCCTAACTCCACCATCTGTCTGTCTCTCCCCACCTTTCACTTGACTCCACTGAACTGCCCCAGAGGCACCTGCGCTCTGGGCAGCGGACCACTCTCCCTGAGGCACATTGTGGCCCCGCTCCCTGGAAGTCCACTCCTTTTGGGTATGCTGTTTTGTCCTACGCAGTCTGCAAGGAGCCCTTGCAGCTCCCTAAGGGGCTCACAGCCACCCTGCTCCTCCCTGGGCAGTGGGCAGTGCTGCTGGAAACTCCCCTCCCACCATTTGATAACGTGGCAGCTCTGCCAGCCTGGATGGGGAGGGCACAAGGCCACAGCAGCGTTTTCAGGGACGACACAGACCACACATGTTTTTTAGCGAGTTTGATTGTCATGGAACACTTGTTTCGGATCCTAACAACAAAACCCATGATTTCTTTTTAAAAGTTTATCACTTCAAATGACAAACTGTTTCCTGTTTTGTGTTCCCTAGGTAGTATGTTTAAATGATTATTGCTAAATGATTGCGGATAATTAAATTTCACAAAAGTTTTAAGTCAGGTTTTCCGTAAATGTATATAACTCGATCTTTATTAAAAAAGAGGAAAATAAAATGAAAAAATAAAAATAAAAAGTTAAAAGAATTTGTCATATTTATATCATCTGCATAAATACTTTGACTATTATTCATTGTTCATTTTCCAGTGATGCTATTTATGATACTGAAAGCACAATTTTATTCCTCTTTTACTTTAGAGGTAATTGATATTATTTTTGCAGAATATATAAAAAAGAATTTGAATTTAAGTGGAAATCGTTTTTACAATCATCTTGTGTTCACTTTAAAAAGAAATTCTATTGTTAAAATATTTATGCCAGTTTACTTAGTAACAGTTCTTCCTCTCTCTGTTTATCTCCCTCTCCTCCTCCTCCTCCCCCTCCCTCCCTCTTCTCTCTCCCCTCCCCTCCCCTTCCTTCCCTCCCCTCCCCCTCCCCCTCACTCCCAGGGTCTCTCTCCCCAGAGCAGTGTCCCAGAACAGGAGCCTGTTGACTGCTGCTGTCTTGCCCAGCTGGGGGCTGCACTTTAGGGGCTGCTCCTGAGCCTAGCCCTGTACTTCAGTGTGAAGCTAGTTCATTGACTGTGAAAACCCCAGCTACTCACCACACAATTTCCATAAACTCATTTATGGTGCTGAAATCTGCAGGAAACAGCATCTATTATTCACAAAAGGGGCTGTAGCAATCCTCTTTCTGGGGAAGAGGCTCCACAGATTTTCTTCTCCTGAAGCACTCAGTTGTCTCAGCAATTTACCACAGTGCACAAAAGACACAGCTAACAGAGTACTCATTGACTATTTTCTTACTCTTAGTATTTATTAAGCATTGGGTTTAAACATCTTAAGCATTTATATCCTTTTTATTTAATGCTTACTTATATTTAATATTTGTTAAGCAATTAGGTTTTAGCATTTTAAGTATTTATATTCTAACACTTTATAATTATTTGAAGAAACAAAACAGAGATATATTGATAGAAAAGACATTTGTTTCACTCTTAAATAATCAGTCACTTACGAGGGGCCAGGTAGGCCCCCGCACCCTGGACAACTTGCCAGCCCTTGGCTCACGTTGAACGCCTTTATTTTCTACTCATACGAATGTTCACGTAAGACTTGCTTTTATCACAGTAACTGTCAAAGATCCAGTGTCACTAAGACTCCATGTCATTGAGTGACCCGTACCGCGATCTTGTGTTGAGACTGAATCACCTCAACAGGTAACGAGGGCCCAACAGATGTCGCACAGGGCTGCGTCTCCCTCGAACACACGGATCAGCCTGTGATCACCCTGCACGCCCTGGAAACTCCTGGCAGCGCCACAACAGTTTGAGAGTCACCGCTCTGTGGAATGCCTGGGACTGGATAACGTGCCAAGTACGAGCCCTTGGTGTACTCGGCAAGCTCTGCCGAGAGCCCCTGGGATGGAGACCTGGAGGCCACGTGAGACGGCCCCTGGAGAGCCCCGGAGGCAGTGCACCATCTCATGGGCTTTGGAGCATTTGATGAAGGTCCCCAGGGAGAGGAGAGGAACGCTGCGTGAATATCCGGAAGACCTCGGCTACGCGCTGACATCTGCAGTGAGACGGGGGCACGGAACATGCGCCTCCTGGGACAGAAGCCAGCATCCCAGCAGAGAAAAGGCACACCCAAGGCAGAGGTCAGAGGGGACAGTCCCGCCGTGCTGTGGTTGGCAGCACGGGTTGCAGGAGGGAGAAGCCGAGGCTGAGGCCAGCAGGAGTGTCAGGAGGCCAGCTTCAGCCTGTACTCTGTCCCTGACGGCTGCAGTGAAGGCAGGTGTTCTTGGCGTAGGTGACCAGAGACGTTTTGGCACTTGGGGGTTAGACTGAAGGAAAGGGGGACAGGTGCTGCCAAAGCCAAGACACGGCTAAGCTGTCCCTGCCGACCTGAGGCATACAGAAGGCAAATCACCGAAGGTAGTCAGAGAGGGGCTTACTTTCTTAAAGGGGGAGGAGTGACAGATATTAAGCAAATAAAAGAAATCAAATATACCATGTTGCGACTGTTGCGACAACGTTGAGGGAGACAAAGAAAGGAGATAGAGGAGGAGAGGGGGTGGGGTGAGAGTGGGTGCAGTCTGGGTGGCCAGGTGGGGCCTCAGCGACAGGGACATTGAGCAAAGATGTGGGGGTGCAGGAACAGAGCACTCGAGGGTCTTGATGAGTGGCTCTGCAGGGGGTGGTTTTGGCCACCCAGGGGACGTCCGGGTGGGTCACCATTTTGAAGAGTCGCGGTGGGATTGCTGCTAACAGCCAGGGGTGCTGCTAGATACCCTGCAGTGCACAGGACTCCCCGACTCCAAATGTCATGAGCACCGAGGCCGAGGAAACCCGGAGGGAGACCCTCTTCTCCAGTAACGGGAAGATGCACTCTGAGCTGGACCACAGCAGCAGAGACACAAAGGAGAGACAAGAAGGCTTGAGCGAGGGTAGAGTCCCCAGAGTGTGGAATTGGTCAGGCGTGAGATGCAGGACAAGGTTTCTGGAAGGAGAAACGAGCCCATGGCAGTGCCCCTGGCCCAGCCCCACCCCCACGCCCTCTCCACTTGACATTCCCATGCAGATGAGCCTGCAGCCACCCCTGCTGGAGGTCCCCAGCCCTGCTGAGTTTTCCTTATCACAGAGAACCCAGCATGTAGCAGGTGCACAATAAGAGATTTTAGCTAACTCTAGATGGGCAGAGAGCCAGGATGGGTTGAGGAGGGACCCAGAGATGGGAGCTGGAAAAGCCAAGGCGAAGTCTTCCTTCAGTGAGAATGAGAGTGAAGACCGCGGTTCTCCCAAATGTGCTACCGACACCCGGGTTTCCTCATCCAGGGCTCAGAGGTCAGCACAGAGAAATCGTGTAAGCCTGTGTTGCCCAGTTCCAGTCCTGTGTCTGCATAGCCATCAAGACACATTCTGAGCACTCCTGAGCCCAGGCAGTGAGCAGCATGGTGCGACATCCTGAGTCCTGGCACTTGGACACAGTGGCTTGGTGGCTGTTGTGTCCTCATCACTCAGAGGAGAGCCTGGCGCAGAGTAGGGGATCAGTAAGTATTTCTTGAAAGGAATATAAATACCTTTAGAAATAAAGAAACTGGCTTTGGAGAGTCTAAGTCATGTGCCAAGGTCACAGAGCTAGGGTGGAACCACTGGCCATGGTCCTGGTGGCTCCTCTCCCTGCCACTGACCCCTTCTGGGGCTCACCACCTGTGCCTTTCTGAGGCAGTCTGCATTTTACCCCTACCTCCCCAGCTCCAGATAATGCAAAAGACCCCACGTTCTCTCCTGCACACAGTGTTAGGGACCCTGGCCAGACCTCCCCCAGCTCCCTCTTTGGTTTGGCTCAAGAATCCTGGGATTAATAAATCCAGGAAGCTGTCCTGGTCCTTCACTGTTTTCAGCCTTTCCACAGGGAACAGATTATTTCCCGACCCTTGGAACAAGAGTAAGTCCCCACTGGAGGGGGAAGGGGCCTGTGGTGTTAGGACATGGCTGTAGGTGGAGGGGAACATAGGCTCTCCACCACGGTGCTCGCCACGTGTGCCCAGATCCATCCTAGAGTGCTCTTGCTGAGCCTGGAGACACCTTGCTGTTTACTCAGTCATGCCCTGTCACTTTGTCCATGTAAGATGGCACCTGCGAGCCCGCGGAACACAACACAGACTACCAGTGTGCTTTGCGCAGAGGGTCTCACGCGGGCCCTTTCAGGAGGGCGGGGATGGACTACCAGTTCTCCTTCAGGTCTAATTTACATGACTCTAGTCAGAGCCATTTTCGTTCCCCTGCTGTGCTCATCTGCCAACACCGAAGTGCTATGCTGGTGGCCCAGCTTCCCCATCCCCTGGCCACCTTCTTGCAGATCTTTTCTGAAACATTAGTATCAGTTCTTCTAGAGACATCTTGTAAACTGCAGGTCTCTCTTAAGCAGTTTTGTACCTTGGTAGAGGAAGAGGGAGATCTTTCTGCTGTGGGCATGCAAAGCCTGGTTATGGGTCAAAAGAGCTCGTACAGAACATTGTGACGAAGGAGTGTGTTGATTTCTCCGTGGGAACTGCGGTTGAGTTCATTGGCTGTGCGGGGGAATGAGCATCACAAGACTCTCTTTAAACCTTGATGCAGGCAGCCATCATTATTGCAGGGAGGGTGGAATGTGTCCTGCCTAGCCCTTCTGGTGGCCCTGATTCCTACTGAAAGTCAGCAGAAGTTGATATTGTTGAGGAAGAGCTGCAGAAAGAGCCAGGGGAGCCAGAGCCCTGTGGTTCACGTCTGGTGGTGGCAGGCGTGTGGGAATCCCCTGCAGACTTCCATACTCTCAGAGAGGGTGAGCTTGGTTTGGGGTGTCAAGGCTGGACAGAGATCCCTGAGCCGGATGGTTTGCCCTTTGTTTAACAGCAGAAGAGAGGGCAGAGTGGACAGGCTAACAGCTCGCATGAGGCTGCAGGCCCGCCAGCAACATCCCTGCAGGGTGTCCCTGGAAGGGTGTCCTGGTGGTTCAGGGAGTCCGGGGAGCTAGGATGGGGCCGGGGAAGGCTGAGCGAGGTGGTGGGCACCCTGCCTCCTGTGATGGGCTCACCTTGTTGTTATCCCGTTTTTGACTTAGAGTTTGGAAATCCATCCCTAAGGTGGCCACACGTATATTTTACTTGCATGTTTGGTTATTTATCCTTTCACAGTACTGTGTTCTTTATGTCTCTTCAGAAGCTACAGGGTGGTTAAATCTTTCATTTTCTCAGGAGATTGACGTGGTGGTGGTGGGCTGACAGAACTGGATGTGCAGCCTTGAAACTCTGCGCTAATCAGACAATTTCCCCATGTCGTTTGCATACAGTCGTGAGTAGGATCCAAAATGAACGCACCAGGCGCTCTTTACATACGCAGGTCCCTGGAGCTTTACGGTCTCCTGGAGGGTGCACGTTTTACTGCAAGGGCACTACGTACTGACGGGCATTTCCAGGCGGAGCACACCCTGACTTGCAGAGCAGGATAGGAGGGAAGGAAACTCTCCTGCAAAACGTTTTCACGGGCGCTCCAAGCGTGGCGTGGCTCCCCCAGCCCATTAAAGCAGTCTGTCTTCGCAACAAAAGACGAATCAACAGAGAACAGCGTTGGAATTATGCATGTCATTTATAATGAACCTCATTATACAAGGGGCCTAATTCTATTATGAAGCACTGCGGTTTACATTCTTATTGCTATTCAGCTTTGAACAGTGACAAAGAAAAAATCCTCACCCCACGTCAGAGCTAATCTTTCTAAGGCTCACAATCGAGTGTTGTTTGTGTGTTTCTCCTGGGGAGAATTTTCCTGCGTGCTCAATCCACACAGCACACCCTCCCTCTGCCCCAGGTCTTGCAACTGGCTTTCACTTTTCTTGAGAAAAACAAAGGAATTCCATGCATCTCACTGCTTCTGAGGAGAAAGGACACAAGGCCACTCCACAGCCTAGTCTGGCGTTGTGTTTAGAAGCAATGGTGCACATTTACCATGGCATCCAGCCTCTCCTTCCACCAGGGTGTTTACGTGTCTGCCCTGACAGAATCATAGCTGGGTGCACATCACCGGCTGGGTTGTCGCTGTGTGCGCGGCCCCAGGTTTATAAGGCTATTCACCATCAAATGCTCTTCCGACACATTTTTATTACTCAACAATAAATACAGAGGTGAGATTCTGTTTGTTGAACGCGTATTTTAAGGCATTTTGGGGCTATTGTATCTAAGCACCAACCGTAACTTCCAGAATGCTATTTTAAATGCGTAGCATCTCCTGCTGGTGGAAGGAGGCACTTGTTTCTAGTAAAACAGCCTGGAGACACCCAGGTCCACTTGCCACTGCCCACCTGGGGTTCGCAACATCATTCATTTGTCTGCACTGAGAAGAGTGCTAGGTTAGGAGCTGCGAGGAGATTGAAAAGAGAGAAAAGTCTTTGTTCCAGAAGAGATAGAGGGAGACAAAGGCCCTCGGTGTAAACATCAGGCATCAACACCTGGAAGCCATAGCTGGTCTTCCGGGGAGCCTCCCAGTGAAGGGCTCCACCCTTCCTTTGCTTTCCCTCTGGTGCTCCTGCCTCTGCCCTTCTTCCTGTAGGACCCTGGAGACAGGAGTCCTGATCCCACCTCCTTTGTTTACTGTTGTGTGACTTTGGACAAGGTCTTCAGTAGCTGGGCTCCATTTCCTGAGCAATGGAGCAGAGATGAGGGTAGCTCTGCTTCATGTGTGTTGTGGTTTGGACATGTGACCCCCAGAAACTCCTGTGTGAAATGATTAGATGCCAAGGGTGGCAGCCTAATGGGTGAATCAATTGACTGGACAGACTCAGTTGAAAGGTAACTGTATGCAGGGGATGTGGCTGAAGGAAGTATGTCAGCGGAGATGACCTTGAGGATTATAGCATGTGGCTCCTCACTCTCTCCCTCTGCTTCCTGCCTTCCATGAACTGAGCAGCTTTCCTCTGCCCTACCTTCCACCATGATGTTCTGCCTTATCTTGGGCCCAGAGCAATGGAGTTGGACAACCATGGACTGAAACATCTAAAACCATGGGCCAAAATAAACTTTAACTCCTCTAAGTTGTTCTCAGGTATTTTAGTTACAGTGATGAAAAACTGATGGATACAATGTATATGTTGTTAAAAAGTCATTTGTGTTAGATGTGTTTGTAAATCACAGAGCTTGGTGTATATAATAACTACTCAATAAATGTTAACTATTACTTACATTACCTCTTTTTCCACACATACCCATTTTAAGGAAAGAAAAAAAAGAAAATTGAATTGAAACCCATGTTTTGGCATACACAGGCCAAATAGGAAAATAATGTGTTTTAGGGCCAGTAACTTATTATCTCAATTATTAGTGCAATGGTAATCAGATATGAATTAGAGACTGATTTAAAGACCAGCAAGCAATAAAAGATCTACTGTAAATCCCCAACCACCTCACCACTGAAAGATTTCTAGCAATACTAGAGGATATCAGGTATCAAGAAGGAATTAGTTACTAGAATACGCCATGCCATGGGTGAGCCTTGAACATGTCATGCTAAGTGGAAGGTGTCAGTCATGTATGATCCCAATTATGTGAGTCTATAATAGGAGAATCCATAGACGAAGGAGATTGGTCTTTACCAGGGGATAGAAGTGATTGGTAAGGGTATGGAGTTTATTTATAAGAGACTGAAAAATGCACTACAAAATATACCAAAATATTATATTATAATTTAGTATAGTGTATGCTAAAAAACAAAGTGCACACTTAAAAAGAATGGATTTTATGGGAAGTGAATTTTATCTCAATAAATCTGTTGTAGAAGAACAGATGTATGTATCAGACCAAACAGGACCAAGTTCAGAATTCTGAGTGCTCCCTATAGGTCTTACCATGGTTGGAGAACTAAAGAATTATCTAATGCTTTTGTGGGATTTTTCAACAGAAATAAATCCAAGAAGATATTCAACACACATTCTTTCTCCTCTTTTTCTCTCTTTCTCTCACAGGAGACATGAGACCACGATATTTCTGCACACGTGGAAAGGCCCTGCCAGGCCCTATCTCTGGCATGGTGCCAAGGACTCTGCCTGGGGTGGAAGGTGGTGCTCGCTTCTCCTCTAGGAATCTGCCACAGCCATGCTGCTAGCAGAAAGCCCGCGGGAGGCTAGACCTCTCACTAGGTGCTTGCCGGGCGGCTGCGAGTTCTTTTAGATGTGAAGCGGGTCACCAGGAGGAGGAAGCCAGTGTGTGAGGACAGCCAGACAGTGCCTGTCCCTCCAGGGCACCGAGAGCACCTAAATGCAAGAGGGAAAGGGAAGGAGAGGAAAGTAGAATGAAGGGGGACAGAACAAATCGCCCTCAAATGATATCTCTACACAGACCTTCGTCAAGCTGTGTTTAACACTAAGTAAGTGCAGCAAGTTCCCCAGGTACGGCTTCAAAATGCACAGATGTTTGCAAAATGAAATAAAAAAATTAAAATAGCACAGGAACTAGCAGGTACTAAGTGCTAGGGGCTGGAATTCTGTCCCCACTGTAGTTAGGATGTGGTGGCCCAACCGCAGGACATTGAAAGGAGACTATATGTGGAGACAGGGTCCTTAAGGAGGTGGTGAGGTTAAAACGAGGTCTCCATATTGGGCCTTCCTACAGTCGGCAGGGGCACTTGTACAAAGACATTTTGATGCAAGAGACTAGGGTAAGTGGGTGAGGAGACACAGGCAGAGGTGCCATCCACAGCCAAGGAGAGAGCCAGGCAGCCCTCCCTCGCACTAAGGAGTCAGTTTAGTCCACTAAGGACTCACCAGGGCCTACATTTCTGTAGTTTAGGGAAGTCCATGCAGTACTTACTGTGTCAGAACAGACCCAGCAAGTTAATACATCAGGGTGAACGCCAATTTAAATGTACAAGTCCTTTTTGCAGGAAGTTATAAGGTGCTTTTGAAATATGTGAGGCTATAACGTGACCACGAAGAGAGCTGTCCATAGATCTGGGGCCACGACTCTAAAGCGCATGGTCCAGGAAAGGTTGAGGATGGGCAAGAGGGCAGGAGCGCTGGGCAGCTGAGGGCTTGCGCTAACAAATAAAATTATAGTGGAAGTAGTTTCTAAGACTGAGGAAAAGTGATGGCAATATTTAGATAGTTTTTAAACACTCCCCTTAAATACAAGGAACACAAATCCCCTAGATTGCAAAAGAGAAAAGATGAAGCTTAATAATTAAAAGTGCTCAGAACCTCTCCTGACAGCGTGAGAGCCAGGACACGGCAAGCTCTTTGATAGTGCAAGACTCAAGTTTCCCTTCCTGAAATAAAAGCAGTGAGTACTTTCAACAGCAAGAGCACGTGCCTTGTCGTGGCTGCTGGAGCAAACGCTGACTGCAGAGCTTGCCTAGCTTTCCGCTTCGAAGGGAGAAGGCTGAGCTGCCATGCATCTCTTCATGGCAGTCCTGGACACACCTGTGGTCCAACCAGGAGGAAAACTGATCATCGTCAATGCCATGGAAATCAAGGTACATCCTGAGCCTTTATGACACTCGGAAGCATTTGAACAGGAGTAACCACTCCTGAAGATATTTTATTCAGAATATTCATAAAACCAAAAGTACTTAGACTGTAGTTATGACAGTTTCAGTACCATGTAGTAGGAAGTATTGATCATTCTAGAAACTAAAGAATTAATACAACATTAAAAACTTTAGCATCAATATGTGTGTTATTTTGAAAATTAGATTTTTGAATATTGTTATCTTTAAACTTTTATCTAGTATAATAAAATAGTAAATATTGCAAGAAAAGTAAAAATTAAGGTACTAAAATTTCAATCACTATCATTAAGCAAGTCACATAAAAAATTATTTTAACTATTCACTTAAAAAGTGGAACTCAAGATTTTTTAACTTGGTGATTTATTTGGTGCCTTGGACAGTTACAAGGAATATCATCTAAAATATCAAACTATTGTTGGTACATGGGGAAAATAATTTGAGAAGATATTTTACAAAACCATCTTTCTGGATTCTGCACAGGAGACGTGAGGATAAATCTAGGGGTAGCCTGAAGTGCCGGCAGGAGGGAAAGCTGCCATATGCATTTGAGACTGGAGACACATGGGCTTGGCTTGGCTGTGCCACGGGAGATAGAAATGTAAGCTAAGGAAGTCCCTGGACCACTGGTCCCGGAAACACCAGAGAAGAACTCACCACAGATCTGGAATGACAGGGATTGAAATAAGGAACCTGTAAGAAGACTCCGCCGTCCATCGTGGAGTCCTGCCACAGTTGCAGAAGAGATTGACAATCATGTCAGAATTCGTGTGCTTGGTTAACAGTCATACAGGCAAAGCAGTTCAACAGTAGAAAATCATTCATTCTGAAATTTGACTTCCTGAAACTCATTTTCAAAAAGATGGGACCCTCTTTCTCTTGACAACTACAACATGGTTTCAGTTGTCGAGGATGACTGGTTTATGCAGATCACCTTGGATTAATAAAATTAAGTCGACAAGTGAATAGTACATGCCAATAAGTTGTGTTTGTGACTTTGATGGCAGACATATTTTAACTTTCTAAGCCTCAGACAATACACTCCAGCTAGCAAATATTTTGAATATAATTGCTATTCATGCAAAAAAGTTGAAGTGAATATTTGTAAGAATAATGGATAAAATGGACGCCATGCCATGACCATCGATTCAACAGAGCCATCTTTGCAAGACTTGGATGCTGTTGCCTAAATCAGATCAGAACTCTGAGGGGACATCATTTACCTGGTGTTGAGATGATTGCAGAAACAACTTTAAAAAATACCAACAAATTATGAATTAGGATGTTGATTTTAGAGATATTTGTGCTAAACATATCCCATGGTAAACATTTAAATATTTAAAAAAATATGTATGGTTTCATTCAGTTAGTTAATAGACAAAGGGGGATATATTTTTTACTTTGATGCATATACATTTAATTAATTAAAGTGTAAAATATCTTCATAGATTTTATATTATCATACCAGTTGTTAAAATTTTGCTGTCATAAAGGAGCCATAAAGAAAACGTAAGGAAATGAGAGCTGAAGATAGAAGGGTCTTCTTTCCTTGAAATCTAACTTATGGTTTAGATTTAGTGCCACTTTAGTCCAAATGCCTATGGAAATTTGCTTACTGGCCAATTAATTTTGATATTTACCAGAAGATTAATCATATGAAATCAAAGAATAAAGTTTTGAGGAAAAGCAATGAAGAGGGCATGTTCTCTCAATAGGCAAACCACCATGGGCCTGGGAACAGATGGGCGGGTTCGACAGAGGAATCAGGAGCATGCAGACCTATTCTGGAAACCATTAATGATATGTGCAGCATCGCAACTTTGTGGAAAGCATGAGAATTACCTGCTACAATTTTCTAAAACAGCGTATTGTCCTTCAAGGAAGAAGTAAGACCAGTGTGAACGATTGCATGGAGTGGAAATGGCAGGGTGTTGTTTTCCTGTTCCCAGGAAGGGTGGAGAGTTTTATAATCACAGGAGCAATGGAAGAGCCCAGGAGGGATGCGACCGATGGCCAGTCAACAACACAGAAAGCTTCCATTTCATAAATTAGCATAAGGAATATTAAAAAGAAAAAAGCAGCTAAGGGAAAATTGGCACAGATATGACAAACCATGGAATGATGTACTTCAGGCATAAAAACAGAGTATTAGTTAAGAGGTGACAATCAAACACCCAGAGAAGACTTTTCCAATAATGAGGACAGAGGCTTACTAGAGGAAAACCACACGATCGTGTTCTACACAACCGTGTAGGCTAAGCACATCTGCCTCTGTGCTCAGACTGAAAGGCTTTGCTGACCCCGCTAAGACTTCTCCCCTGAGGAGGCGTGGAAGAGCCGGCTGTGGGCATGCTGTGCCTCCCTAGAGTGACCGCGTCCCCTCTGTAATTAACAAGTCTCACGTAGGGAGAGAGCGTGAGGTGCGTGGAGACCCTGCTTCTCATCAGGATTTGGCTCTACATTTCGCTGGCAGCAATGATGACCATGATGTTTTTAGATGAGGATTTTCTGTTCTTGTCCTTCCTTCTCTGTTTATGAGTTGGAAGTTTTCTTTGAAATCCAGATTTCTTCCTCAGTGGAGATGCCTGGCAGGCACCACCTGCTTGGTGTCTACAAATGATGAGTTTCTATTTCCATCCTCCTTCTCCATGTTTTAATTGGACTTCTGGAAAGATAAATTTCTCTACTGGCAGAGACACCAGGCAGAGGCCGTGTTAAGGAAATGCCCCGAGCTAGCTCCACCAGCTGGGGACACCTGAGCCCGTCTTCTTGGCATGAGGTACCAAGTGCACACATCGCTCCCGTCGCCAACACGAACTGAAGTCTAGTAGTCATGGGGAGTATCAGGCAAGCTGAAATATGGGACAGTGTGCACAATAACTAGCCATTGGTCCTCGAAGGCAGATCCTGATTAGACGGCATGTAACATGGCAGCTCAGAGAAATGGGCATGTTGTTTCCAATTACATCCCAGACCAGAAAAGGACGTTAATGGAATGGTGGGTGCAATTTGAAAGCAGTGGGTAGGTCAGAGAACACCAATGTGCTGAAGTCATTTCCTAGTGCTTTGTGGCTATGACAGCTGTTCTCACTAGGAGGATTGAAGTGAAGAATAAGCAGAATTCTTTGTATTATTTCTGCAGACTTTTAAGTCAGTAATTATTTAAAATGGAATTTAAAGACAAAAAAAATAATTAAGAGTGGAATTTGAGTGGAAAAGAATATACATCATGGCTGACCTTTTGAAAATATTTGACTGGTGTACCTCAAGAGACTCAGCAGTGTTCCACACTGTTTTTCCTCATCGCTATTCTGGATAGAGATCCTAATGAAGTCCCGGTGTTGCATGCAAACATACGTGTTGACAATTTTTATTTGCATACAGCTGCAGTATATTTGTATAAAGTCTGCCATACATACAACACAAATGGTTTACGTACTATTTGATAGCCTATTTGGGGTCTTAGTGGAGGTTTATACACAGGACATGGAAACCAAGACCAATAGCCCCAACAGAACATTCCATCTGGATATGAAAATAAATTGAAGATAAGCGAAGGCGTTTTCCACTATTAAATGTGACCATTGCTATGCCACTGTGTTCAGGTGAGTCTTGTGGCCTCACAAAGTAACATGCAGCCACGCAGAGCACATGGTAGCTATTTTTAGCTTTTTTGGGGATCCTCTGAATGTTCTGAAGATTGATGTTTAGAAAAGAAAAGGAGCTCTACCTATTTCCTCTAAGCAGACAGTGGCAGGTGCTGATAAGGCTGTGAACTTGTTCACAATGATGCTGTCCAACAAATCCAAAAGAAGACGGTTCACAGCTATAACACAGGAAACACTCCATAGTTCGTGGTGAAGAAAGAGAATTCACGTCTCATGATACCTGCGCTGCTCGCCATCTACGCTTTCTTTACATATTATGTGTGGATGAATATATAGAAGGATAGAGAGATAGATAATAGAGGATTAAATAGATAACAGATGATACAATGACAGAAGATGAGTAATTAGATAGACAGACAGACAAGACAGTTCTGCCACACTGCAGTGGGACGAGAGGATCCAGGAAACTTGAGCGGAACTCTAGCTCCTACACCGTCTGTGTCCAAACTTAGGAGTTGTCAACCAGCTTGCACAGATTCTTGCTCTACCAGGAAGTTCAGTCAGGGGTCTTTCTGCCCCTGACATCCCACCACTTTCTATTACGTTGCTCTCTTTAGATCCCTAAGGGGAAATGGACTCCCACGCCTGCTTGGGGCCTGTCAAGATCCTCCCCAGGTGACAAATGGCTTTGCCTAAACAGTGAAGTCAAGAATTGCTCAGTGGCGTGACTGCTTTCTGACATGAGGTTTGAAACACATTGGTTTGGAGAAACCACCAAAGGATGGAAAGTCCGCTTGAGTTAGCGATGGCTGGCCAGCAGGTGGGCTGAGAAGGGAGTGGTCCCCAGAGACAGAGAAGGTGAACTCTGAGAAGAGAAGCCACAGGGCATGGTCTGCAGTGGAGCCATGTTGCAGGTTCCGTTGGAGGGACCCTGGCAGGAGGAGCCAAGGACCGAAGCTCCCACCCTCGCCTTTCCTGCTTCCCATTGGCCCTGTCAGGGAATGAGCCAGCGCGCTGCCCTGTGGAAGGGAGGGTGGGGTTTAGAAACCCCTCAGCTCAGGAAATGATGAGGATTTCCCATGGACGGAGCATGTGAACGATGACTCTCTGACCTGAGAACAAACCAAATCCTGTCTCTGTCGGCAGTCTTCTTGGAAGAGTCCCATTTGAAATGTCAGATGGAGACCCTTTCTCTGTGTCTCTGATCTAAAAATCTTAATTTCCTCTAGGCAGGCTGTGTATTTCCGATGGCTACAGAGAACATCTCATAAATGAAAATGAAAGAAGCGCGACACATTCATATTCATGTATTTCCCAATATACTCTTCCTATTTTTTTTCCACAGAGAAGAAAATACTACACATAAATAAGACAAAACAACGTCGGTTCTATCCAGGCAATTGTACTGGAAATTCTAGCTTTCATCTTTTGTGTTTTTCTTAAAATTTTTTAGAAATCTTATTTGCTTTTATAATCAGGAAGAAAACCACCATGTTTTTAAAGCCACCAGAGCCATATGGGGCGGTGGGAAATCGGGGTCAGAGATAGTCTTGTGTCCGGGACTGGGGTAAGCCCAGACACTGTGGGTGAGCACCTCTCCACCAGCTTGGGCTTGACGCCCTTTCCAGAGGCACCGTGGTCTTGGCAGGAGTCACGTGGCGCGAGCACTTTGCAGAGGTGAGCTTCCTGGGTTCTGCTGCGGCCTTACCTTCCATTCAAGGGCTGCTACTCAGCATTTATGAGGCTTCACATGCATATGTTGAAAGACATAAAAAAAAAATTGCTCTTTTCTTCAGAACATCTGTCTCCCTTATGTGGCAGTTATTGGGCAATTTCCTGGGAAATTTATTATTAAACCAAGAGAAAGAAAAGAAATCTCAGGATCAGCTGTGGACATGGCAGTGTGTAAGCCGTGATTAAGAGATAACATGCCCTCTGACACTGGAGTGCAGGAAGGACTTCCCAGTTTTCTTGCTGTCAAGCAAATACCTTGAGCTCAGTCTTTGCCTCAGTTTCTCAGGATGTGAGAAAATCACATGTTCTGAGACGGTCATCAGCACCAGTTCATGTCTGGAGTTTTTGAATATTATTGTATCCACTTTCATTTAAAAACCATCAGATTGAGATTTTCTCATGATTCTGTAACAGGTACCAAATTAAAAGGCAGTTTATGTAAAAAATTGTTCTGTATCCTAAAGATTATTTTATTTGTGAGGAATCATAACAACCACCCAAGAACAACTCAGTATTTGAGTATTTGGAAGAATAGAAGGTTCTGGACAGTTTTGTTGAATTTCTTCCTGCCTGGCCCCTTCCCTCCTTCCTTTACCATCTTACTTCCTCCTTCCCCCCTTTTTGATTTTCTTTCCCTGCCTTTCACTTTGCTTTTTATTTATTATTACCATTCAATAACAACAAGGTGCAAATAATCACAGTATTTAATATGGCCATTTTCCAGATTTGATAGAAACAAGGATCAAGTATAGGGTCTGAACATAAGTCATACTCTCCCATGATTACCGACACGCTGTAAGACCTTGCTCTCCAGGAATTCTCTCTGCCTTGTTACTGTTCTCACTACAGATGGAAGCCAAGCAACCCAAGGATCTCACTCAGTGTCTTTATTTGTTTTTTTGGTACCAGGGATTGAACCCAGGGTGCTTAAACACTGAGCCACATCCCCAGCCCTTTTTATATATTTTATTTAGAGATAGGATCCCGCTGAGTTGCTTAGGGCTCACAGGTTGCTGAGGCTGGCTTTGAACTGTCCATCCTCCTGCCTCAGCCTCCTGAGTCACTGGATTATAGGCGTGGCCGTCACTCCCGACTCACTCTAGCACCTTTAAGGGCCAAACATTTAACAAATGTAGAAGATGTGACCGGCCCATGGTGACACACTCCTGTGTGATGGGGACAGACGAGGACAGGGGAGTTGGAGGACGGGCCACAGGCCGCTCTTGCCCCTTGGAGCGGGGAGGGTGTGAACACACCAGGTGGGCACAGCTGCGCCAGATTGAATGTTTCAAACTAATTCCGCACCCACAGGAGAGAAGCAGACACCCCGGAACAGAACTGGCCACGGCTTCTGTGCTTTTCCAACATAAAGTGACATAGTTGGCTCCTTTTTCCTAAATAAATAAGAATCAAAAGGAAAAGACACCACTTTAAAATTTACCTTTGAGAGGGAAAAAGGAGTTCTGGGTAGTAAAGTCTTATTTTCTGTTTATTATGAGTTCTAATAAGATTTCTTTATGGAACAAATTCCAAAAACCTCTCCCAAGCACACCTTTTTGGGGATAAGACTTAGTTCTTTGACCTGGGAATTTATGATCTGCTCAAAGTGAACAGGCTATTGTTTTGTGTTTTCTTTTCTTTTCCTAATTGAGCCTTTAAAATGTCTGAGAAATGTAGCTCTGGGTTTTCGTCTGGGTGCGAGAATAGCAGAAGGACCCTTCCTTCGCTCTGCGCAATCACCAAGTGCCAAAGTCATTTGTCCCATGGTGTCTGATCTGGAAAGTCAGTCAGCCAAGGGGCATTTCAGTTCTTTGAAGATTTCATTATGGCGAGTAGACTAACACGTAACACAGAGAAAGGGAGTGCTGTATGGAAAACACGCGGCGTATAAACTTTTATTGAACTAATTCCCTTCGTTAAATAGAAGAAATACCTTTGAACTGCGGGGCTAACACCTGCATGGTAACGAGCTCCGTGTGGATTATAATATTTCTATTTGATGTTTAGTGTTTCTTGGAATCACCCACCACATCTGAGGTTCTGACTCTGGCTGCAGCGCCTACGTTTATGGCAGGCCTAATTGGGAGCCAGGCATGCTGAGCGCACTTAAATGGAAGCTCCCGAGTCGTCAGGCTCTCTGCCTTCAGAACCAGGGGGATTGTGTCCGTCCTTTGCAAGCTCGTTGCCTGCTGTCACAGATTACCGCGGTGGCTGGAAGCGCATTGCCCACAGCCGGCTGCTCGCGGCTGGAGAGGGCAAACGGCTCTGCAGAATGAAGGAGCAGGCCCGCTGCTGGGGCTCACGCTTGACCTTCCAGGGCATCTGCGGGGAGCACTTTTGCAATTCAAAATGTTCAAAAGGAATCCTCAGCAAAGGGCTCGAGTAAGAACAAAGCGAATGGTCTCTCCCTGTCTAGACAGGATGGTGCTGTCCCAGGCATGAAGGTCTCGCCAGGCCAGGCGCCGTGCCGCACGCCCTGCGCGGGAAACAAGGAAACAGTAGCAACGTCCACAGGGTAACTAGCTGGACGGCTTTGGACGATGGCGCCCGCCCTGTGAGTGTGTGTGTGCACGCCTACACATGTGTGCACGCATGTGCTCGTGTGTGCATGGCGAGTGTGTGGTTCTCTGTATGAGGCTCAGGTTCTTGTACACACGACTGGAAACAAGCTCCATGTGGACGGATTCCAGCTGAACTTTTAGTATTTTGATTTTTTTAAACTGGTACTTTTTAATTACAGATGACAGTGGCATTCATTATTTGTACATTCACGTTAGGGAACTGGACCCAGGCCCCTCCCCTTCCTCTCTGCCTGCCTCTCCCTCATCGGCTCATTCTAATCTGTTGATCTCCCCTTTATTATTGTTATTGTTGTTTTTGTTTTAATTAGTGCTTTGCAATTGTATGTAAAGGAGGATCCACTACGTTATGTTCATGCTAGACGGGGCATGATTTGGTAGATTTCTTTCTCCAGAACTACCCCCTGCCATCTCCTCCCCGTCCCTCTCGATCCCCTTCCCAGATTCTCTTTGTCTCTCTTCTATTTTTTAATGAAATTCCTCTAAAAAATCCCACCCGCTTGGCTTCCACATATGAGACAAAACCCTCGGCCCTGACTTTCTACGTCTGGCACATTTCACTTCTTGCGATGTTCTCCACTTCACCCACTTACAGCACAGTTTCATCCTTCTGTGTGTTTGAGCTAAACTCTGTCCTGTCGATGTGCCACACTTTCTTAAGCCATCCATCAGTCGACAGGCAGCTGGGCTGGTCGCATATCGTGGCGATTGTAAGCTGCACTACTGTGAACATTTGTATGCATGTATCACTGCAGTGTGATGATTTTAAATCTCGAAGGTGTATACTGAGGAGTGAGACAAATGGGTAAGAGGGTGGTGCTAGTCTTTTGAGGCCTCTCCATGCTGCTTTCCAGAGTAGCTGCACTGTCTGCAGGCCCACCAACAATGTACGAGTGTACTCTTGCCCCACATCCTCGCCAGGCATTGTTATTTATATTTCCAGTGACTGCCATTCTAATTGGAGTGAGATGAAAGCTCAGTGCAGTTTTGATTTGCATTTCCCTGATTACTAAAGATTTCGACCATTTTTTCATGTATTTGTTGGCCATTTGTATTTCTTGTTTTGAGAAATGTCTGTTTAGATCATTCGCCTATTTATTGATTGGGCTATTTGTTTATCTATTGTGCAGTTTTCTGGGTTCTTTTCGTAGTCTGAATATTAATCCTCTCTTGGAATAGAAGCTGGCAAAGATTTCCTCCCATTCTGTAGGCTATCTCTTCACACTCTTAACTGTTTTGTTTGCTGTGCACAAGCTTTTTAATTTGATGCTGTCCCACTTATTGACACTTGGTTTTATTTCTTGGGCTTTGGGGGTCTTGTTAAGGAAGTTGGTGCCTATACCTATATAGTGGAGTGTTGAACCTGTGTTTTCCTCTAGCAGTTGCATTACTTCTGGTAGAATTCCTAGGTCTTAGTCCACTTTGAGTTGGCTTTTATGCAGGACAAGAAATAAGGATACAGTCTTGTTCTAGTTTATCTATGTAGTATATCTAGTTTTCAGAGCACTATTTGTTAAGAAGCTATCTTTCTCCATTGCATGCTTTTGGCCCTTTGTCAAGGACGAGATGACTGTATCTGTGTGGGTTTGTCTCCATGTCTTCTATTCTGTTCCACTGATTTCCATGTCTATTTTTATGCCAACACCATGCTATTTTTTGGAGTTATACTATAACTCCATAATATAATTTGAGATGAGATATTGGGATGCCTCCAGTATGGTTCTTATTGCTCAGTATTGCTTAGGCTCTCCTGGGTCTTTTATTCTTCCTTATTAATTTGGGTACTGCTTTTTTTCTTGTTTTATGAAGAATGCTATTGGTATTTTGATGGGCTCACATCACTTTCAGAAGTATGGTCACTTTGACAATATTAATTCTGTCCATCTTCTAAGACCTTCATGAATTCTTCTCTTCCGTGTACTGCGTTTTCATTGCAAGTCTTGGTTAGACTTGCTCCCACAGTTTTCCCTCTGTTTGTTTTGAGGTTATGGTAAGTGGACTCTTCCTGATTTCTTTCTCGCAGGTCCATTATTGGTGTATCCATCTGAATTTTTCAATGGTACACCTGCAAGGGGTAAGTCATTCTGAGCCTGAGGTTGCTTCTAATGGAAAACTAAAGTGTGTTTTCCTACTTCATTTCAAGTTCTGTTTTCCACCACAGGACTAAAACTCTCGAGATTCAAGCAATTCTGTAGGCAAGACCTAAATTCTCTTGCCTTTTGTGCCCAAAAGAAAAGTGTGTGGGAATAAAGGCTACTGGGAGGGTGTGTTTTGAGAATGTCCGCTTAGATCACTTGCCCATCTATTGCTTGTGTTGGTTTTTTGAACCGGGTAGAGTTGAGGCTTCTCGAGCACTATTTCCCCTCACTTTCCCACCTGAGTTCAGTGTGGCTTCCTGCACTGGGTACTGGCTCTCCCTTCTCCTTTGGGTCCCATTGCTCATTCCAAGGAGCTGCTGGTTTTTAGTGGACACTCCAGCTTCTTGGTATTGCCATTGACTGGGCTGCATTTAACTTGTGTGAGTCTTAGTTTGTTCCAGGGTAAATCTCTTGTTGGAGAGCACAGGGAAAAAAATAATTTGGTCCCTTCTCTAAGTAATCTGCTCCAAGGAACACAGCAAAATGTCCCCGGCTTAGAACAACATGTGCCATGTACTCATTTGCATGTGGAACAAAAAAATCTCAGGGCACCTCAGCGAGGATTCCAACAAACCTGTTAAGTGGTGAGAATTGCTTCCTCCACTTTCAGAGCAGGGCAGGTAATCATCTTTGTCTAGAGCTGACACAGACTTGAGAAACACCACATCAGATATGGCCACAGAGCCAAGCCCGAGTCCTGGAGCTGCTCACGGCTTCACTTGGAACAGTGCAGAACTCCAGAACACAGGAAATATTTATGCCACTGTCACTTCAGGGTGCCATTTTAAGAATGGGTAGGTGAGTTTTCTGAAAGATATCATGTAGAAATTTTCCGAATGTGTTTAAAAGACTAGGCTGTTGGCAGGAGCCTGGATGCAGTTGCAGAGGCGGGCACTGTGCCATTCTGCTGCTCTGGTCTCCACATCCACAGAAGGAAGGTCCACACGGCTTTCTGTCACAGTGGACCCTTCTTTCCCATCAATCCCCGGGGCTGTGTAGGGAGCTCACTCAGGCAAGCAGGTGGTAGAACACCAAACATGGAGACATTGGCACTAAGTCCTCGGGTCAAGTTGGGTCGACTTCACCCCAGCATTGCCCCTTGTCTTACAGAGTCTGGCCAAGTAAGACCCTCAGCTGTGCGTGAGTGCCAACTTCCCGTCCAAGCTTCCCTAGTACCAGCTGCAGACGGCCACCCTGGGGGACACTGTTTCAGGGCATTTTGTAGGCACTAGACCTAGGAGCCGGTGCTGAATTTTATGCCTGATACATAATTTAAAATTGTTTTGAAGAAAGGCCTAGCAACAGGATGCTAGGAATGAGAGAGCTGTGAAAGTAAATGAAACAATGAAAAACAAAGAAAGCTACCCAGGAAGAGTTAGATCGCACAGAGGAAAGGACAATTGGAAATCATTCCTACCAATCCTGGCTTGAGAAGGATGAATCCCATGAGTCATAAACTCTGGAATGTGGCTTCCTTTGCATTTTGGTCCATAAGAATTTTAAACTATATTTTTTGTTGTTTACATATTTAAGAACGATTTTTTTTTAAAAATTCGTTAGAAAAACATCCTCTGTAAAAACTGTTCCCTACAGAAAGGGAATAATTCACTTACCATGTAGCCCTGTGGAAATGTTGATCATTTCTCTGTATTAAACATCAATATAATAAATGCATTTTTCTCAAAAACTAAAAGTGTGCATCATTATACATGAAAGAATAAGTCAACCGCAATGGAACTAAAAAGCAATTCTTTCTCGATTTGGACCTTTTAATATTTTTTTTCAAAGTAGCTCTAGGTTAAGCAGAGGCCCCTAATTGAAATCCATCTGAAAAAGTGTGCAAAGGGGTTATTTTGGTGGGATGAGATTATGGGAAGTTCATCTTTATTGTATATACAGTTATGGTCCCAGTTTTGGCATTGGTAATACACTCGGTGACTTTTTAATTAATAAAAATATCTTCACCTGTGACAGAGAGACGAGGCTGATGGACCGCGGAGCCCTGCCTTCCCTGCCCAGGCCCCTGGGCTCTGGAGCAGTCCCTGCCTGTCCCCGGGCTCCTCTGGGAACTTCTCAAACCCACTTTCTCCGCGGCCAAGCTCGCAGCTCTCGGGCGGTCTTGGGCGCTGCACCGTGTGCCTCTCCCAGCAGGGGCCATCTCCCATCTGCCCCAGCTGCATGTGTCAGCCCCTGGTCTTCAGCCCTCTGCTACGTCACCGGAGGCGTCCACCCCATGTGCCCAGCTGACGCCCTCTGGCTCCCCAGCCCTCCTTCCTCTCCTGCCTCTCACCTTCGTGTGTGGAGGTTTCCATCCAACGGAGGACTCTGAGGAGAAGCCCGAGGCTGCCTGGGGGCCAGGTCTCCATCCCTGGAGTCACTCGCCGGGACTGCTGCCAACTGCGACCCTCAACTCTGGATCTCCCTGCCACATTGACCGCTCATCCCGACTACTTCGTCTCCTCCTGGCCACCCAGTGGGTCTTTGTTGTGGTCATCTCTCTTTTCTAGACCTTTCTGGGCACAGCATTTCCCTGAAGTACAACTGAACGTGTAGCCCGGCGGGCGGATGTCAGGACCCCCCACCCTCCATGATCTCCTATTGCCTCCTACGCCTTGGGGTGCAGAACTCCTGTTGTCTCTGCTGAACCCCATTTTCCAAGCTTCTCTGGTGCTGGCTGCAGTCCCTGCTTCCCAGAGCGCTCTGCTCCGTTACCACCGACGACACGCCTGCCTCGCACATGGAGGCAGGTCTGCCCCACCCACCCCCAGAGCCCCCGAGAGCACCCGCACTGGATGGGAACCTAGCCAGAGCGCCGGGTGAGCTGCAGTCGCGCCCAGCTCCACGGGCACAGTCCTAGGAAGCGCCTCCACCCAGCTGTTCTGATGGTGTCCTGTCACACTAGGGGTAGAAGGGGACATGCTGGCGGTGAGCACTGACCCTTACTGATTCCCACCTCCGTAGCCCTTGACCGCTTTCAATTCTGTGTCCATGTGAATCACTGGACGTGGCCTTTAGCGAGCAACACTATCAGTGGATTTTGCACACTTGGGGCCAGGACGAACAGAATAACCTGAGCTCAAACCCAGGCCACAAGGAAAGGACACAACCAGGAGAGGCGGAGGTGCAGGACATAGTGTCACAGTGACACTTCCTAAGTGGAAGGGTCTCACTGTGATATGATGCTAAAGAGTCTAGCATAGTAGATACATGCCAGTGATACCGTCTCTCATCATCATTCCGAGTCTCATGCGCAGCTTTACGTCAGCGCCCTCGCCAGCCTGCGGGTGCCGTGCTGTGCTGGCCAGCGTGCGGCTACGAGGTCACTAGCAGAGGAGAGCTTCCCAGCTCTACCACGGACTGAATTGCATTTGTGTGGATCTCGACTGCGTGTCCTTCAGCCTCCGTTCCCTGCTCTCCTCTTGGGCTCCTTAGAGGAAGGCTGGTGCCCCTCCTGGCAGACTCCCGATGTCCTGCACCATGCCTGGCTCACAGGAGATGTTCCACGAATGCTTACGGTGTGAACCAAGGAATGGGGGGGGGCTCTTCGATAATGTCTGTGACTATATGTAAACAGATTTTGGAACCACAGAGGTGTCAAAAATGATTCTCCATTTTGGTGTTTAGGCTACACCTCAACTCTCCTATGTTTTGCTTCCACGTTGCTGTCCATATTGAAAGGGCTCCTGGCCAGCAGCCGAGGATGAGGGAGTGTGCACAGAGCTGTTGGCGGGAGCCTTGCTGGGGTGGGCAAGCACAGCGCTTAACGGTGACGGGAGCCTGCGTCCTCCTGTGACCCTTGCCAGCTTGGTAGCCGTATCGGGTCCTTGGGCCCCGCCATGCCTGGGTTTCTCCAGGTACGCAGCAGAGGTGAAGTTTATCTATACAAGGCATGGACTCTGCGGCAGGCTCCCCAGTCGGGGCGGAAAATGCTTCAAGGAAGTCAGTATCCATTCCAGCTGTTCTCAGCTTAAGAATTCTTACTTCTGCTCAGTGGCACACGCCTGTGATCCCACTGGCTCAGGAGGCTGAGGCAGGAGGATCAAAAATTCCAGGCCAGCCTCAGCAACTTAGTGAAACCCTAAGCAACATAGTGGGACCGTGTCTCAAAATAAAAAATAAAAAATGGACTGGGGATATGGCTTAGTGTTTGAAAAAAAAAAAAAAAAAGAATTATTTTTATTTCTAACAAAATTTTACTTCATTGGGTCTAAAAATTTTCCTGCAGATTCTCACTAAATAAATTTCACCGAGTAGTCTTCAAACAGCTAAGTGTTTCTGCATCCTCTCTCTTTTTGTCTAGGACTGGTAGAATTTTAGGTTGTTGTAGTAAGTATCTTGTTTTTCTTTATTTCATATTCACTATCTGCGATGCCTTGATACACATTTTAAGACTCAATCAATCTTTAGAAATGGTAACACAGAATATTGAACCAGTGTCTGTCCCTTGAAATCTTAATATTCACTGAAATGATCAGCAGCATAAACACAAGGTCCAGTCCAGCAATCTTACACTCCTTTTCCTTTGGGGATGATCGTCTATACATTTAATTACCAATAATTGTCTAGCAGGTGTAATAGTATAAGAAGTAAATATCAATAATTCGTAATTGTGTAAGACAGATTAATTTTTCCTCAGGAAAGATTTATTCTGACTGTTGCTCTAGTGCATAGCAGTTGGAATATGAGGTAATGGACTTTTATTGATTTTCAGCTGAACATTGAAGATGTACAAAATACATTTCCATAACTTTGATGGTCGCAAGTCTCAGAACGTATCGATTGGAGTGGGGAGATACATAGTCTGTTCAGATATCGACATGGGAGGAGGGGTGCGCTGGACAGGCGGACGTGAGCGGTTGCTCTGTGGAGGAGCAGAGTTTGGGGCCCCACGGGACCAGCTCTACTGCACAACCAGGCAGCCCCCTTCACGAGGGGCCTGCCTCCCCTCGGGGAGGAGCCCACGAGGTGGCGATCCCTGGCCGCAGGTGTTTGCAGGAGGAGGGCCCAGGAAAGTGTGAGAGGGCGCTCTACCCTCCAGGACAATGGGCCCTTCAGCGGGGCCACTTTCAGAGCAGTCTTTCTTCCGAGGATAGCAGAAGAGACCCCAGGGGCCATTGGGCGTGGGCTCTGCTTTCCTTGCTGAGCGAGGTCTGAAGAGTTCACTCAAATGGGAATGGTGTGTTTGTCAGAGCCGCATCTCAGATGAAGAGCCAGCCCAAGGACTGCCTCAGGATCTGCAGTGACCACAGCACTGCCAAGCCAGTTGCTGCAGCCATCCCGGAAGATGAAGCAGACCGAGTGCAGTCCACCCCTCCTGGCTGGAGAGCTGGAAGCTCCCCTGGTGGCACCCGGTCTTGGGGGCTGCTCCCGTGTCCTGGTGGACTAGGCTTGGGGCCGAGTCCCTTGGTGTGAGCGGTGGTTGGTGACACACGCAGGGCGGGAGTCAGGTAGGGTGCCCACTGGTGTCCTGCCTCTTGGGTGTCCTGAGTGGCCATGGGCAAGTAGCCATTCTTCTTGTGCTATCCTCGTCTACAGAACAGGAGGAAAAGAGCCAGCTCTCAGGGTTGTGCCTGTGGCCGGCTGTCAGGGCGAGTGTCCCGCTCCGGATCTCGTGCTCCTCTCTGCTGGCTCTCCAGTCTGCGGCTCGTCTCTGGTTGACTATTACACACCGTTATCTGGTCAGAAGGGTCACTGTCCTTTGGGAAGGAGGGTGCTGTATAGAATTTCAAAGTCATGTGTGGGAACTAATGTGGGGACCTTAAAAAGTGAACAGGCACTATTGGTACTCACCTCACATTATACAGAAGCGTCAATTCCTAGCAGGTAACGTGTCTAGATGTAAAAGGTTAAATAATTGACTTCACTTTTTAGACCAAACCATACAAGATGTTTTTTACGATCTTGAAGAGTAAAAGATTTCTTAATAAGATTCCCCAAAACTTTGATCATGAAAAAATGATAAATCAGACCACATTAAAATTAATAAACTCAATTCATCAAGAGATGATTAAGAAAGTAAAACCACAGAGTAAAGGAAGATATTTACAATTATACATATTTCAGAAAAAAACACTATTATCTAGAAGATGTAAACAACTCCAAAGAAAAGACAAATAATCCAATCGAAGGGCTGACTTTAAAAAGCCACTTGTGTCACGTTATCCGGGGGGATATTGAAATGGCTGCTCAACATACGAAAAGCTTCCTTGGTCCTGAGGGAACTGCACTTGTAGCCACCGTGCTGTGACACTTGACGCCCACCAGAAAGAGCAAAATGAGAAGAGTGGTATTGGTGAGGAGGGGGCGAGACGCCCCCCTGTGCACCTCCTCAGGGTCTGGCCAGATCCCAACCATGACAATATGTACATGTGAACACACGTGTGTCCACATGCGCAGCTCTGAGAGGTGGCCACGTGAGGCAGTCCGGATGAACATGTTCACAGTGGAATGTGACGTGGCGGGGCAAAGCCACCTCCACAAGCAGGAGCCTGGCGTGTCCTCATAGATGCACGCTGATCTAAAAATGAGTGAGGTCAACAGTTCAAGGTCATCACTTCATTTACATAAGCAGGCAGACCAGCCATGTGTCTGGAGCGGGCGTGGCGAGCTTTGAGGCCTGAGGGGCTCACGGAGGCCTGGCAGTGCGGCCACCTGCATCTGGACACGGTCACATTGGGGTGTCTGTCTGCTCTGAGAACCTGTCCAGTCACACTACGATGACTGTGCAGCTTTCTTAGTGTAGATTTCAATAAAAGAGTATTTTTAAATGTCCGCAGACTATTTCTTGAAGAAAATATTCCTGCATATAAAAAGTGATGCAAATCATCCATAAAAATTTGGACCAGACATGGTGGGGTGGTGCACACCTGGAATTCCAGCTACTCAGGAGGCTCTGGCAGGAGGACCGGCAGCTGGAGGCCAGCCTGGGCAAGTTAGCCAAACTCTGTCTCAAAATTTTAAAAAATAATGATAATTTTCATAAAGGCTGGGAAAGCAGCACAGTGGTAGGGCACTTGCCTAGGAGGTGTGAGCCTCAGGTTCCATCCCCAGTAGGAAAAAACAAGATTGCAAGACAAAGGAGAAAGTTGAATCATTTCCATGCGACTGTGTTCCTGTGCTCTGTACTTTGAATACACACCCCCGTCCAGCGCTTTTCTTTCTGTTCCTGTATTGTACGTGTGTTCACGCAGAACACGATTCTGTTTGCAGTATGCAATGTTGATAGCTGTCTTTTAAGTGACCAGTGTCCAGGAGCTCTCTCTTGCCATCAGGTGTTCTTCGACACCCCTCAGAAGCCGCTTCTCTCCAGGCAAGGCCCACTTCTGCATTAGCCCAGGGCCTGGCAGCGTGACTCCATCACCACATAACCTCAACTGCACGTCTGCTGAAGCCTAGAGTGAAAACCAGGCCATTAAAAACTGGTCCACTTTGGCCTAACAGGATCCCGCCAAAAGCTCTTGGCAGTGGGTGTCTCTGCCTCTGAACTTTCTTAATAGCTGCCTCCTTGACCCAGGTTAGGCCTCCTCCCTGGAAGAAGCCGGAAGATCCTGTGTAGGTAAGTCCCACACCTGGGTCTCCTCCCTGGCCTGTGGTGTAGCTGGAGGTGATATTGTGCACAAGAAAGACTTTGGGGCAAAGCCTTCCAGGTTGGGGCACCAACTCTGCAGCTAACACATGGGTGACGGCCCATGTGGCCTGAGCTTCAGAGACTCAGTTTCTTGGCAGCAAAATGAGGACTCCAGAGGCCGCTGTGCTAAAAACTTACAGAGCACTTACAGTGGTTCTAGGCAGCACCAGAATGTCATGAATGATGCAGACACGTAGGGCAGAGAGTGGCCAAGGCGCCTCCATAGAGTGGGCTCCTTGGCCTGTCCAGTCCCAGAGCTCACTCCCCTCCCGTTGCTCACACTTGTGTCTCAAGCTGCTTAGAGCAACTTGCACCTCCCGCTGGAGTTCACCTGTTGGACTGAAGTGGCCTCTCGGCTTGTTGGGCCTCCTCAGCCGGTCAGTGCCCTGAGGATGTTTTTGGCTCACCTTTATTCCCCTGAGGCCTGGCACAGGATCTGGCAGACAGGTGGCACATGAAAGCTATGCTAGTTGAGTAATTGGGTCTCAATTTTGATGAAAAATGACTACAAAGTCAGGAGTGTGAAAGACCAACCAAGTTTCTTCTACCCCCAGGATTCATATGAGAAGCCAAAGCATAAGCGGAAGACCTAGCTGAGCTGGAAGCCTGTAGCACGTGCGGCTCCAGACTCCGGCTTCCTGTGAGCCTCTCTGGGGAGGGAGATGCTCTCCTCCGGAGTAAGCACATGCAAGGAGAGCTGACCCAGGAACAGGTCGGCAACCTCTGCCTGAGCTCCAATTCCCATAGCTTCGCCCTGTGTGTCCATCGCCAGCCCTGCCTCTCACCTGACCAGGATTTCTCCAATTATTCTAATGGCCTCACTGTGCTGCAGCTGAGCTTTGCAGACATGTGAGCAGTCTGCTTTTTAAAGTTGGTTTTCTATCTCTGAAATGTGGTTATTTCACACATTTATATTTGAGAGCTACTCTCAAACATAAATCTGATTTTTATTAAACATTCACATTATTGAGAAGCACCTTCCTGAAAGGCATGCGTTATAGACAAGAGCGTATTGCAGATTCTGCAAGATGAAAAGCCTGAAGAACTTGCAACCTGATTAGGGTCTGAGCATACACATTATTTCATAGAAATGGTAGTAACTCATCAAAAATGATCTTGAAGTATAGAATTATTACAGGGAGGCTCCTCATAGTGTTAGTTGTGTTGGTGAAAACAAAGATGACCAGCACTTAGAGCTTTTAAAGATAGTGAATTCTGCTGCTACTGAAATTATGCTTTCAAAGATAATCAGTTCATTTAGAGAAGAAAAGGAAAGAGACAAATTCAAAATAGACAGTCATTATCTGACATTTATAAGGAAGAAAAATGACATGAAGATTGACAAAGAAGCTGTGATTAAGGCAGCAAAGTTGTTCTTAAAAATCACCCGCACACTTCTCCTGATTTTATTTATCACCCCCATGGAGGCTGATCCTATCTTGCCCACAGTGGTGTCGTCTGCCTCTGTCACCTGTTTCTGGGCTTGCCAGGTCCGAGCAGCGCCAGGCTTTGGAGTGGAGCCCAGCAGGGCCAGCATGGTGCAGGTAAGCTGGCTGAAGCTGCCATTTCCTACAGGACTCAATGCAACCACATAGCTGGTTTCCCATCCTGGTCGTGGGTTGGACCTTCTCAACACATGAAGGTAGAGAAAGATTCCTTCCGTTCAGGTCCATTTTTGAATCTTCCCAAACTGAAAGATTTTCTAGGCAACTTCAAGAGGGCACAGGAAATAATGGTTCTCACTTTCCAAGGAACCCTGGAGATACAGTGCAGCCCCCTCTTTACAAAGGGGGCAACTGAGGCTTGGGGGCTGCCGAAGACCTGTATGGTGGTCCTTCTCCCTGAGTGCTGCTTGCTGCTGGCCTTTGCCTACGTGCCTCCCCGTCCTCAGCTGATGGGGAGAGGAGGTGACAGCCATTCATTCCTGCACAGTCTTGTTCAACACATGTTCACAGATCATCCAGAGTCCTGGAAGTGTGTCACTTGGCCTCCGGCAGTGCAGAGGTGAGCAAACCCAGGTGACCCTTGCAATTTAGGAAAAGCACATGGCAGAGGAGTTTTTCCATCAGAAACTTTCACCCTCACCCTTTGTTCTTAGCTGAACAATAAATCATAACTGTGTTCTTCAGATTTTCTTAAACCTGGGCATGATACATAAATAAGTTCTAATCGACAGTTCCTATGTTGAAGAGGTCTATTTAATTCACGGGTTGTGGGATGCAGCCTTCATCTGATTCTGGGAACATGGTTTTGACTGCTGGAGCTGGATCAGCTTCGTGGACAATCGAAGGGAGCTGAAAACTGAGTTTGACAGGAGTGAAGTCTTAGAAGTTCCCTGTTCCCTGGCCCCCTCTAGGTTTCAGCCTCCTCTCCTCAGCTCTGCACTTCTGAAGTGAGAATGTAGAACCTCGTGGTTTTAAGCCATTGGCATTTCAAGTATCCCTTTATATGTATTTTTGTCTAAAATAAGAACTACCACCACAAAAATGTTGGGTGCTCTAAAGAACAGATAATATGATTCAGTCTAGTGACCTGGAGAAGTTTTCCCGGAGTGGACCTCTAGGTGAGATCAGAGGATTTGAAGTTTAACAGGGTTGTGGAAGGGAATTATTCCAGGTGGGGAGCAGTATCCTGAAGACTCCAGAGCAGGAGAGGGTGAAGAACACGGAAGCTCCAGGGCTGGCAACTTCGTCAAAGTCAGCTGGGAAGAACATTCAGCTTCAGCCTCTGGAGCCTGGGCAGCGGTCAGACTGTCCAGGCCTTATAGACAGGCGAAAATTTTGTTCTTAATTCTAAAAAGAAATGGAAAGATATGAAGAGTGTGATGTAGGAATCTCAGTGATTGGATCTGGGCTTTCGCGGTGTTAGGACTTATTGGAAGTGGACAGGAGCAGGAGCAGGGGGACCTTCAGCAGGTCAGGCAGAGCCCTTTGCTAGAGGCCAGAGGAGCAGCACGGGAAAGCAGGGCAGGCTGACTTCCCTGTGCTCGGTTCCTGGCGGGAGAAGGCCAGGGTGGGTTCCCATTCCATCTGCTTCCCCAAGCTGGGACTTACCTTCTCCTTTTTCTTTAAACATTTGCATAAATAATTTGTCTCCTCTGTTGCACTACGGACTCAAGACAGCAGGACCGCGTGTTCCACAGAGGCGTAGCTTCTGCACCCAGCACAGTGCCTCCCTTGCTGCTGCTCCATACATATTTACCGACTTAGTTAAGGGATGGGCGAAAAAGCAATGGTTGTGCAGTTCTTCCCAGCGGAAAGCAAAGATGTTAAGAGAACTTGCTAGAGGGCTCCTTTGAGAATTGTTTATTTGCTGACTCTGTTGATATTTGTAGCAAAGGCAGCAAAGTCTGAAAGGGTAGGTCTGATTTTGCAAATTCATTTGCCTGTGAAAACAGCCCATGCTATGGAGGTATCAGTATGAGGGACAGGAATGGTGCAATCTATGTCCTCTGGCAAACAGAAAGTCCAAAAACACAACTTTAACCCACTTGCTGTTTTGCAATCATGTAGCAATAACTGTAGGAGGCTAGTGGCTTTTCCTCCTTTGTAATAATATAGGTTTGAGTAACAAGTTTTGAGCAATGCAAGAGTTCACTGTGTCTCCTTGATTATTACAGGTGGCTTATCAATTGATTTAATGTTCTTTATAAGTTTCAGGAAATAAATATAGAAACGTGACTCATATAAAAATCCTGGGAGTTGATCATGATTAGTAGAACCAAGTATTTTCTGTAAGCAATGTAATTGTTGAGAAGTGAGACTGTCATGATGGTCAGAAGCACATGGAGGACAGGTCTATGCCCAGAAGAACATCTGACCCCACCATAGCAAGACCCTAAACCTGAAGAAAGGCAGAATGTGTTCAGGCCACCAGGAAGGGGCTCCTGAGAAGAGTGTTCTCTCAAAAATTCAAAAATTGACCCTAATTTCAAGAGCTCATTTAGTGTTTTGAATGCTGATGTTCTCAGGACAAAATCCACTTTGCTAAAGGACGGAGAAGACAGCTGACCACAGCAGCCACCCTAGGCTCACACACACCATGGATGCGGCTGCCACCATGCAATGCTCATGAGCCTTGAGCTGCGGGCTCACTGGTAAGACGAGGAGTTTAAAGCAGACCTGGAATGGTGTTCTTTGCCAGTAGGTCACATATGTGTGACACATTGAGATAAAGTCGTTGAAAGCCCATCGCAAACCCATGTATCTTAAGAACTTCCTACAACATGGCAAAGCACAGGATTTGAACATACGCATTCTTTCTTTCTCTTTTCCCACCCTGCACACTTATTTCCTGTAAATATTTTGAAAGCCAAGGCTTTCTTACCATAAGCTCCTAAGTACTAATCAGCAAATTTAAATAACTTAATTATCAGAATAACTGTCATCCAATAAAATTAATAGCAACTACTTCTGAAAAAAATACCAGACTGGTTTGGAGGCGATGTTGTGGCTTCTCGCACGTGATCACTCTATTTCTCTATTCGTTCATCTCATTTCGTGAATGACAGAATGGACCCTTGGATGTGTTTGACGATGCAGATGGCAGTTTTCTTCCCTTCTGCAAATAATTTTGTTTTAATTAATAAGACACTGTATATTCATGTGGAACATTTAGAAAATGCATGAGAGTGTAAATAGGACCTGGACTCCTATTTGAAGACTTGGTCCAATATTCTGTTTTTTCTTGCTACACCCAGATGTAGTTGAGGTGGAGCCGGCCCTGACAGTATACACATTCTCTGTGCATGCACCTTACCTGAGGTTTGCACTCATTTCAGAATTTCTATTGTGCCCTTTAACAGTCAGTTATGTCCTTTTCCACATTGTTAAAATTTCTTGGTACACATTATTATTATTATTATTATTATTATTATTATGATGATGATGATTTGTAGTACTGGGGATAGAACCCAAGGGCATTCTACCACTAAGCTATATTCCCAGCCCTTTTTATTTTTCTGTTTTGACATGGAGTATCCCTAAGTTGCTAAGGTTGACCTAGAATTTTCCATCATTCTGTCCCAGCCTCTGGAGTAGCTGAGATTCTGGGTGTGGGCATGATTTTAATGCCCCTACATCTTATGGAATGGATGTGCCATTGCATCTGTTTAAACCCTAAACAATTGATTTGTCCAGTTTTTCATCGGTGTGCACGACGTGAAAATTTCCATTTAGTTTAATTACTATGAATGTTGTTATAGTGATGAAACTATAAGAGCTACATATTTGATATAAATCCTCGTGTATTTTTCTGATTATGGAATTAAGAAAAGATTCCCGAAAGTAAAATGCTGGGATGAAGGAGTGGGACACTTTATACTGGCAATATTTTTGAAGGGAGAATTCCCACAGCAAAGGAAATCTTCCTCGCTGTCTTTCTCAGTGGAAAAGCAGGTTGGTGTCCGTGCATCACCATCACCCAGACATCTCCCAGACAAGCAGGCTGAGGGACGCAGAGCCTGCAGTGGGCTGCCTCTGGCCCCAGGGCATTCTGGGCCTTGCTTAGGTCTCTGTGGTCAATCGGCCAGATCAAGATCATGCCCAGTGTCTTCCATCAGCATCCAGAGCAGAAAAGGCCTAGTGCATCACATCGGGGGTGGGACAGGCCTCCATGTTCAGGAGAGGGTTTGATGGTGCCAAGGCCACGGCAGGATCTGCTGAGGGGCTGTGCCCGTGCCCAGGCCTGGGACGTCTGAGGCCAGGCTGGGCTGTGTCCTGCCCAGTGATGGCCTGCCTTCTTGTGCCAACCCAGAGCACACTGCTCCAGTGCCTTTTCCCTTGGGGTAAACCCATGCCCAGCACCTGGCCAGTGTCCCAGAGCATCCCTGGGCTTGCCAGAGGCTTCCTGGGCAAGAGAAGCATGTGGGGCCACAGGGACAGCTTCTGGACAATAGGCTGCCAACAAGGTCAGCTTCCTCTCACCCTCTCCACCTGGAAGGTTGGTCGTAGAAACAAACACACTTAGTATGGACGCACTGCGACCAAGTGGGACTCCATTTAGGAAAGCAAAAAGAAGCAGATTTCATGAGGAAAATTCGAAAAGAGCTTCTATCATTTATCCCACCTCAGTCCTGTAGAAAGCACCAAAATGCTGAGTAAAATGGAGACTACATCACTGAGTCCTGAATTAAGCATATGCAATAAAAATAAAGAAAGATGGCTAATCACTTTAGAAAGCATGGAAGGTAAGTATTGGAAATTTTGCTTTGTACTGAAAATTAAAGTGACAATAATTCTTGGCAAGACCATCAGTTTCATAAAATATTTTTAGAGCACTTTATTGAGGTGTGATTGATACGTGAAAATCTGTACACATTTAATATATACAATGCTATGAGTTTGGGGATGAAGTATTCAGCTGTGAAACCAAATATTTTGAATATTTGGGGAAATATTCAAACAGTATGTATCAAAACCCTATCATTCTTTGAGAAGAAAAAAATATACAGATTTAATTTTCAGAGCTTTATTGAAATATGATTATCATGCAGCACACTAAACATGCTTCAGGTTTACAGCTTGGTAAGATCTGGCATATGCCCACACCCTAAGCCCCAACTGCCCTAGGCAGTGCATGACCCTTCACCCGTAGGCCCCTCCTGCCCCTCAGCCTCCTGTCACTCTGTCTGTCCTGCCCCTCCCAGGCTCCTGCTGCTCGGCTTCCAGCCCCTGTTGACGAGTTTCGCGTTCTAGAATTATGTACAAGGGGTCTGGTTTCTTTCCCTTGGTTCAATTGTTTTAAGATCCATTCATATTTTGGTGGGAAACAATTGCTAAATTTTATTGCAGAATAGAATTCGCTTGAATAGATCTCATTTTTGAACAGATACTGTGGCTTTTAGGTTCATAATTAATAACAGGAGGGAAAAGTCTGATTCATGTTCTCTCCTTGACCTGGCTGGTCTGCTGCTGTTATAAAGAGGTACTGCTGCCTTCTACTCTTGAAGCCGGAACTTTGTGGGCAGGGGGAAACTCAAGGCTGCACTGCCACTGGACTTTTCTTTACTTTGTTACCGTCCTGTTTGCAAAGTTCTTCTCAGGCTGGGCCAGGGCTAGGGCGTAGCACCATGAGGGAAGCTGGTGGCTTCTTCAGCAGCCAGCCAGCCGTACGGGTGCGAATTCCTCCAGCCAGAATCTGTCACAGTAGCAGGAGTTGCAATTTCAAGTACAAGACAAGGCTGATGGCTAGAAAACGGTGAGATGGTAAGTGTGGCGTCTGTTATGTACCCGTGTTTTGCTAGGAATTTGTATGTGAGATGATTCTTGCTTTCACTTGATGGCCTCCAAAATCTGCATACTACTTTCAATTTACATCTTGGTATTTCTGTAAACTTTGAACTATACGCATGCCGAGTATCATTAATAAATGCTTGTTAAACATCTAAGAAACTATATTGCCGGGGCAACACGACTAAGAACAAGCAAAGACAAAATAATGGAATTCTGATTTTCATAAAATCCCCTGTACATACATTATGGCTCCAAGAAGAAACAAAGAAATGATTTGGGGAGAATCTGGTCCAGAGGTGAGCTGAGGAGGGAAAATCCATCCCTTCTTAAATCCCATAAGCAAAAATTCCTAAGCTCTCAGTGCGGGTGAGTCCATAGTAGACGGTGGCAAGAGGATCCATTAAGCAGGAGGGAGGAGCAGATGGAATATGCAGGCAAGTGTTGGGTCAGCCACTCTGGTCCTTGTGCATGGCCATGGGTTAGTCTGCACGTTGGGACCACCTGCTGGTCCCGAGGGGTCAGGGACACAGGAGCTTTGGGTCAGCCTCATGCAACGTAAGAAGTTGGCCAACTTGAGCTGCAACACGTGAACAAGACCAAGCCACTCCGGGCTCTGAGGTCGCTGGCATCAGGGAGAAAATCCTGTCCTCCTGCATCAAGGGACTTCACCTTTCAGAGTGGAAAACTGTTCTCTTGATTTGGATGCCCTAGTGCACTTTGGGAACTTTAAAACTTTCTCTAAGTTACAAAAGAATCTTTTCAATGGTTTATTTCATGAAGAAAGGGATAGAAATGACATTTCATTCTGTCTTGAGGACATGTTCAATGTCCATGAAGCAAAGATGTGGCAGATGAATAGTCACAAGACCTTGTTAGGAAGATCAGCAGGCAGAAACGGGGCTGGGTGGGACCCGACCTCAGTAAGGAGGGAAGCAGAGCATCGCGGTCTGCTCTGCACAGATGCCCGTGCCAAGGGAGCCAGCCTGGGGCTCTCGCCGGCGCCGCCTCCGCCTTCCCTCACTAGTTACAGTAGTTTGACTTGGCAATTTTTTGACTTTAAGAAGGTGTAAAAACGATATTCACTCTGTGGAAACCTTCCTTTGAATTTTGAACTCTGATGTTGTTGTGGGTGAGTGAGATAGGACGGCCACTTTATTTCCCCTTTCAGTATAATGCTCAATAAATCACAGCCTGCGTCCAGCACCTGATTTTAAGACAGGTCTGCGTCCACTGCTCTTGCTCAGCTGCAGGCTGCTGGGAGAGCTGAGCAGCTGAGGGTGGCAGGGCCTCGTGATGGTGTTCACAGGCCACGTGCTGATGGCACTGTCGCCTTCAGCTACCTCCAGCTGTGACAAGGGTATTGGGATGTGGCTCCACTCAAGTGGGAGAGAGCTGCTAGCTGTACTGTTTTTCTGGATCTCCAAATCACAAATTTACTAACTCAGAAAATGAGCCATTTATGCTCTTCAAGAGCCGAGTTCTGCCCAGGTCCTTGCTGTCCTTGTCCTTGTTTGCTGTTGTTCGTCTCCAGTTGGAAGTGCCACCCACACGTCAGAGCCCTGGAGACTGTGTCCCCTGCCCGCCTCCTCCCCAGGCTCACTGCAGCTGCTGGGCACCTGAGGTTCCCTCTTCTGAACCAGTCACTTCCCCTGAGGTCCCTCTGCCCTCCCACTGCCCTTCAGAGCATGGCACCTGCTGCACGTGAACCCCCACAACCCGACGGTCCGTCAGGCGGCCCCTTCCACTCTCGGCTCCTGTCCATGCTAGGAACGAGAACATTCTACATCTGCATAGAGGTTGGCCTCCATGGCAGCTCATTGCAGACCACATCTTCCCATCAACCACACTGGCCTTCCTTTCTGCACGGGGAGTTGCAGCCTGCTATATGGGCTGTATGGGGCCCTCTGGCTGTTCTGCACCCCGGATGTTTCTGGCTACTGACTCTGGCATCTGCCTTGTTGCTGTTCCTCACACCTTTGGGACTTGCAAGTTCGGAGAAATGTCATTGCATTAAATCATTGATAAAAATGCCAAGTAGAGCCCAAACTAATACTGTATACTTCCCTCCATAGTTGCACTGATTCATTCATCAGGGGCTCGTGGGGTGGCTGTGGAGCAAGCCACCGATTCTGTTTCCTGGTACCATAGCCAGTTCTGCACTCCCCAGAGGTAGGAGCCCCATCTTCCCAGCTTTGTAACCCTAGTACCAGGCTGAGGGACAAGCACAGGCAGACGCTTAAATTAGATGTTGGTTGTATAAGATGCTTGTCAAAATATTTTATTTAGAAATGCTACCGAGCCCCTGAGGACTAGACTGCTGACATTGACCCTGAGACCTTCCATTTGTATCAGGACATCATTGTTTTCAAGATGATTGTCATGAGAGAAAAGAAAGGGAGGAGGACAGAAGAGAGACAGGGAGAAGGAGGGGCCGTGTGTTGAGCGTCACAGTTCAGGCAGCTGTGTTCTTTGTCTAGGGAGGGGAGGGGCACTGCCACCAGGGGCCAGCTCCGTGCTGCTGAGGAGCCGGCGACCGCACCTCAGCTCCGGGTTCTGTCTCTTCCTGTCCTTTCTCCTGCGTCTTCCCCTCTGATGGATCCGTTGCCAGCTCGCCACTGTTGGTGGATTGCTGCTAAAGTCTAGTGTCCCCCCTTCTCTTCATCTCACAGAAAGGCTGAGGACGCCCGCATCTCACACTGGCCCTGCAGCCCGTCCGTGGTGCAGTAGTGGGTGAGCATGGCTCCCTCACCCCCGCTGGCTCGTCACAGCGCTTCTTGCCCCCGAGACAGAGGTGTGCGTGGGGCCGCTGTGCAGGAAGGAAAGAGGAGCCAGGTGCCAGGAGCGGTCGGTGCGAAGGAGGGCAGGGAATTGCAGGCTGGCTGCCCAGCGCCCCTTCCAGGAGGCAGGCCTGGCTTTTCATCCACAGCGGGCGACCTTAACAAAGCCTGCATTCTTCCGTGGCTTCCACATCCTCTGAAGCCCACATTCATGTCTCACCGCCGCCGCCCAGGCAAGCTGGCATCCCCCACAAACGTGCCTTCTGGACAGGAAGTTTTTATGAGCATTTTAGAGATGACAACAACAAAAACAAGAACAAAAATGAAAACGGCTGGTGGCGTCTGCGTCTCAAAAATGTCAGGATTCCCGGGCATGTGGAGACTGTCGACATGACGTGCGTCTTCTGGCAAGTCGGCCAGACAACTCGCTCCTGAAACAGTGGCGCTCTGTGTTTCTGGAGCTGCCTTTATTTTCCTAAGCAGATGAAATCTGAAGAGCATGTGCCCCAGTCTGCACAGGGCACACGTGACCAGGGCCGTGGGGCTCACACTGATTCTGACCTCCTGGCCTCTTGCGTTTCCCATCCTCCCTCAACAAGTGCCCTGGCTGCTCCGGAAACAGTGGATGCCAACCCTGTGCTTGGAGCTGAACCAAGGGCCGGAGCTAAGATGCCTCGGAGATGTGGACTCTGGGTTTGAAATGTCCACAGCCTTCTCCTTACTGGCCACCCTGCGGGGTCATCTCTCTGAGCGGCCTTGTCTCCCTTGCTTGTTTAGCTTCTGTATGCCGTGACCTCTACAGCCTTTGGCTCAAGTTCTTGTCATTCATTTAGGTTAATAAGTGAACCTATGACTTTAACCCATATTTGCTTGTGTTTAAAAACAAAGGTGAATCGAGTTATTTATGTATGTGTGCACACATTGATTTATTTTCAATCCCAAGGACCTCATCAATTTGACATGGAAGTTAAGAAGGAATGGAAGAAGATTATTTTCACCCATTACTGTATCTCAAATTGGTAATTCAATAAAAATAAAGATGAAGTAGTGATATTTGGGCTAGTATTGACTTTATGGAAACTCTAGTTGTAATTGCATTTTGGAGAATGGGGTTTCACTGAAAATCATTTTGCAAAAAACTTCTTAATAGTTGATTCTCATTATTAGTGGCAGTTAGTTCTATAAAGTCGTGGCAAATGCAGAATCAGCAACTGCTGAATTCATCTCCGGGCAGGCGCAGCTCCTTCAGGCCTCTGGTCCCCGTGCTCTTGTCATCAGTACTGACTTGTTTTATGTGTGCTTCTGCCTAAAGACTATTTCATTGGCTGCCAGTTCATGAACCCACAGCCCACAGCACCATGGTGGGTGGGCGAACAAAGCTCTCCAACATGGGGGTGCTTTCCATCAGCACACCAGCCTTGGCACTTAGGATCACTAGACTGCCACTCAGCACCATGTGCAGGGCCGTTTAAAACAGCAAAAGCACTAGGACCCACGAGTGTGACAGCTTGACACTGAACAGACCCTGGCGAGGACAGTCGTGTGCAGGCGAGCAGGAGACGGGGTGGGCGGGGCCTGGCAGAGCCCATGAGGCCTTCTTTGCTTTTTGCCGGAGGCTGCTCCCTCCCAAGCACTGCAGCAGACCTCTGGACAGAGGAGAGGGAGGCAGAGGCCAGGCCGCAGAGTGGTCCACCCCAGCTCTGTGTGAGGCAGACATAGCTTTCTTTGGAAATTCTGATGGAACCCCTGGCATTTCTTAGACACAGAGGGCTGACCCGAGTGGAGTCCTGTGGGCCTGACCTCCTGGTGCCCATGTTGGGTTCCTAGGGCTGCGCATACCAGTCACTGCAACAGGCTGCTTCCTGCCCTCGCAGTGCCAGAGGCCGGATTTCTGGAATCCAACTGTTGGCAGCATGTGTCCTCCAGAGGCTCTGGAGGAATTCTGCGCAGGCCTTGCCCTCGGCCTCCAGGGACCAGCAGGCTTGGTGTGGAGACTCGGCCTTCCAACCTCTCCATCACTACCTGGCATTCCCTCCTGTGTCTGGGTCCACGTCTCCATGCCTCTTCTTAGAAGGACATCAGCCATTGGATGACCATCCACCCCATGACCTCATGTCAACAGCATCCCATCTGCAAATGCTGATTCCAAATTAGCTCACTTAAAGAGGAAGTCAGGGACTTGTGTATATCATTCTGGGAACAGGATTCATCCGACAGCTGTGCCCTACGTCCTTGCCACCTTCTTGGTGAGGAAGGTGTCTGAGCCCTTGGTGCAGCACTGATCCCCAGTTTTGAGTGGGGGAGGACTGTGACTCTCCCTGCTATTGTTCTTTCCTTTTCTCCCACCTGCCCACTGTCACCTCAGTACAGAGCATGGGTTGTCTACACACATCGCTGCTTATTAAAACATCCGGAAATAAAGCATAAATCGCATTGATGTCTCTTAGAATAATAGTATTTTCAACCTTAGGTATTTAACTTTCCAATTCAATTTGATACTCATTTAACATTTACAAAATGTTATTAAATCACTGGGTGAAGGTAACAATTACTAGTGACATGTGTTTCCTCTAGGACAATTATGTTGCTGAAGAAAGACTTTTCAGGTATAATCAAATAAAAAATTAATGTGAGAGTGTTCTGGCCGGGGCCTGATATGAATGTGCAAAGTTCAGCGTGCCTTCTATGTGGCTGAATTTGTTGTCTGCTGGGGAGCGGGTGTCAGTGGGGCTGACATTTTATTTTTCTGTAAGCTAAGCTGTGTCGTGTGCAACAACAGTGCTGTGGGTTGGGATGGAAACAACAGGCGTAAATGTTGCTCACCCAGTGCTTCACAAAGACTGCTCTCCTTGAAAGCTGTTTTTTTTTTTTTTTTTTTTTTTTTTTTTTTTTTTTTTTTTTTTTTCTGATTGCTTATCTTGTGAGATTTTTTAAAAAAAACTTTTTATGTGCTGCTAACGCTACAGCAGCCAATAGAAATGAAAGGAAATCAGCCTGGGAAGGAGGTACGCAGGCTGCCTTCCGTGCTGTGCAGCAGGGCCGGGCAAGCCTGCGGCTAGGCCAGAGGACTGGTGTGTGTTGCTACTAACAACAGAGCTACCTAGGGGGTGGGCTTTGGTGGCAGGAAGTCGCTTCCATGTGGTATCGTTTTTAGCTGCAGAAATGGATGCACCTAGATCCAACCATTGTCTGGCCGTAAAGACACAAGGCACTCTCGCCTGAGGACAAAGCAGCTTCCGTCGCGCCCGTACGAGCCCCCACCATTTCCTGGTCCAAGGGCGAGAGACAGCCTCAGCAGGTGCCTCGTATTCCTTCAGTGAGAGACCCCGGGGACTTTTGGCTCTAACGACATTGCTGGCGCTTGTTGGTTTCTCTGCAGAGAGGCTTAAGTGATCGAATGCCACAGTAACGCATCCGACCTTCTCCAACTTTACAGGACAGTGAGGTGGTTCACCTGTTCGTGCTGGGGAAGATGCTGCCGGGTCCTCCTCCAGCACCTGTGTGCAATCTCAAGTGTTTGCTAGGTTTCTCCTGATGACAGACGGTGCCATATGATGCCTCTCGACCTCAGGAGGGCAGTGACCTTCTGGCGTCCTTCTCTAGGCAGAGTGAGTCCAGATTTGGGGGAGTGCACGTCAAAAGAAAATGAGATTTTTTTTTTTTTTGCATTAGCAGGATAACTGGCCTGAATCTCCACAGCACACCAGGGGTGAACGTGCTTCCCAGGGTTCTGTGTTTTTTCCCTGGGCTCTTCTACCACCACCCCATGTGGCCCTTGCAGGCACATCCAGCAGGACCTCAAGGGCCTCTGGTGGTGCCTCCCCTGGGTCTAGGAGCCTCCACAGGTGGTGCAGAAGGCCTCGTCGCCAGTGGCCTGGGAGGCGAGCAGCACAGGCTCACCTGCACTCTAGAAGCTGTGGACCTGGCAAGATATTTGAGGCCTCCAGGGGTCAGTGGAGAGTGTTGGCCAAGTCCCAAGTTGCTATACTCCCTTTTGTCCACGTTGTACACAAGAAAAATGCCATCAAAACAGTAAATGCAGATGGAGGGCCACTGGCTCCTGCAGAGGCTGAGTCCCAGAATCAAAAGTAGAGGCACTTTCCTGAGCAACCGGAAACATCCCGTCACTCAGCGGATGCTCCTTGGTGTGCCCTTTCACTGCCTGCCCACCCTGGGGCTGGTCCTGGTGAAGACAAACTCAGAAGGGCAGGAGCACACAGCACAATTGGAGAGCCGTCTCCTGTCACTCCTGGTCACCGAGGGCAGGTGCTCCTCACTGAGGTGTTCCTACTTCCTTATAAGAAGAATCTTCAGTGAGAGAAAATAGCCAACGATATTTAATAAGTAACAAAAATACATTCTTAAGGACTCACTTTGAGCAGCTGAAGGTTTCCAACCTGAACTGGAAAACGGGCTTCCACCCGCGTCCGCTAATGTGGTCCCAAAGCCTGAAGCGCCAGTGAAGAGGATACGAGCAGAACAAGACCGTGGAGCCTGTTAAAGTACTGTGAATGCCTCAGAGCTGGCGCCTAATCCGTTACACATTCTGGTACCACATTGTCTGCCCAGTGGTTTGTTCTTCGGAGAGACTTTAAATGTTAATTAATTAGATAATGTGCTCATGCCACACCTTCAAGTTCAGCTCACGGTCGGATCTGGCACATGGTGCTGAAGGAATGTCTCCCAAGACACTCCTGCGGGTGCTAATGCCCAGAGCACCTCGGGAGGGGCCTCCCACCAGGCGAGCCCCCAGCAGGCGTGCAGAAGCGAACGAAGGCAGACTTCTGCACACCAAGGGTGCTCGCTGTGGCTCCGTGCTCGCAGGAACTTCACGGAAGGGGGAACGTGTTTTCATCTTCCATCACCAGCCTCTGTGCATTTGTTAGGAGCCCTGGCATTTTGCTTGGAAAAGCCCATGTTAATTGGTCGGATCACCTGTTCACGAAACAAACATGCTGAGTGGGTCCAGGGCTGAGAAGCCAGAGAGACATGACGCCTGCCTCCCCGGAGCAGAGCCAGGTGAGGTGGACAGCAGGGCAGGAAGGGAAGTGTCATGCCACCGAAGTTCAGTGTGTCTTGGATGGCTGGGTGTGTCGAGGCTGGATGCTCTGGTGTGTGGCCTGTTCCCTCTTCCAGGACGGGACACTGATTCCCCAATTCTCAGGAGCGAAGGCTATTTTGGGTTCACAGTTGCGGACTTCCCTGGCCCAGCTGAGGGGAGCTACGGTGGCCCCATCCAGCCATGGGCCCCGGGTGGGGCGTGTCAGAACTCAGGCCCCTGGCCGTAACTCAGACCACTATGGAGGATGCACCTGGCTCCAGCCCCCAGACATGGCCCAAGTGTCTCCTGCAAAGCTTGCCTCCCCACCCCGCCCCAGGAATGCTTGTCAATATCTGGAGGTGTTTTGGTTTTGACAGCTGAGTGCAGAGAATGCTGCTGACCTTTGGTGAGCCGAGGCCAGGGAAACCGCTGAACACACTGCTGCACACAGGACACCCTCCCCAGGGAGTGGTCACACCCTAAGGGTCAGGCGTGCCATGACTGGGGATAACTTTGAGAGGACTGATGTGCGCATCAGAGGGTTTCTGGTGGGTGTCCCCCAATCCATAAGTGGAAGCCTATCCCTCTTTGTGTGACGGTCTTGGGAGCTGGGCCCTTTGGGATGGGATCTGTGGGTAGGCTCGTGCGGTGGGATCGGTGCTCCTGAGAGGCAACAGGCTGGGACCCCTCTCTCCACACAGGGAGAAGGATGCCATCTGCAAGCCAGCATGAGGCCCTCGCCAGGAGCCAAACCAGCTACTTTCTTGATCCTGGGCTTCCAAACCTCCAGACTGAGAAGCAGATGTTGGTGTTGAAACCACTGATCGGTGGCAATTTGCTCTAGCAGCCCGAGCCAACAAAGACCTCTTTGGCAAAGCACAGAGTTCCTCCTCCTGGTGAGTTGTAGGGCAGAAGCAGCTGAGACCCCAATAGCAGTTTCCCCTCAAGTTAGGGGGCCCAGCCACACCAGGTTTAGGGGACTGGTTTTAAAAATTAGGGCCCTGAAGATTGAGTGGGGACATCTAGGTCAATGAACTTGAAACCCTGGAACCCTCAGACCCGCTTCTTCCTCTGGGCCTGTGGAGGTGGCCCTGTGTCCCAGGTAAAGCTCAGAAGGCTCTCTGCTTCACAGCATATGCCACCACATACCCTCAACCTCCGTCTCCATCACTCCTCCAAGCTGTGGTCTTCAAAAGAAGGAAGGGACTTTCCACAGTGACAGGCCAGGAGTGGACGGCATTCCCAGCAGCAGCCCAGAGACTGTTTGTGGGTCGCATTCTGAGATGCGGAATCCTGGTGGGGCAGCACTTTGATGAGGAGGCAGGAACATCTTGTGACATGGGGGTTCTAGTCACAGAGCGGACACTTAGCTAGGCCCCTGGGGGTGGTAGCAAGGCAATATGGGCTCCTGGATGCCCAGAGAGCATGATGGCCTGGTCAGGGCCCTTGACACGCTGCTGCTATGCTGGCAGGAGAGGGAGGGAAGGTTCTGAGGGCGGCTGCAGGGCAGCCCCACTTCTGGGAATGTAGTGTCCCAAGGAGAAACCGGGCTATCCCCACTCTAGAGACCCCCGGGCGGCTCCACCCACACCTGCGACTCCAGGCTGGTGAGTCTGGAGACTCTTGATCAGAGGGTGTTTCCCCTCAAGGGGATCTCGATCCATCTCAGCTGCCTACTGCCTACTGCCACCTTCCCGCTCCTCCTGCCCAGACACTAGGAAAGGAGCCACCACCCCACAGGGACCTGGCCCAGGGCTCAACAGAAATGTGGGAGCAGACAGGTGGTCAGCCCACCTGGAGACTTTGGTGGGCCTCGGTGGGCAGCTATGCAGATGAGGGGAAGCCCTGCGAAACCAGCCACCCTTGAAGACAGGCAGGCTTCAGTTTAAACTGCCTGAGCATGCTGGGGTGGGAAGGGGCCTGGGTTCCCCAGGGCGAGCAGAAGTGGAGAGGGTCTTCCAGTTCAAGTGCTGGATAAGACAAGTCTAACAACGGAGCTTCATCTCACACAGTTTCCAGATAGCAACATTTTAAGATGATAATGCTTAATACAGAAAAGAATTCTGCAAAATGAGCTTCTCACCCACTCATGGGAGTATGAATTGGTGTGATCTTGTTGGTGGCAGTTTGGAAAACGTATCTTTGATCCAATAATTACATTTCTGGGAACACATCCGAAGGTAATACCTTGAAATAGGAAGAAAAGAACTTGATGAAGAAACGCGTTTCATGGAGTTGTTTATAAAACTCAAAGGAAAACAGCAGAGGGCTCTTCCAACTATACCAGTCATTTATTCAGAACACTGCCTGTTTAATGATTATGGAAGCTTTGTAATAACATGGAAATTTGGTAGGATAATAGTTTTGGAAGAATATGGTCAATGCTTTAAATGCAATATCAGATAGAACACGCAATACAATGTAGAGGGATGGTTAGTCACGCAAAGTATTTGCCTAAAAATGGAAAACTCATATCCTCATGCCCAGCTCCTGTCCTGTTTCAGTGTTGGCCCTGTCCTGTGCAGAGTAGTTTGCTGTTGTCCTGTGCACAGCTGACCCTTTGTCATACGTGCCATGACCAGACATGAACTGCTCCACAGGATGTGAAATTCAAGCCCAGGGGCATCGCTTCCTCCTGCCCAGACAGGTCGATTCCCAGAGGCAGCTGGGTAAGCCGCCCTGAGCAAAGCAGAGATGGAAGGCTTCAGGCTGGGCGACACTGGGGGGTCAGCTTAGTCCACAGATGAAGCCATTTGGACTGTTCACAGAGGACTTCTCGGCGGGGTCCGCCTCTCCTGGAGATGGGCTCAGCAATGTGCTTTCCCATCTTACAGAGTCCACGTGCCACTGTGGGTGGCCTCTTCCTTTCCTTTCCTTGCTCCTCTGACACTTCTGTGGGGTCCTCACCTTTTCTTCCTGTCCCCTATCTTCCAGTGAAATTGGTCTTCTGAACTAGTGTGTGGGTTCATGTGGACAAGCCACCCAGTAAAGATGCAGGGGAGCAGGGCAGGGATCTACCTGCCCTGACCTCGGGGGCCCTCCTGTGCTGCAAAGGAAGGGGAGCACCCGGCGGGCTGGCAATTTGCCCTCATGAGGGTAGAGCAGCTTCCATGCCTGGAAGCGGCCTTCACCGGCAGCACCATGTCCTGGTCCTGCTGAGCTCTCCAGAACCCTGGGGCAGTGTGGTAGGATGTGAGTTGCTGCCTCCATTCCCTGTCTGGCAAGATGGAAAGGAGCCATGGACACACTGGGCTGTGGAAGGGCTGGGGATGGAGGATGGTGTGGGACTGGAGTACTTTTCTGTTTCAGCTTCCTGCTACTCTAGGAAGTAATTTTTGCAAAATGGTGAGATGAGGACACGAGGAAAGCAGAAATCCTAGCAGCAGCCCCCAGGGATGAGGAAACTTCGGGCCAAGGACCAGTGGGTGCTGGATGTGGCAGGGGCTGGCCCTTCCTTCAAGGTTCCCCCTGGATTTCCTCCAGGTTTGAGGGATGCACAAATAGCGATTGTGTTGGTTGGTGTCTGCAGAGCTGCTCCTCCGTAGTTACACAGAGCGCTTTCTCCTTGACGAGGTGCACAGGGTGTCCTGAGCCAGCCACCCGGGAAGCGCAGATTGCTGCGCCCTGGCTTGTAAGCCGCATCAGCACTGCAGCAGAGTCAAGTGGAGGGTGCTGTGCTCACACTCCGGATGCTGCATGGAGGGTGCTCCCTGGGGAGACATGGATCAGGGCCAGAACTTCACCCTCTGGATTTGGAAAGGACCAGAAATCCCAAGTCCTTTTCCAGGCTGGCATTGTGATAAGTAGCCTGTGCTCCTGTTTCTCTGGGTTTAGGTGCCTGTGAGAGACAGGAGCCGCTGTGCCTGATCAGGTAGCACAGCCAGTCCCAAGGGCCCTGCAGGGCACAGCCTGAGCAGACGGCGGGCTTACTAAATGGGAGTGTGGGGAGGGCATCGGAGCATGGCTGAGGCTGGCACAGGTGCCCCGCCTCCCACCAGGGCCTACGGCTTTGTCTGAGTCCTTCCCTTCTGCCTGCTCCAATTTGGGAAGCTGGAGACTGCTGACCCACATGCTTTGAATGGGTTTTTCTATTTTTGCTGTCGCCTCCGCCGCTGCCGACCCACTCTGGCATTTCCTACGCTTTCTACATCACTTGCAGCCTGGATGGAGATAAAAGCATCACACGCTGGGCCAAGGCCATTAAAAACCAGAGCACCCGAGACATGGAGGCAAGGAAAACTGCAGCCTGCCTTCACTCTGCGTTGTCTCTGCCAGCCGGTGGCATCTGCTGTGTTGCTCACGGGCTCGTTTACGCTAAGGTAGCATTTAAGAGACTTGCTGCAATTGCAGTGATCTGTATCAAATTCACTGTCCTCTTGTCTCACAAAATCAGACCAGGAGCTCTTACCTGCAGACCAAATCTATGGGGACAGACACATGTTCTCTCTCTCTCACACACACACACACACACACACACACAGGTGTTTCTTGTTACTACTTTAACTATCAAATAAAATCATACATCATCACAGTGTACAACGGCACGTTTTGAAATGGTATATGGTATACTTGGAGAACTGGCTGAAGCAAGCCAATGACGACAGGAATTGCCTCACATAATTGCTTTTCTGGGTGAGCACAATAAAAATCTGCTCTCTCTTCAACCTTCAAGTGTACAGTGCTTTGTTATTAACTAGTCCTTTCAGTGGTAACTTTTAATATGCACAAAAAGCCAATCTGAAGAGGAGTGATAATGTCAGGTAATAACATTTTATAGCAAAGCTTAGGACAGACAGAAGGAGTGGAGAACTGGGGACTGACTGCCGAATCGAGGGGCGCTGAGTGCAGACGTTAAGCCAGGAGGGGCACTTGTTTCATGGAATCACCCCAAGCACTGTCTCGGCCTCCTTCCCTCCTCCTTCTCTCCTTCACTCCTTCCACTCGGTCTTATTTCAGGCCTCTATGGCCTCCATACAAACATTGCACAGGTATTCTCCTCTTTACTTCATTAGGATGTGTCCAGAAAGACTTACCACTGCTGTGAATCTCTTCCTCCGAGTCCTCCTAACATTAAACAGGGTCGTTACTTGGCATGTTCACAGTGCAAGTGTGAAGGTGAGGTGGCAGGAATTGCAGGCCAGGATCTGTGCACCGGGCTGCCAGGGATTCAGTGGAGGGCAGGGAGGAGTTACCAGGCCAAGGAATCTGCCCCACAATAAGCACAGGGTTCAGTCCAGAGCCTCAGCCCTTGGCTAGCAAGTAAGGTGCCGAGCTGTGGCTGTGGCTCCTGCAACGTGGTACCACAGAGAGGGTCCAGAAGAAACGACAGAAACGGACCGCCTCACAGCTCCGGAGGCACGCGCCTGCGATCAGGGCGCCCCAGGGCCCTTGCTTCGGGGGCTGTCGGAAGGGCAGCCAGCGCCCGCCTCTCCCGGCTGCTGGTGCTGCGCTTGTCTGCACTGTGCCTGGGCTCGCAGCAGCACCCTGCTGGCTGCCTCCACCTGCGTGGTCTTCCCTGCGTCCAGCTTCCCTCTCTGAGGACCCCATGCACAGAAGAGCGGAGACCCCCGAACTGCCCCATCTTGACTTGCTCACCTCTGCATCAGGCAAAGGGCCACAGTCTGGGGCTGAGGGTCAGGGCTCTGAGGCAGTCACCCCAGCAGGTGCCTCTGAGAAGCTCTGCTCTGCCACTCGTTCTTTGTGAGCTGCCCCCGCGGCCCTGGGTCTGGCTCAGCATGACCAGCAAGAGCTCACAAGCCACGTGGAACTAGACATTCATCCTGATCTTCGTGGCCTGCTCACAGAGGAGCAGTTATTGTGATGCTAATTAGCATTACCAGCACTTAGTCCTTGGCAATAGAAGGTCTCCACCTAATTAATTTGAATAAAAAAACAACACTGGGAAATATTAAATATTTAATAATGAATATATAATAACTCAAAATAACTTCCTATCACACCTGGCCATAGAAGTTACAGGGCTAGACTCAGAAAGTGCCAATGTCATAAACAATTCCTAAAACAAGCACCCATCTGTCACTCTGCTCACCCTCGGCCAGGCGGCCTGCAGGGTGCCCTCTGCTCTCTGAGCGGTGCTCCCCGAGGGCTTCCTGAGAGGGCTGCCCTCAGCCAGGTCTCCTGCAAAGCAAATGCACAGTGACGCTCTTGTAGCTTCAAGTGGGCAGCAGGTGCAGTGCTGCAGGTGAGAGCCTTCTGGTTGCCGATTTCACTCAGCGCCCTTGAGATGGAGGAAACGTGTGCTACCATGAGTTCCAGTTCTTAGAAACGGTCTTCCAGAGAACGACTGAGTTGGTGCACAAGTGGAGCCATTACGCCGTCACCATCAGCAGCGTCCCCACCTCTTCCAACCCGTGAGGCTCACCCTCCTGGGCATAGGCGTAACCCACGTCTGTGCAGGAGGGCTGCATGCTTGCCACAGGCACCATTTTTAAAGAGGACCTTCCTCTTCTGCACACAACCCTGTGCAACCACTTCCCTGGGGTGCACTGTACCTGGTGACTCTCGCTTCTGATGAACAGAGTGCCTAAGGCGTCTTAGTCCATTCATGCTGCTGTCACGGAATCACTGACGCTGGGTGATTTGCAAAGAAAAGAGGGTAACAGACTCTGGATTCTCGTGCCTGGAAAGTCCGAATGTCATGGTGCTTCCATGTGGCCGTGTCATTACATGGCAGAAAAGCAGAAAGGGCCACATGTAAGCCAGGGTTGAAGAGAGGGGAGGGGCTCGGCTCCATCTTTTCTAACAGTCCTCTTGTGCTCCCAGGATGTGATCCACTCCCCCAGGCAACACAACCCATTCATGAAGCGCAGCTCCAGGACCTAATCACCTGCTGCAGGCTCCGCCTCTTAAAGGTCCCACCCTTTCCATAATGCCACACTAGAAACCAGCTTGCGGCAGTGGGCTTTGAGGGACAAGCAGGAGGGCTGGGATGTCACTTCAGAGGGAGGCGGGGAGAGGGCAGCTTCGCCCTGCAGGGTTCTCTCCTGGTCTCTCTCTGCCTCCTCGCTTGCTGGGATGGTGCTGGTTAGAAGGCCACATGTCAAGGAGTGAGGGAAGCCGTGGCCACTTGTCACCAAGGAGCTGAGTCCCTCCATCCAGTGCTGGGAGAGGAAGACTGCTGTGAGCTCTGGCAGGATTCTTGCCAGTGGAGCCCTGAAGCAGCACAGTCCTGGAATGCTCCCGGCTGCAGCCTGAGTAGGGCCCAGCAGGACCAGCAGGTCCCGGTCAGGCAGCCTGCCCTGCAGCCAGAGGTCAGTCGCTCTTGGCACCCACTTTGCTGCTCGCCAGCCCTACTTTTCATCCTTAAAGCAGTCATGGGGCACAGGCTCTGTGCGTGGCCATGCGCCCTCGTAAAAGCTCAGCGGCTCCTACATATTTCATTTACTTTTGATGGATCTTCCATCTTCTTCCAGCGTGGATTGAGGCAGCTTCACATCAAAAGGCAGATATAAGTTTTATGCATTCCAAGTGTGATAATGCTGCAGAGACAAGACAGAGGAGCCAGGGTAATCTATGGTTAGGTGGGGTGCCGCTCGGTGCAGGGGCAATCAATTTCTGCGACTCACGGATGAAGATGTGTCTTTCGAATACTGTGTGACTCGGGCTATTTCATTTATTTATTTCATCAATTTTGTTCTTTTGTTTTCCTAGCGATTTCTAGGAATGACAAACTGATCATGGTTTAATACAAACCGTGAATCTTGTGCTCTCCCCTGTGTGACTTACAGGGTAATGAATGGCGGGGGCAGGGCAGTGCTGCTCTTGGATTTCTCTCTTCAGGCACTGTTCTGTTGATTGATTGGTTGCAGATCACACATCAATTTCTGTTCGGAACGCAGGTGGCATGCACAGCTCTCCGGGTCTGTCTGCAGCACAGTGCCGTAAAGCAGGATGGGCAGGCTGACGGCTGGGTGGCCGGGAAGGTCAGGGCGGCTCCCTTCAAGACCAACGTTGGTGGGTTGTCACTTATCATTTCATGTACTTTTCTGCTTCACTTTTCAACTAATCGGCCAAGGGTTAGTTATTTTAGTAGAATACTTGATAGTGCACAAATTACTTTCCTTTTAAAGTAATTATCTCTTCGGGTTGATTGCTTCAACAGCCTGGTGAGAAAGAGAGAGCTTGGACCTGATGTCGGTTCGGGGTCTCCAGGAGTCCACCGAGCTCCCCAGGACACTCCTTTGAGGTGCAGATGGGTTGACTCAGCTCACACCACTTACCCTGGTCTGCTATTTGCACCTCCGTGCCCCAGGCGGAAACTTCTGGCTCCTGAAGAGACATCCTGAGGCACAAGCAGAGGACTCCAGGTCTGCTCTGCCAGCAGGGTCTGGCAGTTTGTGGGCGGGAACAGAGACCTGCTCTGTGCTGACTGCCCCCTCCCTACAGAGGACAACCTGTGGAGGAGTCCCCGGGTGGAGATGGCACTTGGGAGCCATCTCTTCATTAGTAGGACTTCTAGAAACATCTCAAGTGCTTTCAGGGTAAGGTGGATGATTGGTAGCCCCAGGAAGCAGCGTGCTTGTCACCATGGGGTAAGATGCTGCGTCAGGGACCTGGGGCAAAGGGAGAAGAGCCTTTCTCAGGGAACAGAGGAAGGACACAGCCTGGCTGCCGCTTTCCCCTGAATGAAAGTGCAAAGACATCAGGCTTGATATTCCTCCCTCCTTCTCCAGAACCAACGGGTTTCGTAGCCTCTTTGCCCTCAATTGAGTCCAGTAAGAGGCTGGGTAAAGGGCAGGAGGAGATTGATCTGGCTTCATGTTCAAAGTCTGTGGTTTCTTCCCATCTTGACTTCTTTTTTTGCCCAAATCAAGCCTTAATGGATTATTTCAGATAGACCTTTGGTTGCTGAGGGAAGGACTGGCACACTCTGCCATCTTTGGCTGTGAGTGGGAAGCCTCTATATCTTGCAGACCTGTGTCCACGCGTGGGGTAGGAGCCCGTGAGACCTGTGGCTTTGGTCCCCTCCAGAGCATTTTGTGTGAAATATCAACTTAACGGTCCAGGCAGAAATAGAATCCAGGGCCAGGTGAGCAAAAATTTGAAACAGGAATCAGGGACGTGGCCAAAGGAAAATTCAACTTAAAATACCCCCTGGCAGCATAGGGGGTATTTTACAACTAATGCTCAACTATACTTCCATTTGAGGTTGCAGGATATCAAAATTGTGATTTCCTCTGTGTGTCTATGTCACTTGGAGGCAGGGTTGTCTCTAAAGTGTTGGAATAAGCAAATTGACTCTTATTTACTTTTCACATGTGCATTTAACTAGCTCATCTCACCCAGGTGAGCCCCAGGCACCTCGTCATGGAGGTACAAACACCATGGCCTGTGTGCCTTCCGTGTGCTGGGTTGGGCCAGGGTTACTGCTTACAGCAGTGAAGGTTAGGGCCACAAACAAAGGGGGAGAAGCTGACAGCTCAAGGTCATGTTGTGCATGCAGAGTAGGACCTGAGGCTTTTCAGAAGGTGTTGGGACTTTGTGGCTTGGTAGGAAGTTTGGGTGGGTATCATGAGCAAGCCTGCAAGGCAGTCTAGAATGAAGAATGAGATGAAGGACCCACAGGCTCACGTGGTGAAGAATTATGTGAAGTGGAAATGTGGGAAGGATTCTGGAGCAGTTGACACACTGTGCTCTATGGTCACTGCACCCGTCCTCATTTATGTCCCTCTGAGCAGACTGAGATCTGGACATTCCTAAATACTGTAGCAGCATGCATGTATTAGCCACCGCTCCATCACCAGCTAGGGAGGCAATCATATTTCATAGCCCTAATGTAATCAGAGGCTACAAAATTTAATCAAGGGCTACAATATTTCATGCCTGTGAGGTTGTTACTTTGAAATATTGTTTGTTGTTTTTTTTTAACTTTAAGCACAAGAAAGATCGGTACTTACATTGAAATGTAAACCAATAGTATTGAAATATTCAAGAGAGCTTATATGAGTCTTCTAATATTAGGCTCACATGGTTGGAAATTTTAATTGTAAATGCGAAACTTTTTTTCAAGTGGCAGATGAAGAGCAAAGTCGTCAGTAGTTTATTTTCTCTAATTCTCCAGAGGATGACTAGTATACAGCAAGTGTAAGTGTCATGTCAAATGAGAGAAACACTTCTATTATAATTATTGCCTTCTGAAGTAATTTTTCTGACATTTTTTGAGATGGGGGTCCCTCTCGGTTGCCCCGGCTGGTCTGGGACTCGAGTGATCCTCCTGCATCAGCTTCTTGAGTAGCTGGGCCACAGGCACCACGCCATGCCTGGCTCTTCTGAATTGTTCTCACATACAACATGAACAAGGGTGATTCTCAATTTAGTGTAAGGAACCGAACGAGGACCCAAGGGACCAACTTCCTCAAATCCTGCTCAATTGAAATGGAAGTTTCTAGTTCAATATCTACATGTTTCTCATCTTTAGGAGATAAAATATATGAAGGTGTTCATGATTAAATAATTTGGGGAAATACTACGTATTACGTCTTCTCTACCTTTGCAAAGCGTGAATGATGGCTACTTCCTATGGTCAAGAGACTTGAATCACATTGAATCACTGTGCCATACCAAAGTCAACTGTGTACATTTGTTGGCTCTGACATTTGAATTGGTATAGATTTTTGAACTGCCTTATTAAGAAAACAAACCATCCTATAAGTTTTTGGAAAACAGTGCCTGTGGACTCTCCCCCTGGCCAGTGTGCCTGGACCGCTATTGCTCCCACCTTGTAGACTGCAGAGCGGGCACTGTGAATTTTCAAAAATGCAAGTTCTCAGGCCCGTCTAGAACGAAGGAGCTGGAACCTATGGGGGTCAGCAGTGACGAGTGTAAGTCCTGGGGATGCTGGCACACATGAAATGCCAGTGCTAAGGACCCAGACAGAGCTCGGAGAGTTGGCGTCAGGGATTGAAGTCAATGTCCTGGCCCACAGCCCATGCTCCACTGGACAAACTGGATACCTATGCATCCGCACAGTCACATTCACCAACACACTCACAAACATATACATACAACGGCATACTCAAAAACAGGCAAGCACATACAACCACACACTCATAAACAACTTCACACAAACACACAAACCCACACATTATACAAACATACAACCACACACAAACACCCAACCACACACTCATACACACAACTATTCATAAACACACAAATACATACACTCTACTCTCATACACTCGCCCATGTTCACAGGCAAAAACAAACACATAATCATATACACAAATACACAGAAGCACACTGTCACACGTAAACACACAAATACAAACACAAGACAATCCTACACAACCACAGGTACATTTGCAAGCATAAGCATATATACTCACATAAACAGACTTGCAGGCGAGGTCGCACACACAGGCGAATGCACATCTCTCACAGGAGACCGTAAATGTGAGCAGTCAGGGCCTCGTGCGGAGCCCGCTCCCCCAGTGCTCTGAGGCTGCTGTCTCTGCTTTTGCACGTGCCAAGGTCAAGCAGTGGCTCTGCCTGGAAGAGCGGAGCAGATCCCTAACCTGCTGCGTCTGCCCGTTCTCCCTGCCGGGTGGGTCCCCTCCACACGCGGCCCCCATCTGGCCTCATGCCAGCTTCCTTCCAGACTGGTCTCCTGGTGACTGTGTGGAATAGACACCGCCTGAGGTGGTGGAGGGCATGTCAACACAAAGGGCTCTCCGTCTTAAAACAGGAACACAAAGCTGTGGCGGCCCGTGCGAGCCACTGCCCTGGAGCACCACCCAGGACGCAGGGAACTCCTTGCTGTTTCTGAGGTGGGCGTCGGGGGTGGGCCTCAGCTGGCACTGCAGACTTCCATGTGCACCACACTGAAGGTGCGGTGGTGCATCTGAACGGTCCGTTCTCCTCCTGTGGGCAGGGCTGTGCCCCTGCAGATTCCACCCCCTGCCACCAGGCCTCCCCGGGAACCAGGGGCAGACAGCCTTCCTGCACTTGCTGGAAGCCCATCACCTCTGCCGTACTGTATCTGTAGTGGAGAATGAACATTGTAAGACCCTGGGCTGGATGACTTCCCAAGTTTCTTCCAGTCCTTAAAGTTTTATAATCTCTTCCTCCAAACAGGGGATTTTGAAGCCCTGGGAATTATATTTTCCTAGCTTTTGGCCTTGCCAAAATCTTCCCCAGTCAACTCCCGTCTAAGCACTCAATGTATCTATTCAACTTATCCAGAGGGACCTAGACGGAAGTATTATGGGAAAGAGATGTTTCTGCAGAGAATGACAACTGCATTAATCCAAAGCATAATTTTTTAAAAATTCTAAGCTTGAATCAAAATTGCAGCTGCCTCTTTCTTACCTGGGGCCTACATTCTACAGAGAGTTTAGCATGCTTTTCAGGAGTGGATCCCTGTAAGAGCAGAGAATAACTGTCTTTAAATAGCTGCTGATCTTCGTATCATTAATTTCCTGCCCCCAAAACTGAAGTGCCTTGTAATTATCCAGCTGTACAAACACATAAGACGGTACTAAATTTTGCTTAAGTATAGCCTATTGCCAAAACGGAAGCCAAAGTATGCAATTAGGCTGGTGTTCACATTCGAGAGCATGTGGCTTGGGACGGTCACAAAGGCTGGGTGCTCTTGAAGGGCAGGACGACTGGGAGTAGCAGAAGCCCTTAACAGTGTGCCCCTGCCCCCGTCTCTATCAGTGCCAGCCTTTTGGTCCAGTTACCTGCCCACAAATACAGTGGGATCTGCTTTGCAGTCTCTGCCAAAGGACTCAGCTGTCCCCTGCCTCAGGAGTAAATGTCTATGCACTTAAATGAGAGTGAAGAGTAATTAGATTACAGCATTCCGAACTGAACCCCAAGCAAGAAAACAGCCCAAGGTGTCCGTGTACACTGCTGGAACTCCTGCTGCTTTTCAGACCTCGTCCACAGGACAGGGGTAGAAGCTCCCCCAATGAATTCCAAGAGTTCTTTAGACAGGAAGAAAAGGGGGATGCTCTGATCAGTCACCTGCTTCTAATTGTGATAAAGTCACTGGTGACTTGGGGACACATATGCTTCTCCATTTCCATTCATGATATAAAAAATCCGCAACCGGGTGGTGTCTGACCAGCTTAGGCACTGGGGCAAGAAAACATTTTCTGCCTTGAAGTTACCTAAAGCATGTGCCGTATTCCTAAGCATCCAAATAATGTTGTCTCTTGCTAGTTTTCTGAGTGTTGAAGCTCTGCTGACCTGTGGAAGGGAGGATATCTGCCTGGGTAGCTTGGGAGAAAAGCACCCTAATTACTATTGATGAGATTCATTATGATATAGAGTCTCCCAGCAATGAATTTTAAATGTCCCTTGTCCATTTCTCTATCAACATGGCACAGAAGAAAACATCTGCTCCAGCCCGAACATGGAGTTGAATTCTTATTAGCTGATATGGCTGATTTATTTATTACTGGCTCCTCATGTTGGTGGATAAGGGATCAATCTTCCCCAATCAAATGTTCCACTAAAAGCTCAGAACTGGGGCTTTGGTATGGTGTGCCTATAAAATCATATATTAAAGACAATTTACAGAAATTAGACCTTAGTCACTTTGTGCTCTCTGCTTTTTTCTTGTTGCAGTTAATAGAAATCACCCCGATGCTCTTTATTAGATGGGAGAAATCTTATCCTAGCACATGTCAGGAAAAGATGAGCTCTTCTGTAATTCCTACCCTTTGGAGGATCAATGAACTCCTGAAGTCGCTGCCAGGAGCAACGCCATGCAACGGAAAGGAAGTGAGCTGCCCACATGATCTTGAATATTCCAGTAGCCACATTTTAAAAAGCACCCAAAAGCAAGTGAAATTAATTATAATAGCCAGCATATTCTAAGTATCATTTACCAAAATATCATCCACACAAACATGGTCAAGGTCCTATTTAACTTCTCCTTCGCTATTTTGTGCTGACACTCCGTCCCCACCAAAGATGAATGTGACCCATGGCTGCCACACTGGACATCACTGTCCCAAGGATACACTCTCCTCTGATTCTCATTGGAGAAACTGGTGAGTGAAGATTAAAATAAAAACATGACCACAATCATACCTCTTGAGGTGGGACATCTTCCACAGCTACACTTCTCTAGAAGAGGTGAACAGCTTGCTGCTTTTTAACTCCACGTTTTAAGTCTGAATGATTTCTCGTTACAAAAATATGAAGTTTTTTTTTTAAAAAAAGAATAAGAGTAAAATCATCAGGGACAAACTTCAATAGGAAAAATGAATTCGGCTTATTAGAAAAAGCTACATCTGACCAAAAGTTTTGCTAGATACGAAACAATTTAAATTTTCCACATGTAGAGGTAAATTATCTCTCACTCTTTATATCTACTTCATGTGGAAATTGAATGACTTAAATCAAAAAAATAAAGCTTTATTCACAATGTGTTAAATTAAACAAGCATCTGAAAATATTCATTTTTTTGTATGTAATTAGACTAAATTATTTAAAATTATGACTTTTTAAAAATAAATCTACATTTCCATTTAAATGCAATGTGATTTTTCAGTGTTTCTTGGGTAGACTTCCAGAAACCTCTCCACTCCTTTCTCCCTGGCCATTTCACCAAATCCAGTTCTTGTTGGCAACTGCGACCATTCATACAACCAAAGAAAGTGTTTTCAATCAATATAAACATTTTGGCAAACTTGGAGAAGCTGCGTGCTCTTCCCAGCCCCGCAGAGGTCAAGAGTAGGTTGTTTATAAAGAAATATGTGACCATCAACGTGGAGATGAGAGGAATATTAAGTTTCTTTCACTTGCCAAGCAGAGAACAGCCTATGCACAGGGCCAGTGCTCGGGAACCCAGAGCGGAGCTGCTCCCGGCAGGTCATGAAAGGAACTTCTTGGAAGAAATGTGACGGAATCATGAGCAGGACCTGGCAGAAGCAGCAGGGAGAGAGCATCCTAAGAAAAGGAACGTGAGCAATTATCGCCAGAAAGTCAGAGGAAGATGAAGCTGTGATTGGCATGTGCCTCTAAAGAGAAGACAAATAACGCAAAAGCTTGGTTGGGCTTATTAAGACAGAGGCCCTGGAGAGATGTTCGTGGTTCTCTATGCAGGAATAGAATAATAAGATGGGGTCTGAAATACAGCAGGATGCTTCTCACCAAGATGGCCTGACATTAAGAGAATAATCAGAGAGAGGGAGAGAGAGAAGGAGCGAGAGAGAGAGAGAGAGAGAGAGAGAGAGAGAGAGATCGCTGTGGAAGCTGAAAACCTCTTTCTTCATGCTGTTTCTTTCACAGTGTCTTTTATTTGCATTTATCTATGACTTTTAGAAGCTCAGGGCAAATAATCCATAACCTTTAGGTATCATTTGTATTTTCAATATCTCTGTTGCTAAAGCAACACAAGAAGACTGTAGCAACATAGACCTTGTTTTGGAATTTGGGGCAAAGGTCTGTTTTACTCTATGCTGATCATGGTGTACTCTGGAGCTGGGTTGCAGCGTGAGTCCGTCTCGCCTCTGCTACCTGTGTGTGAACACGGAGAAGAGACTGACCACCCTGGGACTCTCCTCTATGTGGTGGGGACGGGGATAATCTCTCACAGTATTTTAACATAAGACTTTATTTTCTACAACACTTTTAACTTCACAGAACAATTGGCAGGAAATGCAGAGAGGTTCCATGTAAGCCCTGACCCTGCTACCTCTCCAGTCAGCGTCCTGCCCTGGAGCAGGACCCTAGTCTCCCTCGCGTGGGACACTAGTTCAAACAGGTGGACCCACACCCATGGCAGGAGTCCAGTGTATACCAGGGCTCACTCTTGGTGCTCTACATTCTGTAAGTTTTGGCCAATCTTTACAGATTTATTTTCAAAATGAAAAAAAAATATGCAAAGAACCTAGAACAATACATGTATAGATTAACAACTCCAAATGTTATTTCATCTATTATCATTGTTATTAATTATAGTGAGATATTTTTAGAAATCACATTTTGAAGCAGCTTTTCTTTTGTTTATGTTGGTATATCTGTAACCTATGTGATACATGATATTAATATACAACATGTCTTCACAAGGCATTTGATGTTCCATATATATCATATAATACCTCAGGTCTTCAGAGGGGACCGGAAGCTCTGAACTCTACGCATTCCGGATGAGCAGGTCGGGGACATGCAGGCTGACAGGTGTGCACGGGAAGGCAGATTCTGAGGTTCCTGAGAAATCAGATTTCTTGGAATCTTTCACGAAAGTCAGACATGATCAAGGGGACCTGGTGGTACCAGAGCATCTATTGGCTATGAGATATTAGTAAATGTGAATGAACAACAAACATACTGAATTTTAGTTACATAGTTTAATTTTTAGAATTTGTTATTACTGTTCTTTTGTAGGCCATTGACTATTCTCTGGTTATGATGTTAAACACTCATCCAAAGAAATGTCAGAACTAATGAATCTACATGGTGCACAACCATAGAAAAGAAATGTTGTTCCCCATTTGTGTACAATGAGTCAAAATGCAGTCTATAAAAATAAAAAATAAATAAAAATAAAATAAATGAAGTTAAAAAATCACTTTTATGACAGTTAATTATGTACTGTTATATTGGAGGCTGCAAGCAAATAATAGTAACCCAACCTGTATGTAAATGAGATGTATTACATTCATGTCAAATTAAAAAAAAAGAAATGGCAGAACTCTACAGATTTGTCAATATGTTTGTGGTTACTTCTGTTTACAAAGGACTTTAAAGAAACAATAATCTTGTGCTTCTCACTTAAGCAACTTTCACTACTTTAAAACTATTATTCTTTGTTTCTGCAGAGAGCCCCATGTCCTACACAGAGTGTGAAAACCATAACATTTGTCTGGCTGAGCAAAGTGTCAGGGTGGGGGGGACAAAGTTGTGCCCCGTGAGAAAGTTCCTCAGGGTGCAGTCCCTCTCCCAGGTCCCACAGGTGCTCACTCGTGTTTATTGTGCATCTATAATTATTGTACGTATTACTGGCTTTTTAAAGCCTTAGATCTCTGCCCCTTATTGAGGTGGTAGGTCTGTCTGGCAAGCAGAGGAAGGCAAGTCAAGAGAAAATAGAAGTCTTGGTCGATTCTGTCTCATGTTCTTCCATGTAGGAATTCCAAGTAAGGACAAGTCTAGGAAGGCCAGAAGAAGTGGGAGTTGATGAAATGGACGTCACCCATAATCAGAGACTCCAAATGGTGAGATCATTTCAAAACAGATTAGTACTTTTTAAAAACTGTAACTAGTCTATCATCAGTGAACTCGGAACGAAAGTTGGACAAGCCACTAGGATGTTTTTAAAGGGGTGGAGCTCAGATCCAAGTATTAGGAGCCAAGGAGGGACAGGCCACTAAGAACTGTGGAGCAATGTGGTGCCCTAACACAGGGCGGGGGAGTCCAGGATGAGCCCCCAGGTTGGCAAGTCACAGACGTGGCTGAGCCTCCCAGGCAGCCGTGTGGCCCTGGGCTGGCGGTGTGGGCCCTGCTTCTCACCTGCTCAGAGCACTACCTGGGGCCTGAAGGGTCCTGAGGACACGTGCCACGATGGCCCCACCTCCAGAAGGGTAAGCCCAGCTGCTAGAGGGCACAAGATCCGCCATGGGACAAGGGCCAGGGGAGTTTTAGGAATGCCTCTCTGCTTCTCCACCTTCGTGGTGACAAGATCCACGAGTACCTGGAGCAGGAAGAGCCAAGGACACTGTGCTCGTCTCCCAGTGTCGCCAGGGTCCACTAACAGCACTGGTCTCCACCACTTCCCGACACCCAGCCCAGGTCAGCTGCTTGGGGACTCACTGCTGTCCCACCGTGGCATGTGTCAGCCCAGTTAAACGTTCAAGGAAACACACAGACAGACTTAATCTAACTGAGGGCAAAACCGGATGAAATTTGAAGTAGTGAATAAGGATTTTCCAAAGTGGTGATTAATGCACTGATATCAACCCAAAAGGAAGTTATTAGCAGCAGCCAGAAGGCCCTGATGCGACTGGGCCCATCCAGCGCTGTTCTCCCACACTCCCTGGAAGGCACAGAAAACCTGCTTTGCCAATTAGCGAGCAGTAAGCAAGCAGGGTAAAGTCCACTGCAGCAAACGACAGCCAACCCAGACACCCCTCTTGGGCTGGCAGGAATCGGAGCAGAGGCCCTCGGAAGCATCATCCTTAGAAAGCCTCAGAGAGAAGGGAGATGGCCTTTCAGTCCTGAGAGGGTCAGGACTCCTGCTTTCAATGTGAATTTAGTGAGTTGAAATTGGCTTTCCTCCTTCTATAGGAAATAATTCCAAAATCAGAAACAAAACAAAAAGAAGTGAATCTCACTTTTGATGAAACCACAAAAGAGGGAGCGAAAGAATGAAACAGGAACACAGTCTCTCAAAACCAAGAGTGGCCATATGTGACAGTCGTGTGGGCTACTGCCTGCGTCTCTGGCTCCAGGAGGGCCTAGCAATGTCCGCTCTTTCAAAACCAAGATCAATTTGAGCATCAGATCCAAGCACACATTCCCAAGGTGGCGGTGAGAAGCTCAGCGGGTGCTCGAGGTCCCTGAAGTGAGTCTGCCTTTGAGGGAAGGTCATCCTCAGTGACCACCTGTGACAGAGGGACAGTGCTGCTGGCAGAAGCTCCCTGGAACGCCATCCTGGGCACTGGTCCTCCTCGACTGGGAAGAGGTAAGAGGCAAGAAACTGGCTTGCACCCCACGACCCTGCCTAGAGTCCCTGCCATCCTAAAGCACCCTGCTGTGTCCTGTGGGAACCCCACCTGGTGCTGATCTGGAAAGAGCCCATTCATCCAAACACAAGAAGGACTTGAGGAGCAGAGAAAGGCACTCAGATGGAATGGTTTTCAAGTGGGTAGGAAAAGCAGGGGGACTAATGTCTAGTTGAAAACACGCATTAGAAAAATGATGCTGCACGTTGAGAAATGACCCCTCCCGTCTCCACAAGTTAAAGGGCACAGGAAGCAATCACCTCTAGGAACAAAGCATTCATTAGCTTGGGCCCAACTGTGGAGGACAGAGGAGGGGCCGTGAGCTGGCAGAGCCTGTGGGGGAGTGGAAAAAATACACACACCCAAGCTGATGACCGTTCTGCAGGCAGCACCAAGCAGAATCGCCCCAAGACACAGCCCTGAACAGGAGCACTGAGGTGCACAAGGCAGGCCCACGCGGGGACTGCACCGGACACGACCGCAGCGCTACCCCAAGATGGAACAGCAAGAGCTTAAAACGAGACCTTTCAGCACTTCAGAAACACAGCCCTGAAACTTTCGGTTTGAGAGGTGTCTCCTGTCCCAAGAAAAACCCACACGGGAGAGACGACACAGAGGCATAATCAGTAACCATGGCTGCAGAGAAGGCTGAGGCTACCAGGTGAGTTTGTTTCCTCTTGCTGCTGAGAAAAATGGGGTAACTTAAAATAATATAAACCTGTTATCTCACAGTTCCTGGGGCCAGAGGTCCAATGAGTCCTAGGAGGCAGGAGACGGGTCTGGGGGGTTCCTCCCAGAGCCCTGCAGCACAGCCCACGACCTCGCCTTGCCTGCCCTGCTTCCCAGCTGCCTGCAGCCTGGCTCATGGCTTCTTCCTCCAGATTCGAAGCCAGCCTCCCTGCATCTTCAGCTCTGTCTGACCTCCATTTCCGCGGCCACGTGCCCTCTCTGAGTCTAACGCTCCTGCCCATTCTCATAAAGACTCTGGGGTGCGCTGGAGTAGTTCACGACGGCAGGCCTGCTTCGAGATTCGTGAATCACGACGCCTGCAAAGTCCCCTCTGTGGCTTCCAGAAAGCATTTTCACATTTTTCAGGGATCAGGATATAGGCATCCTTGGGGTGGAGCATTATTCTGCCCAACACAGAAAGTAGATTAAAAAGTCCCCTATGAGGAAGGAATAAAGGATGGCAAAACTTTCCCAAAGGCTTCCACAGTGGCAAATCTGGGAAGTGTCCATTTGAGTTCCTTAGTGCTGTCTGACAGCGACTCTGAAACTTGGCGGCTTCCAGCAGCAATCAAAACATAACATCCACATGGTGGATGTGGAGAACTCAGGAACAGCTGAACTTGGCAGTTGTGCCTCGGGGACCACCCCCGGCAGCAGCCAGGCCTTTAGGCGTCTGAGGCTGTCTGACCTGGGGGCTGCTTCTGAGGTGGCCTGGCCACAGGGCTAGGAAGGGCTGCACTGTGGGCTTGGCCCCCCAGAGGGCATTGCCTCATGATGTGGCAGGAGGCTTCCCCCAGATTGACAGGACTCAGAGGCAGGAGCCAGGCCTCAGAACTTATGTGGCAACAGGTCCTGTCTCTCAGGCCTGAGGCCAAAGGGCTGTGCTCCATTTTCATGAAACGGCCAGAGCAGACCAGTCTATAGACATGCATAGGCGATAAGTGGAGTTGTGGGCCAGTCAAGAGGGAGCCACAGAACGAAAGACGAAGGCAGACTGCAGAAAAACAACCACACTGAAAAATGTTCTCAATGCTTTTCTGTGGGGAATTAAATGAGAACACCCTTCGAGGAGGGTGATATGATCACTTATCAAAATTTAATGCGTGTGTACTTTGATCAATAATTCAGCTTCTGGAGACTTATTCTACTGATGTCTTTACATGATGGCAAGATGATGCAAACAACCAAATATACAGCATTACTAGATTATAATCTAAGCAAAAAATCCATGTACACATCTGTTAATCCCTATCCATGTAAATGAACAAAAAAGGGAGAACATACAAGTCTCTCAAGCAGAGGAATTCCAAACTCCCCTCCCCAGGGGCCTGTGCATGGTGGCTGCCTTCCTGTCACACAAGATGAAAGGGTAGCGGTCACTTCTCAGAGGGGAGAAATAACCGCTATTCACCCAGTGGCCAGGGCAACAACAACTGGGCACCACGCTGGCCAACACCTCCACGTAGGGCTCTGGCAACGGCCCTGCTCGCTAAAAGTGCACAGAGCCAGCCTGATCCTGAGAGAGGCCTGAGCAGTTCCACAGGGAAGGCTTTTGCACAGCACCTGAGCAGCCATCCCCACCACCAGGGGCATGCCCGAGAAGTGCCCTCTGAGAAGCTGGCCTTCCTAGGGAGTAGTCCAGAAGCTAAAGGCCATGTGCAGCCCAGGGGTCCTGTGGCAGAAGGCATCACAACAAGGGAAATCCAGCGGAAGCGAGGCTCAGCTGGTAAGGTGGCTCCCTGTGGGACCGGCGATTCTAACAAGCAACCCTTGGCATCCTGGACACTGTAATCAGGGAAATGGAGGTGCTGGAATTCTCTCCTGCACCTTCTCCATTTGTCTGTATTTCTAAAATGTTCTGAAAGTAAAATTTGCTAAAATGAAGAGGATGGGATAAAATGGAAATTGCAACATATGAAAAGCTCTGCAAGGCAGCTAAAGCAATGCTTTAAAGGCGGCTTTAGCTTCAAGAGATTACATCAAAAGGGAAGGTAGCTCAAAGCCCACTGCGCGAACTTCCGCCATAAACGTCCAGTTGAACTCGAAACCGTAGAATTAATGAAAAAGAGAATGAAAATTCTTAAATACGAAACAAACAAAAAATCAAGAAATCACTGAAACAAAAGATGGCTTGCTGGAAAAGGTCAGTGTATTAGCAAAACTCTAGCTAGAGAGACAGAGGTAGAGAGACGGAGATCAGTTGGTCTCTTCCACATTTATCTATCCGATTTTACCAGTTGTCTCTTGATTTAGGAGATTTTAATACCCTGGTGATATCAGCTCTTCATCTGAGGTATTTGTTGAGAATATTTCTCCCAGGTTTTAATTGCTTTTAACTTTTGCATAAGTAAAATGAAATATAAAATTCAGGGTGTTTTAAAGTACTTTTTATGTAGTTATATATATCAATCTTTTCTTTTATTGCTCCTGAATTAGAAATCTTTTCTCTACAACAAATTTAAAGACAATTTACTCATTTCCTTCAAGCACTAGTATAATTTCTCAGTATAATTAATTCCTTAATCAATTTACAGTATATTTTAGCTATAATATGAAATACAAATGTGATTTTATATCTTTCCAAATATGTATTTGTACTCCCTCAATTTATTCAAAAGTTCATCTTTATCTTAGCAATTTGAAATTCCTCTTTGTAGTGTATTTAATTTCTATATGGACTGGGGTCTCATGTTGTACTTACCTACTTTCCCCCATTATCTACTTATCTTTTTATGAGCCAACACCGCAATGTTTTAAGTATGTTGTGTGTTTCAATATCTAATAAGGCATATCTTCCTATCTTAGTTTTTGTTTTTTAAGTATTTCCCAGATATATTTGCACATAATTTTTTTCATATAAATCATATTATCAAATTAGTCAAGACTACAAAGTAACTTGTTGGTATATTTATTGGACTTACCTTGATTTTGTAAATCAGAGAGAACATCTTTATAATGTTGAGTCTCCCTATCTAAAAATCAGGACTTACCTTCTGCCTATTTGGTCACGTCTACTTTTGCAAATTTAAGTGTGCTTCCAATCTTCCTCACTTAGTTTTTCACATTTCTTGTTACATTTATCTCTGTGATTTTTGTTGCTATTGTGAGTAGATTTTCTCTAACTGCTTACAGTTTGTATATATGAAGCCTATTGATGTTTATGTTTACTTTGCATGTTGCTACATCATTGAGTTCTTCTATTGAGTTAGTTTTATCATTGGTTATCTGAGAGTTTGTAAGTAGGCTGTCATCTCATCTGTATATAAAGAAAATCATTTTTTTTTTTTAGCATCTCATGCTTAGAATTGATTTTTATTGAATAATTGCATCAGCTAGTACCACTACTACGGTATTGAAGAATCATGGGCATCCTTGTCTTGGTCCCAATCCTGAAGGAAATGTCTTTACTGTCCCTGGCATTTCCCCAGTGAATAACATGGTGGGTTTAGGACTATCTATCTATGAATCTATCTCTGCAAGTGGTAGGTGTATTCTTGTTAAGAGAACATCTTCAAATAATTATTTTCTTGAGTATTTTAAATCACTAATGAATGTTGAATTTTTCTAAAGACTTTTTACCATCTATGGAGAGTGTAGACAAAAATATTTAAAATTAAACAAAAAGTTTTGAACTAAAGGCTTCTCAAATCTTTGAGTTGAAAATAACCATTGCAAATCAATAAGTAAATGCAACAAACATTTCTTCACATAATAAACAATTTTGGGGGCTGGGAATGTTGACCAAAGTGGAGCTCTTGCCTAGCTTATGCAAGACCCTGGGTTTGATCCGTAGTGCCAATAAAGAAAACAATAAAACAATCTTTTCAAAAATGACCTTTCACGTGTGTGTGCCACAGAGTGCACTTGAGGCAGCCGTGAGCTTCCCCCTCAACTTTGTGTGAGTAGAACTGAGCTGCAAGGGTGAACCTCTGCCCTAGACCAGGTCAGGGTCAAAGGCACCTGCTCCTCTTGACCCTTGTTCTAAAGGCAGCGCCTGCTAAAAGCTGTGCTGGGAATTTCCTTGAGTTCCACTCAACCCAGTATCGGAAATAGCCTGGCCTCTGCCTCCTTCGGAAACATTTAAAAAATTGTCATAGACATCTTCAAAATCAAACTACTGGGACAAAGCGACCCCTCATTATGGAGATGATGTTCATAAGTGAGTCCTCAAAAAAAAAAAAAAAAAAAAAAAAGAAAGAAACTTTTGGTAATGAAGGGTACTGACATTTTGGCAAATTATGGTATATACGTATCCTTAGTTTTTCGTGAATGGCTAGGGTTTATGGAAGCAGGGTATATGGCAGAGAAAATTTTCGATTAGTTTCTTCTCCATTTTTCTTTTTTCAAATGGTTATGAAGTTTAAAGAATCGCGGTCAGGAGTCTGACTATTGTGAACTGAGTTCTGTGAACAGAATCACTGCAGCTGGAAATGGAAAGCAGAGGCGGAGAAGGGGCGCATCCTGCGGGTGCACCTGCTGACGTCTTGCCTGGCTTCTGGCCCCTGTTGGCTCCGCTGCAAGCCTGGCTTTGCATGCCCTTGAATCCAACAGGTGCAGCTAGCCTACCAGCACTGAAATGTGAAGTCCTGTGTTCTGTGAGGACGGATTGCACTGTCCTTCACTCACCCAATGGATATTTTTGTCCTCAAAACTAAAGACCCAACTTTCATCATCACCTGGAAATTCCCCCAGCTTCATCATTTGTCCTAGGAAATACCATGAAAAGGTGTCAGACAAGCTATGCAGTAAAGAACAATCTAGAAAGAAGGCAAAGCTACCCCACATGTGACACTTTTGCTCCTGACCTTGCATTGCTGATCTTACATTTGTATACACACATGAAAACACAAGGTCCAAATTTGACCTTCCCCTAGTCGCAAGAGCTCCAGGATTTAAACACTCATCAGAAACAAGCATGTGCAAGGTCATGTTTCACAGAAGTGTGTGGATAGGTTTCATCTAGTTCTGGCACAGAAATTGCCATTGCGCATTGTGGGCTTTGCCACATTTTATGGCAGCAAAATGAGGCACTTGTGGGTGCTCCTCCACCTTGCTCCTCCTCATTGCATGGACACGTGCCTGTGGTCATAGAGCACTTACGGTTGACTTAAAATATCCCAAGTCTCCCCTGGGGCTGTGGCCCTGGGTTCCAATGCAGTCTTTACAGTCCTGGTCCAATACATCTTTCACAGTCCTTTGGATTAAGTTTCTCTACTGCCTGATTCCAGACTTATTTTGAACCTTTAGGCTAAAAATACATTTTCTCAGGGAAAAATCAGCCTAATGTTGCACTGGCGGAGCATTGTGAGTTCAGGGTATGCCGGGATCTTGCCTCACGTTGACCTGCACACCTAGTTTCCATTCGAGGCAATAAGAGCGCATGATGTGGACACACCCACACCAGAACAGAGCCCCTGGGCTCCACCTGGGAGTACATTCTGTTAGTTGGGAAGTACTTCAAAACAACAGCAGAATGCCGAAAGTCAGAAAGAACTAAAATGACTTGGAGAAAGAAAGAGGACAAACTGACTCGGAGAAGTCTGGTTCCGAGGACACCCAGCTGTAGTTCCTAAGTATTCTGGGATGCTTCTCCCAGCAGGAGGCACCCAGCAGGGCTGAGCTGGCCTCCCCAGCTCCCACCCTTCCTGCTCCGCCCTCCTGCAGCAGCTGTCTGCAGTAGAGGAGTTCCCGGTGCTGATCATGAGCACTCCTCAGAGCACCGATGGGACAGCCATGCACTGACCCCCACGGAGACGTCCCTTGTGGCCTGTGGACCCCAAGAGACCCTCCATGCAATTTAACTAAGATACCCTAGCCAGCATTTCCTAAGACTTGAGGCTTCTTCTGGACTTCTTACTGTCCTGCCACTCTGTCTCCTGGTGATTGATCATGGTGACCCTGAAGTTGTGGGTGACCATTTCACTAGCACCTCACATGTGATACAGAATGGTTTCACCTGCACCTGGTCTGGGTCATCCTGATCCTGATAGGGCACATTCCTCTGTACTCCAGCTTTCGTGTGATTCCTGAGCTCTTTGGTTTGACTCAAACAAATGAGCACCTTTGTCATGAGTGAAGAGTGCTCCAGAGCACCAGGTCTGCTCTCGGGACCTGGTGTCCCACAGAGGCTTCTGTGGGATTAAGCAGCCTGAACCTGTGAGAACCCCGACAGATGGTGCTGGCAGCTGGGGAGCCAGGTGTGGGTAGGAACCTGCTTCAGCCAGGTTTTCCAGATCACTGTGCCATGTACACTCTCCAGAGAGGGGTAGGGAACAAAGGGATGCCAGGTGCCAGCTGTCCCCTGGCTTGCCAGGATGGCATGCCCTGATGTGGCCCTCATGCCACCTGCATCAAAGGTGGCTCCTCCAGCCACGAGCTTGCCACAGGAACCGTGCTGGGGGAGACGGAGCATCAAAGCTCGTCAGAAGCACTGAAAAGTGAGCCTGCTGCCTGCTCCCCGCCTGCCCCATTTCCATTAGGGATGCAAATGCATTCCAATATTCCATCTGATGCCACCCTAGGGTGCTGCTGGGATTTTGTTGCCCCAGGCAAGAGGGGGAAAAAGAGCCTCAAGCCCCGCTGCCCCCTCACAGCTTGCTGACCCTCTCGTGATAGAGTCACTAAAACATTTTGCTGCCCTAGGCAACCACCTGCTCTTCCTGCCTGTAAAACTGTCCCCACACAACTCAACTCATCTCTGCTGATGAATCTGCATCACAAGTGGACGATCTGGAGTCAGTACAGAATGGCAGGTCAGATGCCTCCCAACAGGAACGAAGTGCTCGCCCCTCCCTCTGGCCAGACTGCCTTTCTGCCCTTTGCGTTAAACCATAGTTTTGGCATTTGGGAAATATTTTCTGTGGGATTACGAATTCTACATAAGTGGTTAAGTAGAAATGAAAAAGGAGTCTTGAGTGAGATTTTTATTAAAAACTAATTCTCTCTTCACCTGCATTCTGGAGTCTTTTCTCGACTTGTGTATCACACACCTGTTTGCACATTGATCACCTGGTTAATCACTGTGCAGAATACCCTCTGGGCAGATGAATGTAAGCAAGCCACGCCGGTTGGGGTGTGAATATTCTTCTGGTGTCGTGTGGAGGCCATGGGACACAGGATGCTGATGCTCTGTGCCCTCAGTCGGCTCCTCATGTCTCTGGGCCAGCTAGTGCTGCAGATGGAGCCGTCTCAACACTGTGTACTGTAATGCTATCCTCAGGCCAGTGAGCAGTTACATAAGCTACATTCTGCTGGCTCTGATAAGCCTGCCCAGACAATGGCCTGAAAGGCCAGGTCGAGTCCAGCATCCTCAGACTCCTGTGGCTTGGGCACAGAAGGCAGGGAGCATCCACCCAGCCTGCCTGCTCTCCATTTGCACTTGGCCGTGGTGTGCACGTGGGCTCCCCTCAACCACCAGTGGTGTCTGCTGGACCTGTTTCCCCTGGGAAGTGGATGAAGTGTGCTCCATGGGTCTCAGAAGCAAACTTCAGACTGCTTCCTCAGGAATTCTGGGGGACTGACTCAGCCTCAGGACAACAAAGGGAACAGGGCTGTAGCAGGAAGTCCCCTGCTTATCGGGTATCTTGAAGTGGTGTCTCCTTTACAGAAAGTGTCCTATGAAGCCTCAGGTCATGTGGCCTCTGCCTTCCCAGAGAGGGCGGACCTCATGCCGGGACCTCCTGCATCGACTCAGAAGAGTCGCCCTGGCCCCGAGTGGCACTCAGGCTGCACCCTCCGTCTTCCATGTCTCTCTTCAGCCTTGCAGACCCCGTGAGGTGGGTGTAGCCCTGAGCAAGGAAAGGGACCCTAGAGGAAGTAAGGAGCATGGGCCTGCTCATACAGCAGCGCAAGGTGGAGGTGATTTCCACCCAGCCACACCTGGACCAGCCCGCTGGCCTCCTACCCTGCAGCTCACCCAGCAACGCAGAGAATCAGTGCAGACGGAGGCGTGAAAGCCTGCAGTCAGTTCCAATGACTGCCTCCAAAGGAAGATGGCGCGCTGGGGTTGGGGCCAGAGAGAGTGCTGGGGACTGTGGATGAAGTCTGGAGGATGGGCGTCTGGCCAGAGGCCCCTGTTAGCTTGGGGAAGCAGCCTGTCGGTGTGGAGGCCAGGTGCGGCTTCTCTGAGGGCTGCCGCAGTGCCTGGGCTGCCCTGCAGGGAGGGTTGGGCCTCGGCAGCACAGGGCTCTGTTCAGCTTGACCGGTAAGTTCTGTTCCCAAACTCCCATGGACTGTGCTTCCAGGAGGCTTGGGAAGCCGAGAGAAGACACCTGTTTCCGACATCGTACCGGCCACAGCATGCGGTGGTAGGCTCTCCGCGGGGGTCTGCAAGTTCTATCTGGAAACTTGACGCCTCTCACGGTGCTGTGTATTCTGATCCCGTTCAGTCATGTGCTAACCCTGAAAGGTGGGGGTTGAAATGACAGCATTTCCTGGTCTGCACGCCTCCCTCACCACCTCGGTTTGGTTGGCGTTGCTATAGCAACCTCCAGCCTGTTTTATGATCCTGCAATGATTACTGAGCACATGACAATGGACAAAATATCAGGTTACAAGGGCAGCCGGCACTGTAAGACATCCGTGTGATGAACGCTGATTCCCAGCAGAGCACGGTTTCCGCCACCCTGGAAGGAGGGGGGAAGCATGACGTCACCAACCAGAAGGGTGAGCAAACATTGATCACAAGCATCGCCCAGCTGTGCTTCTGTCCTCCTGAGGGGTGTGTCCTTCCACACGCCTCATGCTGTTATCCAAGTTGGTAAATGAGAGGAAAAGAACGAACTGTGAAATTATTCTCATGTGTATAGATGGGAAAATGGACGTAGTGTCTGCAATACACAGCTCTGCTCCAGCCGCCTGCTCACGTGGCCGTCTGCAGAATGCAGCATGGAACAGCTGACCCGACTCAGCCGTCCAGCTGCCCAGCCCTGCAGGAGACATGGCACCGAGCTCAGTGCCCACAGGTGCTGAGTTGCGGCTGTGGTCTCCACCTGGCCTTGTAATCGTCACAACCGATACTTGTACCAAAAGAAAAATTAGGTAGGACGTCTTTTAAAATCAAATTGACTCAGAAAAATCAGGAACATGACACTGAATCATCGAGTGCAGGAATAGAACCATTGTCTTATTTGAAAAGGTCACATATTTTCTGTCCGGGAAGGTAATATTTCTGCAAAGGTTATTGATCTGTAAGATGCAAACAGGAAGGAGTCTGATGACATTTAATGTGGACATGATGACTCTGCCTGCTGCCTGCATCATTATTGCGTCAGTGGTTTTCCATCTTGTAGGATGAACATTATTATATGTATGAATACAAATCTGGGGTCATTGTGGAAAAGTAGTTGCTAATTCAGAGTCGAAACAATAACAGAGATGACTGCTTGTGACTCATCCAGGTCAGGAGCAGATTAGGAACTGGAGACTCAGCATTGATTATTTGATTTTTGTCGAAGGCCCAGCACATGCTGTCCTCCACACTGCTGATGGCCCCCGTGCCTGAGAGCCTACGAGCTCTGGGCTCCTCAAACCCTCGGAGCTCCTCCTGCTTGTTGGTAGAGTGCTGGTCTTGACATCAGTGACTTTGGACCTGCACTGTGTGTAAGCGTCACTGGAAGGTGCTGTTGGAATGTGAGCCTGGGATCCTGTCCCAGCCTGCTTCTGATGGAGCCCGGCAGGGCCGGGCCTGTGAGGCACCCAGACTTTGAGATCATCTTCTAGAGCACATGTTCACAACAGTGCACATTCAGCACACACCAATTTCACACTTCAATAATACCTAGGAGGCTTATGCTGTCATTTCACAACCCAAGGTTCCACCACAGAGCCACCAGACCATGTCATGGCCTTTCTACTATTGGCGGAGTAGTGGCACAGCCCTGCTGGTGGCCGGTGTCCTGAGGTCTCTCTGAAGGTGTCTGGTGGGCAGTCCTGGAAACCCGCTGTTCTGACGTTGATTTCAGATCCACTCTGTGCATGCCACAGGTTCAGTGACACGTTACTCAGCTTGGAGTGGTCAGGTCACACTGAGGGAGCTGGAGCTGTCAGGAAACCCAGACATGCCATGTTCTCCTGCCCTGTTGTTCTGCCCAGTGCCTGGCACTGTGGTTATTGTCCCTCCAGGAAGGAAGTGTTGGGTGGAGAGCAGGGTGGGAACCATCCCTGCCGGTCACCACGGCAGAAGCACCTGGTGCACCTCACCATGCCCCAGGTGCTCAAGTGCCTGGTGACCACTCAGGTCCCCTGTTAACTGCTCAAGTTCTGGACACTCTCAGCAGTTCTGCCCCACCTCTCTTTTGGACATGACCAGCTTCTATCTTTGACAAGGGCTTTGCAACTCTAAAGAGTTGGACACAAATTGTAGTCTTTAACTTTAAAGAGTATTCGATGTCCACAAAGAGGAGACGCAGTTCAAGTTTGGGTTTCTTGGTCTTCACAGTTAAGTTTTTTTCAGCAAAAGGGTCACTTGGTGACAAATGCAGAGAAACTTCAGCAAGACGGGTGACCTTCCTTAAGTGTACAATTTTTGCCCAGTTCCAGTCCTCAGAGTGCAGAGGCCAGGCCTCCAAGGTGGCACGTCTCGTGCCGCGTGGTGTGTGGGAAGAATTGGCCCTCGTGATTGTGGATTCTCACCCGGAGTTCCCTCTGCTGCCTTCTGTAGGGTGGCCTCTCCTGTCGCAGCTGGCTCTCCTCAGAAGAATTAGTTTGGAAGGAAAAAGTAAGTATTTCTATTCTGATGCACCAAGGGGAATGTGGTAACATTTTACAATGGTTCATCCTGGTGAACTGCCATAATCCAAGGTAGCCTTTTTGAGAGTGTCCCGTGCTGGGGTCTGAATGCAGTTTGTCTGTGAGCCCTGAACCTTTGCAGCACATTCTGAGATGGGCAAGACTGACCCCATTTCACAGAGGGGAAAGTGAGCCCCAAAGGACAAACCTGTGGCCAGCACTGGGTAGAAGGCAAGGTGTGGAATCTATCCATCTGAGCACAGTAGGCAGCTTCTCCAAAATCCAGCATGGTGACAGGGATAGGGAGCCCCATCTGGAAATCAGAGCCGGTGGGAGCTCCTGTGGTTGCCCAAGCTAAGCATCAGGATTGCTTTGCCCAACTTTCCTTTCCCAGAAAATCCAAGTCAGAGGTAATGGCAGGGAGAGGTGTGGCCAGGCAGCAGCGGGAGGTCATTCATTGCTTTTGTTTTCAACATAATTTGCTGTGATACCAGGTGGAAGCAGTGTGCTGATCTGACCAGCGGCTCCCATGGACAGGCAGAATCAGCTCCTTTCCAGCACAGATGTTGAGCGCAAGCCTCCACTGTCCTCTGAACTGGACTGTGCACACAGAGCTGATATTCAGGCCACCTCCTTACAGTTTTCTTTGGCATGAAGTTGAGTTTTACCATGTTTCCCATAAATTTACAAATAAAAGGCAAATCTCAATAAACTACAAAAAAGTCTGATTTGATAAGAAGTTACATAAGTGCAAAAGATTGTTTCAAGCCTGGAAATTTAAAATCTTTCCCCAAAACTGGAGTGATTTTAGACTTACCCAGAATTGTTCTCAAAAAAATTGCCCATCTGACTATTCTGGTTCGTGTCCACTGGTGGCACATTGCTCTCTCTGAAGCCCTTCTAACTCATTTTAGATACCAGTAAAGGCACTTTAAGAGTGTAACCCAGTGGAGAAGCCGCCACTCAGCCACCCACAGTGAGAGCGAGGCAGGCAGCCTGGCCAGAGCAGTTATCTCCCCATACTGCTAACTCCAAGTCTAACTCACAGGACGTGTGTCTATTTCCATTTTCTCTTGAAATAATCTCATGAGACAAAGCTTCCACACTGGAGGAAAATTCTAGAGCAGAGGATGAAGGGATCCGCTTTTTCTGCTGTGCACTGAGCTATGCTTTTGGGGTGGCAGACTTCAAGTCAGGGATCTGCTCCCCTGAGCCCCCAACCCTACCAAGTGGGGAATGAAGCCCTGACACCCTTGACTTCACCCCCACCCAAAACAGCTGTCCAGACAGTTGTTCATTAGAGCAACAAAATCAGTGCTCATGGAATTTGGGAATTGACTTTGTTAAGTCTAACAGGATTTACTCATCAAAATTTAATTTCTACCAAGTAGCAATAAGTAGATTAAGTAATCTCCAGAATGAAGGATGGGGACAGGGTTTGGAGAGATGAGAGATGAATACCAGACCAGAGTGGATGGCAGGAATCGTGGTTCCACGTTAGAGGTGGCTGAAGGGGCAGGAGTCCCTGGCAGCCTTCTGCATTTGGGGATCGAAGGGAGCAGCCCTGAGGGAGGACATCCCACTTGTGCCCGTGCTACCGCGTGGTGACAGTGGCAGCTGGAACTGTGGACCAGTCTCTGCTGAGCCTGCAGTTGACTGTCCAGGGAGCTGGTGGAGAGCACACCGTCATTTTCTGGCTGCAATGTGTTGAACTTTAAAACTAGATTTAGTGATGCAGAAGTGCAACTCAAACAGGTGTGACCGAGCAGCGAGCATGGGAGAGCCCCAAGGGCCACATGCTGCCGTTGCTGTCTCGATCACATTCACAGCTACTTCTCCTAATGCTGCATGACAGACAGACATGGAGATGTGGATACAGAAACAGGTAGAGATGCAGGTAGACGTCTCCACCCCAGCAGGGAGCTAGTAGGTGAACTTACCTTGTACCACGCTCCGGCAGGGAGTCCACTCATGGTAAGAATTAGGGTTAGGGTTAGGGTTAGTAGGTCGCTGAGGCTCTCTATGTGGCTGAGAGGTAGCCTCCACCCAAAAATACTCTTTGCTCTAATATGTAAAGAGATAATAGCTTCCAAATAGATAGAAGATGGAGTCCTCCACCTTCTGCTAACAGAATATGAGATACAGGTGAGCCTCAACTCAGCCACACACACGCAGATGAGTGACACACTACATTCCTTTACTCTTCAAATATTTTTATTCAATATTCATTTCTGTCTTAATATAGCCAAGGAATAAAGCAGGCATCTGTTAGTGACAACTTCCCCTGTGGCCTTGCCACATACTGCAGAGCATATGAAGTTGTTTCTGGTAGTAACGTCAGAATCTGGGGGTCCAGGGATGGAGATTGAAAATCTCCCAGAGCATTCTGATACCCTCTTTCCCACTACGGGTGATATCGCATTCCCTGGTTGTTAGTGTTCTAAGTGAGTGTTCCCCAGTACAGCAAACAGACTGATGGACTGACCCAATCTCTCCCACTTTGGTGATGAATGAAGTGCCGCTGGACCTGAGGCCTGCTCCAGGTCAAAGCTGCACCACAGCAGGCATGTCTTCGGCAGCTCTGCTGAGACCATCGGTGGTGTCCTGGCATGGAGTGCCCTGTGCCTTGTCTACACTTGGAGTTCCACCTGGCTTCCAGGACACTGGCTTCTAGGATGTGAGTAGGGGTTTTGCTTCTGTGTCTTAATAAGCCATCAGAGATGTTAATTTGATGAACCTGTCCCGTCACCCCAGAAGTCTCCCTGGCAACAGGGTGTGGAGAACACCTAAGGATGTGGGCTGTGTCTACATCAGGGGCAAAAATAAAAACCAGTGAAGAATGTCTTCCCTGGATGGCCCCTTGAACTAGCATGATTCTAAACAACCTATGTGATCAATCACTTCCCAGATTAACCGGTGTCTTTCTGAATAAGATACAAGTTTTGTCGAGTCACAGAGAACCTGTTCACCCAACAACCAAGAGACTAACATACTTACCCATGTAATTAATTACTAAGCAGTATGCTCCCTTGTTACTTAAGAAGCATCAGCCAGAAGCATCAGCCATTGCTATTATGCAACATGAACTTTGAAAAAATTAACATAATAGCCACTTGATTTCCTTCTTTTTAAAAAATTTTTTATTTGTTCTAATTAGTTATATATGACAGTAGAATGATTTACTTCTTCTGAAAGTGGTCATTAGTTTAGTTGTGATCTGGATCAAGTCTGTAGACATGATTGCTAATATATAAAGTACACATCAAAATATTAAGTGGAATAGCAGAACATACTTAATGCTAACCCATAATTCTCTTACATTTATTAGTTGGGGTTCTCCAGAGAAAAAGACCAAAACTGTGTGTACACATACATGCAGAGAGATACAGAGATGTACTGGACCAATGTACAGAAGGGCAAATTAGAGGAGGACAAAAGAGAGAGAGAGAGAGAGAGAGAGAGAGAGAGAGAGAGAGAGAATTCCCCTGACAAAATTGTGGAAGTGCAGGTCCAACTGCATGGCAGACACGGGCCAGAGAGCCACAGAGAGCTGCCGTCTGAATCTCAGGCAGTTCGCTGTCAGAATTCCTTCTTTGCTCTTCAGACCTTCACTAAGGGGTGAGGCCCCCAGCACGGAGGGGAATCCACATCACTGAGCATTCCTCAGCTTTAAAGTCAATCTCATATTAAAAAAATAAAACAAAAATCACCTTCACAGAAACATGGAGAATAGTGTTTAATAGCTATTTAGGCCCTGCGCCAAGTTGCCACATAAGATCACCTATCACAGTCATCATTAACCCTGTGTTTTTATTTAAAGTAGTAGTACAATTAGACACCATGTTCATGCTTCAGAACTGTGTGTGTGTGTGTGTGTGCGTGTGTGTGCGCGTGTGTGTGCGTGTGTGCGCGTGTGTGTGCGTGTGTGCGCGCGTGCATGAGTGAATAAAGCTCGTCCACTGTTCTTGAATAGTATGTAAACCTGTCTCATGACTTTGTGTCTCGTTTTCCTAAGGAAGTTTGTGAGCGTCAGTCATCTAGAAGGCAAGGAATCCATCTGAAGAAACCTTGCCAAGGTGGGGTGCTGGGCAGGTGAACTCCTGAGGAGGAGTCAAAGGACCAGAGTCAGCTACCCAGGACTCAAAAGCAGCATGGCAGGTGCATGAGGTGCCGCCTGCGGGGCCTGGGGAGATGGAACGCCAGGGCCGCACGGATCCAAAGGTGGAGTTTGGGGAGAAACCACAAGAGGCCCTGCTGCCTCTCCTGATGTCAGGGCCACTCAGGGTCATCAGGGCCAGCAGGCAGGGAGACTCCAGGCCCAGATGGGAGAAGAATCTAGAACCCAGAGGACCTGACCCTGAAGGGTACTGAGGGTTGAGCTCCCCGCTGAACAAATTTGACAGCACATGCCCTGGGCGGCACGTCCCTGGATGGCACAGCGGCACCCGGCTCTCTGCACACTGGAGACTGGAAGCTATGGTGTCCACCCAGAGATGGAAGCCTGTGTGTCCAGCTGCAAGACCCCATGTCAGGCAGGCACACTGTCGTCTCCCGGAGGGCGTTGAGAAAGCCCCGCTGCTTACCTGTCCATTCTGCTTAGAGCTCTCTTTCCTGCCACAGTCTCCCCTGCTCTCCTATGAGTTTGGTACCAAGGGTGAATCTGCAGCCTGGGGCAGGCAGTCTGCTTAGCACACGTGAGGTCTGACTCCGAGCCTAGCACCGTGCCGCAGGCACGCACACACAAAATGAAGTGCTGAGACAGAAGCTCAACTTCTGCTGTCTCGTCCTGTGTTAGTGTGAGAACAGGAGAGAGGGAAGAGAACTGGTGCAGGGGGATGTCCTCAGGAAGGGAGCGAAACACTGGCTCAGAGGGGCACGCAGGGTTCCCTTCCCACCTGCACCAGACCAGGCTGGTGGCCACTCTCCTCCCCAGAGCGTCCTTGCATGGGGGGGTGACCTGGCACTCGAGGGCATTAGCAGTCCTACCTGTACTGTGGGCGGTCGCAGCTTTTCATGAAATTCCATGACAGGACGTGGGAGAATTACTGGTTTCCCAAACACCCTTCCCTGCCCCTTCCTAACCAGCACTGACCACCCTGGCCAGCAGTGACTCCTCACCTGTTGGTCCATTGGAATGAGAAGCCTAAGTGACCCTGGGTTCATCCCCCTTCACATGAGGCCCCAGGGACAACATGCTTCTCCTAAGAACAAGCCCTGCTAATCAGCAGAGTCTGAAACCGCAAGGCCTGGAACCCTCAGGGTGGGGCAGGGCGCAGGCTTAGGCTGTGATGGAGGATAAAGGGGACTTGGAAATCCAGAGGGAGGAATGAGACTCTCCTGAGGTGACTGGTGTCCATTTCCCCTTGCTTCTTTCCTCTTACAGAGAAGTAGACAAAATGAGCGACAGTCCCAAATCTCTGAGCTGGGGTCTTATTTTGCCACCATGGGGCCATGGGCTGCAGAGCAAGCTCCAGGTAGATCAAGATATCACTTGTCCCCTTCTTCTTTCCATACATGCACATACACCATGTGTATGTGTGCGCGTGTATGTGTGTATGTGTATACAGACGGCATGTCTTGAATGAAAGTCTCCAGGCAGACTTGAGAAATTACCAGGGACCCCTGCAAAAGGGTTGTCGCTGGCCTCCCAGAGTTTCTGCTCCAGTTCCAGAGGACAGATGATGCCAGTCCAAGCTGGGAATGAGGTGACAGTCACATTCAGGGCACGAGGAGGGTGGCTAGGGCCATGAGAGCATCTTTGGTACTAAGGTGAACGAACGTCCCAGGCTCCATCCTGGGCGTGACCGGGCTGCTCTGCACTATGGCCTGATTTCTACTTGTTTGCTCCCAGCAAGCCTGTGGGGTGGGGAGGGGAGGTCTGCGTAATTAGAGAGGTGTGCGCCATCTGGGGCAGTTAACCATGTCCTACTGTGGGGCTCGTTCCTAAGTCAGCAATTAGCTCAACACAATATTTACCTCTGGGGAAGTCTTGCCTCTCCCGTCAGCAGGTCTCCCGCAGAGCCACATGCAGAAGAGTCAAGATGAATGCTCGAGGGGGCTCTGCCAGGGCTGGGCGTGGCGGGAGGCGGTTGTCTCATGCAGTATTTTGGATTTTTGCAGTGACATCAGCTTACTGAAGCCCCCAGATGTGTGGCTCACTGTCACTTTGTGAACATTGCAGGCGACACCTACAAATGTTTCTTCCACAATCTGCCAGGCAATGGGGTACGGTCCTCATCATGTTCTTCTGTCAATAACAAGGGGAATTTTCGGAGGGTCACCAGGAAGTGAACGTATTGATTATTTATATTGACTGTAGTAGCTAAGTATTTGCCCAACCTCTGCTTAACTTAGTGCACTGTCAACACAGCCCTGTGACCTGGGCAGAGCAGATGAGGATGGAGGCTGGGAGCTCTCGGGAGCACCTGGCCATGGCATGTCCTTAATACTCACCTTGAGCGGGCAGGATACCTGTTTCACTGACCCTGTGAAGACTTTCCCCCTAAAGCTGATCATGTTAAGATGAAAGAGCCCGATGATCCATTTGCTTTCTTTTTCTACAGTGTTGAGCCCTCTTATCTGAATACATGTGAAGTTACAGACTTCAATCATGACCGTGGTCTTACGTGGATCTAAAAGCCAGGGGCCTTCTCCAATGACCCCAGAGTAAGTTGTGTCCCCCTCTACAAGGAGGACTCAAAACAACTGTACAGACCCCCAGAAGAATCGTGACCCAGTGAGAGGACCTGTGTGCAGGGGGCAGTCAGAGAACCATACCATGCAGTGGGCATCCAACACTTCCTGGCTGTAATGTGACAGTTATGGGGAGAGGGGCTTCCTGCCCGTGGAGGAGAAGCTAGCTCCACCCAATGCAGGGAGGTGTTGAATTGGATTTCAAAATACCTTTATTCTCTCTGTACCTTTGTCAAAAATTATTTATGCACAAAGTACAGAATAGAATTGAAGTACTTCATCACGGACACACACACACACACACACACACACACACACACACACACTGCGCGCTCCCACAAACGACACTATGTTAGTTCTCAAAAGAATGTGTATTCCGGCAGAGTTTTATGGTTCTGACCTCATCTTTCACCATGTAGACAGACCACTGTAGGGCTTTAAAAGTGACCAGTGTCTGAAATCAAAGCCCGGATTTGGGGCAGGGCCCAGGAGTCACAGCTTTGGGGTTTCCGGGTGATTCTGTGCACGGTTTCCGATGACCAGGAGCCGCGCCTGTGCCTGAAGGGTCCTCGCGTAGCTCTTGTCCTTTGTGTGGGTTCCCGGCAGCCTTTCGAAGCTCACGGCAGGGGGAAGTTCCAGGCCTTTCCTCCACCTCCCAGCTGCTGCGGGGGGACTCACTCTGTCTCCAGCATCCTGGACTTGAGAAGGCCGTGCAGTGTCCAGGTGCACCGCCCACCACCTCTAGGCGGAACGGCGACGTCCTCAGAGCACCTGCTCCAAGGCCACCCCTGCTCCTCCCAGCCTGGGCATCTTAACCAGCCTCACGCAGCCGGCCTGCTCAGATGTGCTGTGCAATGGAGTGCAGTACTGGGTCACGTGTTCCTGAGGGTGAAATGGAGCAGGGCGGAGCGTGACAGGAAGTGGACGCGTGTGATGCATGGGCTATGAATGTGTCCGAGCAGCCAGCCACATGCAGAGAAGCAGCAGGAGCAGAGGAGTGGCCAGAGTGTGGTGCCTGCATAGGTGCCATGGCCGTCTCCCAGGGATGAAACCTCCCTCACCTGCAGCGCACCGTGCTGAAAAGCTTCCACGATGTAAGAGGCCAGCTGGACACCTGAGGAATTTTCAAGAAGCGGGTTTATTTTTAGCTGCAGCAGGTCAGAGGGACTTAAGTGTAAAAAACCTCTGGACCCTGAGTCTGGAAATTCTCTGGCCTTTATACCCAGTGGGAGGAGGGGTTTGAAGGTTTATAGGCAAAGTGCTTTTTGTTCCAATTCTTTAGACTACAGAAAGCAGAAGTAACTATTCTTGTACACCATCAAGTTAGCAGGCAAATTTAGCTTTTGCAAGACAGAGCAACTTAGCCCTTACAAAAAACAGACGGTCTCAAACCACTCTGAGTTCTTTGCAGAAAATATTTGCTGACATTCTGTTGATAAGAACACTTACCGTGAGGGCCTCAGGAGAAGCCTAATTATGGCAAGTGTCTTTTGGGTGAGGGTACCTGTTCTGCTTCATCCAGAAAGTGCTTCCTGCCCGTGGCTGTGCACTAGGCAGAGATGGTTAGGGTCTGGAGAAGCATGAGCAGCAGCCCTGGGAGGGGTGCCTGCGGAGGAGCTCTGTGAACACGGTTAAGACAATTCGGTGTCGGGGAAAGCCGCGGTTGGATCAGCTTCAGCCGAAGATGCAGGAGTAGAAAGAAAGGCCTCTGCAGGTCGGGGAGGGTGACCTGCTGCTGAGGCCCACAGCTCTGCAGAGAAGATGTGGACCAGAGGCATGCACCGTGGGGAGACAGCTGGGGCATTTCAAGATGCTCACAGCCTCAGTCAAGGGCACAAAGTGACCTGGTAAGGGCAAAAATAAATTAATAAATAAAGTAATTAATTTAAAAAACCAGTTCATCTGCCACGACTTTCTATGGCTACTCTAAAACTCCATCTCTCTCTCCAGTGGCTCATTCCTACCGGCATCATTTCCCCATCTTACCCTCCGGCTCTGACCCCAATCCTCCCTGCACTTGAGAGCAGGGCTCCTCGCATTCCTGTCCAGTGGTCTCTGTGCCCCTTCTCCCCCTGGAACGCTCTTTAATTGGCTCCCACTCCTGCAGGGTGCCAATGACGCCCTGTGACTGCGAACAATGGTCACTTGGAGCCCCCATCCCTGAGCTTCCAGCAAAGTCGACGTGCCTGCTTCTTCCCTTTCCCAGGAGGTGCCCTCCATCGCTGTGCTGGTTCCTCCATGTCGGAGTGTCCAGAGTCTCTTCCTGTCCTCGCCTCTTCTGCATGAATCCCCTTGATGACTCCGGGTGCCGCCGTCGATCACGTCACACCCAGAGCACCCACCCTCAGTGCACACCTCTCCCTACCCTGAAGACTGGTGTCCCACCCAGTAGGCCCACTGGGTGCCTCAGAGGCACCTGAAATGTAACGTGCGAAGCAGAATCACTAGGTCCAACACGCACACACCCTGACACTGACTGCAGACGTCAACACATATACAAGGTCATATACATTCACATGCATACACTCTCAGGTACATGCGTGTGTGCACATGTGGACACACACACACACTCATCCTTTCCTTCCCTGGTCTTTCCCAAGTCTGCGGATGACAACTCCATCCTTCCGGCTCTCTGAGCATGAATCTTACGATGCACCTCCAACCTCTCTTGGATTCACATTTCACATCTAACCCATCAGGGGTTAATTTGGCTCACCTTCAGAATGCATCGGGATCTGACTGCCTCCACTCCGCTGCGGGTGGGGCCCCCACTGTGTCATCCGAGATTACGGCAGTTGCCTCCTCACTGACCCCAGTGTGGTCCCCTGTCCTCCCAACGTGCACTGTTTCTGCAGGGATCCCTGAAACAGGTCGCTACCATTTCTTGATTGCTCTCCTCAAAACCCTCCAGTGCATCTACCTTGCTCTCCCACAGCCACATCGTTCCCAAAGGGCCCTGCTCCTTCTCCTATCTCAGCAATTTCCCTGCCATCCTCCATCCTCACCAGCTGCCTCGCCTCCTTCAAACCCAGCGGGAACCTCCCTCCCCTCCACATTTACACCTGCTTCTCTCTGCTGGGAACTTCTCCCAAATACCATCATCTTTTCCTGAGGCTTCCCCAAAAGATGAGTTTCCTTCTCCCCATGACTGTCACCACCCCTTGCACCATGCCAGTTTCCCACTGGCGTTCATCACCCTCTGAACAGTCCCCAAAGTGTCCCTTCACATCTTAGTGCTCTCCATTCCCGGGTTGGGATGCTGCGTCAGAAGGGCTGGAGATCACGTGTCCTCTGAATTTATGAGGAGCCCGAATGTCAGACAAGCAGCAAGAATTCGGATAACCAGAGGTACCGTCAGCGCTACCCGGCACGTTCACTCCTCAAGTTTGGACGGCAGGGAGACTTCAGAAGTTCATACATTTACTTTGTTCATTCCAGATCTGAAAAATGCATGCATGAATTTTGACTTTTGGGCTCACTGCAGAGTCCTTTATCCCAGAAACTTCCAGAAGGAACTTGCCAAGATTTGTGGAAACAAGGAAGAAAGGATGAAAGGAGAAAAGACTCAAGTCATAGACTGAACACATAGAAGCTGGAGCTGGCCGGAGAGGGCAAATGTAGTCAGAGTAAAGATAACGTCCTTCTCCTTCAACCCTGAAATATCAGGACTCACTTATTTTAACCCTGTCATTTCCAAAACAACAGCATTTCTCTCATTTGCTCTGAAAGGTCTTGAGATCAGTGTGAAACGCTACCATCCTTCGTGGCCCCAAGTGGCCTTTTGAGCTCCCCCCTGACCTTCCTGGACTGCGGCGTGGAGAGCGCTGCCTTCCGCAGCTGCACGTCTGCCTTAGCAGCCGCCCTGGAAGCAGCGGGGCCCTGTGTGCCTGGCCTCTGGAGGAGGTTGCTGCAGGAAGTGGTCACATGCTCACACGGTTCCCAGAGGGAACAGCCTCCTCGGGGCCTTCCTTGCTTGGGCGAGGACAGCGGCCCCAGTGCCGGGCAGGGTGTGGCTGCTGTAGAGGTGGGGTTTCTGCACCAGTTGACTCGGTGTGGGGCTCACTCTGGGGGCATAGTCCTCCTTAAACAGACCTCCAGTGATTTTTTTGATCTACTAATTTTCAACAAAGTTGTTTTTACATAAAGTCACCACAGGAAGTTGTATGTTTTTGCAGCTTAATACGTACCTTGGAGGGAGATTTGTTCCTTGGATGTTTTCTTTTCTCTGAGAGAAAGGAAGGGAGGCAAAGGTCCTGACCGTTAGGTCTTTTAACACTGCTTTGGAACTTCAAATGTCGAGAGGTTTTTATTCCATTGTCAATTAACTGACTGTAAAATACATCACACAGATCATGGTTCCTCCACCTGGGCACTGCCGAGGTCTTGGGTCAGATCATTCTTCCTGGTGAGTCCCGTGCGTGGGAGTGTGCCTACTAGAGGACGTGCGCAGCCTCCCCATCAGTCACCACCAAACCTGTCCTTGGTGGCCTCATGTGTCCTGGGGCACAAAATTGCCCCTAGTTGAGAAAGACTAAGCGAGGGAACTTTGGCCCTGTTCTTCTGAGTATTTCCTGGTCATGACAGGGACACAGAGGACAGAGACTGGACCAAGTGCTTGCTCCTTGGGTGTAAACTCAGAAAGAATGGTTTTAGGCCCTGCATTATTTTTTGCCATATTAAAACGAAATAATTGCCAATAATCATAAATTTTCTAAATCAATTTATTGCTTAAATATATAAGATCGAGTTGGTCATCTCTATAAAAAATGCCAATCAGTGTGGTCAGCCTCTGTAATCCCAGAGGCTCAGGAGGTTGAGGCAGGAGGATTGCAAGTTCAAGGCCAGCCTGAGCAACTTAGCAAGGCCCTGTCTTAAAGCAAAAGAGACTGGGGGTGCAGCTCAGTGGTGAAGCACTTGCTTAGCGTGTGTGAGGTCCTGAGTCAATTCCCACTGCAAAGGAGAAGAAGGTTTTGCAGTGTTTCTTAAAATTACTTAGCAGGCTGACTGAAGCCAAAATCAGCAGCGACCCATTTGGAAGGCGTTTAACTTGGAGAAGCAACTGCCTGGTGCAGACTTCCCAGCTGCGGGCCTCCCCTGGCCTGGCGCCGCTGCGCTCCCGCTCAGACCCTGTGCCTCGGTGCCCCACGCTCTGCACTCACATCTATCCCAGGTCTTACCAAGCGTTTGTTTTCATGATAAGGCACATGAGATATTTATAGCAGTCAGAGTTTCAAAAGCACTACAAACACGTATTACACATCTCATAGACCACTTAGAGTTTTGATTTGTGAAAAATTTGTCATTGACACAACAGAATTACTCATTTCCAGCACAGCTGCTGAGACAGGTTGTGGCCACTGGCAATATTCAGAGGTTAAAAAAAGTTAAGAAAACTATTGTTAATATTATAAATAATTGATTATCATTTATTATGAAATGATTACCTTTAAGCAATTATCACAGTTAACAAGTGACTGCTTCAGGATTATTGCTTAATTCCTATTAAATAGCAAAGTACATATGGCACATGATATTCATTGTTTATTATTATTGTTGCAAGCACAGATGGCTTAGTACAATCAGAAGACTAATGGAGAGTAATCTTTTTAATGTAATTACCACATAATTATGTCAAATGATTTTTTTGTTTGTTTTGCTAATATTATAACATTATTTTAATTAAAATGGTAAGGACAGTAATTTTCCCACCTAAGTAGACCAAGGGGAAAAGAAAAGGAAATATCCAAAATATTCTTAAAGCTTTATTATAAAAATATTTATATTATACAAGTATTTGTCATTTTAGACCATCTGACCTGAATAAGTGCCCAGAACTTCTCCGACTGGGTGACAGCTGTGTGTACCCGAGGGCCCTAGTGACCCGTGTCGGAATCAGAAGCATATTTATCACGAACGTGTGTTGTTTGGGAAGAGTGGTGGGGAGGGGCGGGTGGAGACGACATGGTGTGGATGAGGACCGCTTGGGGGCTTGTGCTCGACCGGTGCGGTCATTCACGACACAACGCACATCTCCCCAAACAGCAAGTAGAGGAGCGTCCTGCACAGCTGGCAGCTCCTCCCATGTGCTCTGCGACCCTCTTCCATCTTCAGGGCTAAAGAGAGCTTTGTCCCCATCCAGCAAGAGGCCCATGCAGCTCGGGTCTGCTGCCCAGGAGCCTGACTTGCAGCAGATCTCCCCCAAAGGCCTGGGACACTTAGGGACTTGCCTGCAGTTCAAAGTGGCCCTGTGTGAGCTCAAGTGGCCTGCAGACACCCTGTAGGGTGGTAGGAAGGTTCATTTGGTCACAATCCCATGGCTGGCTAAATCTGGATCTTATGACTGGTCAGATTCTATTGCTTTTGGCCACAGATGGTGGCAAGATGGTGGCACAGATGGTCACTTCCGACCACAGCACTGTATTGTCATCTCTCGATAGGAAGCTCAGATCGCAAATGAGGCGCTCCTGACCCTTGAGGCGGAGCCTGAACAGATGCCGGGAGCTCCTCCGGGAGGCGGCATCGATCCTGTGGCAGGAGCTGGGCTGCTCCAGGGAACCGCGGCCCCAGACCCAGCTGCTGCTGGGACCAAAGGCTGATCTCCAGAGTATCACTGAGTGCCTACCAAGGTTTTGTGGAGATTTGTTTCCGGTGCATTCATATGGAACCTTGAACTGGGGCAGTGTCCACTCCCAAGAACCAGTGTTCCCTGGGGGAAGCTGCTTCCCTCTCGGAGGAAGAACATGAGATACTTTCAGAAAAGGGGAGAAGGCAGAGCCACCAGGTCCTCATGGCCAGTTCCAGCATATCACCACTATACCATCTCACTGCCCAGTCCCCAAGCTGGCCACTCGCTCGCCACTGTCCCTGTCCCCAAGATGAAGGATGCCGCCCTCTCCTGGAGACTCATTTGCCTCCCACAAGCAGCAGTCCCCCTTCTCCCCACTCACCACTTCCTCTACCCCAGGCCACTTACCCTCCCACAGTGCGGGGTCCGGTCTTTGTCAGTAACTAAGTGGACTGCAGGAGAGCCCACCTGCTTCTGTTCTCTGCACACCACCCTGAGAAAATACTCCAAGGTGCTCCTCCATGCACCTGTGCCTGCTCACGTCCTGAATGTGCCCCCGGCCTGCCTGATGACCACTGTCCACCCTGGCTGCACTTTTCAACCTCCAGGCACCTCTCAGAACGGAGCCTGAGATGACCGGTTCCACCTTGCTGCAGGCTCTCCCTGGGCTTTATTCCCAAGTCCCATCCAGGAAACGGCACCTCTGAAGCCTATAATTGTCTAGCGAGAAGTGAGAGGAACTATGCAGAATAACCAGGCTTCTTTTCCTAACTCAAGAAATTGGAGTGGGGAGTGGCAGGAGAGAAAGGGACCTGCTGGGAACCATCAGGTCCCTGCTATCAAGAGTCAGCCATTCCATTAAGCAACCTCACCACATTCCAAAGGAAAATGGTAAATTGTTTATTTCAATAATGCAAAAAGGCCTCCAAGCAGACCAGGATCTTGGTCATGAGAAAATTCACTCATGTGTCTCAGCATAGCAGATTCTGACTGCAAAATGAGCCCGCGCGCTGCTTTCTAGAAAAGCTGCCGGGGCGTGCAGCACAGCACAGCCCACCTGCAGACAGCTCCCAGCTACTCTTGCACGCCCTGAAAACTCGGTCGTCTGCAAGCATCCTCCAGGTTCTTTCTTCCCACTTTCTACCTATCACCAGCTGCCGCCCCATGGCTAGTGATTCGGTTGGTATTGCTGGTCTGCTGTGGTGGTTGCAGGGCTGGGGACGAGCGTGGTCTCTCAGGACCTCGGACAGTATAGTCCAGCCCTGGTGATGGAGGGCATCCTTACGCTAATGTGTTGCAAGGTTCGTTATAGCTCCTTTGTGTCCTGTGAAGGCACCTCCACAACAGTGCGGGGTGGTGGCTGTCCTGGGCTGCTGAGTTCACGGCACTACTGGGGAAGGTGCCAATGGCAAGGGCACTGGACTGAGCTCTGTTTCGGCTTGAACCCACAAGGTCAGGGTGAAACTTCCTTATTGTGGGACCACTGCATGGTGCACAGTGCTGAGGAAGCTGGGCCTAGGTCACAGGCACCAAGGTTCAGACCTGGTCCCAGGAGGCACAGCCTTCCCATGGAGGGGTCCCTGGTGCAGATGAGGCTTCACCCATTTCTCTGCACCAGCCCTTTCTGTGTCTAAGGCCTTTGCTTTTGGCCATTAGCCCAAATGCCCCTGGCCTAGGAAGGATGCTAATGGCAGAGTGAACCTGGCCTTGGAGAATCAAGAACAAAAAAGGGTCTTGACAACAGTGTTGTCTGTGTCTGGCAAAGGCCAGCATAGGGTCTGCTGAATGGCAGCAGATCCAGGGTCTGCGGGAATGTGCGAGGTTCTGGAACGTGCGACTTCGGATCATCCGATAGTTTCATACAGTGCAAACCCCGATCTCTGAGTGTCAGTAACTCTTCCTGATTTTCCTTTCAAAAGGGTGGGGGCTGCCCCACACCTAAGCCTGCTGCTTCTGGCCCGTGGTCATCTGCTTATGACCCTGACTTTGGATCTTTGGGGTCTGGCTAAGCATTGTGGATCTTCTCTCAATTACAGAGAGTGGGGTAGGTTGATGATAAGTCATTTCCAACAACTGCCTTGAGGGAAAGAGCATCTCTGAGGTTCCCTGGTGACCAGGGCGGGAAAGTCCCATTTCTAGACAGCAGAGACGAGCCTTCAGGTCCAGGGGGAAGTACCATGAGGGCCTCGTATGGAACATCTCAGTGTTTTCCAGTTACGCTTCAAAATTGCATTGAATAAAACACGGCCCAACCCCTTCCCTTTGCAGACACAGCCCCGTAGTGGCAATGTGAACCACCTGAGCCAATCTACAGTTTTACCACGGAATGCCAGCACTCCAGCAAAGAGGATCAAGTTAACGAGCGTGGAGACTACCAAGGTGTCCTCCCCAAGGACAGAGATATTCAGATGGTAATGGCATAAAAACACGTAGCACAGAAGATGAACAGCAACCGTGATCTTCAGGTATTCCTCAGCCTTGCTGTGCAGCCACGGCGACCGTGGACTTAGTGAGGACATTCAGACCCAGGGTGGAACACGCCTCTTTAGATCAACTGTCTTTTACTGTAATTAAGTATCATGAGAATAAATGCAGAGAAAACATATCCCTGTTTCTATGAAAATCAAAGATATATCACTTGGAAGAATTGGAAAAAAAATAAAACTTTTTCAGAAAATAACTGGAAAATCCAGATTGATATGGATGAAGCAACAGTACAGGCTAAGGAGAAAAGTCTAGATCTAAGTTTCAGAATTAAATTGCTTCATGGTGGTTAATATGTTCTTGCTCTGACTTAAAGACGTAGAAGCAGGACCAGTAGACAAACCACTGTATGTTACCATGTGTATGCAAGTTCCTGCTAACACAGCCATCGGCACGGCATCTACAGGAGTGAGTGGACACTTATATCTTAAGCAACTCAAACAAAACATTTAGGTGTGTACGAATCATGTGTTTGATCGTCTGCACTGCATGTTATGTTTTTAATTGCTAGCTACCAGTCCCATAAAGGAGATAATGGAATTTCTGTTGTCCAACTTTCAACCAACACTATCTTAGTCAGTTTTCCACTGCTGTGACTAAATGATCTGACCAGCACAATTATAGAGGAGGAAAGTTTTATTTGAGGGCTCGGGTTTCAGAGGTCTTAGTCCATAGAAGGCCGGCTCCATTCCTCGGGGCTCAAGGTGAGGCAGAACATCATGGTGGAAGAGTGTGGCAGAGGGAAGTAGCTCACATCATCAGGAAGGAGAGAGAGAGAGGGAGACTCCACTCTCCAGATACAAAATATATACCCCAAAGTCACACCCCAATTCCAATCTCCTCCAGTCACACCCTACCATACAATTAATTAATCCCATCAACCCAATCATTTCCCCTCAGAACCTTCCTGCATTGTCTCACATATGAGCTTTTGGGGGACACCTCACATCCAAACCATAACACACGGTGAGCTGAAACTGGGGAAAGAAGATCCACTCAGGGCTCAGATGAGAAAGGGAATGAGCATCACATGTGTGGAGACCAGCATCCTCCCTGCAGGGCCTGGGGCAACCGGTCGGCCCCCATCTTCTTACCTTTCTTAACACATTCCCCTCTCTGTCTTTTAAAGACATTCCTCTGTTGATAAGCTCGTCCCTCCAGTCTGGCCAGGGAGATCTTCCTGGAGCTTAAAGCAACTTTGCATTCACTGTGGTCTTCAGACAGATGCCCCAGGAGTCACAAATCAGTGCCATCCTGATAAGCCCACCCCAGGATGAGAAGGTCACCAAGTCAAACTGCACCCGATACACCTGCAGCACATAGCTCAGCCCAGCCTACCTTAGATGCGCTCAGTACACTCACATTAGCCTGCAGTGGGGCGAAACCATGTAACCCACGGCTTATTTATAAAACCTGAGAATCTTGTGCAGTTTACCGACTGCTGCGTTGGAGGGGAGAAGCACAGGGATCGTGCCCGGCTCGCCATTTACACAAGAACCTCTGAGGCTTCGCGTCAAAACTGACCACTGAGCGGCAGGGATGCCACGGCAACAGGGGCTTCGATTCCTGGCTGGGAGCTGGGAGCGCCTGCTGCCTCCAGATACTCCTGGGAAAGAGTACCTTCCCCCACGTCGCTAGCCCGGGAAGATCAGAACTGGAGGCGTGGCTTCTCTGGGCGCTGTTGCTTCTGCTCAGTCCTGCAGTTGACAATCGCAGGCACACTCGAAGGACGTCAGGCACCATCTGTGATATGTTGGCTTCCGGGTTTACTCTCGAGCAATCTTAGCTTCATTCGCTGACAGAATTCCGAACGACAAGCCCTCAATGGAATCTTTCTGGGCATCCTGCTGATATTAATGCCTGTGATGATGTGCAGATGTGTCAAAGCAAAGACTTAGTATGTGTTTCCAGCAAGTTTGACTTCTCTCTTCTTAACCTGTTTTGAGTTAATATCACAATCATCTTAATTTTAAATGCCACTGACATCTAATTCTTCACCTCTAAGCAGAGACCTTGGGAGACTCAGGAACTTCACGAGATGTTCATATGTGGTTTAAAAGAAAAGAAAGTGGGAAGAAAAAGTAACAATGACAACATAAAATGGTCTCTTATCACTGTCCCCAGAACAGGGTGTCTGATGTCGCCAAGAAATCTCAGTTGAATGCTTCTATAACGTGGGTAGGCAACATCAGACTGGAGGTCAGAGGCCAAGTTCAAAGCCAGTGCTGCCACTTAGTGTCAGTTTTACTTGGATGAGTTATCTGCTATCTCTGAAAGTTGACATTCTGACCTGTAAAATAAGAATAATAATGAAATTTCCCTGTAGGATTATTGTGCATGCAATCCATGGAAAGATTTCAGTGTGAGGCGGACCCCACACAAAGCATGCTCAGTAAATGTGTAATTTGATTGGTGATATTATCACTCCAGATGTTTGTACTAGTATACTAACTATGAAATCTTGGGCTACCTTTGACCCACGGTGACACTGAGTTTTGCCCCAGCCTATGTTCCAGAAAAACAGCCAAGGCTAAGGACGCCCCCACCTTTGTGTTCACCATGTACCCTCAGACACAGCCCCCTGCCTCTTTCCTCAGCAGCTCTCCGAGGCCCCATCCTTCCTGTGCACTCCTGTGAGGCGTAAGTCCTGCTGCATAAGACCCCAGGCTCCGTTGCCCTCAGAGCGGTTGCTGATTACTTCTCCCTCCTTCAGCCACCTGAAGGCAGCCGCCACCTGGTTTGTGCAGAGTATTTTGTTTGCACCCTTGTCTGAGGGTTTGCACACCTATGGAAGATACTGTCCTGACTATGCTCTTCTTCACAGGACTGTTATGAAGTTGAAATGGACTAAAGTGCTTAGCAGGATTTTTGACAAGCAAATAAAGTCTTAATTCCTAGATGTTACAACCAGTAGGGAAACTTTTGCAAAGTGATATATGCTTGATAAAATAACACCGAAATTTGCTTTCATCTAATGTTTGCAGGGATTATTCTCAAGGACTTTCGTATTCCCATTTTACATATTAGAAAACTGAGAAAGATTCAGTGGTATGCTGAGATCACCCATCTAAGGACACCAGGCAGGGGTTCAAATCCATAGAGTTTCCATCCATCTCCTGGCTGAGTGAGAGAACTGAGCCGTCCGTGGCAGCAGCGGGAGAAGCAGAACCTAACCTTGGTTTCCCTTCTTCTCTCCTCAAGCCATTTTTCCTGTGTGGGGTACCAGGGAAGCAGGTAATTCCACTTCTGGCAACACGATGATATTAATGTGCCAAGGCACCCAGGGAGAGGCAGAATCCCTCCTTGGCCACTGGAACCAGCCCTTCAAGTGTCCCTGCAATTGATTTGCCAAGAGTGTACCTGGGCGGAACAGCAAGGCGGCTGCTGCGGGCAGAGGTGACCCATTCGCTCCAGCATTAGAAATGTCCCTGGCCTCTAGGTGATTTAGTGACAAAGATAATTAGCTCTCAGGATGGATTTAAAGCCCTCCTTCTTATAAAGCCAATTTATTTGAAGTGCCTGTTTATGAGCCTGTCCACGCTTGTGACCTGTTTCTCTGTCACATCAATTCCAGTCGTGGTGAGTCCACCCAGCCCCGGAGAACATGGCCGTCCAGCAGACGCCCGGTGTGGCTGTGGTGGCCAGACACACGTTCCTGCCTTCCTTCGCTGCTCTCTCCTTCCTCCCCTCGCTTGCCGGCATCGGGCCTGGCGTTTCTGGCGGGGCAGGCTTCCTTTGTGCCGGTGAGTGTGCTGGACACACTTCCTGCCTTGAGGAGTCCTCAGCCGAACGGCGACATGAACAAGAGCAGACACAGCCCTGAGCGCGCTTGCCAAGAGCACGGGCCCAGGGGCTGCTGGAGGCAGGATGGCGCCATCGGCACCGCTGGCCACCGGCCGCCTCTCCTCTCTGCGGCAATGGCCGTCACAATGGCTCATTGAGAAGGCTCGGCGGCGCTTTCTCGGCCTTCGGTGCTTCCAGCGAACACTGCTCTCTTTCTCGCCCCTTTCAGAGCGAGTGTTTTCATCGACCCTCTGAGGCTTCTATTCTGTGCAGATGTTGGTGGCAGGATGTTAGAAAATCCCCGGCAGAGAACAAGCCTGTCTTTCTGACAAAAACCAACAAACAGGCCTGTGTCACAGAGACGGAGTGGAAAGCAGCTTCAGATGTTGGGCTGCCCGGGTCCAGCAGGGCCTGTTTCCCTGGCCAGATGGGCTTCCAGGATGTACGCCGGATGTCCTCAAGATGGGGCTTCCTTCCGTGGCACGGTGGGGACCTTTCTCCAGGACACGGAGACCTTCTGGGCCCCCAGTGGTCCATCAGGAGTGTAAGGCAGAACCTGAGCAAAATGTCATGTATTAGACCCTACAAGGCCTTTCCTGTTTTTTAAAATTAAATTTATTTATAACTATTGCATAAAATCACAAAAGCTGAGTATGTCAATGCAAAATAATGCTCCAAAATTGTCAGGTTGGCCAGGACCTATGAGCCTTTCCTATGTGGATGTTTTTTCTTTCTAAGTGATAACAACCCCAGAAACCACAGAAGTGCAGAAAGCAACCCAGCACAGATTCTGTAAACCCATAACGTGCACCAGAAACCAGACGCCACTCGCTCGCGAGCAGGAAGGAGACCCACAGTCCTGGCTTGCTCGGGTGGCAGCCACCAGCGCAGCCGGGTGTGTTGGAGTGGCACGTGACTGGGGTCACTGGGGCTGCAAAGCCATCGCGCCCGCCACCACACAGGGCCGCGGCTCCACTTCCCACAGGCCAGCCAGAGGGGCTCCTCAGTGTTTCCACTGTGCCGTTTCACGACGTGCTCCGATGTGAATGTTCACACGTATCCTTGATGACTCACGTCAACAACCTGAGTCCAGGTCACTTAATGGACAGATTGGGCTGGACCTGGGGGAAGATGGTTTTCTTCCCACGGTCATCAACTTCCGCCTGGCCTCTGCTTCACTCTCCCTTGTCTTTCTCTCCCTCCTGTTCCCTTGCCGTAAAGACACTGCCACCTCCTTTAGGCTATAAAGTCCCAAACGGTGCAACGACCAGGCTGAGGGAAGATACTGTGAAGTACTCATTGCCTTAGGTCCCGAGGGTGACGCGATGTCTCTGGACCTTGTAAATCTGGTGGCAAGGGACAGCAGGGTACAGTGAAGATGGTTTCTAAATTAAAACAGCTTAAGTATTATAAAAACAAAGGCGTGGCCATTACAAAACCTGACGACACTCTAAACGGTGACGAAGGACAATGCCAGTGATCTCTCACGACCACGGCTGACGCTTCACGCGTTTCTAGAATTTGTCTCGTGTGTGAACCAATGTGTATATAATCACAAAAAACCCAAACCTACCTTTTAAAATTTTTCATACCAATAGAAATGGATCTGTTTTGTCATTTTTAATTGGCATGATTCATCAACACCCCTGTGGGTGGTCAACTGGCTTTGATAGCTCTTATTTTAAAACACTGTGTATACAGTTGACCTCACAGCAGAGAGAGGAGTAGTTACCAGCAAACTGGGGAGGAGGTTGAGAGAGGGAGAAATTGGCCAGGTGTTGCCAAGTTTCAGGTAGATAGGAAGAAGACGCTGGGTGGCTCCGGGTCCCACGCGGCAGCTGCAGTTCTGGGTACTGGGTTGTTGACCCTGTGGTCAAGTAGGCGGATTTCTAGAAACCCTGAGAGGCTGTGCCGTGAGTGGGGAAGCAGACAGCTGAAGACATGGGAAGGCTGGAGCCAGGGTGAGTGCCAGGTGCCCACCTATGCACCCACCAGGGCGGCGGAGAGCCAGGGAAGTCCTCCTCATGCCCTGCACACCATGCTCTCACCTTGGAACCGCTGGTCATGAAACCAGAAGGGAAGGCCCTGGGAGCTGGGCTGTCCTTGCGCGCTGTCACCTCCAAGCAGAAGCTGGCTGACGGGGCTAAACTTGGCCTTTCCATGGGAGGCCAGCAAGGTCCACTGTGCCCAGATGAGTACAAGTGGGCTGGAGGGCTGCTTTGTCCGCAGGGAGCCGGAGGACTCCAAGCCTCCCTTGGCCTCAGCAGGCCACGGCCTCCGTGTTCGCCATTCCTCTCTGCTGTTCTGTTGAGAGCAGGAGATGCAACAAGCAGTAACCTCCACACGCTTTCAAGCAAGGATCAGAGCTGCTTAAAGCAGGACAAAGCAAAGGACAAACCACCTTGAGCCAACCAGTGGGAAACGAGGAGGAGCCGAGGAAGCCAATCCGCCCAGGCAGGCGTGTGCCCGGGTGCACCAGCTTTGGCAGCACGCTTGCTTGACACATCCTTCTGGATGAGCTCCCCACGAAGAAGCTGTTTGTGTGTGTGTGTGTGTGTGTGTGTGTGTGTGGTGCTGGGGATAGAACCCAGGGCCTGTGCTTGCAAGGCAAGCACTCTACCGACTGAGCTATCTCCCCAGCCCAGAAGCTGTTCTTAATGGCTTCAAATCACCAGAGTTTCAAATGCCCTGCTCCGGCCAGCAGCCTTCCCTGGTTCCATAGTTAACTTTACCTCAACTTGGCTGGGCCACAGCAAGCAGATATTTGATCAAATGTTATTCTGGATGTTTCCTTGAGGGTACCTTCAAATTTAGATTTTAAGTTAGAAGACTTTGAGAAAAGCAAATTATCCTTCATGCAGGTGGGCTTCATCCAATCTGTTGAAGACCTTAATGTAAAAAGACTGATTTCCTTCAAGGAAGAGGGGATTCTGTCAACAGGTGCTTTGGATTCCAGGCAGCACCAACAGTCCCTGGTCTCCAGCCCATTCCAAAATCTCTGGACTTGTCAGTCACCACAACTGCACGAGCCAGCTCCTCAAAGTAAGTTAGTCTCTGTCCATCGCTCATTCGCTCTCTCTCCCTCTCTACACACACACACACACACACACCTTCTACTGGTTCTGTTTCTCTGGAAAACCTTGAAGCAATTCATATACTTACCATCCTATAATTTGCCATTTCTTCCTTTTCCCTTTAGAGACTCATGGTAGGGAGGTCAAACCAAATTTAGCAATTTCAAAAATAGGAAGCCTGGTGGAATTTGAATTTCAGATATATAAGATGTAATTTTTTACATCACATGCAATATTTGGGGCATAATTACACTAAAAATATTGGTTGCATCTGAAATTCATATTCAAACAGGTGTCCTGGGCTTCGCCTGGCAGTCCTGACCCTTGCTTCAGCGTGGAGAGACCAGGGTGCTGGCTCTGTTCTCTGCCACAGTGAAGAAGTACTAAGCCACAGGGCCCATCCTGCCCCGCTGCTCCCGAGAGCTCATCCTGGGTCCCGCATGCCACGTGCTCTGCAGGACAGAGCCACTCCCCCAAGTGGCTGAGATAAACTGTCCCTTGTCACTAGACTTGAGGGCTCCTTTCTGGATTGGAACAATGCTCGGCTGTGTCACTTCACCTTTTGCTTCTGAGTGTCCATCCTCCCCTTCTGTCCCCCTTTGACTGACGGCTCCTTTTCCTCTCTCCTAGGAAGGACAGGGCTGTCTCCCTGGGTCCTGAACACCGTTGTATGGAAGTCATGATTAACCAGACATTATGATTAAGATCTAGCACTACTGACCATCCTGCTTCGTCCCAGGCGCTCAGTGAATACTGGTGGAATGCTAAGTGAGTGCTCTATTTCAAAAGCATAGGCACAAAAAAATTAAAATCTTAGGATTTGAAAAGTCCTGAGACATTCTCTTTTTATTAAGTCACTTTTTATTTTTTGCTGCTGGGGATTGAAGCTAAGAATGCTCTACCACTGAGCTACATCCCCAGCCATTTTTATTTTTTATTTTGAGACAGGGTCTTGCTAAATTGCTCAGGCTGGCCTCAAACTTGCAATCCTCCTGTCTCAGCCTCCCAAGTTGTTGGGATTACAGGTGTGGCCACTGTGCCCAGCTCTGAGACATTCTAATAGCCACTTATGTCGACTTGTCTGGCTCACTACCCTCCCATCTGGGCAGGGAGTGAGCCCCCCTGGGTGTTCAGTAGTTACAGCACTGTGTTGGTACTTGCCGTGTAGGATGCACAGTGACTTTAGAAAGGAGGTACTAATCTCATTGTGAGTTGAAAAGTGAAGAAGGTGCCCGTGCACATGACCAGTTACGGTTCAGGGGTTCAGGTGTGAGGTGTCCCCCAGTGGTTCCGGGGTGAGACAATGCAAGAATGTTCAGAGGTGGAATGATCAGTTGTAACCTAATCCGCATGATAACCCGCTTACATGGATCAACTGGGTAGGCAACTGGGGTGTGGCTGGGGGAGGTGGGCCACTCTCCCAGAGCACTCCCTCCACCTCCTGACTGTCAGGTCCTGAGCTGCTTTCCTCCACCACGGTGTTCATCCTCACCTTGTGCACAGGCAGAGCAGGCCATCTAGGGACTGAGCCCTCTGAAACCAAGAGCCCCAAGTAAACTTTTCCTCCTCTAAAATCGTTCTAGTTGGGTCTTTTGGTGACAGCAGTGAAAAATCTGACTAAAACATGACCCAGAACCCTCAAGTGGGCGACGTGAGACCAGGTGCCTGCAGTAGCCGTCCAGCGTCTCCACCTTGCAGGCCGTCCCTCTCCAGGTGAGAAACCCTCCGCTCAGGCATCATTCCTACACTGCCTTCCACTCCTCAGAGTGATTCTTCTTTCTCCTTTCCTCCCCCTCCTCCTCCTTCCTGCTGCTTCTTTTGGATTTACAGCTGGAGATTGAAGAGCTGTTGAGTTTTGTCAGGTTGAACCTCATCCCGGGACAGCAGCCCCAGAGCACAGGGACCTGTGGAATTGGTCAGTCCCGGGGCATTGAACGCACAGAGGGTCCCTGCCCTGCCTGGGTCTGAGATGGGAGTAGGGCTAGAGAGGACAGTGCTTCCACCCCACCAGGAGGCTGAAGGTAATGGGAAATGATCTAGATCAACACAATCATTCAGGGGTCCCCACGAGGTGGCACCTGTCAACCACCATCTTGAGCTCTGGACCCAACCCTCTCCATTGAACCCTGGCACTGGCACCTTCTGGCAGCGTGAGCAAGGGTTTGAGCTCCCGGGGTTCAGTTTCCTCGCCTGTCACTGGGTGATGATTATCCTTGCCTCATGGGTTGCTGTGAGGTCTGAACCGTTAACACAGGTGAAGCTCTTGGGACGGTGTGGTCTGCAGCGAGTGCTTTAGGACTCTGTGCTGGTCCTGCTGTTGTGTCCACACATGGTGCTGCACAAGGGGGACCCTTCTTTGTCTCCAGGTATGAGTTATGGCAGGATTTACCTATTACTATCAAGGTAGGGAAGTCATTAAATACCTGTGGTTTGACTTAGGTAGTGGTAAATGGTAGGAGGATAAATAAGCAAGGTGTGGTGGCGAGGGCATGGGGCAGATCTTTAGAAAAGGTGTCAGGGAAGACTGTCTAGAGCTAACCCTGCAGTCAGAAATGCACACGGCCAAGACATCCCCTATAGGCAGTTCTGTGAATCACGGAAAAGTCAGTAAACGCCTTCTGGGAAGGATTCAGCTGAGCAAACCAAACAGGTCCATTCAGAGAAGTCAAGCCTCCAGCTTGGGGACAGTAGTGGGAGGCAAACGGACATAGGTATGTTACCGTAGGACACAGGAAGCGTGGCGGGGGCTTCAGGTGGCTTGTGGGTGCTGTTCTGTAGGCGAGACCATGGCGGGGGGGGATGACGTCAGGTGACGTGCGTGACACGGGCAGCAGGACGTCCCAGAGCCCAAGCCGAGCAGCGAGTCCTGCGCAGGGGCGGGGCCTCCGGGGGCTTCCGGCTCCCCTTCCACAGCGGTGGAGGCAGCTGGCTGGGAACCAGAGCCAGGAGAGAAGGACACCTAGGAGACACGTGAGCAGAGGAAGGGTGACAGGGCAGGGGAGTAGCGGGGCGTAGCAGACACGAGGACAGGGGTGGGACTGCCCCGCCTGGCCGCCAGCACAGCTGGACCTTCATCGAAGTGGCATGACCGCCATGCTCCTCATCCGTGCCATCAGAGTACTCCCGGCCCTGCGCCTCCTCCTTTAGGGACTTACTTTTTAAGCCTTGAACTTCTTATTCTCTGGCATCCCCAAACTGGAAGGGCCCCGACAGGTGAGAGGTGGCTCCAGTTCTTCCCTTAGAAGTCAGCCATTGCGTAGGAGCCTCGCCCCAGGGCGCCCCAGAGAAGATCAAGGCTCCTTCAGGGCGGAGCACAGGCCTCCCCGGCCTTGCACAGGGGGTAGCCCCACCCACCTTCAGGCCCCAGCCCCAGAACCCCAGGACCAGAGAGCAATTACCCCGTCCCTGCATTAAGGCAGTGGGAGTCAGCTGAGAGCGAGCCCCCACTCCTGCGGTCTCCCTGCAGAACAGCTGCTCTGCACAGAGCGGTATCAGGCCTGTGGGTCTCCCAGAGATGGAGCCAGGCTGAGCCACTTCCTGTCTCCCCAGTGCAAGAATTACATGGCGTCTTGGGCCATCTCCTGCTTCCGCAAGAGAACCCCTGAGACTGAGGAATTAATAAAGAGCAGAGGTTTACTTCTTACCCTTCTAAAGTCTGGGTAGTCCAGACTGGAGGGCACATGTCTGTGGAGGGCATCATCCTGTGGCAGAGGGTGGAAGGAGAGAGAGAGCACGAGAGAAAGAAAACAAGAACAAGAGAGGGCGGGTTCACTTTTATAACAAATCCACTCTTGGACCTCCAACCTCCTCTGAAATGACAAGGTCCACTCATGCGGGCAGAACTCCTCGCTGTCTCTAGTACCCGCCTCCCAGCCCTTGGGAGCTTCCAACCGTGCATTTTGGGGGACATACAGAGCACAGCGTGTAGGGACGGCGAGTGCCCTCTGAAGGTTGCTGCTGCTCTGTGGCTAGAACTACAGAGGCCGACAAGCACTCAGAGGCTTGTGAGGAAGTGTGGCCTCTGCCCAGCCAGAGGAATGGCAGGGGACCCTGCTGGGGGACAGGATTCCTGCCCTTACCTAGCCCAAGGCTCACGACTGAGGCCTCTGCTGTGAAAGAGAGATTAACAAGGTTCGAGCATTCAGTCATCGATCGTGAAATTTGACACGGCGTGGGAGCCTTCGACAATAAGCCCTGAGACAGGAATCTGTGTGCTCATCACCAAGGTGGGATGGAACCTTGTGGGATGGAGACGGGAGAAAAAGGACTATGGCCTAACCTAATGAATGGGGGTATCGCATCAGGCCTCTGTGCTGAGGTTCCCCTCCGTATCTCTGTGTCTTCATTCCTGCCCACCTGAAATAGACTTTCTGGAAAGAGGGTCCTAGAACCTCTTTTAGAGGAAATCAATAATTCTTTAATTGGATGCTTTAGGAAAGAATGGTGTGGGAAAGTCACAAAGCACTTCCTGCCTCTGCCATGTCCACAGGGACAGCGTGTCCTGGACCCCATCAACAATCTCAGATTCTTCTGGAAGGGAGTTTCTCCTGCTTTGTTTCTCATTTCTGCTTCATTTACAGCTTGCACATGTCTTTTTCTCACTCTCATTTCCTTTCTACCCTAAGAAAATTGTTATGGTTTGAATATGAGGTATCCCTCCAAATTCCTGTGTCAATGCAGGAATAGTCAGAGGTGAAATGATTAGATTATGAGAGCTGTAACCTAATTGCCCATTTTAGATTGAATGGGTTGACTGGGTGGTAACTGTAGGCAGGTGGGGCATGGCTGGAGGAGGTGGGTCACTGGGGCTTGTGCTGGACGGGGCATCTTTCCTGAAGGCCCCTTCCTCCTTCTCTCTGCTTTCTGGCCACTATGAAGGGAGAAGTGCTCCTGTACGTGCCCTTCCACCATGATGTTATCACCTTGTGTCCAGAGCAGTGGACTCAGCTAACCATGGACTGAACTTCTTAAACCATGAAACAGAGTAAACATTTCCTCCTTTAAGTTGTATTGTCAGGTATTTTGGTCACAACAAGGATAGCTGACTAATAGAAATTGGTAACAAGAAGTGTGGTCATTGCCATGACTAAACTGATTATGTGATTGAGAAGTCTTGGTAACTGATTTGTAGGAGGAATTTGAAGAAGATTGGAGATGTTAACTGGAGAAGCCTTAGAATGCTGTAAGCAGAGCTTAATGGAAGATTCTGGTGGGAGTTCAGACTAAATTGCTGATAGGACTGTGGACAGTAAAGACTGTGTTTGTAAGGTTTCAGAGAGGAAGAAGAATACTATTGGGAATTGAAATAGATACCACTCCTGTTATATTCTGGCAAAGAATTTGTCTACATTTTGCTAGTGTCCTGAGATTTTTTGTGAGACTAAATTTAAAGGTGATGGACTAATTAACCTGGCAGGAGAAATTCCAAGGAAGCACAGCATTCAGTCACTGGCATGGATTTTGCTGGTAGCTTCTATCCAGGTTTATTCTGAGAATCTGAAGCAGAAAGCAGAGCTTAAGGATTTTAAAAACATGCAGCTTTACTAGAAAAGTGTATGTAAAATTGGGGCTAAAGATGGTATGGTTGTAAAAGGAACTTTCACCACAGAAAAGATACTAAATACTTTGCACAAAAACAATAGGAATGAAGCCCTGAGGGATTCTCAGGAATTTGCAAGACTATACCATATTTCAGGTCCAAAGGTGTGTAAGGCAAAAATCCCTTGAGAAAAGACCCTGGGAGCACCATGTTAGTGCAGGAGAGCCTAGAAAACTGTCTCAACATGCTCAGTGCACACACTCCAAAGTCACTGCAGCCATGGCTCCAAGAGGTCCAGCTACTGCTTGCACTGGTAATAGACCATGGTGTCATTTACGTGGTGCTGATTATGCAGAAATGCAGGATGCTGGGCTTAGGGGCCTGGAGGCTTCTACTGATATTTCAAAGGAAGGCCTGGCAGGCTAGGGAAAGTGTGGCAGCATCAGAGTCCCTGCAGGTTGCCCCAGAAATGGCCACATGTGAAGCTGCAAAGGTCAAGTCAAAGCTGGAATAGAGATCCCAGGAATTAAGAGATGCCAGTAATACATAGACTTTCTACTGAGAAAAGCTTCTAGGTGTGGAGAGAAGCAGGATAAAAGAGAAACCATGTGTGCTACAAGTAGCAAGACAAAAGGAGCAGAGCTGCCCGAGCCCTTGGGAGGACACATCTTACCTCCACTTGTCCTGGAACTTGGAAGCAGAGTGGGGTGGGGGATGTGTTTGCTCAGTTGAGTTTTGGTCCCATCCTTTTTTTCTTTACCCCTCATCCTCCTTTATTGAATGGGAATGTTTACTCTGTGCCACCTTGTATTAGATGTATGAAACTTACTTTTATAGGGGATCACAGTTAAGAGTTTGCCTTGAGGCCCAGAGACTTCAGTTTTGGATTTTGGGGCAATGCTGAAACTGTTAAGTAGAGTGAAACAGACATTATTACCTCATGTACATATATGACTGCATGACCCATGTGATTCTACAATATATACAATCAGAAAAATGAGAAATTATACTCCATTTATGTATGATTTATCAAAATGTGTAAATGCATTTCCTGTCATGTATAATTAATTAGAACAAATTAAAAATAAACTGATTAGAAGCCCCCCCCCCCAAAAAAAAAAGTATATGCAGACTCTTGGAGATGGACTAAATGTATCTTGCATTGTGAGATGAACATGAACTTTTGGGAGCTAAGGGTAGAATGTATGACATGGATATGAAGTGTTTGTTCCCCAAAAGCTCCTATGTTAATGCAGGAATATTCAAAGGTAAAATGATTTGGTTATGAGAGCTGTAATCTCTTCAGTCCATCTTATTTTAAATGGAATGAGTGGTAACCGTGGGTGGGTGGGGCATGGCTGGAGTGGTGGGTCATATGGGGCTTGCCCTGGAAGGATGTGTCTGCCCTTTGGCCCCTTCCCCTTTCTCACTGCTTCTTGGCTATCAGGAGGTGAGCAACACTCCTCTGCCACACCCTTCTTCCACGATGTTCTGCCTCACCTGGGGCCAGAGCAATGGACTAAACTGACCATGGACTAAACTTCTGAAACCATAAGCTAAAATAGTGCTTTCCTCCTCTAAGTTGTTCTTGTCAGGCATTTGGTTACAGCAATGGAAAGCTGATTAACATGAAAGGAATGTTCCTGTTGAGGTCAAATTGCAGCATTCTTTCAAGCCGTGAATGATCCTTGGAATATGGCTTTCCATGCTGACTGTCTGTATAGACTGATATCCAAACAGGGTGGTGGGACTCAGAAGCATTAGGATTTTAGTGGACCTGCTAGGCTGCAAACCCAGGGTTCCATGAGGGAAGAGAGGTGGGAACTGGGCCAGGGAGTGCTGTGCCTTGGGTCTTTACCAACATAACTCATGAAATTTGTCCCCAGAAGATACCTTGATACCTTCAGTAAGAAGAAAACAGCTCTCTTCCTTCCATAGCTTCCCAAATGGTTTATATCCATCTGGGCTCCTCTCACAGAGCCATGCTTGAGAAATTCCAGGGACCTATTCCATTTCCCTCTGCGTGTTCCACACTGGCCTTCTGTGGCAGACTGAGGACTCGTCTGGGGAGTCTGCTGAAGGTTGAGCTGCCTTCTCGGAGTCTCTTCTCTGGCTCTGTGTGTGTGTGCATGCGCGTGCACATGTGCCCATGTGTACATATTTGCTTGTAAGCATTCACATGAGTCCCCTGGAATGTTAGGGATGGAGGGTGGAATTCGTCCCTGAAACGATCACTGGGTGCATACTGACACCAAGACAAGTTCTGCTTCCTCGAATGCTGAAGCATAACACCAGAGAAGCACACCCAGGCAAGCATATTAAGCAGGTTTTATTTAAAGGCAGTAACACAGACTTCTCGGGGAAGGAGAAGGGGGCCATGGTTGATGTTCTGGAATCCAAAGAAGTGAGCGTGCCCTGCATATTTTATTGATTAGAGTCTCCTTTGTTCTCCTGTTCTCTCTCCCCTTATCTCTCTTTCCTGCCTACATGACTAGGCCCAGGAGATGCTGGTGAGATGGCGAAAAGGCGAGAAGATGGGCGGGGTTGGGGCAGCGAATGAAGTGAACCAGGCAGGTAGGGCCCAGGGGGCGTTAATTAGCAACCCCCTGTCTGCAGCTTTTTGGGAGGTGTAGTACTGGACAGGTAACCTTGGTGATCAAAAGGACTCTGGAGACACTGACATTCCAATCTCCCAGGGGGTGGTCTCCAACTTCCCAGACTCTGATGGCCTCCGTTCCTCCATTCAACCCCATTACCTATCATTTTGGTTTCAATACTAGTTAACTTGCTTTTTTCCTTTAATTTTTAAAACTAGTTTTTGTTTCAGATTTATGTAAGAGATTTCATTTTTCATTGCAACCTCCTTGGGATCTATGGGAAAAGTTTGAAGGGTGGTAGCACACTTGGCAGCTTAGTGCTCAAGGACCGGTCCTCTGCACCCCGGGGCCTCCATTTGCACCATGATAGGCCCTTTAGCAAGTTCAGCCTTTCCATTAACCCCTGTACCCATGCTGACTGCCCAGCACCAGTTAATTAACCAATACTGGCAGGCCACCTGGTGAACTCCTGCTCGGGCCTGTGGTGTGGTCCCCAGTGCGCTGAGCAAGAGAGAGTCCGTCTTCTGTTCTTCCCAGCATTTTTCTTGTGGGCTCACAGTACTTTGAATCTTAAATGAGCTGCCTAATTAATCTCCAGGACTGTCCCGTGAGATGGGAAGAGCTTTTTCTACTATCTTCTCTTTGCAGATAGTAACAATTTATAGGACTTGACTGAGGTCACAGGAAAATTAGCATCTGAGCCAGAACAAAATTCTGATTTTTAAACCCCTTTCCTCTGTCTCATTCCCTCGACAACGCTGCTTCCTCCTCCTGGTATAAAATTGGTGAGTGTGTGGGACCTAACTGCATCACAATGGACTCCTGCTCCACACAGAGGGCCTGAAGGCCAAGGGGCTTTCTGAGACACACAGTCTGAAGAGGTATTAAGGCATGTTTATTTTTGGACTGTGTCTTGCAGAGTGGTTTTTAGACTCCATGCACAAAGCCATTTCTGTGAAAACAATATTATTTACACAAGCATCCCAAGGCTCAGGTCTCCTGGGAACATCAGGAGGGTACACCAGGAGGAACCTTCCCTCACAGCTTCTCTAGAGTGAAGTGTGGCTGAGAGTTTTCAGACTCCCTGTGCCTTTGCAAATGACATCTCCTGTGTGAGCGTTCTTTTTTGTGTGAATTTGACCTTTCTTGGTGTTTATCTGTGATGTTATGGCAAGAGGTATCTTTTCCCACATTATAGTGAGAAACATTGTAAGGGCACTGATTGACTAAAGTACAAGTCCTTGGTTTTTAAAACTAGATATCAGACAGGAAAGATACAAATGCACCTGTAGCAATTTAATTCAACAAGCAATCTCTAAACTACGGAAGCGCAAGCCAGTGCCAGGGGCAGTAATTGGGACAATTTGCAAGTAAATTTCCTGGATTGGCTTTTGGGTGATCTCTCCCATGTACTCATTCAAAAAATTGGAAGGAAGAGAATGATCTCTTCATTCTCTCAAGTTCAAATATTCAGGAACAGCAGGGTCACTTCAGATAATGTGCATCTTTATTTATGATGCTGAACTGACTCTACTAAAAAAAGACTGAATTTCTCACCCTTTCTGGTTACAGTAAACATGTACTAAGTTGATTGTGGGAACTGACTTGTGAGTTATTAGATGCGTTTGTAAATTCTCTAGAATGGAATCCCAGGGTGGACCTGTGGCAAGTATTTGGGAATAATGCAACCCATTCTTGGGATACCAGGTTCCAGCACAGAACCTGCATAGTGTGCTCTGGAACAGTGGAGCTGACGGTAGGTAGGAGGGTGTGCGTGGCCCTGTAAGCAGTTTGCAGCCAGAACTGCCTCTGAGCAGGGGACTGGAGCACTAATGTAGGGCTCATCTTTGCTGTATCAATTTTGTGAATGAAAATGATTTCCTAGAGAAATAAGGCAATTCTGTACTTTCAGGTTTGTTATCAATCTGCGACACTGAAAAACTTTCAATTATTATTAATCTATTTGAGTTGATCATCAGAGACAAAAGCATTTTTTACATTTAGAAATTTACAACCCATCAGAGGCATACGATCGATCATGAATTTAACCTCTGAGATGTACTAAATTGTTTTGAAAATCATCAAAGCTCAACACCACAGAGGCAACACTCCCCATAAATCTTACAAATTGTATATTCTTGCAAGTGAATCACATACCAACATCTGGAAATCACGGAGAACATTTATTGACTATTTAAGTCTGAAAAATAGTAAACACAAATGTCATTTCTTTAATCAGGACTGAGAAGGCACTGTCCACTCTGCTTTGCTCTTTGAGGAATCCGTTATTTCAGACAACGCAGTTGCACAAGTAGACATTTAACGTCGATGACGGAGGCCCAGCCCCTTAAGGAGCTGTGTGGAGGAGGTGAATGTGTGGCAGCTGTCACGCTGTCTCCAGGCTCACAGGTATGCAGGGAGCTCGCCTAGCGAGACACCATCACGTGGGAACTGGCAGGCTCCGGCATGGACACTCACCCACGTCCCCGTGGGACCTGGAGAAGGACCTCATCAATGTGCTGGAAACAGGTCTTTAATTCGTTTAGTATGTCAAATCCAAGATCAGGTCCCAAGGCTTCAGATTTACAGCAGACTCTTTTTTGGACATTTAAGAGAAATATAAGTAAAGGAAAAAAGTCAATGATATTGTCCAGGAAGAGTATCAGAGATTGAAGGTCACAGAGAACATCAAGGTCCTCATGTTACATATGAGGAAACCGAGGCCAGGTGGATAGAATTTGGCAAGAACACTTAGCTCAAGTAAACCCAGCAGACTCCGTCCTCGTCATTGGTGTTGGGTGAGGCTGAGGTCTACAGTGGCTGTCACCCTGTCCCCTGGCTGCTGTCAGTATGAAGTCACTGTGCTCAAGGGTTCGCCTCCAGCTTGAGGTCCTGGAAAATTAAACTTATCAGTATTCCTGGGGCTGTTTGGGTTCAGGGGAGCTGGTGAAGTTGACAAGACGTCTTTGCACAGGGAGGTGCAGTGGCTCCGGGTCCTCTGCACAGAGCTCTCTGCCTTTCTCCTGTCACCCCCTGATAGCAGGACGCATTGTCCTGTCCTCAGAGCCGAGCCACAGAGGCCCTGGGCGGCCGTTAGTGCACACAGCCAGGGCTGAGGAGAGGACACATCAAGACACCTAGGCCTCCTGACTTACAGCTGAATGCCACGGTCCCATAACTTAAAACTAATAATGTGACAGTTTCTTGTTCTAAAATAATTGTAGCAGAATTGTGGCTCTCTGGTTCCCTCCAGCAATAATCCAGGCTGGCTTCTGCACATTCAGCCTCCAAATAAGGCTCAATAAACAGAGGTGGTTCCCAGGGGTCAGAGTTCATGCCCCTTCAGTCAGCCACCTGGGTCAGAGTCCAGGGCATTCTGTATTTCTGGACCTTTGCCTCTTTGGTTTATTAGGCAACTTGCTACCTGCTTTTCTCAAAATCGGTTCCCGGGTGTCAGACTTGCCCCTGTGAAGCTGCTGCTGCTCAACCCACTGGGCGGAGACTAGAGGACGCCTGTCCTCCATCTGCCCTGGGAAGCTTGAGTGCCCGCCTTCCCTCTCGGCTCATGCTCTGCCTTCCTGGAGACCACAGCAGGGTGCCCCGCACTTCGAGCCCTCTCAGCTAAGGATGCTCCCGTCCCCTCGCCCCCCATTTCTGGACAAGAGGCAGCATTGAAACTCGCTGTACTTTTCCTCAGGTTCAATGGTTGTGTCTCTGCGTGCGGGAGTTTCTAGAGAGAGAAGCAAGCTGTGCTCTTTTAGTCTCTATTGACCAGGAATATAGTCGGTCATGAGAACAGCGCGGATACATATTAAACATTTTAGTCACTAATTAACAGATATTCTTTTGGTTTATGATTAAATACAGCAATATGCATCAACAGGCTTGGAGTAGAGCCGTAGGCCGATTCCTTGGGAGATGGGGATTGAAAGGCACCTTGCCACCTGCCCTTTGGGGCTCCACTGGATCCAGCGGCATTGGAATGGAAAAGCAGGAAGCCTGGCAGGTTGCGTGAGGAGGTTTCCAATTTGCTAATTAGATGTGGGGGGATGATGAAGGAGTTGATATCAAAATAATCATGGAAATGTTGAGCAGGAGAAGAGTCCTAGGGTCGAAGGAAGCTCTGGGAAGTGAGACAAGAGTCAGGTGCTCGTAGCTGTTTCCTGAACAGTCTGCCAGCAGGAAATCTGCCTTTCTAGCCACGCAAAGGGGAACGTCAGGTAGGCAGCTGCCTGGGACGGCAATTTACAAGGAGTGCCAGAACACCTGTGGATGACGGTTCGTGGAGACGTTTATTCTCTACACATTCTCTTAAAAAAGATTACTCCGTTATTAGAAATAGCATGTTGGAAAGTTCCTTGGGTTGGTCATGGGAGCGAGCCCTTCCAGGGGGGCCCTTGAATAATGGAATACAATGGTTGACTACCGTGGTGACTTCAGGGCCGGGTTCCACTGGAGAGCTTGTAGGAGTTGGGGTAACAAGTGTCCAGGATTGTGCAGGTGACCAAGGCGACATCCCCACCCGTCCTTAACTCTCCTTTCACTCCTTCCTGCTCAGCACCCGGCTTCTCTGAATGCATGAGATTTTCATCCCTAGAACCAAATCACCAGCTTGACAGTGTTTGCATGTTCCAAAGGCATTCGCCTGCCCTTTTACCTGTCTCAACAGGGCTTTCAAATAAATATCCACATTCAATACTAATTGACAACAAATAGCAATACAAATGCATCAGACAAATGCACAGGAGCTTGGGCACAGGTCACCTGGCCAGGGACCCCCTGTCTCCTGCTGGTGAGGCCAGGAGCACAGCTGGGGGTGGGGTGGGGGGTTTGAATTAACTGGCAGCCTCCCTTCTGTCATCTAAGATCCCTGGAGCTGTCTGAGGGTTAATGAGCAAACACATCTAAAACCCTCTGACAATACCTGCCACATGGAAATTGCCCAAAAAACATAAAAAGTGATTGTTCAAACATAACTGAGTCCCTGAGGCCCTCCTGTCATCTGTCCCAATAGTGTGCACAGAGACAGCATTACGCACATTTCCTCAGTGCAATGGCCTGAAGACGCTATGTGGGCTATCAACTCGATGTAAATGGTAGGCCAAAAAAAACAGTCAGGGGAGACTGAACCTCAACAGAGGAACATGTGGCCTGATTTTCTACAACTGATCCAAGTCTGACATTCCCCCCATGATTTTTAAAACAGCAGTTTGTTACCCATTGAATATCTACTTCATAGAACTTCAGGAAGTACCACAAAACAGAGTGAAAAGTTCAGGTCCTGCTTCACCTAGTCCTACTGTGCACACCCACCACAGATGTTTTGAAGCAAATCTCAGACATCACAAAATGTCTTCCATAGATAGTTCATTAGGCACCTCTGGAATCTTAGGACTCTTTTGAAATGTAGCCTCAATACTATTAGGACACTCAAAAATTTAAAAACTAATACTTTACTATCATTAAATATTCAGGAAGTGTTCATATTTTCCTTCTTTTCTCTTAAAATTTGTCCAATTTATGATTTCCCCAAAAGTCCACAAACGGCACTTGATCGATTTATCTCTTGAATCTGTGTTCATATATAAGCCTTGCCTCTTTTTTCTCTCTCTGCATTCTGATTGTTGAAGGAGCTGGATTTTTTGCCCTGACAGATTGTTATAGCCCAGGATGGCACCAAACCACCAGCATCTCTGTTCCCCTGTTTGCAGACAAATTGTGCTGGGATTTCCAGCTTCTGTGACCCTGTAGGCCCCATCCCCCAGTAAGTTTCCTCCCATGAATCCTGTTGGTCTGCACCCCTGGAGAAGTCTTCTACAATTAGTCACCATTTCTGTTCCTTTTCGGAAGACAGAGCTCACACATGCAGGTCCCCCACCTCCGCCACACACACACATAAGGATGGAGCACATGGTGAGTTCACACTGGCTGCTGACTTTGGATCAAGTCGGGACTAGTGTTACTCATCTGGTCAAGCTCACTCCGGATCTCAGTTCTTCCATGCTGAAAACTGTCCTTTGTGACAGTGGTGTAATTGTGAGCTCTCACTCTTCACACTCACAATACAATCACACACTCTCAGAGTAGTCACATCAATATCACCGCTCACAGTGATTGTTGAACAGAGTTAAAGCCTTTCCCCGGTTCTTCTGTGACTCGCTAGGGAGGTTGGACCAGTTAATCTTCTTTAAAGTCACCTGAGCTTTTCTTCTCTGTGTGGCCGTGCTACCAGCCTGATCGACGGCTCGTCAATTTCATGGTCTTCACATTCTCTTTGATTTTAAGAATTGTCTTTCTTGCTTTAATTTTGTTTAAGATTATGTCAAGTATTCACACGAGCTCATTGTCAAATATACTAAGTGACGGACATTCAGGGAAGAATCACTTCTCCCCTGTCTTTTGTGTCTCTTCCATTCATCCGACTTCCAGTTACTATTTTTTTCAATTTATTAAAATCAAACACATGTTTGCATAGTTTACTCAGCAAGTTCTATTGCGGGACACTGGCTGCTTCCCATTCTTCCCCATCAAACCTGCAAGGAACAGGCTCGTACAACGTGTTTTATAGGATCGATTACTCTAAGTGAGATTTCTTGGTCAAACATAAATACATACTCTTTGTGCTAATAACCCCAATTCCCATTTATTAGATTAATGTCACTTTTCTATTTTCATCAATGTATGATACTTTCTGTTTTTTCCCTATTTTGTTTCACTTTTCTCTTATTTTGCTAAGGTGGGGAAGGGATATGACCCTAAAAATAATTTAGTAGAATAATTATTACAACATGGAAGATCAAAGAAAAATTCTCATTGTGGTAAAGTTATAAGTTCTCAATTATCTCTTATAACAAGACAGTGTCTGCAGGAAGCCACTTTCAAGGTTTTAGCTTGTCCCTCATTAAACTCCAGAAGCCATTCATTCAAAGGCTGAGGGATTAATAGCTCACATGTTCTCAACGAGTGATTCTGTTACCACCCGGTCCAGGTGAGAACCACCTGACTTCACCTACAAACAGTATCCCCGTAAGAAGAGCATTCTGTCACTTGTGATAAGTCAAGATCACGTTACCTCATGTGTGCATCAAAGGTTCCTGGAAAAGCCTTTTGCTATGGTTGCATTTGGGCAGGTGGAGCTGTTAATTTCTTTAAAGACATGTTTCTAAAGTACAGCTGTCATCTGTTTGGTGTACCTACTCAAATTTCTCATTGTGCAAACTGTACTGTTCCTTCCTGGTTTGCATTCCTCAAAGTTTACAAAATGACAAGAGATTTCTCAGGAGAAAATTATATTCCAGAGTCAGGCAAAATTATTTTCACCTGGAAACAAATAACATTACTTTCAAATAGTTCTTGACCCAGAAATACGATGTGCATGTCACAAGACATACAGGTGTCCTTTGCATCTTAGACTAGGCTTTAAGCACGTGGATAGTGGAGACTTCCTTCATCTGTGCCCACTACATTGTTTGACTCCCCATGTGGTCCAGTGTTATTTTCCCACATGACCTGGTAGAGACAGGAGATGAACAAAGTAGACGGAGAGCCCAACCCATGGACTCCATGCTGATATGGGGAAAGGGTCAATCAAGAAGAAGGGCACAATAGTTTTATTACACTTGTGATAAGTGTGTTGACCTTCCTGAATCTTCTAGTATACTCGGTAGTTTTATTTATTATGTTTTGTACTCAGTATTTATTGAACTGACCTATATTTAGTAGTTAGTATGAGCCCAGCACAGTTCCAAGTATTCACAGACATTAACTCTAAGAAATACTGTTTAAATGAAGTCATAAAGAACCAAGTAGCATTAAGTAGGATTAAGCTGTTTTCTCAGGTCTCTGTTCACCTGATTTGCTTTCTTGTTTATGCCCAAATCCACTGGAACTCATTAGCTTCTTCTGCTGTTACTAAAAATGCTTTTTCTAGCATCCCTAGTGGGAATTCTGGTTGTAGCTTAAATGTACTAACGGCTAGGTGAGTCCTCTGGTTATAAACAGCTAGAAAATCTAGAAAAAAATCAGTATAAAGATACTAGAAAAAAAGAAGTATGGAAATATAATCCATAACAGAAAAAAAAAAATGAGGTGTTCCTTAGTGTTGGGCTGTTTGCCTGGATCATGGCCAGGAGGGAATGGCCCAAGCAAAACTTGGACCTCACCACCAAGATGGGGTGATGGAGACCAGAGTTCAGGGGGCTGAGACGTTGCACAGGGAATGCGCAGAAGGAACTTGGGTCAGAGAACTGGAGAGCTAAGAGTCATGTGGAGAAGGAGGCCTACAATCCACTGAGCTTCCTGAGTCTGTCTGAATATGAATCTGCACTAATGGAAGTCCTTACTAAGCCAAGCTAACTGTCCCAGGACCACAGGCTGAGCAGCCGCTAAAGCTCACACAGAGCTGACCTGTATTTAGCAGTTAGTATGAGCCCAGTTAGTATGGGCCTCCAAAGACCTGTGTGGAACAGCTTTTGGGGGAGGCTCAGGGAAGGGCCAGGGCAGGCCCAGGCCTAAGCTACCAACACTAAATCACTCTAGAAAAGTTTAAAAATGTGCTATGAAATGCTGGCCTCCAAATATATTAGCCAAACTCCAGAACAAAGCACAGAGCGATTTACAGGAAGGTAGGATCCCAGACATTGAGCTCTGATGTTGTCAAACATCCAATCAAAAGGACCCGACACATAGAGAGGCAGGTAAATGTGCCTCCAGGCCCAGAGGAAGTTCAGTGATAGAAACAACTGTAACCTCCTAACTGTCAGCCGTGGTTCCGGCCTGGTGGTGCTCTCCCTTCTCCATCCACTGGCCTGCCGTGTCTCTCTGCTGCCCCTCCGCTTCCTGGGCATCTGCAGCTCTGCAGCCCTGGCCACATTCTGCCGGCCACTGCCCGCTCGGTGCCTTCATTGGCTCTAGGGTCCGACTCCTTGCCAAGTGCTAGTGTTGGCCATGCTTTGAGCATGGCCCGGAACTCCTCCGCTGGAAACGTAACCACCCACGTGGGGTCTGATGAAGGGTGGTTTGCGGCATTGTTGTGGGGGTGGGCTGGTCATGGAGAGACCAGGCTTGCTTCAGAGGTGAGCCAGCTGATCTTGCCCTTCTACCTTCTCCTGTTGGGCGACACTGCACAGCACCAGGGGGCAGACACCCGTCCTGAGCTCTGGGTCTCCCCTGGCTTCAGAGCCACAAGCCAAGCACCCTCTGCTGTTCCTAAACTAGCTCAGGTGTTCTGTTACAGGAGCCAAAAAGGCACTGAGACGGAGTTCCTCCCAGCCTTCCTGCTGCTTCTCTGACCTACCCTACAGTTCTCTGGACTGTACTCTTTGTCTCTGTGTCTTTCACTCTTTTTTCCCCCAGAGGAACTTCTGATTCTATAATATTAAAATGTTTTATGATTATTGTAATTGTTATAATATCTGTATGCATTGGACTCTATCAAATATTATCACAGACTTTATTTCTTTTGATCCTCATGCACCCCTATGTGATGGAAAAGTCAAGAACCAGCAGTACCATGTTTAACAAAGAAGTAATGGAAGTTTAGCAAGATTAGAGTCCTTGAGCTCAGGTCTGCCCAGCTCCCTGAGGAGGCTGTCGGTGGAGATCCTGGCTGCAGGTAAAGCTGGGGAGGATGGCAGGGGGTCCACCCAAGTCCACGGGCTTTGTCGTCCTGTGTCCATGTCCATAGACACTCAAGGACTCACTGCAAGAGCCACTTATGGGTGGTGCCACCACTGCTGTGCACAGTGGCGAGCTGCATGACTCCCTGTCACTCACAGCTCAGGGTCCCTGGGAATGGGCAGTCAGAGCCTCTTTTCCAGTTTCCATAACTGGGGTGGTGAGTCCCTGGCATCTACAGACTTGATGGGCAAGAAAGGATGGCAGGAAGTGCCTTAGAGAGCTGTTCTGAGCAACTTCCTCCCCACTGTGCTGGTGCAGTAATGGGGACGGAAGAAAACAACAGGGACGTGTGGAAACTGTAACACAGTTGGATGGGAAAGCAGAGAGTACTGCAAACACGTTCCCAGGCTCAGGTTGGACGAAGTACCTTTGCAGGTGGCGACAGGCACGTGCTGGCTGGTTAGGTTCCTCCCATGTGTTTTACACAGATGCGGAATCCATAAACACATTTTATGAATTTAAGTTGTCTCAAAACTTTTTTGTTCATGAGGTATTGTTCAGATTGGAAAATTTTTGAATCTCAACCTAGGGTTGTTCAGAATAATCTTAAACAGGATGTAGATTTACCTTGCTGAGTTCAACCTTAGATGCTATCAATTTGCAATAATGCACATTACATTATTTTATTACACACCACTAAGAAAGAAAAATGCCATGAACTCGCACCATCGGTTAGGAGACACATCCCAGTTTCAGAGATGTTGGCGTGTGGGAATGTATCCTCGAGGCTGCCATGGGGCAGGGGACCGGCTGGAACCCATTTCTGAGCACCTGCCAGGTGCCAGCCCTGTATTCCACACTCTCTTTAGTGAGCAAGAAATTCTCTTACCCCACACTGCAGAGATGGAGGCTGAGGCTCAGCAGTTAGATGATCTGCCCCCAACCACTGAGGCTGTGGACAGAGTGCCAGAGCTGGGCACACTCAGCTCTCACTCCCTGGGGAGTCTACACCCTTACCTAGAACTATGCCCAATTTCACCAAACTTCTCTGCTTTGGGATTAAAACTTCAATTCTTGGTGGTCTTTTTATTGATACAGTAACATATGGCAATTTGTACATTCTTTTAAGCATTATTTTTCTTTAGCAGTTTCTAAGTAAAGGTTATAAGATTTAAGTCACTGTACTAGTTAATGGCCCACAGAAAATTCTATTTTTCTGCTTAGGAGTCTTTACTAAGGAAGGAGATTTTTTATGCTATATAGAGAAGAAAATGTCCTTGTGCAAGGTCACCTGTCTGGGAAGTGGCTTGGCATGGCCTGGACTCCAGGTTTCTGACTTGAAACACAATGCTCTTTCCAAACCTGTAGCTTCCTATGACGTGTCGGTCCAAACCCCAAGGGCAGGGCACACTGTGGATTACCCCATAGTCATGCCACCTGCTGCTCAGAAGTTGGTTGAGGTTTTGTTGAGCTTTGAAAGAGAAGCCTCTCCTCTTGGGCAGTGACGTGTTCACAGGTTCTTTGGCTAATGTCTTTAAATGGACCGGGGCAAATCCCGTCAGGTGATTCATGCGTCACATTGGCATTCCAAAGAGTCAAACTGCACAATGCGCTTCGGACTTTCTCCCTCCAGCAATTCCAACTATTCGTGCTCACGTGTCCCGTCATGGAATCACGTGCCAATGTGGATATTCGGTTTCATGACACACCAGGGTTTCTGTCTGTGTGGACACAGACAGGAAGTTCAGGGCGACCCCAGCCCTGGGGCTCGAGCTGCTTACATCCTGGCTTCTTTGGCGCCACTGGATGGTCAGGGAGCACAGTGTCCCACACAGCTCACACTGTCGCCAGTGAGCGCAGCTTTCCTCAGAGTTCACGACCCATCACCATTTAGGAATGTCACACACGCTTTCCCCATAAGCCCGGCATTTCTAAAATGCCTTTCGATGTAATCCCGGAGGTTTGGATTTGGTATCTGACCTGGGAAGTCAGATAGCTGGCCAAAGTTACTTTTCAGTATGCCGTGGTACATTCAAGAGTGGGTCCAACCTGGGTCCCAGGAAACAAGCACCCTTCCTGCACCCACCAAACCCACAACTGGCAGAAAAATGGAAACCCAAGCATGTAAAGGAGCAGACCAGAACATCCCGAAGAAGCTGAGTTCTCCTGGAAGCTCTTTCTCCATGTTTCTATTTTATCATTCCCAATTTGAAAGTATCAAGGCAAAACTTATTCTAAACTAATTTAATAGCAGTGTTTGGAATGACAGCCTCCTATTTGTGAGTCTTGTTCGCGTCTTTACACTTCCCGGAGCAGCGCTTGAGAGCTTGCCTGAATTCCGCATTAGAGCAGAGTTAAATCTGTGCTGCTCGCAGAGGAGAGCCAGAGGGTATTAGCATTTCAGATGCTATGGAAGTTTGGTATGTTTGCCCTCTGCATATAGTGCTTATTTTAGTAGGGATGAAAGAATATTTTATAGCTTGGTATTTTTCTTTCTCTGTAAAAAATATCTGCTTGCCTCTGGAAGTGGAAGGAAGGGCCGAGGAGTCAGGGCGAGGGGAGAGGAAGGGCCGTGTCCCTCCTGAACTCCTCTGGCCTTCACGCCTGTGCCACACGGATGTCTCACCACAGGGAACGTGCTTGTTGCCACGCGCTGGCCCCAGGTCACCACCTCACTCCCCTTCCCCACGGGTGCTCCGTGTGTGGACTCCGAGCCTGCTGCTTTCCCAGTGCACCACACACACCCCACCAGCAGAGAGCGCGGGTGGCAGGCAGGCTCCTTCTGCAGCTAGTCTACAAGAAGGGGTTTCTGCAGGTTCCTTGCCCCCTGAAGCAATTGGGTTTAGGATGAAGACTTAAAGCCACTTGGAGTAATTAAGGTGTCACAAAACCAAGATAGAATTGCGTCAACTTGTGTTTCTTCACAATGTGCGTCAGTGGTTTAATAAATAGCTGGAGGGGTGTGTTAGCGAAGACACCCAGTGTTTGAAGTTGGGATGGCAGCACATCCAGCCCTGGGTGCCGCCCCGGGCCTTGGCGGGGGTGGCTCTGGTCAACCCCTTTTCATTCTCCTTCACCCTCAGGTCTCTGCTGTCTGCTGGTGCCACCTCCAGCTGAAGACCCGCGGACCAGCGCAGTGACACCGGGGGAGCTATGGTCCCCTTCCTCCACGAGGAACCTGAAGTTCACCTGTGGAATCATTTACTCAGTCAGAATGGGCAGGAGCAGCAGAGGCAGGATTCAAGCTGAACCCTCACCCCGTCCTCTTCTGTTTTAACAAGCTGCCTCTCTAGCTCATGCTTCCTTGTTACAAAGATGGTTTCTCACGTCTGTGTGGAAAAGTTTATTTATTCAGAGCAAGTTGTGTTGAGGGTGTTCGCTGCCGAGGGACAGGCATGGTGCTCAGGATGGAGAAGGAATGTCAGGAGGCGCGGCCTGTGCCCTGGGCCAGCCCCGCGGGCTGTCGGCACGTAGGCTGATCGTCTGTGGGATCAAGAGACTATGTAAGACTATTCCCATTGCTGAGCTTCTGTGATTCTGTACTGAGTCATTTGGATAAGTATATGCGATCTTTCCATCTTTACTGCTTGTCTCCCAGACCATCAGGTGAAAGAGAAACAAGTTTCGATTTAACAATGCAGTGTGACCTATGGAGATGACCCTGGTCGGCATTAGGAGCCCAGAGGTCCCTCCTCACGCCCCAGAGGGTCCCTTAGACTGACAGAGAAAGCCTGGGTCTCATGGGTATTGTTTCTAAGTCTCCATCTCAAGGACCTTCCACACACTTTTTCTTCTTTCTGATTTTTAGATAAATTTCTACATTGAAAACTAAGGTTTGACTGTCACTAGAATTAGGAGGCCAATGTCCCCCAATGACCCAAGTATTTGAGGCTGGGTCCCCGTGGAGGCGTCCCTGGGATGTAGTGGAAACTTTGGGAGACGGGGCCTGGTGTGTGGTCTTTGAGTCCCCAGGAGCCAATCCTAGAAGCTAACTTTTGACCCTGGTCTCCTCCTTGGCCTCTTTGCCTCCTGACGATGGGGCGGGCTGTTTGATCTGCCAGGCCTCCCACCATGCTTCCTCCAGTGAGGGCCCATCTGCTCGAGCCTTTACTGCCGCCCAACAGTCCACTCAAGGATGATCCCTGAAGGGCTTAGCCACTGGTGTGGTCAGAGGCCCCAGGAGCCAACCCTTCCCAAAGTCCACCTCTGCAAACTGCGCTCTGGGGACCAGGTCTTCAACATGGAAGAAACAATAACAGAAGGAAAGCTGATAAAAATGGTTCAATGAAAACGAGGCTTTCTCTTAAAAATGCATGTTTAGCGAACTGAAGCAGAGCTGGCACCTACACCCAAAACTGCCACCGACCTCTCTTTGCCCTGGGTACTGCTTTAAAGCTGGCCATTCTTCCGGCCTGGACTCCAAAGGCCCAGGCCTGGGTTTCTCCAGAAAGCAGAGGGGGCTCGGTTCACCACAAAGCACACAAGTCACTGAGCCAACTGCAGTGGCTGACCTTGTCTTTACCCTGATTCAAGTGAATTACAGAAAGCAACACATTTATGACCATTAGAAGCTTGGATACTGGTGGGGTAGTTGATCTTAAGAAATCATCTATTTTTATGTGTGATAATCACGTCGATCATTTCTTCTTAATAAGTTTTCATACAGTGAGATGTGCTGAGCTATTTAGAAAGGCCATGGTGGGGTGACCAGGGTTCCCGTTGCGCTGGTAAGAGAAGGGGGAGGGGAGGCTGGGCGGACCCCAGCACGGTGGTGATCGTCACAGCTGCGCCATGGTGCCCAAGGATTGACTTTGCCATTCTATCTGTTTAGCTTGGGTTTGACATCTTCTGTAATAAACATTTTGAAACAGAAATTAGGTCATTTTATTATCCGGGAGCAATCTTTTCCTGAGTTCATCGTGTCTTTTTTTTTTGCACTCCTGAATTTCTCTGCACTTGCTTTTCAACCACAGGGCCGCCATCCTTCTCCATGGACTATGGTTTCACCAGACGCATCCTGGTAAGGACAGTGGAGAAAGGAGAGTCCATTCCAAATGCGCATGCAGCAGAAAAGGGAGTTCCTGCCCATCGTGGAGCCAACCAAAGCCAAGAATCACCCCGTGCTGAGGACCCCAGGGCGTGAAGGCGATGTCTCCTGCATCACCAGGACAAGGGGCCACCCCTTCTTCCCTTCCCGGACATCTCCCTGGAATGCTTTGCTTGCTGGAAAATGTGAGGTTCCCCCAAAACAAAGATCCTTTTTCTGGAAAGTGTAACTTAGTAAACCAAAGAAAGTTTCTGCACTGAAAATCAACACAAAACAGCAAAGACAATAAATTCCATTTGTTTCTGACCTAGAACGAGGCCAACTCAGGTATGGGGAAGGACATTCTTCTGTAAGTATTCTGGGTCCTTCTTTAAGCAATGGAGCCCTTGAGACACGGTGTTTCTCAGCACAAACTTGCAGACCCACTAGGAGAAACTGCTGGCCTGCTCCAGAAGTGCTCTGTCCGGCATTTATCTAGAGGACGCCTGCTTTAACCAGGGACTTGTGAAGGAGGAAAAGGTTCATGCGGTGGTGGCTCCTAGTTTCAGAAAAAACAACATCTGTCTCCTTGTCCAAGCCAAGTTCATCCCTCCCTCCCCCAAGCCCTGAAAAATCTGCTCAGGTTCTTAATGAGCAGCATTTAATCTTTGTGTCATATTTCAGGCTCTTTGATTGAAACATATATTATATGTTTGACATGAAAAGAACTATTCTGAGGACATTTCCTCAGAATATTCATACCCTATTCTGTGATGCTCTGCAACTGGATTTCCATCTTATCTTCGATCAATATTTTGTTTGGTTCTAAAAGCTGCTGTGATCTGGTCACACTGATTTTCCAGGTCTTGCCTGTTACATCCTTCCACACATTTAAATGACCTCTAAGATGTTGCCGTCGTTTGTTGCCTTGCAAGTTCATCAAAAGCCCCTGTGAACCATTAAGGTTGGAGTTTTAGTTGGAAGATAACACTAGTATGAATCCAAGGAATTCATAAGCAAGGTAGCCTTCTCAAATCAGTATTCCAGAGCTGCAGATAGTATTCCAAGGGTTCTTGCTAATGAGCACACAGCAGTATTAATCTGGGAAACTCCAAGTGTTCCTTTGAATAAATCCCATTGGTTCCAAGTTGGGAAGTCAAGCTAAATCTGGCAGCTGCTCAAACAGCTCCAGGAAATGAGGCTACTCTGCACCCCAACCGAGACCACCAGGCAGAGACCGTGTCTACTGTCTTCCTCTTGCTAAAGCAGCACCCCGAACACGAACATGGGCCGGCCCCTCAGAAATGTAAGCATTACCATGTAGCAGTCAACACTGCACAGTCGTGTTCATCTGAGCCTGGATCCCAATGTGCTGAAGGAGCCCAACATGAGCGGAGAGAGTGAAGCAGGAAGTGCGAAAGTGTGATCCCGGGTGGCCAGGCAGCAAGGACACAGTGCCTCTCCAGGCTGTGCGTGAGCCCAGGGCATGGCCGAGGCCATGGTGACAGGCAGCAAGGGCACAGTGCCTCTCCAGGCTGTGGGTGAGCCCAGGGCATGGCCGAGGCCATGGTGACAGGCAGCAAGGGCACAGTGCCTCTCCAGGCTGTGCGTGAGCCCAGAGCATGCCTGAGGCCATCGTCCTCACCTCCTTTCTCCTCCATGACCATAGGGTCAGTTTTTCCTGAAAGATACCCTGGGGTTAAGGGTGTGGCCCCTGGGAGCTGTTCCCTCCTTGTGGAGTATACTCTTGCGCTGCTGTCCTTGGTCCCGTCTCCTCCACCCCAGCTCCGTCTCCCTCTTCTGCCTATCTGCCCCTGACTTCAAGTGCAGCCGCAGGATTGGGAGAAAGAATTTCCTGTGGACATTTAGCAAGCCCTTGCTGTCTTCTGAGGTTAAGTCAGAGGGGGTTCTTTGCTGTATGCAGTTTATTACACCCTGCTGGCTCTGCTTCCTTGATAAGCACTGATAAACTCAACCTCCAGGCTTCTGCCTTTATTGTCCCACGACCTTGGACACCTCGCAGAGACTAAGCAATGGTTAATTTGGCCGATGGGTCAGTTAGATGAATCAGGGGCCCAATTGTCATGTGAGTCTCGCTCTCGCGGCATGGAGATACAGGTGCACCTTCAGAAGCCCCAGCAGGAGGCAGCAGAGGAGGACACTAGCCATGGGGCTGTGGGCTACCGCTGTGCACGCCTCACCTGACAGCCACCTCTAAAGCCCTGTGCTGTCTCCCCTTCGTCTTCCCGTCTTCCCAGTAGCTTTACTTGTGTATGATTGACTTGTCATCAAATGCGTGTATTTAAAGTGCATGACCTGGTAAGGCTCTGCATATGCCTGTGCTGCAAAATGGTCCGTCCACACAGTCAGCCATGGGGTCCCTCGGGCCCCGTTGTGATTCAGCCTGCCCCTCTGTCTGCAGGCAACCGCTGGCTCAGTTTCTATGGTTTCGTTGGCGTTTTCTAAAAATGTATAGAGACGGAGTCACTGTCTGTGGGCTCTGTCTCTCCCTTCCCACAGCTCAGTGGCTTTGCGAGTCACCTGTGCACTCCTTCGGTTGCTGAGTAGAGCCTGTAGTGTGGCTGTGCAGCCCTGTGTCTGTCCATTGAGCTGCTGCTGGACGTAGGGAGGGCTCTCAGGGCAGGGCTGCCGCTCACAGAGCTGCTGTGAATGCTCCTGCGCAGGCATTGCATGGACATCCGCCCACACCCTCTTGGTGACCAGGGAGGAGAGGGACGGCTGAGTCATGTCATAGGTGTGTGTTTTCATTTTTATGAAGCTTCCAGTTGTTTCCAAAGGTGGTTTTAGCAAAAACAGTTCATGAAAGTTCAAGTTCCTCTACACCCCCAATGACTCCTGCTATCTTTAGCCTTCCACTTGACCAGTTAAATACCTGCCCAGCCACCCACCTCAAGACCCTGCCTGACTTTTTCCGATGGCTGACGGTGCTGAGTGCTTTCTGGGTTGTTGTCTGCCATCTTCTGCATGAAGGGTCTGTTTGCATCTCTCTGCTTCCTTTTCACTGAGGCTGAGTTTCGTGTGTGTTCTGGATGCATGTCCTTCCCAGGACGGAATGGCATCCTCGTGAGCTCCTGTCTGTTGCCACGTGTGTGCACTGCTTCCAGAGCACTCTTAATGACTTTGGCTTTGTGAAGTTACTCTCTTCTTCTCTGTCATTCTGTCTGAAATCTTGCTTTGCAATTCCAGTGAGGTGACTTTGGTTTTCTTTGGTTCATTTTAGCATGATCTAGTTTCTGTTCCTTCACTTTTAAACTTGCTCCTGTCTGTACTGGAGGGTTCGATGCATGCCGAGCAGAGTTGGCTTTGTTTTTTCCTAATCTGACCCTCCCGCTCTTTAGAGGAGGTGTTTGGTGGGTCGGCCGCCATGTTTAGTTTTGAAGGAACCACCTTACTCTTCATTTCTAATTGTTGCCTCTTTCCCCCCCATTTTCCTTTTCTTCAAGCCTTCCTTTGGATTGAGTACCTTTAGTAATTCCACTTTCTCTCTTAGATTATGCAGATGTAATAATAGTACATAGAGTGTTATGAGATAATATGCATGATGTTATATCAATAGAATGCCTTGTTTGTTGTCTTGTGGTCCCTTTGGAGCATACGGTGGGCATTTTGCCCTGTCACAGCCCAGTGCCCATGACATCACGGTTAGCACATGCTCAAAATCTGACTCCAGTGCACTTCCAGCTTCACCTCCTGACCTTTGTGCTAACATTGTCTAATATCATCTTTTTGGGGGGGGAGTGTACCAAGGGTTACACTCAGGGGCACTCAGTCACTATGCCACATCCCCAGCCCTATTTTGCATTTTATTTAGAGACAGGGTCTCACTGAGTTGCTTAGTGCCTCACTTTTGCTGAGGCTGGCTTTGATCACAATCCTCCTGCTTCAGCCTCCGAAGCCACTGGGATTACAGGCAGGTGCCACTGTGCCCAGCACAACAGTATCTTTATACAGATGGTATAAAGCCACATACCTTGCTAACATTTTGTTTAAATATTCAATTGAATAGAGTTTACAGTTATACACTGTATACTGCGTGTCCGCAGTCTATCCATGTAGCAGTACCTCTTGGTGGCCCTCATGTCCCTGGATCAAGCCTCCTTGTGTCATTTTCCTTCTACCTGAAGAACTTCTTCATCATTCTGCTGGTGGCAGATTCCCTCAGTTTCTATGTGTCCAAAAGAGTCTAAATTTCAGCTTCATTTTTGGAAGGCACTTTGCTGGTTATAGAATTCTAGAGTGACAGTTTCCCGGTACCCTAAAGCTGTTGTCCGGCTACTTTGACAGCTGCATTGTCTTTTATGAGAAATTGCTGTCATTTCCATCTCCTCCTCCTCCCCATGTGATGTGCCCCCACCCTGGGGCACTGTACTTTTATTGTTTTTTCTTTCCCAGTCGTAAAGTCCGTGGTACAGTTTTCGTCAGGTTTCTTGTGCTTTGAGTCTTCTGAGCTATTGGTGTCTAAAGGTTTCTTATCCAATCAAATTTGGAGAAACTTCAGTATCCGTTCCCCGCTTCTGTCCTTCAGAGAATCCCATTCCATGTGTTTGAGCTGCTGGGTGCTTTCTCCCAGTTCATGGATTCTGTCTCTCTCTTTACATACAAATATATAAAATATGCATATCCCTTGTGCGCACACGTTGCATGTTTATTTAGAATGCATACTTGTACATATGTGAAGCTCTGTTTCATGTTGGACAGTTTCTGTCTCTTTGTCTGAAGCTCACTGACCTTTCTCCCTGTTCCTAACTGTCATCTGCCCATCCAGGGCATTTTTTTATCCTCCTCTTGTTGCCTTCATCTAGACTAAAATTCAGTTCCGTCTATACCTCCCATTTACCTACTTAAGTGACTTCAGAGGCTGAAGCAGGGGGATTGTGAGTTCAAGGCCAGCCTCAGCAACTTAGTGAGGCCTAAGCAACTCAGCAAGACCCCATCTCTAAATAAAATATAAAATAGAGCTGGGATGTGGCTCAGAGATTAAGCGCCCCTAGGTTCAATCTCCAGTACCAAAAACAAAACAAACAAAAAAAACAAATAGAGCTATAATAACTACCTTTATGTCCTTATCTGCTGATTCTTACATCTGGGTCATTTCTGGATCATTTTCAGTTGGCAGGTTTTCGTGTGTTTCTGCTTTTCATTTCTGCAGCTTTTATCTTGTGTGCCACGAATGTGTGTGTGCATGTACAGATTCTTCATCCTGGTTCTGATAAGCTGAGTTAGCAGGAAACTGCCTCTTCCTTTTCGGAGCCCTTGGCCAGGAGTGGAGCCGTCCTCCATGGAGACCGAACCTCTCGCTCTCCTCAGGCAGGAACCTTCTGCATGCCCTGCCCACAGCCTGGGAATCCGGAGGTGTCCAGCCCAGCCCAGGGGAACAGGCCCTGCTCCTGGCCTTTTGAGTGTCAGATGTCATTGTCACTGATCCTTTGGGTGTGGCCCTCCCAGCCTGGGATGTTTCCTGACTGCAGGCTCTTCCTGATCCCTCTGAAGCGCTCTGCGCTCCCCCTGCAGGACTCTCCTGAGCTCCTCCAGGCTTCCTGCAGTTTCCACCTGGAGGGCCACCAGCATCCTGTGGCGTGGAAAGTCCTTCAGTAGAGCTTGTCTCATGTGCTCCCACCTGGCAGGTAAGCTGCCTTTAGCTGCATGGTATTCTCTCTCTTGAAATACATTGTTTCATTTGTATTTTGTCCATTTTTTGATTTAGGCAAGAAGGTGAATTCAGACCTTGCTACTCCATCGGGACAGAGCAGACATCTCTGCCATGTAAAAAATTTTGCATGAATTATATTACAAGTTCCCCCTCCATCCAAATTGTATAATGCAGCCCATAAACCCCTCTAAAATAAAAATAATAAACAAGCGTAAGGGAGATCAGATTGTAGTCTAACATGCAAATAACTGCATATTTTGGTAGTCTGACAGTGGTGGCCAGGGCGCGTGCTGGGCACTGTGCTGGAGAAGGTGACATCCTTCGTTCCTAAGTAGTCAAGAACGAAGACGGGAGAGGAGGAGACAGTAAGCGGCAATAGGAGCCCCGGAAGCCCGCGCCACCCCGATGGTTGCTTCCTAAGAGGGAAACGGAGTTTACTGGTGAAAAGGAGAGAAGGAGAAAGGAGAATGAGAAAAGAAACTGGTGGAAGGACTGGTGGGCGAAGAGGAAGGTGAGGAGATGCCGGTCCAAGCTGAGCTTCTGCTCTTGGACAGATGATTTTGAATCAATGATGTCCGCCGCAGACGGTGGCCTCTTCACGCCTATCTTGTGCTGCTAGGAAGAAGAAAAACAGGCATGACAGGGAGAAGACGGAGAGGGATGGGCAGGAAGGAGGGCGACACCTGCTGCGTGGCATGGAGGGGCCAGTGACACCGTAAGAGGGTGGCTCCCCGAGACCAGCTTTCCCGGACACTCTCCTCCACATGCTGGGAGGACGTGGAGTCGGCTCCCCACGCCCCAGGCCGGGCCTCCCGGCTGGAGCCTCCCAGGCCTCTGCAGGTCTTCCCGGAGCACAGGGCTGTACAGAGCTCCCGCCCTCTGCGGACGTCCTGCCCCTCACCGACTGAGTTGCAGCCCTCTGCTGTGGCAGGTTTTCTCTTTCTTCCTGACAGATGAGCGGCTTTGCTGTTGTGAGGGTGGCTGTGTGATGGAGGTCCTGTGCGTCCTCCTTTCATGGGGCAGGGGGAGGAGCTGTGGGGAAGGAGCCCCCACAGTGCCTAATACCCAGACTCCTATTCTGACCTTTTTTCTTCTAATGCCCCTCCCTCCTGGCGTCTGAGGCCCAGAGGAGATGCAGACACGTGGTGCCCAGCCTTACTAAAACGTTCCCAGGGAGCTGCAGGGCACTAATAGGTCTTATTATTCCCGAACACTCAGTAAAGGCCGCAGCGAGAGATGCTAAAATAAAATGAGCTGCTGTGTGTCCGCTTTGTGCAAAGCCGAACTCAAAAGACAGACCAGAGCAGGCAAATCATACAGATGGACAAAGGACTGTGGAACACAGGAGGAAGAAAGGGAGCGACAGATGGCCCACTGCGCGGTTCTTTTCTCTGTTTTCTTCCAAGTGTATTCTTCTGGCTAGGGACCTCAGGACACTCCAAAAGGGATTTTTTTGTTTTGTTTTCTTTTTTCTTCTTTCTCTCTCTCTTTCTCTGTGTTCCCTTTGCTTGTTTGGATTTAATCAAGGTCTGCTGTAAACAGTGAAGCCAAGCTTCCCTTAATCATTCTTGCCATTATGGGGTTCAAATACAAAACTCCTGCTTAAAATTACAACTCCACTTTGATGAGAAAGTGTCCCAATCCACTCCGTTTTACATTTTTTTCCCCATTGGTTTTTCTAAAACAGGACTGGAAAGTGCTAATAGGGTGTTTTGGAACTCAGAGTTCCTTGTGGTTTTCTAAGTCCTTAAAAAAAAAACCAGAAAAACAACAAAGGTCCTCATTAGTGCCCTATCACCACTGATCAGGGCTTATGTGTGACGAGAAAATTAGAACCTTCACAGGAGGCAGGCAGGAGACCAGAGGACGGGTCTCACCAAGGGAGCGTCTCCAGGTCAATGGGATTGCTGGGACAGAATATTCCCCTGCCCACGTGGGTCTGGATGGCATCCAAGTTATTAATAGCTGTGGTGACAGGACTGTACATTACATCGTTTCCCCTCAACAGAACGGAACGTGAGGCTGAGGGGACTGTGACGTGGAAAGCCTGACGCTGGCTCCGTGGGCTGGCTTTCTCCCTTCGGGGTTTTCTGTCCTCTGTGCTTTTGCTGCTGCTCCTGGGCAAACAGTTTGGTGGCTGATGAACATGGAATGACCCCATGGAGACAGTCTGCTGGTACAGAGTTGAGACAGGCGGATGCGTTTTGGTCTCGCTCCCAGTGTAGACAGGGGACGTGCAACAGCTGGGTCCCTGGTGTTGGTTGGGTCCATTGAGAGAATGAATCTGCACCTTTCCCCCTGGCATCCTGGGACCCCGGTGTCTTCCTGGGCCGTTAGACATTCCCTTCTTTTAAAGGTCATCCAGACGTCACGTGCCATGGTGGAAGCTGTCCCGTGACTTTGTTGAGCTGGTGCTCTCAAGTCGTCTCTTCGCTCTCCTTGGCTGCTGAGGCCACAGATCTGAAGTGGAAGACTATTTTCCAACTCAAATCAATTGTTTTTCTCGTGGTTCAGAAAGGAGCTGCTGTCTTGGGGGCAACAACAGATCCCTGAAGTCACTTTTGTGTGTGTTTGCTGTTTTGTAAACGGATGTGCTTGTTCTTAGAACATCCTCATTACTTTGAATGAGATCCATCCTTCCCTCTGATGAGACACATCTCTGACTTCAGAGACTGCGTCACTTTTAGACTTTCTGGTTGGGACAAAAGCAATTTTGGCTAGTCTGTCTTTGGACAAAAGCATCAATCATCCAATATGATAACAATAACATTTTAGAGCTGTTGCTTAGGGATTTTTGACACGTCTGTGATTACCTTGTCCCCAGCTCTCTCCCAAAGGCAAGCTAAGAACCATCGGGCCAGAATCCTGATTCCTGCCTTTCGCACGCAGTGAATGTGGCCCCTCCGGCCTCTGCTCTTGGGACACAATGACGGCCGACCCGGTAGCTTCATCTTTTCAAGGCAACAGAATAATGGCAAATGGGACACACACGCGTTTCTGCATTTCCTTTCTTTACCTGCCGGCTGTCCGAAATCGCCCATGACAAGCAAGAGCGAGGTTCTTGGGCTCCTCGGAGAGCCACAGTGGTTGAGTAACAAGGCAGGAGTGACTCCAGGTAAAAGAAGGAGAAGTGATGCTTGACATTAACTCAGTTTCTAAATTTTCCTTTCTGAATGCAGCCCGTCCATACCACCGTTGGCGGGTTCCTGCTCGGGTTGTTACAGGAGGAGCCAGCGGGTGGGCGGAGGCTCCCAGCTTGTACCTTCAGCCCCAGAGCGCCCCTGCTCCACCGCGTGACGCCCGGCCTCCTCCTCCTGCGTGGGGCTCCGAGCACCGCCTCCTGGGTATGGCCGAGCTGCTGGGACCCGGGGCTGCTCCTGCTCTCAGCGTCCCTGCTCGGTGGGCTCCTCTTAGTGTCCCATATGAAGGGTCCCTCTCCGGGCCTGAGTATCTCCAGGCCCAGTGTGCTGCTGGCTGGGTGTGTCCTCGCTTTCCCGCCAGTGAGCTGCTGCAGACACTTGCTGTCCCGCCACTGGGAAGCCTGGACCCTGGGCCAGGCGCTGCTTCCTGCCTCCCTTGACTCTGTGTCTGTTTCCCTCCCCTCTGAGAGGCCCCGGAGCCCCAGTGACACAGGCCCATGCACGCATCCACCAGTGTCCCCAGAGTCGTTTTCATGACACGGTGCTACCAGCAGGGGCTGCGTTTAAGGTCTCTGAACTATATTCTATGAAGCCTCGTTCAGAAGCTGCATGAATTCATTTCTTTTATTTATTTACGCTTTATTGTAAACCAATGGGGTACAACTTGTTTTTCTGGTTGTACATGAAGGAGAGGTGTACCATTTGTGCATTCATACATTTACACAGGGTAATGATCGATTCATTCTGTTATTTTTCTCTTCCCCCACCCCTCTTTTCCCTCTATACAGTCCCTCCTTCCTCCATTTTTGCCTCCCTCCCACCCCCCCATTGTATGTGATGTGACCAGCAACCTGATTTGAATTTTGTTCATTTGTATCTGAATTTAATTTTAGAATCCACTTTTTATAGTAAAGTGAGCAAGATACAAATTCAGTCCTCCTTCTGAACGAACATGGTGTTTCCAAACTGGTGTTTATAACTCACTTTTTCTATTACCTCTTTTGTGTGCCTTAGCCCTCAGCCAGGAGGACTCTCACCTTGTAGAGGACTCTGCCCTTGAGATTCGAAGGGTCTAACTGTCCTGTCACACTGTCATGAGCTCACACACTGGACACACCCACGGTAGCAGATAGCCTCCAGGTCCCTTGGAATCTCACCACCCGGCCCCCTCCACCGTATTTCCCATGATAATAAGTGGACTCTACTGTGACCTGGAGGGCCACAGCAAAGGTTCTCCCTTGGATCTAAAGTCCCCGTATCGAAAGAGCCCCTCGTGGAAACCACAGCAAATCTGAGCCTCTGCTATCAGGTGAAGAGTGAGCTTCATTTCTCTCCAACCCTGGGTCCTCCCGCCACAGAGAACGGGGACCTCGTGCTAGTCTCTGTTTCAGACACTGCATCTCAGTGGCCAGGTCTCCTTCCTTGCATGGGGCTGGCTCCTGCTGGCCCCACAATGGGGACTTCAGTAGTCGATCTCACCATCCTTCAGGCTGAGATGCTTCTGAGGGATGAAAGCCACTAAGTCCCACAGGTATCAGTCCATTGCCTATTTCTCTGTAAAATAAGGCTTTTTAACCCTAGAATAGTCATAAAGCATTCTATCATTTTATGGATGGTATTGCTGGGAGAAGGTAGGCAGGGAGGGATGGCGACTCCAGAGCCAGAATAAGCGTCTGTGTCAGAGGAGATTCATCTCCTCCAGGACGGAAGAGGTCCCTTTTACTGGGCCTGCCACAGGCCCCTGTCTGGAGTGTGGGTGATGGGGTCCCAGTGGGTGCTCAGCATTGTTCACAGGGGCTTCCTGGTCGCCGGCCTCCCCGGCTCACCGCACCCTGTCTCAGACCACCCGCCACTCCAGGTCCTCTCCCTGGCTCCACTCCGCCTCACCACCAGGCTTCCCACCACTGGCGGCCTGCTGAGATACACAGGGTCCCTTAAGCGAGGGGGAACACCAAGGCGTATGTCAGAGGCTGATCGACATCACAGAGAAATAACACGCGGAGGGCAAAGGGCAGACATGAGGTGAGACAAGGATGGTAAGGGCCGGTCAGAGAGGGCGGCCCGGCCAGGGCGGGGGACAGCGGGCTGAGGAGGTTCCTCCTCAACTGATTGCCCACCTCCTGGGTCCACGTGCAGAGATGCGGGCGGCGTGGCTGAGGTGCCCTCGGTGCGGCAGGGCTTGGGAGAGGGTGCAGACCTGTTCACCTGCTGCAAGGCAGGGTCCCTGCTTGGCAGAGTTGGTCCTCCGCCTAGGAGAGGCAGGAATGGCCCCAGGAGATAAGGAAGGAGCTGTCCCTCTGGGAGGCTGGGTGGCTCCGGTACTTCCCCTCCCTTCATCCCTGTCCCGTCCTCGGGGCCCGCACCTCTGCAGCCAGTGGCTCCAAAACCTCCACATGTGGGACCAGCGCTGACTCTCGCCTCCCTGCCTCACAGCTGTGAGATATAAAATGCTCTCTGCCTCCTCACTGTGTCCTGAGTGGAGAGCGAAGAGCCCTGGACTTAACACTGCTCCCTTTAAGATCTCTAACAGGACAACCCTGTGCACACTGCATGGCCACTGTCCCCTCAGCTCCCGACAGTGGCAGCCTTGCAGTCCACCAGAGCTCCTTCAAAGAGCACGTTATTCCCACGCCTTGGGATGGTCTACGTGCCACTGGGTTCCACTGGACAGCCAGTGTCCTGCCCTCTGGTGCTGGCTGCATCCTAGCTCCCCCAAGTGTAACTGGGGCAGAGGGAGAGTCAGACCTGCTTCCCCGGGCGCCTGTCCCCTGCAGCCACCTCGGCACCGATTACCATGCTGAAGAAGGCTCCAGGAAGGAGCGGTCGACTCAGCGGCTTCACCCACATTTTTCACAGGATGTCGAATGTCTTGCGGAATCTTTGGCAGAGCAAAGTCCCCAGTCTGAGCTTTAAGGAAAGATTCCTGAACTAAACACCCGGGTGGGGGTGAAAGGACAGAATTCGACCAAGTCGGGAAGATGGCTTCAGAATGGAAAGCCGCTGCCGCCCAGGATGGCCGGGTAGCAGGCGTTGGCACCGTCTGTGTGTCCTGCCTCTTTCTCTGGGTGCACCTTTTCTCAAGTTGAAGTCACTGTGCTTTGTCCAGTACTGGCGAGCGAGGGCGCTGTCCGCCTCTCTGCTGAGGCAGTGCAGGGTCTGCAGACTCTGTGCTGCCACCTGAGGGCAGGGCTGAGACCTGCGGCTGCGGGTGGCACTCGACCTGGTCTTCTCTGGGAGCGGGTGGCTGGAAGCTCTGCCGAGTGGCTGGAGGGTCCCTGGTACCCAGCCTTCTCAGTCCACTTGGGCTTCTGTAACAAAATGCCACAATAAGGTGATCTACACCACAGATCTGGAGGCTGAGGAGTTCCAGGTCCGGAAGCCTGCAGGTTTCGCGTCTGGCAAGGGTCCTCTGGGTCATCAGCAGCACCTGTGTCTGTGTCCTCACATGGAGAGAGGGACAAAGGATGCCCCTGGAGCATCTTTAACAAGTGTACTGCTCCCATGCCCCAGGACGGGGCTTCATGGCTTACAACCTCCTGAAGACCAGCCTCTTAACATGCTTCAGGCTCTAACGTGAATTTGGGGGACACCAGCGTTCAGACCACAGCAGCTGGGTACGGCTTTCCCTCTGAGGGGGCTTTATATGCCTGACCCCAAATATTCTGCTTGGCCAACAGCATAAAAAGGGGGATTTCTGGGGCTGCTTTCCTGGTCCCTCCTGAGGGGGTGATTTAGGTAAGCACCTTCAGGAGGTCCTGATGTCCTTGTACCTCTGTGAACACCGTGGGATCGGCAGTCATGGGCAGCGGCTCCCTGCCTACACACAGGTCATGGTGTCCTTTGCCATGCTACTGCTGCCGTGCCCTAAGTTTAAGTGATATTTTTCTCACATTTCCTTGTACATCAAAAGTTCTCCGTGGTGATTTAAGTGTTGAAGAAGCACCCCCTCCATTATCTTTAGCGATCAGGGATGGGCATCACACATGCTATCTGTGATCCCACACCCTGAAAACTCCTCGGCTAGCTCTGGTCATCCCTTCATGCATCCCTCAGTCAAAAGGTCACCAAGGTCGCCCTTCTCTGTAGGCCAAGGACCATTCTAGAATCTGAGGATACAAGAGTCCGTAGGTCCCCACACTTTGTGGAAATGACAGAAATTATGATAACAGATGATGACGGGTGTCGTAGGGAAGGCACATGCAAAGAGCTTCTGAGAACAAGAAGGAAGAGTCATTCAGAAGAAAGCAGTACGTCTGACCTTCCCCTTCTGGAACCTTCTGCATTCCACATGGTAACAGTTGCGCACTCTCCTCATTCTTACCTGCCTATGTTTAGGATTCTTATGTCTCAGTGTGCATGTGATTTTAGAAAATATTCCACAACTCCTTCAAATAGGCCAGGTTTTCCTCTAGATTTTTCTAGTAACCTGGCACTTGGCCTTCATGGCACTCGATAATGGAGCTTTCAAACAGCCATAAGGGGAATCACTTCCCTCGTGTTCCCACTGTAGGTGACTTCCTGGGAGCAGGAACTTCATCTACTGGGATAAGACTGTGCACAAAGGCCACCTATGCCCTGTGGGTGGGGGGACATAAGAAATGTGCTCGATTCTGAACACGTGAACTTAGATCAGAGGCTCCACACACAGGTGGAGGAAGACGTCCCTGCGCAAGTCCTAGTTCACAAGTCCTGTTTCTCATGCGGGAAGCGCAGGTCGAGATGTCCAGTGAACTGGTTTCATTCTCAGACTCAGGGCTGACACAGGATGAGAAACACTTTCCCGGCTTTCTCGCCCTGTGCATCTGGCTGAGCAGGGGACAGGTCGTCACAGCTCTGTCAACTCCTTCGGCCTTGGTCAGGTGGTGGATGGCCATCGCTGGGGTGGGAACACTTCCCAACTGCTGCCACTCTCAGGGCTGTGGTCTCGCTCCTCACCAGATGAGCTGCCCGGTCTACAGTGCTGATGGGGAATGCTTTTGGCCCTGTGAGTGATGCTTTCCTAACAACCCGAAAAAGGAGAGGATGTAAAGTGGAAATAAATGAAGGCAAAAGAGAAGCCAAAATGAGCCAGAGCAAAACCCCACAGGCAACAAACAAGGAAACATTCAAGAAGCAAACATTGCTCTGAGAGTTGGAAGACGAAATGGAATTCTGGAATATTTGCCACTTTGAACTGTCTTCCAGTGGTGTGCTTCTCAGGTGTGCTTATCGTTCCTCACTCAGAGAGCACACTGAAGGCAGGGAGCTCGCGGCCACTGTGTTCTCCCAGAGCAGTTTTGGTTTTGCTTCCTTCTACCTGGTATTCAAGGCTTGACAGGAGCCCTGGAGGCTTAGTCTTCATCAGGAGAAGGAAATTCAAACCAGTTCAATGGTAGGTATAACAAGACCTGTAAATGACTTTTACATAGGAATTTTGAACCAGAATAGTTACAAATGAAAATATCAGCATGACTTAAAACTGGAATAAAGCAAATTACTGCTCAAATGCTGAAGGTACTGGAAACCCCAAACTAATGACATGTGTTACATCTGCATAAATTACAACCTGTAAGAGTCAGGAGCTCCATTGCCTGAGAGGAAACTCGACAAAGGGCGACCCTATCATCCTTTATGCTGCGCTTCAATCTATTTTACCAAATAGAGCTTCTAGAAAGTAGGGCGGAAACAAGCCACAAGATGACCCTCATAGTCACACACTGAAGCACCACATGGCTCCCACTAATGCGTACAGCTTTCATGTTTTTATCTACTAGTTAATTTTTTTTTCAGAATTTGTATATTAAAATGCTCGTATACTCTGTGGGCTGGATGAGACTTGGAAAGATGCTGGGGTTTTTTGTTGTTGCAATTTTCTTCTCCATTGCCCTTAAGAGGGGCTATTCCAACCCATTCTGAGCAGGTAGAATTCACTCTAATGTTGAGATTTGGGGGAATTACCTAAGGATGTCTAGTCACCTATTCCACTGCGCATGCTGGAGAGGCTTTGTCTCAAAGCCAGCTGCCTCTCTGGAGGGGACATGAGGACATCTCAGGATGTCTTTGAGGCCCCATCTCACAGCTTCTTCCTCCCCTTTTCTGGAATGGAGAAAGTCCTGTGAGATTCTCCTTCCTTGCAGTGGGCTTTGCCCAACAGTGGTCCAACTGTCCTTTCTCCATGAGGATTCCCACCCAGTACCCTGTTTAGGAAACATGGACGACATGTAGATGGGCTATTTTCAGAGAGAGAGTTAAACCTCAGACACAGGACATGTGAGTTCTGCCTGCTGGGGTGAAGGGCGGTGCTTCATTTTGCAGAGCAATGGAAAGTTCGAGGACAGAGCCCTGGGTCCAGCTCTGTGTCAGACAACCTCAGTTCATTTCCTCTGCTTTCTTACCTCCAGTTTTCTAAACTAAATAAGAGGGATGAAAGCACTATGTTTTGTGGAAGCATCGAGATAAGAAATTGAATAAAGAAGTGACTTGTCCTGCCCTTTCACGGCAAAGCGGGGTGTCTGCACACAAGTTCCTCTCGAGGGCTGAGCCTCACATTTGGCCACGTGCAATGTCCCCACCAGACTGCACTGGATGCATGTCGCAGGCATGCAAAACTCTTATGGCTGACAAAGATCAAAGGTGCCTCGGGACTGGCTGCCTGGCGGTGAGGTTCGCGTTTGTCCTTCTGTGTTGACGCCGTGGGTGTTTGGATCCTGGTGCACACCTGTAGCCACCTCTGCTCCTTGTCCTATTGGTACCTTCTGCAAAGAATCACTTCCTTTTCGCATAGGGCCAGTGCCGTCTTGGTTCCTTCACGCCTTGGCGTCACCTTTCCTTGATGAACAGCAAAGCTCTTTTACTTCCTTAGCCTCTGGATGGGGTGGTGAAGTTCAAAAGTGTGTTTACACGCACTGAGTTGGCTTTTATCAGAATGAAAGCATGGGAGCCTCTGCCCTTCAGTTAAGAAGACAGCTGACTTTGCTGACCCCTCTCAGGCATCCTGCGGCCTCTGTCCTGTGACGCTGCTCCACCTGGCACGCACCGGCTGGGCCCTCCGCCGTGAGCCGACAAGGAAGGGATGGTTGAGGACTTATTCTTTCGTGCCGGTGACCACATTTGTAGGGGAGTCTCAGTCCCCTCTTCACCCTTGTCCTGGGAGGCATTTCCTGCTGGGCGTGTGTATCAGACCCTGCCTCCATCCTGTCCATATACCCACCAGCATCTCCACCGTTTTCCATGTCTTTCTTTGGAGCATGCAGTCGCCTGATGGTTGGGACCAGCTTGTGTGGGCCCCTACTGCCTGGGGCCCAGGTGCATGTGTCTCCCTGGACGTTGCTGGCTTTTGCTGGTTTAGCCATCCAGTTGCCTGGGTTTGGTTCTCCCACCCAAGAGTATCCCATCTCTTCACTGGTAAACCCTGTCTCTAGAGAGAAGCAGAGATGGAGTTCCTTCAAGCTCTTGGAAATTAAATTGATAAAATAGGAATGGATTTATGAGCTGCTGAGGAAGCAAGGGACACTGGAGTCCCATCTGAAATAGAGGCCACACCATGGAATGGGATGTGGACTCAGCAGTTCCTGAGACATCACCTCTTGGTGCTTCACCACTGACCTGTACCTACAATGATGCTCCATGGTCACTGTGTCCTTGGTCAGGCCGTGTCTCTTCCCCTTGCATGTGGGCTAGGACTGTTATTTCATCCTAACACATAGAATGTGGCCCAATTAATGGGCTGTCCCTCTCTTTGTTCCTCTCTGGTTCTCCCTCACTTGCTTGGGAGGAAGCGAGATGCTACAGTATAAGCTACTTTGTTGAGAAGGAACCTAGGATGGTCAGCCAATGGTGAGTGAGGCCCACAGCCAACAACCCAACAAGAACTGAAGTCTGCCAGAGCTACGTGATTTTCCCGTCATACCTCAAGACAACCAAGATGAAGCCCTGATTTTAGGCCAGGAGAGAGCCAGAACCAGAGGGTCTGCCTGCCTCATGAGAAGCGTGGGGACGACGCTGAGTGTTTCAGGCAGCAGAGTGCTGGAGTAAGTTTGTCACACAGCCACAGACGACTAACATGTCTCTCCTTATTATCTGGTGAACATCCGGGACAGGGGCTATAGGTCTGGTCTTTTGAATGAAGCAATTATTTGTGGGTATACAACTGGTGAAGTTTTTTGTTTTTTTTCCCTGAAGAGTTCAGGAAATAGTTTTCTTAAAAAAAAAAAAAAAAAAAAAAAAAAAAAAAAAAACAGCTCTGAAAAACAGCCAATGCCTTTTAACCAGCTGCAGCTCTTGGTTTTCAAAGTGTCTGTGAGCAACCTCAACAGGCTGGATGAGGGACATCACTGTGCTGACTGCAGTAAACCGTGAGAACTGGAGGTTCAACTTTTGCTGGTGATTTCTTGGCTGTAGCCCAATGTGTCAGGCAAAACCATTTCAGCTTCCATGTTGCTGCTGAGGAGTGTCAACCATTTCTGGGTTGGATCTCACTGTCTACAGCCTGGACCCCTTTCCAAAATTCTGGGTCCATGTTTCCTCTACTTGTGAGATATTTTGGCTGGATATCCCTCAAGTACCAATACTGTCCAAAGGGAAATCACTTCTTTAAGTCAACTGTCTCTCCTCATTCGGGACATTTTTTGTTTTTTTACCAGCCATGGCTAAACATCTCCAAAGCAAGGCCACCATGTCCCCCACTACTGAGCATCCTCAGGGTGTGGCTGTTCCTGATTCTCTTCTTCCGTTGCTGTTTTTCTCTCTTCATCTTGTGGTGGAGTGGTTTCTTTGACCAACACCACTCTTTCTCCTTCCTGAGTTCTCATCCTAACTGTGTTTCCCAGTCTCTCTTCCTGGGAGTGTTCGCCATTGAAATGAGGAGTTGCTGCCTCCTGTGTGCTGGTCTGGCCCAGAGATGCCTCCACCATGCTCCTCGGTGCTCCCGCACCTTCCTCTAAAGGGGTGAAAACACACTTAGCTGGGGCCGTGTGCCTCTGTGAGCCTGGGCTCTTCTGAGGGACGGCTTTCCACCTTCCCCTGTGCCAAATTAGCACCCTGTAAGTGTAACTGAGCAAGAATTTAACTTACTGCTTAGACTCTTGGTGGTGTCTCCAGATAACCCTGGTGATACACTGGTGTAAACCATGGCCATTCATCACCATCAACCAGGAGCTGGCTGGCCCCAGGTCAGTACGTCCTATCAAGTTTGCTTGTAGTTGCAGTCAGAACCTGGCAGCCATGAGGCACAGGTCCCTGGATTCTTGAGTGACGGTGTGGAGCTGGCAGACCTTGGCCCGTGGTTCTGGTTAGATAAAATGGCAAAACGGGCTTGCTGTGTGCATCTGGCAGCTTCTGCGGAGGCTTGTTAAACAGTCTACTTGAGTAAAAAGCATAGACAGGGATGCAGGCTTAAGACAAGTATGTAAGCTGCTTATTAGTGTCAAATGTCAGCTGTCAGGACTAAACCAGGAGATGGAGCCACTCGAACCTCTAAGAAATGTTTGCTTTGAGACATTGCAGGCAAACATCTACGCATGAGTGGCCAGTTGGGATCAGGTAAGGCAGAGAATGTGGGAAGTTCCTACTTCATCTCCTGAGAATACATCTGTAATGGGACCCTAGATTGGGAGACTCAGGTCACCACGTATCACGTCTTTGGGGCTTTGCCTTTCCCTCCAGGCAGGAGGATGAGCATCCAGGGAAGGGGTGAATGCGCATCAGAAAGAGCATCACATCTGATTTCCCAGCTCCTGGCCCTCCATGCCCATCAGTATTTGTGGCCAAGCTTATGGGGATTGCCTGTGGCCTCTAACCTCTGTCACCAGGGAGTTCTTTTTGATTTTTAGAGCATGGACTCTCATCCTTTCAGAATAGTGGCTAAACCTGAGGGAATGACAATGGTTCTTCAGCCACAAAAGGCAGTTGTGATTTCAGGAGGAAGGAGTTCCCTACCACACACATGGGCACATTGCCTACATACACCAGAAGGGTCTGGAAGTGAGTCTGGTATCATTAGAAGAAAGGATTTTGTTCAAAAGTCCTACCGATGGACAGCAGGAGGCTCCTGTGGGATGCGTCTGCTGCTCCTGGTCCCAGGAAGAGCCAGTCGGATTGATTTCAGTCTGATAGGTTCCCCGTGCAGGCCCAGCAAGGAGACGGCTCCTCAGAAGATGGCAGAGTAAGACTTTACAAGTAATCGTTTTAGATCATGGACCTCCGGCCCCTTTGCTAAAATCTTAAAAGATCAAAACCTCGCATTGAATTTGGTTGTCTTCTATTTACCTGTAGAGCTTTGATCTCCCTTAGGATTTATCCATAGTTTGACTCTCTTTCATTTTCTTTGGACTTTGGAAACCAAATGGTGACATCAGGAGAGTGTGGCCGAGCACACAGGCTCCCAGCTTTCCTTTGAAGCAGTACATGGCCCCAGGGCCATGGGGAGAGGCAGGCCTGGCGGGTTGTCTGTGGACCATGATTCAAAGGACAGAGAGGAGAGGATATATTTGGTGGATTCCTATTAAAAGACAGCAATGAAATGAATGCGTGGATTCATTCACCTTTAATTATTTTCTTATGAGAAGACATCAAAATTTTCTTCTGCCATTGTTATGATCAGGTAAGCCACATAAAATCCAGATCATATTCAGATAATGTCAAAGCATATAGCATATAAAAATGATATTTAAAGCATAAATACACTTCAAAAACACAGGAAAATGAGCTGAGAAATTAGAACAGGTGACAGAAATGTATTGTAGGCTTCTAATAAGACTTACCCTTTGAAAAATATCATCTTTAAAGTTTACAAAGCATCCTGGATTTTAGAGAAACTTATGGAAACCACAATAATAGAACATCCCAGGGGTCTGCAGCACTTAGGCAAAGTGAAAAATCTACAAAGGTAATTCTTTCTAGTCTGAGGCCCAGCACACTGCGCCCTGATCTGCCATCCCACGGAACCTTTGTGATTCACAAGGACAGCTGGCAGGGTAGAGCATTGTTTGCAGCAGAATTATTTTACAGAGTTCCTGCTTATGAAGAAGATGTAAAGGAAGAAGAATGACAGTAGAAATTATGCTTTTAGCTTTTCTGAAAGCAGTGAACTTACCATTCCACAGTAAATAGAAATATAATTGCTTTCATCTTCACCATATGGATTTTTGTGTGTTGCTAAAAACAATTTGAAAAGTGTATTTGAATTATGATAAAAATTTATTTGGAATACAGGTTTTTTTCCTGCCTGGATAATTTAAAAATGTTTTCATTGAAAATTTTTTGATGAGAATTTAGATAACAATTCCATTAACCTCTCACCAAAATAATACCTTTGCGGTGTGGGGAGAAGGGCCATTGGAAGTGGTGGTGGGGTGGGGCCTGCCCCTCAGAGGCTGGGGCTCCGCAGCCTTGTGTTTGTCATCGAGGTGTGAGTCGAGCTGGACGGCTGGCTGGACACAGACATCTAGGGAGTTTTGACCGAGGTTTATCCATCTTTCTAGACTATGGATTCATAATATGCTTTTTGTTCAACTTGCATAATGTTTTATATGTGAAGTCTGTTCACAAATCTCAGATTTTAATTGGTTGTTACCTTTATTGAGTAGATTTATATAATCATAATTCTACTAAATTAGATACTACTCTTTAAGAATAGTAATGATGTGCTTTTCCACCCCAGAAAAAACATTTTAAATCATTTTAACCCACTGTAAACATTCTGATAGGAGTTTTTAGAGCCCTCTCATAAATAATTTCCAAAAAAGCAATAGGATTGGGTGCTATTTGAACAGAGGGTAATAATTCATACCAATTATGTTGCTAAACATAAGGTTGCAGGCCCAATAATATATCATAATTCATACCTTATGGTCTGATGGCAATTAAAATACCATCATTATTTTGCAAACATACATAGCTGTTGGAATCTTGCTTATATGGAATAATATGCAGAGCTTTATGACCCAATAGTGCCTCTGTCTGCTTTCTTACAATGGAGCAATCATTAGCCATTCCAAAAGGAGCTTTAATACACATGAAGACTAGGGCTTTGTCTCCAAGGAGTCTTAGTCGTCATACCACGATAAGGGCTGTGCTGTGGAGGCCCCACTGATCTCCCTGCCAGGTAAGTAGAGAGGTGCAATCCTGTGGTGCTAAAGTAGCGAGAAAGCCACCATCTCTCTGCAGGTGCAGTGGGCTCAGCTTCCTGCTTTCGGAGGTTGATAACCCTTGAAGGAGGCAAAGGCCTCCCTGTAGAGGTGAAGTAGCAGCGTCTGACTGCTCCTGGCACCTACGGGTGACTGTTAGGGGACTCCGCCGGCTCTGCAGGCCCTCATGCTGTGCCTGGTGAAGAGAGCGGTAGGATCTGTACCCACAAGGGGCGTGGATCCCTAAAACAGCATTGCCACACAGTTTCACACAGCCCTGTATCCAAAAACTTCTCTTGATTTTGAGTTTTTGAAGACATATTTTGATACGATCATAAAGATGAAGGTTTATCTTTTAGTGGATTACTTAAAACTCTGAACTTCAGTTTTGGTATTTATACAAAGATGATAGTGATTACCTTGTAGGCATGTCAGCATCTCGTGATGTGTGCTCCCAAGAGGACACGTTGACACTAGTCCCCAGCGTGGCACCACAAAGAGGCAGGGCCCTTGGGACGTCCTTGGCCATGAGGCGGATCCTCCTGAGGGCACCATGGCCCTTGTAGACAAGACCCGGGAGCTTCCTCCCTTCCTCCTCTGCCCTGTGAGGGTGCAGGAGATGCCCATCTGGAGACAAGGAAGGGAGTCCTCGCCAGACACCAGATCTGTGGAAGCCCTGAGTTTGGGCTTTCCTAGCTGCCTTTGGAGCTCTAGGGATAAACATCTATGCTACCCAACCTATGGTATTGGTCATCGCAGCCCAAGCTGGACCTTGTGCTTTAAGGACAGTGGGTCCCATGCCCCTGGGGCACAGCAAGTGCTCTAAGGACTTAGGAAGCCAGTTTTCCTAGCAGCAGTCAGGAGTAGCCCCTGTTACACCTGGGGCCCCATCAGCCCATTACGTATGTATGTGGGGGTGCAGTTCAAACTTGGAATTCAGCCAAGATCTGTAAGTGCCTGTGACCAGCAAGGCCGACCACTGCAGCCCCACCACCTGGGTTACTCCCGGCCAGGGTTCAGGGAGTCAGAAGTGAGGGGGATGGTGGGGACCTGGGAGGGGCAACTCCAGGCGCCGCCACTGCAGGCCTCCTGGTGGAGGCTGGGTGGCAGCAGTGCATCACAGTCACAGTAAACATGCCTCAGCTGAGCCTTTGTGCATCCTCTTGCTTTGACACTTGGGGCCTCTGCTCTCTCCCAGCTCAGCTAGACAGAGCAAGTCTTCAAATGCCAACCAGCCATTCAGGGCCAAACCCAAGCACCTCCTCTTCAGCTCTCACGGGGCTGAGATTCCAGGCCTATTTACCTGCCCAAACCACCGGAGGGCCAACAACCAGGCACCAGGCAACCAGGGCCGGCTCCTGCATCGGAAGCTGGTGGACACTGCTCAGGGCAGCCCGTGCTGGGCGTGGTCCTCCCATCTCGCCCCTCTGCAGATGCTGCAGTGCCAGCTTTGGCCCCTGGCTTCCTGCCTCCTGCTTCCTCACCAACCCTGGCTCTTCCCCTCACGGCCCTCCTGTGGTGGTGAGCTGGTTTTGTTGGGGTTTCTGGAATCTAGCACACTATATTTTGAAGTCAGTGGCCTACCGCTCTGTTGGTCTGGCCATACCTGAACTGCTGGAAAGCTCATATTGTAAGACGAGCCCCCGTGAGGCTGAAGTTTGCAAGTTGCCGTGGAGATGGACACGTTAAGGAAGGTGGGAAAGATCCCTCCACAGCCCCCTGCAGCTGATCAGAAAATGCAAGTGCTGCAGGAGTCAGCACAGCCCCCAAATAAGTAGGCGGCAGAACACAGTTGACCCTTTTATTGGCACAGTAACTTTGCAAAGGCTGGAACGGATAAAAGGTCTGTGTAGCAAGACAGGGGGCCCGGGCACTGCCCGGAACTTCTTGACAGCCAGCGGAAGCACGGGGGACAAGGCCTTGCGTTACAGCAGGTGAGGGGACACAGCAAGTGAATCATGCAGTGTGGCTCGCGGACGTCTCGCGATGCTCCGTGGCTGCAGGAGCGGGGAGGCTCCGCCTGCTCCTCTGACATTCGGACCTTGGAATGAAGGTGGCCCTTCTGCACCACCATCTCTGAACTCCAAGCCGTGAGTGTGAGTGCTGCGACCTGCCTGTCACTATGGCAAAGCTGGGGGGGGGGGTGCAACCGGGGCACACAAGCCACTTAGGCAGAAACGCAGTGCAGGAGAGCGGCCTCCAATAGAGGGAGCTAGACGTGGACTCGCTCCGGCCTCAGCAGGGTGGACACCCCAAAGCCAAAGCAGCAGCAAGCTCGAGAGTTCCAGGTGCTTTCTGGTAAAGAAAAGGTTTGTAGAGGGAAGAAAACTAGAAATGACCTTTTAAAATCTGTATTTTGAAGAGGGAGCACCACCATTTGCATAAAGTTATAAAATACAATAATAAACGTGAATAATTACCAGGTTTGTGATTCCAATAAGACACACACACCTACAAAGAAAGGAAAGATATGGACCACAATAAATGCTCGCGAGGACAAGGCTGTCGTGGGGCTGTGGGGACAGCACCGGCACCGGCTGCCTCCCACACTGCTCCCTGCCCCCTGGGCTCGCCCACGCTCTCCTCAGCCTCTGTCCTTTCCCAGGGGCAGTGCGACCCTATAGACGTGGATCCTGAAAATCTGAGTGTTTTACCACAAAATAGGTAAGAAAGAACAAAGATGCGCGCGCGCACACGCACACACGCACACGTCTAGCCAGCATCAGCGTCCTGTGCTCTTCTGTGCGGCTGCGTGGAGGGAAGGCCCAGCGTGTGTGGAAGGCAGCTGCCTGTGGGGCGTCTGCAGCCGCTAGGCAGTTTTGCTTGGGGTCTGCAGTCCAGGCCGTCAGATGGTGGTGTCCCAGAGCTCAGAAGGCAGCCTGTTGCAGGAGGCCCCTTCAGGCTTCTTCAGGAGAGTGGGCTTCTTGCAGGGAGGCGGCGGAGGCGCCCGGGGCTCGCTGTGGCACAGGGCCTGCTGCCAGTCTCCCCTCTCCTCACACAGCTTCCGCCTCCACTCCAGGAGCTCTCGCAGGGCCGCGCTCTCATTCTCTGAGAGCCTCAGCTGATGGATGACCTGTGGGAGGAAGAGGAGGAGCAGGCGGTGGCACCTGGCAGCGAGTGCGGAGTGAGAGCGCAGCACCTGCCTGGCGGTCAGGCCCCGCACGGAGGGGACGACCCACCCAACCTGGCAAGGGCGGTTGCTGCCCAACGGAATGAGAGGAGGCAGGAGGACTGGTCGGCAGCAGAAGCACCTCGGGGTGAGACAGGAAAGGTGCCTCAGTCCCCTGCCCTCTGCCCCATGACTACATGGCCTCACGACCTCATGATGGCTCACATTCCATCTGCATTTGTCTGTAATAGACACTCTCCTACAAAGAGCGTCCTCAAAATTCCCCCCAGTCCACCCACGGAACTAACACCCGAACATGACTATCAGGGTGACAAAGACCCCTTCCGACCACGATGCTTTCATGGACCTGGCCAGGGGGTCTGTGGGAAGAGCAGTGATTTGAATCATGGTTATTCTGACTCTCTTGTATCTGTGTTTGTGCTGGGAACTTCCTGTGCGAAGCTGTAGGTCAAGATGGCCCAGTTGCTATGGTGACGTGGGCCAGAGGAAACCGCACAAAGACTCAGAGTTATATCAGGCAGGACCTGGAGCTCAGGCACCAGCTCCCAGGAATAGAGAGTTCTGAGCATAACAAGATAACCCTGATGTCTTTCCACTCCTGCATCCTCATTGCCTGCTATGCTAAAACTTTCCCCCAAATAACCTTCTGATGATGAAACCTATATAATAAATGTGCTGGGCTAGCTTTGGGTCAGCCAGGCACCATTAGAAGCTGGCTACCCACCTGGGCCCTGCTTTCCTCTATGTGCATCTGTTTGTCTTTTCTTCATCCTCCATCGCCCCTCACCTGGTATTTTCCCTGAATTAAAGGCCGTGCTCTGAGAGGTGAGAGGGTAGTGGCAGGTCCATTGACAGTGCAACAGAGAACTCTCCACACTCACACAGAAACGGTTTCCAAGCACAGGCAAGAGACAGCCACTAAAACGTCAGGCCTGAGGACACCTGCAACCTCGCTGGGGTATCAAGTCATACTCCGTGTTGTGGTAGTGGCCCAAAGCAGTCTGTCAAAGTAACAACCCCACATTCTCTCAGACTGTAAGCCCTCAAAGAGGAGAACTTCGCAGGAAGGCACCAGATGTACAACTGGACTGGCTATTTCCTCTTGCTTCACCGTGGTGCCTGAAGACGGGGCTGTGCCCTGACTTCGTCCTGGGCACAGGGTGAGTGGGTTATGCTGCTGTGGGGACCACTTTTCTGCTGGAAGCCAGTAGTCCATGACAAGCTAGGTATTGTGGACACCAGTTTTGTGACTTCTCTACAGTGATTATGTCAGTTATATTAGTCAACGTTTCCTTGCAGTGACTAAATACCTGACAAGAACAAATGAAAGGAATAATATTTACTTTTGCTTATGCTTTTAGAGGATTCAGTCAGGCTGGCTGACCCCACTACCCTGGGCCTGAAGTGAGACAGAAGCATCATGGTGGAAGGGTGTGGCAGGGCAAGCTGCTCTGTCATGGAAACCAGGCAACAGGAGAGAGCAAGGGCTTGGGAGACCAGCCCTTCCAGAGCACGCCCCAGGGACCTGCTTCATCTAACTGGGTCCCACCTCAGGGGTTCATTCGGTCACCCATGAGGCCAGTGCCCTCGAGAGCCAATCCCTTCCCCAAAGCCCCACCTTTGAGCACATGGGGCTTGGGGAACATTCTAGAACCAAGCCATAGCACTGGTTAGAAAGAATGAGATTCTGGAGATCAGACTGCAAGGACCATGGAGAAATGAGAAAGAACAAGAGGTCTCATCCCCTCTCCCAAGCACCACGCACCATGTTCCAGTCCCACTTCTGCCCAGCAGCTTCCCCAGCAAAACAAGAGCAAATAAATCATGTCAGGGTGAAGGGGCTGCGGCCCTCAGAGTGAGAGAGACCCCCTGAAAGCAGCCAGGCTTGTCAGTGTGCTGGGTCCAACCCTAACCCACTGCCGAGCCGCGGCTCCCCTGCAGTGGAGGATCGCAAAAGATGGAATCAAGGAGTCCATCAAGACAGGAGCCGTGAGGTCAAGCTCATAGTCAGAGCTCATAACTCAGTCTCTGGTCTCTGGAACTGGTGACAGCAGAAGTCCTCCACACTGCATGTAACAGCAGCAGTGAAGCCTGAGCCCGGGCAGGACGCTGCTGGTTTGATCCCTACGGCAATCACTAGGCACCGTGGAACGTGGGGTCAAGGCCAGATGGTCTTTAAAAAGGCACTTGTTGTCAGTCTCCAGGACTGTGCCAGAATCAAGAAGAAACGAGAGTTTTTGCAGGGCAGATGCTGTGGAAGCCAGAATGCCTCTAGTGTCAATGGAGTGAGCAAAGCGAGCAGGGTGGGGGGTGTGCATAAAATGTAGTCAGTTAATGCACACTTCGGCACCTTAGAATGTGCAGGCGCGGCTCTACGTGCCTGCCCGACGCTGACTCATCACGCCTCTTACAGGACTGGCAAAGCAGGTCCTGTTATTTTGTGGCTAAGGAAAACGGAGGCACAGAGAAGGCAGGAAAGTCGCGTGGAAACAGTGAAGCCAGGCAGTCTGGCTCAGGACCTTGGTTCTGCATGCACACTGCTGACCACCACCCGACAGTTGCTGTCCAGGCTCCAACACATGCCAGGATCAGAGCCTCCCACACTACACTCCTCTCTCCTCCTCCTTCTAATGGAATCTGGTGATATCTATGAGTCTCCATGAGTGGGTTCTTGTTCCTCCATCACCCTCCACTCGTGGAAGCTCTGTCGATTCCATGGGCTGTTCCTACACGTTCCTCAGCTCACAGGCAGCATACAGCAGCGATTTCTGAAAAAGCAGTATCACCAGATTTATTCCTGTGAAAGAGCATTTAATTGGTGGAAGAATATGTGTACCAGTTCAGCTGATTATTTTCCCCAAACTTTTCAAGACATCCTTCTTAGGTGACATAACTTCATGTTCACATATATAGGAAACAAAGTCAGGATCCCCCACCTCTGGATAGCACGGAGTACATCAAACAGGTTACGGAGGGTTACTGTACCCAGTAAAAAAGGCGTTAATTACAAAAGTCATACTTTTTAAGCATCTGAAAGTTCTGCCCAAGTGACTAAAGTCCAGATGGGCAGAAGCTTTCTGAGGTGAATTGGTAAGGACCAGTTGCTTTTCTTTTTCTTCCACAGGTCCAGAGAGTCTTTTTTGACAGGAGGAGCAGCAATACGACATTTTGACATGGGCCAGGACTAGAGAAACAAGTTGGAAACCTGGGGAGACTCCGGGGAATGGCCACTTCCAACATCTCACTGGTTGGGCTCTTCAATGACTGGGCCACCGGAGCCTTAGGCCAAAGCTTACCAAGAGCAGAAGGAAACCCTCTCTAATGATGGAGGTGCTTCAAGAGCAAGAGGCTGACAGGGTGGTGGCAGCCTCAGGTACCAGACGGTCTCATCCTTAAGACCTTTGCCAGAGGGTGACTCTGGGTGGGGCAGGAAGCTGGAGATGAAGCGGGAAGTCTGAAATGCAGAGCTGGGTCTCTGAAGTCTGTTGTTAAGGAGCAAAGGCCTGATAGCACTGTCAAAAGCACAGGAGGGTCAGCAAGGACTGGACGGAACTAGAGGCGAGCAAGCTTCCAAGTCACTTCTGACTTGATTTCTGACCTGATTCAGATGATCAGCCCTTATCTTAGCTTCCCAGGAAAGGACAGCAGCACCCTCTTGGGTGAAAAGAAACGTCACCCACAGTGCCTGTAGCTTACACGCGATGCTCAGTATGCACCCAGAAATCACTACGCATGTGAAGAGACAAGATGACCAATAAGAAGTAAAGGAAGTTCACAGGTGATGCAGAGATTTGGTTTGGCAGATAAAGATTTTGAAATGCTTAAGAGAACAGAGAAAATATGGACCAGTAGAAGAAGTACCAGAAATAGTCATAAACATGAAAAGAGTACAAGAAGCAGAAGAGACAGAAAGAACATGGCAAACCAATACAGTCCCCAAAGCTGGGGGAGGCATCAGTACATACATTTAAGAACCTCAGCAGACCACATGACAGATGAACACGCACGCCGCCAAGAGAGGCAACAAAAACAAACCCGGGGTATCACACTAAAAGTGCTGTAGGACAAAGAGAACAAAGCTTTAAGAGCTCAGAAGGAAAAGATGCTCCACATTCAAAAGAACCATACTGAAAGTGAAGACTGTCTCATTAACAGAAAGACGGAAAGCCTGAAAACAATGAGCTGATCATATGTGGACAACTTACAATTTTAATTACAAATTTTTATTGAGTTTCAAAGGAATTTGGACAAAAAAAATGAAGAGATGTGTCATCAGAAGTCTTCATTAATAGAAAGACAAAATGAAGTTTTTTTAGGGTGAAGGAAAATGATCCCAGATGGAAAAATGGAAATTTAGGAGATAATTGGTAAACCCATGGGCAAATATAAATCATATGCTTGAAATGTCTGATGGACATTAAATCATAGAGAAAACACGGACTTATGCTCACAAAAACTGCAAGAGCCAGAAGGGATTAAATAGAGTTGAGCCGTCTTAACATTGTAGCAGAAGTGGAAAAAAGGTGAAAGGAATAATCGGTTAGAAGGAGGAGAAGGCAGCTCTATCACCTGTGAATCCCCCAGGAAGAACCCCGGAGGCACGAGCGAGAGGTCACGTGAACCACAAAGTAAAAACCACAAAGAAAAGGAAGACAACAAATGTTCAGCTAGTCTCAAAGGAAGCAGGAGAGGTAGGGAAACATTAAAAATAGAGACCAGTTTCTAAAAGAGCCAGCGGAAAACCAGACAGACTGAGTCCAGACAGCCATTCCTCTCCACCTGGTGGTGGGGCGGATTTGCTGGATGGCAGCTGAGCGTGCAGCTCGGTCATCCAGTGGGAACGGAACACGTCCACTCGGTTTCTCCTGAAGGCTAAGTTTTTCATGGTGACCAGACTCACACTTCCCACCGAGCAGCCCTGCAGCCTGGGTTGGTCCAGGAAGAACTGAAGCAGCCACAGGCTGAGGCTTATCCTAGCCCAGTGCTCGGGAGGGGTCCTGAGAGAAAAGGCCCCAGATCCTGGAGGGACCGTTTCCTTTGTGGAAAAGAGAAATGCTCTGTACCCTTTGAACACTTCTCATTGTTTCCTAGGAATATCTGATTCCAAGGGCATTAAAAGAGGTGAGACTTCTGCATGCAGACCACTGGAGAACCCTTTCCCAACCAGAATGTAGATGTTTCAAATAATGCATGGAGTGAAGTTGCAGAGAACACCACCGTTGAATCAGTCAGCAAGGGTTTCTCCTAGTTCCTTGGTCTGCAAAAATCTGATGCTTGCAAAAATCAACCTGGGCAGGCAATGAACTCTTTAACTGAGGGATCCCATAGAGCTAGTCCTACTCTCTAATGTAGAGATGAATAGTTATTGAGTAAAATCTACTAGGCATGTAAGCACAGTTGCCAGAATGGCACAAATGAGATGCTAAAATATTAACATTATTGATCTTCATTTAAAAAAAAGAATGTTCACAGGTTAAGTCTTAAATGAAGGTTAAAATTCTGTGTAAGGATATGTGATAGGCCACTGCCGTCAAAATGGCAGCATTCAGAGGGCATTTTAAAACCATGATCTGAAGAGGCTCCAAACAGGAAGACAGTATTCCCCAACGGATCGTATTTAATCTGCTTTATTTAGATTTATCAAATCTACTAGACTGTGAAGCAAGAGGAAGCCTATTTGTGATGGTGGAAGAGCTTTAATATTTTAGAACCAATGCAGCAACTACAAGTGTTATTTACATGGTGGTCAGTAATCTAGAAGTCATGAAAAGCATCTAACACATTATTAGACATGGTAAAAACATCTAAATCAGTGTTTATCTGAATTCTTTTAACTCTTATGTCCTAGTGGTAACCAAAATCATGCATCACTTCCTTTACCCTTATTTGATATTTCACTATCAAGTAAACAACATCATTTTTAAAAGCAATAATGAGCCAGGGATGGTGGTGCACACTTGTAATCTCAGCTACTGGGGAGGCTGAAGTAGGAGGATGACAAGTTCAAGGCCAGACTCAGCAACTTAGCAAGAACCTGTCTTGAAATTAAAAATAAAAAGGTCTGGGGTGTAGTTCAGTGGTGGAGCACTTGCCCAGCAAGTGCGAGATCCTGGTTCTCATCCCCAGCCCCGTAAAACTGGAAAAGCAAAAAAGGCAATAATGACTTTGTAACAAAGGTGTTCATTCTGCTATTGAAGTGGAACCATTTTGTTTAAGAGAGAAGAGCCTTGGAGATTAGGGATGCCGCCGCTAGGGAGTGTGGAGTCAGTGACTCCGCACGGAACGTGATTCATCCCGACCTGCTGGTACGTAAAGACTCCATGTTAACATGGCGGACTTGGACCTGCTCCCACTGCTTTCAAAGATCTATCTTATCCTCGCCACTGCAGGTAACCAGTTTCCACCTCGTTCTTTTTTTTTTCTGGTCGATGTCATGCAATAGTCTTTGTGTATGATCATTATCTTTCAGAAGTCAGAGATGAGTGTTGACCTGGGAAACAGGAAGCTGGGCGTGACTGCCACCCTCTGGGCCCGCTGCAGGGAGCTCTGGGCCCAGGGAGCACAGAGTAGTCCCTCCAGAAAGGAGCTTTGAGACAGGCACACCCCTGCGTGTCCCACTGTGTCCCCCAGGCAGAGGCAGAGCGGGCAGGTGGAAGGGGTGTGTGCTCACTAACTGCTCCTTAGCCCTCTACCTGGGAGGGGCTCTGTTGGGGAGGTTTCCAGAGGAAGCAGCCTCGGATCTGAACTGAGAACGTGACATGACCACCTAACCAGTTAGAAAAGGGAACTGATTCAGAAGAGACTTCCACAGACTTGATGTATCCAAGTGCCAGCCAAGACAGGGCACTTCCTTCTTTAACAGGACTAACAGATCCACACTGAGTCTGAAGCTGGGGCTGGTCACCTGAAGGTATTTCTGGAAGACCTGGACTCTGAAGCCACTGCCTGGGCTGATCCTGAGATGGCCCCAATTGTGAGCAAGTGCATACTGGCTGGCTTGGCTGGCCGCAGAGTGGGAGCTGCCAGCACCCACCTCCAAAGGACTGGCTGAGGGTCTTGTAAGTGACATGTAGAGGTGACTTACATGACTGCCTTAAAAATGTGCCTATGTACACGACTTCAGTCCCAGAAACTAGGGAGACCGAGGCAGGAGGATCACAAGTTCGAACCCTGACAACTTAATAAGAATCTATATCAAAATAAAAAATAAAAAGGTTTGGGGAATAGCTCAGTGGTAAAGCATCCCTGAGTTCAATCCCCAGTACCACAAAAAACAAAACAAAAGAGAAACAAACAAATCAAAACAAAAACCACTACATGTGCTATACAGATATGGGTGTTGTGATTTTGTCACTGTTGGCTCTTGACTTGAGAAGTCCCTAAGCATTGCTGAATGGGGATAATCCTGATGCCCAAATCAGATAATGCTACATGAAAGCACTTCTCACAGTTTATGACCCTGTACAAATGTAACCCAGTTTTTCCTTTGTAATTAAAGAGAAGATCTCTAAACTCTTAGCAAAACATTAGAATCATAGCTATGATTTAAATATGATTTTAAACTAAAGGAAGTTATACTGAAAGAAAATGAAAAGTTTAGAGCTTTTTTATTTTTAAAAATAAAAGTAAGATTTTAAAAGTTAGAGGTAAGATTTTTTGAAAGTGCAGACTGATTTTGGTGAGTGTGTGAATGCTTGGACCATGTTTACAAGGAAGGAGGCACATTATCACCATATACTTCACTTGTGGGTTCACTTTTCCTACATGTGGCAGGTGGCACCTCACCTCTGTGGGGTGGGGTGAAGGGGCAGGGTGCCCCCAGCAGCACCAGTCTAGCCCTCAGGAGCTCTCTTACCTGAGATGCCCTTCATACTTCACGGTCTCACAGAAGTCCCTTCAACACACAAGAACCTGTTAAATAAGTCCCCAGGAACTTACTAACAATGCTCTGCTGCTTGGAAATCCTGCCCTTGTTTGCCGTGGTTTGAAACAGACCTGGGTGAGTTTGGATGGTCAGTGAGTGGGGTCATGGAGAGAGCAGGGCAGGCATTATAGACTTCCTGGTGGCCTAAGAAGACAATCCTGTGAGCTTAAGGGATCATATGAGCTTATAATATGTCCGGAATTATTATTTTTGGATGGCATGATGGGGGATGGTATTATTCTACAACAGGCAAAAAGCACAGGCTTTTGGAAATGTGCACAGGGTCTCTTTCAGTTTGAATGTCTTACAAACCAAATTGTTTAGTGGAGGTGCTAATAAGATAGTCGGAAAGCATTCTGTGATTTTTAAACTTGACATTCAAAGAGTTCTGAAAACCTTGGGAGCTCTTGCCACTCAGAGTGAGGAAGTCACAGTTTACAGAGAGCTGGACAAAACCATCCCTCGAGACAAGTGACAAATGGGTTCACTTCATAATCCTGGGGTCCAGGGCAATATTCCTAGACCCACCTGAACGTGGGCTACCGTCAGGCAAGGGGCAACGTTTTCATGTACAGCCGCCTGTTGGTTGGCATCACAAAAACAGGGCCCTCTATCATTGTCTCCCTTCTGATCCTAAGGATGGATGGCATAATGGGAAAGCACCCACTGCCTGTGCATGCCTCTGAGCACCAGAACTCACAGTCACCCCCAGCACGTGAGAGCAGATGCTGGACTATCATGGTCCAAACCCATTTCCCATGGGACTGGAATGCTGACCCCCAAAACATCCCCTTCCTTTCATTTCCTTTTATTTTGGGGAGGGGGTACTGGGAATTGAACTCAGGGGCATTTGGTCACTGAACCACATCCCCAGCCCAATTTTGTATTTTATTTAGAGAGAGGGTCTCACTGACATGCTTATCACCTTGCTTTTGCTGAGCCTGGCTTTGAACTTGAGATCCTCCTGCCTCAGCCTCCGGAGTTGCTGGGATTACAGGTGTGCGCCACCACAACCCGACTTTCATTGGTTTTCAACAAGAAGATTCCTTTATGGAAACAGTAGTCCTTAAAAAATTGTAGTGCAACCTCAGACACAGGTGATTGCTACCTCAACAGCTCAAAATGCAGTGAAAGGAATAGTTCCATTCTGTTACTGGGAAAGCTTGCTGATTTCAAGTCAAGGCATTCAAGATGTGGATTTGGTTTCCATTTCTTTGCTCAGATTGTAAAGTATCTTGTGTTTTCCAACGTCCAGAAAGTATCAGTTAGAAATGAGAATAGAGATTGATAAAATGATGTAATGATTTGAGTTCATGCAAGTTCTCTCCTTAAAATGAGACGCATTCCACTTAGTGTGGGGGGGGGGTAAAAAATACATGAGGTCCATCATTTCCATTTCTATTTACCTGTTTTCAATGATTTCCTATTATGCAATTTAAAGAATATTCTATGAGATGAATGAATGAACTTGAGAAAAATTCCCATGACCTTCCACGAATGTACACCTCTAAGGACAGCATTTATAATGCTAAGTTGATCATTTGCTGCTGAGCTTTTTACCTTAAGTCTTTCTCCTCAAGGATAAAAATAGTCTTTGTTAAATAATTGAGATGTAAAATTGTATTGCTGTTCATTTGTCACAGAATTGATTTTTCTATTGACTATTCACCCAAAGGTGAAAAGAGGCATTTACTGACATTTATGGAAATTACAAGAGGGAAGTGTCTTGGCTGATGAAAAGTGAATATCAGTGTTTCAAATGCAAATCCCATTTCTACTCAGTGCTAACAAGGTATTGGAGGAAAAAACATTAAAAACGAAATCTGAAAAACACTCCATAAAACCAAGGTCCACCAAAAGAAATCCTGAAATTATTGCACAGAACAGAATAAAAATAAAGACAAAGTGTGACTAAGGGGTGACAGGTGTCACTCTTTTCAAAAGATCAAGAAAATGACCTGAAATTGGAGATGACATTTGTGGTTACCTGACAAGTTTGGGTCCTTCCTAACCCAGGAGACCCTCAATGCAGGCCACATGTCAAGGTCACCCAAGAATGGCTTTACCAGGTGGAGGGGGATTTTAATTTCATACTCTATCTGCATGCTTTGACTTCCTAAAAATCAAGAACTATTCTTTACTTTTATAAGAAGTAGCATTACATTGGGAAACGGTATAATTTCAATAGACATTTATTTGAACTTTGCAGTTAGTTTTAACTTCATAAGTCATAGTTAAGAATAAAAAGGAACTCAGAAGAGTGCATGCATTTTTTTTTTATCTTAACTGAAAGTTACAAAATAGAAATTTAACCATTGCAAAGAATGTCAAATAATGTGTGTGGCATTGAGGATGTGGATTTTGTATTGTCATAGGGTCCAAATGAAAATAGGGAATAGATGAAACAAGTATCTTTTATACTGGAAGCACGCAAAGTACTAAAATCCCCTTTAAAATATGTTTCTTGGGGTGATATGGGAGGCTTATTCCAAAAGTAAGGAGGTCTGGCTGGGGATAATTAATGTGCTAGATCTTCTGCCTTCAAAGAATGCATGTTTGTATCATTCGCTTGTAAAGTAATCTCCAGGGACACTCTGCCTCTCCACGTCCCTGCATTCAGCCTGTGGCAGCAAGTCCTGCATCTTCTGGCCACGTGGTTGTCCAGCCTCATCTCTTCCATTCTCACACAGAGGTTCTCTTTCAACACAGCAGATGTGTGCAGAGCACATCTGTAATTCTGTTTGTCCCCATTTGTGTGCCCGAGTATAGAACCCACAGCCTAAGGCAGGCCTTCGAAGCTTCTCAGTCCCATTCAATACCATGTTCGTACTGCTTTACATCCATGACACAATTTGATATGGTGTCATTCTAGGGCATACAGACATGTGAAATAATCAGGTTAAACAGCAGTGGCCTCATTTCATAGACGTGGAAATTTGCCTTTCAATCCCAAAGTCACTTGGCTAGGAAGTGATAGTCAGAAGGCAAATTCAGGTACTCTGAGTACAGCCAGCTCTGTAGGCATTGATGGCGCTGTTCCAAGAAGGCCCCCTGCCTGCTAACCGGCAAACACATGTGCTTAACTGGCGATAAAGTGGAAGTCACCAGGATGGATCTGTAGGACTTAGCGAGATGCACCCTCAAGGAGCTCCGTGCAACCTGAGTGTCAGGACAGCAGCGGGCAGCCATGGGGCAAGTGCACGGCGTGGACAAGACAGGAACACGGAGCTGTGTGGGGCGGCCAGCATCGTGTTATTCAGAGCGACTTGGGCAGTGATCACTGCTGCCGGCACGTGGAGGAGGCGATGCGGGCTGAAAGACAGCAGGACCCGTGGTGTGGTGGGGGCTCAAGAAGAAGAAAGGCTGGGGTGTGTGATAGGAGGAGAGGGTCCACACTGTGCTCACCTCTACCCTTCCGGTTACACAGGACAGAGAGAGGAAAGCGCGAGATGTGGCCTAGGACTGGAGAGCTGGCTTCGGGGCAGCAGCAGAACGGTGGATAAGGAGAGGAGAGGGCTGGTGAGGAAGCAGGAGGGGCGAACCCCAAGGGCCAGCCCCTCCTCGGGGGACGGGGACAGAGGACTGCCAGGTCGGCCAGCATCTTCATTTGCTTTGCTTTGCTTTGCAGGATGCAGTTTACCTATTAATTTATTAAGTTCTCTTTTTTTCCCTAGAAACAGCAACAATTCCTGTGTTATGATATTAAGTATGATTGAATAAAAACAAGGAAACCATTCTTATGAAACTGGATGCTAGTATTTCCCAGTCCAAGAGGATTTTGAAATTCAGCCAACAGAGCAAAGGGGCACAGAAGAGCAGTCCCAGGCCGTGGACTCTCTGCTGGAGCAAAGCGTCTTTTCTCTTTGGGTGTGAGTCCCTGTTTCCCTCGGGTCACCAACTTGAGAACTGAAGGCAAGCGAGGTACTTCTTTAGAGTTGCTGAAAACCCTCAAGGTCCTGAAAGTCTCTGGACATTCCTCAGGGTACTCGTTTTGCCATGGGGGATTGACCGTGTTACTGAAGGAAATCAAGTTCATCGATTTTGGGGGAAATTTTTTAAGTTACAAACTTTATTTACACACGTGGAACACTGTGTCTGTGCATGCATGAGTGCATGTGGTGTGTGTGTGCGAGACAGAGAAAGAGAGAGGTGAGCTGGGAGTGCCACCGATCAGCATTTTCTGTTGAAGTTTCTGATAAGCAGTATTTTGATAATTGTATCATTGGAAGATATGAATAAGCATGATTTTCACTAACTTAAAAGAGTAAGGATTGCTAAATAACGGAGACAAAATTTAGCTAATAAACTACTACATTTAATAATGTTCAGCAGCAGTAATAAAATAATTACCCAAAGAAATGGTGAAGAGATACCAGGTGGGTTGCCCAGTTTATTCTACTGGCAGCTTGGCACCAGGGAACTCGGTCGCTTTTTCATAATGAGGCCAGAAGCTGATGGGCAGACGCCTTCCATGTGCCCCGAGCTTGCCAGCTTCCTCCTGGTTCGGGGGACACGGTATTCAGCTCTAGGATGGGGTCGCAGGTGGGCAAGGGAGGTCTGTACTATGACCGTGGGAGGCGGGGTCCCTGCCTGTGGCCCCCACTGCATTGGCTCATCTCCTTCCCTGAAGCCTCCCACCCTCAGAGACACGCTCTCACTCGGTGCCCGAGAGGAGGGAAAGATTCGGCAGGCGCAGCACGTGCTGCTGGGACCTCAGGGCCATCACAGCGCCTGTAAGGCACAGAGCAAATCCTGTGTGTGACCGTGCTGAAGGAAGGGAAAGCGGGTGTCAGCAGGGACAAAGAGGGACGGGACGAGATGTGCCAAGGTGGGCAGAACAAGAGCACGCGCCTTTAAATCAAGACTTCTTCCCCAAAATAGATAATAAAAATCACCTGTGAGTGTACAAAATTAATTCTACCCACTTGGGCTTCAAACTCTGGGCTTTTTATATCATTGACTTTATGACACTTTCCGACATCACAGTTCGTCTGGTTTAGAACCCATTCTGACAGAGTCAGAAATACATAATGACAGTGTCAAATCACAATGCAATCAGAGACATCAGAGGAGAGCCAGACCCACCAGGTCCCCCAGGGTCACAAGTAAACCCCCACCAGAGTCAGCAGATTGCATTTCCCCACAAGAAGGACCTTTCTATTATTTAAGCCCCAATTTTGCTTTCGAATTTGTCAGGAAATATGGACCAGGCTGTCGGGAGTCCTTCATCCTTAGGTACCGTAAGCAGGAGAAGAGGAGGGTATCTGATATTTCCCACGTACGGGAAAGGCAAGCGGTCCCTTCGGCTTTCACTCTGAGCAGATCAGTGTTGAGGAAAGCCACACGGTCACGCTCATAACTGGCGTTCTACACGAAGCCTCTCGCTTCAGCTAAGAAGTCAAAACGTCAACTTTTCTAGACTTTTAACACAACTAATGGTAATTTCAACTCCACTTAAATATGGGTATTGGCAAAGAGGGTTCACCCAGCCCCCTGGCGTCCTGCAGTTTAGGCAGCCCCTCCACCTGGAATGCGTGACTGGACACCAGCAGGGGTGACCCTGGCCTCTGCCCTGCACCTCTGCTCCACGCAGCTGTGGTCCCGATCTGCAGCTGCGACTGCGCCCAACCCTCCTCCGCCTGTCTGCTCTGCACCAGACCCCATTGGCATTTCCTTTTCCCTGCCCTATGGCCTTTCAGTGTATCCTATGTTTTACCTAAATATGGCTTATTTGCTTTCTCATGCTAGAATTTACCTTTCACAAGGGCAAAGATGTTTGTTTTTCCAACCAAGGTATTGTGAGTGCCCACACCTGTGCCTGGCATCTGAGGGCTCTCCACAGATATCTGGAGAGGAACCAGTGAGTGAATGGATCTCTGAAAATCCACTTCCATGCAGCCCCTTCTCTTGGAATTTAGATGCCGGGCTCATCTGTACAGTGTGCCGTCTCACACGTCAGGCCTACTGCATGCAAGTAACTCGGCAGGTACGTGCAGGAAAGCCAGGCATGTTGTTCTTTTTGGGCAATGTAGAGAGTCTTCCTGAGTCACGTGACTTCCACGTTCCGTGACTTTGGAAGTCAATCAGCACATAAAATGTGACTCTTCTTGAACGCTCCCCCAGAGAGGCAGCTGCCTGCAGTCCCACTTGCCAAGTTCATTGGTGTGTCTTAGCTTAGGACCGGGCAAGAGGCATTTGGCAGAGTGAGGACATGTTGTGCCTGTCTGCTTCTCTTTGCTCTTCTGGAGTTGTTCCTGGGTGAAATTTCGGTTGAGCTGGGAATTTGTCAAGTGTGATACATTGGTAGTACTGAAGTGACCAAGCAGCATTGGGTGCATTCACTACAAGATCCAGAGTCCACCAGCTCTCCTCACGCACATGCACACACAGGCACACACCACATACCTCACAATGAGTCACACGATAGAGACGGAGTTATGGGGGCAACATTATGGAGGGGATGCATTCATTTGGAGGGGCTCCAGGAGTCCTGGAGAGAGGGTGAGCCTGTTGGGGGGGTCATGGGTAAGCATGAAGACAGTCTTGCTGGCAGTGTGGTCTGTCCTGCCGCAGGAGCTATTATGGGCCAGGCTACATGGGCAATGACCAAACAGTCTCCAGTTTACCCTGAGACTCCACGTCATGTAGGAAATTTGTCTCCCGTGTGAACAGCTGCCTCTGTAACCGTCAACAGGTGCTTAGCATAGCATGTTGGGGACACAAAAAGACAATTGTTATATAATGTAAAATTGTTCTCTTTTTGGTTCCTAGTTTTCTTGGACAATGTACCTGTCATAGAGAATGGCTGTCTAGATGTTAGTAACCATTTGTTAATTTGTACCCCACTAAGGTTGTTTTGACCCACTTTCCCTTCTGCTTATGATTTTAGATCTCATGTTGTTAGTTTGCAGTTTTGAATCATAACAGTCACTTGTGATCTATGTACAGTAAAGCTTGCTTTACTGATGGTACAAAAACCTCCCGCAACCCTACACTCGGGGCTATTCTCCCAATAGTCACTTCGGGTGTTGCGTGAGTCAGACTCTCAGATTGGGACTTCTCAGTCGTGACCCCTCTGTTTTTAAGTTGCGCCTCACAAGAGAGCAAGTCATAGCCAAGGCCTTATGCTGAAAATGTGTGCAGTGATTGATACCTATGCAGAAAAAAGTAAAATCTCACTTCTGTCTCATAAATAAAGTGCAGGCAGCTTAAATTCCTTCATGCTAAAAATGAAACAAAATTATATTAAAAAATATATAGGGACATAACTCTGTGGCAGGCACAGATAAGGAAGGCTTTCATTTCCTCTTAAGTATGTACACAGAAGGTTTTCTTGAACAGAATGAAGACAAGCCCTGACTGAGAGGCAGTCAGTGTGACGGTGCGGACATATGCATGCATGTGGGAGAGTATGGAGACCAGATGAAGACGTGTGAGCTAAGTGTCTGCAGGTGACAACCACAACCTGCAGACACACACACCCTTCTATCTGAGGAATCAGAAAAGCAAGCCAACACAGTCAGATCGCGGGGGGCAACAGAAGCGTGGGAGAACAAGGCTGGCCCAGGTTTTTGAAACTAAGAGAATCCCGAGCCGCCTCAGGCAGGTCCTGGAGGAAGACCTTGGTGACACTGAACCCTGCCAGAGGGAAACTGGGGCCAGCTGGGAGGGCAGAGTGCGGGAGCGTGGGTCCCAGGGATGTGAGGGCTGCAGGCCAACACTTCTCTTCTTGTGTGGAGGTTGGTGGGACTGTGTGGCCGACTGTAAACAGGTGGAAATCAGACACACATCTATTGCCATCACCAAAGCAACCACACACAGACACGTAGCCAAGAGGCAGTGGTAGACTAGAGAGGAACATCAAAGAGCACTGGAATACTCCAAAAGAAGCCATCAGAGGGAGACAACGATGACGAAAACAAGCAGTAGGGATGAACAGGGAGAATACAGTGCCACAGAGGACGCCTGAATCCAACCTGACCCAGAACACGCCAAAGGTCAGTGGCCCATCCAAAGCTTTTCAGGCTGAACAAAAATAAACAAGATCCGGCTGTATGCTGCCTCCAAAAAACTGTCAAATATAGAAACAAAGACTTTCAAAGTCGAAGGTGGGTTTTGAGGGAGGGGATGGAAGATTCTCAGGTTCCATGGTGATGATGGCTGTGACTCTGGAGCTCACCGGGACAAAGACACTGTGCAGACCGTGGTCAACAGAATGACCAAGTGGTTGTCTTCATCAAGACTAGAGAATTCAGACAGAGGAGTGTCGTGTATGAAGAGGAAACTGCTTCACCAGGAGTCACCATAATCCTCACGCGTGTGACATCCCAACAGTACTTCTGCCCCGCTCCCCCCACCCCTGATCCCTGGGGAGACACTGGCAAAATTGAAGGCAAAGTTAGACCTCTGGGCTCTACTGTCAGTAATGGACAGGAAAAGGAGAGAGGAAATCAGCAGGGACACAGACCTGAACGCTATCAACCAGCATGGCCTGATGGATGTTTCTAGAACACTCTGCCCAGTGATCGCAGAATGCACACTCTCTTCAAGAGTACCTGGAAGTGTCACCAGGAAAGATTTCCTTGGGACATAAAACAAGTCCCTAAATTTAAGAACACTGAAATCTCACCAGGCATTTTCTCAGATCATATCAAAATCAAACCAGAAATCAGTATCAGAAGGTGATCTGGAAAATTTCCAAGTATCTGGAAAATAAGTTACATAGGTCCAAGAGAAAGTCCCAAGAGAAGTTTGAAAGTATTTTCAACTGAATGAAAATGAAAACAAGACATGTCAAAAATGGTAGAATGTAGCTAATACAGTGTTCAGATGTAAATCTGTAACTTTTTACTTTCATTGGAAAAAACAGAACACCTCAAATGATCTCTGCTACCCATTTAAGAAACCAGAAAAAGAGAAGAAATTGTAAACAAGAAAACAGAAATCAGTGAAACAGCAAAGCAACATAGAAAATCAATAAAATCAAAAGTGAGTTTTTTAAAAGATCAATAAAGGTGATAAACTGATCAGAAAAACAAAATAAGCAAAGTCTTTGCCAAGCAGGAAGCTAGAAAGGGATGTTATCCAGAATACTAAAGAATCCCTAAAATCATCAAGAAAGTCCCGCATAGCAGTTAGGAAACAGGATAAGAAGGTGCCGGGAGCAAGGGATCCGAGGTAGCGTATAGCAGCCGGGAATGTAAACCCCCGGGACCTGTGTCACTGGGTGAGGAAGAACCGTGAATCATTAAACCAAGTATTCTAGAAACAGGAAGCTCCGTTCCCACTCCGGTGTGCAGACACTTGAGCTTCTGGGGAGAACCTGGCAACAGCCACCGGCCAGCACCACTCCCAGCAGCCCTTGGGTGCTCCCTCTCCAGGCAGCTCTGCACATCCTTTCTCCCCCTCTTTGGCAATTGTGAAAGCCATTGTCAGTGTGCTGCTGGCGGTGCTGTGTGGCAGCAACACTGGAAGCCGGGTCTTCTGGTTTTCCCTCCACCATGTCACCATGTTGACGCGCTGTTCTTAGGAAAAGCCCTGCCCCTGTTCGCATAAAACCTGCTTCTGAGAAAAGCTTGAATGGAGGAGGTGAACAGACACTAGAGAGAGTGGCTGACGGTCACTGGCCCACCTGCCTCCCTGCATCTTCCTCGGGGAAGTGTCATTAGGTTCCACATGGTCACACACAAGAGATCCCAAGCCCAGCTGCCTCATCTGACGTGAAGGAGACAACCAGGGCTCCCTGTGGCAGTGCTGCTCCGGGGACTTGGGGTGGCCAGGGGTTGCATGTCATCAGTAGCTCCTCTCAGCAAGGCCACCTCAACTCTGAGGCTTCTGCATTTAACCTGAACTAATTCTCACCATAAGACATCCAACGAGAGCACATGATTCAAGATGGAAAAGATGAACCATCCCAACAACAGAATAACCATTTCCAGAATAATCTGTACAACAACCCTTTTTTAAAAACCTATTAAAAGCATGCACAGCACTGGCTAGTTTTCACGGGTGGGACAGGCAGTTAGTCAAAGGCCAGTGTGGAGGAGGCTCTGTGCCAACCACGGGGTGATGATCCATTCCAGTGTGGCAGGGATGGAGTCAAGAACTCAGACACTGCTTAAAAACCCAGCTCTACAGCTGATGCAACAAAAGAGCAAGAGGAACTGAGGTTGGGTGTTTCAAGGCTCAGAGTTTTTCCTAAATCTATGCTAGTGCATAATAGAATTCCTTCTAAAACTGCGCGCAGGAGAGGTGCTATTGGGTTCCAGATTGCTGTTGGGTTCTGCTGCTCTAATCCAATCTCCTACTCACTTTAGGTAGCATCTACTCTGTCACACTCAGAACTGACTCTGGAAAAGGGGAATATCATGATAACCATAACGAGCATTTCTGTGAACTTATGCATCCCAGGTGGCATGCTGGGAGTCCCACACATTTTCTTTAAATAACCTGAAAAATAATTGCTATTTTCTGTTGCCCACATGTTAACAGAGGTGGGATTCTTCTTCAGTGTATTTTCTCCTCTCCCTTTCTTTAATTCGGATAATTTACTACTGAATGAAGTCGTCAGGACTCAGGCTCATCTTCCAGCTGTGTCTCTCTCTCCTGCACCAACACCTGCTAACTGCCCACTGCCCATCTGGAGGGGAGTGTGTGCAGGTGGCGCGGGGCTATTCTCTTCTTTAGTAAAAATCAGTCACTACTCTGATTTCTCACTCTTTTGATATTTCTTATGATAGAATTCTCCTTGTTGGTAAGAATCAGTTAGAAACACAGTATTTGAATACATTTAAGATATACATGTGGTCCAACTGATTAATGGAAAATTACAAAATATGGAATTTTTAAAATTTATATTTTCCAAATTTCTATGTGTCCATATAGGACCTAACCTTTTCCTGTTGAAAATGCTCCCATTTTACTCAGACCATCAAACTAATTTACCACCTTTGTTTCTTGCACTTATCATGTGAATCACCAATGGAGAGTACCGGTTCTCAGAAGACTTGGGCTTGTGACAGAGTCCACTCTGTGAGGCCTCAGATGTTCATAGCTCAGATGATGATAGATAGATGATAGACAGACAGACAGATAGATAGATAGAGATAGATAATAGGCAAGTATGTGGTAGATGATAGAGATAAATTGATTTTTCTGACAGGATTATCTACTTTCTGTTCCCTGATATTATTTCATCTACCACATGGTTTGGTTTGATTGTTTTGATTCCATGCTATAATATATTTAGATCAATCCATATGACAAAAAAAGAATATGGAAAGTATTGGATTTATTTAGTAGCCTGCAACTCTTAATTTTGTTGATATGTGGCATTACAAAAAGGTTTCTTTAATGGTTCAATAAAACAAACCACAGAGCTATTTGTTTCTCGATGTGGATCAATTGCATACATATCATATTACGGCTCGCCAGCAGCTATATTGGGGGTGGGTTGGATATTTATTAAGGTCTTGGGCACTGGACTGCCACCATTTTAGCAGACTATCAATGATTCCTCATGATGAATATTTGAATATGACCAATATTCACAATAATGTACATTTTTTCAAGAAGCAAATTTTTAAGTTTGAGAAGAAATATGATAAATGTCCACAATGAAAATCAAAGATCATGAAGCATGCACTATTCCTTTGGAGAACAGGAACAGGCAGCTGAGAAAAGCCAAAAAACAGAAGGAAAAGTTGGTAAAATTAATGGTAAGTTACAGGTAAATCAGTCATGCTCAGAAGAAAAAAAGAAAAGGTTCCATTTTCCAGTGTCAGCAGCACACAGACCTGTAAGCAGCAAGGTTTCCGCAGCGGGTGTGCACCAGGCACTATTTAATCCACGCCCTCTGCGCCCTCTGCTCCCGCCTGGTCTCAACCCTGCCCCCCGCTTTCTTGCTATTGCTTTATTTATAACCTGGGGCTTCCTGTGTCAGGTTGCCTGGCTCCGTGAGTCAGCAGTGGGATGTGATCACAGCAGAGAGCAAGAAGTCATTCTGGGATGGAAGATGAAAGTATTCATTCACTGCAGAGCCTTTTCCCCTAAGTCACTTCTAAGTACATCGTGCTAAATAGCATCCTTTCAAAAAATTATTCAAACCTCCTAAAATTTAATTAGAGTACTGGAGGCTTTATTTAAAGGGTAAAGGAAAATAGAATTGGAGGGAAAAGGTCCAGCGGGTGGGCTGGGTGATGCAGAGGCCAGGCGGCAGTGCGCTCTGCTGAATGGAGCCCCAGACCGGCAGTGTCACCCCTGGGACCACATCCATTCCTCTCACCCCTTCCGCTTTACGTCTCTCACGCTGCTTCCTTGGTAGATAGACTGAGCCCATCTCACGTGTATTTGTCCAGCTGCCAAAGGAGAAGTAAGAGGGCGTGCTCTCCCTTTATGTTTTCATTGTGGTGGGTAAGAAACTGAAAAGTGAGACCAACAGCCAAAACACCAAGTCACAAATGACCACTAAGGCTATTTAGATTTTCATCTTGAACCAAAAAATTTTCACATTTTATGAAAAGATGACTCCTCCATTCCTCTTAATGGCTCATGGCTAGTTTATTCCAGAAACAGGATGCATGAACTTGACATCTACTCAACTGTCCACTACAGCAATGTCCATGCATGGCTTACTCCTTAAAGGAATGCCATTGACTCATAATGATGCTGGATAAAACACTCATGTCCTCAGAGAGGGGTCGGTTTTTGGTCCACATCTGGCTTCGCTGCTATAGGACCAATGCCTCTAGGACAGACGTTCTTTATGGAGCTTCTGTTGAATTGCATTGGTGGGAAATCTGAAATGAAGCTGCATCCATGTGTCTACACTGCCCCTGTAAATACCTCACAAGAGAGTCTGGAAGCCGTGTGGCCATTGAACCTCAGGGTCACATCACTCTCCCAGTGCCTCCGCAGCAAGGCGCTGTCCTTGACTGAGGCCACAGTCTGCATGGAAGAGAAGTCACAGGGCCTTCCATTTTCTCAGGGAAAAAAAGTGACATGAGATGACTGGCAGCTTCTACATCATCGGAGGCATCTGCCTGGAAAATCAGGCCCCTTTGAAAACCTGAGAAAAGGCTTCCTTTCCCATCTCTCCTCACTTCTCAGGACATCCCTGACAGATCAGAGGAAATGCTCCAGGCATGCCTGTTTTATCAACCGTCTTTCAAACTCACCCCTTTTCTCTACGAATCACACTGCAGCAGAAGCCCTGGGAAAGATGGCGGAGGGCCTACCGTGTTCTAAGTGGAAGAGTCAACTCTACGGTAGAAACCAACGCGCGGTCACCACGAGCAGGTGCCCTGCAAATGATCACAGACGAAGTGTCTGTCCAAGGAGCAGAGGGGACAGCAGGACACGCCTCACCACCAGCAGCATTTTTAGTGGAGGGCCCAGGCATCAGCGTGAGCGGTTCCAGCAGACTGCCTACTCTAAGATTGAGTTTTAGGATTCAGGTCTCGATTTTGCTCCCTATTTCATCAGTGTTATCTAGGAAATCTCAGCAGATAATGAGGCCATGCCTACCTGGTTCCAGGTATTCTGATGACAGCTGATTATTACTGGATAGTTGATTTCATGGGAACATCTGGATTCCCAGCTGAGATCTTTTTATGTAGATCTTGACATAATAGAAACTGTACGGTAACTTCATGGAAGCTAAGAATCCTGTTGCTAAAGCAACAATATTTTAATGTGTTAATGCTAAGCTTTGTAATTGTTGGGTCGGACACCACCTTGAATGCAAGGCCACGTCATTTTAAGAGATCACTATTAAGCGTAGGATTTGAGAATCAACCCTAAGAGAAAAGAATACCCTATTACGTAAATTCTTCATATGTTTAAAAATGCTTCATTTTCTCTTATATAATCCTTATTTTGGTGAAATTTTTAAGGCCAAACACAAGAATGGTGGACGTGACATCCACCGGCTACACAGAGGGTGCACAGAGCGGTGGTCCCGTGCTGAGTGCTGGACGGAGCTGGATGGCAGGAGTCAGTCTCTACTTGGGGCTCCGAGTTGTCCACGCCTGGTCACTCCCAGCCGCCTGTTTCAGCTGATGCCCAATTCAGAAAACATATTGTCACTTAGCAGTTTTGACATCAGCATCGCCCGTAACGATTTTAAAGAAGCACAACATAAATTATATCCGTGATGCTTTGCTTTATAATATTTATTAGTTTTCTCTCTTTTTTTACTGCAAGCAGAGAGCGGGAGTGAGCAGGGAGGGGGGAGGGGATCAGGCGGAAGGAGCCTAGGGCGGAGGGAAGTCCGGGCTCACTGCAAGTCCAGGAGCGTGGTAGCACCTACCTGAGTGGTGTGGCTGTCCCGGTGTCTCTGCAGCGATGGCGTGGCTGTGCCGCTGACACTCAGCCGTGAGTACCGGTCCTCCTCAGGTGAGCCTGCGGAGCGCAACACAAAGCACCGTTCAGTGGCCTCTCCCCCTCACCTGAGAAACCGCCTCAGCACCGGAACAGGCCGACCTCCTTAGGACTCCTGGGCTGGAACATCAGCAAGTGCTCACTGGATACCGAGTTTCCAGTGTGTTGCCACAGCTGCACTTAGTGAAAGAGGAAGTACACAGGCAGAAGGATAAGATGCGGAGGAGAAGCACATCACAGCCTCACAGGGTGGGCAAGCAAGCCCTGGAGGGACAGGAGCAGAGGGACTTCTCTAGAAGCATCCGTGGGGGAAGGACCAGTGAAGAGCAATCCCCCTGGGTTGCTGGAAAAGGCTCTTGAGAGGCAGCAGGGAGGAAGAGAAGGAAGTAAAGACAGAGGACACCCAGCGTTTGTGTCTGCTGATTCCTCTGAGAATGGTTCATCCTGTTCACAGCCAATGATCCGGGATGAATTGGAGTTCAAGGGAACTGAACACCTCTCCCCACGAGTGGCACAGAGTACTCCTGAGGCCTCCAATGACTTTATTATCTTTCATGTTTCTCCTCTCAGCACTTGGGGCCGAATCCTTCTGTTATGAGACCGTCCTACACATTGCAGGGCATTGAGCAGTGTGCCTGGCCTCTGCCAGTAGCACCCAATTCAAAACTTCAGTGTTCCCAGACATCACTAGATGTCCTGGGGACAGATCTGTCCCCCTGCAAGGTTAGGAGCCACTGTTACAGAGGCCTCCCGCATTGCCAGAAGTGACTTGGTTAACAAACTAGCATGGATAAAAGAAGCAATAACTACCCACTGGAATGAATTCAACCCAGAGAACTTTAAGTACCAAAGCAATTACTCCTCTCGTCTGAAAGCGTCATTAACTACACAGTTTAATTGATTAAACATATACATGATTCCCAAATTAAAAATCATTAGAAAATCGCCTCACATTGTTCCAGTTACAGGACAGAGGATGTTCCTGAGGGAAGTCCCTGCAGTCCTACTGACAGCTAACAAGGCCTGCCGAGTGACCTTGCTGAGTGTGTAACACCTCCCGTGAGGGCTGACTTCACTGAGGGGGTGCCTGCAGCAGTGCCTGGACCTGAGGCACCTCCGGAGCCTGGCGCTGGAGAAAGGGCCCCTGCCAGAAGAGTGGTGGTACCTGCAGCTGGCAAGGGAACGACCGTACTTAGACACTGGCAACAGAATACAGGACAGGGCGCAACCCAGCAGTTGGTGGTAGAGCGATCCAGAATCCAGACAGGCAGAGGGAGACTGGAAGCCTAACCTGGGGCACCGCTGGGAAAACCAGGCACCCAGAGAAGCAGGCAGTTGGCAAGACAGCAAAAAAGGGCTTGGGATTCACGTGATAGCCTCCCGGATGAGGCGGCAGGTGGGGGTGGAGGCCCAGGCTGGTCCACCAGGAGGACACATGTCCAGTTCACCTGATGTCTTACTCACAAGGGTATCTAAGGAGAAGGAAGCCATGATCCTTTTTCCAAAACTAAATTATAAATTAGATGTTTTCTTTTAGAATCGAAACAGAAAGTCAGTTTAGATTATAAAAACAAAAACCCAGAACCAAATCAATAGCACAATGTGCATTACCCAGGATCGATTAGATGAAATGAGGAATTATTTATGAACATCCTCTGAATAACTGAGAAACAGTTAGTGCAGAAAAAGGAAAAGTCTCCACTGGAGAGAAGCTCGTGCCTTAATGGGAATGACACTTAGCCTGAACGCCACACAAGAGACCGAGGGCCAGGAGGGTTCCGGTTACACAGCCGGCTCTCCAGAGCCAGGATGTGTCCTGCTAGCAGGGACTCTGGGAAAGCTCAGCGTGGTGATGCCAGATGCTCTGGGTACTAGGAGAGTGTTGGAAGGGAAAGCAAGTGGAGGAGCCAGGCCTGGCTGAGAGGTCAAGGAGAAAAGGCTGCGAAGCCCATAGCTGCCCCAGGCCAGGGGAATGGCCTGTGAGAGGGTTTGGCCAGAGGAGGGAACCGGAGATTGTTCTGGAAGTAAAGTGGACCAAAGGTTTAGAGGGTTTTGTAGAACCCTCTACGGGGCTGTGACTGGTGACGTTCCATAGACAAGAGATGGCACTGCAGATTTCTGAGAGAAGACGGGACACCACTGCATGGCAGCTGGGAGTTGAAGGGCATTCCCCACCTGCTGAAAGCATGTGGGTCTGGACCCATGGAGGCAGGAGCCAGGGGAGGACAGAGGGCAGGAGGTGGACGCTCCCCATGAGAGGGGTCTCCTCCAAGAGGAGGAGAGGAGAGGAGACCTGAGGCAGAGATGCCTGGGCTGGAGGAAATCCTCGCTGGCTCCAGCAGACAGAGGAAGCCCACTCGGGCCAGTGAGGAGGTGGAGGGCAGGCGCAGTACCAGCTGGGAGCTTCCAAGGTGCAAAGGAGGTTTTATATACATGTATATATATTTAACCAACAAAACACATTGGGGCTGCCATATTAAATTGAGTACTTTTTTTTTAAAGACAAATGATCAAAAAAATGATACCAAAAGCACAAATCATGGGAAAAAGATGGACTAATGCCTATCTATGGATATTAAAAATATGTTAATCATAAAAATAAAATGCAAAAGTAAAAACAAAAACACACACATTTAAATACATTAAATAAAAGGTTTAATTAGTCTGCCTTAAAACAACCTAAAAGTCAAAATAAAGGCCCTACCCTTATATTTAAAAAAATGGACACAATGTGTAAAGAAAGATAAATGGTATGAATGAGCAGCGGGTCATGACCACTTCCATTTTTATTGAGCATCCAAAGAACTGCTCGTACCATGACAGTAACTCACACGTTTTACTTACCAAACTAACAGAGACTGAAATGCTTTGCAGAGATTTCAGACATATATAAGAGAATACCCACCTCCCTATCCCTGAGCTTTGGCCTTCAAACTTGTTCCATCTGTTTTTCTCACTAAATTAAAAAAAAAAAAGTCCCAGAAGTCAAGTCACCTCACCTGTGAACTGCTGAGCATGTTTCCCTAACTGATGAGACTCTTCTCTACACTGGGGGAGTCCTCCTGAAGCTCAGAGGAGCACTGTCAAGTGACACCCCAGATAACCCCTGCTTCTGAGTCTCCTCCCCAGCCTAGAGGATTCCATTGCACATTTTAACTAAGACTGAAGATTCTCACTTGGTGTTGGGGGGTCACTTAAAGCGAGTGAGGCCTTTAATCTGCCCTCTTCCATTGGAAGGCAGAACCGCAGCTCAGATAGGCTGCTCATACACACCGCCATGGTGCTGGGTGTTCTGTTCCAGCCTTCTCCCAGACCCAGTGCAGAGTTGGTCATTTCCAGCTTAGAGAGTCACGTCTCCGTCCTCAGTCGCTTTGTGCAGAGCAAAGGATGCCTTAGCAAGCTGAGCATGCCCATTGGTACTGCACTCTTGATTGTAAAAGTCACGCTTCCTGAGTGATTGCAAGGGCTGAGGTCTTCTGAAACTTCTGGTGTCCCCCAGACACCCAACTCTTCTGCTCAAAAAGTCACTCAGGGATCAGGAGAAGGGGTCCCCAAAGCTGAGCTACAAGCATCGCAGATATGACGCAGACACCTCAGAGAACCTCCGCTTGCCATGTGGGCTTGGTGAGGCAGGCAGACGGGCACAGGTGCGCCCTCTTCTCAGGCGTGGGGTGCTGCTCCGAGTTCTGCAGATTGGACTTCCCAGGACGCAGAGGGGAAGGACTTCAGGACGCTCCTTCTGAGCCCTGGTTCAGGTCTGATCCAGGAGTTCTGTGTGACCACTACAGTGACTTGGAAAAGGGAGAAACTGTGGGTCATGCAGTTCATGTGCAGCGCCCAGTGGGTCCTTTTGAAGTCTTTGAAGAGGAGAAGAGTGGGGTCAGCTGTGGCGGATGAGTGACACTGGATTTTATGTGCCCAACCAGTCAGATCCTGTCATTCAGTTGGGGACCCAAAGTTGTTTAGTCCAGGACATTGGGGCTGGGTTCTCTCGTGTCTCACCGAGGACTCTGGCCTTTACGTCTCCTCTCGGCTTCCATGACTTTGGGCAGCTGTGGTCTCTCCCAGCGTCCCGTCCTGGCCTCCTTCTGCCCTTCTCGGTCACCTGTTTCTCTCTCCGCCTTTGCACTCTCCTCAGTGCTGTAATAACCCCAGGGACCCAGCCTCTTTCCCGTCTTTCCATCCCGGAGCTCCTGCCTGAACTCCCAAGGTGCGCTTGGCATTTATGTGATCTGGAGTCAGAAGTCCTTGTTTCATTTTTTGGTACCAGGGATTGAACTCAGGGGCACTCGGCCACTAAGCCACATCCCAGCCCTATTTTGTGTTTTATTTAGAGACAGCGTCTCACTGAGTTGCTTAGGGCTTCACTTTTTCTGAGGCTGCCTTTGAACCCACAATCCTCCTGCCTCAGCCTTCCGAGCTGCTAGGATTAGAGGCGTGTGCCACTGTGCCCGGCAAGTCCATATGTATCAAAATGCAAATCCACCTAGGGCACCCCTGCTCCGCCTCCCCTCTCCGCTGCAGGGCTCAGCCTTCCACCCCTCACTGTAAGTGGACTCACCAAGCCTCTCGCCTCTCCTCTGCCAGGATGTTCTCCAACAGCCTGGCTCATCTGCAAAGCCTGCCAAGGACCCAGTGAAGGTGCGTGAGCTTGGCATGCCCAACCTCCTGTCCTGTTCTGCAGTCACTTCAACAGCACAACCAGGCGCACTTCTCAAGAATGGCAGAGCCAGGGCAGGGTGGCTCTGGAGCTGCTGCCCAGCAGCGTGCCCTGTCCTTGGCAGTCTCTCTTAGCTCACGCCCTCACCTACGCGCAGGTTCACACTCGTGCCACGGATAACTCTGGCAGCAGATTCCAAATGCTCGCTCCTTTGCTCATCTTGAAAATTCCAGCCTTCCCCCCAAGGTGTCCCTGGACATCTCAGTCTCCTAAATGCCCTCCTCTGTGTGGAAGGTAACTGCAACCATTGCTCCTCGGACCCCCGGGACACTTTTAGCACGAACTGTCTGGGATCCTAATCTCTTTTGACAGCACTGTCGATGTTCTCCCATGTTCGCTGTTCACACAAAGAGGCACTTGAGGAACTCAGATGTCATCTGGCCACCATGCACGTCACAGCACCCACACGCCATGCACGTCCTCGTCGACCCTCGAGTGCCAGGAGCATGCCTGCCTCTTCTCGAGGTGTCCCTGTCCTTCTGCCCATCCTGTCACTCTGAAAACTCCAATGTACGTACACAACAGTCCTTCTGCTGAATTGTATCCATATGGTCTTATTTGATTCATTCCAGAGGCTCCAGATTATAATGTCCATCCTGGCACTGAATACCAGGGTAGGCCATCAAAATGACCAGCATATTTGACCACACCTGGGTGCAGAGGGGTCAGGTGCATGTAGGCCCAGGACAGTCTGCACGGTCTTGGAGAAATGAATCCACCACCTTGACTTCCTCTGCTTCCTGGTATAACTTCTGCTTCTGTTGGCTAAATCCTGTGGATCATCCAGCTCTAAAAGCCCTGGGATTTTAGGAGAACTGTATGCAGGTGTTGTGTGCTGAGCACCAGCTCTGTGTTTGCACCACCACGCTGAACACCCAGAGCAGTCCATGAGGCAGACTCTTCATCATCCCTGTTTTTAAGATGAGAAAACTAAGAAGCTGAGATGTGCTGTGCCCACAACTCCTGTTACTCAAAATAGACAACTAGAGAATATTCCAGATTGTCAAGTGGAGGCTTGCTTCCCCTTCTCTGGCCCTTGGGCTTTGAGTCAGATGACAGTACAAATTCCAGAGCATCTTTGCAATGCCTATGAATGGAGCAAGGTGGCAGGGTGCACACGGAAGCCTATTTTCTGGGTTCCAGTCAGAGGCTCCTAGGCCAGTGGCAGTCGTGGGGTATGGCTGCCAGAAGCCTTGCTTCACTGTGTCCGATCAGGAGGGTTTGGATCTAACGCTGAGTCCAACACAGCCCTCGAGTCCATGCGAAAAATGCAAAGTCCCTGGACCTGCGAATGAGCTCGCCAGTCCTGCCTCCTAGCAAGCCTTTCATCCACACAGAGAACCCTGACTTTGCACTGAGGGTGGACATTAAGCAAATGAAAAAGAGGCCATCTTAACAGAAAGAAATGCAGATCCAAGTGTAATGGCTCTATTCTTTAATTGCCATTTTTCCTGATGCTTAGCAATAAAATGTATATTCATTGAACAGCAAGAAAGAAAATCATACTGATATAAAATGTCCTCATTGGAAATTTTTATATCTCTATTTCCCCACAAAATAAACATCTTTATATTCACAACACTTTGTTTGATACAGCTAAAATGTTCTAACATTAAAAACTGCTTTCTAATCTAATGATAAATAACCACAAGTCCAGGGAATAATTAGGTACACATACACAAAAAAATCCAAGTCTGTGTTCACATCAGTAAAAAGATGGCAATTAAAGTAAGTGATAGCTATAATTACCCACACATAACTATATTTCAGCAAATGAACAAACAGATAATTATTTCTGGGAAGAAAGAGGTAGCATGCAGATACTGGCATTCAAAAGAGAAATCATTTCCTAGAAAATAACACTATTTCTGTTCCAATTAGAACTTTAAGTTATTCTAAACATTTACTTTCATCTTGTGTCTTTATTTAGAAAGGACACTGTACTATCTGAATTGCAATTCTGTGCCGTTAATTGCCTTAAGTGATATCATGACCATGTATGTATCAAATGCCACCCATGGAGATTTGTGCAAGTTGGACCATACAGATGGAGAAACCTCTGACTCTGTCCTCTGAACAGCACTCACTGGTTCATCTGCCACATTCGTCACTGTTCCAGGCAGAGGATGCTGCCCTGCTACACCAGGCAAGCAGGCTGGGTATCTTAATAGTCCTGGGGAAAGTGTCCGGCATCCAGAAATGGATAGTTTTCACAAAAGCAGATCAGCGTAAACATGTCAAGTTGTTTTGAGAGACTGTAGCCCCAGTCGAAATGATTTTTCTTTTGTGCACATAACTCTTGAGATTTTCAAGTAATCTTCAATTAATGTCCACACAGAAACAGCTTTAAAATCTGCTCGCCATAAGCATTTAAGGGAAAACATATAAATCTGTGACCAGGGTGTGGACTGGCACTATTTGTTACATGCTGGAGTTTAGAAGTCTGATATTGCTAAGGGCTCAGTTCTCTACAATCAATCTCAAGAAGCAAATTCCAAGAACATTTCCAGTTTGGTCTAGAGGGGTTTCATGTGCATGGTTGTTTTTTGCATTTGTATTAATTTGGGGGGGGGGGAAGACTCAAAGCTTTTTGTATTAATTTTCTAAGACCTTTTTCCAAGTGGTAGCTTTTGCCTTTAGCCTCAAAATTCAGAAAAAATGGAATATTTTGGTGAAGGGGAATTCCCTTCCTCTCTCTCCACTGAACCCCCTTCCCACTTCTCTCATTTTTTTCAAAACATTGTGGGGTGGTAGCTGCCGTCCAAGTCAACAACCCCATCGGATGGGGGGTGCCCTTCCCCTGCTAGGATGTGGTTTTCTTCACCCTCTTTATTCTGTCACCCTGGTTAGTGGATTATCAAGTCTCTTCATATTTCCAAGGACAATTTGTTTTCCCAAAGAACCAACGATAGCTTTGTTCTGTTTTCTATTTCAATACAGCATGTTCTCGCCCTACTGTACCTTCCCTCTGCTTCCTTGGTGTCAAATTTTCTCCTGGATTTCTGACTCCCTAGGTCTTCGGCCCCAGTCTGGAGCCCCTGTTCTCGTAGGGCATATGGTGAAAGCTGCCAGCCTCCATCCCTGGAGACCTCAGCCACCACCCCCAGGTGCTGTCATGTCACAGTTTCATGGACATTGGTTGGAATATTCTGGTTTTCAATTCAGACTGTGATTTTCCTTGGACCCGCAGATTCCTGGGTGCGAGATGCCTGAATGCTGTGCGAGGCCCAGCTTGCCCTCTGCGCGGACTCTGGGCATCTCCTGCTCCCCAAGCCAGCAGTCATTCATGCTGCAGTTCACACTACACGAAGCCTTTACAGTGTGAATTTCCAGGTTTGCTCCAGGTGTGTCCTTGGACCTTCCTCTAAGACCTATCTGCCCTGCCTTTCAGAAAGTCCTGTCCCCTCCTCTGCATCTTCTGAGCTGGTCGGTGTTGAGGGCATAGCTGGCAGTCAGACGTGTCAGTATCAGGTGCTGAGCAGGAGTTCTGCCGCCCCCTATACTCACCTTTAAATGACTTGTCATTTCTTCCACTACCTCTAAGCATGCCGAGTTCACCAGTGCTGAATCCTCTGTTTTCACTTTTTTCTAAATATATCATTAACTCCTTTTCATTTTTACAGGAATTTTTTATTAGTTTTAAAATTCAGGGTTAGCAGCTATTTTCTTTGCGCATGTTGAAGATGCCCTTCCACTGACCTTGGACCTCAGCGGGTCCTTGGCCTCCTTTAAGCCTCTGGCTTCTTTTAGGATTCATGGTTAGCTGTTATTTTACAAGTATCTCGCTGCGACAGGCCTGGCAGTGGTCTTATTTTCATTTCTTCTACTCAGGCTTTCCGTGGGTTTGAATTTAAAAATAAAAGCTGGGCTCGGTCGGGCTTCCTGAGCGGCAGTCGGCCCTGCCCAGCCTCTGCAGCCCGCTCCCGCCGTGCTGGCAGCCGCTTTACTTTCTGTCCTGCACAGCTGCTTCTGCTCTTCAGACTGCTTGCCGGTGCACTTGCACCACTGCAGGTTGTTCCTGGGTTTCGGTTGCTGCGCGCTCTGTTGTGCGCACAGCAGTGGGTCATTCCTGCAGACGCAGAGCTCATCTGTGTGCGGGTTAACCCCGTGAGATGCCTGGTGAGCCCACCTCTGGGTGCTCAGCAGCGTGGGCTCGCCTAGGAGACTGGGCTCTCTTCTGGCTGCTCTGGTGCTTTCCCAGGAGGAAGCCTGCTGCCCTGCTATGAGGCTGCCCTAGGGAGAGGCCCAGGTGAGTGGACAGACTAGAATCTTCTGAGGCCTGCAGTAACCCCGCATGTGACCTTGGAAAGGTACCATCCCTCAGCTGAGCCTGGGTTTGGCTGCTGGTTTGATTGCTGTCTCATGAGGAACCCAAGCAAAGGCACGCTGAGCCACACCCAGCTTCCTGACCCTCCTAATATAAAATAACAACCACCAGATGCACAAAGCCTCTGAGGTTCTTTTGGGGGAAGTGGGATTTGCTGCACAGCAGTGGATAACTGCCACCCCCCAGGTGCCATCTGAAAGGCCGCACTTGCTCCCGGCCCAGGTGATCATGCCTGCAGGCTCCCTTGGCTTCTGTTTTCAGGTGTTCCTGGGCACGGCTTCCATTTCCCTCCAGGGGACACCTAGAGGCAGGACTACTGGGGTGGGAAGAGGACGTTGGGTTTACAACAATCGCCACTCGCTGCTCTCCAGGGTGCTGCGGCCAACGTTGGAAACCTCACCAACATTTCTCACCGAGTCTCTCCTCTGACCACGCACAGGTCTCCTGGCCCTAGGATTCCAGCAGCCCTCCTCGCTGTGTCCTTTTGTGGCCGTGGCAGGGACGGAATCCAAGATCCCACACATGCTCAGCAAGGGCTCTCCCCTGAGCCACGCCCAGCACAGCTGGGTCCTTCGTGTCTCCACACCATTTTCCAGATTCTGCCTCTTCCCTCTGCTTCTGGGTATTTCCCTCTAGAGATTCTCTGGCGTATCTTCCATTTCCCCTGATGCTTTTGTTGTTTTCAACAACTGTGTCTAATTAAGTTTAATTTCATCCTCTGTTATACTTCATTTTATTACTGCGTTTTTCAATTTCAGAATTTCCATCTGACAATTTTTGCCTGTTTTGCTCTGCTTTTGATTGCCCATTTCTGCTGAAATCCCTTTGCTTCCATCTACGAGGGCAGGGTGCACGTTCTTACTCGAAGTTGTACATCTTTGGACTCTGATCTTTCGAGCCCTGGTGGACATGCTGTGACTGACAGTTATCTCTGCAATGATTCCTGCTCATGGGTCTTGTTGCTTTGGACTGCGTGTTGGACTTGGTATTTGAAAAAACCGTTTACAGGAATATTTGAGACTTGGGTTGCCATTATCGTCTTTGGGGAGAGTTTACGTGTTTCTCCCGGGAACCCGTGGGCCCCGTCACTCCAGTAGCACTGTGGTCATCTTTAGGGTTGAGATGTTTCACAGCTGAGCTGCGATTTGGGTCTGGCTCACTGACTTTTGGGATGGACACTTGTAAGCCCTCCCTAGGCCTTGGTGGACCTGGGAAGCTCAGGTGGCTTCTTGGCTGCCTTCTCTGGGCCAGGACGTGCCTCCCACCTGAGAGGAAAGCCAGAGTATGGTCCTCCTGGCCTGGGGACCTCCTGCCTCCCCTTCAGCTCCCACAGTAACTGTCTTGGAAGTTCTTCAGCACCTTGAATTGGACTAAACAAAAATGGTTTTTCCAGCTCTTCTGGATGCGCCCAGGGAAAGATTGGCCAGTCATGACTAGAAGCCCTAGGCATTTTTTTATATATGAGAGGAAATATCTTTTGAGGGCTTGAGACACATGCAGACAAACTGACTCCTACACAGTGTTCTCCTTGATGCACTTCAAACACCTGAAGGCTCCTTGGCATTTACATCCATTCCTTCAAGATTACTTTCCTTCACATTTCTTAATTATAAGAAAAATATTTCTAATTAGAAGTATCAGTAGAACATATCTATCTCCTCCTTCTTTTTAGTTCAGACTCATTTTACTCTGGCTCTTATGGACCAATACTGTAAAGATTTCTGAAAAGTTGCAAATTCTAAGGGCAATTCTAATTCCTTAACCCAGGCAATAATATGCTGACAATAATACCTGCAGTGCAGTTCACAGTTTAGATCCTATTTTCCAGTTATTAAGCCTACTCCATTTTTATATTTTAAATTCATTCTTCCTAGAAAGTTGATACAGCTTAAAACTTTCATCCATTTACTTCTGAGTTTAAAAGTGCTTACCATTCGAGACGGAATTTCCATTTTCAGCAGTAATAGCACTAGATAGTGAATTAGATAATTGAATTCCATGGTTATTTGCATTTCTATCTTGAGTCTCTGAAGCAATTTCTGATGTACTAGGATCATCCCGGCCAGTTAGGTTCATGTTAGTTTCAAAACCTAAAACAAAATTTAGAAATGATTATTCTTGTATGATAAATGTACTGAAAAAAATGAATAAAACTATAAAAAAGTCACCAAATCAAATGTTAATTATAATTAATACAAATTGAAAATAATCCTTAATTCAGTTTTTGGCCTATATGATACCAAATAATGTTGCAACACTGTTAAACATAAATGAAAACATTAAGTGGTAAAAGTCAACTTCATAATTTGTCATTTACAAACATTTACATAGAATTTTTGATGTCATAGGTCACACAGCTTAGTGCAGTATTGCTCAAGTTGAGAAGTCATGTATCTGGAGTTCTGGATTATTAGATATAAATATAGTAAGACATTCTTACAGCTTTTAAAAATAGCAAATATGTTTTCAACATGATGATAAATTTTTATTATTCCTTTTGGAAAAGGAGACTTCCAAGGCACTACAATGTATTCTGTACACTAAAATAATGAAACATTTACTCTGTGCCCTATGTTGGTTGTCCCAGGTGCCTGAGGTCAGAAGCCTAGTCCATATTCAGCAAAGGCCAAACGGCTTTGGAGCATCGCAGCGCACAGCCTCAGTAACGCTCCTACCCTGGCAGACTGTCCCAGGGTGGGTGCTTTGACTCAGGCAAGGTTTGACAAGTGACCAGAGTGTCACATCAAACAGGATGGCATCCATGGCTCCACCTGGCTCTCAGGCTAAGACCTGGACTGGTTCCCCTTCTCAGAAACCTCAAGAAGTTCCAGCCCCTGGGCGGTGACTAGCGTAAGGCTGGTAAGATGTGCTTGTCCTTCTCCTTGGTACTTAGTGAGTTCTGACTGCCTAAAACTAGGGGCCTTTCAAAAGGTTGTAGGCTAACAAATTATTCAAAAGGGATAATAAACATCTTTTGCATTAATTATACTATTGCTCATGGCAAAACCGTGTCTTTTCATCCCTGACCCCAATAACCCAGATCCCAAGAGGCAGAGACATTATCCATATTTTACTGGGAATTGAGGGTCAATCAAAGTCATGCAGCTGGAAAGAGCTAGAATAGAACTTTAACCTTATATTCTGGTTACGGTTCAGTTTTTTTCTCTCACTAAAAAATGAATTAAATAATGTCCTTTTCATGCTTAAAACTCTTGAAAGAACAGCTATTGCCTAAATCTGAAGAAGAGAGGAAGGGAGGGAGAAAGGTAGGGAGAGAAGGAAAGGAAGCAGGAAGTGAGAAAGGAAGGGCAAGGGGAGGGAAGGGAAAGAGGGAAGCCCTCCAGAGCTTGTCTCTCCATACTGGTTGTGATTTGGGCCTCCCCACTCTCCCTTGGTGACATTACCTCCCCTTGCTCCTTGGGACCTGCATCCAAGCCGCTCTCAGGCCTGGTTGAATCCAAGTGCTCCGCATGCATGCAGGTTTCTATGTGCCAGATAAGCATTCCCTCTGCCTGCAAGGTGCTCCCCACCTGTGCACCCCGCATCTTCCACCCACAGATCAGGACCTTAGTCACATCACTGCAGGTATCTCTCATGAGCTGACATCCACCAAGGACAGCCTACTCTACCCAAAAAGGAAGACATGTGAAGATTTAGAGGTAGAAAATGCTGGATTGACAGAATGAAGGCAAACTGATCAGAGCTTCCATGCAAAAATCCCCAGATGGTCAAAGCCATTCTGAGTGAAAAAAATGAAGGCAGGAGGCTTGGCACTACCCACCTTCAAAACACACTGCAAACCAGAGTGGTCAGAAGGACATGGCACTGGTGTACAGACTCGGAGCCAGTAGAACAGAAGAGAGAGTGAAGAAGTAACCACGCATACGGCCAACTGATTTTTCCACAGGGTGCCGAGAACACACAGAGAAATGTTGACCATCTCAAAAAGTGGTGCCGGGAAAGTCAGATATCCACATGCAGAAGAACGCAGCTAGATTTTTGCCTCATACCAGTTACAGAAGTCAACTTGAAACAGTTAAAACTTAACTGTGAGACCCCATCAGTAAATACACCAGAAGAAACAGGGGAAATATTTCAGGACATTGGAAAAGGAAAGGAGATTTCAGATAAGACCCCAAGAGCACACAAAAAATGCAAAAAAAAAAAGAGGGATTCTACTGACCTAAAAGCTTCTGCACAGCTAAGGAAATAATCATCACAATGAAGAGGCTGCTGACAGATTGGGAGAAAACATTTGCAAACTTTGCATCTGACTACGATTTGATACCCAGAATATATAAGGAATACCCAAAAGTCCAGAGCAGAAAAATGCAATTAAAAAATATGCAGTAGACCCAAATAGATATCTCTTAAGAGAAGGCATACAAGTGGCCAAAAGGTATGAGAAAAAATGCTCAGCCATCAAGGAAATGCAAATCAGAATCCTGATGAGCCATCAGGCCAGTCTGGGTGGAATGTCTACTGTCAAAGGCAAAGGTGACGGGAGTGCAAACAGCCATCATGGAAGCCAGATGGGCCCTCAAAAAGCTGAGGGTGGAGCTAGCGTGACCCTGCAACCCCCTCATGGGACATTCACCCAAAGGAAGTGAAGTCGGCACGTCAGGGACATCTGCTCTCCTGCGTGCACCACCGCGCTCCACATCCGCCATGACTGGAGAGCAGCCTCCAGATCTGACAGCGGACCAAAGACAAGGAGTGAGGTGCCCTGCAGGGACCAGCGTCCAGCCAGAAGAATGAAAGAAATGACGGCATTCACAGCAAGGAGGATGGAACTGAGGTCATCGTGTTAGATGAAATTAGCCAGACACAGACACATAGTCCCTGCACAGTCTCACAGAGGCGGAATCTGAATAACTTGATCCCACAGGCGTGGAGGGTCAGATGGAGGCTACCAGAGGGGCAAGTAGGGGAGGGGAGGGCTGGTGGATCCCTGGGTGCTGAGTGACAGCCGAGAGGAGCCGGGAGTTCTGGGTGCCAGTGCACAGCAGGGTGACCAGAGATAACAGTGCTGTACTGTGGATTTAAAAACTCCAGAAGAAAGGATTTTGAATGTTTCACCATAAAGGAACGATAAGGTCTGGGGAGGTGAATACTTTTAATCCGATTTAGACATTAGTCAATGTACCCATGTATCAAAACATCACATGATACCCCATGAGTATGCACAAGTTTTATGTCTTTTTGCATCAGTTAAACACAAGTTGAATTTACAAGTGTCACAGCTTCAAAATCCAAGCAGAAGAACTTATATGACCCACTTCAATGCCCAGTGGGCCAGCCTGGCTGCTGACTCCCTTGCACATAAAAACACACACGAAGACCTTCAGGGCTGCCAGAAGGTGCAAGAATAGTGATGGAACAGGAAGCTAGGCTGACCTTCACTGTTCCTGACAGCAGTTCTGGAACAGGCTGAAATTGAAAGAACAATTATTCGTGTTGGGCAAGTCCAGAACTTCTATCTGCAAACCAGCTTCCATTTTAAAGCCATTTTAAGACAGCCCTTCACCTGTTTTTATTTCTATTTAAGCTATTTCATTTGTCCATTCTTCAGTTCGGGTACTATTGAGCGCCTACTGTGTGCCAGGCACTCTCTAGGGGCTGGAGACGAGGAATGAATTGCACAGCAGGTGACCGGGGTAAACTCCAGCAAGTGGAAACACTGGTGGGTCCTGTGGCAGCAGAGTCAGGCACTGTCTCCCCGAGGTGGCCCTCAGCTCTGAAAAGGGGCGGGGAAGAAGCAGGGTGCCCAGGGGCACACTGCACACGCAGGAGGAGCTCCCTGTCTGAAGGACCAGGTGGCGGCAACCTTGGAGTCAGGCACGTGGGAGCACAGGAGTGACACAGGGAGACAGGGGCCACCAGACATGGCACAGTCCCTGCTGTCCACTCACGCTTCTTCCCTGTGTAGTGCCTTTGCTGACATGAAGGATGAGGCGGCTTCTTCCCTGACTTTCAGGTTACCACCCACATGGCACGGCAATGGACTGGAGATGAGGCTGGGGCCGGAAGGGCATTCTGGCAGGGGGAAAACAGGAAGCTGTCAGTGTCAAGGTCCCGTTTTATGGGGTGGTCACTGGCAATGCTCATCAGCACCGTACTCCCAGCTAAATCCAGTCACGTCCAAGCATCTGTGCGCTGACCTTACTACGCTCTCCATTGGAAGCCCAGGAGATGGAATACAGAAAACTCTGGGTGACAGGATTTTGCTGAGACGCGGCTGAGGAGGGCGTGTTTGCAAGGTCTCCTCCCCAGAGCACCCGTCACCCATGGCCAGCACCTGGGGCTGCAGCAGAGACACTGCAGGCACTGGCACTGCGTCCGAAGAGGTGGCTGCTGTGCAGGCACATGCTCGAGAGGCACACTCACGGAGAAGTCAGGAATGAGCCAGAGCAAACCAGGCAGAAGGCCTGTGGCAGGCGGCGTGGCGAGGGCGAAGAGAAGTCACCCAGAGAGAAAAGATCGGGCCTCTCAAAGACCCTAAGCACGGAGAAGTGAGGAGAACCCCATCAAAGAGTTAGAGGCACCTCAGAGACATTCCTGTGTCTCTGCATCTTGTGCGTCTTGTGAAGCGCGTGGCACGCAGTCCAGGCCGTCCTCCGGCTGGGTGCACGGTGATGGTAACAGCTGCTTTGAATACCTGAGGATTTTTTTCTTAAGCCTTTAAACAGAGTTCTCTATTTCTCTGTGACCCCTGCCTGGTGCTGTTCCACAAATACAGGTGAAGTGAATCACATCGGTATGTGACTCGAAGATAAAGTTTTGGTCTTCATGTTAGGGTATGATCATTCCACGAAAGCGTGCCATACAGGCACATCTAAGTTGAACTTTAATCCACTGGGAGGGTTCTAGCAAGTCTTTAAAATGTTAATACATTTCTTTTCACTTGTCCCTATTATGTTAATATAATTAAATATCATTCTGGGTGGGGTGTGATCCTTGTAAAACCCGTTTTCTACAGGAGGTGACCCCCCATGCCCCCAGAACACGCTCAGTGTCTGGAGACATTCGGAGCTGTCACTCCTGGAGGAGGGCAGCCATGACAGCCAGTGTATGGAGGTCGGGCACGCTGCAAAACGTCCCACAATGCCCTGGGGCCCCTGCCACAGGCTCCGCTGTCCCAGAATGCCACCAGTGCTCCAGGGAGGACCTCTGCTTCAAACACAGGTCAGGTCACACCAGGTCTCCTCAGCCCATCGCCAAGTTCTCACCTGTTTGAATTAAGATCTGAGGCTGAGTGGACCCTCCATGGCCAGACCCCTGCTTGTCATTGGAGGAGCCGGCTCGGCCTCCCCTGCACCCTGGGCCCAGCCTCCCCTCTGCAGGAGCACGGCAGCCCTCTGTTTGCTCACTCCCAGGAGGAAGACTTCAAGGTCACCCTGGAACACTGCGGCCCTCTCCCCAGCCCAGGCACTTCCGTCCACACCCTCACTTCAGTTTCTGGCTGCTGGCCACACGGCACTTCCCCGACTGGCCTTCCTAGCGTCTCCCTCCTCTAGAATATGGACACCAGGAGCCAAACCTGCTGGCACCCCACTCCAGGGTCTACAGCAGTGCCAGCACGGAGAAGTCACTTGTTGTGGGTTTGAAAACAAGGGAGAAAAGGAACATGCAAGAAGCAAATGGCAGAAACTGATGTAAAGGCTGTGTTCCCAGGGCAGCTACACCTGTTGACAGGTTACTAACAAAAGGCCGACCAGGTGAGTCTGGTGGGATCCTGCAACAAGAAGATCATGGCCTCCCTTTCACATCAGGGGGACTGGAAATGCGAGCAAAGGATTTCAAAGGAGAAAAATGCCTTGGAGGCCCAAACCCGATTAGAGGTCATAGGTAAGGAACATGTCTCATTGTACCTGGTGACACATTTTCTAGTATTCACAGGACCAGAGCTCTTTGTTTTCTACCCAAGCATGTTAACTTTCAGGAGAAAACATCCATGGATATTTGAAGTCGATACCTGACATCGGGTTTGAGGTTTTCATGTATTTTCATGTCCTGCCAATTGTTCAGATGCAAGGTCCACACATATTTAGTCTTTTCAAATCTTACTTTATATTGGTCTACAGTTTCTAACACCGGGAAATTAAAGTCAATTGGTTTGAGGGTTGGCGTGCTTTTTTTGAGCCACGAACAGGTCAAGGACAGCCAGAGCAAGGGTAGGAGCCGTGTGTCTCTTTAAGAACTAACCTCCCCTGGCTACCTGAGCGTGAGATGGTTCCATAGTGCATTTTGGAATCATGAGCTAGGATCCAGGTTTCAGTAATGCAGGAGGAGGACACACTAGCCCTCTAACCCAGTCCAGCCCTAACGCTGAGAGCGCTTGTAAGACACAAGAAGTGCGAAGTGCAGTACGCTCATTACGCACACAGCGTGGCTCTCACGGCACTCTGCAGGAGAAGTCCTCTCTGGAAAGGCTGCTGTGCCCAGGGAGTGCAGGACTCTCCCCTTCTGGGGGCAGAAGGCACAGACACGGAGCGCAGTGCCAGGCATGCTCTGGGGCTTCCCCCGGTCTCCCTTCTAAGATCTAGAGTCACAGCTGGACCGTACCTTCACCAGGAAGGTACACACTGATTTGGACAGGCTCCCCTAGGCCTGAGGTTGGCGTCCAGCTTGTTTTAAACCGAATCTGGTTTGAGTTAGAGGAACAGATCCTTCGAGATCTGATTTTTCCGAGATCTTTTGCTGCACACGAGGAAGATCAGAAATCAGGACTTAGTTGCCCCTAACATGTCACCTCCTGGAAGGTGAACTGGCCCTTCTTTGATCAACAGACAACCAGAGTATTTCTCTTCCTGCCTCTTCAAAGGACAAAGGTCAGGATGAAGCATCTCACAGGCACAGTGGTCCAAGGAGTTGGGAGACCTCACTGGTGGACTGGCTGGAGCACAGCAGGACGTCCCGGGGATACTGTGGGTATGCCATGAACTTGTGCAAGCTTTCAACAGTGCGGTTCTAACTAACCCCAAGCCACGTGTGACAGATTTTAACCAACCCCATTGCTAACAATCACAGAACTGCTTGGAGAGGTCCTTCCTGGTCTTCTATAATGGAGAAGCCAGAACTGAACGCCAGGGTCCCCAGCAATGACTCTCGTGATACAGTTGGGACCCACGATATCCTGACTGGTTACCTATCTTAACGATTCAGAATAGATTGCTTCAGAAGCCGGACAACGTAATGCTGCGGTAGCTGGACAGGACGGGCGTGCGGAGACCTGACTGTCTCACACCACTAGCCAGAACTCACTCCTGCTTCCAATCCCTGAGGGTCACCCTCTGAGTACCTCAGGCTCCTCTGGAACTTGTGCCTGGAGCAGAGCCGGCCATGGCTCTTCCTGCTCGGTTTGGAAGCAACATTCCCTCGTTGTCCCCATTGGGGACACGAGTTGCATGAACCAGGTCCTCGGCAACAGGGAGTTAAGTCATACCCATTTCCTGTTAAACTTAACCAACTGGATAGGTGTTTGCCCACTTGTTCTGCCCCTGCCATTAGGGGGACAATCTCTTCGAAGCCCTTCCTTGTCCTTGAGCAGCTCCTGGTATATAACTGGTCCAAGGTGCAGTCCCTAGACAACACGCCTGTCTGGCCCATGCTGGTCCCCTGCAGTGTTTCCCAAGTGACAGGTCACCGTTGCTGCTTTTGCTAGCACCCTTCCTCCATGCCGTGTGGGGGCAAATCCAGGGGTCCTGAAAGGATGGGTGGGCAGCGGCACCTCACGGCCATCCCTTTGTTTAGGAAAATGGTCCTCACAGCCCCCAGGAAGCAGAAGGAGGAAAGCCCTGGGCTTCACTGGCATGCTCCGAGCTCGTGGCACCGCAGCTGGATGGGAGCTGGTGTGCTGCTCTTCCTCAGCTGAACATGTAACAAGAGTGGACTGAGCAGAAGTGAAAGGGGAAGCAGAGGTCATGGTGGCAGCTGGCAAGGCCTCAGCCCTGCTCAGAACTCGCTGTCGGTCGCAGCTGAAGCACTCGGCAATGCAAAGGGCCCAGGCCAGCCAGAGACCTTGTGCGGACAGCAGCCAAGATGCCAGGCACTGTTGTCCATTAGGAAGGGTTACAAGTGCCCTGGGAGAGGGTCCACCCTTCTTTACGGCAGACGTTTGCCCTCCCTCTGTCCTCTCCATGCTGCAGTCAAACCCAGCCCCCCCTGCCGGCAGGTGACCTTGCCCGAGAATGGCCACTATGGGGAAGGACTCTGCTGCACTTCAGAGCTGTGGCCTCCGTGTGCTTTTGACCTGGAGAAGCCCAGTGAGGTCTTCACCCACTGCCTGGCCCGGGCACGTGCTCACCCACTTCTTCTTGGACCACCCATCTTTCATGAGCGGAAACTGACCAAAACCAAAACCTGATCTTTTCCTTTGAAAAACTCTTTCTGTGCCAATTACATACATGCCTGTTCTACCTTCTTTAAAATGAAGTTTCTTTTGGAAACTTATGTTTGATTATGAATCAGAGTTTGGGGTGGAGAAACTCTTTTTGGATTTCTGGGGACTTTGGGCAAAAGCACATACTATGCCACTAGGTTCCACTGTAGACTACCAAGAGCCTTCCATTCAGCACGTGCCTGCCCGAGGGCTCTGCATGCTTCAGAACCTAGCCCTTGGTGGGGAGAAGAATAATCACACTGTCATTTATTGTCTTAGTATTATCAACGTGCATTGTTCAACGCAAGTGTCCAGTGCTGCCAATGCTCAGCCTTAAGTAAGAAACTGAAGGTTTCAGGCAAGGCCGGGATAGCGGCCACAAGCCCTAGAGGCTATTGGTGTTCCAGTACAGCTAGCTTGCTGATGGTGTGGAAGTTTCCAGTCTAATCCATGATTAATCATAAAAAAGATTCAGGTCAGGCATGAAGGACCTACCTGCTGGTAGGAAATGGAGAGATTGGTCTTCCCTCTGTCCTCCTTAGGCGAGAGCACAAGGCACCTGTCCAGCACCTCGGTGGGAAAGCATCCCACGAACCCTGTCACTCCTGAGCATCTCTTCACGAAAGGAGGAAACCCCAGGACACAGTTCTGAGGGGCAATCCTGAGATGCAGGGAGCCGGAAGGTCTCTGTTCCCTTGCTTAAGGAGAGTGGTAGAGTGACTTGGAGGACGAGCACTGGGGTGCTCTCTGGAACCCGTGTGGGAGTTTAAGTTGCGATCTAGTGTAGAGACGGACACACAGCACACACTAGCTGCTTGCTTTAAGGGGTTGAAATTATGAGCAATATTTACTGGTTATGAAGATAATCCAGTGCTGAAAAGACTGCCTTATTTTCAGAGTTTCAGGTACAGCAGATTCTTCTGCTGACGGTGCACTGCAGAGTATCCCAGGAGTAATGGCTTCTTGGCTGCATTTGGCTCATCTGAAAACTGATGAACTATTTATGCTGGATGCATACCTCTGGTCTGACTGACATGTCAGTAGAGCAGATTTACAGCCAGTGTGTGAAGGTAATTTCCCAAGATGATTGATATAATTCAAAGAGTAACTTTTTGATCAGATTGATCTAAATACTTAATTGTTGTTAGTCTCTACTTGGTTTTGTCCCAGGGTCTCAAAGAAGGAGGAAGCACTGTGGAAATACCACTGTCCTGAGCCAGGACTTCACCCTTTCTCCCAGCCAATGTGCACAGCGCAGCCATGAGCTCAGGTCTGACGGTGTTCCGGTTAACCGCTTTCCTAACTCTGCCATCATCAATGTCTTTGTTTCCATGTTCACGTAATTTACAAACGAATGAATTCGTGTCTTTTATTTTTTCCAAGAGCGATGCTTTAGAGAGAGAAACAGGAGCCTTTTTAGGTGTCTTTCTCTGTCCCATCACGGTGGCTGCTGAAGGTCACTGCTGGCCCTCTGCTTTGCCCCTAGTGAGGCTTCTGGCAAAGTGGGGGGCTCACTCACTACCCGAGCAGTTGCTGGGGACCCTGAGCAGGTGCCGGGCAATTCACATTCCCACTGCGAGTTAGGGCGTGATGCTGGTGATGAGCAGTGGCAGGGGATTTAACCTCAGTTCCCGGGCAGAGCCTTAGGAAGCCCAGGTGAAGGGAGGAGAGGGTCCTGAGACTACAGGGCGCTTTTGAGACAGGTGTTTGGAAGGGTTTCTTGGAGCAGGTGAGGAAAGGAGGAGGGGGAGCAGGGGGCAAGAGAAGGTTCTCTCCGCTACACACCTGCACGGGGACACTGACGACAGGGCCAGAAGGTTTTATCTGCTGCCCCACATCTTTGTTCTGGTAATGAGTTTGCATTTAACTTAGAAGGGAATTCCTCTCTCAGGCAGCGTCTCTGTGTTATTTTAATTTTAATAGTTTTCAGAGACTAAGAATAGAAGAAATCCAGGGTTTTGGAGAAAGGAGACTTGCCTTTGATTCCTGAGGGCGAGGCGATTTGTTCCTGTGATTAGGGAGAATCAGGTGACTGGCCGAAGTCTCCAATTTCATTAATAACAGGGACACAACAGCTGCTTCACCTGCCTCATAGGGGTGCCTACGTGCTTGGCCAACAGCAGGGAGCCACGTGCAGGTGTCAGCTCTGACTATGATGAAATAATGCTGCTGGCATGGCACCTGGTGCGGCTGGGTGCGCCCCTTCCAGGAAGGTCACCTGCATGCACCTGGAGTCCCTGCCCTCCCCGTCTCTTCCCTCCCCTGGCACTCTTCGTAAAAGGTATCCTAAGAGTGCCTGTTGAATTCCCATGTGACAGAGGGGAAACAGCAGGGGTGTTCCAGAGTCTGGTCATGAAGCCGATGAGAAGCAACAGGTAGAAAGCACGTCGGTTTAGACTCCAAGCAAGTGACGCCTTCGGTCCGCCCGCTTCTTCGCAGCACCCATGGCCACATTCCAAAATGGTCGTGGAGCTGGACCTGCATTTCTTGCCCCTCCTTTGGTTTTCTGCTTGCACTGCCTACTTCCCCACTTCTGCACCTGGAGAACCCCAGCCACCCACTCCCCCATCTCTCACTGCTGCCCGCCTAGCAGCTCTGGCAGGAGGCCCTCTGAGACCCTGGGGCCCTCACAGCTCCCTGGCTGCTGAGCTCATTCTGAACGCACCTCTGAGGCAGCGCACCCTCTTTTCTCCCAGGTCCTTGATATTTTGTGAGAATCTGGTGACATGTATAAAATCTCTCCCCACACAGGCTGATGCATGCTGTTGGGGGTCCTGGCCAGCTGGAGTCCAACTCTGATTCTCAAGTGGTCCAGGGTCCACTGTTTAAAAGTTCACTCTCGTGCCGGAACCTCTCACTGAAGAGGGATGCATTCCCCTGTGGTCTCTGAGAGGGCAGAGGCAACGCCACAGGCCTTCGTCTGTTCTTTTGGATTCTCAAGTACCAAGCCCTGTGCTTGTATTAAGTAAGTGCTTACTGGATCACTCTAAGGGAATCAGGTCTACAAGTTAACACACGTCTGGTTGCACAATTTCATTGCATGGATTCTTGGGCATTTAGAACAAGGTGTTGTAAATTGTGAGGAAAATGCCAAAATACTCACAACAAATACTTGGACATTAAAAAGTTGTCTTTTCAATTAATTTAGAGCAACAAAACTTTGTGCTTTCAACGAAGATAAATTTGGCTACTGATAGCTTATAAAAATTCAAAGCTCATTTCTCAGTGGAAATGAGCAAAGTATTATTTTTACCAGACATTGGGGATGAGAAGCACTGAAATGTGTAGCTGCAGATCCCAGACACAGATGTTCTCAGCTACTGCAGAGGGGTCAACAAATTAACAAAAATTCCTTCTCTTAAACATAGTCTCCTCATGACAAAAGCTGGGTTTACTGGCATTATAAGGGACAAACTCTACACAGCTCATCCTTGCTTGATGTCCATGGGTGACAGATGGAGGACTTCCTTCTCAGAAGACGTCAATCTAGTTTCCCCACCGGACTTCCTCATTCAGAAAATGAGGGAAGCTTAAGTGTTGCTTGGAAATGGTTCTAAATCACAGAGGAATGCCTTCCTCCCATAAGAGGGAGACTGCTCTATTAGGAGTGTGGACAGCAACCTTCCAGTGAGGAGAATCACCCACGAGTGGCTGTGTGCGTCCTCTGTCCAGTCCTTTGTAATTGCCAGGAACTCAGGCCACCCCCACTGCCACACAGATCAGTCACCAGGGGAGGGAGCTTCGGGGAGTGGGAAGGAGCAGCAGCCTAGGCCAGGACAAAGCCCTGCAAAGTCTGCATGTGGAGGAGGAGCCAGGAGCTGAGCTTGCACTCCACAGCCCGTGTCCAGACCCACGAAGGCAGGCACAATTCTTAGGCTGCAGTCTCATCTGAATGTGTCAGAGACTAAGTGAAAATGTTCAAACTTCTGCTTCGCACAGCAGGGGCAGGGAGCGGCCCTTACAGATGGCTTTGCATGAGCGCGGTCCGATTCTGCTGGTAATCAGCAGCATGTCAGTGGTACTAAAGCACTGGGCTTCTGGTTACTAAACAATGTAGAGGTAACTGTACTCGGCACAGACACATCTGACCCTCATAACCAACCTAAGATGCAACTGCATTTCTTTTTGCATTTGAGAAGAAACTGAAATTCTTCTTGAGTTTTGCTCTTTCAGACTTGGAGTCTCCTTTGAATATAATATTTAGAAATCCACATTTACTTTGTCCGTAGTAGAAGGGTTGTCTGCATCAGCTTCCTGTGCCAGGACATGTTGGACAGAAGCCCCTGGCTGCTCGTGAGAAGTGAGGATCATTTTGTTTCCTTTGTGAGAAGTGGGGCTGTGCGCCCCCATCCCGGTGTTGGTCGTGAACACCATCTCCTGTCAGTGAAGCCGAGAGGCATTGTCTGGCCTGTGCTTACTGAAGTGACTTAAGAATCTACCTTTCTCCCCCTAAAGAATGTCTATGGTAAAATATCATAAACTTATTAATAAAACAATTTGACATTGGGATGCTTTTCCAAATTATCTAGTGCTGGAAGAGGGAAGCAGACAGGAGCAGGGATGAAATAGTGGCATCCATGGACAGAGTTCATTATTTTCTGCACTCTTGTGTATGTGTTAAATTTTCCTGAAAGCCAACTCTAGAAAAAATTTCTTTTCAAACAGCCCTATGGAACACAAATGCCATGCAGTAAAAGTGTGTTTATATAACAGTCAGACTTCCAAACTCAAAATGTTCCTATTAGAGTGTTTATGTAATCAGTAAAATATTTGAAGTTCATTGTAATTTACATTTGATTTAAGTGAATCTTAGTAAAAATGACACCACGGCTAGATGTTTATATGTCAGCTGAGTTTTAGGTAAATTTTATATCAAATAACTATTTATTCCACCTAATTTATGGAAAGAAATAGTGTACATTACAGTTCTGCTGACGTCATTTTGAAGCACCTGTTTCTACCTGATGAAGAGGCTGCCCAGTATCAGAGAGTAAAGAAACGATGTTTTTAAGTGCTCCTGAGCAGACCTTTCCTTGACTCAGGGGGCTCGCTCTCCGTTCCCTCCAGACTCCGGAGACTTGCTGCGCTTCTGTCAATCCCCAGACTGCTGATCTTTTGCAGTGAGAGAAGAGCCTGGTCAGGTTCTTTGCGTCACTACGGATAAACTCGGCCCACGCGGAGCTGCCTTCAGCGCAACGGAGCCCCCTAGTGACCGATCGAGCCCAGGACTGTCCTCAGTCGCCCTTTGGGTTAGGTCTTGTGTTTTCAGACTTAAGCAACTGGAAACAATTAGCATAATATTAGTCATATTAGGCCATCAGAGGAAAAGAGAGTCGTGAATTAATGGGACTTTGTTTCTGGAAAGACAAGGACAATTAAACATTTAGTCCCTCCTCACTAGAGGACCAAGTGGCCCAAGCACTATTCCAGAACAACACATGCTGGAGTGGAAAGGCACAGGGTTGATATTCCCGAGTATATGAGACAATTTTCTCCATCCAGACTCTGCGGCTCTTACTTGCTGCCCCTTGGGGGGAAATGCAGAGTGTTGAAAGCTTTCTCCTGCTTTACCAGGTCCAGCGTGAAGGTAGTAAGGGAAGAGCCACTGGGGACAGAGTTACTGCATTCCAGTCTGTCTCTCCCGAGCAGAGAACCCGGAGTAAATGGATCAGCCTCCGGTGCTCGGTTTTCCTGTAGACCAAGTCTAAGAGTGGCGGACTCCTGGTGATGGCCTGGGCTCTGGCAGGCTGCAGCAGAGCTGTGGGCACGTGCGGCACTCTTCTCTCCAGCCTGCCCTGCGCCTTTCAGCTTCAAGGTCTCATTCTTTTTCTGTATGTGTGTTCTGGACTCTGAGATTTATGTGATTTTTTTAGGACTCAAGTAGCATATGCAAACAGTCTATAGAAATGAACTTCTTTGAGGAATGATATTTGTGAGTTTCCAGAATAGTCCTGGTAGACCTACAAGTGAGAGAAGTTCGCTCCCTATACACAGCTCTCTGCACACCACAGTGCCTTTTGTGTCAAGTGGAAATGCCCACCGTGGGGAATTAATGGGCAGATTAATCTTTGCAAGGTCACTGTCCCAAAGAGGCAAGGCAAACATTTTGAATTTTCCGGCAAAATCTGCAGCACAATTTCCTTATATCACAACTGTACAAGAAACAAACTATAATTAATTGAGATGCTTTGAGGGTGAATTAGTCACACACTGGATTATTTGCTAAGTAAACTATTTCAGGTGAAAATAAAAATGCTTTTAAATATAAAGAGGTAAGTAGAAGATTTAAAACTTTGATGGAAAGAAACCCCAAGGCTATAGTAAATCAAGAATAACAGCCCTTTAATTCATTCAGAAGAAAATGGATTCCTCCCCTTAGGATCAAACTGTGAGGCTCACAATCAGGTGAGCAGCTCTGGAGCCCAGCCCTCCCATTAAGCATCCTCCTTCCCTATCTTATCTTGAACCCCTTTACCTTCTGGAAGATGAATTTGTACATCTCACGGGAACTTGCAAACTCGTAAACTTACTTCCCCAACACAGACATAAAGAATCCCACAGTGGTCAACTGTGCAGCTGAGCTTCCTAAATCTGTGTGTGGACAACCCAAGTTCTGAATGGTTCAAACCAATCTGCTCAAATTGCAAAGTGTTTTGTAAAAACCTACAATAGGAAAACAGGTGTCTTTAATTTTACAGGTGACGTTTCGGTGCTGCACTTTAAGGTTTTAACATGCATCCTCAACACTGTATTAATGCCACCAGAGGGAACATGACCATACAATTTACACACCAGGCCTGGAGACCACCATGATTCTCACTTCCTTCTGGGATTTCCAAATGATGAAGTCTGTCTAGAAAAGTGTTAACTTCATTTTTTTAAGCGAATAAAATAGAATCAAGAATATACCTAATTTCAATCTATAGTAACATGAGGTTTACAAGAGATCAATAAACATCTAGTTTTTACAGCAAATCTTGATTTGTTCATTTAATGATTTTTCTTAGATTCTATCTTGGTCCTTGGAATGAAACATGACTTGTAAAATTCAAGCATTTTGCCACTCTCAAGTTCGATTTCACTTACTAATTGCCTACAATTAAGAAGATATTGTTAGCTAAACAACTAGCTTTTTTGTCTGGAGAACAAATAGTGAGTAGGTTCTCTCACTGGCTAAGGTTCTTACCCTCCACCTGTTTTGTTCGTGTTCACATTGCTTTCTGGATTTTCTAGTGCATACCTAAAGTAATTTCTTAATCAAATGATGGAAGCTAACATATCTCTGCATTTTCTTTTAAAGAAGGAGTAGGCTAATGCATGAAATGTCACATCAAGGTCAAACTCCTATTTTCAATCCTGCCACTTGACCCAAAAGAGGATATTAACCCCTCCACACTGAAGTTTCACATCTATAAAGTGAGGATGTCCACAGTGGTCATTAGCCCTGGGAGGCAGTGGAGTCTATTGGCATGACACACTTAACAAGGTCTTTATATTAATGTATTTCTTCCCCAAGATACAGAACGTTGAAAAAATATTTTGTATAAAAACCTCAAAAATTTTTTAAAGAAAATAACAACATTCTTTGTGATTATTAAGGGAATCTGCAAAAGCGGCATGTTTGGAACAAAGGCAACCTTGTGTGAATGAAGTGGCATGTGGTGAGCTACTTACGGGAGATTAGCGAAAAATTCTCTTTGCATTTTTTTTTCTAGCTACATCCTGCATTTACAGGACACAAATACTTCTTTAACCAGGCAACAGCCTCCAGCTGCAACAACCCAAAGTGGAGCTCAACTCCGTGCACTGTCCACTGCGAGCTCTGCCTTAGACTGAGTGGCTGAGGAGGAAACTGACCAAGCAGAACCGAACTACAACCTTCCTTGGGTGGCGTATGAAAGAACTCAGTTCATTCAACAGAACATAAGGTGAGTGGCATTCCATGAAAGGCGTTGACTGAACAGGTAATCGTCCCAATGTCCTGGGATGGACAAGTGGGATGGATGATAGACAGAGGGCCGCTGGGGTAAATGATGAAATTCTCAATGTGATGGTAAAAAAAAAAAAAAAAAAAAAAAAAAAAAAAAAAAAAACATTCCACCATTTCCCATTTCCACGTTATAAGGAAGTACCAGAGGAAAAAGAAAACTAGTCCTAGCACGAATCAAGCTACAGTTATCAAATCCAGCTTGAGCGCCAAGTATTTCTGTATCATGAGACATCAACGTCTTTCTCCGCAGCGTGGAAATGCACATTCCTACCTCTTGTCCCTGTTTGTTGCACAAGGTTTTCGGTCCATACCTGCTCGGAATGGCCCCACGATCGCCCGGCCCTCCACTGGGACCTGATCCACTGAGGCCCCACCCCGGAGGCTGGGCTCTGCTCACCTGGGGCCTCGCGGATCTTGCGCCCGGCCGCAGACTTGCGCAGCACGCTCCTTCCCGAGCTGAAGAGGCTGGTCAGCTCGTCCAGGGGGCTGGAGAGGGGCCGGGGATTCGGGGGGCTGTAGGGGGCCGGGGCGGCGGCCTTCCTGTGCTCCGCCCGGGCCGCCCGGGCCGGGGAGTGCGGGACCTTGGCGAGGGCGCTGCAGGGCGCTGCGGGCGCCGCGCTGGGCTTCGGGTGCGGCCGGGCCGGGTCGGTGCCCGGCGGGCAGGCGAAGGGCGCGGGCGGCCGGCCGGCTGGGGGCGGTCCCGGGGGCGGCGGCGGCGAGGGTGGCGGCGGCGAGGCCTCGCCAGGCCCGTCGGACACCGCGCCCCCCGGGGATGCGGGCCTGTCGCCGTCGCCCCTCGGGGCTTTGGAGTACTGCGGCGACAGGGGACTGGAGCCTTCCGACTGCACAGGGTACTTGAGGTTGGTCTCCAGGACCGGCAGCTTCTTCACTTCCAGGGGCGTCAGGGGCGACTCGTCCGAGGCCGGGGAGCAGGTCACCGGCGTGGGCGGGAAGACCAGAAGCGGCGGCCGGTGGGGCAGCAGGTTGGGGAAGGGGGGCGGGATGTCGCACGTGTCCTTCAGGGGCTGGCAGCCCGCCTCCCCGGCCTCGAAGGCCAAGGCTTTCCTAGTCTCCGAGAACAGAGGAGGCGAGGCGGACAGGAAGGACACCAGTCCCAGGCCGCAGCCCTCCTCGGGCAAGAAGTACTTCATCTCCTCGTACACCGACTCGCCCTGGTCGGGGCTCTCGGCCTCGGCGCCGCCCGCCCTGGCCGCGTTCCCCACCATCTCGATGTACACGGGCTCGGCGTCGTCGTCGTCGCCCTGTGGTAATGGCAGGCGCAGCGGCAGCTGCGGGGTGCACGGCAGGCAGTCGGCTGGGCAGGCCCGCGGCGCACTGGGGGTCCCCGGGGCCTGGCGCGCACCTGCCTGACACGTGGCGCCCGGGGGCCGCGGGCCCCAAATCTCCTCATAGGAGCCACTGAGCTTCGTGTTGGGACTTCTCTTTGGCTTTCGAGGGGGGATCTTCTTCATGGTGCTGTAGTCATCACTGTGGGGTCTGGGTCGCGCCAGAGCTGAAGGGGAAGAGAGGGAGGCCAGTGTGAGCAAGGCTCCAGTCTGAGGCCAGGACCTGGGCTGCCCGGAGTCTAGCTTCCCCCAGGACCGCCTTGGTCCTCAGAGCCCTGTGCACTCCAGCTGTGAGAGCCCAGGCCTTCCTGTCCTTCCACACTCCCAGGCACCGGCCAAACCCAGACCTCCCCAGAGCACCAAGCACCAAGCACCATGGCTTTTGATCTTGTAGGAGGAGGCTTCCACCCTTTGAGGGTGATGTCACCAAGACAGGGAAAGACAGTGAAATGTGTGCTGTGTTAGAAAGCAGTGTGCCAGAGTGAGGGTCACAGAACAGGGTGGCGGTGGTACAGGCCAAGACCCTACCACTTAAAAGGAGTCTTGGACTGACCCTCCCCTCAGCCTCCTGAAGACATGGACACAGTGATGTCATTCACTATCTCCCAGGAATGAAATGGATGGTCTGTGGGAAAAGTGCTTGGCTCTGTTCCTGCACACTAAAACACAGAACAAACAAACAAACAAATAAACCAACACAGATGGGAATGGAAAGGAACGAAGTTAATTTCCTACTCCATGGCCATCTGCATAAGCCAGTATCATAAAAGGCTCCCCAAAGCCACCCAAATGTGCAATGCTTTAACTAATAACCAGTATTCCAATGACTTCCAGTGTGCTAAAGCCCAGCAGTGCACAGCTTCTCCTAGAAACAGAACAAATCAACCCTGTTTTAAATATTAGCATTATAGAGTTCTGAAGTCATGAATAATTTGGAGGATTTGTGGCAGATGGTATTTTCCCAAACTGGTTTCATTATTTTCAGTCCCAAATGCTCTTCCTGAACCTTAACCTGGAAGGTCTTTGGCTGCTCCCAAGAATAAGATGTTGGAAAGACGTTGCCTGCCCTCTGAAGCTGGGGCACAGAGCAGTGCAGAGTCTGCCTGTTTGCCCACCCTCACAGACACATGGCATGGGAGCCTTGACTTCTGCATAAGAAATGTGGACAGCCTGACACAGCCCTGCCAGGGGGCACCTGTGGAGAGGCCACTCGGAGGAAAGGCAGGGGCCACAAGACCCAGCTTCAGCGGTATGAACCTTATCCTCCTGGGATCCCTGCCTTCACCATGAGCATGACTTAGCAGGCACATTCTGGAACCACGAGGACAGTATAAAACCATCCTTGCATCTTAACGACACTGAGTCCTGGGAGGTTTGTTTTATAACCTCAGACGACTAGCACAGACATTGTCCCTACAGGACACTGCTGCTACATAAAACATGAAACATGTGTCTTCACTTTGGGACACTAGGGGAGTCTTAAAGAGACAATAGCAGAAACTGGGTGGCCCTCAGGATAGCCCTGGGTGAGTGAGGTTCAAGGGAGGGAGAGGAAACCATGTCACAGGGAAAGCCCAGCAGCAGTGTCACCTGCAGGAATGGCAAACTGGAGACCCGCTAAGTGACTTGGACCACCTAGCTAAGGAGACTTCCAGGCAGCGTGACAGTTATCATTGGGACTCTTCAAACCACCTGAAATAAAACATGAGATAGGCAGAAAGAGACAGGCAAAGAAGAAGCCATCATCACAAAGGAGCCAGGAACTTCTGGATCTGAAAATAAAATAGTTCCCACCGTCAAGCTCTCCAGATGGTAGTGATTCTAAAGAAAGGACCTCCAAGCAGACAAGGAATTCAGGGCATTTTCAGGAAAACAGGGTCTAAAGAAGAAGGCAAGCACATGCCAAGAGATGTTTATTAAAACATCCAAAGGACACAGTGGTGCTTTGTAGACATTGCTCAAGAAGCACAGCCACAGGGCCCTCTGAGCATCGGAGGCTTGTCTCACAAGAAGTAAGGCAGAGAGCCCCAAAGAGAGGAGAGATTATCTCAGAGACTGGTGGACATGGCCTTTGACTCATGAAGCACAGTACAAATGAATCATAGGAAACTCAAAGCACTCCGAGGAAATGCACCCATGTACTCTGAAGGGGCAGAATCCATGAATAAACCTGCTATCTGAGCTCTATGAGTAGTAAGCAGGCTAAGAGAACCCCCAGCACCAAAGCAAGAGACTATGGAGTAAGAATTACAATTCAAAGAGAGAAACAAGGTTCCAGAGCAAATACCAACGGCCATGGAAAATGACACCGGGCCCTGGCAGCGTGTGCCCAGCTGGTGCTGAGACCTGCACATGTCAGTCCCCTTTTGAGCAGGAGCATGCACATCACTACCGTCTGCCTGTCCTCCCAGGATACACTGCTTATGTGGGCCTGCATGAGGGCAGGCAGAGTGGCTTTGCGGCCAGCTGCAAATGGGACAGAAGGGGCCTCCACAGAGTCTCAGTATGCTGTGGGGTTCTCCCCAGCTGGTGAGAACCACCCCTGTTGTACCTGCTGGGCGTGCCCATGTGCATGGTGCTGCTTAATGTCCTTCCATGGCTCCCACAGAGATCGGCCTCACGGGGGCTCCGTGTCCACAGCATCTAGTGGCTCTTACTCTGCTTATCTCAGCACCTGCTTGCCCATTCATGGTCCCCCCATCAGCAAGTCCTGGGGAGGAGCTCCCACTGGATGGGTGGGTGCTGCGTGGCTGGCTGGGCCATGCAGCATGTTCTGTGATTCCCAGTAACGTGTTTCTCAGAACACTGTCTGTGGAAAGCCTGATTTCTGTCGAATTTCAAGTGACAGAAGAAAATAAAGGGGCTTCTACTAAAAATACACTGAAAACTGCACCTCACACATCTGGAGCAGGTGCACGTGAACCTTGCCAACTGTGCTCTTATTGACAAGCAATGGATTTGTTGTAATGAGAGCAGCACAAATATGTTTCTGTGACACTCGTGTGTTCATTCACTATTTATTGAATGCTTTCTATGTGAAAAGTTCTGTTCTGGAATAGAGATATTAACAGGACAGTGGGAAAAATGGAAAGAAACACAATCCATGCCTAAATAAAGTCACAGAGCTGAACCATTATTTTATCTGCATCTTTAGCCCGTGTTGTATGGAGCATGGAGTTGTGCAGCAATTTTCAAACAGTTTGGGGGCTGATTAAGGTGCCGTCTCCAAGGGAGTGGGCCAGCCCGTGGGACCTGAAGGGAGGCTGCACGTGGAGTGTCCTCACGGGACGGATCAGGGAGGCAAGAGTCGCAGGAGGAACCTGCTTTTCTGCTTCACCTGGAGCAGGTGTGACCCAGAGCAGGCCCTCCTCCACCGAATCATTACTCCCTCTTCATTTCTCGTTTCAGGATTTAGCGCCCAGGTCCCTGAGCCCCACGGGTGTTGTGAACTGCCTGTGACCTCAGAGCTTTGTGGGCCCTCGCCTCCTCCCAGGCTGCTGTGCTCCGCCCGCCCTCTTTATTCCCCACAGTAAGCCTGTGCTGGGGGGCCCACTGTTGCCGCCACTCGACCCGCATGGGCCTGGAAAGGCCCAGTCACTTCTGCAAGGCCACACGCTGCAAGCACAGACTCACATTTCCCGAGTGGTTGGAAGGATGTGCACTGTGCGGGGAGGAAGGCTGACCTCTGGGCAGAGTCACACACAGAAGAGGGAAGAGCGTGCTGGTTGGGAGCTCCCTGCCAGCAGGAGGGCAAGCCAGCCGTGACCTTCCTTCCCTAGCCACTGTTTGCCAAGGGAAACCCCAGACTTTGGAAAAAAGTCTAGTTAATAGTTTGCAAAGAAGTGCTAAAATTTATTGGTCTGTAAATTGCTTCATGCTTTTGAGGCACAAAGGTAGTGAAAGAAAATGAGCTCTCCATACTGCTTTTCTTTATTGCAACCCCGTTTATGGGGTGACAACCTATAGGAAATGGCATGTGCCAATAGGAACAAGATTAAACCCAAAGACAACCTGGCACAGCCTCATTACTGGTTCCCCGACGGTCCCTGGCCTTTGTTCGCCAACCATCTCCTTTCCCTCGACAGCCTGACTTGATTAATAGCTTTGTTTGCAAAGGAAAGAGCTTGACTTTTGTTAACTTGCCCAACAGAACGGCCTTGGTAGTCCACCGACCCCAGCCGAGCCCAGACTCTCCTGCAGCCAGTGTTCACGAAGCATTTTAAAGGGCCATCACATGCTCTTCCTACCTACGGATAGAAACGAGAATAGCTGTGGCTGTGACCAGGGGCAAGCAGGACCGCTTGGCAGAGCATGACACGTTTGGAATGAGCGCTGTCTAGAAGGACTTCCATGATGGTGGAATGTTCCACACCTGTGGCTACTTGGTATATGGCTGTTGGCTAAGGACAGACATTTTAAATCCAGCTGATTTTTGCAACTTTCAGTCTGAATGGCTGCATGTGGGTAGTGGCCACTGTGTCAGGCAGCACAGGCTTAGATTGTCCTGGAATCTCTTGGAACTGAAGGAAGTTTCTAGGCTGTCACCATAACCCTACTCAGCCACCTCCAACTCCTGTCACAAGAGCATAGCTGGGACTAGAGCCACTTCAAACTTCTGGCTAATCACTTATAGGTGTGGCTGTTTTTTATTTATTTTATTTTTTCATGAATGTGCACTAGGAACCTGAACACTGACAAATTGAGAGATTTAAGTTCTTGGTGGCCCTTTCTGACTCCACCATCCTATAAAAATTAGCCAGTAAACTTGCTTAGGCACCTTACCTTTTTAATTTCAATTTGGTTTTAGTTGTCAATGGACCTTTATTTAATTCATTTATTTGTATGTGGTGTTGAGAATGGAACCCAGTGCCTCACACGTGCCGGGCAAGTGCTCTACCACTGAGCTGCAACCCAGCCCAGGCAGTTTGATTTTTAAATTGTAAGAGTATATTTAGAGCATTTCCCCAAAAGTGGAAAAGCTTCTCTGGCCCCAGGAGATCCAAGACTTTCTTTTTGTGGTTGCAAAGTAATCAGTATGAGGAATTCTGTGTTATAAGAAAGAACACGTGGCGTAGTGGTGTAGATGGCACAAAGGAAACAGCGCCCACTCGCCCTTTCACAGGCTTCCAGAAGGGTGTTGGCTCCTGAGGAAGAGTTGGGGAGACATTTCTGAGCAACTTGTGGCCACCTGTGAGCTGAAACTAGGTTCCAAGAAATCGAATTTGACGTAAGCGCCTTGCCATTGTGCCGACACAGCACCATGCCTTGTGGGCAGCAGGAAGCGCTTTGGACAGTTTGACACCTGCAGTCTCTCCATCCTGCTTCCGGTTCATTCACCCTCTCTTTCTCCCCCTTTTTTTTTTAACTTTGCTCATTTTGCTTTCATATGTCTCTTGTCACTCCTATAGTCTGAGTCACTTTTCCCAGTTGACATTTTTTGCTACCCATATGGGGGAGCTGAGGCTCCAGTTTGGGTTCAGCTTCTACCTTTCCTCCTTTCACAGTCTCTTGACTGCTGACCACGCCAAAGCCTCGATACCAGGCAGCCGCCTTGCAATGAGCACGGGACCCGCCAGCTTTGTCAGGCTTTTGAAGCCCTCTGTGCTGCTTCGCAAGTTCACAGAGCCACGGGCAGGGTGCAGATGCGGATGAGGCTCCACTCCATATGCACTCTATTTTTCTATCTTATTTTGCATTGTTTTCAACTTCTAGTACTGTCCTACATCTTTATTTCCCATTCTCCCCACCTCACCAGTCTTAAAATTCTTAGAAATGATTCTTCCTCACCCACAATGCCAAAAATCCTCTCCTCTCACTTCAATCTCCACTTTCTGAGATCTGCACCATAAGTTCTGTCCAGAGGTCTGACAGTGTGACCGTGGCAGCTGTCCATTGCACTCTGCTGGAGCCAGCCGCTGGCCTGTTCAGACAGGAGCTCCCCACGTGCACAACACACTGGGGCAGCACCCAGCTTCCTGGCAGGAGAGTCCTTACTCTCTCTCTGTGTCCAGTGGGCATCCACTAGGAATACTGCCCTTCAGGACCCCCTGGATGTCATTTTCTAGCTCCTGCTATCACCTCTGTTATGGGATGCTGCAAATATGTACCTGCTCACCATACACATGGGACACAGGAACTTCTCCCACATCTACACCAAGGTGCTGCTGTTACATGACTTGTACGTTAGAATGACTTTTACCCTTGCTGGTTAAAAATTCCCCTAAAGACCTGTTCTTTTTTCCCATATTAAGGTCACAAAGGAGAAGCACTTCAAAGGAAGCCAGGCTGTTCCTATCACTTGAGGCCTCTGTCCCATGGTCAGAAGCCAGGGCCACTTCAAGATCATTCATCTTGTCCCTAAGCTGGGCATGCTGTTTTGCTGTGTAATTGTGTATTTGCTTTATTTCATTTTCTTTGCTGAAGGAATTGTGTTTCAACTGTGTCCAGAGGCTGTTTCCTCCGGAGATCTACTTGGTCATTTCATTTAGAATTTTGCCCGGTCCCCGCCCTCCACTCCACCCCAGCACTAGTTACTTCTGTCTCCAGCAATGACCTCTTGCTGAGATCTTCATTCACGGACTTGCTTCCTGTGTTCACATCTGCCCTCGATCCTGGAACGCAGGCTCCATGAAGGAAGAAGATCTGCATACATGTGTGTGCACAGAACGGGGCCCAACCCACAGCAGATGGCCAGCAAACTGTTGTCCCCAAACGGTCTGATAAGAAGCACTTCCTGTTAGTCACAGTTCTAAACATTAACAATTAAGCCATAGTTGCAGCACATGCTCGTCTAAGAGATTTGATGAGAAGACACTGCAATCACCTCTTTTTGCGTAAATATTTTGAGACCATCCATGCAGACTTTTCTATGGAGCCTCAGAGGCTTTTGTTTAACTGAATTTTGTTGCAACCATTCTCCTCTGTGAGGTTGTTTCACTCACCATATGAAAAAGCAGGCTTAATTTTTAATTAGATTGTGAACACAGGAAAGCCTGATGAATTTTGTTCACCTTTTAATTGGTGAAAATTTACATGGAGTAGCGACCAACTTTTTGTTGGTTCTGCCTTGCGGCTGTGAACGCAATTTCAGAGGTGGGGCTGGGAGTGGGGAGGGAATGGCATGTAAGTAGCTTTTCCTAAGAGGCTTAGAGATTGGAATAAATATTATTTATATTTAATGATTAAAGGGCTGCTGGCAAGCCAACAATTGGATTTATTTCTATTAAAAATACATGAGGGACACAATAGTGCCGTGGGGCGCTCACAGAGGGAGGTCAGTGAGCCAGGCGCATCTTTTGCACTCACTCAGCTGACCTTCGCTGGCTGTGTCCTTGGCCGCTGAGAGGCAGGCGCTCACAGCCTCGTAGGAGGCACTCAGCCGGGTGCTGGGGTCCCTCTTCGGCTTGGGCGGAGGCTGTTTCCGTGGAGACGGGAGGCCACTGCTGTCGTCCACGCTGAACACCGAGTGCAGTGATGGAGACCGGATGGACGGTCCAGCGAGAGCCTGGGCCAGGCTGTCCACCGCCATGGGGACAGGGACAGAGCTGGAGTGGACGTGCCAGGGCCCACCTTGGTCTTCAGCTCTTAGGGGAAAACAGAACACAAACAGCCTCAGAGCAGAGAGGCCGGAGGCTACGTTCATCTGACAGCAAGGAGCCCACTCAGGCTGAGGACGAGGGCTCCTCCCAGACACCATCGTGCTGTGTTTGGAGGGTGCGGGACTCGCTCGTCCAGAGACCGCACACCCCCTGTGACGAGTGTGCACACGGGACCATCATCATACTGCTGCTGAAAATTCTCAATTCTCCCGCAAACCAACCGCTTAAAAGGCTTCCCATTTTCTATCAGGCATTCACTGAATGAATTTTTCACACTCTGATTCTTAAGCAAATCAAAAACCCAGAATTTCAATCTGCATGGTAATTTCTGGGAAATCCTTCTTAATAGAGAGTTACTGAGGCATCAGATGCTGGGAGTTCATCATCCTCTCCCTCTGCAAGAGCAGCACACACGATACTCAAAGCTGTCAAAGACTTACTCTCTGGCCCTCTCTCTCTCTTCCTTGCCACTTAAATTCCACCAGCAATTATTTAATTATGCCCTGAAATGTTATTTGTCCTATGACTCTGTGTGCATGCCTGATGCCAAGCCAACTGCTGGTATTCAACAAACAGACAAATGCTTCTTCACGTAATTTTATATCAGGCAAATAAATACATAATCAAATTGAGAAATTGGGGGTGACTGTTTAGTTCCAGCAGAGAAAATAACAAATATTATTCTGGAAATCATTTAAAATTAATAGTTATCTGGTTTAAAAAGTTCCTTCCGGCTTCACATGTCAACGTAAGATGCCCGGCGCTCATCTCACAAGGCGCTCCCAAGCCCTGGCTCTATAATTACATCTTTCTGTGGCGGAACACCAGCAGGGCTGGAATCTTCCACCAGGCAGAGCCAGCCGCCTGTGCAGAAAATGAAGTCGCCCGAGATGAGAGTGTGGTTCTCAGTGGATAATTTGTTTTCCCTGTAATGTTTAATTACAGTTCTCTGTACAAAGGGAATTTTTTCCGTATTTAATCACGGAGATATTTGAGGCTAATTAGCAAGAGACCCATTGCCATCTCCACTTTAACAGAAAATCATTTGACATAGGCAGACATGGCACAGGAAAGTGGCTTTCAGGGAGAAACGAGACACTATCAAGTTCCCAAGAAAAAACAGACACCACTTGGACCACAAATTCAAAAGTCATGTCGCTGTCTGCCTCCCTGGAGGGTGCTGTGACTCACAGGTGTGCTGCATTCACAGAGAGGGGTGAGGATAGAAGGGAGAAGTCCTGGCTGTGCTCCTGTTCATACTCCAGGCTCAGCATCCCAAGTGAACTTTTAAATGAGAAGCTTTTTTTCTAAAGCTTTCTTTATTGGCCAAGAAAATGCTGTTTACACAGGAAAATATAATACGCGTTAGCTTTTGAGTTCACTAGTTTCATGTTTTCAGAGTGGTATCTCAATTATTTGCTAAAATTTCCAGAAATTTCTGGAGATATATATATATATATATATATATATGTCTCCATACTTGCATAAAAATAAAAAGTCCAGCTATTGACTTTTGCTATTGATTTTGCTTTAAAACTTGGATCTCGAGGTCATTTAGCGACAGAATCACAGTAGGGGAAGCAATAATGATTTCATATGACTACAGCATCTAGTTCCTGAAAAGAAAGCACAGGACAAGGATTCCTGAGATTGCTAGGGAGTGTCGATCCTCAGGACTCCTCGAGTCCATCACAAAGGTAACTGAAGTCACGGACTACCTGCCTTTACCTTCTGGGTCCTTCCTCTTGCTTGCTCCTGGTGGCTGCCTTCTCTTTGTGACAGGGACCATTCATTTCCTTCCGGAGCCTGTCATTCTCCCGGGCAATGTCGAAGGCGTTCTGAATGACCAGGGCGTCGTAGGCTTTCAGCGCCCTGTCCTCTGTGTTCTGCAGAAAGCTCTTGATGGACGTGACCTCTTGCTGTTTGATGCTCATTTTCTGAAGCAGGTGTTGGCGTGCTAGAAAGCCTCGTATAACTTCATAAAAGAACACAACCCTGGGTCAGTGAGCAGAGCAAGAGGGAGGAAACCCAGACACAACACAAACAAGAAACATGACTGCAAAATAAGGTACATTTAACTCAGAAAAAGAATGTACTCAGGCATCGACATCTCTTATTAAGAAGGATACCTGAATTCAGTAATGGCGACACTCAGGGTAACCGTCCTTGACCTGACTGAGACCCTGCAGATGAAGTGGATAACAGAGATTTCCCTCCTTTTTTTGGTAACACAAGCTGGATGCTGATGGCCCAGAGTTAGACCAATGGCAAAGAACCAGCTGCAACTCCAGAGTATTGGGGTGCAGCTCCTACTGCACAGTTTTGGGATGTCTTCATTTTCTCCCATGATATCAGATTATTTCAGAAGCATCAAGATGCATGGATTTAGTTTTGGAAATGTCATGCATATATTATTTCTGAGACCTTGATTTAACTCCTGGATAAATCAACACAGTGTGGCATTTCTAGAGAGGTTTTTGTAGAAGTAAGGGAAATCCCTCCTGCTATGCAGGAAAGAAGACCAGGAAGAAGGTGTAAAAACTGGGGAAACAGGTGAGTGAGAATGCTTCAAAATCACCAACATATCAGTAGCCAGTGTAAGAATTAAAAAGAAAAATAAAACACCCCTACTAGGAGGCACCCAAAATGTCTCAGGCAATCTGTTAAGTCATTTAATGCTGGAAAGAAATGATCACATGTACCATCATGCCCATTTTGGACACAACGATAGTGGGATTTCCTTATTTTCATTATTTTCTCCAGAGGAAGACAACCAACAAGAGCACAGCCGGGGTTCCGGTCTCGGGCCTTTAGGCCAGGCTTCGCTCCTTCAGCTGCAGTCACACAGACGTGATTTGTAGCTCTCCAGGGGTGCATAGCATCAGCCCAGGAAGTCGCGGGAAGCATATCTTCTTCAATCAATGGGAGGAAGGACTTTCTGACAATTAGCACAGGGTGGAAATGGATTGGGCTGCCTAGGGAGAAAGGGAGCTGGCTCCCAGGCCCTAAGTGTACGCGAGACAAGCACAGAAAGGCCTCTTCCTGGGCACGCGGGACCCGTACTGGCTGTGCACAGGGGCAGGTTGTGGTTCTGGGCAGAGTCTTTCAATTGCTATGTTGCCATCCCTTCTGACTCCCAATCTCAAAGATCCAAAGGAGTTGTGGATTAAGGGGAACTAATGCGTGTGGCTGACACTGCCATGTTGTCTTTGGGTTGGCAGACGCTTACGGAACATTAAGGACAGACCATCCCGAGGCTAGGAAGCAGCAGACGTGGGCCAGCTGAGGATTTCCCTCGGATGGTTGAACGGAACTTTCTCCAGCTAGGGCTTCACAGGAAAGTAGGTACAGGGCTCCAGCATGGGGTGCCTTTCCCTTCTTTTCAGATGACAATTCCAGAGGCTGAGCTCCTTGGAATGCAGCTGTATTGAGTTGACTTAGAACCTTCACGCTGAACTAATCTAAGCAACCAAAGCCAAACAGTGAAAGGCATACCACACTTTCAGGATGATGACATGAAACTAAATGAAGAAGTATTAAATAAGCGTGTCATGGGCACGGGGAACAGGGGAGACCTTAACTTGACCTGTTCACCTGCTCTTTCTTGTTACATTAAAAAAAAAAAAAAAAAAAAGAAAAGAAAGAGAGGTTGAGTTTTGGAAGGTGAAGCTAAGAATGTATTCCAGATGTTTAATCTCTTGCAATAAAGAGAAGATTAACATGGATATGCTAGACCCCTCCCAATCTCCTGACATAAAACTCTCCAGTGGGTTTTCAGAGGAAATGGACTGTCTACATTCAGAGGACCCCACTTTCTCTCACTTCAACTAGCAGCCTTCTAACACTCTTCAAAAATGTAGTATCAGTTGCTATAAGTCAGAATCTTTAATAAAAGATAATTAATGAAAATAAACTTGCCACAAATGTATTATGATATTATTGTCCTCCTGACAATCCCCAAATCCTGTCTCTATGGACCAACCATGTTGAGGTTTTCAATTATTCTTATTCATTTTCATCCAGAAAAAGAGGAATGTACATAGAAAATTTCCAGTAGGAATAATTTGAAATTACAATGATAAATTTAAAACTAAAATTTATAGCTTTCTATCCTCCAGACACAGTTTAAAAAATGGGACTCTTTAGAAACTGGAAATGACTCCAGATTGTATAAATTTTGAGTAAACTTGGTATCAGCAAAAAATATTGAGGGAACTGTTCTAAGAGATGTAAAAATAAGAATCAATAATTAATGCTTTGCCTTTAAGAGCCCATAATTTTAAAAGTGCTTTCGTATCCATTATTTCATTTATGCTGCATGGAATTAGGCACCTTACCCTGACACCATTTTCTAGACCATTCTCAAATTCTATCTTTAGAAAGGTGACCAGAAGATTGGGTTTCTTGCATCTTCTGCTCTGTGTCATTTGTGTTGTGGAACTTGGTAGAAGAGATATTTCTAGTGGGCGCCCCAATGGAAGACAGGGCACACACCCCTCCAGTTACCCAAGGAGAACTTCCTGGCATTTGGGATGCCCTGTCGAGCGTACTTGACATCATAATCAATGGAACCTTCCCTGTCCTGGTTCTAGCTGTGGCTGCAAACGCAGGTTCAGATTTAGCGCATGCAGGCAGGGCTGAGACTCTAGGTTTCCAACTGGCCCCCAGGTGAGATAGTGGCTGCAGTGGCTCAGAGGCCACCTGGGTTGGTGCAGGGTAAGTAACACCAGTGGGGATTGCCAAGGGGGAGTCCAAAACAGAACTGTGATCCAGCCCCTGCCTGGTCCCAGTGAGGGTGAAGTTATGGGGCAGATTATCTTCTCCAGAGAGAAGATACATTCTGAACTAAGAGGTAAGCACAGGGCCCTCACCCGAGGCTTCTATTACCCCAGGCTAGCCATGTGGCTTTAGGAGACTGCCCAGAGAGCTTGCTGCTCTGACAGCTGGAGTTGGGTAGACAGAGAGGTGGACCATAGGTCGGGAAGGTCAAGGTATCAACCACAGGGGGAGCTGGTCCTGTGGGGTGTCTGAGCACCTGCTTCTTAGGCATGAATGTGGTTTTCAAGAAAGAGATGTCTGCTGAGAGAGAGGGCTTCTGGATGCCCAGAGGCTGAGGGGGCAGTGACAGGGACTGGCCCCAGAAGAAATGCTGCCACATAGCCCAGGGGATAGGCAAAGAGCTCCTGACTATATGAAGAGCCTTGGCTAGGAAGCTGTGCCAAGTCACACCGTGCCCATGGAAGACCCCGTCCTTCCCCACCTCCTCCTCTTCCTCTCAGCCCTGGCATCCCCATGGTCTCTACTGAAATGGCCGTGGCATGTGGCATGTTCACTGTGCCAGATGGAGGGCTCTTCCTCTGCAGATTGCAAGGTACAATCTATTGTCTTGTGCTTCTTATAAGGATCATTAATCCTGAATAGCTGCAATAAATAACAAGATGTAAATTCTGTCCTCCAAACTGTGGGGTGAAGACTGAGTACAAAGTTTCATAGGAAGGTTACTCAAAAGCACCAGCAGCAACTGTAAACCCTCGAGAGGAGCCAGGTAAGTAGCCAACTGGGCTGTGGTGCCTCTCTGCCCTGCCTGTAATGTTGGGGACAGGCAGGGTGACTAGCTGACACTTAAATTCAGGGAGCACCAAATGGGTTTGAGTCCCGTGACTCAAGGGCCTGGAAGGCTGGTGTGACGGTTACCTTTCTGGCAGGTTATGATCTTCCTCTGCAGCTGCAGGCAGAGTCCGTGAAGCTGGTCAGCATGCCCGTGTCTCAGGAACACCTTGTGGACTCCCACCTGAAAGGCAAGCAGTGGGGAGACGCTTACTAGCACGGAGATGACGCAGTGATCATAGGCAAACAGTCGCGATGGGCGCCATGCGGTGCTGCCGTGGTGCTTACCTGATGCTGGCATTGCATCTGCCTGCGGATAAGTGCACCTGGCCTGATCTCTGTTCCTCCTTTCTCCACCCAGAGTGGGAGACCGAGCACGTAAAGGAGAACAGACACGTGAAGAAACCAAACTAAACATAAATCTAATGCCTCGATTGTTTCACTTCAATTATTTTCCCACTACACCATGAATTACGATAAGCGAAATCTTTATATGTCTGTGATTATTAATTTCAGCGCAGCAGTAAAAAAAGACCCTAGAGAGTCTCTTCCAAGCACAATCGTCTGGGCGTCTGCATAGATAGGAGTTGTGCCTTGGGCAGGCTTCTCCAGAATTTTAAAATGAATTTCGGCAATGACATCAAACTAGTTTCTATGAAAAGCTCTAGAAGCATCCAAGCTGATCTGAATAAACTACCATTAACAAAGATAATTGCTACAGAAAATTCCTAAAACCCAGCATGTTGTAAGTGATATCCTTACAATTTTAAAGTACTTTTCTTGTGTGCTGCGCTCCTTTCCTAGGAATTGGCAGGGCTGGGCCAGGTGTGCTGGGCCTCTCCTGGAAGGGGCTGCTGGGCTTGGAGGGGAACCACCTGGACAAAGGTAGCAAAGCCCACGGGAGCGAGGGAGCTGGGAGGTGAGGCTCCACCAGGTCCGGACGATCCCCACCGGCAGGTGCACCCGTCACTTTCCCAGGCAGACACGGCAGAGCAGGAAGCCTGAAGCGGAGCAAGCGCTGGGCGTCATGGCGGCAAGGCCGGCCTGCGCCCCGTGTCACAGCAGCACCGAGGTGTGCACGTGAGTCTGCACCATCAGGCTCTGCGAGGGCTCGGGGTCACACGTGCCTCCAGAGCGTGTGGCCAGTGATGCTTCCAGAACCTCTTCATGGGGAAACAGTCGACTGCAAACACAGGCCGTCACCGCCACCCTCCATCCGACGCGTCCTCGGCCACGGCTGTGGCCTTAACCAACAGGACGGCCAGACGCTGTGCCTGAGCCTCGCGTCATGCGGTCAGGCCGATCAGGCAGACGGGTGCGGGAGGCTCAGCACAGGCCCACTTCGAAGAACTCTGGTACCTAGATGTCCGTCTTCCTTCAGTTTTCTTTGCGCTGGTTGAAATTCGAGGCTGTCGCATAGGTGGGTGGCGACTGAGTGTTGTTACTTTTTCTTCCTTGTATTGCCATCCTCTCTCCAGAGAGAATAAAATCTGTAGTCTTTTTTTTCCTCCCAACTGCCGACTTGTTTTGGCAGTCGACAGGAAGAACAGTTGGTCCTGGCTGCCAGCTCTGCAGACAAATCTGTGAGCCAGGCAGAGGGAAGGAGCAAGCATGTCACTCTGCCCATCACTGACTGTGGGAAACTGAGTCCCAAGGCAAAGTGCATACAAACCTGGGTTCCAGCATGAAACTCCAGACACACGAGCCAGCAACACTGCATGCTATGTGATGGACATGCTCGTGCAGAGTTTTAAAAATAAGTTCCAGCATGACATCAAATCGGTTTTGATGGAAAGCTCTAGAAGCATCTGAATTTGTCTGAATGTACTACCATTGATGAAGATAACTGCAACAGAAAATTCCTAAAAGCCAGCATGAGCTACATCCACATCCCTTTCACTGTGAATGGAAGAAGGTGACATGGATTTAGCTCCTCTCCTCAGTTACATGTGGACCCTTGCAGGAGGACAGCAGGACAAGATGACTAAGGTGGCATTTCTAGCAGCCATTTAGAAAACCAACATAGGTTCATATCAAACATTGTGCAGGTTTGGGTGTCAAGCAGGGGGGGCTTACCCTCAGGGAGCCCCCAGTTTCCTGTGGAGGGCCAGCCCAAATACAAGCTCAGTGCAATGATGGAACTGTGTCCAAGCAGCATGGTGTTTCGGAGGAGGGAGCTGTAAAGATGTGAGCAGGCAGGATTCTCAGGACTATGCTTAATGAGCTATTTGAGAGACAAAGAGGAATTTTCCAGAGCACTTTGGGAGGGCAGAGAAGACGCATGTGACTCAGAGAAAGGAACACATGGAAGGCAGGAACCCAAGGAGGACAATGGTCTGGGTACAGTTGCGTGGACAGTGAGGCGGGAGGAGGCCACACCATGGGGGCAGTCCAGGAAATATGTGGAGGATCTCCTTATGGGCAGTCGGGATATGCTGGAGGATTTAAGGAGGATCAGGTCTGAACTTGACACATTTTTTTGAAATTTGTTTTGAAGTTGATGATGTTCTTCTGAAGCTCTGGAGGACAGACTCAGGCCTGAGCTCCAGGAGGCTGCTGGGCAGGGGGCAGTGTGAAAGGTGAGCAGCTTGGGCTGGAAGGTTCCCAGTGCTGCTGGTCTGAGGGTGCTCCTGCTGGCCCTCAGGGTGCAGGGGGTGCTCCTCTCCTACCAGGCTCACTCCCCTTCTCTCCTGGGCTTTGCTGCCCCATTGGGGTCACCACAGGCATCGTGTGCCATATCAGTACTAGGGTTAGATACATTCACAGCCCTGAGGAACAGGAGCTGTGTCTGGAAACGCACATGGGCTAGGGAGTGGGGAGGGTGGGCTCACACTGGGGGAAAACCAGATGAAAATATTGTGAAGGTTTGCCTGAGGTGAGTCTGAGAGAGACGACAATGTCACCTGGGATGGAAACAAGGCACATAGGAAGCTGAACTCTTGGGTCAGACCCTGACACCTGCCAGGAACACAGCATGGGTCACGGAAGGCAGGGAAGCTAATGTAGGGCATAAAGGAGAAGGGGAGGTACGTGAAGAGGAAGGTCCAGCAATGGCACAGCCAGAGGTGGGAGCGGACCCAGCTGGCCCCTTCTCCTCCTCTAAGCAAAAGGAAGTAAGAAAAAGTGAAACCACATAATAGAGCATTTTCCAGAAAATGGCCAGTTTGGGTTGAGATAAAGCAGCTGCAGTGGCAGGAGCAGAGAAGATGGAGTCGACTCACACAGTCAGAGACCTCCCAGCCTCAGGTGGTGGGAGTTGGGAAGGGGACGCAGGTGTCACAGGTGGATCTGCCTGACGGAGAGCTGGGAGTCCTGTGGGTACCAGCAGGGGAAGGGGTGGTGGAGTGCCAGGAGGAGACAGCAGGAAGGGTAGCCCTGCTCCAGGAGCTGCTGCTGGGCTCTGGTGTCCTGGTGCCTATCAGGTCTGCCTGGCTGAGGCCCCAGGCTCCTGTGTGGAGGGGGGTGCTGTCGTGACCCTCAGGTGGTTTCCAAAAAATCCTCATTCAACTAGTCGAGCTCGCTTTGCAGGTATCCAATGGATTCATATTATCCTGCACTCTAAAATTTATTTGTGGAGTTGGCAATATTTGGAGATGCTCTTTGAAGTGTGTCTTCTCTTAGAAGAAGGAAATTAGCAATCAATTAGTATTTTTGAGTTTGTCTTCAGAAACCCTTCTGAACTTGGGACTCCATTTGCATTGATGCTGGTGATGAATGAAGACATGGTCTGACTATGTGGCAGGGAAACCCAGACTAGATCACATGACTGCCATATGTTCCGGGAGCCACACTGAATATTGGTGGCACTGACTGGGAAATGTGCTGGCCCTCGTTCATGTCCCATGGAATGAATGACCCGTGTCCCAGGGTGCTCCAGGGAATACTGTAAGTCAAGGTCCACCCTGTCCTTGGTTCTGATGCATGCTCATGGGGAAGAGGAGAGGAGGAGCTCCTGTCCCGAGCTGTGCACTGTGGGGCAGAGTGTTCTTACCTGAGATAGGAACGTAAATGTTGCTCTGACCCCTGTAAGAGTGAGCCATCGATGAATCAGACATTGCTCTTTCATTAGAAACCATTAGGACATTTTTTTTTGAAGTGAAAGATTTTAAAGGATTAAACAAAATTGTCATTGATGACTTCCAAAGCTCCAATTATTGCTACAGTCTTCAGGGATTTTAAAGAGGTGTAGGCCGTGGGAGCAGACAAATGGAGGCGCGTGGTGACGGGGCGTGGGTGGCACGGGGGCTGCGTCAGTAGAGAGATCAAGGGATCCTGAGAAGCGCTTCCGCCTCTTCTTCTTTTTTTTTAGTACAATTTTAAGAGTACAGTGTGTTTCTGGCAATACCTTTGAAACAGCGTTTACAAAGAAAAATTATAGCTATTATCCTTTGAGGGTTTATATGATGCACACTTTTCTCTGCCTTAATGAAACTGGGAAAAATGACTAATGTAGAAACAATCTAACATATTGTTAATACAGAAAAATACTGTCAGCCCTCATCTTGGTATACCCAGGAATTCTTCCGGATGTGATGACACATATATTATTTGTATCCTACATTTGACTAATTTGGCACATTTGCTTGCTGTTCCTAAAGACTTCAATGAGTAATAGTTTCCCTTGTTGGTAAGTTGAGGAAAGTTTCGGTCACGAGGCTCTGCTTTGACCAAAGAAGGCTGCACTAATTCAAAGGACAGAAAGGGTTTTAGTTTATGCATGGGTGGTTCAGAAAAGTAACTAAAAATCATTTTGAAATGACGGTGCAATTTCACCCAAGGAACTATACCCTCAGAGGAGACTGAAAGGACTCCACACCCACAAAGGGGAGAAAAGAGAGAGGGTGCCTACATCCCAGGTAGTGTCAGGTCTTGGAGGGCACCTGGCTCTGCCTCTGTGCTAAGGAAGAAGAAAGGGTGCATTTAGAGTCAGGTGTTCACACAGCAGGTTAGGGCTGGACAGGCCATTAGTCTGGACCCTCTGGGCTCCAGAGGAAAATATGCAGATATTCTTGACACGAGACCATCTCCAACTGCAAGATGCATGTTGACCTCCTAGGACCTGTTCACATACAGACACGGATTCAGGAGGCTGGGATGCAGCTCAGGATTCTCCATTTCTGACAAGGGTGGCATGACTGTGGTCTGCAGACCATGCCACACAGTCATTCTCTTCTCTTGAAGCTTGCCTCCTGTGACAACTCCCTGGTCCCCTTTTCTGTGTCTGCCACCTCTGTTCAGTGTTTGTCACAGGTGCCTACATTTTTTGCTCCCTGGTGAAATGTTAGCCATCCTCTGAGTTCTCATGAGATCCTCCTCTTAGTTTCTACACTCTCCCTGGATGAGCTCATTACCAAAAACTTTGGCTACACAATACTCATTAATCTGTAGGTTCATCTAATTCCTGCATCGAGCTCTGTGTAAATCATCTCCCAGTGCACACATTTTTATCAATGTTTCATCGGCTCGAGCCTCCTGTGTTTTCCTCTTCCTGCAAGTAGGATTCTTGTCCTGTGTTCCTACCCCAGTGATTGACAGGACCACCTCCCAGGAAGCTCCTCGTGTACCTCAGTCCCAAGGTCTTTACAAATACCATTTCTTCTCACATCCTGGCCCACATCTCCCTTCTGGGTTAATGGAGACACCCGGAACCCCCCAAGTGTCATACCAGTCTGTTTGCCCCTTTCCTTTGGGCCCCATTAAGTCATAGGTCTATTGATATTTCCATCTCCAGAAACTGTCTAGGGTTACGTGGATTCTTCCTCAACTATCTTTGCAATGATCTTTCTAGACCTTAACCTGTTATTTTCTATTTTCCTAAAATTACTTAATAATAATGATTTGTCAGAATTTTCAGGATGATGTTCAAGTCTTTAAAATAGTTATTAGACTTTCTTAAGAATAGTCCTCTTGAGCCTTTCTTCCCTTCTCTCTTCTACTCTTATTTTTAACTATGCAAGCATCCTTAACATGAGATCTACCCTCTTAACAAATTTTTAAGTGTACAATTCAATAGTTATAGGCACAATATTGTACAGCAAATCTCCAGAACTTATTGAATACACTTGGGCTTAACTAGTCCTAATATTTATCACATTGTTTACTGGGAAATTGTTTTCTCCTCAGGATCCACATATACCATTCTTTTTCCTTCAATTCTTCTCTCTGCACCTGTCCCTGGGTAAGCCCCCCCTGTTCATCCTTTGAAACCCACATGACTTAGTGAACTCTCAGCTCAGTGTGTACCTTATAATAATGAATTCATTTTAATAGTTTATTGTGTCACTAATGTGCCTTGTATAACCTGTAGCAGCTCTGTATCTTGGTTGTGTCATTATTTATATACTATGCAACTTAACAATGTGGTATTTATGGTCTGGGACAATACTGAAAATATAGGATCACAATTTAGATATATTAAGGTGAAAGAAATTAAAATAAATGGATTAATAAGATAGAGAAGGAAGAATTCCCAAAAGAATTCTCTATAGCTATATAACATGAGCTCAGATCTTTAAAAAAGTGTTCATTTAAAATAAATCTTAATCACTTTAAATCTGCTAAAGCTGTTTGACTAATTTTATTAAAATACATCTAATGTGATTCAATAAATAAAGATGTTAAATTTCATATTTCATAATTTGAAATTTCAATACCTCTGGTGCATAGGATTATTGTAGATCTAAGTCCAAAACTTAACTTATTCTCTATTCTTTACCTGTCCTTTAACTCATCTTGAACCATGTCCCCAATCTACTAATCTTCTGGGAACTTGATGCCTCTGTTTGGCCCCAGGCTGTACAAGGCAGTTTTTGAGGTCGGCCTTCACAGCCTCCATAACACGACATTCACAGATCTCTGAAGAGGGAGCTCCAGGCCACTCTCGGCCATTCGATCCAGCAGAACGGCCCTGGAGAGCTCGTCCTGCACTCCTCCTGGGCCCGCCCCAGCTGCAGGGAGTCCTGTGGCTTCAACACTGTGGTGTGGTGCTGGATGGCAGCCCTGTGCTGGTAACTACTGGAACGTACTGTTAATGCAGATTTATTTTAATGGGAACATTTCATTATGAATTGTTTCTTACTATTCAGAATTCACTTAAACATTTTCTTCTCCCTTGCTCTGTAAGCCTGAGCATCGTTCTAGCAAATACTTGGAGCAGGACAGGACAGCTGCGTCGCAGCTGCATTAAAGCGGTCATCTTCTCTCGCGGTAGCCTTAGCACTCCAGAAGGATGCCCTGGCACCTCGCAAAGCACCCTTCCAGTGGAAATCTGCTCCCAGCCTCCGAGAAGCAGCTGAACAGTGCGCTCTCTTCCAGTGCCCTGATGTCGGGGAGCTCTCCCTCAGAGCTGTTTCCTTCCTGCTGATCTGAGAATGTCATTGCTCTCTTTAAAGCACTGTTCTTTCTATTTTTACCCTGCAAACAGCTTCTGTGCCTATCAGGTCATCCCTTCCCAAGACAAGCATGCTCCAAGCCCCAGCACTGCCATGTGTTCCCCGCACAGGACTCCGCCCAGGACCAGCCATCCCTGGCCCCTCCTCACGCTTCCCTAGGATTCGGAGGTTGATTCTCCTTGTCTCACACGACTCATCTGTCATCCCGCATCTCTCTGTACTGTACGTCCGTGTATCTATCCATTCCTTCATTCATTCACGAGGCAGACATTTGCAAGGGCAGGCCCGGTGCCACAGGGATCGGGGTAAAGGTCCCCTGGTGCCACTGCGTCAGGAGGCTGGGCAGAGCACCCACCCAGGCAAGGCTCTCCTCTCCAGCCACGCTCAGCCCCGCCTGCACTGCCCCCTCCCGATGCCTGGATCCGCGGAATTCCAGGGGAGCCCCCGCCTGTGCTTCTGCTGTCGCAGCATGCTCCGTGTCCACGGTAGCTTTGGAAACCCAGGGAAAGGATGTTTGGATGTGCAGCCTGGTTCTGAATGTCTGAATGTACTTTTAAACATCCTCAAAGGATACATTTATACCAAAATGCAAGTTCTTTTCGTTATAAATAGACTATTCTTGAAGTTTAACTTCAACACAGAGAAGATAATTACAGCCACACATATCTCATAGAGTCCTGTATCTTCTGGTATTTGAAGAAGGTGGTTTGGCTTGAATTACATATAATTATAGGTTAGGAAAAATTAATTACTCTCACCTAGAAGAGTGTGGCCTGCACAGCAGGCAGGGATGAGTAAAAAGCGCTGTTTTGAGCTTGCTGGTGAATCACTCACTGTGTGATCCCGTTTTACCTCTCTATGGGAACCATATCAATGAGGGTCAAGAGTGTTAAAAACCCCCTGTTCCCAAAGACACATTGTAAAAAGCAAACCAGAGCCACGCCAACAGGACCATGAGCTTCAGAGGCAACACACGTGATGAGCTAACAGATTCATTTACAGGGTACTCCTCATCTTTAGTTTTCAACCAAATGGGCCCAGTAATGTCAATAATTACTGCCTGACCCGTGGAAGGGGCATGTGACAGAGATTAGGAGTGGCATAAACATAACCGCAGCCTGCCTGCTAACCAGGGCAATGTCCCTGGCACCTACGTGCTCCTGGCTGGCTTGTCTCCATGTTTGCTTTACTCCTAAACCCCAAGGCCTGTGGCACTTCACCCTGGGCATCTGACCTTCCATGGCCTGCCCTCAGGAATATTTTTAGATATTCAGAAATCCTTAAGTGGCTTGCTGAATTTTCAAATTCACGGCGGTGGTGCAACTGTGTTTCATTCGAGACTCACATTGATCTTGGTGAGCTATCTTTTGCTTTCCATCTTGGAAGGGCTGAGTCTTTTTCATCATTTGGAATTTTCATGTAATTTTTTGCAGCAAATTCATTTTTCTTAAGAGAAGCTGGAGTATATTCCTGATCTGCACTCACATTTGGGTTTGAAAAGAGACTCTGCTGTTTGAGTCCCTGATCTTCAGCAGTTGTGCTTACTAACGGCCACCTGCAGCGCTGTCCTCCACACCCGCCTCCTCTGCCCCCTCTGCTCTGCCCACCACTGCTCTCTCTGGTAGCAGCCTGCCAACTGGCTTCCTGGCCCAGTTCTTGTTTAAATATAAGCATGTTCAAAGCGTGAAGCAGGTCCTGGTGCTGTCCTCTCTGAAGCTCCTTGGTAGCTCCCCAGGGAACGTCAAACAGAACCTCATCTCATCCAAGATCCCCGGCTGCCCCTAACACACTCTTCATGGCGGTTTTTCTCCTGGTGGGTGAAACTGGAACTTGATGGGCAAAACACCTGAACTACCGTAAGACTTCTGGAGCATAAGAGGGGCTCAAAAGTGCTTGTAAAATATAAAGCTGGAATTGGGGAAATCGCAGAGATAGAGTCGATTGGCATAAGCAGGAATAGCATTTTTGAGCTGTTAAGAGCTGCTTACTGTCCAGTAGTATTAATCTTTGAACAATTGATCATTGTATAGCAAAGATGTTTTTGCCTCCCCAGAACTAAATTTTCACAAATTTTTCTCCTTTGCAAGACAATTAGTCAAAAAACAAAGACTGAGGATCTCTGCTCCCAGCGTTATTCCTCCCACTTCACCTGGTTCTCTGGTAGCTTCACTACCAGTTCTCTGTGACAGCCTGCATTTCAGGTCTCAGCACACTCTGCTCCTCCCTGGACCCAACTGCCCTGTCCCAGCGCCTATCTAAATTGATTTACCACCATGGAGTCCTTGCTGCTTCCCTGCTTGTGTGGATCCTCATCTGGGCTTGCTTATTTCCCCTGGTCCTTGCCCCCCACTGGACTCTAAGGCATCATGATCACCACGTGTAACTTCAGGAATATAAAGGCGCTTAATAAATGTTGCTGAATCAATCAGTCAGTAAGTCTGAAGGAGAAGAGATTAGACCAATTTCTAAGAGATGAAACTTGGATTAGGCAGAGCCACAGTTTTTATTTAGCAATTACTTAGTGCCAGATAGTATTCTAAGCCTTCTGCATAATGAAGCTGAGATGAAAGCTATAAAGTTACTTTAGAGGAAGAAACTGTCACACGTCACCCAAACTTGACTGCAGATGCCTGCACTTCCAAAGGGAAAGTGTGATCCCAAGCAGGAGGCTCGCTCATGCCTACATTCATTCAACAAATACTGGTTGACTGTCTAATATGTGCCAGACCCTAGGGGTCATGTCAGGGAAGGACACATGCACAGAGGAAAATGTGTGGGGTCTGTCCTCATGAAGCTCAGGGTGCAAAGGGGGAGAGATGTGGTAGAAGTCACACACACATAATATATTTTTTAAAGCTGAGGGGTGAACACACCAAACATTCGGAGTTCTCTCTCAGTAATTTAGTTCTGGAAAGTTTCTTCTTTAATTTTTTTTCTATTTTTAAATTTTCTTATCAAGAACACACACTATTTTTCTAACAAAAGTGTGTTGATATATCTGTCCATGGTATGTGTTCCGTATAAGCAAAAATAAAAAAGAAACTGAATTATACATATATGTGGCAATTTCAGTTAGAATATACATTGTTTCAAGAGATACTCTTAAATCCTTAGTGTTTACTTTTTCGACATTGATCGTTCCAGAAAAAGATAAGGAATACAAAGGGAAGGATGATTTCATAGGCTATTTTCTAGCTTGTATTACAGCTGATTTATGGAGTGCTCCTGGAGTAATAAAATAAATTTACGGTACTAATAAGAGCCAGGGCCCCAACACGAGTGTCTCCTCTCAGAAGATGCAGAAGAGCAGGCGTGGTTAAAACGGCAGCAGCTCTTGGCTGCTACTTTTATTATCTTTTCTCTACTATACTACTTTAGGCTAATGAAATAATAAATCCTTTGCCCAGCTGATTTTATTTAAGGTTATGGTAAAATGTTAATCTTGTACTTCTCAGCACTGTGTGAGCAAATCCTTTAAAGATGGCATATTTTACAGTGACACATAATGAATCTAGACGGTCCCACGAGAGTCACATGAAGACGACGACAGTGACGATCCTCCTTAGTGAACAAACAAATAGGAAAAGCGTATCTCATTAAAGCGAGGGCTGGTCTTGGGTCAGTGTGGTGGGTACTTCCTCGGCTCTGTCTCTCACACAGGTGCAACTGCACGTGGGGATCGTACCGCGTGGGCCACTGGGGTGCAGGTGAAGTTCTGGTTCTATCTCTTACTCTGATGAGTCCTCAGAAGCATCCCTGGGTCTGACTCATCCTTTAGTGACAAGGGTAATCTCCAGAACTGACCCTGAACTGCTCTTCTGCCACCTCTGGCAATAGATGTCAGGGGCACCTGCCTCACAGGGGCCACACAGGACGCCTGTTTACTGGGCCACAGTTCCCTCCATCAGGAAATGGTAGGAACCTCAATTGCAAGTGTCCCCTGACCATGCTCCTTCCCTGGGTGAAGCTACCTGCCCCCCTGCGCTGATCCCCCCGAGCTCCCAGCCCTGTTCTGAGTGGTACCCCGGCAATGCAGGAACCCGCTCCGACAGATTTGTTTCTCTATCCGTCATCCCTCCAGATGGCTGGAAAATGAATATAGCATTCAAATAACCACACAGCAGAAACCGTCCTATAACCAGGAGATGCACAGAAAATGTGTGAAAATCAGATTATACCACTTATTTTTCCACTAAGAATGAGTCTCAAAGGTTTTCATTTTACATAAATGACATAACATGCACAATGAGCATGTTCCACATGCAGCTCAAAGCCTGCCGGGCTCCTTCCTGCTGCTTGGGGCAGGTGGGGCAGAAAGCGTGGGTGCAAGGCCCAGAGACGGGGAACGAAGACTCTCAAAGCCACCTAAAATAGCCCTGAATTTAAAAATGTGTCTATTTAGATAAATAAGACATGATAGCGATGATGATAAAACAAACAGTGAATGTTAACAAATAGCGCCTTAACTGTTTTCAAACTACGACTTGATTCAAAGTATTTGGATCATTTTTCTACAAATGAAGTGATTCACGGACTCTGCTTCATAAAGAAAAATATATCTGGTGGAACAGCAAACAGCCCTAGAAGTGAGTCATGTAGATTCTATTCAAGTCACTTCAAGAAACTTCCACTTCTCCTAAGTTAGCCAAATTTTGTTTTGTCAAAAAGGACACAGCTCTGACTGGCCCACTGTGCTTTTAAACATGCCATTCCTTCGCCAACTCTGATGACACACCAGTAAGAGGGAGGTCCTCCCAGCCACCACTGCATCTGACTTTCTTTACTTTTTAAAAAAAACAAATGCAGTGGAAATGACTATTTTGAGTATAAGGGAACAGTAACACCCAGAGCCCACCACCACCTGTGGCTACAGGTCCAACCCTGCGCGAGGCCCGAGGCTGCCTTTGAGCATTAAGGGCTGGCTGTGTGGAGCACAGCGTGGAAATCAGCTCTCAGAAAGCAAAAGCACTTTTCTCTAATATGCTTTGAATAATCATTTTGGCCTAATACCATAACCTACATCACAGGTATACTGATGTAATAGTTAGACATTTTAAAATCGTTTTTAATCATGGAAATAATGCATGAATACATTTATAAACAGAGTTATAAACCAAATTTACATCTGATTCTCAGCTTAAAAAAGTTTCCTAGGTATTACAAGTTAGGATTTTGTTGTGTATTATGTTAGATTTTAAAATTTCATATGTACTTATGTATTTATATAAAAGATGGACTATTATTTGGTAGCTTCCTATTCATATGGGTAGGCTAGAGCCTGTGCTATGTCCTTCCGCCCCTCGGGTGGAAAGACGGCTGGCAAGCGACAGACAGGGTCCCTTCTGAAGAAGCAGTGGTGCTGGAGGAGGGCTGGTGGCCCTTGGCTAGGTGTAGGGAGGGCCAAGGCAGGCCCTGGGGCGGTGGGGCCAGCCAGCAGGGGGGGGGCGACCGCACAGTGCACCATGGGTGTCTGCCAGCTGCGAGCTGCTGAGCTCACACCATTGCAGAGAGATGTTTCAAACTGCCTTTGCTCAAGCAGGGAACGCAAGGCAACTCCAACCTGACTCGCATCTCCAGGGAGAACTGCCTCCCGCCTTGTTCGCTCCAGGTGGCTGGGTGGCATCTAGATCTTGGCTCTCAACTCGAGTTGATGTCGAACCTCACGCGATTGCAGTCCTCCTCCTCCGCCGCCTCCTCCTCCCCTTCCCCTCACCCCTGCCCCACCTTCCACGTCTCCACTTCTTTCCAAAATACAGCTGGGAAGGATGTGGAAATGCTCCGTGCTCTGGGCTGGCAGCTGGGCTGGGGAGGCTTCTGATGCAGTCGGCCTGCAGCAGGAGGAGTCCCGTGGGTTTCCCTCCCCACCTGGCACAAGCCAGACACAGGGAGCCGCTGCCCAGGCAGGAGGGCAAGGCACAGGTGCTTCCATCACAGCAGGACTGTGGAGCATGACCCAGGCCTTCCAGTCCCCCTGTTTGGACAGAATGACTTCAGGTGGTGCATTACAGATTGAGCTGAGTGCAGAGGAAAGAGCACAGCATAGGAAGGGTCATGAGCTGGCCTCAGAGAGGTGGCCTTCCCACGGAGTAAACCTCCGCCTCACCGACTGCTTCTTCAGCGTGCTGACCTCCAGGTGAGGACCCTCGGAGGTTTCATTTCCCCGGATCTTGGGACAATACTACACACCTGCTGCTTTCCTCTTCCTGCGTGGAATTGTTTTTAGGCTCAAACTAAACCAAGTACGAGAAGTTCTGACTGGCTGTAGCACACGTGTGGATGGGAGGCATTCTGACTTACGTGGTACTACAAGCTCCTCTCTGCGGACTCCAAACTCAGGAGCACATGAAGAGCAACTGGCACGCCCGGGAACACACGTGTGCCCAAAGGGTGGAGAGCAGGTGTAAGGCGTGTGCAAAGCCAACAGCAGAGGGCAGGCATGTCTGCCCTCGCCTGGGACAGGAGACGCTGATGTCTGTCAACTGTCACAATGGACAGAGTGTGGTCACTAGGGAGCTGACCACTTCAGGCTGTCCTTCAACAGCGTCTGACTGAATTAGGGAAGGATGACAAAACCTACAAGATCTCCAAGAACCCCTATAATGGCAATAAATGGCTAATGTTTTTGTTTAAGAGAATTGAATTTCTAGCTAAGACCAAATGCAGGTTCACACAGAAAAAAAAGACTCCAATCTCTTCTCTCCTCTAGCATTGCTTTTATAAAAACATGGGAAAGAACAGCCACTAATTTCATGCTAAGTATTGAGGGCCAAAGCATCAGCACTGGCTGCTAAATAAAAGCAGCGGGACCCTTGGCCACTGGCCGCGATGCTGCAGGTGCTCTAGCTGTCCGTCCCTGCCTGACTGCAGCTGCAGTCGGACAGCTCCATACTAGCTGTCACATGATGGACGAGGCACAGCAGAGTCCACAGCAGCACCCTGCAGCGATCCCCACATCTGGAACACGTGCTTTCCTTCTGAAACTGAGGAGTCGGAGTGCAGGGTCAGGAATAAGTGATTTTTTATTTTTTTAACAAAAATCGCTTCGCGCCTAATGTACAAGTGAAACGTGAATGAGCTTTATTTCTATGGAGCCCATTACTTTCCTCATGGCATAAGTTATGTGAAAGTTTCTGCCCTGAAGAAGCGGCAGGAGGGCAGCGGTCCTCAGCGGGAGGACACGGAACAGGAGAGCAACATCTCTAGGAATGAATGGAGGACGCTCTCCCGCAGTCTCTCTCTCTCATTTTGTATTTTCAGCCTCTTTGTGTGGAATTAAAAAACGAGGAGAAAATGGATTTCTGCAATGAAAGGGAAACACTTTCCCATTTTTAAACTTATGATGTTCTTTTTCAAAGTTCTTATGTGCGTTCCAATTTCGTGCCATCCTCAGCTGCTGCCTCAAGTATCCCAGCACAAACACAGATCCAGAAGGAACCACAGTGGCCGGTGTGCGCTAGCATGACTCCCAGCCTGCTCCACAGCCAGACCCTCCCTCACAGCGGGCTGGGGCACCCTGCTCAGGGCTGTCCTCACAGAAGAACTGCTCCAGATTCCCTTCCTCTCGCCCTAGGCGTGAAAATGCATGCATCCATGTGAAGCCACATGTGTATACATACATACACACAGACACGCCTCATCTGTGAGCATTCTATAGAGGAAAAAGGTACCATAAGAAAGTCTTGGTATTAGGCTATTCCTGAACCCTTACTCCACAACTGCTTATTAAAAGATTCCAGGGATGAATCAGTTGAAGTGACTCCGGCTGCCTACAGCCTGGTAATCACAGGATCCGTGCATCCCACATCCATGTCAGCGACTTCAGCGTGGCTCGCTGACATCAGTCCCGTTAGTAGTCTCCCCTCCTCCTTCCTTCTTTATCCAGTCTTCTGGCACTGCTGCGCATCTCTGAGCACAGAGTGAGTAAGCTTCCTCCTTCAGACTGTTATTTAAAGTTCAACTTCCATTATTAGTTAGAAGAAAGATAGCAAAGAAAGGGACTGGGTGGAACAATGAAGTCGTGACTCAGCAGTGCCGATGCCAGGCTCTTTGTCCTGGTCAGGGACACACGAGTGTGCGGTGACCTGCAGCGGGCTGGGGACACATTCAGACCCAGCCTGCAGTTCAGAACCAGCTGTTGGTACCACTGGGGGGAAGGCCTCACTTTTGGTCTCACCGATGATCTCACCTTTCTTCTCACAGACGCCTGCCTGCCACTCTGTAGAGAGGGTATGTCTGCCTTCCGGTGGCTGCTCTTTCACCGAAGCTCTCGGCTGCCAGCCATGCTGCCTGCCACCCATGTGCTTTCAGGAGTTTCAAGGCCCAAACTTCCACATGGCCCTTGTCATGGCCAGGACCGCTCTGATGTTACCTTCTCCTCACATCTCCTCTTCCCAAAGGGAGTCAAGGGTGGGATTCTGATACTCTTTGGGGAAACAACACATGAACTGTCCCCTGCCCAGGTGGGCACACCCCATGTCACTTTATCTCGAGTGGCATCCCTTTCACTGGTCTGGTGACAGTGCCCTGGACCCCAGGCTCCACTTCACCTGGATCCCAGACCATGGGAAATGCTCCCCATAGCGAAGCCTCTGCCCCCAAGCGAGGCCTGAGGTAGCAGCAGCTCCATGCCATGGCAAGTGGACCACAAAGCAAGGCAGAGGGAGACAGGAAAGGGCCTGAACAGGGCCAGAGCCAGCCTGGCAAATCCCGGTCTTGAGAACGCTCCTCAGGTACCAGTGCAGAGCCAGCAGATAAGCCCAGCTCCTCAGTGTCCCGCCCCTCTGAAGCTTCTACTGCTCAGTTTGGATGTCGAATGTCCCCCAAGGTCATGTGGGATCTGGGCAAATGGAGGGCCTACCACCGTGGCTGTGCCAGTCTCCTAAACTGCCTCACTGCTGGCTGAGACGCAAAGACCCCACATCATGGAGACACTGAGCCCCGGGGAGCTGGCTGGATTCTGTTCCAAGCCCTCACCTCAAGGAGCTCGCTTCTGGCAGGAACACCCGGCAGCTCCTCGAAACCACCCGGCCCACTCCTCAAAGTCCCACCCTGGAGAGAGACCCCACAGCCTGCGGACCACCAACCTGCCAGCCGTGCAGTTTACACTGCTGGAGAAGAAGCCGGCACCTGTCCTCGACGGGCTGCTCCTGCTCCTGGCGCAGCAGTGTGTCGGCCAGTGGCTTGTACCTGTCAGAAGCAGCAGACACAGGAGAGTGAGTGACGTGCAGAGCAGATGAGCACCTTCAACAGGGCTGTCTTCCTCACATCACAGCTCAGTCTCCCAACTGTGTCCCGGGAACCCCAAGCCCCCGTCCCCGGTGCACCCACCAGCCCAAAGTGAACAACCCCATCTCTCATGGGAAAGATGACTTTTCAAATGAGTCAGATATATTTTTCAAGCCTTTAATTTATGTTTAGAACTGCCACAGAGTGTTATAAACCATTTATATCAAGGAATTTGAAGAGAATAAAAATTTATTAGCTTTAGACATTTGATTTGCTTTTAAAAAATACACCTCATAAGAAATTCAAGCATCTTTCTTATGACCATTTGAGAGTAACTCTAGCTGTTGTTAGAGTCAATAGAAAAGGAACCTGAAAATATCTGCAAATCCTACTTAAAGGAGGGGTAGGATAGCTTCCTCCTCATGTATTAGGGACTGAGTGTTTTAAATGTTCTCAAAGTACATTGTCATTTTAGAAAGTACCTCTGAGTAACTGACTTGTATTGCTTAGCTGAAATTTGCAGCAACATAATAGTTTTATAGATTTTTCAAAAATGACTTCCCAAAGTATAGCACCCATTCCCAAAAGTCTATATAAAAACTCCTTTGCACTTATGGTATTTAACCTAACCTATAAGCAAGACTGCCCAGGAGGAGGTGGAGGAGGAGGAGGTAGAGGAGGAGAAGGAGCAGGAGGAGGAAGAGGAGGAGTCGGAGGAGGAGTCGGAGGAGGAGGAGGAGGAGGAGGAGGAGGAGAGCCTCAGCTGAGCAGTGGCCTGTGCATTGTATGCTGCAGATTCTTGTGATCAGAACGATGCCCAGGTCAGGTGGGTCTGCAAGCTGATGGGAATCAATGCCAAAACTCCGACCTTGTCTTCTGTCATTTTCTCTGTGATATTTCACTGCTGACAGTAAGGACACAGCAGTAAATCTGACATCTTCTAAAGCAAGTGCTCAGTTCCCTTCGGGTGGTCAGGAACCAGCAAGCTGCCTGCACACCCTGACTCACTTGCCTCCCTCTGAGTGGCTGTGAGGGCAGGGGTCATGCACTGTAGACAGCTATGTCAGATCCATGTGCACTGCCTTACCTCTGCACGTCCTGCAGGTAAGTGAGGGGCTGTACCTGGGCCCCTGCTGCAGTAACCGTGTGTGTCTGGCACGCAACACAGACTGGGAAATCATGCCTGCTATGGAGTGAGTGAGTGTCTCCTGAAAGTCACAGGGTGAAACTCTACTCAGGGCTGTGCTGTAGGAGAGGGCCTTTGGCCCCTGGCTAGTCATGAGGGTGGAGTGCTCCTGAATGGAATGGTATCCTTAGCAGACACTGCAGGGACCAGTGCTCCTGCTTCCCCATGTGAAGGCACAGTGAGAAGACACCTTGGTCTTGGGCTTCTAGCTGCTGGGACTGTCAGACATATGCTCAGTCTACGGAAATTTGTCATCGTGGCTTGAACTGACCAAGACAACACCTGCTCGCCTCCTCAGCAGGAGACATGCTTATCTCCTTTCTTGAATCCCTCGCATGTCACTGAAAGCTCTGTTTGCTCTCTTTCCTGGATGGAGGATCTTTACCACCTTGCTAGCCACGGCCTAGACAAAACCACTCTGCCAAGGCCAGCAGCAGCCCTCCTGCTCAAAGAGAGGCCTTGCTCCTATGTCATGCTCAAAGCGGGGGAGGGCACAACCAGAGCCTGGACGCTGAGCTGATGTCAGAGGCCAGGGCATGAACCCCAGGCCCAGCACCGTGATCATACTCAGTACCCGAAGTGATGTGCGAAGCCTGTGGCAGCCAGTGGGAATTTCTGATGGTCATTAAGAAGGTGAATTCTTATACACCAGGCATTCAGGGTGGTGTCTTTGTCTTATCCTGACCACATTGTGGTGGCTACAGAAAAGAAAGGGCGATGTCCAGGGGGAGAGAGATGGGCAGGGCAAACAGGCGTCCTGCCTGTGAGTGAGCAGGGTCGGGAGCTGGGTGCTGCCCCAGGCAGTGGGGAGCACCAGACGAAGCGGCCACGTGACGGCACACATCTCACGCACAAGCCTGGGTTATGTCTGGTAGCATTCCAGCGGCTGAAGGGGACAGGCGACCTAAAAGACCATCTCTCCGTGTAGGTAAGAAGCTGGGGCAGGGGGCTAAAGCGAACCCTCAGGCTTAAACTTTGCAGCACATTTTCTATGAGGCCCATGGCAATGACCTGGCAGTGATTCTCTACCCGTCCTCAGTGCCACCTGTGTTTCTCTGGATGAGGTGCAAATTCTGTCCTTCAAGACGAACTCCTATCTGTCCTCAAAGTGCACCCATTGCTCTGGGGTCAGGGACCATCTTGTGCATTTTGTGGCATCCGCCTCTGTATGCAGCAGGTGCAAATGGGTGCCAAGAGGCCTGCGCTTGGGTAGGCGGAGGGAGGATGGGCAGCAGCAGGCTCTGGGCACTGAATGAATGCTGAGCGCTTCTCATGTCACTGCGACACTCTTCACAGATGCAGGGAGCCTGCGTGACAATCCCACTTGACAGAAGAGAGTGGTGGTCAGAGAAGTGAAGTCCGTTGCCCACATACAGGGAGTTGATGGTGTGGGAGAAGATCTGCTCTCCAAAAGACAAGAGCATGGACCTTTGGAAATAGGGTCTTTGCAGGGTGGTCAAGTTGCCATGAGAGCATTAGTGTGGGCCTTACTTCAATCCCATGCTGGTCTTTAAGGAAGAGGCACCAGCACAGCACCACATCATGGCGGCAGGAGGTGAAGTGAGGTGGCTGCAGACCAAGAGGACCAAGGCCTGAGGCCATCAGCAGGAGCCAGGAAGGGCAGCAAGCACCGCACCCCCTCTCTGAGAGCAGGGTCCCGCCTGTTTTCAGCCTCTGGCCTCCAAACATACTGCAGGTTGTGGTACTGTCTTTCAAAAGCTCCACAATCAGGGGATAACGGTGGCTGAACTGGAATTGGAACCCAGGGCACCCTGACTCCACCCTGTTGCCACCGTCAGGGTGAGAACAGCCTGCCTGTCCCCAGAAAGGCCTAAAGTGCGAGGAGGAGCGAGCATGTAGAACCGAGCAGGAGAAGAGCGCTAGCCATCCTGTACTTCCAGGGGGGCCCTGGCTTGCAGGCAGCTGGGCTGTGGGGCGGCGCGGGGAAAGCAGGCTCGTTTGTGCTCGGGAGCACCGGCATGCCCGCCGTTCAGCCATTACGCAGCGAAACACAGGCTCTCAAACGATCTCTTTATTCTCTCTGATAATTGTCTCATTTGGGAGCTTTTAAATTATAACCAAGAACTTAATTCTTATGATTCAAGTATCTGAATACAGCGTTAACAAGTCAGAATAGAAACCTTGCACTTAGAGCCTTTTTTCACTTTATATTGTTCTTGTGACACTTGAAATGGTATCGTTCTGACATTTCCACTGAAAAGACAAAGACATCATCTCAGGCGGGGCAAGAGACCCTGTTTCAGCCAGACCTTGGTGAGCGTGTCTTTGGGACATGACTGACATCCACAGGTGGTGTTTCAGCACGGGAGAACGAGATCATTCTATCACTGAGCTGAGTGGCCGCCCAGGAATGTCAATCTGAGACTGAGGCCATGCAACTGCAGCAGCAGGGTGTCCTGAGCAAGGAGCGACTGCAGGTGGGACTTGCCAGTGCTCACTCTCCACACCTTCACCTCTGTTGTCCCAGACCAGGGCGCCTGGGTCCACCGGAGACCCCAGGCTTCCACCTTTCCTCTGTCTTAAATGAACTGACTACCAAAGGTAAAAATCAAGTCCACCGGCTCTTATTGTCTCAGCCTGGGTTAGAACAAGGGGAATGACTGCCATCGGCTCCACCTCTAGGATTGGGTCCCAGTGGCCCCTGCATCCCAGCTCCATCAGTCAATTCACCAATACTACTGAGCACGGAGCACATGCGGGGGCTCTTCCAAGCATGGAGAATGTACGGGGAGCAAAACAGACTAAGTCGTTACAGTCTATCATGCAGAAGGAACCAAAAAGTAAGGAAAAAGTGTGTCAGACAAGCTGTCAACGATTCAGAGAAAGAAAGCGCCTACTGTGAGCAGATCCCTGACAGGAACGAAGCTGTGGCTTCTCTAGGCTGAGGGGAAAGGAGGGCCCGAAGCTCTGAGGGAGCACCATTCATGCCTGTCGGAGGAACATCAAGGAGGCCAGTGTGGCTGGGGACGCGGGAAGAGAGGTGCAGGAGGTGAGCTCAGAAAAATAAACACATGGGAAAGGCTGTGGGCCTGCAGATGACCGGCAGGACTTGGCCGTGACTCTGAGTCCTGCGAGTGAGCAGGGAGGAGTGGAGCCATGTCATGTGCACTGAAAGCATGGTGGAGGCAGCAAGGCTGAGAGCAGACTGTCTCAGGTGCAGGACAGCCGGGAAACCACTGGAGGCCCTTCCCAAGCGCAGGTGAGGACACGGAACCAAGATGGCAGCAGAGCAGAAGTGAGGACCCGTGGGACTCGGCACAGGCTTGGGTGGAGCCAACAGGGTCTTCTGATGGATGGAATGGTGGAAGGGGCAAGGGAGAGCAGATGAAACCAAGCGGCGGGCGCATGGTTTTACCATCCACTGAGACGAAGCAGCCTGGGAAGAACAACGGTTTCCCCTGACCAGTGCTGTGCGGATGGCGGGGGAAAGAGTGCCAGTCGGAACCCAGGGGGCAGAGTCAGGCGACATCAGAAGGAGCCAAGGACCACTGTCGGCCATGCCCCCAAGGCCAGACGCAGAGCCCCTGGCCACTGGCGAGTCAGCGGAGGGTTTCCTCACTGCCATGATCTTTCAATGACTGGACAGGCTGGTGCTGACCCTTTAGAAAACTGAGCCAACTTCTTTAAAGGTGTACTTGGTGTCCTCAAGTCTTAAGGGGAGGCTTCAGGGGCTCCCCTTTCCTGTGAATGTGTCTCTGCCTCCTTCTGACTTCCCTCCTTCATGACGCTCTGCCTCCTGAGTTGCTGATCTGTAGTCAGGGGGACAGGGTTCAAAGTTCCTGAAGAACGTCCTCAATGTGGGCACTATCCACAGAGTGCTGGCCAGAGGACGCAACCTCTCCTCCATGCACTCACGGCGTCAGGATGGGATAACAAAAATAACAGAAATTCTGGTATCTTACAAAATCCTAAGTGAAAGCACACCCCAGGTGGTATTCACTTTGAGGTCCCTCATTCAAGAGGGAAAGACTGAGAGGAAGACACAGAGAAGCTAGCAACGATAATGCAAGGAATGAAAATCAAAGATTTTTTAACCTCAGACAATTCCTCTGAACTTGTTTGTTTGCTGAATATTGATCTCTTCATTCTCAAAGAGAATTCTGTTATTTTGGTGTCCTGCAACCCCTTAGCCATTTAAATCTCTCAAGAAATATTTATTGCGTGCCTATTATGAGCAAGAAATTCTGTCTAGAAATGCCTAGACCCCGAGGTGTGTGGAGTGATGTTCTAACTCTCCTGCAGGCACTCAAATGTGAGCATGACTCGCTGTGGAAAGCATCATACCTCAGGGAAGATGTGGCCCTCTTAATTCGGGACCTTATGGGTTTTCTTTCATTATGGTCATATTTTAACTACTTCATTGTGGACCACAAAATATCATTTGGTGAAAAACAGTTCCCTTCTCATCACCCAAGAACAGAGGGGACAATTGATGAAAAGAGAAGAATGGGAAGAAGCATGGAATGTTCTAGGAGCCACCTGTTGGAGGACTAAAGGAGAAGACAAGAGGGATGAAGAGAAGACAGGAAGGGTAGGTGGGAGAGAGCCGTGAGATGCAGAGTCCAGCTGTGGTCGGCAGTGCTGAGCCCTGCAGGGATGAAAGAGCCCCTGCAAGGACAGGGGCGTCCTGGACAATGTCTGAGACCTTGGAGAAACACATTACTATGCAGGGCATCAAGGTCTTGGCAGACGACGAATAAACCAAAGTGCTCAGCTCTGGTGGTTCATGGCGCAGATGAAAGAACCCATCAATGGCTTGAGGGGGAAATGGAGCAGGCAACGTTTGTTGGATGTTTTCCTCGGCAAAAGCTATGGAAACTAACAAAGCTCACGGGCAACGTTGTGGAATACGAGTCCTACATTCTACTCATCCTCGTTGTTGTGCACTCTATTTTAGGATGAGGTTACACTTTCTTCTAGAACCTCTCCCTTGATATTTTCCCTGGAGCACAGCATGGTGTCTGTACCTGCCATGGACACCCAAACGTATCCATCTGGCCACAGCAGTTCCGCCCACCCAGGAGCTGCCTGGCCTGTGGTGTGGCTCTCCCTGTTCCTGTTCTTGCGGCAAACACAGCACAGGTGTGGAAGGGTAGATTCCCAGCACTGGGAAGGCTGAGTGGCGGGATGCCGGTACGGCTGCCTAGCAACAGGACTGACGTGCATGGAGAAAGCCGGAGAAGGATGAAGAAAGGCAGCACCAGGACTGGAGAAACGGCTGACATGGATTTCACCAGGCGGGCGCGGTCGGATCAGAGCAGGGATGAATCAGAGAGGGAAGATCTGCAACTTTTTCTCTTAAGGAGAAGGACGTGAAAGCCAAAGGACCAAGTTGTCGAGCATCATCTCGTTCACAGAGTCTTCTGTGTGACGTCTCACGTGCACACGTGCTCTCTCCTTCCTGTGACTCTGGTTCAGCCATCCCACCGTCCACTGTGGTTTAGTTCAGGCTGCCTGTGCCGTCTGGAGCCTCCTCCCTCCCCACTGCGGCTGCTCGGCTCAGGCAGGAGGCTTGGTCTGTCCAGCTTCCCTGCTGGCTCCTTCCAGCGCCCAGGGGTGAATCAGTCCACCCCTTCACCCGCCAAGGTCCTTTGTGCCCGTGTGCCCTCACCTGGAGCTTCTCAGGTCCATGAGCTTCCCGTCTCCTCCCGCAGGGCCATATTTTATTTTCACATTGCCAGGATCCACAAGAGGCCCCCCGAGTTCTCACTATGGTCTACCCTGTGCTCCACCAAAGGAAGAAGGCTTTGGAATGCTACCCTCCCCAACCCAGGCGTAGTGCCTGTGCGATGGGTCAAGACTGACTTCCCCTCTCCTTCCAAATTGGGGTCACCTGTAGAAGCATGGCTGTGTGATTCATATGGCCTTGAGGTCTTCCCTGTGCACTGGGCCTTGTGCAGCAGTGAAGTGCAGGGGTGAACGGAGGGGTGACGGTGGTCTCTCCAGGCGGCTGACCTTGCCACGGGGCTTGAAATAAGATGCTGTGGGCAGGTGGTAGTGTGTGGCAGCAGCCAGTGAGGGAAGAACCAGCCCTGGACATCACCTCGGCCCCTGCTGGTTCTGGGGACTCTGGGAGACTGGCTTGTGCGGGGACTTCCCATCTTCTACTTGTAGTTCTCTGGAGTTGGGAAGCGGATGGGAAGGAAGGAAACCAGGAAGGTTTAGGAAGTGGCTCTCAGGTCCAGGTATGGCGGTAGATTTTTCCATATGAACCCTGAGTTCTCCCGCTGGCCCTAGGATGGCATTGAAAGAGGCTGTGTCCACTGCAGAGCTGGCACCTAATCAGCTCTGAGTCAAACAGTTGCTGCTTCATCACGGGGGATGCAGGGTGGAAACAGAACCTGCCCTCTTCACCTCTGTCCTCGAAAGGACGAAGGCAGCGGGGCGAGAATGGTGTCTGTGAGGAAGGCAGTCAGACAGCGGCGGGAGGGGAGTCCCTGCTGTTCCCTTGCCCTCCCTGACGGCCATCCCTGTGAGGGGCACACACTCCTCGCCTCCCCACGGAGCGGTGGTCATTGCTGATGCTGCGGTTTTGATGCCTCTTTGCCAAAAGTTAACTGTTAAGACCTGCGAGCCTGGCATCCAAACTGAGGCCCAAGTTGCCTTTCACAACACCGCTGGTGGACACCCAGAGCCGGAAGGCGCTCACGAGGAGGCGGAGGAACTGAATCTGGAGCCGCTTCTGCTTGGCACAGTCCTCAGCATCACCTGGAAACCAGGGGGCAACTCCGTGGCTCCGGCCTGTGTGCGCGCCCTCCCAGGAGCTGAGGCCCTGGCCAGCTGCAGCGTGTGCCAGAGCAGCACGGCGAGGCGTGGCCGTGGGTGGCCAGGACCTGCAGGCCTCACTTCCTCCATCGCCTCTCACCCCAGACCAGTGGCCGACGCTGCCCAGAGGTTCTGCCTTCCTCCCGCCACTGCCTTCATTCCTGTTCTTCCTGTCACTAAGCCGCTCTCCACCCCACACCAGATGGCAGATGAATAATAAGAGAGAGCTGAATTACAGTGCAGCTCCTGGGATCGGGCAACACCAGCACGCAGATAATAGATGCACTGGCATCTGCGGAGAACTGACATGACCACGCTCGCAGGCTCCCTTACTGAGAGCTGGCTGCCACTTCGTGTTGCTTGTGCAGTATAACAACGTTCTATTTATTCAATATGTGGATGAAAGCGAAACCAAATTAAAACCATCTCAGCATGTAAGGTGCACTGAGTTCCTTTCCTGAAAGGCCCCCCAACACATCTGTTTTCTTCTCCAGGTTTGTCCTTCTGACACAACCCCCAGCTATTTGTGTACCAGAAACCCTATGGGTGACAATAGTATCCAGAACCTTCTACCAGAGCTGGGAAACTGTGCCCCTGGGGATGTGGCCATGGTGGAGCTGAAGTAATGGCCACAGCAAGTCCTGCTGCTTCCTGAGCCGGCTACACACGCTCCAGGGCACAGCCAGTTCTGTACATGCAAATTGACGGGCTTTATTTCCTCAGCCAGCGTGCATCCCATGATGCACTGGCTGAACCAGAGCTTGTATTTATCAGGTACAAGAACAGCTTGTTTAGTTAAACTGAGAGGAACAGATGCTCATTTGTTCTTTAAACCCAAATAAGAGACCTCTTGAAGCCTTGTGACCGAGGTGAAATCATCCACTCCCAAAGCAATGTGCTCCTTCCTCAAGCACCCGTCAGGGCCACGCTGACCTCCGGGTCTGCACAGGAACAGGAAGCTAGAACAGGTGGCACTCTCCTTGGCAACAGAGGTTGCTCTGTTGCTCCCTCTGTCTGCAGAATGGAGAAGGCACTTCTTGAAAATGGCTGAAAGTCGTATGGAGCTTGGTGGCCGCCACGGTTCTGACATGATTTACCCAGGTGCATGCCTCTTCAGATAGGCGCATGTGAATCCCCTTCCACTGTCTTACTGTCATTATACTGGCCAGCAAGTCACTGACAAGTTCAGAAGGAAATCACAGTCGTCTGTGAACCAACGAACATGAGATCCCTGCCCCAGGAGCAGCTCTGCTTCTCTGTGAACAGCCACTTGGAAGCGGTGACTGACGGGTAGCGTCAAGATGAGGTTTGGTCTCTGAACTTAATGACGTTTGCTAATTGGGGGAAGGATTCATTTTAAAATACAGCCAACGGACACCTATAAGGACAGAATGAGCACTAGTACAGTGAGGAATTAAACTTAGTGGCAGCAAACGCTCATGTTCACTGTGTCACATCACACGGAGACAGGAAATGCAGTTGATGTGCAGATTTTAAGATCATATCATCATAATGGTGATAGAGTGGAATTCCTGTTGCTCTTCTGTGAGACATTGCAAATAATGATAGGTTACTTTTATCCAAGAAGCTTAGGTGATAAGAGAAATAATTAGCTACATTAAGAATCAGAACCTAGGGCTGGGGTTGTGGCTCACAGGTAGAGCCCTTGCCTTACGTGCATGAGGCCTCGGGTTTGATCCTCAGCACCACATAAAAAAAAGGAGTCATAAAATAAAGGTATTGTGTCCACCTACAACTAAAACAAAGTATTTTTTTAAAAAAAAGAATTAGAATCTAAGATATTTATATTTTAAGACAAAAATAACTTGCGCATCTAATTGAGATATTGAATCTTGATTACTAACTTTCGCTATTTGTAAATACTGGATGGGTAGGTCCAGATGACAAAAGATGTGGGCTATTGGAGATACTGTGGAAATCTAAATGTATTATTAATTCACTGATAATAAACATCTTCAATGAAAGCCTTAATTCAAAAAGAGACACAATTAAAATAGGCATTAATGAGGGTCCTACAGGAATCAGCAACTCGGGCGGGAAACGCTCAAGCTCATCAGCATACAGCATGTCTTTGGACCGCAGCACTCGGAGGAGTCCGGGCTTGCTATAGCTCCTGCCGCCACGTAACCTCTGATAATAGCCTATCAATGCCAGCACATAAGCAATGCCACTGGGCACTAGGGACAATGCTAACAAGAGAAGTCCCAGCCGCGGGTGTCCTTTTGGGGGCGTGTGGGACACCATCGGGTGGGCCCCCCAGGAAGGTGCTGGCTCTCCGGAGGTGGGAGTTTCTGTGGCTTCTGAGTCGGCCGCCTCCCAAATCCTCTGCATAGCACGCAAGCTGCAGACAACCGATGGCGCACAGTTCCTGCCTGAACTGAAGCAAGGCACACCACGCGTGTGGTGGGCAGCGCACATTTTGTTACCAGAGAGTAAAAACCTTTAAAATATGAACTGGCTCACACATCTTACAGACTCCTCTTTACATAAGGAGCTAAGGGAAACACAGGACATCCCTTTGTAACAAAGGCTCCAGTGTCAGATGGCCAGGCTGAGAAACCGTGCAGAGCCTTCTCCCTCAGGACAGTCTCTGTGACAGCGAGACAGGGATGATGTTAGGCCCCGTGAGCCTTATGGTTTGTGCCAGAATTCTCAACCCTGCCTTTGAAACAGGGAAGGAGCCACAGGACACAGGAACCCAGGGGTGTGGGTGTACACCAGTAAAACCCCACTCAAAACACCTGCTACTGCTTGCATTGGACCTTGGGCCAAAATTTGCCTACTCCCAATCCAGCACGAAGAGAAACAGCCGCGTTATTAGGGTGTTCCAGAGGTCTGATGCCTGGGGCTACAGCAGAAGTCGCGCGTGGTGCCGGACGTGCAGGCCCGGCCTTCGCTCCCACGCCCCTCTTCCTGCACCGAGGTCTCCCATCCTCTGACACCTTGCGACCTGCTCACTTCACTCTGCTCCTGCTTCCGTGGCAGCCTCGCCAGCTCCCTGCTCTTCTCCCTGGCGGGTTACTTCTCTCTGCCACTCCAGACGTCTCCAGGAACGTGTGTGGCCCCCCATCTGTGCAGGCGACGTGCTTCCTCCCAGGCTCCAGGGGCCCCAAGGTGCTCATGTGTCTGTCCCCCACCTGTCTGCAGGACACTCTGGCTTGGGCAGGGCTCCTACCACTGCATCCTCCGCACCTGGAGCAGCAGCCAGTGGTGAGCAGGGAGGCGGCAGTGATTCTAATGACCACTCGGGCGTTCTTTCTGGTCTTGAGAGAACTCTCGAGTGAGATTTAGGGCAGGGAACAAAAGAACAGTCAGAAGCAAACGGCGGAGGGGCACGATGCAGACTCTGCTGTTAGACATTCCTTAGGACCCCGACTTCTCTTAATTTTAAAAACTTCAGTGAATCATTTTGAGAGCGTGTGTCTGCAGCTTCACGTGAAGGCTTCATCTTTTACATGAATAAAGATTGTACAAGAATTCCGAGGATAGAATGTGCAAGACACAGGAACGTGTAGATATCTTTCACTTTTCAAGATCTCTTTTAGGGTTTTTTCCTTTGTTTGAAACAAATCAATTCTTGCTAGCATGACTCTACATGTGATTTCCCTGATCACTGGAATTAAATGGTAGCAGCAAGTAGCAGAGGCCAGAGGCATCGGCTCAGGCCTGCTTCTGGGAGTCGTATTTTACCCAGTAAATGTCTGTTGAACATCTGAATTCATACTTGCAGGGAAGGGTCTTTGTAGGGATTTCTGAGACAATATACGAGAAATTAAGTAGCAGGTATTGTTGAAAAAGCACAGCCTCCTGTTCTAGTTACATATAAATTTTGAAATATCTTAAGAATTTATAAAATTTCTCAGCATTTCCCTGGGTTAAATCACCAATAGATCATCAATAAGAGGATGGAAGTTTCTCACTGATCTTAAGTTCTCTTGTGGGCAAAGCAGCTGGCACTTTATCTTGAGCCAAAACACTCTTCTTCAGCCGGGTTGGGGGTGGGTACAAAATGTTCAGAATTCTGTTCAAAAACCTGCATTTAAAGACGCAGTTTTGACCATTTGGTAATAGAAGCCCCCAACCCAGATTTCCCTAAAAATAAGCTGTAAGTCATCGCTTCCTGAACAATTTCTAGTATGCTTAATTTTAACTTAATTAAAATCCATGCACATTCAAACAAATATAGTATTCGCCTCCACTTCCTATCCAAACCTCACGTCTAGCATCATCATTTTATAAAATACCAGCTGCTCTATGTTAATTTTTATAGAGAGATATAAATCTGTTTAGGAAAAGTTGGTATACATAATCTGAGTAATCAAAGCAAAAACGTGTACCATTATCCACACTAGTAAAAATTACCTTAAGATGCAAATGTTAAAAAAAAAGCTTTGTTGTGGGAAGTTCTCTTTTATGAGAATAGATGGTAGGTGCTCAAAGATAGCACCCAAATAATTTAATAGATGAAGTTCCCACGTAGTAGGAAACACGTCACCAAGAAGGACGTGGTGGTTGGCTGTAGCCTCTACCCTCGAATGGCTGAAACACTAAACCCATGTGAAGTGGGGGTTCTCAGGACAGTAGACTCCAGACTGCGAAGGCCCTAAGGGACAGAATGTAGGTGAGTCAGCCTGACCCTGCCCTAGTGCACTTCCTGGGGAGTTCCCAGACTTCAGCACAGAGAGGGGAGGCCAAGATGGGCCGATGGTCTGAGCTGGAGGCTGGAGTTGGGAGGTGAGGATGCCATGGCAGATAGAGTTTCCACAGCAGAGGATCAGAGATGATCACAGAGACCCCAGAACCATACACACCATAAGTCGTGAGCAGAATACTGATCAGCCCATGAATGTGAAGAAGTGCTGGAGAAGGACCACCCAGCTGGGTTAGCGGGAACCAGCACAAGGAAGGAGGGCAGGAGAGTAGCTCCATGAGGCAGAGGGCACACGGTGTCCCAGCCCAGCTCCAGAGCACCCATAGCAAAGCGAGAACATACACCACCTAACAGACCACGACTCACAATGGCTGACTACCAGTCCCAAATTAAAAGGCAAGTGAGTGGGAAATACTGTCTATAACACAGAGTAAAAAATATTCAATTACACTGGCCCAAAAGTGGTACCAATCCTGAAAGGAGCCAACAGACACTGGAAGACAGACTACCTTAAAGATACAAAGAACTTTTTAAAAATCCAAACTGAAGTTGTGGAATTAGGTGAACAGAGATTAGACTTTGTAGAAGAAAAGATTAGTGAACCTGAAGTTGGCGATCAAAGCTGGAGGAAAAATACCAACAGCAATGCAGAGAGCTTTGGCAAGCTCGGGCGACTTCGAGGGCCTGCTCTGTGGGAAAGTGTGGTTTCTAAGGGAGAAGCAACAGAGAAGAAAAGAGAGAGAGATTCCACAAACCAGCCATGCAAATTTTCCAAATTCGATGAGAGCTGCAGGGTCAAATATCCAAGGGGCTTGTGGGAGATCAAGTCCAGGAAACACGAGGGGACCACAGCACTGTGTGCCCTGTCAAATCACTCAGAAATACAAGAGAATCTTTAGAGCACACAGAGACAAAAGGTGTCTTGTGCACAGAAGGACCATGCCAAGATGACAGCCAATTTCTTCTCAGAAACAGCACGAGGCAGAGGAGTAGCATTGTAAATAACGGAAGGAAATATGTCAGGTTGCTTACCCGCTTCTTAGAAAAGTCTTTCAAACCCAAAAGTGAGACTGAGTATTCCGAGGGGGACCCTCACACAGCCCAGGACCAGGACCCTGGGCGGTGGTGAGTGAAGCCAGAACTGGGGACAGGCAGTTAGTGTGGAAATGGGGGATCAGTCAAATCAAGGAAATGAAGTCCATGAAAGCCATCTGCCTCTGGAAGTCTGGAAGTTGGAGACTGCCCCTGGGAGGGTGGACTTTTTACAGCTCACCTGCAAAACCAGGCCTAGTCATAGGCAGGAAGGAGAGATAAGGGGGAAAGAACTGGAGAACAAAGACCTTCTTATAAAAACAGAAACGGGGGAATGTAATGTCACATAAAGCTGCTCTCTCGCCCTTTCCGCTGCCGTCATTTCCCCGCCTCCCAACTCCTTGTCAGTCTGTGAACATCCTAGCTAGCGCGTGGTTCATCGGTCAGCTCGCAAGTCTCCTTCTCCGTTATTGGTCCCGTTAGGCCGCGGAATTCGACGGCTTAAGGACAGCCCCCGCCACTTTCCCCCTCTTCTCCTCAATCCCATGCTTTCTCTCTCCTGCTCACTCTCTTTCTCTCTCCTCCTCGCTTCCCTCTCTCTCTTTCTCTTTTCCTCTCATTTTCTCTCTTACTCTGCAGGGGGACACTCTGTTTGCTTAGCAAACCCTCTTGTGTGAGTTCCTGTGTCCGGCGTGGCTTCTGGGTTCTTACAGCGAGTCCCCTACAGGCATGGATGGTGACCTGCCTGCCACTCCTGTGGGGAACGCTGATGGTGGGGGCTGTGCGTGTAGAGCACACGGCTCTGTGAGAATCTTGGCACCTTCAGCTGAATTTTGCTGTGAACCCACAACAGCCCTAAAAACCAGTCTCTAACAATAAACAAAAATACATAAAGGAAGTGAAATGATATGAAATGCATGTCCCCGCAGCACGGAGGGAGCCCATGAGTCCACAGAAAACCACGAGGGGCTTCCCAGCATGCCTCCTTCCTCCCAGTCTGGCTGTCAGTCTCCTCCTGCTTCCTCCAGCCACACGTCTGGGCACCCCCTCCTCTGCTCCGCTGGGACACACCCTGACTGCATCTGCATCTGCTGCCATGCTGCAGGACGACAGAGGAAGGGCACAGCCCCAGGACCACTATCCTGCTAGACAAGACTAGGGGATGTGGACCCAACTGCTATAGCACCGCTTGGGAGGGGGGCAAAAGATGGGGGGAATAGCCAACAGGGTGTTTCCACACTCTCAGAGCAGCATGGGCTTCCTGTCCTGTCCCCGAGCCTGAGCTACAGCCTCTCCCCGGCCGCCTCTGTTTGCACGAGGGCCCACTTCTGGGCCATTGCTGTAGCTCTCTGGTTCCAGGGCCCAGGACACAGGGGAGGATGGTGAACCCACCAACTTCTCTGTGCTGCTTAATCAGACAGGGGGAAATTTGCATTAAATGCTTAAATTGGAACAGCAGAAACCTTTCCCATTGCTCAGCTAGACTTCCACCTGAGGACTGGAAAACAGGCAAAACTAAATAAGACTAGAACAAGCAGAGGGAAGGAAGGAAGAAAGTAAGAGTTGCGACTGATGACATTGGTTAAAATAATCACTTGAGCAGAAAACAAGAGAGAGAATGACATCAAAAGCTGTTTCTTTGAATAAATAAATACACTAGTTAAAACTCCAAGAAGGCGGGCAAAGAAGAGAAAACAATTATCAATTTCAGGAGCAAAAGGCAGGATATGCTGCACACCCTGCAGACATTAAAAGGGCAAGGGAATACTTAGACACAAACTCAAGAACTTAGAGGGAACCCAGCAGCTCCTCAAAACCACAAACCACCAAAACAACCACAACAAAATAGAGTGCAGACACGTGGAGCTCCTGATCACACTGGATTCATCTTTAAAGACCTTCCAAATAAGGAATCTCCAGACTGGAAAGGGTCACTGGCAAATTCTACCAAACACTGGAAAGGACCCGTGCTGATTCTACAGCAGCTTCTCCATGACACGAAAGACAGGACATTGCTGGAGGAAGCATTCGCCAACTAAGTAACCAATGCTGATGCGTTTTCGGGACACACAGAGAACACCCATAAACCAACCCAGTACAACATTAGCAAGATGTCTGAACAGAAGGCTCGTCACAGAAGACCTGCGCTGGCAAGGGGCCCCCGGAAGATCCAGGACAGAACAAAACCGCACATGAGGAGGCCGAGGTCAGGCTTGCGGGCCGACGGCAGGGTCAGAAGACGACAGGCTGTCTTCATCCTCAACCTCTTTACTCCAGCAGCAGCTGCAGCGGGAAAAGACTTCTGCTGCTGTTTCTGAGGTAGATGGGAGAACCGCAGAGGTGAGCCTTCTGGAGAGCACGTGAGAGGAAGCCATGCGCTGGGGCGGGGACTCATGAGCATGGTGCCCGAGAAGAGAGCCAGCTGGCTGTCGAGGGAGCCAGGGTCTCAGCACGGGCTGCCCAGGGAGCAATGAGGGCAGGTGGAGAGAGCAGGTCCGGCGCTCTGACCTGTTCAGCCTGAGCCGGCGCCCACTGGCCCTGGAGTGGGGCATCAACCTGGATCATCCTCTGTTTACTTGCCCACATGCGAGACCAGTCGATTATTAAGGAGCCTCTGCAGTGGCCCCTTTTACAAGGCTCTTCCTGGTAATTCTGTAAAGTCACTTTTGAGTGAAAAGTAGCTCATTAATGAAAATGCTCCGGCTTGACTTTCTTGTTCTGTGGTATTGTTAAATCCCGGCGCCTTTATAGCTTTAACATCAAAACCATTACTTGGCTTCCTTAGCCTTGCAGAGGTCTGAGACAGGTTCCTTCAAAACAACGAGCAGGTGACTGAGCCACATCTGGCATTCTTGTTTGTCCCTGGGGCTCTGGTCTTGCTGCTGAGCTCTTTAGCGCTCCACCCTCTTCTCCGTGGTGGACCTTTTATTTTCCTATTGACACCCTCACTACAAACACTGGAACATTTCAGGTCACTCTTTGAAAGCTTTCTGCCTTTTTAAAATTTAATTTTTTTAATATACTAAAGGTTCCTTTTTAACTTAATTTCTCCAAGTTCTGAAAACTATAGCTGGAGTAGTTGAGGTCCTACACAGAAATGCATATTTTTAGTTATAAGAAGGGAGATAGTTGTAAGATTATTAGTTTATACTTTAAAAATGTTTTCATTAACATTTTTATTCCTTAGAAAATGGTGTAGTTTTTGCTTAAAACTATGAATTTCTTGACCAAAAACTAATAACTTTAATTCCAAAATTAAATACCTCCAAAAGTGGGTGCCTTTCATATAATCTAAATATTTACTAATTATGTTGCCACAAAAGTAAGTTCTCAAGTTTACAAGGCAGAGGTGAACAACATAAAGACGAAGAAGGTTCTGTACTTTGTAGAAATACTGTAAAGTGGGTCAGCTCTGTGAATCTTCCTTATTAAAAACAGCATCTTCACTGAACAGGTGATCGTCAATATAGTGTCTTCTGTGATTCAATGTTTTAGTCTTAAAAATATTTTTGCTGCTTAAAATGACCCTCTTCCTTCAAAATATTACTGAGACTGCTTTCAGTTAATTAATAATTTTTAAAACTAAGAAACATAATATGTAGCTTCTTTTCAACCTAAAACAGAAGCACTAATCCATGCATTGTTGTATAGTTACCATGTGACTAGAAATCTCAGAGTGGCCCAGATGTGTTTTGGGAGGGAGAGTGCTACGGAACTTTGCAGAGGCAACATTTTGGGATCACTATGTCATACTGAAATCTCTTTGGCCACCCTAAGGCAAATATTTAATCATAGCTGAGTCAAACATTCTTAACTGATAAGATAATGACAGCAACTATTTTCACTACTTATTAACACACTTGGCACAGGACTTTAATAAACACAGCATCTTGAATGCAACATTTAGAGTTTAACCACGAAACAATACACTCACGTCTTAGTTCATCCAGAAAATAACCTGCTGGCCACCTCTGATGTGCCAGGCAGCAGGCACACTGCCACTCTTCCTTAACGGAGTTGCAGTCCACAGAAAATGGCAGAGAAACAATCCTGATAAATCAGCAAGATGACACTTACAAGATGGATCAGGGTGAAGAGCATTATCAGGGCGACAATAAGTCCTGGTTTGCCAGAGATGGCCCCAGTTTATACCTGTAATCCTGCACATTTATTAACACCATCTCACTATAGAATACACCTGACTTTGTCAGAATACCATATGGTTACCCTGTCTTTGGCAATATGAAATATTAGAGTGAACACAAAGTGTCTTGGAATAGCCTTGCATAAAGTACAGGGCACCAGAGACTAGGAACCAATTTCTAAATGTAGTGGGTACAAATTTAGTGCGTGAATTATTGTGTCTACTATTATTCATTGGACTTTCCGCACGAAGATCCCAAGAGACTTCACTGAATTAACACAGCATGTAAGGCCCTAAAAGACAGAATATCAGTGAGTCTCCAAAACTTATACACGGATGTCCCAATTCTCAGTGTTTGGAGGTGAAGCCCTTGAGAGGCAGCTAAAGTTAAATGAGACTGTAAGCATGGGGCCAAATCTGGCAGAATCAGTGTAAGAAGGGGTGACAGAGAGCCAGTCTGCTCTTGCCTCTCCAGGGCCTTCCTCCCTGCCCCAGGCAAGCAGTAAGGAATGGCCACCAGGTCATGTGGGGACATATTCAGAACATAGTCATCTGCCACCCAGGAGAGCGTCCTTGCCAGACATCAACCCTGCTGGTACCGTGATCTTAGACCTTCAGCCTCCAGAACTGTGAGAAAACTGCTGACTCTCGTTTAGGTCACCCGGTCTGCAATATTTTGATATGGCAGCCCACGCACATGAATGCAGTGACGGACAGCCCAGACCACAATGCCAGAGTCCCCCACTGAGCCTGGAATATCTGGAATATCTTTAGCTAAAAGTAAGCAAAATAAGACCATGGAAAGGAAGTTGGGGAGATGACAATTTAACCTATGCATATGGAACATTCGACTTTAAAAATCATAAAGGCAAGATAATCATATTTGGGATTTCAAGTCCTTAGGAATTGAATTCTCTTTGGACTTTTAATTTGCAAGGAGAATTAGTCTTTGAACTTTGATTTCTCACTGGGAACTTAATCATGGAAGATTTACAGTCAAATATAGGGAATATCTAGGCCACTGGATTTTATTAATAGAATTGCTCCTTTCTTTTATTTGAAGATTTCCCTCTCTTATGGTGGTAGGACATCTGAGGAGCTAGCTATACTGAACAATGAGTCGGGTGAGGTTTGATATTGGAAATAGAATTCATTTAGAGCCTTAAATATCAAATGTCAAGCCTTAAATGTCAAGGCCATCAGCAGAGGGATGCACTGTGGGCCCATAAGCCTGGGCCGCCCATCAGTGGTCCCAGGAGGGTGCACCAGGAAGCAGTGGGTGCTCTCAAGAGGGGGAAGAAGACAGACTGAGGATGTTCACTGGGGCACCCCCGCTGCTTGGGGCCTGCAGGGTGAGCCCAGTGGTTCCAGAAGGCAGAGCATGCAGGATTAGACAAGGACACTTCTCATCTGATTCCCTAGAGATGGAGACTGCATGGCAATCTGCACCACGATCCCACCCTTCCCTCTTCCCAAGGGAAGGTGACGTGGTCTAATCTAATTAGTGTCTTTGGGGAGAAGAAACCGTATCATCTGCTGCTTGTGAACATACTGATTGCAAAAAAAAACAAAAACAAAAACAAAACAAAACAAAAAAAAAACGGTTGTTTTTACTTTCAAAAGCTCAAAATTCAGAATTCTGTGATCTAATTTTTATAGACCCTTACTATTGCATTAAAATACAATGCAGTTGTCAAAATGTTGAATTCATGTTGCAAATAGCTTTCTATTTTACTGGAAAAAGCAATAAGCACTCTGGTTTCCTTTGTATCATATTGAATACTTGCTCATGGAATTACATATACATTTTAAATCATTTGGACTGATCAGCTGTGGGCATTTATTCCCAAGGTTATTAAAAAGTTATGAAAGACTTTTTTGTGTGTGTGGTACTGGGGATTGAATCCAGGGGTTCTCTATCACCAAGCTACACTCCCAGCCCTTTCTATTTTTTGGTTTATTTTAAATTGCCCAGGCTGGCCTTGAACTTGTGATCCTTCTGCCTCAGCCTCCCCAGTAAAATTACAGATGTGTGCCGCTGTGTCCAGCTGTGGAAGACTTTTTATTCTTACTTTTCATATATTTTAAATGAAAAGAGCAGTCCTCTGTTTTTTAAACATCACTCTTCTTAGACTTCTTTGAACTAGTTTTCCAGAGATCACCATGCTTCCAGGCTCATTCCATCGCCCACTATTCTATTATGGTTCAAGGAGTCTGCAAGATGGTGGGTGAGGAGCATGGGATTGGCTGCAGTTCAAGAAACTCAACAGAAGTGACTGGACTGTTTTCCAATCAACAGAGCAAAGATGATCCAGAATCCAGGGATCACCCTGAATTTTAGAAACCTCCAGGAACTTCCTTCACTCTTTGACATCAGAGTGCTGTTCTGGCATGCCTGTGCTATGGGCTGCGGATCCCAATGGCAATCAAACACAAAGAAAGAGCACAGATGTGGAAAAAGGAACTGCTTTGGAATGAGGTCAGCATCAGTACCAGTCTTGCGTGCTGTCGTGGTTAGCAACACCCTCAGGGATGAGGTGTGAGACTCTAGACCAGCACTTACCTCCTGGGAACCTCATTTTTCTCAGTTATAAAATAGGAGAGCAGGTACCAACAGAACTCACAGAGGGCTATGAGGCCTGAATGAGGTAACCCTTGCAAAGAGCTTGGCCCAGCACGCAGGGTCTTGTAAGTATTGATGACTGTCATCTAGGGAAACGTCAATCAAAGTGTGGCAGTATCACACAACGACTAAAACTGTGTGCCAGTAGTCACCCTAAAGGGTTCCTATCAGGAAGAAAAGGATGAATGGGGATGTTACAGCGGACCCACCACGGGTACCACATGGTACCCAGTGACGATGACCATGCTGCTTCAGTGGATGGTGACTCCCGAGTCCTATTGACTTCCTGACTCAATAAAGTAGGAGAACAAAGAAAGAGCGAATTGATAAATAATGAAGAAAGGAATGATGGATGAATAGTACTGTCATGGAGGCCTAAAAACTTGGAAGAGTAAAAAGGAGTACCTGAGTCGGATTATGAAAGCAGGCTCCGGTCACCTATCTGTCCCCTTTCCTAAGGAGTTTTGGTCCCCAATTCTATCAGAAAGGAGGCAAATGGGACTATATCTCAGGTTGGCTGCCCTTTGGTGAGACCCAGCCACCTGCTGCTATGCTGTGTTGGGCGTGGTCTCACCCACTCCTTCACACAATGCCTGTGTTGCTTTTTGCCTAAGTCCAGGCTGAGCAGCTACATCAGGGCCCACACATCTGGTAAGTCTGCAATTCTTACTACTTGACTCTGTAAAAAAAATTTAAAAAAAAATGCAGATCCTTAAAGTACATTATAGGGGAACATGTGAGCTGTAATCCACCACGCAGTATAACAAATCATAAAGAAAGAGGCGCTGAATCCTGTCTACACTAAAATGACCTGGAGAGCCTGTTAGGTAAGCTTCTTTACATATTTTATATTTCACTGAAAAGTTGCAAGGCCTCTTTCTTCCCAGCTTCACTGAACCACATACGTTCGTCCATTCCCGCAAAGCAGTTTCAGCAGAAAGAATACAGTTATATTTGGCAAATATACCTTGAAGAAAATTCATCATCTGCCAATGAAAGCTTCTAGAAGATGTGGTATCTCCTGACCTCATCGATTCTCATTTCTCTTAAAGAAGTGCTGACAGGAGCCGGCATTACCAACACGTAACAAGAGGACCTGTAGAAGGCTCAGCTCGAATGCTGACTCTGGCGGGTGCCTGCTTCATGGGCAGCCACTGCCCATGAGTTTCAATCCAATAAACACAAGGGTGTCTTCTTCCTCTCCCCACACCCAATTTAATGTCATGACTGTGTTCTTTCTTGGGGTGGCCTTTCAGCAAGAGCTGTGTGGTTTAAACAAACTCAACGATTCATACTATTTCTAAGTGGGGTTTCATCCAGCAACAACCCAAAACCATAGCTCAGGGTTCCTCCCCAAGCCAATCATAATACCAAGCACCCTCCTGCTTTTACTGAACAAGTCCTTCTGTCCTTCTCAAATATGTTCACCTCGTTAAACAGTAACCCCTCCATTTAGTGATGTATCTTACACTCTCTGCTGACCATAAATAAACCCTTAGATGAATCAAGAGCATGAGCATGGGAGCTTGCCACAAAGGATCTAGAGTTACACTCCAGAACTGGTTTTCCTAATCCTGGAGGCAGAAGGAAAATGACAGAAGAGGGGACAAGGGGAGAAGAAGGAGGGAAAGGGAGGAGGGGAGGAAAGGAGTCAAGAGAAGAGGGAGAAGGAGGAGAGGGAAGGGAGAGAAAGGAATTGAGGGAAGGGAGAAGGGTACATATGACTAAAATATTGCACACTAGTGGATTTGTCCATTGAAAAAATGTATTATAGAAAGGATATTAAAGAAAGCTTTGGGAAAGATGGTTGGAATTAGACAACACATGTCCTTCAAGAACTTCTCAAAATCACTTTTTCCGCATGGCCTTATATGACTCTTTCCTTCAATTCTATGATTAAGGAAGAAATACAATAGTATTACGTAGTTTTCCATGCTGAACTAACTCTATATTTACTGGACAGAGATGAAAACACTACCCACTCGCGTCTAAGCATGGGTGTGGAACTGCTCATCTTGGGACCCCTCCATTGCTGTCAATTGCTTCCTTCCCATTGAAAAGGCCTGGGCTTGTCTGGAATTGCAACCAATGGAATTCAGGGAGAGTTTGCTATACCAGTTCCAGTCCTGGCTTTTGGGAGGACTGTGAACTTCTTTTTTTGCCCCTTGAGACCTTGAGTAGGAAGTTCAGGCTCTTCTGCTGGACAGGAGGGTCGTGGGGGACACAGAGGCACCAGACATGGGTGAAGAAACCCAGGCAGCCAGTCAGGGTTAGCCAACTCCAGCCTCTGGTGCTGTACACTGCAGCTGTGGGAAAGACTCACCTAAGACCTGCCCCACCAGTCCTAATTAACTCCCGAACTAGAAAAAGAAATAAATTGCTGTTTTCTGCCACTAAGTTTTGGGGTGCTTTCACAGAGCATCAGATAATTGGGCCAGAAGAAACTTCCTATGAGCAGGCCTCTGGTGTTGGCCTTGGTCCTAATGAGCTGAACTGCAGAGAATGACAGGCACCATCTCAGCAAGATTGGTAAGCCCATTCCTCCATTTCTCCTTTCCCTCTGGCTCAGCAAACACATGTGCTAGCTCTGGGCTGGTCCTTGGACCCATCATGAGGCACCCACGAAGATCAGCACTGACTTAAGCCAAGCTGTGCTACTTTCAAACCAGAGTCAAATGCAGTGAAGAGAGAAATTAGCCTTCCCTGCTGTGAGCCATGGATTTGGGTTCTTTTGTCTGGTGGAATATTTTGGTGAGAACTGGCTTTCACCCTGCCATCAGTAAAGGATCTCACCAAGCAAGGACTCAGACCAACACTAGAGAAAGTCACCGAGATGGAGAAGAGAGCAGACTTCTCCATGCAGTCCATGGGGCTTGGATCCAGAAGCACGGAGGGCAACCGGCCTTCTGCTAGAGGCCAGGCGTGGCCTCTTGCGATGGATCACAGGGGTGAGCAAACTTTTTATGTAAAGGGCCAGGGAATAAACATTTTAGACTTTCATGCCAAAAGGCAAAATTGAGAATTTTATGTGGCAGGAAGCAGGTGGCAGGCCAGATTGGGCCCCAGGCTGCATCTCACTAACCCCCACCTAGAGGTTGGGATGGGAAACATCTCAGAATGATGTCACAAGCATGTGGCCCATGTCCTACCCAAGGCTGGGCTGAAATTCAGAGAAGAGACACAAACCAATTTGCAATTTTATAGGTCTTCCAGGTACGAAAATATCTGAGTGAACCTTGACCAGCAAATAAGTGTTACTGAATAGTTGAGGAAAGACAGAGGGGTGACAGGTCTTTAAAACCACACAGCAGGGGCAGGTGAGCTTTGTTTCCTTCCTTTAGCACAAGTAGTAGCGATCACAGAAACTCAGCACCACGATGTCCATGTGTAACTCGTGCAGCTTCTGCACCTTCTGACACCTTCTGAATGCTCGGACAGGTGGCTGTCATGGCGGGGGCTGCCACAGCAAAATCTCCTCACCTGGGTGTTGTAAATGATAGAATTTATTTCTCACAGTTTGGAAAGCTGAGAAGTCCAGGATCAAAGCACCAGTGACTCTTCTCAGCTTGCAGATGGCCTCCCACTTTCTTGACTCTTCATAGGACAGAAAGGGGCAGGGACAGAGACATGGTGAGGAGCTCTTTGTATCTCTTCTTACAAGGACGTAAATCCTGGCAGGTGAGGGCCACGCTTTCATCACCTGGCTTCACCTCATTCACTGGCTCCAACAGTCACTAGGAGGCGGGCTGCAGCCTCTGAATGGGGACAAGATGGCGTCCACGGCCGTCGGGTGTACGGTCACGTACAGAGATTGCACATCGTGCTGTGTTCCCGCTCTCTCTTCCATCTCCTCACACAGCCACACTAGTGACATCAAGAGAGATGAGGTCCGGGAATCTGTTCCGTCCCTGTCCAGCCCTGAGAGTCACCCTGGCAGCACACAGCAAAGAGAAGGGAGAAGCGCTCGGTGGCGTCTACTCAAATGGGGGCCTCCTGAGGGAGCCCTGATCCAGCTTCAGCTAGGAAGGGTCGGAATGATGGACCCATACCAAAGCCAGAACCCCACGGCATAAATTTGCAATGTCATCGTGACCACAGAAAATTGCAAGGCAATGTTCTTATACACATTTCTCAAGAGGTCGTCCTGCTGGATTTCAGATTCAGTGGGTACTGTTCAAATAAGCAGCTGCTGGCTTCCAAAACACACAACTAGACCCTTCTCTTTCCTTTCATCCAAGGTTTTTGTGGTAACCATATTTCTTTTTGCATATTAGAGTCATTTGTTTTGATAGATTTTTTACGCTTTAACAGTTGAGACTGAGGGTATGAACAGAAAAGAAATATTTCGCATAGGACTGTAACCAGTAGAATATGAGAAATCCCCTTTGCGCAGGAATGATAAGCACTGTAATCATGACAACGCAGATGTCTACTACGTTCTACCTTTAGGCTTTGCTTTCATGACGATGCTTCCTTGCCTGGGGCATGTGAAGCCACTGTGAGCTTTCTTTTCTGTATTGGAGAAATACAAACTGCCGCAGCATGTTGGCTGTATTTCATTCAAACTCTATAGAAACTGATGATCTCTCTACGGATCAATGCTTTTGTGATATTATTCTAGACTGGTGTCCTTCATTTCAGGGTGACGATGACAAACTTCCACCCAACTCAGTTAGTGATCCCATTTCCACTGAAAAGCCATTCAAAATGAACAAGAAATCAAATCTCCTTTTAATAAGGAGGTATGGAAAGAAATGCAAGGAGTTGCTAAAAAGTATCATTTCCCTCCCCACTACTGTTTTTTACCTAATGTGCATTTAAAATTTGACTACCATCTCTGTTGGGCAGAAATCACTTCAAATTGGACAGCTCTGAATAACAAGTGCCAGGTTTGTTCTGAAGATATTTATTTAATACCCATAATGTACCAAGCTTATGACTAAGAATGGCCCTAGCCTAGAAGCAGTCTATTAGAAGATGCATCCATACAAGAAAAACCTATGTTTAATTTGATAAGATACTAATCACAGGCACTATTTTGAGATTACTCCTGATACAGTGTGTGTGTGTGTCTTCACATGACAAGAAGGGAGAGGGACACAGACAGGGTGCACATACACATACAAAGAATAAAGATAAAATAATTTAATAATCATGATATATACTAACGCACACACACTGCCATGATCCCATCCTCCTAAGCTGGAATGGAGACTGCCTGTTGAATAGTGGCTGCAAAGATCTGTGCAGTCACCAGAGATTCCTCTGGAGAAGTGCTGCTGTGACACCATGATTCCAAGACCCACAAGACACAGAAGCAGAAGAGAAGGCGATAAAGGCCCTGTTTCATTACTGGCTGAGTGGGATGCACTATGTGGTGTCCCCGTTCACAGTGCTGGGCACACTCTAAGTGCAGAGGAGTCACCTAGAAATCTTGACAACTCTGCAGGTCTTCATTCAGTCAATCTGAGAAGGCAGGATTTGCACGTGCCCTGCAGATTCACTTTGTTTATCCTGACACTGGCCGACAGCAATACTTGGCTGGAGGAAAACAAAGCAGCAAACACACTGTCCCCAGGTGATGACACCAAGGTCCTGACACTAGCAACTTCAACGTCACCTGGAAATGCATTGGAAATGCTCGCTCACAGGTCTCACCTAAACCTACAGAATCTGAACTCTGTGCCAGGTGCCTGGGAATCTGCATAGTACCAAGCATGTGTGCAGATGCTGGAGACTACCATTCTAGGGAGTGCATTGCAGGACAGCTGGCCCTCACCACCACACCCACCCATGGAAGCACAGGAGCCTCTGCAATCACACGCTGGGGCAGATGACTTCCCTGGCCCCAGGACACTGTTCTTAACTGCCTCCTACTGGATCATAAATGGAGTCTCCACAGAGGACTCTGAATTCCACCCCTGGTCGATTCCAATTCAGAAAGCCTGGGGCACACGTGGGAATCTCTTACTTTTAACTTACACATGGGCAGGTTTAAACCTCACTGACTCCAAGACCACTTGCATCTCATGGGGCGGGAGGGATGACCTCAACTGGTAAATGTACTGTGTGAGACTCGTTAACAAGCCAAACAACGGATGTGCTTCCACCTCAGGGAGGGAGAGGGCAGATGAAGAGCCTTCCTAAAAAGAGCTGTCCTAACCAAGACATGCAATCCAGGGACATGCCTACCTCCAGCCAGAGTCACTACAACATTTACTCCCACATTCAGGTCTCAGTTATTTCTACTTTGCAGTTCATTACTATGAATTAAGAGATGGTGTGTCTCTTATCTCATTTATAAGCATTATTGCAGTTTTTAAACACCAATATCTCGTTTACCTGAAGTACAAATTCTGTAGGCTAAACATGTCCATTCCCTGGGGTTGAATTTATCTTTCACTTTCTGAAGAATTTGTTAGTCTCTGTTCTCTGGAGGACTCCAATGGAGCTCATATGATGTTTATTTTTTTTTTCCTTTGTGAAATTTATCAAAATGAACAATATACAAATGCTACGTATTCTTCTGGAAAAACAAATGTTTTAAAAATTAAGTAGAAGTTTAGCCACAGCTTAAATATTATGTCCTTTGTTCTGAACTTAATAGTTAATTTAGGGATTGAAGTTTCATTTTATTTTGCTTTCATCTAGCAGCTTCTTTAAACTTGTGGCTCACTGAATTGGCAACAGAAGTTTTAAAATCTTTTTTTGGTCAATGGTTTATCATACTAAGTCATACAGTAAGCTTTTAACCATAAATACTAGATTTCACACTTTTATTCTTGTACATCAGTATTATTTTAAAATTCCATCTTAGATTGTGTAACATTCCTAAGGGTTTTCTGGTTTTCTGTTTAACCATCTCCTTTTTATTTTTTGAATGCCTAAAACCAGATTATCATTGTCATGTTCATGAAGACTAACACCAGCCTCACTTGAAAGCCAGATCCAGTTCCAAATGGCTCCTTCCCGTGCCTCTGCAGCTTTCTGGACAGAGTCGGCCCCTGAAGGCCTGAGGGGTCTCTATCTGTAGATGCGTTTGCCTGTTTTGTCAGTCATGCTCCTGACCTGAGCTTGCAGACAGTGCGCTTGGCGCGGGGGCCAGCTTGCACAGTGCCGGCAGGCACATGCTTAGAAACGGAGTTAACACTCACCAACTGATTTTAAAAATTTGGATATTAGTAAATATTGTTGATTTGATTAAAATCAGACTAAGGTTTCTGATGCGATAAAAACACATATGAACATATACTCAGCCTGATCAGCTGAGGCTGGTTCTGGGCGGGGCAGGGGCTCCTTGCAACCTTCCCAGGTAAAGCTGCTGGAGAGCAGGGCTACCCCTGCCGAGATGTGGCCGCACCGTCAGAGATGCTCCTGGTGCCCCGCTCACTGGGATGCTTCTGAGCTGCCCATCTACAAGAAGGGCCAACAGACCTCTCCTCTGAAGGGCCAGGTAATGGCTGCTTTATATTTTGCTCTGCTGCATGCCATCCCCCTTACCCGCTGTACTGCAAAATGGCCACAAACAATACATAAATAAATATTATCAGTTATGCTTCAACAGAGCTTAATTTATACAAAACAAGGGGTGGGCTGGATTTGACCCATGGGAGTGTTGGCTACCCCTCATCTAAATGGTATTTTGTTCCTGGATGAAAAGGAGGAAATAACCACAGACATGTTTTGCTTTTAAATAATAATCGTCACATAGGCATTATATGTCACAACTGTATGAACCTTTAAATCCAGGGAAAGCCACACGTTTAAGGGAACGTGAAGGCAGTTTCCAAAGAGTCTCCAGCAATGTCTGGTGCCTTTGCACAGAAGCTCTGCCGGTGCATTTCATTGCATTCCAGAGCCTCTCCCGTCCTCCAGAGAAGAAAAGCAAAGCCAAGAAAGCAGCCACATACCCCAGCACGGTGACGTCTGTGTGCCCCACTAACAACAGGCCAAGCGCCCTCCACGCCCGAGGGGATTTACCTTGACAGGAAATCTGCAAAGGCAAGGCGCACAGGGTACCCGAAGCGGAAGACCTTCACCACCTCCAGGACCCCGAGGTATTGCAGCTGAGCAGACACGTAGAAGTGATCAAACACGTCGGGCAGCTGTGAGTTATTGGGTTTGATGCAATGAACGAAGTGCGGGGTGCAGCGCTGAAGCTTGCCGGTAATGTCCGCCAGGGATTTCTACAGGGAAAGAAAATCCCAACTGATTCACCCCGAGAGACACGGGCTGGAAACGCAGAGCGTTTTTGTTTGTTGTGGAACCGGGGACTGAACCCAGGGGCACTTTACCGCTGAGCCACATTCCCAGCCTTTTATTTTTTGAGACAAGTTCTCACTAAGTTGCTGAGGCTGGCCTTGACCTTTTGACCCTCTTGCCTCAGCCTCCGGACTTGCTGGGATTACAGGCATGTGTCACTGTATCCAGTTTTTTTGTTTTGTGTTTTTTAATACAAATCTTTATCTCCAATCTGACTCTGTTGTGTATTACATATTCACTCACTGTGTGTGTGTGTGTGTGTGTGTGTGTGTGTGTGTGTGTGTATAATTTTCCTTGAAGGTACTCAAACTGTCAGAAATGGAAAAGAATGCCATGTGACCCTCGTGTGGTGGACACAAACTTGCCAGGCCTTTGAAATTTCCACTAACCCTGAGCTGTGATGCTGTGCTGGTGGGATCGCCCCGTTCCAGTCTTTGAAGAAATGTAGACGTTCCTTTCTTTTTTAATATCTGTAATGAGAAAAGAAGGAGGGAGGGAGAGACAGGGAAAGGGTGAGCACATTTTTATTACTACATTTCAGTTTAGAAGGAAAAAACAGAAACTAAGCCTTGCATCCATGTCAATTCTCAGGCAAGTCATAAACAGACCCTAAAAAATCAGGACCAGACGGTTTTCTCTAAGTCTCCTCTAACTTGATGAACGGCACCTGAAGGCCAAGTAGAGCCAAGGCCGCTGCCCTTTCAAGTGCAAGGCTGTCAGTCAATCAGGTCCACCACCATCTGCGCCCATCTTCATTTGAGAACACACATAGATCCTGATCACCTCCCTGCAGTGTCCCGGTCATTCCCAGTCCCTTGTATTTATCGCTCTCTGGGGCAAAAGGATATTTCATTTTACAAAGACTGGATGCTTCAACAATTGTTAGTTGCTTCCTTAAATTTAACCATAAGCAGTATTGCATGTGTGTGCTGGTCGGATGCTTTCTTACTCATGTTTTTTCCCCTTCCTTTTCTCTCTCTCTTTCTCTCTCTCTCACTAATAAAAGAGGTTAGCAAGTTATTTGTCTGTGAAAAATGACAATAAACTGTTTTCTTCATTAAAGAATCATACAGTTCTTAAAAGAAAAATGATCACAGGTGGTGAAGATTAAGTGATAACAGATTTAAACAATCAGTAGGAATGCAGCCAGTGGGTGAGGATCAAAGGGCAGGATGTGATTAGTTAAATCCCAGCAGGGGTTAAAGGAACCTGGGTCACTAGTGCTCTGCCACATTCACAGCACCACACAGACTCAAACCAACACATGGATTGATTGAAAACCGCTTCTCTCAAAATAACAAGATCTAAGAAAAAAAAAATCTGATGCAACACTCCTCTGAGCTCCGTGTTGCTCCTTCTCGTTGTGATGGACTCTGAGCTGGAGGATTGACTGTAGCCGACCAGGGATTGCTCCATGAAGGGACTGGCCCAAGACGCTTCCTACAAATGCAGCAAACAGTGCAGCGTGGGTCAAAAAGCCCGTCCTGCTGGCTGCCGGGTTCACGTGCCGGACGAGGGCAGTTTGAAGGGAAGAAGTGAGGATGAGCAGGTAAGGATCAATCAGAGCAGGTCAGTCTCCATCCCCGGTTCTGTTCCAGGCGGGGGAACCACTGCAAACCCCTGCCTTCTGCAGTCCTCCAGCTCACGATGTGTGATAATGGAGGCTGGAAAGGACAGTCCAGAGGTGGCGGTGATCGCTTGCTCTGATTTACAGGAGGAAGGAGAAAGGCAGAGCTAGAATGAATGGAGCTGGTGCTTCTAAAGAGCAGAAATGGAGCTGGTGCTTCATCTTTTTATGTAAAAGAAGCCATTTTCTGTGCAGAGTGACTTCCTGTGCTCATCCAGTTCTGGACCAGTACACCAAAGGGCTCTGATTCTGGGACCTGCCAGCCACACACACACGCTCCCCACCACTCTACTAAGAGAGTTCACTTAATTATGCTTTCATTTTAATTGGAAAGCTAAGATACATTCCAGCAGGCGGCAACAACTGCATTTCTAAAATTGATGGTCCTGAATGCCTTCCCAATTCCTCGCCTCCTCTTCTATTCTTTGGTAGACACAAGCAAAATAACTAGGATGCAGTCTGGCACTGTATTCCTAAGAAGCCTAAAACACTTCAAACATTTCTGTATCCGTTTGAAATAACTCTTTACAGAGATTTTAGTTCTCTTCTAGAATTAGAACCTTCAGGTTATACGGACATTCAAATTTGTGTGAAACAAATGTTAAAATTAGTATCATTAAAAAATAAGGTAAAAATCTACAAATAAACAGCGAAAGTATTCTAGCACCTGAAAATGCACTATGCCTGCAAGAGAAACAAGTTTTGGTTCAGAAGCCCCAAACCTGAGAAGTGATAAGGAACTCGAAGCCTACTGGCCCCAAATCTGTCCCCATTCATCCAAAAGGAAGATGAAAGGCTAACGAGATGTCACACAGGCAACTGAATCATCACCAGAGTGCACTCTCCTACACTGTCCTCTCTCCAGGCCGGTCCTGGTGGGTATCCTTAGCTTTAGTTCTTTCTATTAGAATATAAGTTTCTTTTTGTGATTGTATGAAATTGTGATTTTATTTTTAAAGAAGAAAATATCCAAGCAAACTTAGAAACCACCAAGCAAAAATCACAGAGTTGCCTACCGTGCTAAGCTCTAGGTAATTCTTGTTCTCTCCAACAATTGAGGAAGCTGTCGTTTTCTTACTGAGCAGGGCGGATTTATGTCCTCGGAATTTAAAGGAAGGATACGAAGATATGAGGGATCCTGTTGGTGACAATTTCGACTGGAACAAATGATTGATCACGACATTTTCACTAGCTAGGAAATAAATAAATGGATGTTGTAAGTGGTGTTAAAATCATTATTTACTTGAACGTTCTTATTCCTATGGAAGTGTCTTAACCACTGAAGCAATCTGTGCTAAGATGTGAAAGGTCTGTAGGTGGCAGGTCTGCCTTCCCACAGTCCTCTCTCACACCCTAACCCTTGCTGCCCTGGGCCAGAAGTCCTGATCCCTAGTTCTCCACCTGAGCTCCTGGCCCTTGGCTCTCTGCCTGGCACTTTCTCCTGGTTGTGGGCACTGACTCTGGCCAGCTCAGACCTGAGGGCCTTCAGTACAGTCGACTGAGTCACGGAGACATCTGGTTCTGGTCAGCAACACCCCTGCTACTCCAGGAAATGGCCACCCAGGAAAGCAGTACCCTGGGATGTGCTATTTCATAGCCTCACCTGGCTGTACCTGTTGTTAGGTTAAAAAGGGGGAGAGAGCACCCCTTTTGTTGACTCAGTCAAGCTCCCAAGGTCTAAGTGAGCTGATAACATTTTAGATGCTAAGAAATTCTAGTGATTCTGGATCCAGGTTGCTATCTTGACATGGCAGAGAGAAGAGGAGGCAGAATGAGTGGATTCTGAGTCACATTTTAACAGCAAGGTGAAAACAATCCGGACAGCCAGTGGAGACGAAGGAGGAGCATTGGGGGTGGGTTGTCTGTACGCAGATAGTGTTGGAGCCTAAGTTTCCTCTTCAAAACTGATGATGACGGTACCTTGAAGGTTAGTGCAAAGTTGAAACATGAAATAACGTGCACCAGTCATTTAGGACCATGCTGCGCCTATCCGGCAGTGAGCAGCCTGCGGCAGGGAGTGGTTCAATTGCCACCTTCCCCACACTCAATTGTTTTGCTTGCCCAGGTGCAAAATAAGGCAGATAGAATTTAAATCTGCAATGCCTTCAGTGAAAAATCACTACATTAATAAACAACAGAGCTGGGTGCAGTGACACACACCTGTAATCCCAGCAGCTTGGGAGGCTGAGACAGAAGGATTGCAAGTTCAAAGCCAGCCTCAGCAAAAGCTAGGCACTAAGCAACTTGGTGAGACCCTGTCTCTATATAAAGTACAAAATAGGGCTGTTATGTGGCTCAGTGGCTGAGTATCCCTGAGTTCAATCCCTGGTACCAAAAATAAATAATAAAATAAACAGGCAAGCACAGACAGCTGTCAGAGAAGGGGGACATAATTATAGAGACAGAAGTGGGAGGGGACCCTGTGGTGTTGGCTTAGAACTACAGGAGAAAGTCATGGCTTTTTGGTGCACAGCTGCATGTCTTAAATGTTGAGGTCCAAAAATGCCTAAAGTCAGTGATACTGCAGAAGCAGTGAGCTCGCCAGGACCCAGACCACAGTGTTCCTCAATTCCATTCTTCTCTAAGATAAATCAGGCTGATTCTAGATCGGACACAGTCTTAAGACCAGAACAAACGCCAGGAGAAGGCGTAAAAAGGACACAGGAGCTGGCCTGGGGGTGTTTCCATAGGCCAAGCCTTGGAGGATTTTAGCATCAAAATAATGATGTAGTGGATTATGGCTCACTGACTAAAATAAGAACACCTAAGTCCACACTGATGATATAAGCAAAGGAGCCAGTGTGAAGGAGGAGACGCGGGAGTGTCACAGCAGAAGGCCACTGTCCGTGGGAGTATGGCATTCTGCAACGGTAAGAGAAATAACTGACTCAGGCAAGCAGGACCGACGCCTGCAAATCCAGCTGGTGGGAGTCTGATGGAGCAGAACAGTCACCCAGTCCCAGAGCTTTCTCACAGGTTGCTCGTCAATGCTAAGCGGGGGAAGAGCAGCCTCTGCAGTACGAGAGCCTAGTGGACACCCCCTTCTCAGAGCATCCTTGAGTTAATGGCACCAGGGACATTTCTGGGGGTCACTGCCTTTGAATACGGTGCACTGAGGACTTGTGCCACCCCTGTGAGCTTCCTGGCAAAAAAGCACAGCTTGCTTCTGATATGAGTAAAAATCAAATAGCCCCAAGTTGAGGAACATTGCACAAAATAACTGGTTTTTAATTTTTTAAAATAATGCCATGAAAAACAAAGAAAAGCCATGGAACTGTCCAAGATTAAAGATTAAAGTGAAATGGGAAATCACTACAAAAGACATTAATGGGACAATTGCCAATGTTTTATATGAGTTCTGTACTAGATGTCAACAGTGTATCAATGATCAATATTTTGATAATTTATTGAGTTCAAGTAAGAGAATGTCCTCATTTTCAGATGTGCACTAACATTCAGACATTAGCAGACAAGTGACTTGTTCTCAAGTGCTTCAGAAAATACACATACAGAGGAGGAAGAGGGCAGGAGAGAGACCGAGGGAGGGAGGGAAATAGAGGGAGGGAGGCAAAGAAAGTCTGTGAATGCCCTGAGCTGAGGAACGCACTGGGAGTTCTCGGTACTAAGTTAGAACTTGTCTTTGAGTTTGAAACCACTTCAGAATAACAACATGGGTTATATACCATAACCCATGTAAATAATAACAAAGCAATTATTATTCATCTGTACAGCAAGCCTGTATATTAGTGGGCCACGTATATAATGCACCACATTATCTTCCAGCTGAGGGATAACAACCTTAAAACTGAAAACACCAGACATAAATATGGACCAAAATATTTGCCCAGTCCCCTGTCATTCATATATACATTTGAATATGTATGTATAATCTGTCATCACCATGAAATACAAAAGCAAAGCATTGTACCAACTTCTAAAACATGGTATATATGAGATCTTCATTAAAAGATAAGATTCAAAGGAAAGTGCATTAAAAATAAAAGTGCAGGTAATTGCAAACTAGAAGCAAGATATTTCCAACGATCAGAGGTGGGATCAATCACTTCAATTCCTCCTTCCTCCGTGATACCATCCCCAGTCCATGCTTTAACATTAGTCTCTGCTAAGAAAACGCCAAGTGAGTGCACGTTCTGAGTGGCAAGCAGAGTGGCCTCCCGCTTCCGGGAAGACTCAGCGCTACAACCATGCTCCTGCGACCTAAGGCAGATGTGTCCTGAGACCAGAAGTGACAGGGACGTCTGATTTCCAGTTTAGAGGCACCCAAGTATTTCATGAAAGGCATCATGTGCTTCCTGTCCCAGGAGAGACAAATGCTCTGTTGCTTCCAGAGCACCTTAAAGCACAAAAGATGATAAGCTTTCACTCACTAAAGGGGTTACTAGGAAAATGTGAATTACTGCAGAAATGCTATTAAGAAAATGATTACTAGAGGAGACAGGATCATATATATATAAATATATATACACATATGTATATACACATATATACGTATGTACAATTGGAGTATTATGAAGTGTTTTATATGTAGTATAGAATTATAGTCAATATATGTATAAAGTATTAAAGCCCACTAAGTAGAGGAACTGATAAATCTGTATATATCTGCAAATACAGGTGCGTGCGCACACACACACATACACGTACATGCAGATAGATGAACATACTGGCTCCTTCTACTTAGTGGCATTAATACCCTATGCCTGGATATGCGTAAGAATAAAATACCTTCCCTGGTTGTGCTTTACGGTACCCTAAGTAATGAAATTCGCCCGACTGTGGCCCAAATAACTCTGGATGCCATATTCGTCTTCATCAGTCTTCACAGAATAGCTTTTTCATATTCATACCACTCAAGTAGTAAAGGTGTTTTACATTCCTATCTGCTAAAAGCTTAGTTAAATTACAGTTTCCATTGGGTTCCAAATTAAATTATAACCAATGTACAGTGTGGCAAGACTCACTCATTATTCTGGGCATTACAATGCAAAATATATTTCAATTATCCTTTCGCTGGTAGCATATTTTGCAGCAAAATATTCAAGAAATAAGGAATGTATGCATTTAATCAGTGTAGGGGTAAAGCAACTTACTTTTCATTACAAATAGAAGATTCTGTGAAAGAGAGTCTTTATTTTTTTCAATTGCTCCAACAATTTCATACATTACCTATAATAAGAGAAAATAGCATAATTACTAAGGATTAATCATGACCATGAAAATAAATTCCTTTAAAGAACAACTCGATTCAGCTGAAGTTTTGAATTATTCATGAAAAAGTGTCTGCAGGTCGGAAAGTTCAAAGCTATTGCTGGCATGTTCTCCTTCTAAACTTAAAGATGGGACATTGCACCTCTTCTCTTTTGCAAGGCTCTCTTCTGACCCCTGAGTTTAAGGGCAAAGATTGAGGACTCATATCCTGTATCCCCTTTATTCTTTTTCTGGGGGGTGTTGGGGATTGAACCCAGGGCCTTGTGCTTACAAAGGCAAGCACTCTATCGACTGAGCTATCTCCCCAACCCCTCCCCTTTATTCTTAATCCTTTATTCTTAAGGATTGCAACTCAAAAAAAGTCAGCTAACCAAGTACAGATTCCTGACACGTAGGCCGTGCAGTGTGGTGGCGGACAGACAGTCCATCGTCTCCTTATTAAGGGGAGCTGTTAGATCATTTAATAGCCAGTTCATGAGATTCTTTTGAATGAAGAAAACATGGGAAAGGATTATTTCTGGATTATCCAACAGAAAACTTTCCTTACCATAGTTTATTTAAGAACACATTTGAATGACTTAATTGCCTGGTTTTGTGGGTGTCCAGTTTGGCTGGGAGACCTGATCTTTCAAGAGACATTTTCACTGCATCTATCTGAACTAAGGATGACCTCTCAGTAAGGTCATGAGACGCCAGATCAGCCACACCTCCATCACGAAGCCTGCCCATTTCCATACCGGCTCCTTTCAGAAGCATCCTGAGCACAGAACCCTGGTGTAGTGCCATGGGCTGTCCTTTCTCTCCTTACCGTCACCCTGGTGTAAATCCAAGAGGGAAAAACAGTGGCTAGACCTGCCACTCTGGGATTTCCAGGGAGGACTGGGTCTGTGGCAGGAGGGGACTGGACAGACACCCAGAGGCCATGAGTCCATGTGGCCTGTGAGAAGAACCTAGAGAAGGGCCACACGATGGATGCCTGGTGGTCCACGTTTGCTACATAGCCTGTGAGCCCCAGTGCTCAGATGTCCTCCTTCAATAAAGCTCTGTGTTGACTCCTTGTGGTCACAGGAGCCTGAACAGCACAGAGCAGGTCTCTGGTTAAAACTGAAGTTCAAGGCCTCCCTGTTGGAGACTCCAAATGGCTAAGTTCCCCAGGGAAGGGTATTTAACAGAGAACAAGCACAAACATCCAAAGGGGGCAGTTTGATATTTGTAAAGCACACAATTTTTATTTATTTATTCATATTGTATTATATATTATATTTACTTATATTATTTATATTTATCTGTTCATTTACATTTATTTTATTGGTAGGGAATTTGCATACAATGAATGAATCACAAAGCAGGTAAAATTAATCACTGTGATCCTGGGCAAACCCCAGCAGCTCCTATAGTTCTTCTGGTGTTAAATCACATTCTCCAGGGCCTCAGCTCTAAAAGCCCTTCGTAGAGGGAAATGAGAGGGAGGCGGGGCAGCAGCATGCAGGATGGTAGACTGAGACAGACAGCATGACCCTGTGTACATGTGTGATTACATGAATGGTGTGAATCTACATCCTGCACAACCACAGAAACAAAAAGTTGAACCCCACTTGTGTACAATGAATCAAAATGCAGTCTGTGAAAATAAAAAAATTAAATAAAACAATAAATAAAATAAAAAGATACAAACGGACACAGTATTGACAGACTGAGCTGATAGGCCACAGTAGATATCAGACACTACCAATTGAGCTCAGTATTTTATTGTAATTACTATTGTAATCAAATGACTGACAACATAGTGCATAAAATCGGCTTTAGTGGATTCTTGATATGTGGTTTTGAATATTTATTCTTGGTCCCAGATTTGACATGAAGTATTGCTTCAAGGAATCTTTTCATATTTTCATGGGGAGATGACAACTGAGATCACCCTCTGCACTCTGGGGTGCACAGTAGCACCTTGCAGCTGGTGTTTCCAGGACCTCAGTGGACAGAGTGGAGAACCACACAGAGCACACATACACATGCACAGGCAGGTGTGTGCACACACATTTCTCACTATATTCAAAGGCAAAATGCCTCTGAATTCCATATCTGGTCTTATAACCATGGTAGTTTCTTGAATCTAAAGAAGTGTGACATTGGCTTTGTCAAAGGAAACTTAAAAATCTAAATAAATGGTGTCCATTCATGCCTATTTACTAGGTACATAATAATGTGTTCCCATCACCTGTAAATATTTTGAATTAGCACTTCAATTTAAATTTTTTATTATTTCATTTGTTCTTTTTAGTTATACATGAGAATAGAATTGATTTTGATATGATTGTAAAAGTATGGAATATAATTTGTTCTATCTCAGTTCCTAGTACTTCCTCTTTCCCTCCATTTCTCCCTCTCCCTGTTCCCTTCCCTCTACTCTACTGATCTTTCTGCTACTTATTTCTAGAATTTTTTTTTTTAATTAGTGTCTTGTGCATGCACATGATGGTGAAATTCTCTGGGGTAGATTCAGACACGTACATAGAAAAGTTAGGTGAGATTTACTCCACTCTCTCCCTCTCCCATCATGTCTCCCTTCCCTTCATTCCCCTTTGTCTACTCCACTGTTAAGATAATTTTAGATTTATATGAAGTTGAAAAAAATAACCCAGATAGACTGTGTGTACCCTTCTTCAGTTTCCTGCGAGGATAGCATCCTACAAATAATCACAATGGAGATACTGATTAGTTTAGTGGAAACAAAACATTAACATCAGCACCCTGATCCTGAGTGTTGCCAATTCGGGGTTATGCTCAATCACCCAGAAATCGTTATCTGTTTGTGGGGCTCTATTTCCGGGTTCTTTATTTTGCTCCGTTGATCTGTGCGTCTAGCCTTTTGACACTCTCTTGGTCACTGAAGCTTTAGACCACAGTGTCCAGTCCCACAGGCTAATTCCTCCTACTCTACTTATAAAACTGGCCTCAGCTAATTTAGTGTCTCCTTTTCTATAACTTTTGGAATAAAATTACCTTTTCCTTTACACCTACAAAATTTTTGCTGTGTTTTCTCGTTAGGAACAGCATTGGATCTGAATGTCAATTCAGGGAGACTTGACTGTGTTCATTATTACTAAGTAGATGATTTAATCTGTTGTCTTTTAATCCATGAACATATCCTTTCTCTCCTTTTAATTAGACTATGATTTCTTTCATCAGCATTTTGTGGTTTTCAGCATAACATTCTCTACATATTTTGCTAGATTTATACCCAAGTACCGCATTGTGTATGAGTGACTGTAAATGTCATTGCATTTTTAATCTCAGTGCCCATTACTAGTATTTAGAAGTACAATGGAATTTTTATGTTTGTCTTGCATCTTTTGACTCTGCTGTATCCACTTATTATTTCTTTGAGGTCTTTTTTTTTTTTTTTTTTTCCAATTTTGGTAGATTCCTTGGGATTTTGCACACTGAAATTTATGTCTTAAATAAACAGGTGCAGACTTATTTCTTCCTTCCCAGTCTATCCACTTTTGATTTCCTGTCTTGCCTCATTACTCTTGCTAGCCCACAGTGGACATCCTCGCCTGGCTTCCAATCTAGGACCTTGTTTTCAGCGTCACCAACATTGCCTGCAGCAGCTTTGTCACAGACATCTTCATCAGGTGAAGCTGTCCCCGCCATGGCTATTTTTCTTAGAGTTTTCCCCATGAATGGATATTGAACTTTATCAATTTTTTTTATTTGTTGATATGATGCTATTCTTTTCTTCTTCTTTAGCTTGTTAATATGATGGATTACTTTGATTGATTTTCAAACATCGTCTTTGCACTCCTGGAAAAAATATCCATTGGCCATGGTGGACGATTCTTTTCATATGCTCCTGAATTGTGGTTGCTGATATTTTAACAGTGTTTTGCATCTATATTCATGAGGGATATTTATCTTTAGTTTCCATGTGTATATGCATGTGTCTGTTAAAGTCTTTGCCTGGTTTTGGTATCAGGGTAATAACAGCTTTATAAAACAAATTGGGAAGTGTTCTCTGTCTTATTTTCTGGACAAGTTTGTATAAAGTTGGTGTTAATTTTCCTTCAAACATTTGGTAGAATTCTCCAGTGAAACCATCTGGAACGGGGATATTTCTTTTTTGGGAGATTTTGAATTACAGATTCATTTCCTTGATAGGCCTATTCAAATCATCTATTTTATATTGGGTGATCTGAGGTAGCGTGTGTTTTTTGAGGAACTGGTCCATTTCATGAAATGGTGGAATTCGTGCCAGAGTTAGTGGTCATGCTGCCTTTTGATCTTTGTGGTGTCTGGCAGGCATGCAGCTATGTTTCCTGTATCTTCCTGTTTCATTCCTTTGTTTTTTCTCTCTTTTTCCTTTGTCAGTCCTACTAGAGGTTTATCGTTTTTATTGATGCTTCCAGAGGTCAGCTGTGTCTCACAGATTCTATCCTATCCTCTCCCCAGTCCCACTGGCTTCTGTTGTCACCACCTTCCAAGGCTTGCTTGGGTTGACTTTGTTCCCTAGTTCTTGGGACAGAGGCTCAGACGGAGTTCAGACTTGCCCTGTATTTTAATATGTGGATTTAGGGCTATCAATTTCCCCTTCAGTCTTGTTTTGACTCACAAATTTAATGGGTGGTATTTTCATTTTCATTCCATTGAACACTTATAATTTGTAATTCTCTCGAGGTTTTCACTTTCATCCGAGGGTTATGTAAAGGGTTTTGCTCAGTTCCCAGGCTTTCCTTATGTCCAGTGTAGTTCCACTGTGGTACTACTCCACTTCTTGTCATTTCTTGTCTGTTCTTTTAAGTGGTTTTGGTTTTGATTTATGGCCCAGCATACGGTCTATCTTGATACATGTTCCATGGGGACTTTTTAAAAATGTGACTTCTGCTTCCGTGGGCTGAGGTGCTCCGTAACACCGAGTGGATCCTGTTGGTCGATGGCTGCATGGCAGCTCCTACGCAGCTGTTCCAGCCATTGTTGAAACAAGGGTGCAAGTTTTCAACTTGACCTTCTTTGTTCATGACTTCCCTTGGTACCACTTGCAGGGAGGAGGCAGGGCATCATCTCAGCTCCTGGGCATGGACAACTGGTCCCCACTCGACCTCCCTGGACGTGCAGCAAGCATGGGTTCTCGGGACTGCTGGGTGGGGACAGCAGGACCACAGTCCTGCTTCTCTGGCTGCAAGGCAAGCAGTGTGGGGTGAGGGCTTCTGCACTGCTCCCCATGTGGGGAGGTGCTGCCCGGGCAGCGCTGGAAGCCTTGACCCCCCTCTGCTCTGACCTGGCCCTGGGGGCAGGGACGTGTGGGTATCGCACACCCAGACTCAGCACAGTGCTGAAATCTGATGAGCTGAGACATATCTGAATTGTGCAGCTCAAAAGAAAACTATACTTAAAATAAGAGTAATTAAAAGATTTGTTTGTTTTAAAGATGTTTGTTTTAGATGGTCACAGTTAAAAATGGTCCATGTTTTGATTTGTCTTGAATGAATAGACAACTTTTGTCAATACTACTAGATAAGTCAAGCTTTCCAGAGAAACAGCACCGATAGCATGATATACGTTAAGATACGCATCATGGGGAATGGGCTCAAGCAATTACAGAGGCTGAGGTCTGCCATGGGCAAACTGGAGACCCAGAAAGCCAGTATAAAGTCCCTAGCAGGAGGGCCATGGCTTGGAATCCAGGCTGAGTCTGAAGTCCTGAGAAGCTGGGGGCTGCACAGGGTGGATCTGCGTCCAGCTCAGCAGTCGGACAGTGAATTGGAGTTTCTTCTACCTCCAGTGCTTTACGGGCCCTGGAGCGTTCATGAGACCCAGCCGTGCGCTGAGGCAGATCTGAACTACACAGCCCCACTCAGAGAGCTCCCTGCTTTTTAAAAAATGCACATCCTTAACAACAAGTAAAGATTTTGTACACTTATGGGGGTACAGTGGGATGTTCTGATCTAGACACACACTATGGAAAGGGCCACTCACTGTCTTGGGCATCCCCTGGCCTAGTCAAACCCACACAGGGTCTCAGCCTCACAGGCCCCGCTCTCTGAGGTGCTGAGCTGTGGGGGAGGAGCTGGGCCTGCCTGGCAGATGGGCTTGCGTCCAGCTTTCACTCTCAGCGCCCAGGAGGCTGGGGCAAGGTCCTGGGCTTGCCTGACTTCCCACCTGCAGGCGGTGGTGGCTCCCACTCCAGCTCCTTCTCCCCACCTCTGCCTCTCATCTTGGAGGTAGGCTTGCACAACACCTACAGTGTTCTAGCTTTCAGCGCCCGTCCCTGCTTCTAATGCGTCTCAGCCCTTGTCCAGATTTGTTTCCGTCACTGGCTTGAGAAAAACCCATGGAGTCACCCGGGCCATCTACCCAAGGGCCGCCTCAGGGTCTTTCTGCCAAAGGAGTCATTCTATGCCTGTGCCCTGTTGGTCGAAAGGCACTTAGACCCTCAGGATTGCTCCTGAACAGAAGTTTCGTCCCGAGGAGTGAGCCCCAAAGCCCAGGGGAATGAACGGAAGAATTTCCATGTAGGGGAAGACACCATCTATCCCAGAAATCACCTGTAGCTTTGGGAGCCTGGGAAGCCAGAGTTAAGAACAGGTAGTTAGTGTAGAAATAGGGGATCGGGTCAAATCGAGGAAATGAAGCCATGAAGCCATCTGCCTCTGGAAGCTGGAGACTGCCCCTGGGAGAATGGAATGTTAAGGATCTCTGGAGCCCATTGATTACCAAATTTACCTGCCTTCATCAAGGACTGCAAGCAAGGAGCTGCTAATTAATGCCCCTTGGGCCTTTACCTGCCTGAATCACCTTGGCCCTCTTCCTGCCTATGGCTTCTCACTAGGCAAAACCAGGCCTAGTCACTAGGCAGGAAGGAGAGATAAGCGGGGAGAGAACTGGAGAACAAAAGAGACTTTAACCTATAAAAGATGTAGGGTGAGTTCACTTCTTGGGACTTTAGAACATCAGCCACCCTTCTTCCTGCCGGGAGAAGTCTGTATTATCACCTTTAAATAAAACCTGCTTAATATGCTTGCTTTGGCGTGCTTCTCTAGTGTTCAATCTTCAACATTAGAAGGAGCAGAACTCGTCACCGGTAAATGGCGGTTATCAGTGGGAGAATAGAGAAAGGTCCTTTTCCCAGAGGTGCCAGCAGGGGGCAGGAGCGTCGGGAGCAGATTGTAGGCGGCAGGCCCTGCTGGGCACTGGGGAGCTACACCACTCAGGGATCTCTTCCTTTTGTTCTTGCTGGCTTATTATTTAGGAAATGAAAGGAAAAAGACATGACAGTAATCAAAGACAGAGGCCAGGCCAACGCCTTCCTGGCCCCTGCCACCTTCACATAATGGATCCGCGGGCCTTCTTCTTCCTCCCGCTCAGGGATTGGAAGACGGGGTCCTTGCCGTCTGGGACAGCCTCCCTCATGCATTGAATAGAGAAATTCATCTTCCTACAACCTGCTACAAAGCTTTAAGGAAATTGTCATGCATTCAAAAATTTCCTTTGGAACGATTCTGCTCACTAAATGACTCAAGAGAGCCTCGGCTTCGCCTGCGTTTCAGCCGCGATGGCTGGCGTGTTTCCCAGGGGCGCCAAGCGCCGGGTGCGACATAAGCGAGAGCAGGGAGGCTGCTGGGGACGCGCTTGCTGCGCACTCTGGCGCTGCAGTAAACACGATTAGGAGACAACGCGTGTCAGCTCTCGAGGGAGAGAGGGAGGCATAAGACTCCTTCCAGGGCTCTGAATCGCAGTTCATCAAGACGCCCAGGTTCCTGGCTCCACAAAGAACATAGAAGCTCGGCTGCGGAGCCCGTGCGTTCCCCTCCTAACTGAAGGCTGTCAAGCTCAGGCTTGGCTAATCACCAAGGCAACTGGCATCCAAAGGCGAGAGAGCACCACAGAAATAGCTCAGCCTACCAAGGCGGATTCTCAGCCCAGAACTGAAAGGAAGAGCAGCCCGCGCCCTTTCCTGCCCTGTGTAAGAAGGCGCAGGGGTCACCGTGCTGGGCAGGGAGCTCCTTCACAGCCGCTCACCCCTGCTTGGGCCTCGTGCCCAATGGGGACTGTGCACGGCTGCGGGGCCTGTGCCAACCACAGGGCCCGTGTGGCTACGCTTCCAGCGTTTCTCAAAGTGGGGTTCCAGAACCCCTGTGGAATACCCGCATTCATTAGCACAAAAACAGATCCTTTAGGCTTCACCCCAAACTCTCCACACGCTGTTGGCAGGAGGGGAGCCAGGATTCTGCAGTTCCCACCTGCTTCCGGTTGATGCCACTGCACGTCAGACTTGGAGACTCACGGATGCAGAAACTAAATGAGAGGGTGATGAGGTCAAGGAGGGGCAGTGGGTTGCAGGTCAGGGACGGGGACTCTGGCTCTAGTTTCCACCTGTCAACTGCAAGTCACTCCTGGGCTAGGCTGTGGTCCTTAACTGTGCAGCGTGAGCTGTGAGCTATCCCTAAGCTCTTCTCAATTCGATTTGCTGTTGAACTCTGGCCAGTTCGCACCGCAGTTTAATGATTAGCGCAGCCCACCAATAAAATCACTGTGGTAAGGGGAGGAGAGCGAGCCCTCTGTGGATATGGTAAACAGGATGTCGTCTATTTAGACTTCTGAACTGCTTTTAGTGTGGCCAGTGACAAGGGTTAGTAAAGCGTACCTGTCATTGGACTGTGATCGGGATTAAAGAAATAAATTTGGAAAAAAATCAAGCAAAGCAGTTGAGACTAACCATAACACAAAGTAAATTTGGGAAATACTAAAAGTAACAGAGTAAAACATGACCTCTAACTCCCATTTCTACAGAGAGTCAATCTTCAATTTCTGTATCTGTTTCTGTCTATCAAATCTAATTCTGTCTATGTGTGCACTCTGAGAGATGGGACTCAGGTGCCTTGTGACGCCCAGCTCCCCCCCAGTGTCCTTGGCTGCAGCTGGTCACTGCCCAGCTCTGCCAGGCTCTGCAGGCCCTGGGCTCCTCAGAGCCTCTGCCGGGCCTTCAGAGCGTGCGTGCTGGGAGGACTCTGGCAGGGGTGGGAAGCGGCAGGGGACGGAAGCTCTGGTGCTCACCCTCCCCCACCAGGCGCCACAGCTCCTCCCAGCATCCAGGTGCATCCAGACTCACGCCCTGCGTCCAAGCTTCCCGGTCGGCTGCCAGGGCTCCAGCGTCCTCAGCCTGCCTCCCCGCCTGCCATGCAGAGCCTGGGTGTCGCCTCACTGTCCTCCGTCTGTGTCCTCAACTTGCTGTGTGACCTCCTCCCTGTGATCACTTTCTTCTCTGTGCAAATGCAGGGCCATTTCTTCCCTAGACTGGATGGTGCCAACCCCACCGTTCTCCCTTCTGGCTTGTCTTTTCCTGTCTTTGGCTGGCAGTTCAGAGGCTCCTACCTGGAAGGCAGCTCAAAGCGGTAGGAGTAGATGTGGAGCTCACGCCACCCCCCATCCCAAATGAGGGACCACTCCTCACTATATAGGGAAGCCAAGGGAAGGGTGCCGGGTCGGTGAGCAGACCAAGTGGTAAAAGGGGCTCATCACAGGAGAGCAGAGTGGGAAGGGAGAGCTGGTGTCCCCACAGGGCGCCCCTCGAGGCAGGGCACACCATCGCAGGGTGGGATCAGAGGAAAGGAGGAGAAAGAACCAGCCAGGGAAGGGCTGAAGACATGCGTGAGGCATGCTCCTCCGTCCCCTCAGCTCAGGCCAGGCTCAGCGCAGCAGGTGCTTCTGAGTGGCCGAGGCAGTGCTGGTTTTGGCAGGCCCACTCCCGAGGCTCCGTGCGACTCGCATCCTGCTGCAGCTTAAGCGGAGCTACCCATAATCTGCCCACAAATCACTGCATTTGAATCAGAGCATTTTCTACGGTCTGCATGCTCTACCTTATAAAGCAGTATGAAAGGGTCGAACCTAATGGCTAATTACACTATTACACAATTACACTGCTTCTGATATGAACGAGTACATTTCCATGTGGCTGAAGCTAAAGCTCCCCTAACAAAGCCACCCCCGGTCACAGTTCAGGCATTTAAGGGTTCCATGCCAGATTGAGGAATGGATAAGTACGCGCGCGGCTGTCAGTGGCGTTCAGGATTGACTTGTATACTATGAGTGTGTCCTTCTATCTGACTGTGCTTAACTGATACATCCATGAACATATCTAGCCATCTGTCCACCTCCTGATCCTGCAGGACTGCTTTATTGCTTAAATGGTGTCCAAGTATGGCCATCATCAAAAAGTATGTGAGAAAAAAAACACTCAGTCTCACTAACTGTGGGGAAATGCAAATCAAAACCTCAATGAGATATTATCTCATCTCAGCTTTTTAATCAAAGACAAAAAATAACAAGGGCCATCAAGGATGTGAAGAACGGGGATCTCTCGCACACCTGGAGGGAGAGAATGTACATCAGCACAGTCACTACGGAAAGAGAGAGAGAGCTACCATATGCCCCAGAAGTCCCACTGCTGAGTATCTACCTATCTAAAGGAGACAGAATAACTGCACCGAAAATATGATTGCACTCCCATGTTCATTGAACACCGTTCACAGTTCCTAAAATATGGACTCAACCCTAGCTAGATGCCTGTCAGCACATGAATGGACAAAGAAAATCATAAATGTGCCTACAATGGGGTGTTATCCCTCATAAGAAGAAGAAAATCAGGTTATTGGCAGCAACTTGGATAGAACTAGAGGTCATTATGTTAAAAGAAATAAGACAGACTCTGAAAGATAAGTCCCAAATGCCTCACTCATTTGTGGAAAATAAAACTTCGTTCTCATAGAATGGAATGGAACAGTGGCCACTAGAGACAGCGGCGGAAAAGGAGTAGGTGCATCAGTACAGTTCAGGAAGGAGGGAGCAGCTCTGGGTTTCCAGAGCACTGCTGGGTGACTGCTGGTTAGACAATCTATGGTGCGTTTCAAAAGGACCAGAAGGACACAGAATTCCCAGCAATGAAAATGGCTGACGTTAGAAGAGATGTTACCCGATGAGTACCATGCACTGCACACCCGGCCCGATTGCCATCATGTGCCCATGGAGAGCTGCAAATACTGTGTCTCAGTTAAAAGCACTGGCTGTAAGCACGTTTGCCTTCTTGCCCCATCCTCCAAGTCAAAGAAGGGCAGCCTCTGGGGGACCCTGCCCACAGCTGTGACTTGTCCTCTAGGAAGATGCTGTGCCCAGGTACAGGGGGCGCTGGGGAGTGGCAGCCCTGCTGTGGTGCAGCAGAGGTCCTGGGTTGCCAAGCACACAACAGTCTGTTCCTGGTGAAGGACACCGGACGTGGAGATGTCTCTATCTTGTCCACGAAGCAGAGCACCATTAACTCCTGCTGAGGGACATGTGGGGAGGCTGGGAAGATGGAGTCCAGTGGAGAGGGCCGGGGTGGATGAACACCAGAAACCCAGGGCCACAGGGCAGGGAGCATCCAGGAGGAAGGAGCCTCACCCACATTCTGCGAAGGGCTACCAAGTTCCTAGGGGAGGCTGGCCCTGTGGCCAAGCACCCACTGGAGAGTCAGCTTGACCGTCTGGAGGCTCTGTGAGAAGGGCGCTCTGGGACAGTACAAGACAGGCGAGCCCTTGGCCTGCGGGGGAGGAAGCTTACCATGGAGCTCAAGAGGCTGCCCGCATAGGGACTTAAGTGTCAACTGTTGGTATTTTTAAAACTATTATTATTGGGCTCTAGAATTCTTAATCATTAAGTGGAATTTGTGAGTGCCAAGGAGCACAAATAAAGAAATGTCTATAGCAGAGAGGCCAGGCACATCCCTGGAGCTGCCCAGGCTTCTGTCCAGTTCCAGGGAAAGAACCACCCTTGCTCAATGCATTTTGAAAAGCAGTGCAAGCCAAAAATAAAATTAAATTCTGACATATCCTCCGAGTGCTGCCTGTTCAACTCCCAGGTATAGGAAGGCCGAAGCGCTAGAACAAGCTGGAAGAGCCCGCTTTTGAGAGAGCGAGCGAGGTGGATTCCTTTCCCCAGAGAAGTGGACTGGGGTGAGGTGCTTCAGCTGAGCACAGTGACGCCCCTCTGGTGCTGCTCATTCAAGCCTGCTGCCCGCGAGTCAAACCAGGAGGGTGCATCTGGTTTCCAGCCATGTTTCCAAGCAGGAGCACAGTGGAAGCAGGGCGGTTAAGCAGGACTCCCTTCTCTCCTGCGGACGCTCCCTGCTACTCCGTCAGCAGTGCTAGGCTACAGGAGAGGGAGAGGAGACCGGCTGGTGTGAGCCGGCCCCTGGAGGCCAGCCAGGCATCTGCAGGGAAGAGAGAGACTGGATGGGGAGGAGCCTGTCTGGCATTACCGGCCAAGCATCCTGACCCGAAAAGCCCAAATCCAAAAAGCTCCAAACTTCAAAGAAAACATTCTGAGCACAGATACGGCTCTCAAAGAGACTTGGATTCTGGAGCATTCTGGATTGGAAATTTTTCAGATTAGGACTGCTCAACTGGTAAACTGTAGGGAAATATTCCCAAATCCCCCTACTCCCCCAAATTCTGAGCTGTGAAACGTTTCTGATCCCAGGCATTTCAGCTAAGGGACACTCAGCCTGCAACGGGGGTTCCTGTCATGCTAGGAATTGAAAGGTGGGTGGGTATGAGGGTTGCCTTTACTTGTGTACCTCCTGAAGTGAGAAGACAGAGTCTGTGAGAGAGCAACAGGAGAGGCGGGTAGTTTACAGGTCTGCAGCCCACAAGGAGCTGGCGAGCTGGTAGCTGCCTTGCCTACCACACTGAACTAGGGGGTCCATCTGCTTCCCACCCTGAGATCATCAATATTTATGGAACAGAAGTAAATTCACACATCCCTCATATTTATAATCCCTTCCTGCACCATGTTATTTACATGCCGCAAAACTTAATCCTTAGAAAAGAAGTGGTTAGGATTAACAGATGATAAAAATGCAAACTTTTTGAAATATACTCGTGAATTCAATATAGCACTTCAGAATATATGTGAAGATTGGTTTCAGCAAAATAAATAAATGATCATTTTCAGCAAATACAACGTGTCCAAGTATTTTTCATGCCTGGCTTCTGCTTCCCACCCGAGGCTTACCCAGTGGTGAATTAGCTGCATACACTGCCACACTGACAAACAGAGGCTCGTAAACAAAGGGAGTCTGTCCAGGGGTGGTGCACATTTCCTTCTGAGCACCTACTGTTGATATATACCAATTAACAAAGGAGGTGAAGACCAGGAGCACACAGTGAGGTGGTAGACAGTCCCTATCTGGACACTTAGGAATTTGGTCATTACCTTGAACTTGGCACAGCTGAAGTCCATGAATGTGCTTCATTCATTCCTTTTAGGGAAATAAATACCAGTCAACCCACAACAAAATGCCAATTGTATAGGAAGTCTAAAACTCCACGTTGAAAGCTTTCTGTCAGCCCTGAGGTGGTCAGGGTGTGCTCCAGCTCTGTGGGATGGTGGGATTCTCTCTGAGATCCCTATCCTCCTTCCTGCCCCAGCAGAAAGGAAATGCTGATCCTGGTCCCCAGACAAGCTGCCAAAGGTCAAAGCACCATCAGTAATAGAACACAAGGAGCCCTGCAGAGTGAGCTGTATTTTTCAGAACGCCAGAGGTGAACAGCTGCAGATGTAAATTAAGTCCTTTCTGTGCAGGTCAAGATATCTTTGTCAAGTAACCTTTAATAGTATCAGTTTGGCTGAGACCGGACAGATTTGATTGTTCTGTCTGGGGATTCTGCCTGGAGAAAAGAAAAATAAATGGAAGCTGCCCCATTGATGGGTCTGTCGGCCTTGTCTTTTGATTTAGAGGTTTACTTTCAGAGTCTTCTTGGGTACATTGTGTCTCCCACAAATCTCCAGGGGGTGGAAGCCAGCTGTAAACGGTGTAACCAACACCGGTGGCATCGGGAAACTGAGGGGCCAAGATGTTCCTGGAGCTCTCTCTGTTAATGCATTGAAGGGCACAGAGGTCAGCCTCATGCCGTATGTCACCTGGAACCTTGTGCACCAAGTGCGGAGGTGAAGATCTCACTTGTCAGGGCTCCGGGCAATGGCACACCTGTAACTACAGACGATTCCCAGCTCAGCTCCTCCAAAGGCGGGCACGTCCTTCTCAGGAAAGGAAAAGAATCCAGGAGCTTTGTCGACAGGCTCCAAATCAATGATGTTCTTGTCCTGCACCATTTCCATCAGGTAGATATGGAGTTGGATCCCCACAGAGGCCTCTGAAGAGGAGTGGCGTGAACAATCCTGTCCAGGAAGCAAATCCTACCTGGAGGGTGTGGCTTAGCGGGGTGGAGAAGGAATTCCAAGGCGATGCAAAGAAAGCCCAAGTCCCCCCAGAAGACACGTCTGTGAGCACACTGTAGCAAGGGGCTTGAATTTTTATTTCATTATAAACCCACAGAGCAGAATATGTATACAAAATTGTGGAGGAGGTTTTAATTTTCTTATGGGAAATGACATTGAAAGGATTTTTAAATGTGCAGTAAAATTTCATAACCTATCTGCTCAATTAAAATATCAGTCCCAAAACTAAATGATGAAGGACAGAACTTTTACAAAATTGTTTTTGACCTGGGTAGAGTTACTCACCAAAAAGCAACACATATTATCCAATGAAAACCAGAATGACATGTTAACATAGATTAAAACAGTGTCCACCTCTGTCCCCTCTAGCCCAGGACTACAGTCCCCAGAGATCCACATCTGAATTTTCTGCCCTTGGCTCTCACAGAACTCTCTCAGTGAGGTGGGCAAAGGGGAGAACACCACAGTGGAACTGGAGTGTGACATCTGTCCTGCCGTCGACTGAAGTGACACTGGTAACCCCGGGATATGCAAGAGCGGAGACTTCCCATGTGATTCAAAAGACACTGCGTGCTGTAACGCCGGCACACTGACAAGAATCCATTGATTTTCTGAACAAATCAAGGATATCCTGCCACCTACTTGATCTGAGTCGGTCACTGGCACACCAGCATTCACCAGACAGCATGACAGTGGATTAGAGGATGCCTCACGCATCTCCTGACTGACGGTTCCAGTTCTTGCTGAGTGCTGCCATTCCTGCCCTGAGAACTTCCGACTACTGGCTAGAGGTGGCTGGCTTGTTTGAAGCAATGTTTAAAAGTAATCACTCTGCACTTATTCTAGCTCAGCCCGAATCTTCGAAATAAGGATAGGAGATTCGTAATCTTCTTTTCTTTAATTGTAAATTTCATGGATGCGGAGATAGAGGTCCTGTCCTTCTCAGTCACACAACAGTGGAGCTGAAACCCGAACCCAGCTGGGGGCCTGGGGCTCGGGGAAACTCTTCTCTTCGCTGTACCACACATTCTGTGAGTAAGACAGTGAAACTTCAAGAACGTTGCCCATATGTTGTTAGAGGGAAGAACACGGGGTACGTGAGGGACAAGCTAGGGTGCTGTCACCTACTGGCCTATCTTGGAATGAATAATGTCCCCAAGCTCATGTCCATCCAGAACCACAGAACATGGCCTATTTTTGGCAAAAGGGTCTTTGCTGCTGTAATTAGTTAAATCCTCAGGAGAGCACTTTGGGTTAGGATGGGCCCTAACTTCTTATAAGAGGACACACAGGGGCAGGCCATGTGATGGGGCACACCTTGGGTGGGGTCTGCAAGCCAAGGAATGCCCAAGTCACGAAAGGACTGGAGACTGTCTCCCTCAGAGTCCCCAGAAGGAACAACACAGCTGACACTGGAGTCTGGACTTTATCTCCAGCACTGTGAACCACTCAGCAAGGGGCCACTGTTACGGCAGCGAGGAGACAACATGTAGCTGTTCAATCTACAGGGTGTCACTGAAGGCACCAAAGTTTCTTTAAGGAAAACTCATATAGAGACGTTTACATACAAGGATAAGATAAAAAATGTTTCAGAAGCACTTTTTAAATTGTAAAATGCCACACTGGTATCAGGCATCATTATCGATGAGGTCAGGGAGAAATCAATGAAATCTAGATTAGGAAGAACTTGATCCTTGGGAAGGTGGACGAGATTTGGAAAGACTGGGCAATGGGACTTCCAGGTGAGTAAATCCACAGGAACAAAAACAGGTGAAGATGTGCAGGAGTCACTCAAAATGAATCAAATGAAATAAAAGAAATTCTACAATGTCACAAGGTAAAAATCACTCACTTCTATAATGTTGAATGAATCAATCGAATACTTCATTTGCTTACTAAGTCCACTGCGACAAATAACCACAAAGTGGGTGATTCAAAATGAGAGAAACGCATTCTCTCCTGGTTCTGGAGACCTGCGGTCCTCGAGGCCCAGAGGAGGATCCTTCTGGCTCCTCCTGCTTGGGGCTCTAGGTGCCCCCTGCTTGAGGTAGAGTTCTCCCATCTCTGCCTGCAGCCACCAGGTGGCTTCTCTTTCGGTCTCCCCTCTGGATACATCCCACTGGATATCTACATAATCCAGGATGACCTCTTTCAATCCTTAATCACATATACAGAGACATCCTCTCCAAACAAGATCACATGTACAGACTCCATGGAGGAGGACCTGGATATCTTTTGGGGGAGGCACCATCTGACCAACCCTTTATAATACAAAACTGTTGGGGAGAAATGGACCTGAAATACAGACCCATCATCTTAAGTTAGAAGAACAGTGATAACTTGATATCTGTAACCGCGCCCCTCCACCCAGGCCAATCACAGTGGGATATTTATCTGAGACCCGAAGGGAATGGCTTCATCCAAAAATAAATTATAATAACTTCCAGATAAAGAAGCAAGGGTCATATATGCAAGTGCATGTATTGTACAACTATTAATTTTGATCCACATTTTCATTAGTTCAATTTTTATTATTATTTCAGGTCACTTTGCTGTCTCCTCATCTATTCACTTGTTCACATCAAAATTTAGGAACTTGAAAATATAATTTCCTATTGGAGTGAGTTTAGAATCATCTTAATGGAAATTCAGCTCTCCAACGAGCCAATGTCTTTTTCAAGCTATAATTCTTCCCTTCAACAGTCTTAATTTTAATAGCCAATAAAATTAGACACACTTTTGGATTTAATGCTTATCTGTCATTTAAATCAGCAGCTTAAGAGTCACCCTTAAAACAGGTAATCCCATATATGATTTAAAATTTGCTAACACAAATAATCATCCATCCAACCATTCAAGCAAACAAACCCCCAAGCCCCACAAGCCCTCTTTAATTCAAATCCATGCTCATTAATGAGACCTTGTTAATATTTCATGCACAGCCTCTTCCCATTTACTTTAAAATATTTCTGTAATGGAGATTGGAAAATACACCATGCTCCTATGAGTAATGAAAAATTCAAATGTATTTAGGAAAGATCTTCAGCTGTAATTCAAATAACGTTGCTTAAACATTTCTAAAAGGGCCTCTGAGCCTCTGCTCAAAGGAGCCTTGGAAGCTTGGCAGGACCTCCTTGGTGGAGCTGGGACAGGTGAGCGCACCCAGGTGGAGGCTGGATGTCACACCAGCACACACAGTAGCAACGGTCTTCCTAGGAGGTGTAGTTCATATTCACCAAGTAGGCCAGGAGAAGCTTCAGGGAGGAGCCAGTGGTGGCCAGGGCCCTGTTCCAGCCCACCCATCTGGCCAAACAAGAGACTGGAAACAAACTCAGGAGCACAGGAGACCAGAGAGTCACCTAGGGGGCTGACTTTATTGTCAGAGATTATTCAGGAATGTTTCACCTACTGTCTAAAATAGATACTACAGGTTGATTTTTAAATCAATTAACTCTTACTACATCTCTTGATTTACAAGAGATGCAGAACAAGCTGCTGGGTTTTTTTTTTTTAAATGCAAAATCTCAATATTGAAAAGTATGTGGCTGTTCAATCACTCAAATGGCATATGGCTTGACACACTGCCACAAGTTACATGCAATCTATACAGTAACCTGTGAATGAGTCCCTAGGGAGTCTCTTGACTGAGACTTATTAGTACATCTCACCAAAATGAAGGATTTTTATAACACCACAAATTCGGCCTCAACTATGGAAAACTTACTTAAAGATAAAGGTGATTTAAAGGAAAAGTCATGATTCTGGGACAGCTTTGGCTCTGTACCAACAAATCAAGTGGTTGTTGCTGTCCTACTTCATTTCTATCAGGACTTGCTGAAATAATTCTATTAATTTAAACTATTAAATGATAGTTTCTCCTCAATTCTTCTAAAAACAATTGGAATTAAAATTTTACTGAGTAATTTTTGAAACTGAACATAGGATAATAAAAAAGCTCTGATTTCAAACTGCATTTCCACATATTTAGCAGTCCCTGAATATCTAGTTCACGTCCAATGCACAGTACAGACTTATGAGGTGGGTCAAGAACATACCCACTTACCCCAGGTCCCATAAAACTTTTAGGAAAAGAATTTTCCTGAAATCATTATACATTTTTATGAATATTTACAGAATTTCTACAAATTCAATAAATGTTTAACACATTGAAAGTGTAGATTAAAAATCTGAACATGAGATTAAAAGATTACTGTCTTTTTCAAGAACTTGAAAAGCCAAAATCTCTGAAACAGAAGAAGATGTTACTAGCTCTCCAGGGATGCAGATATAAGATCTTCCACCAACTTCCTCTCCACACCACAGGCCCCTGCAAGGGAGACCTACAGGGGCTCTCAGAGAGGGCACCTCTGGTCTCACTGCCCACCACCAGTTGAGCTTGCTAGTCTCTGCTCCTCTAGCCGAGATATTTCTCTTTTTAAATATTTTTCTCTCCCTTTTCCATGCTATTCCTGGACAAAATCAAGACACACATTTCCAAGCATGAAGGCATGTTCCTAGAAACGCCCTCTTGCCCCAGCATCCCATCAGGATTTCATGACAACCTCAGGTTCCGAAGGCCTAAGATCGAATGCCGCCCCTTCCGAAGCGCGAAGCGTGGGTGGATGTGGGGGTGGAGCCCCGCTCCCCCGCCCCTCCTGCACTGCCCATTTGGAAGGAGAGCTGCCTTCTCAGGCCCCTCTGTGCAGCGAGCGGATCGCTCCTCATTTTCAGCCGCTGGGCTCCATCGCCCAGCTGCAGAAGGCAGAAAGGGTAGGGGCCACACTCTGGCCTGATGTGCAGGGGCTCCTCCTTTCTCTGGCACTGGGGAGCCACAGGCTAGTCACTGGCTTCTTCAATGCTGGGTATGAGTGTATAGGCATTTCAAGTGGGTTGGTGACAGCTGAACCAGAGAGTCAGAAACCGCAGCAACATTTTGCTTTGGCTGGAGGCACATACCTTGGTGCCTCAGTTCTGGGATGTGGTTTAGAGGTACTCCTCATTATTTTTTGTTTGTTTGTTTGTTTGGGTTTTTTTGGTACTGGGAAGTGAACCCAGAGGTGCTTAATCACTGAGCAACACATCCCCAGCCCTTTATATATTTTATTTAGAGACAGGGTCTCTCTAAGTTACTTAGAGCCTTGCTAAGTTGCTGAGGCTGGCTTTGAAATTGTGATCCTCCTACCTCAGCCTCCCAAGTCTCTGGGATTACAGGCCTGTGTCATTGTGCTGGCCCAGGAGCACTCCTAATAGTTCAACTTAGAGTCTCCCAATATTTTCTTGTGCTAATTTATTTTCTGCTTAAATAGCTACAGTGAAGAATATAGGACAAATGGCTACAGTGGGTTCTGTCCAGTGCCACAGAATCCTAAGCAATATGAATGGCATACACCTTTGCAATTTTGTGTCTTCACTAAATGCCCCCCCTTAGGTAATTAGTGAGCTCTACCAACACTGGGTTGTAACACAACTCCTCTAGAAAACATTACATTTTTGGGCCAAATAATAGCTTCCTTCTCCATGGGAATATATAATTTTAAAAAGATCATAATCATATCAGCATTTTTGTGTTTGTTAATTTGCTTTCCCTTATCTGATGCAAAGAATATTTTGGGCCCTCTCATGCTCCTTGTTTGGTGAACAGCAGTCTCCGTGAACACTGGGGGATGTGACTGAGGTACAGCGTAGGGTCACTAGGGAGTCCACGCTGCAGCACCCAGGTGGTACTAAGTGGAGGTGCCAGTTGTGGGCAGATGGTTACAACCCAAAGCAGGGAGAGCTGGATGGAGATGCAGATGGGAGCTGGATGGAGCTTCAACCGGCTTGGGTTTAAGTAGGGAAAGATGGATAAAATCTGATCTCATTGGGAAGGCAAGGAGGGCGTCTCAAGCTTGAGTGGGAAGGTAGGGTACAGGACAATTGGGAGTGGACAAGACAAATGACCTCAGCAGAGGTCGCACAGAGAGAGCCATGACTTGGGGAGAAGATGTCATTGGCCAGGAGCATCCTGATGCTGGTCTAGAGGGAGGGAGGCAGAGACACTAATCCAGGTCCAAGAGTCCTGGAGGGTGGTGAGGAGCCTGGCTGGAGGGCCAGGAGTGGAGGGCGGCTGGCTTTCATAGGTAGCAGGCTCCAAGGCAAACACCTCAACACTAGGAAGCACGTTCAGGTGAGCAGGCTGAGAGGCCCAGAGCTTTTGTGAGAACATCCCGAGTTCACAACAGAGCTCTTCCTTAAGCCCAGGCCCCTTACGCATGAAATGACGTGGTCAGACCATCATGCAGCGCGCCTACCCTGTTCTGAAGAAGTTATTCCTCACCAGACGGAAAGCACATAGATTGGAAAGTAGCACCGCCCGGCTTCCTCTGACCAAGCAATGCAGCTGGGCACAGCAGGAACCCACAGCCCTGGCCCAGCCTCAGGTCCCAGGGCCGTAGCCAGCCCCAGATGTCTACTTACCCTTCCCGCATAGTGCATGACGGTGAAGGCCGCGCCCTGGCCTTTGGGGGCCACGTTGCCGTTCCCATCCTTTATGGGGGAGTACACTGCATTTGTGTTCGATGATTCTAGGAGACTCTGCAGCCTTCTGGGAAGGTTCGGTTCCGTGGACCAAATCGCTTGGCTTTCTTCATCCAACAAGGAGAGCAAGCCCGACGGCTTCTGAAAACAGGAAGGGAGGGAGGTTTCCCTCCTGTCATTGACCATCAAAGCTCATTCTACCTGTCACTCATACAGATACTCAGAACAGAAATCAGTCCTACTCTGAATGCACTTCTGCTTCTGCTCAGGGCCGTCCCCTGCCATACCTGGCATGGCCGAGGGAAGCAGGCCCTCACAGTTTGGCAGCAGGAGCGAGTATGCAGCAGAATTAGGAAAGGGCATGGGATAAAGTAATGGGGACTGGACCTTCGATGAGAGAAGGGAGGAAATGAAAGTCTGCTCAGCAAAGAGCTGAGAGGGGCAGTCAGGTGTCTGGGAGGTCCTGTGCCCGCGTCCATGTCACGTCTTCTGTAGGAAAGAAACTGCCGCTCCTCTGACAGGTCTGTACTGATGGGACAGAGGGACCCAGTGGCCACACGGTCCCTTTAAGTAGGCACACAAGGATGAGGACACACACCTGTGATTGCCCTCCGACTCCGTATTTTAATGGAGTCTCGACACAGGCATACATACCCACCCTGCCAATCGTTCCAAATTTAAACTTTAAAAACTTGGGAGATAAATTTTGAAATTATGTTGAATTTGTTTCCTTATGCCATTACTCGTAGACATTATGTTGTAAAACACCGATATTGTATGCTGTCCCTTTATTGCTGAGAGTTTGAGTCATGGAAGTAAAAAATGTTGAACATTTTTATATCAAAATGTTCTGATATTTCCTGTCCTTCCAATGAATCAGTGTTCTTTCAAATGGCCCTTCAGAAAAAAGACACCCTGTGCTCCTCAATAGATTTTGAAAGATTATAAATACATTGCAGAATCTCATAAGTAAAGAGAGCTCCAAAACCAAGGCCTTCTGAAGGATAATCTGCCTCCAGTACATTTAGATGCCTGTATCCTGTTAAGTATCTAATTATATTATAAGAATACCTGGAAAAAGAAATCCAAAACTCCAGCCTGGTTACCAGGAGAATATGCCGTTTCCATGGTAACCCCCTCTTGTACACATTCTGTCTGCTCTTGCAGGAAAAGCACTTCATTGATGTAGTGGTGCATCTTCTCATTGGTCATGTTGACACAAAGCTATTGTGGGGAGAAGAGAACAATACACAGATAACATGGCCTGCAGCCCACTTGTTCAATGACACAGTTTCAGCCTGGAGAAAAATGGACTCGGGAAGATTCCAACCAATTAGCACATGGAGACGAAACCCGCAGCCTTGCTGAGAAGCCCAGTTCCAGCAGGTGTCATCTGGCTTACTTCTGCCTGACCGCTCAATTAAAGGGAGTAGGTTTAAAAAGCAAGGAGTATAAGTACATCATCAACTTGGAAAGGTGGACTCTCAGACATACATGAGCATTTAAGAAATAGTCCAAAAGGAAGATGTCTTTGGGCTCTCGCCAACAAATGAAGACACAGGCAGGTCTGGTGTGAGAGGCCAGGGACAGGGGCACGTAGCCCGGGTGCCTCACTTCTGGTGCATGCTGGTGATGCGCGAGGGTGAACCAGGTCCTTCAAAGCACACAGCCCTCTGGACTTCACTGTTGGAATCCTCTGCCAACTGTCCACTGTTCCCTGCTCAGAACATTCCCATGGGAAGCAAATGTCTTGAAAGTCTTAAATTTCTTAAAAGAATAAAAATGTTCTTTAACTTTAATTTTTAAAAGTCAAAAATAAACTGAATTCTAACCAAAATGAAATCTTACCTCCCTAGGTAGAATCACAAAAGGTGTTTCTCTACTTATATTTCCAATTCTTGTATCCTCATTTTCTCTTGAAACTACTCTAATAAATCCTCTGTCTCTACAGATCCGCCAAATTTCTTTTCTGGAAGTCATTAGTAATGTGTGCATTTTAAAATTCATTGTCGGCGTCTTAGTATCCACTTTGCTTGACCCCAGCAACCTGCGACAGAGCTGGCTCCTGCTTCTTTCAAGCACCTGCAGGTGGTCTCCCAGATTCCACCTGCTCTTGGCCTCCTTCTCTTTGGTGGCTTCTTGGCCTCCTTCCTGCCTTCTCCTGTGAAACGCTACAAGACACAGTCTTGGGCTCTCTCCCTGCTGTCTACAGTCACTCCTAGGGGGCTCGCTGGATCTCACAGACCCTCACCCTCCTCCATCTGCTTCCTGAGCCACTGTGTTACACTAGATAAAGTCCAAAGACCAGGCGGAAATATCCAGTGTGCAAAAACTCACTATAAATAATTAAAGATGAGTGGTTTGTAAAGATGAAAACTGCTGATAAAACATTCTAAAGGAAGTCAGAAAGGAACAATATCTAGGATTGTATTTGACATGAAAACTCCTGTGTTCATATGAAGAAAATGCCAGAGCTTCTGTACAGAACATAAGACTGGAAATTATGTCACCAGAGTTTCCTCAGAAAGGCCTCCCTGGGTTCCTCTTCTCCATGTACCCCAAGTCTCTCCCAGATCTGGTGTTATCACACACCTGCAAGCCAGAATTCCCTTCTGGACATTCTGCCCTGGTGGGAGAGCATCTTTTCACTAGCCTGTCCGTTAGCAATCCTCATGTCCCGGTCACCAGTTAGTCAGTCAAGTCCCCCTGCCACGCGACAGATCCCAGGGGGGTTTAATTCTCCATCCAGGGGTCTGGACCTGCTGTGGGGCATGGCTACTAGTGACTGAGAGACACACACACATATGGAGAGGGGGCAGTGTCTCACAGGCCCAGAATTTGAGAGGAGGGGAGGTCATGGGATTCTAGCACATGAAATAGTCTCAGAGGAAAACTCCCCAGGCAACAAACATATGGAAGGGCAGAGTGTTGGTCAAAAGAGAGAGAGTCTGTCGAGGTCTGGGCTGTAAAGCTCTATTCTCTACTTCTTGCCAGGGCCAACATTCAATGTTGGGGCGCAGACGGCAGCTACATCTTCAGACATGGGGTGATAAATGCAGGCTTGGGGAACCCTGACTGAAGCAGAGCTGGGCAGTTCTTAGGACTGATGGAGGAAAGTTATGTTAATGATGAATGGACAGGGAGGACTTTTGTCATCATTAAGATAACAGGTAGAGAATGATAGTGTAGTAGAAATGTACTCGACACGATTTTAATTAATGTAGCTATTTAAAAGAAGATCTAAATGCCCTCATTGACACCCACACAACCCAACCATTCTACTCTGCCCCAGTATTACTGCTCGTACTGATGGCTTTTCTTGCATCTCTGACTTCAGGGTGTAAGACAGTTTCTGCAAATCGAGCATTTGGTGAATTTCTGTGGACGGAATGACTTCCCCTAATGCAATTTACTGCAGCACAAGATCTAAGAAGCACTCCACGTTGCTGCTATCCTGTAAGTCAATTTAAACCCTGAGGGATTCAGGAGGGTTTCTTTAAACTTGGAAACCCTCCTTACACTGTCCTCTCCCCCTACACTTCATCCGCAGTCACTGGGACTTCTAGAATTTTCTACCTTATTTGGTCAGTGATTAACCAGCACTTTCCCTCTCTTCTCTTTTGAAAAATCGTATTCATGGGATATACCCAGAGTTGGAAGTTCTTTATGTTATTAAAGCTAAATGTTTCTTAGGTAAACTCACAATGTAGCTGATTGATTTTCTTAAGTAAAAACACAGCCATTTCAGATGAGAACACATGACTGAGGCGAAGTCTGGCCCAGTGAAAAGGACCTGAACCTTTACCTGCCTTGTGAAGGTAGGGACCTCTGCATATGGACAGAGCAGTGGATTCTTCATCCTAGCTGGCAAAGGAGGGGATTCAGTGTTCCAGGAAAAAATCTTTTCTTTCTTACAACTGATACAATTTAGTACAGCAATTCCCTTGTATAATTCCATCAGAACGAAGTCATACCAAACAGATTCAGATGTTTTTTGAGCAGTTTCCATATTTATCTTATGGTATGTAAGTCTCTAGTAGTGATTTTAGAAAGACAAAACATAGTCTATAAAATCATATAGACACTATCCACGATAGCATCTCTCTGCTAAATTAATATGAGAATAATTATAAATGAAATAACTACAATTATAAATGAAAATAAAAATTTATGAAAATTATTGTTGAAGATCAAAATTATTTCACTCTGCTTCAAATGTGACATAGTGGTACATTACCTTAATTTAAAAACTTATAAAAATTCTTCTATGCAGAAGTAATTTTACTGCTAAGGGATATTAAGTGTTTTAAAAATTTGGTGTGACATATTTATCAGAAATGTATGAAAAATAATTTCTCCTTTGGAATGCAAACATTGGCAATTATTCTCTTTGATATGAGCCAAACAATTGCAATGCCTCAAGTTTTCTGAGATCAAAAAGCATACGGAATCTTTTAAGAAAATTCAAGTCCACCCTCTGCACTGGCTGCAGCCGTGCTGTGCCGGGCGCTGGGTACAAGGCGTCTTAGGAAACGGGCTCATCTGAGAGCAAGTGCTGGGCCCTGGAAGTAGGTGACAGGTGCTGCTGCACATCCCAGGGTCTGACCCAGGGTCTACCCTGGTGAAGGATGCCTTTGGAAAGCTTGATTCTCTGTCAACATGATTCACAAAACCTACAGCCACTGTCTTGGACCTGTGATGCTTTTCAGTTGCAGTGCCAAGTGGCAGTTCAATTCTGTGGCATGGGGCAAATTTTATAATATACCCGAACGTTTTATTGTATATTGTGTTCTTCATATCCTGAAGAAAAGTAAGACCTTAATGTAATTTGATAAAACCCCACAGGAAAAATCCCAGCCTGCTGTGTAGAATTGGGTATCCTGGTGGCCGACGTGTGGCCTGTGGCTCCCTTTCCAGCGTCACCTGTGGGCCTGTGCCTGCTCTGGTGTCTGTGGCTGGGGAACAGTGAAGCTCGCTCTGGGAACACAAGACTCAGAGCAGGGGTTCTTGGGCCCCTTGGGAGGTAAGTGCACACGGACATGTTCCACAGCGTTATGTTTCCAGAGTCCAAGTTGGTCAGAGCGTGCAAAGTTAAACAAAGAAGTCCTATTTGGGACATGTACTTCAAAGCTGCCAGCAAATGTGTCTAAGGTTAGTAATGAACCAGCACTCCAAGACAGATACCTGCTGGAAAGCTGGAAAAAGGCATTTCACCAACCAAATGCTGACCAAAGTGGTGGCCAGAACTCACAAGGGCCTGGTTTGCTTTCACTGCCGTCCACGTGGGAATGAGCCCTCACGGGAACATGCCAACAATCAGAGGAGGGGTTTGCCAGCACCTCAGCCTGTGTGCCTAGAAGCACAAATCTGCAGCAGTAACTGAGCGGGTCCCCAACTTCAAAGCAAAACAACCACTATTTTTGCTTCTGAGTTCTCCCCATCAGCACTGGGCGAGGGGTGCACCGGACGGCCAGGTGCTCCTCAGAGTAGCCCTGAGTGTGGATGAAAGGTAAGCATTCACGAGGGATAACCATTGTCAAGGAGCTCCTTAATTGGTATGCGCCCTTGTCTAATTAAAGTGTGTGCCTTTTACATGAAGCACCATTGCTAACAGGTTTAATAATAAAAAGCATGCGCCCCTTGAAAATTCTCTTCAGGAGCAGAAGCTCCCTGTGCATCCAGATGGCCCGTCACTTGTATCAATGACGAACTTAATTTCTTGAGTAAATTTTCACCAACTGTTCTCCCTTTATTTTTATTACTCAGTGAAATATATCCAAAGCAAAAATACAATAGAGCGTGACATAGACATTGCAGAATTAAAGTGGGAGATTAATTAAAGCTGACGCCGGTTGAAAGTAGAGCCAAGGCATTAGACGGGATCCACAGTCCTAGCTGCACCCTGGGACTAACTAGGGAGCTTTTTTAAAAAGGCTCATGTCTGGGCCTGACCCCAAATCCATTAAATTAGAGTGAGGCCCAGGCATTGATATCTTTTAAAAGCTTTTCAGGTGGCTCTACGATGTAGACATGATTGAACACACTGAGCTAAACGATGGAACACAGAATACCACTGTCCATTAACCAATCTGCCCATCAGGTAATCTTGATATATGTGGAAATTGTGTCTGATATTAATGTGCATGTGTGTTGTGTGTGTGTGCGTGTGTGTGTGTGTGTGTGTGTGAGAGAGAGAGAAAGGATGTTAGATTTCAGGCATTCCACGTTTCCAACATTGTTCAGCAGCGTTCTCGTGGTACAAGTTGTCAAGAGCTATCGTCTAAAACACATTGAACACACAGAACCCTCCTGGAGAAACATGGAGTTAAGCTAAGTAAATCAGCCTCTGTACAGGACTTCTCAGGACCTTTAATGAGTCACATAAACTATGAAGAATGCCCTGGGCCCAGCAGACTGTTACATGTGCTTTCCTCAACTAACCAGTTATCCTGATGCCAGAATGCTGTCTATAGATGGCAGGCATGAGTGGTTGGTGAAGGGCCTTGTCTCTCTTGTTGGTCTTGGTTTTTATGTATTTTTTAATCTCTTCTTGTTGCAGAGGCCTCTCTCCTCTGTTCCCAGTATGACCTTACCTGAAAACAAGATTCTGCAGTATGAGGCTGTGCCGTGGGGCTGCTCCCCCACTGACTCCCACATCAGGACCCACCGGGACAACAGGAGCTGAGCCCTGCTGTGCTGCGCCCCGGGACCCGGCCTCCATGTCAGCTTGTGCACTGGTTCTGTCTCTGTCACCAGGCTACTCCCTCTGTCTTGCTCAATTTCCATTTTTTAAAGGAACCAAACGTCCTTTCCTTCCCTGGTTTCCCTTTGATGTTTTAAAATCCTTGCAGTTATAATAGATTTAAACAAACTTAAAGGGCAATTTCTTCACATATATAAAGACATTTTAATACAGATTAAGCAAATCTTTACATTTCTTCCAGTAATTCCCTTAGAGCAACATAAATTCATAAAACAAATCCAGCATTGCAATAGGTGTAATTTGTGGCTCTATTCTCCTTTTACATGAATAATTGCTACTTTTGTGTCTTAGTCTGTTTGGAGTATTATAACAAAACATCACAGATTGGGTAATTTATAAACAACAGAAATTTATTTCTCCTGAGAGGCTGGGAGTTCCACAATCTCTGACAGATTGGCGTCTGGAAAGGGCTGCCTGCTGCTTCTCAGATGGTGCCCACAGCGTTTTCTGGAAGGGAGTAAAGGAACCCTGTGACCTCACATGGCAGAAGGGACAGAAGGGCAAGAATATGCTCCCTGCAACCTCCAGCACCTTAATGCAAGGCTTGCTAATCCCATTGATAGGGTTGCATCCTGATGGCTCAACCCAAAGGCCATGCCTCTTACTACTGCGGCACTGGGGAGCCAGTTCCAACAGGAACTTTGGTGACAACACCACTGTGGTTTGAATGTGTTCCCCAAAGTTGAAGTGTTGGAAACTTGATTCCCAGTGTGAAGGTGCTAGGGAGTGGGGCCTTTAAGGGTCCTGGGTTCACAGGGGCTCTGTCCAGGAATAGACCCAACCTCATTATAGATGGGAGTCCCTGGCCTCAGGAGCGGCTTTTTTACACAAGGGCCAGTCTTGTCGCCCTCTTCTCCCTTGCCCAAGCAGGGCGCCTTCCCTGTGGGGGTGTAGTGTCCAAGCTGCCTTCTTGGAAGTGGGGGAGGACCCTCACCAGGCGGCAAACCAGGCAGCACCTGACTGTGAGCATCTCGGCCTTCAGAGCCATGTGACAATAAACGTCTGTTCTTTGTAAGTTATCTAGCCTCGGAGATTCTGTTGCCACCAACAGAGCTGAGCAAGACAGATGCCACCACCCAAGCCACAGCCTTCAGGGTTTGATGGATTGGTTTTCAAAAGGAGCCAGCCAAAAACAAAATATTCATCTGAATTTATTGCCAAATTCTGTATAATAAATTATATGCTAAGATCAGGATCAAAAAATATAAATTAGAGGAAAAAATATTTTAGATATCTTGTAGGATACCTCACACATAAAATGTATCCCTCTGTTTAAATAGAGGTCATGTCCAAGAGTTGGAAATATGATTTTTGGTGAAAATGCTGTTATTTAAAGTTTCAGTCACTATATCAATGTCCTTGTCATTTTTCAAAAAGAAAAGTGTTTTGGGCAATAAACCATCAGCTTAATCAACATGCCTTGTTTTTTCAGATAAATTTATGTAGGCCCGAAAACAATGATTAATAAATAATTTCCCTGAAACGACGGTCCTTTCTCAAGTCATCCTCATACCCAGATGAAAGGCGCTGCTGAGAGCCGCCACCAGCCAGCCAGCCGAGGGCACTCCTGGAACTCGGGCTGAGCGCCCCGTGGGTCTCTAGATTCCCACTGGGCCCGTCCAGGCTCTGGGGCTATCTGTCTACACCCTGAGAGGCTGCTGCCGAGTTAGAGTGCAGAGGGAAGATAACGTGACTCAGAGCAGAAGCCCAAGAAATGACCATTGTCAAGTGTTGGCAGAAAATGATGTGAAAGCATTTTTCTATGTGTACCTGGGGCAGTCACCAGGACAGCCCCGGTGGTCAGCCTGAGCTTGCCCCGAGAGACTCACCGGTAGGAGCTCCACCCACCCCTGTTTGAAGCGAGTAACACAGTTTTCAAATGCGCTCGTCCTTCTATTTCACAGTCTTCCCTTTTAACATCCTGGCACTAGACAGGGAAGAAGGTATACTTTCCTAACCTGTTTATGTTAAGTGGATTTGCTACAAACCCCCTTAGGAAAAGATGATTAAGGGAACATTCAATTTACTAACAAATTATGGTCTTTACATTTAATAGAATAAAAAATGTTTGTCCTAAGAGAAATATGCGCACACACACACACACACACACACACACACATTCATGATCAGGAAGCTGTTCAAGCTTAGAGAACATATTCTAATAATTAAAATTTACATCATGCTTTCAAAGAACCTTTGGCATTGGACTTAACCCAAGATACCAGACCTGAGTTCGATCCCAGTTCAGTGTGAACATCTGTGAGTCACCTAAATCACCTGAACTTCAGTATCTTCAGCTCTACAATTTGGCGTACAGAAATTGTGAGAAAATGTCATAAAACGCAGTTTGTGTGCTCAAAGCTCTTATTATCCCCTCACTGTTTCAGTTCCTCAGAAACTGCCAGGAGAAGATGACTTAAAACACATTATTTATGAACACAGAATCCAAAATTATTCTAAGAGTCACTTCAAAAATATCAGCCAGGTATTTTATTATTACTTATTTTTCCATAGAAATCTGAGTGGCATTATATAAGGGTTCTGCTGTGCAGTAAGAATAAATAAACTTCCTCTTCCAAGATTTTATTCAAATGTGTTATTAGCAGCTAGAAGAGATCCTGAATGGATTTTGGAAAATTCAATGTCATGTGAAGAGAAGATATGCAAGCAGAAAGTGCTATAAGGTAGAGGTGGACAATTAACAGGTGCCTGGTTTGGGAATCTATGTGAAACGATTTAGAATAACAAGGACAAGATTTTACTGTTTGTTTATCAGTTAATAGGCAAACAGATCAATGTCGATACTTAATAGCTATCAGAGGGTACGCTGTGATAGATCACACATGCTTGGACTCAAACACAGGCCTTCCCCACGCTCAGCCGGCCCTCAGGAGGCCCAGTAGAAGAGTGCTCCCCACCAAGACTGGGATCTGCTCCCTGCTGGACCTGGCAGCGTGTGACCGCTCCAACCTACAGAGGACTTCCCACTTGACGGCTTCTGAAGTAGAGCTGCCCATGGGGATACAGAGCCATGTGGCTTTTTTCTTTGGGGGCCCGCTGTGGGAATCAGCCAACAAACTGAGGGAAATTAGCTTCTGCTAAGGCCTGTGCACAGAGACTCACCTGGAGAAGGCCAGGAAATGGGGAGCACAGGCACAGGCCGCGGTGTCACCCCAGGTTTGTGACGAAAGACACAGTGGGCATTCAAGTTGTCCTGCTGAGGCCTCAGGCCCTGTGGACCAGAAGTGGCCTGTCCTTCTGCCCTGCTCAATTCCTGACCCAGAATTAGTGCGCATCATACATGTCATCTGTGCCACTAATGTCTCTGCTAAGTTATTACCCAGCCCTAAAAAGGGGAACACTGGGAAATGGACAAGTCTGAAAAAGAGAGAGACAGGTTCAGAAGTGGGAACGCACGATCTGTTACAGAGTAACGTGGGCTCTTCTAACATCCATACAGTACCAACACGTGGCAAAGTCTGCAGGAATCCCGTGCAAGTACAGGGCCTGGAACCTGCCACTTACACAGTGAGCATTTGTTGAGTGAATGAACTGCAGGTTAATCTGATGCAAAGGAGCCAGAAAACATGCTCCTGGGGACCGCTGGCCCTCTAGGGAGCAGAGACTAAGGCACCCTCCATACTCCCAGCAGTCAAGAGTTGATGGCCAGACTTCAATGAAGAGTAGTTAATTTATCTTTAAGTTGATTTATCTTTGTCTCACTTCTAGTTTGGTGATTTGATGAAGAAAAATTTTAGATTTTTGAGATTGTGATTGGCAAATTATATACCTTCATTTCTCAAAATTTTATAAGCCAATATATCTAGATTTTCCCTAACTCTTGGAACATGTGGCTCAACCCAACTGCACTGGAACTCCCCAGTCAACCTCCCTCTTTAGAAAACCTCCATAAGCAGAGAGAGGTTTTCAGTCCTGGGAGTGCCCTGCAGCCTGGCTAGGTGGCCGCTGGCTTGAAGGTAGATCTGCACCACAGTGTCATCTTTGCAGCTGACAGCTTCCCTTTGGATAAGGCATTCTCTACCCTGTCCTCTCGGTCCTTTGTGCAGGTCATTGACAGTGACTTCCCTAGGTTTGTAACTTCCAGAGGTTCACTGGGTACAAGTTCACAAATTCGTTCAGTGGGGGTGTTAGGGGAATACCTGAACACAGGGCCCTTGTGTCCCCTGCATTGCACTAAGGTGTAGATCTGCAGCATGATGTCTCTGTCATAATGTGGCCAGAGGACAAGTCCCAGCCTTTATTAAAACAATACTTACCCAGTCTCAGTGTTTCTCACTTATTTAAAATGGCCTATTACAGGTATTTGAATGCGTCCAGCAGTGAAGGTGATATTGTGTGGAAGCCCCAGGCTTCATTCATCAGTGAATCTCAGCAACTTCCAGTAACTCCCAACTCAGGGCCAACCCTGACCCATCCATTTCCCTACTGCCCCAAAGACACTCATCTGAATCAGTCTGCAGACATTGCATCATGAAATCGGCAAACACTGTGTCTAATTCTGTGAGATATGAAACTTACACACATGTATAATACCTTTATCACACATATATAATCAACAGCAATTGTAAAATTACATCAGACTTCTATTGCGCAGTCCCTTATTCAATCATTATGTTTTACACTTGGTTTCATAAATCAGCGCTAACAGTCTCACACATGAACTGACCTATATGTCTCTAGGGGGTGTCTGATCTGCAGTTCCCTCCCTTCGATTTCCACCTGTATTTTATATAGTGAAGGAATAAGGCAGTGCGTTCTGTACGTTTCCCACATTTTATTTCTGTGGTTTATTTTATCATGTTGCTCTGTCTGGTTCTTGGTAATTAGTGGCGACATCATGCAGGTTCATTAGATTCAGATTTCCCTTCCCCTCTTCTTCCCCTTACCTCCCTTGCTTTCTTTCCTTCCTTGGTATTAACCTTCCTTGGGAGGTGCCTCATACCTACTCTCCTCTTTACACAAAGTTGGCAACCACAGACTCATTGTCCAGATCCAATGCTCATCGGAAGACAGAACAGGAGCTTGTTGTGATTGCAAGCTCACAATTTGTGGTGGCACTGCCTCCTCTCCTGTGCGTTCTCTTTGTGGGGAGTAGCATCATTGTCATTTTGAGCCTTTCTGTCTGTTACATAGAATGTCTTTGCAATTGTTAAGTCTATTTGGATTTGCAGGAACATTTAAAATTCCCCTCACTTATATTATTTACTTAGTTTTAACGATTATATGCATTTTCTTCTTCTCTATCACATCTACTAACAATATTTCAAATATGCTTTTGAACACACATGGATTTTCAGCTTGCTTCTTTGCCCGGTTCACAGGTTGTAGTGATGGACTCCTTCATTCTCTGGGGTTCGTTCTGTAAATCACAGTGTTTGTAAGTAGAATCCCTCACTCCCTCTCCACTTGTTAGGCCTCACACTGCCCTCCCTCTGCGGCACCCTGGGCAGTGCGATGTGCCAGCCTGGGCCTTGTCTTGTTTGTCCCTTGCCACCTGGTGCACTGGGATCCGCCCTGTTCCATACTGGACTTCAGATCTAGTCCTCCAAGGCTTGAGGAGGCTTCTGCAGAGCTGGAGGTGCTAATAAAGGGAGTGAGACCTTATGGGACCTGGTTACTCCATAACAGAGTGAGGCCACAATACCCTTTCATGAGTCAGAGCAACCAATGGTACTGTAGGATGCTGGCATACCTTTCTCCTGCCAACTGATATCAACTATAAAGCTCTTTTTCATTATAATACAAGACATAGTTCTGGAGAGACATGGTTCATTAAATTCCTGTCATGATTCAGCCACAGTCACTCCCATAAGTCCACGTGAATCGTAACCCCGGTGTGAAGGTATGAAGAGGTGGGGCCTCTAGGAGGACAGGTGGGCTACACAGAGGTCCCCACAGAGAGCTTTGTTTGTCCTCCCACAATCTGCAGATACAAAGCGATGAAGACAGAGCCCTCGTCAGACACTGAACAGCACCCTGATCTTGGACTACCCAGTCTCCAGAACTTGGGCAGTGAACTTCTGTTGCTCACAAATTATCGATCTAAGGCATGTTGCTATAGCGGCACAGCACAGATCAAGCAAGATGAAGAGGATGCGGAGATAGAACTTCTACAAGCAGACACAAATCCCTGCTTCAGAGCCCCATGAGCAACCTTTTCATCTTGTGGAGGACGCTGAGGTTGGAGATGCTGACCTTTTGGGGCACTTCCTAACATCTTCTCAAGGATGTCCCTCTTCTAAATATCTGTCAGTCTTCCAAAGGAAGAACAATTCTCAACACACACATAGGTTGACTCTGGAGCAAGGAGAGTCTCCAGCAAATCTACTAGGAGGACTTCTTTCTTATGAGTCTATTCTTTAAATTTCAACTGAAAACATATTTGTTAAACTTCAATTATATACAAAAATCCTGAACCAGACACAATTCCAACCCCACAGGAGTTGACATTCTCATGAGCAGCTGACAGATCAGTCAGTAAGCTCAAAACAGATAAAATAAATACTTAGAAGAGCTCCAACGTCTGTCTAGGTTTGATTTTGAACACAGCAATGATCCGCTAAGCATTCTGTTGCAAGTCTGCAGTGGAATGAAGAACGAGAAAGCCCACCTTCTCTGAGCAGCAAGGGAATCTAGAATGTACTACACAAACCAATGGCCTTTATGAACAAAGCTCACAAGAGAAGTTAGGAACTGCTGAGCCAGCATAAGACAAGATGTGCATTCATCACTACGAAAATGATTTTACCCTTCTAATGACTCCTACTTGCTACTGTGCACAATGGCAAAGCGAAATTGCTAAGATAATGATACTTTAAAACAAATATTTATTATTTTCAAATTACAGTCTAAGACTTGATCTTGACATTTATTCCCAATTGCCTAAAGCTAGCATTTAACAGGGATTCCTTCTTTACATTTAGAAAAACATTATTCTCAGACCATGGATATATTCTGAATTCCATCATTAAAATATTTAGCAGACAGAAAGAATAATGGGCTTATGCAATTGCAGAATAATAAGTGCATCTAATTAAACGGCAACATGAGCCTTGTGCACATGTGAGCTGTCTGCACAGACTCAGTGGATGGTTGAGTCTGCTGTGGAGGAGTGGCGGGAAGGCCAGGCCCCCAGCAGAGGACATCACATAGCATTGTTCCATCTGTGATTCCTTCATGTCCCTTACCAGGAGGTGAACAAGCTAGTTAATCAGTCCACACATGAGAACTTGTGTATTTCCTAAGGTGAAATGTGAGGAATTGCCACCCACATAGGACCACCTCGCGCAAGCTGGTCATGGGGCCTGTGGCCTGTGTGCACTGTCATCTCCTGGCCACGTTTAACTGCCTTCTTTCTAATGCTGGCCACTAGTTTTCTTACAGTAAGCAATAAACAAGTTAAAATATGAAGCTTTCCTTTTTCTCACACATGCAAAATCATGAAAGAGAAGAAGCCCATGATTTCATTTCAAACTGAACTCTTGTCAAGTGTTGTCAAGAAGGAGGTTCATGCTTGACTCCCTGGATCAGGTGAGACAGCATGAGATGTGGGATCTACATGCAAGGTGATGCACAGCTTCTCTGGAAATAACCTTAACAGTTTTAAGCCTTCCCACGTACAATCACAATGGAGCTACCCAGCATTTCTAAAACGTACTGAGAACCTCCATTGTGCTCAGCCTATGACTAGGTCTGTGATGACCCCATTGTACAATGAGAACCAGCGTTTACCAGAGGCTTCATCTTGGCCCAGACATCTCTGCAAGTGAAAGCCACAGAACTGGGTGTCAAATGCACTCTATTCACATCCTTGTTCAGTGTCATTGATCACCACATGTATACTTTAAGGAAATAGACCCAGACAGATTTCAGATGACATAGAACTCAATAATAAAGCAGTAACAAATTAAAATTTCTCTTCAAATGCAGGCAGTTGTAATTTTCCCTTAATAACATGTAGCAGAGGTTTCTATCTTTCTACCACCTGCAACTTTGCACAGGTCTATCTCCTTTTCCACTTGCTAAGGCAATAATGTATTTCTACATGCTTCTTTAATGTTTAATCTTTAGATCTCCTTAATTTGATAAATCTATTCATGTAGCATTATTAAGATGCCTAAGAAATTCAGTGCTTTTCAAAATGCCCTAAATTGTGGTTGGATTGAAAATAACCAGTGTTTCTCTAACTATTTTTTCTGAGTTCCAAGAGTACTGTGCATGAGTGTGGTGTGGAGAGGAAACTTCCAAGAACAGCCGGGGCAATGACAGGGGATCTCCCCCCTGACGCGTGGCCCTCTGTTCTGATTTGACACTCACGTTCTCTCTCTCCCTAACCTGGATGGAACTGATTTCCATAACCACAGCTCAGATCCTCATCTCACATTGTCTTTGAAAACAAGTGACTCTTTTTAGTGTTTGGATATGCCAGTTGTTTACCAGACCATATAAAATGAAAAAAAAAAATGTGGACAAACCAAATACATTAATTTTAAAACCAAGTCTGAAGCACTTTTTAATTGATTTCACATTTCACTTAATAATATCTTCTGAATGAAGAAACAAACACCTGAAAATCTATTAAAGTTCACAAGAGCTCAAAGGAAAGCCTACTTACTTGTTCAAACTCATTCTTCTGAAATTCTTCAAAACCAAAGATGTCCAGGATTCCAATATCCAGGGTCTGCAAGCTGGAAGAAAATAAGACACCAGAATAAATGGGCATCCTTAACACTCCTCCTTGACCCTCTGCTTGCTGCTACTTCAGGTCAGAAGACTCCAAACACAGCATGTCAGGGCCCACATGGGCTAAAAATAGGCAAATAGTTACTTAGCATCTGGGGAGTCTGAAGTTACCAAAGAGAGTGTCCGCTGAGGATGTGATGCCAACACAGACACGCTCATAAACACACACTACTTCCCGATTTTCAAAGGCAACAGTGTCTGGGTGGTGTGATATTTGCTTCTCTGCACCAGCCCCGTGTTGGTGTCTGGAGGCCTGACTTGCTTTCCTTGAGGGGCGGGAGCCTCTCTCTGGAGCTCTCCCTGCTGTCCTGTCTCTTCAGCCTCCACAGCAGACAGTCGAGAATAGCTCCATTATACAAGGCACAGAGCATCAGGCTCCTGGGTAGATCAAATTCCGCCACTTCAAAACTAACATGATCTTCAAAGAGGAAAGCATACAAGAGGAAAGACAGGAACACTTTGAAGGACAGTTTTTAAAAAATTAATCTTGTTGTTCAGGGTAAACTGTTATTCTTAGAATTCACGACAGCCTGGCCAGCTGTTTCAGACTTGAGCCACGTGGTAGGGAGGAAAGGACAAAGACAAACCTGCGTGAGTGACAGGCTGTGAACACTGTGACCCTAAGAGGGGCATGTGTGCTACAATAGGGGCAGGAGCCTGAGGTTGCTTCCTGTAAAAGGAGCCAGACCTTGAGGACATCTGCCCCCCACAGGGCCCCCACCACCTCTCCCACACATTGGCCACAGGGTCAGGGCCACCCCGTCTTGGCCTGAGCTGGGGGATGGCTATTTCATTACGTCAGAGTTCTTACAGCTTCCAGCCCCACTCTTTGCGCTGTGGCTGAATTTCCCTAATTTCTGTCTTTTCCAACCGCAGAACTGAATTGGCAACCAACTCTTGTTTTTGCCCCTGTATTTTGTTTTTAACAAACAGTACATAACCATAATACTTTAACGTCTGCAATGCATCACTTAAATGAGCTTTTTCTTCCCTTGAAGATGTAGAGTGATGATCCTATGCTTTTCTATTAGATTATTTGTTGTATATTGTGGAAAGATGAGATTCACAGGTACTAAGGAGAGCATTTTAAAGTCCCTCGCCCTAACTTCCTTGTCAAAGTATGGAAGGCAGTGAGAGACAGAGGAACCCTTCAGTGTGTGCCTCTGGTTGAGTTAGTTTTCTCCCCTTTGTTAAGATTCGTCCTAATCAGTCATACATGACAGCATGACAGCAGTATGCAACTGGACACATTGTACATAAATGGAGTATAACTTTGCATTCTTCTGGTTGTACATGACGTAGTCATATGTTGGGGGCTGTGCCATGCGGACGGCGCCAGAACGGCGCCTGATCACATCGGTAGTGAGGAGGTTAATTAACATAAGCACACTCAGGTGATTTATCACTGGCGGTATTCAGTTAAGTCCACTGCACAACGCGTGCACAGGTGTTCCCGAGCACCTGCTCGGGCCTGCTTGTTTTAACCCTTGCCTGATAGGGCAGCTGCTCCTCCCCTGATTGCAACTGGCATGGCCCCGCCCTCTGCCTCCTGGAGGGAATATAAGCGGCAGGAGGCGGGGGAGCGACAGTAAGGAGCAGCAGCAAGCAGAGAAAAGCGGCAAGCAGAAAGAGAAGCAGCGAGTAAGGGCAGCGACAAGCAGAGAGAAGAAGCAGCGCACCTTTAGTTCATAGGATGCAGGATGCACCTTTAAGAAGAAGCTGCAGAAGCCTAAGAAGAAATAGATCTCTGATAAGCATAGAAGCCTTTCTTTCTCTAAAACTTTCTAAGCAAAGTTTCTCTTCCTCTAACCTCTAAGCAAAGCATCTCTTCTTTTCAAAGTCTCTCTTCCTCTATAAATTAGTGAATATAGGAAAAGTTTATTTCCAGGCCCCTCCGATAAATACCCGCACAATTGTTGCTGCGGGCGGCTACAGTCATGTATGTATGTAGGGTAACAATGTCTATTCATTCTACTATCTGAAAGGAAAAATAACAAGGTAGCACATAATGTGCTCCAGGGAACTCACAGCAGCTTTCAGAATTAAATGTTAACACAAGAAGCCAGGAAAGGAACAAGAATACAAATGTGATCTATCAAACACTTTAGCAACTCTGGAAGTTTTTTGCAAGATAAATCACGCAAATTAGTTTCTGTTGGCGGGAGACATTATTTAAAAGGTGTGTCATTCATGATGAGACCTGTGGCTCTACCTGCACATCCATCTCTCACTTGCTATCCTCGTAATGAGCACCAGGAGATGTCGGGAATGAAGCTCACGTCGCATCAGCCACGGTGCCAGGATTCAGGGTGATTCTTTTGTTTTGGTTGTGTGTTCTCATTGTGCATGTGTGTGGGACATGGGTGTGTGTGAGTGTGTGTCTGTGTGCACACTTCCATGTTCCCTAATGAGCCCCATCATTTCTCGTACTGGGACACAGTGATGAAGTTTCTCAGGCTTTACAGTTATTCAGCCTTGGGTAGGAATCCTGGTTCAAATGCTTTCCGATAATTTTTGGCAAGTTACTTGAATTTTTGGAGCTGCAGTTTCTCGTGTGTAAAAATAAGATTGGCAAAATTTGTCCACCTAGATGGTGGCTACAATTAGAAGTGATAAAAATGAAATTCCAGGATAATAGCTGGTGTATATGTCTCTAGCAGATGCAAGTCACCTTAAAGAGAAAGTTGTTGCTGAAACTTCCTGTGTAAATACACGTGGTGGAATGCAAGGCACATCAATGTTTAGTAGGCATATTTAAAATGTCGATCTCATTAAAATTGCAAAGCAATATGATTATAAAAATTAGGGCAAAAAAGATTCCCCCTACACATTTTTTTTGAGTTTACAGTGATAAAACCTTCCTCAGAAACAACTTGGTTATTTAGTATAAAGTTTTGCAATATTGATATCATTTGAAACAATATTTTCACATGCAGGAACATATGCTAAGAAAATGATAAGAAATGCCAATAGAGCCATATGAACAAGGATGTTCATTGTTATCTTAATTACAGCAACAGCAGCACAAAGGAATAATAAATATCCCACACTAAAGACAATTAATTAAATAGCTGGCATCATGTGATAGATTAATTTAATGAAACTGTCAAGTGAACAGAAAGCAACAGATAAATTCTGTGCAAGGAATAATCCCAACTACATACCCAGAAGGCTAGAAAGAACTAGTGTAGCCTGAGAAGACAGGAAGGTGAGTTCCGTTTACTTCCTGTTGCTGTTCCACTCTTCCTACAAGGGAACACTTTGATTTTGATAAGCAGCTGGTATTCAATTGATCTCCACAAAGGTATTGTGAAAACATGGGAAATGTTCATGAACAACATTAAGCTAAATAAACTGAAACAAACGCATCCCTCTAGAACAGCAATAATTGGCCTGATCTCAACCCGATGAAAGGGATCCATCGTGCAGGAAGACCAAAGCTCAGGTTGGGGACAGGACGGCAGGCTGGCAGGGGGCTTCTTAGCTTTCTAAGTATTCAACACTGGGTGTTAAAATGATTTTACCCTTCACTTCATTCAGATGCTTTATTTAAAAGTACAGATGATGGAATACGTGTTGGGGCCACTCTCCATTTGTGGAGGAGGAGGACTTCAGTCACCCGCAGGGCAGGGAGGAAGGTAGAGCCCCTCCGTGGAGGGAAAGAGCTGCTTCTGCAATGACAGGGTCGCAGCAGGGGCCCCACTCCTCAGGAGACGATGGCTCCCAGCTGACCTAGGCAGCAGGCACACTGTAATTTTGGTGCATGGTTTTGATGGAACTTATGGAAAAGGCCATAGATCCCAGGGACACCAGGTCACTTCCTCCACACCTCCTCTTCTTGCAGGATGCCAGCATGGTGCCAATACCCACGGTGAGTCAGGTGGCCCCAGGCCTGGGTGGCCCAGTGAGTTAGGGCTCCAGACCCAGATGGACAGCAACGAAACGCGGCACACTGGGTTGAAAGGGGAACTCTCTTAAATGACTTTTTTTTTTTTTTCAGTTTTTGGATTCCAAATACATTTGGTTACAAAATAAAGATGTTTTTCAGAAGATAATAAGGAAGGAAAACACACTGTCCCACTGAAAAAGCGCGAGTTTAAAGCATTTGAAGGATGATTTTTGCGATCACTACAGGCAGCACACGTTCATTTTAAAAGTCCGTAGTGTCTCTTATGAGTGAACAAAATATGTGTCTGTGATCTCAGGAGCACGCTTGGCAGGAAGGTGACAGTAGGGTGCCTGTGCTGTGTGGCTCAGGCCCCCTCTGTGGCATCTCACTCCTTACGCTGGAGTTGAACTCAACACCCAGTGTCTGGCAGGGAGGAACAAAGAGGTTCTCTGGCCAATTCGGATTCAGCCATTCAAGCAAAGTTAAGGATCAACAGGTGAGCTGCTTTAGCTCAAGTTCTGCATTAGCCTGGTTCCCATAGCTTTCCAGGTGGTCAACAAATCTGTCTGACAGAATTGAGCTTCTAAATGAGATGCAATTCCTCTTCCATAGACAGCATACTCAATGGCAGCCCATCAGTCTGGCCTGGGTTTGATCTGACCTTCCATGTGTATAGGTAGTGAGGAGAGAGAACATTCTGAATTGAATAGAATGACTACATTAGCTCATGGGCTAACCCTTCATTTGAGTTGAGAAATCCCAGGATTGTCCTCAACTATCCCCAGGTGCTGAGATTCCCCAGAGTTGCCTGAGCATCTAGTCCTCTCAAGACAGGGCTTGATCCTGCTTGGTGCAAAGCCTTAGACCAAGTCGGTGGTGAAGCAGACTCACTACGGTGATCGTAATCCTGCAGTACCCCAGGCTGAGGAATAGGGTAGGAATGGAATATAAATGACTTGAGCAACCTCACTGTCCAGACTTACTGATCTTGGTGACAGTTGGGCTCACATAGAGGTTAGCATGAAATGTTCCTAGGGATGTGCAAAGTTGAGGCCAGGCACAAGTGGGCATGGCCGTCAGTGTGCTTTCTTATTCACTTAGCAGGGTTCGTAGTTTATTTGTTTTCTTAATTGGCAAAGTGCTTTCACCGTGGAGACCACCAGCCTAGCTGCTCAGCTCAGCTCAGCTCCAAGGGTTTTCTTAGCCTATGTGAGGGACCTGGGAGGGAAGAGCAGGACCCCACTTTGTGTACTCCTGGGGGGTCTCCCTTTTATTCTTTGGAGAAAAGATGAGGCCCACCCCTCTTGAAGACCATGCCAGCAAGCGTGGAAACAGCTCATGGCTGCTGACAGTGGAGCAGGGTGCCGGGAGAGGACTGAGGCGTCGGCGCCCTCTCTCCTCAAAGGTGCTGTGCAGCCGACTCCATTCCTAAGTCAGTCCTTCCTCACGCTCCCTGCCCTGGATGTGTGAGCTCGGAAGTCCCCAGGTGGGGATCCTGGGTGTGTGAGAGAGCCTGAGGTGAGGGTGAAAGCTAGAGCTAATGTCTTATTGAGCACTGCACACAAGCACTGCGACATGCGTTCTGCAACAGCTAACCTAACTTCACCCAGCAATTCCCCTAAAGGTATATGCGAGAATCACCTCCATCTTGCAGAGAGGAAGGTGAGCGAAGTGCCCAGCACAGGCCTCTGTGCTAGAGGAGTCCAGAGCTAAACCCGGATCATCAAACATCAGGTCCTGGAAGGCCCCTGGAGATGGCACAGCACAGCTTCCAACAGCGGGTCACACGCAGGTCTGATGCCACCTGGGGCAGAATGAGGAGGGACCAGCCCTTATCTATATTTAAAAATGGCCAGTTGGTCAAAAACTGTGGTATTAAGAGAGTAACATCATTTATGCTCTTCCTATCAGCAAAATTTACAACTCACAGCTTAGGAACATAAATATTTAATACTTTTAATGAACATATGTCCTTATTCATTAGAAGCTGTGTTTATAACAGTGATGTATATGTATGTTACCAAAAAAAAGTCTTTAGAAACAAGAATCATGTCACCCTACTACATAATTTAATTACTTTTAAAACCCATAAATAATATGTAATTTATGTTACTGCTTTCATTCCTAGTCTTAATCAACTGTCCTTCTAGTATAAAAGTAGACTATTCAGATAAACATAGCATCATTACTCCACCAATTATTGTGCAATTATTAAAAAAGATGGTAATAAAAAGTAGAAATGGATAAATAGTTATGATAGAGACACTGCCAGATACAGACTGAATGTATGGATATGGAACAACTAGACCCCTCCTCCATGGCTGCTGGTAGCTTAAATTTGAAATTTGGAATGTGGTTTGGCTTCATCTACTGAATTAAACACATAACTACTGAATGACCCAGAAATTCCTCTCTGGGCACATGTCCAAGAGAACAAGTACTATGTCCAAAAAAAGATATGCATGAGAACATGCAGAGATGCTGTATTCAAAATAAAAACTAGATACAACCCAAGTGCCCAACAAGAGTAGATTAAATAACTAAATACCAGTATGTAATGGAATGTTCCTACATATTTTTACAAAGAAAAATTACAAAGGAATAAAATAAGGATGCATTACTGCTGAATTCAACATTCTGAAAGCATTTCATATATAACATTGAGCCAATGCCACCCATCCAACCAAAGTATGAAGGAGCCTCTGAGGTGGCGCAACTGTACACCTCAGTTTGAGGCTGGAGGTCACAAGGTCCGTGTAGACGTTCTGGGACTATACATGTAACCTGTGCACTTGAGCCAGGCTACACCTGAATAAAATGGCAAAGAGCTTCCTGCTCACTTAAACCACAACTATGCTTAGGACAGAGATTGCTGTTTGATTAACAGTCAAATATCTGTTAAGCAAGAGGCACTAAGATGTGTATTTATTTTGGCACTGCCAAGTCAAACATGACTTTGGGGAGGCAAACCTTATTAAGAGAGACCCTGGCCTCTGCAAGAGACTCAGCACCATTGATGAACAGAAAGTTATCAGTGGGTAAGGACATGGCAAACAAGAGGGTGGCATGGCCCAGAGCTTGCAGGAGAGAGGACGCATGTTCCGGAGACGCTGGTCATAGGTACAGAGGCACTGAGCCCAGGGTGTCTGCATTTGTGCTTAAGATTCATATCTGCCCTCCTCCCTGTGTCTCCAGGCACCTTGGCAAGTCCCCACTGCTCCTTGAAAGCAGAGTTCCATTTCTTGGGGTTGCCTCCAGAGCGGACTACTCCTCCACCAGAGGGAAAGAGAAGTCCCCTGTGCTCCGGAGTCAACTGGGAGACAGCCTCAACAGGAGGGCGCTCCTTGTGGCCGACACCTCTTATAACAGTGCACAGCAGCCCAGGGGGCACAGGGCAGCGAGCCTTTGGGAACAAAACAGCAGCGACAGTTGAGTCTCACAGACAGGCGCCAGCTGTCAGCTTGGCCTTGCTGTCAGGCAGTGCCGCCCCATTAGTCTGTGTGCTGTGCAGCTGGCAGGGCTACGCCTACACTTCTACCCAGGGTCCTGCATCACTGGGTCCCACTATCCTTTGTAAAATTGCAAATTTTACACACGCACACACATACACACAGTCTAAGAGATGATGCAGGAATTCAGGGCTTACTCGTCAGGGAAACATGAATTTCAGTCAAATCTGGGAAGCCTCCTTCCCTTTCCTGATGTGTCACCTTGGAGCTGACTGGGTAGCGCTCAGCAGTGGGATCTGAGGCTTAGAGTCAGGTCCCTGTGATGTCTAGGAGATCCGTGCAGGAGATTCATACACATCACAATAGGGCACGGGCTGAGACGGGAGCAAACTCCAAAGTACCCTCGTGATCAGGCTTGGCTTTTTGTCAACCAGAGATGCACAGAGAAGATGGCGAGTCACAGAAGATGGTCCAGGACACGCAGGAAAGGCTCAGGACCAAACAGAGGGAAACTCAGAGGACTGGGTCTGGTTGGTGGCCAGTGACTCAGGAAGACAGGCAGGGCGGGCCCCCAGCAATGCTGTGTGAGTTCTGGGGTGGGGTGGGAGATGCACCATGCCATCTGAAGAGGTGTGAATGCCCCAAGGACAGAGGGATTCCCTGCGTGTGAACGCCCTGGGTGAGTGGTGGACAGGCACAGCAAGCTCATGCTCCTTGGGGAGGACAGCCAGCCACGGCAAGTCTGTGAGGACAGAGGCCGCGAGGTGGGCAGGGAGGCGGACTCCTTGGGCGTGCTCCACTTCTTGTGCTCTTGCCCTTGTGCAGGCTGAGCTCCTGAGTGGGGGAGCTCACCAGGACATGGTTACGAGGACTTCGGCAGCCTTCGAAGTCCACCTGCTCATGGTGGCGCTCGCAGGTCTGCTGAGACTCAGGTACCCACAGATTCCGTGCATAACTTGCCTGGGAGGAGGCAGTTGGGAGCTCACCCACGTGGCCTAGAGTGGTGAGGCTGCATTTGCAGAGGGGAGGTTTGGGGGCACAGTATCGTGAAGACAGAGTGCTGGCAGAGTGGGAACGACAGGTAGCTGCATTCAGGGGTCCTTTAGGCAAAGTCTCAGGACAGCCAGCGAATCCCAGTGGAGGAAACCTGCCTGGGCCCCTTACTCCTCCTTTGTCCTTTCCTGATGTTAGATCAGTTCAGTGGGACGGCCACGGTGAGAGAGGACAAAGAGCATGAAATAACTGCTTTGCACATTGAGGGAGAAGCCCATGGACAGCTCCTCACTGTCGGATCTCTCTACTAGAAAGCACGGTGACATCTCAGTATGCCCGTCACTGCTCGCCCTGGAGCTGGGGCATGAATCTGTCCTCAGTTTCACTCAAACAACATGGCAGCAATGGGCTGACAGGTCACCCTTCATGCCAGGACCTCCAAGTGGCTTGCATGTTCCATGTGCAGAAGTCACAGGTCTAGAAGGGCATATGATACTTGGGCCCAGGGCCCCTGGGTCTTTTTAAAGGGGACACTGTAGTTCCTCAAGTGTCCTTAGATTGTTGGCCAATTTCATCCACCTGTGCTGTACCTCGAGAGCAAAGCTGCTCCGGGCACTGGGTTTGGGGCTGCCCAGGGGAAAGCAGAACTCTTTCAGGATGGGAGGAAGCCCCGCCTCGAATTGTTAGATTTGTTTATGAGCATGGCAAACCAACATGCCGCAGGACAGCCCCTGGGCAACACTGTCCTAACGGCAACTTTCCTGTTCTCTTGTGATTCTGATGTGAGGCTGGGATGGAGAAACACATGGGGGGAGGGGGAGGAGGTGGGGGAAGAGCAGGGAGGAGGAGGAGGAGGCCCAGAGAGGAAGGAGAGAACAGGAGCGCTAATCATGAAATAATTGGCATTTGTTTCTAGAAAAATGATATTCAGGCCATATTTCAAGTCCATTAGATAATTATGACTTACTTGATGGTTCGGCGTAGACTTTAGTCTTGAGCTAACACATATTTTCAACAAAAAAATCCCAAATTATTGGCAGTTTGGAGAATATCACTGGAACAGGTGGATTTTTAATAAAAATTGGGAAAAAAAAAAAAAAAAAAGCGTGACATGCAATTACTGCAACTTCATCTACTCCAGTCCTAAACCTGCCTGTGGCCCGGGCGTTGTGAACTACTGACTTGGTCTGATTGATCCAAAACGTGTTTCAAAAGCATCAGCTATTTGGAAATGCCTGACATTTTCAGACTTGGTCTGACTGGGAATTATAAACTCACAGGTCTTGAAATCAAAATGAAGCCAGAGAGACACGCCGGTTAAGCTCCCCGTGCAGGCAGATGGGGCGCGACATGCACAGTTTCAGGGACCAAGAGAATTAAGATTCTCAAGACATAAATGTTTTACTAAAGATTTCATTAATGTTAAGTGGTAGGCTCAGAATAGGAAACCAGATCTTTTGCTTGCCGCTATCCTTCAAAACATTAAAACCCAGCGAAGGGATAAAACTACACTCAGAAGCTACTGACCCTGTAATCAGACGTGCTCGTAAGCGCACCACGTCGGGACCCTGTGTCCCTCTCAGCATGAGCCTTGGCCACACAGCCTGCTGCTCAGCTCCCCTCTGTCCCGCTTCCCTGAACAGGGTTCTTTTTGCCTTGGGATGGTTCTCTTCTAACCCAAACCCTCCCTTCATATTTCTACTGGATATTAAAAATAAATTGTATTGCTTACATTGAAGGTACAGGATCTGATCTGATATGTGTAACAGATGAACTCCTCCCTCTCCTCGTGTACATACCCCTTCCCTGGGGCAGGCACGGCTATGATCTACTCTCGTAGAAAGGCATCCTGAACACAGCACCCTGTTGGCTGCTATGCGCTGCCTGGGCTTCAGGCTTTCCACCCACTCACCCTGCCTGTGCTTCTTTGTATCCTCCGATCAGCAGCTCCCTGTCCCATTTCCTGCCCCCCATGAGATGAGGTTCTAGCTACTACACATTTTCAAGTGGAAAATTGAATCTTTTCGATTTTCAATTTCAAAGATCTGTGGATCTTTGCAATTTAATATAAGTACTTAAAAACAAAAGTCTTGAGATCCAAGATGGCGGACTAGAGGGGGACTGCATCTCCCATCGCTCCAGAACTCAGGATTCAAGAAGGAGAGGTAGTGAGAGACTCGGACCAACATAGAGCCACGGGTGAGTCTCTCTCACCAGGTGAAGCTCTGCCTGGGAGGCAGGCCCGGACAGTGGGCAGCTTCTCGGAGCAGGGCAGGGCAGCGAGAGTCTTCCCCAAGCAGCCTGGCTCCCTCTGGCGGCAGGCCTGGTCCACAGCCAGCTCCTAGGAGCAGGCCCACCCAGTGAGAGAATTGCCATGCAGAACCAGCCCCAAGCCCTGGACCCTGTAACAGGCTAGGGGCAGCTTTCTTCAGAAGCACTGCATTATCAACTTCCTCCAAGACTCCAGGCTAATGAAGGCTGGGAGGTGATATACTGGAAATCTACAGGAACACTATAAGTCAATAGAGGAAATCTGCAATATCTCAGAGTCCCACTGACATCTGACCAATATGAGAAAACAAGGGAAGAAAATGTCCCAAACAAACCTAGATGCTATATCAATAAAACCCAATGACAGCACAGCAGAAGAAATGTCAGAAAGGGGAGTTCAGAATGTACATAATTAAAACAATCAGGGAAGCAAACAAGGAGATGAAAGAGCAAATGCAGGCATTGAAGGAAGAGATGAAAGAGCAAATGCAGGCATTAAATGATCACACCAATCAACAGTTAAAAGAGCAAATACAGGAAGCAAAAGATCATTTCAATAAAGAGTTAGAGATACTGAAAAAAAAAAAAAACAGAAATCCTTGAAATGAAGGAAATAATAAACCAAGTTAAAAACTCCATAGAAAGCATAACCAATAGGATAGAACACCTGGAAGATAGAACCTCAGACACTGAAGACAAAATATTTAATCTTGAAAACAAAATTGACCAAACAGAGAAGATGGTAAGAAATCATGAACAGAATCTACAAGAATTATGGGATATCATGAAAAGGCCAAATTTAAGAATTATTGGGATTGAGGAAGGCTTAGAGAAACAAACCACAGGAATGAACCATCTATTCAATGAAATAATATCAGAAAATTTCCCAAATCTGAAGAATGAAATGGAAAACCAGGTACAAGAGGCTTATAGGACTCCAAATATACAAAATTACAACAGACCCACACCAAGGCACATTATTATGAAAATACCTAACATACAAAATAAAGGCAGAATTTTAAAGGCTGTGAGAGAAAAGAATCAAATTACATTCAGGGGGAAACCAATAAGAATATCAGCAGATTTTTCAATCCAGACCCTAAAAGCTAGAAGGGCCTGGAACAACATCTATGAAGCCTTGAAAGAAAATGGATGCCAACTAAGAATCTATACCCAGCAAAACTTACTTTCAGATTTGATGACGAAATAAAACCTTTCCATGATAAACAAAAGCTAAAACAATTTACAAAAAGAAAGCTGGCATTACAGAACATTCTCAGTGAAATATTCCATGAGGAAGAGATGAAAAACAACGATGCAAATCAGCAACAGGAGGAACTAGCCTAAAGGAATAGCCAAATAAAGGAGAAACCAAATCATGTCAAAAAACAAAAATGAGTCAAATGACCGGGAATACAAATCATATCACAATAATAACCCTGAATGTTAATGGCATGAATTCATCAATCAAAAGACATAGACTGGCAGATTGGATTAAAAAGAAAAATCCAACAATATGCTGCCTATAAGAGACTCATCTCATAGAAAGAGATACCCACAGACTAAAGGTGAAAGGAAGGGAAAAAACATACCATGCACACGGACACAGAAAAAAAGGTGGAATATCCATCCTCATTTTAAAAGATAATGTGGACTTCAAGCCAAAACTAGTCAGAAGGGATAAAGAAGGACATTACATACTGCTTAAGGGAAACATAAATCAGCAAGATGTAACAATAGATAGATCTTCCAAACAAAAAATTGAATAAAGAAACCATAGATCTCAATAACACAATCAACAATTTAGACTTAATGGACATATATAGAATATACCATCCAAAAAAGAACGAATACACTTTCTTCTCAGCAGCACATGGATCCTTCTCTAAAATAGACCATATTTTATGCCACAAAGCTACTGTTAGCAAATACAAGAAGATAGAGATACTACCATGTATTCTATCAGATCATAATGGATTGAAATTAGAAATAAATGACAGAATAAAAAACAGAAACTTCTCCAATACCTGGAGATTAAATAATACGCTATTATATGATGAATGGATAACAGAAGACATCAGGAGGGAAATAAAAAAATTCTTAGAAGTAAATGAGAATAAAGACACATCATATCAAAATCTCTGGAACACTTTGAAAGCAGTAACTTAGAGGAAGTTTATTTCATGGAGCGCATTCAACAAAAGAAGAAAAAATCAACGACTTAACACTACAGCTCAAAGCCCTAGAAAAAGAAGAGCAGACCAACACCAAATGTAGTAGAAGACAGGAAATAGTTAAAATCAGAGCTGAAATCAATGAAATTGAAACAAAAGAAACAATCGAAAAAATTAACAAAATAAAGAGTTGATTCTTTGAAAAAATAAACAAAATTAATAAACACTTAGCCACACTAACAAAGAGAAAGAGAGAGAAAACTCAGATTACTAAAATTTGGAACGAACAAGGAAATATCACTACAGACACGAGTGAAATACAAAACATAATTAGAAGCTATTTTGAAAATCTACACTCCAACAAAACAGAAAACCTCCAAAACACCAACAAGTTTCTAGAGACATATGAATTACCTAAACTGAACGAGGAGGACATACACAACTTAAATAAATTAATTTCAAGCAATGAAATAGTAGAGGTCATCAAAAGCCTACCAACAAAGAAAAGCCCGGGACCAGATGGGTTCTCAGCCGAGTTCTACAAAACCTTTAAAGAAGAGCTCATTCCAATACTCATCAAAGTATTCCATGAAATAGAAGAGGAGGGAACCCTCCCAAACTCATTCTATGAAGCCAATATCACCCTGAAACCTAAACCAGACAGAGACACATCGAGGAAAGAAAATTTCAGACCAATATCCTTAATGAACATCGTTGCAAAAATTCTCAACAAAATTTTAGCAAATTGCATACAAAAATATATTAAAAAGATAGTGCACCATGATCAAGTGGGTTTTATCCCAGGGATGCAAGGTTGGTTCAACATCCAGAAATCAATAAATGTCATTCACCATATCAACAGACTAAAAGTTAAGAATCACATGATTATTTGGATAGATGCAGAAAAAGTATTTGATAAAATACAGCACCCCTTCATGGTCAAAACACTAGAAAAAATAGGGATAGTGAGAACATTCCTTAACATTGTAAAGGCCATCTATGCTAAGCTCATGGCCAATATCATTCTAAATGGTGAAAAACTAAACACATTCCCCCTAAAAACTGGAACAAGGCTGGAATGCCCTCTTTCACTACTTCAATTCAACATTGTCCTTGAAACTCTAGCCAGAGCAATTAGACAGACCAAAGAAATTAAAGGGATACAAATAGGAAAAGAAGAACTCAAACTATCCCTGTTCGCTGATGACATGATTATATATTTAGAGGAACCCAGAAATTCCACCAGAAAACTTTTAGAACTCGTAAGTGAATTCAGTAAAGTAGCAGGTTATAAGATCAATGCTCATAAATTCAATGCGTTTTTATACATAAGTGATGAAGCTTCAGAAAGAGAAATTAGGAAAACTACACCATTCACAATAGCCTCGAAAAAAATAAAATACTTGGGAATCAATCTAATAAAAGAGGTGAAAGACCTCTACAATGAGAACTAGAGAACACTAAAGAAAGAAATTAAAGAAAATCTTAGAAGATGGAAAGATCTCCCATGTTCTTGGATAGGCAGAATTAATATTGTCAAAATGGCCATACTACCTAAAGTGCTATACAGATTCAATGCAATTCCAATTAAAATCACAATGATGTACCTTACAGAAATAGAGCAAGCAATCATGAAATTCATCTGGAAGAATAAGAAACCCAGAATAGCTAAAGCAATCCTCAGCAGAAAGAGCGAAGCAGGGGGTATCGCAATACCAGATCTTCAAATCTACTACAAAGCAATAGTAACAAAAACGGCATGGTATTGGTACCAAAATAGACAGGTAGATCAATGGTACAGAATAGAGGACATGGACACAAACCCAAATAAATACAATTTTCTCATACTAGACCAAAGGGCCAAAAATATGCAATGGAGAAAAGATAGCCTCTTCAACAAATGGTGCTGGGAAAACTGGTAAACCATATGCAATAGAATGAAATTAAACCCCTATCTCTCACCCTGCACAAAACTCAACTCAAAATGGATCAAGGACCTCAGAATCAGACCAGAGACCCTTCATCATATAGAAGAAAAAGTAGGTCCAAATCTTCAACATGTCGGCTTAGGATCAGATTTCCTTATCAGGACTCCCATAGCACAAGAAATAAAAGCAAGAATCAATAACTGGGACAGATTCAAACTAAAAAGCTTTCTCTCAGCAAAGGAAACTATCAGTAATGTGAAGAGAGAGCCTACAGAGTGGGAGAATATCTTTGCCTCTCATACTTCAGATAGAGCACTAATTTCCAGAATCTATAAAGAACTCAAAAAACTCTACACCAAGAATACAAATAACCCAATCAACAAATGGGCTAAGGAAATGAACAGACACTTCACAGAAGAAGATCTATAAGCAATCAACAGATATATGAAAAAATCTTCACCATCTCTAGTAATAAGAGAAATGCAAATCAAAACTACCCTAAGATTTCCTCTCACCCCAATTAGAATGGCGATTATCAAGAACACAAGCAACAATAGGTGTTGGCGAGGATGTGGGGAAAAAGGTACACTCATCCATTGCTGGTGTGGTTGCAAATTAGTGTAGCCACTCTGGAAAGCAGTGTGGAGATTCCTCAGAAAGCTTGGAATGGAACCACCATTTGACCCAGCTATCCCACTCCTGGCCTATACCCAAAGGACTTAAAATCAGCATACTACAGAGATACAGCCACATCAATGTTCATAGCTGCTCAATTCACAATAGCCAGATTGTGGAACCAACCTAGATGCCCTTCAGTTGATGAGTGGATAAAGAAACTGTGGCATATATATACAATGGAATATTACTCAGCTATAAAGAATGATGAAATTATGGCATTTGCAGGCAAATGGATGAAATTAGAGAATATCATGCTAAGTAAGATAAGCCAATCTCAAAAAACCAAAGGACGAATGATCTCGCTGATAAGCGGATGATGACACATAATGGGGGGTGGGAGCGGTTAGTGTGTTAGGGTTAGGGTTAGCGTTAGGGTTAGGGAGGGGGGCAAGAATGGAGGAAGGAAGGACTGTATAGAGGTAAAAGAGGGGTGGGAGGGGTGGGGGGAAGGGAAAAATAACAAAATGAATCAAACAACATTACCCTATGTAAATTTATGATTACACAAATGGTATGCCTTACTCCATGTACAAACAGAGAAACAACATGTATCCCATTTGTTTACAATTAAAAAAAAAAGAAAAAGTCTTGATTATCCAATGGTCCGAGAAGGTCACCTCAGAATTTCTCCAATCAATTGTGAGATGGAGAACTGTCTTTTTTTTTTTTTTTGCAGGGCTGGAGATTGAACCCAGGGCCTTGTGCTTTTAAGGCAAGCACTCTACCAACTGAGCTATGTCCCCAGATCCTTTTTTTTATTTTATTTTTTACTTGTAGAGGGACACAATGCCTTTATTTTATTTATTTATTTTTATGTGGGGCTGAGGATCGAACCCAGTGCCTCACACATGCTAGGTGGGCACATTACCACGAGCCAAACCCCAGCCCGAGAACTGTCTTTTCAATACTGGCCTTCAAACATAAATGCAGGGCTGGAACTTGGTGGTTCCACAGAGCAGCTGCAAGGAGCTATGGATCAGAGAGTCCGGTAGCAAAGTGGGTGTGGTTGGACAACCAAGCACCCTAAGACTCAGACCCCCCAAACAGTGACATGGACATCTGTTCATGTGTCATTGGGGCAGCCCCATAGGCATCCACAAGTCTAGGGGGCTGTGGCCACCGCCTCCCAGCTGGCCAGCTCCTGGCTGGAGCAGCTCAGGCCTAGGTCTCTCCCATCCTCCAACGGGCCAGCTGAGGCTCCTGGGCCCGGTCTTGGCACATCAGGAGGCCAGCTCTGATTAAAGGGAGAGGTAGCAAACTAAACCTCTGCAGGTGGGAGGCATCAAAGTCGCATGGGGGGGCACTATGTAGAGAATAGTTCAGAAGTGCGACCATTCATTCCAATCTAGCACGACTCCTCTCCAAAAGCAGCTTTTAAGCGAGGCTTTGCTCCAGTCACTTATCAGAGCATTCACCATTCCAGTAAACATGGACTGAGCACCAGCTTTGCAAAGCCCAGACATAAAAGAAGGGAGAACAGCCTTGCCCTCAGGGCCTTGTCAAGTTCACAGATAACTAACTTTAATGATAATGGGCAAATGATCTAAAAGACATTTCTCAAAAGAAGCAATAAACATGAGCAAAAGACATATGACAACGTGGTCAATATCCTTAGCAATCAGGGAAGTGCAGATCAAGATCTCATTGCAGTCCAGTCGGAATGGCGATCAAGAATACAAATACTAACCTGGTGAGGCTGTGGGGGATGTGTTCACACATGACTGGTGGGACTGCAAATTGTACAAGCACTTTGAAAAGCAGTATGAAGATTCCTCAAGATACCAGTAGTGGAATCACCGTATGACCCAGCTACCCCACTCCTTAGTATTTACTTAAAATAACTAAATTCATTTTATTACAGTGATACACGCATCCCAAAGTTGACAGCACAATTCACAATTGCCAAGCTATGGCACCAGCCAAGGTGCCCGTCAACAGATGAAATGATAAAGAAAATGGGGTACATATACAGAACAAGTTTCACTCACCACCGAAGAGGGTGAAAGTGTGCATTTGCTGGTAAAGAATGGAACTGGAGAACACCCCGCTAAATGAAATAAGGCAGACTAAGAAAATCAAGAATTGAATGTTTTCTCTCACATGTGCAAGCCAGAGAGGAAAGAAAAATAAAGGAATGAAGAAGGAATCTCACAACAATAGAAGGAAAACCAACAGTGAAGAGGAAGACCATTGAGGGGGGAAAGAGGGGCTGGCATGGGACAGTACTGGGTGACCAAACCTTCCATGTTATGCCTCGTCTGTGTATGGATATACTACAGTGAATCATATGGGTGTATAATATATAATTATAATATTCTAATTGGACTAATAATAGAAGGGAGAACAGTGGAGCAGAGCAAGCAGCAGATGGGGACGAAGAGAGGAGGGAGGAAGGATATGGGGACAGTCAGCGATCAAAGTATGTTATGCACATGTAGGAACATAGCATAACATGGGATACACACGATGTAGGGACACGTCATAACACAGGGACACGTCATGACGCAGGATGTGTCATAAAGCAGGGATATGGCAGGACATAGGATGTGGCATGATGCAGGGATAGGGCATAAGGCAGGGACATAGCACAATGCAGGATTCGGCATGATATAGGGCGTGGATGATGTACGATGTGGCGTGATGCAGCCTGTGCCAGATGTAGGACAGAACATAATGAATCAAATTATTGTGCATAATTATAAAGCACCGATAAAATTTTCATTGGAAATAAGGAGATTACCTGTATTTCAAAGGGTTGATTAAAAATCATTTTAACTTTAAAACTAAGTTCCTTTCCTCACTTTCCTGAAGAAAAATTTCAGGTTTTTAAAGTTAGGCACATGGGGTTCACACCCCTAATCCATCACGTGCTTGCTGTGAAACCCAGACCACTTACTTAACCTCTCTGAGGTTCTTCATGTGAAGAAGGGAGAGAATAGCACTGACCTTGTGGCCCATGCAACACTGTCACCCTTGCTCAGACCTGCTCACCTATGGGGACAATCGACAATCGAGAGCCAAAAAGCTGTGCCTTTGCCACAGGTCACGTGGGCACAGACGGACAGCGGGTGAGGAGGATGTGCTTTAACAGGACGCTGTGAGAGAGGTGAGAGACTGCGAACCTCCCTCGGCTGCACACTCGTCCGCCTCCATGAGGAAGCGAGATGCGAAGGATGCTCCTGCAGCAGCACAGACAGCTCTCCCGGCGGCTTTCCCAGGGACAGCGCCTCCTGGGACTCTGCTGGCCCCTGAGCGCCTCTGCAGCATCACTCTTCCAGCAGGACGGCCACTGGGCAGTGACGGGCACAGCGGGCGATCACCGTGGGCCCCCTGCCAGGCAGTACAAGGCACTTGCTGGGAAGGCCAGATGCGTGCCCTCGGGGCTGGGAGCGGGGCGGGCCCACGTGGCACGTGGATTCCAGCCTTTGTAAAAACGCACAGGCTCAGTCTCTGCATAAGAGCGAGGCTCCAGAAAGAGCTGGAGGAGGAGAACAGAGGGGGTCACCAGCCGCTATGTCACCGAATTTCTTAGACATTGTGTGACGCTCTTTGACTCCCAAACAATCTTTGCAAAGACCCTAACAGTCACAATCAAAAAGAAAAAACCCTGTTTGGTAACAGAAATGTCACATCCTCATGGATCTGAGGAGCCTGTCTCCTCCCTCTCTCTTCGGAACATGTACTCAAGGTGAGAAAACACAGCTCCTTCTGGTTCAATAAACTGCACGGTTCTTGAAACAATTTTTCACAAATATTATGATTAAATTTCAAATTCAATCATGATTTTGTCCATAATGTATGGTGATTTTATAAGAGCAGCATAATTTAACTGCTATTTTCCATTTATTGTCTAGTTTTTTTTAAATTTTTAAATATTGTGTAAGATACTTTGGTAAAACCACAGTCTTTTCTATTCATTTGGATTCTTCTATTTCAAAATAAAAATGGCCTCACAAAATAATGAAAAATAAATGCACAGTTGCAGAGAAAAGGTTTTTAGCTCTTCAGGAAATCGTTACACATATGAGTGTTTTGGTAAGGAAATGGAGCAGAAGGAGAATTATTTAGAAAGCAGGTTTTGTCTCAGATATTTGCTAAATTGCGAGGGTTCAGTTGTCATGGCAATGAGCAGCACAGTTTAAGTAAGTCCACACAGAAATAGAAGTCACTCATCCTGTATTTGTAAGAATCAAAAAAGTCCCATTATTTAATGGTAAAATTCCCTGAGTTTGGATGAAGGAGGGGAAACATGGAGTGTCAGATGTACTGATCTGACAAACTGCTTGTTGTTTATTTCTGAAGCAACTTAAGACAACATATTTAGATCCAAACAGAAAGGAAACAATACATGTGGAAGTCCTGGAGTAATCCAAGAGGCACGCAGGGCCCTTTGCAGCTCAGGCTGGAGAGAACCATTGGAAAGCTCAGCTAGACACTCAGCTCCAGGGTTCCGAAGACGGAAGAGCAAAATTAACAAAAGACATCAGAGAGGTCATGATAGAGCTGTAGAAATGAGTGAAACAAAATAACGTAAACATGAAAAATGACAACAGAACAAAAAGCTGACTTTTGAAAAAAAAATTTACAGGCAAGTTTTGTGTTAGACTTAATGATATTGGGCAATATGCAGGGATGCAGAAGTTGTCAAACTACGATTATAATAATATCAATTGAAACAGCATTAAAAAGCTATGATCAAGATAATCAAGTTTAAAATCTCTGATTCAAAAAAGAAAGAAAGCAGTCTGATTACATTCAATCCCCTTTCCAACTCCTAGAAGATTTTTGAGAGATTTCACCAGATATTAAAGGATATGTTATATTTATTTTAGTACAAATTATTTTAGAGGAAGAACAATAAAGTTGTCCCATTTCCTCTAATATAAATATGAAAGCAAGGAATCATATAAGAAAAAAATAGAATTTCATCTCACTAATGAAAATAAATGCAAACTAGAATCTAGTATATTATGACCAAATAGGGTCTACACTATAAATGAAGAACAAACTCACATCGCAAAGTACATCAACGCAATCTGCCATACAAGCAAGGAAAAGGAGAAAATTGCTATGATCTTTTTAATAGGTAAAGAAAAACACTGGATGAAACTTAGCATCCATTTAAAAGAGTGTTTTGGCAAGGAAATGGAGCAGAAGGAGAATTATTTAGAAAGTGGGTTTGGTCTCAGTTGCTAAATCTCTTTTGCGACTCTAAGTAGATACATTGTCAGCGGCAAATCTTCAGAAGTGTTGCCATTCATTTGGGAACAAGACATCACAAATGTTCTACATTGCACCGGTGGTGCTAGCCAATGCAATAAAAGAAGAAGAAACAGGATACGCAGGAGAAAAAAAAAAGATACCTGTGACCACGTACATTACAAAATAGTAAGACATGCCACAGAAAAATTATTAGAACTAATAAGGAAAGTCAGCAGGATTTCTAGAGACAAGACTAACAAAGGAAACTCAAGATTCATTATCACAATAAACAAATTAAAATGTAATAGAAAATTGGTATTCATCATAGCAATACAAACTACTAAGTACCTAGAAAAAGAACTCAAATAAAGATGTGCAATAAACTGACAGAAAATAATTATGAACGTTATTAAAAACAAAAAATATAACAAATGAAATATAGATCGTATTTGTGGAAGAAAAGAATCAGCAGCCTAAAAGGGACAATTTCCCCCATATTAATAAATAAATGTGTTTCCAGTCAATATCCCAAAAGAATTTTTCATAAGTAGTTAAAGTGATTATAAAATTCAAATATAAAAATGAAGATCCAGGGAAAACCAAAACAAATAAGAAAAATAACTTATTAAAAGAACTAGGTCATTAAAACAATACATCATTGATACAGTTAGATTAAAAATCAGGATGGGAGTGTGCACACATTGCTAAGCAACAGCGAGGAGGCACTGAACATCTGGCTAAAAATGCAGGATCCTATGAAGTCCTCACGTGTGCCATTCCTCACGTTCCTGATGTGTGGAAAATCTGAAGGCTTTTGGGGAACGTAAGATGACCCTCGGGCAGGAAAAGAAGGTCCACAATGAGGCCCTGGGGTCCAACCACTGTGGGCGGCTGTAAAACCTGTGCACACGGCACCACTGTGCACGCAGCACCAGGGCTCTCCCCAAAGTACGCGACTTTCCTCCTCATCAGAGAAATGCAGGTTGATGCTCTCCCTGCACTTCTGCCACTAAGTATGTGCCCTGGGGAAAATCCTCAGTGGGTGCTTCCAAAGACATGTGCGAGCACAAGACACTGGTTACCTGAGAGACAGGTCAGAGGAGACTTATGTGTGCCTCAGCAGGTGACAAGAGCGTGGCCTCCTTGTCCCTGGGAACTGAGGCAGCGAGGAAAGAGAATGAACGAGTTCTGGAAGTAACCATGTAGTTAAACCTCAAAAACTGCGTGGGGTTGGAAAAGGGAGGCACAGACCATATACTCTGTGCTAGCGTTTCTAGACTTCTTTAAAGATTCACGGGGTGTTACACTTGTTATGGAAAATCCATAGCTAGAGAAATAAGGAAAAAAGAAAAAGCAAATTGTGGAAGATTTTCAAAATGAATTACACTGTTGTCTCCGGGGAGGGGAAGCCAGGAGGAGATGAAGTAGCAAGACAGAGGCAACTCCACTTGTAGTTCTGAGTCCCCGCTTCTTTCAGCTTAATAAAAACCAGAGCCAAAGTTATGACGGGTGAACAGTGCTACTTCCAGGTAGTAGGTAGATGGGTTCCTGCTATATCACTTTGTACTCGTCTTGATAATTAAAGCTTTTCCAAAAAGAATAAAAGACGACATATAATAAAGCTATTATACATTAAATGGGAAAAACTGTATAAGTCCATTTTCATTTTCTCACAAATGTACAGCAGGTGTTGTATTATTTTTATGAGGCATTTGAAAATTAATAAAATAAACCCCTTTATTAAGAGTTAAATACTTTCATTATAATTAATAAGGCAATAATCAAATTTTTTTTTACCAACAATTACTTATGAGCTGATTTCTAGATTCTTTTCTTTCTAGATATTTGATTTCTAGATATCTTTTTGATAATTCCCATTGGAAAGTTTAAGCCTCTGTAATCATTTCAATAAAGTACTGTACAGGAGGAAGTTGAAGCTGGTATGTAAATTAAAACATTAACCAGATTAAACATTTCAACCAGATTCATTCATACGCAGCTGAATGAAAGTTTCACCCTGTCTCCAGGTTTTGTATTTGTAAAACAAGGGTAGATGCTGGTCCTGTCCTTTTCTGAACTTCTAAATATTAGATCAAATGAGAGAGAGAAAGAGAGAGAGAGAGATAGAGATAGAGATAGAGATAGAGAGAGAGAGATTTCACTTAGGATTCTCCAGTGCTGTTAAATATATCACAAGGTTAGGTGTTTTCCTGGGGAAATTAACCTTCAATTTTGTTATCAAAATAGCAGTAAAAAAGCATGCACTTTGGACATTTCTTTCTCCTGCTTTTGATCCCCTGGTCCTCTTTGTGGGTCAAGTCTTAACTCTCTCTCCTGCATTCTGGAAATCTGAGGGGCTGCAAGGGCTCCCGTGTGTGTTTCCGGAGTCCAAAAGGAGAAGTTTGTGGTCTGGCAAAAACACATCAATCAATGTCACCATTGCTGTGCTCTGCAGTGCTCACCGGGCCCTGGTCCACCCCACAGTGTGCTCAGTCAGCACAGCTCAGGGAGGAGGCATGGACGCTGGTCCACAGAGCAGAGAACATCTGAACCTGTCCTGGGGATGCTGGTGCCAGCCCCTTCCGGCACAGAAGGGGGTGCATGTTCTGAAAAGCCATGTGGCTTCTTTGCTCTCAAGTACTCCATCTGCCTCAGGATGCTTGGAATGCACCCCCAGCCCACCTCCCCACCACCAGGTGACTCAGACCTTGAGGTCACAAAGCAATCCTTCCTTTGTCCTCATAGCACTAGGGACGGCAGCTTTCGGCATTTGTCTAACGTGGGGCAGTCTGTCCAGTGCCTTTGTAATTGGCTTCCTAAATTAAGTTCCTTCCATTAAACTACCTGGTGAGGTCTCACTACCTCCCTAGACTTGAGTGACACAATTTCACAGCTTTACAGTTGTTGTTGCTGTTGTGTGTATTGGGGGAACAGATATAATCACACAGACCTCCACACATGTAATGACCATGTGATATGCTGTGAAGTCCAGGTACGAAAGCATGAAACTGAGAAGCCGTGTGGATTCAGTCTAGGGTCTGGCTAACCAAGTGAGGCTCACTAACCTGCAGCATCATCATGACCTGGACTTGCTATCGGTGAAAAATCAGATCCCACCCCAGTGACAAGACATGCAGAATCCGCATTTTAGCAAGCTGCCCGGCTCAGGAGCGTGGGCCCATGCTACAGCACCCACCTTCCACTTGACTACTGTGGCTCAGCGCTCCTAGCAATAGGACCGGGAGAGTGGAGTTAGAGGCGGCCCAGAATCACATCTCCATCTAAGGGAAGCCTGCAATGTGTGGTTCTTGTTGTTGCCTGAGCAAACACCGCAGGCAGATTCCACAGCACACAAGTCAGAGACGGGAGATGAGGGTGCCAGCCGGGATAAGTCACTGGAAGGGCCACGATATTACTCCTCTCCTGGCTTTGGGGGCTAGCCAGGGGCCGGACACTGGGCGCCTGAGCTGCTGAGGTGCTCTGAGCACGTTCCCCAGTGAGACTGTATCTTATATCACCAATCACCAAGGCAGGACCAGGGAGCACCATATTCTTCACAGACTGTTCGGTGAACCACTGTGGAAGAAGCATCAGAGAGATGGAAATGTGCTTTCGAAACCAAGACAGGGCACATTTTACATGAAAGGTTTTAATGATGATCTCTGTAAACTTTCTGCAATTCCCCGGCCCCAGACCAAGCACTGATTTTCAGTATGTGCTTCCTTTCTCTGTGGCCCCATCTAGATGCCAGGATGGAGGGAAATAGGATCTGGAAGCCAGAGTCTGTGCCAAGACCCTGGGAATGACATGATGTATGTCTGGTATTCTTCCCCAGTCCTGCTGAAGAGCTCCCAAGACCTCTGGGACTTCCTGAAGGGCAGGAGTGTGTTCACGTTGTCCCCAAGACTGTGTGCCTTCAGAGGAATGAATGTTCGTGCTGGCGAGACTGCCAAGGCACAGTGACAAACCATCTCACCAGCCTGAGGCGCTATCAAAGGCTGCCACCCTTGGAAGAGGTTCATTTTCAAACTCTTTTGTGTGGTGCTGGGATGAAACACACAGCGCCACGTGTGCCAGGCAAGGCCCCTGCCACTGAGTTACACCCCAGCCAGACTGCCACCCTTCTACTGAAAGAGGTGACCTGCCCACGATGAATTCAATTCCTTGAAAAAGATAAGCCAATTACACTCTGGTAAGAACAATTCACTACTATTATGACAACACTCTAGTTGTTTTAAAAATCATACCTAGCATATTTAATTTAAAAACAAGAAACAAAACATCTTGATGAAATCATGTGAGAAGAAAATAGTCCACACACACCACACACACACACACACACATACACACACACCCACACACACCCACCCCCCAGACCTGAATTTTAGACTTCGCATCCTGCAGAACTCAAGATGGTGACCCTGGTACCATGACAGCGTCAGTGCTCTCTGAATCCCTAGGTCTCAGACCTACTGCGCGCTGCTGAATATTGATTACACTTCAGTAAAACAGTCGCTGACCGAGGTCTCGAGCACACTGACGTCATCCTCCAGCTACCGTACTTAAGGCCACGGGAGAGGCGTGCAGGAAGGATGGGAATCCTGGCTGCAGGACTGACGGCAAAGGCTCCTGCGTGGGGAGCACAAGATGCTTGGTGACGTCTTTACAGCAGACCTGTGCCTACGGGCAGGCACGCCACACCCAGGGACGCTCGGTGTTCCTCGCGGCCGGTCCGCAGCCGCAGAGCACTTCATAAACTACATTTCTGGTTTTGGGCAAGAACTTTGACAACCACTTATACCCCAAACACACAGAATACTATAAAAAAAATTCTTACAAAATAGACTAATATACTTACCATCATGTTAGTATTTAAACAATGCCATTCATATATTTGTAGGTATTTTATGAATGGCTTCAAAATAATAAATTTTACCTAATATTTCAAAAGAGAATTCCTTAATTAAAAAAAAAAGTCAACTAGAAAATCATTACAAAATTACTTACATTTAAAAATCCTCAGGAATACCAGGAAACTATCAACAACATAGAGGATGTTAATTCAGAATGCATGAATTTATTTAAACAATAAATTAAGAAAAGATCACAGCCCACATACATGGATGGGGGGTCAACTACTTCCCAGTGTTTGTATGGAAAACCACGAGTTTGTGTTTGCATAGAGGTGTGGTGCCTGCTTATGTCACCCACTGGATGACCAACCTGAGGAGGTGGAGAAGCACCACACATTTCCTGAGCAGGCAGAGTGCCACCTGATTGCATCAACCTGCGACAAATGGAAACTAGAGGAAATCTGACCATCACTTAATTTGAGCAGCAACAATCCTCCCTTATATGTAAAATCTTCAGAAACCCAACCAAGGTGAGCACACCAAACACCAAGTTTCCTAAACTAGTAGCACAGGAACTGATCCTCAGTGGAACAAAAGAGGGGCACAGAATTAGGAAGCGGGAACTTGAACCAGCTTCCCCTGATCCACTCTGATCCACCTCCCTTTCAGAGCTAAGGCAAGGATCCGCCCTCTGTGCCCTGATGCAGACGGTCTTCAGGCCAAATGCTGATCTTCCAAAATGCCAATAGCCTCTTTTTAAAAACCAGCCTGTAGAATTTTTCCAGGCGATACCAATTTCTCACAAAATATTTGGCCCACCTCAAGCCAGGAGGGTAAGCCCTAGCAGAGAAGCGAGTCACGCTGGGGAAGAACACTCCATTGCTGTGGAACTCTTTTTCTTTTCCTGAAGTCCTGGGGATTGAACCCAGAGGAGCCCTACCCCTGAGTTCACCCCAGCCCTATTAATCTCTTGCCAAGTTGCGGAGGTTGGCCTGGCCTTGCGATCCTCCACCCAGCCTCTGGAGGGTCGGGTCACAGGCGTGTGTGCTGGCTAAACTCGAGTCAGTGCAGATGCCCCATGTTCATCTGGACCCTTTTGGTAGGGCTGTGGGATGCTGGGCCAGGGCCACTTGCCCAATAAGCCGAGAGGACCTTTGGAATGTATTCTTCTTGCTTATTCTGGAGGGCGAGTCGCTAATTTTGAGACGCTGCTTAGGTTGCAAACTTTCACGACAACCTCAATTGGACTGCTGGGGACATGAGGGCCATTTGGGAGGTGCTGATGGCACTCTGCTGGACCTCGAGGGAAGTCCACACTGACTTAAGATAGTTTTCCCTACATTCTTTCACCTCTGTTTAATATTTCCTTTTGCTACTTAAATCCATAGTCCAGATGTGCAGGTGGCAAAGGAGATATTAAATAGTTTGAGAAATTTCAAAAGTGACATTTTTTGGTCCATGGCACAGTCAACCTTAAGCTACGGAGGAGACCACAGGATGGCGGCCCCACGGCTCCCAGGGGAAGGTCATCACCTTCACATTGACAGCCTCGGACCTCCGTCCTCCACCTCACTGCCAGCCTGGCTCCTGTGTCCCAGCATCCCTCTCTATGGACATGGCTCTCTGCTCTCCACGGACTCCCATGTCAGGACACCAGGCCCTTGTCCCTCCATTGTAGGGTGTCCCTCCCTGTTATTTCGTTCCCTCCAGACACTTCAGCAGATAGGGAGACAGAAGCTTCTCCGCCATGCGGACCTCCGTTTGTAACAACTGAAGACCACACTGTGCTCTGGACTCTAGTCAGGCACGCTGCAAACACCTGCACCCGTGTGTGAGAGAAGGCAAACTGCAGGTCGCCAACCACGCAAATCTATGATCCTGGCTTCCCCCAGGTCCACAGGTGAAGCACGTGAGACAGGGCCCGAAGGCCTTCGCCGTGCTGGTGAACAGCGATGTTTCTACCTCTAAAAACAAACTGTCTCCTCTGCTTACTACTTTCTAGAACAACCAGATTACTGAGTGCCAGCTGAAGGAAGAGGCAGGACTGTGCCATGGGCTTTGGCCTGTGGGCCGTCTGCGTGTTTTGAGACCTTCCCTCCTTCATAAACAAACGTAGCCAGGAAGTCCCCTTATGAGCCACGGCCAATGCTGTCCACCCTGTGATAGCAATTTCATGGACCCGTCTCCTCTGACCTCCAGACAACCGTGAGCAACAGATGAGCTCTGGTAACCAGCGTCAGAGGAGAGGCCTGGTAAATGACACCTGAAGCTCCGTGCAATTGATGGCGATGCTCTGAACAGCTTACGCCAACTACAAGAGGACAGAGGGGATATAAGAAGCCTTACGAGACCGAAAGTGAAAAGGAAAGCAGAACAAAATCTACGCACATATTTAAAACTCAGCTCACTTACTACGCTACAGGTCAAAGGGTACTGGCCGAAAATGCGGATCCCGTCATGCAGATAAAGTTGAATGAATGAATGAGAGTAATACCTTCAACACCCCTCTGCTGTGTTACCGAGTTATATCCCGAACTTTAAGTCTCCTTGAGTATTGCTAACTTTGATCTATTCTATTTTTTTTTTTTTTTTTGTACCAGGGATTGAGCTCAGGGACACTCAACCACTGAGCCACATCCCCAGCCCTATTTTGTATTTTATTTAGAGACGGCTGAGTTATTTAGTGCCTTGCCATTGCTGAGGCTGACTTTGAACCGTTGATCCTCCTATCTCAGCCTCCCAAGCCACTGGGATTACAGGCATGCGCCACTGTGCCTAGCGATCTATTTATTCTTAAGGTGTTACTTATAGTAAACAAGGGAATGTTCTGTAGGTTATATTTCTTAGATATGTATATAGTACTCTTAGATGTGTACACCACATCTTTATTTATGGTAAACAATAAATATAATAAAATATAAATATGGCATGCATATCTGAGCAATATATTAAAGTTATTATATATATAATTACATATGTGGGAATATGTATATTTATATTTTTTATTCAGAACTTATGAAGCAAATGAGTTGAAATAAATACAGGTTTGGTGTCTGAAGACATTCAAGGAATTCTAAGTTTCTAATAACCCTGTACCTGCCCAGTTGTCTATTTGCTTGCAAAACTCTGATGCAGGCTTCAAGTTAGGAAAAATAATTGTAATTTGAACATTGACTGTTGAGGTTGGTAAAATGTAGTTGTTCATTATGAGACAGGTTCAATGTTAGGGACTGCAATATGTTATTTATCTCCTTAGAAAGACCTCAGTTATTACTTGTTACACTTTAGGGTCCCTAACAATGCATCTCGTTTCAGAACCATATGGCAATATCCTGTGTAAAACTGAATGCAGCTAGGAGCACGTCCTCTGTTTATTAGTTATTAAATGTGGGCAACTGGACAGTCCACCACTTCTCAATCTCCTCAATCTCCATCCGGTTCCCAATCTCCTCTCCACCCTCAACCCAGAGGCTGTTCTCCGGACACATTCTACTTGTCACGTCAGCCTCAGTCCCTTGGGCCAAGAGAGCCAGGGAAGGAACCAGCCCAGGCAGGAGGCCATTTCTCACACATGGACCATGGCGCAGGGAAGGACCATTTCTTATACTTGCGACAGGAACCCAGGCAGCAAGGAGAAAGTGCCAGCAGTGCCTCCTGCAGCCAGGCATCCTGGACTGCCTGTGCTCCACAAGTGCCTCCCTCTGGGCTCTGGGCCCACTTCCCGTGGGAGCTGCAGCACAGTGCATGCTGGGGTGCTGCAGCCTGCAATCCTGAGGACAGCCCACCCCACCCTTGACTCTGGCCTGGACACCCGTGTACTGGGTATTTGGGAACTTAGAGAGCTGGGGTTTATTGAAAAGTGAGCAGAGGACCAGCTGCAGCTCCCTTGGGGGCAGAAAGGTCTCACCCAGCGGTTACAGTGCCAAGGGAGGGAGACACAGGAGGTGCTGGCCACCACAAATCCATCTTGTTTAAAGTCTCTGCACCCAAAGAGGCGGAACGCAGCTGTGCGTCCCAAGAGCTGCGAAGGACTCTCCACGTGGTGCTGGGCACAGGCAGCATGCTCCCCGCCACCACCACACTGTTATCGGTATGCTCTTTGCAGATCAGAGATGATGTTAATGTGTCCACCCAGTTTTCTCTTCCCCATGTTTGTGATTTTATTAGTTCATGGAACAAAAAATACTTAAGGGTGAGCTTTGAATGACATTAGAAAGAGCCGGCCAGGATCGCAGAAAGGAAAAGGATTTCTATGACAAGGAGGCAAACCAACTGTGGAAGAGTAGCAGAGCCCAGAAACGTCCACGTGGACTCACCTTCGTCTCTCCAGCTTCCTCTGCAGAGGATACGTGGAGACTCCGTGGCAAACCCAGGACGGGACCTCTCAGACCCCGTGGAGTCAGGGTTGGCGACCTCACTGCACTTTCTGTTGTCCCTGCTCTAACCTCTGGAAAGACACGTGCAGCTGCTGCTTCTGTCAGACAGGAAGACTGGGGACAGAAGAGGCCCTGCAGCCCTCCTGAGACTCCCTAGGAGAGCCAGCAGAGCAGGACTTCCCATGGCCCCAGGCTGCCTGGGGAGAATGGAGTCTGCCTGGAGACACAGCACATCTTTGGAGTCATGAGGACAACCCAGCCAGGGAAGAGGATGGAACGAAGGCCCACACCTCCCAAGGCCTGCCATGCTCCCAGCCGCCTAGGTGCGAAGTCACAGGAAACTGCACGTGGCTCTGTGTGGTTTACACAGGGTTTTGATGATGCCTACAGTGGGCACAGCAAGTCAGCTGACAATTCACACAGGTGTGAGGACCCCATGATACCTGAGAAGTCACATCAAACTTTTCTCATCAGTTGCTCTTTTGAAATTACCTAATATCATTTAAAGTCTTATTTAGTCATTAAACATTATCAGTTCGGTGTGAATTGATGGCAAGATGTGAATGAAGCACAGAGGTCTTCTGTTTATCTAGTGACCAGTCAGGTTGAGTTCTCTGCTTTCAAAAACACTAGGAAACAGGGACCAACTCCAACAGGGATCTCGAAGTCCAGCCTCCTGCTGGGCCTCCATCTTGCAGTCTACAGCTCTGAGCCAAGACTCACGTGCCAGGCACCGGGGCTCCGCACAGAGGATGCTCCGTTACCACAACATCTCAGCCTCCTAATGCTGTAGCCACTGGTCTGGAAGCAGGCCTGGACAGGCGAGCTCTGGCACTCCCTTCCTGGGCTCCCAGAGTGAGAGATGGCCTCTGCTCTTCATGCAGGATCGCCTGGAACCATCCACTTCAGGGACAAGGGAATCGGCAAGCAAGTCAGCCTAACTCTAGGGGTGTGGCCAGAAGCAGCTGGTTCACGGTTCCAGCTGTCAACGCCAACATCTGGACTGCTATTTCACCCCTTCTGCTGTATTTCGTGGAATTATCTGCCAACTAAGATGCAGGGATGAAAACGGGCGCTGTCTGTCATCTCTCACACTCTGCAGAGCACAATGGGCAGGGCCCCCGCCCCAGGAACCTGCCCAGGAACAGGCGAGGGCCGGGCGAGGGAGACCCAGGGAGCACGTGAGGGGCGGACAACATGTGGGCATGCTGGGGAGCACGGTGTGGGACATGCCTGCGGCACCCGAGTTTGCAGCGGTGTCTTACGGTGACGACGCTCCTGTGCAAAGTTACAAGACAGGATCTCTCTGTTTCAGAAGATGACAGCGTAGAAAAAGAAGCGTCTCCAAAATGACGGGCACACTGCCACTCTGGTTCTGAAGTGGGCGTCTCTGAGGGCAGAGAGCTGAGGGGGCGGCTGCGGCTCCTCCCAGGAGGTCCCAGCACCACTGCTTCCTCAGCAGTAAGACGCCATGTTTAGCCATTTAACAGGACGTGTCCTGAAGGTGATTTATATGCATACCCTTTGTGAACGACAAAGTTTTAAAGAAATAAAATACATTGTCCATGTGTTGCTTTCTTATTACTATTATTATTATGCCTTTCTGCCTTCTTGGACTAACTCATTTTGAATTAGGCCTAATAAATAAGTGTTCGTTTGTTTTGATTCTTGAATCACTGAGACCCCTAAGTGTGGTCCTTGGACAGCAGCTGCTGGGCCAGGTGGCCCAGTCTGTAGAGGCCAGAACTGACAGCTACCTAGAAGCCAAGGCCTGACATGACAGTGCAGTCATTTACTCCTCTTAGTTAACTGGTCACCAGTGACACCTGGGCTACCCCCAGGGTTTCCCTTAGAAAGACAGCTACCTGGACTTCAGGGGAGAGGTAGAACCGCTCGACATGTAACGGATTATTCATTCCCCTGCTCTGCCGTCACCCAGGAAACGAATCTATCGTTTCAAGAGAGGACAGTTTTCCTCTCTGGCTTCTCTTGCTTTCCCTTTGTTACTAGTTTGAATAGAACCTGTTTATGTTTAGTCTCTATTGAAAATTTTCAAAGAAAAATGTAAAACATGTCTATACCATCAATTCCAACATGCCTGCCAACTTTAACCAAAAGGGTTGACATTTTTTGATTGATTACCTTTCTGACATGATTATAACATTTCAAGAGATTGATAAACAATGAAAGACTATAGTTATCCAAATTTTGAGACTTTCAGTGACTTAGGAAGTGGGCTTTTAAATTTGCAAACCCTCCAGCTTCCCACAAATCTCAGTGAGTTAGAAATATGGCGAATACAAACTTTCTGTGCGTTATTTGGGGATGTAGATCCAAGTTTGGGTGACTCACAGAAGAAGCAGAAAGGGATGTATAGTAGTCATGACTCCACACAGGAATCCCTCTTAGAAGTTACACCTAGCAGATGTTCCTCTACTTACAATGTCCCATTAATCCCTGTATACATTCCTTTGTTTAGTGAAGAAAGTGGTCTTACCCCCTGAAGGGAAACCATATTTTTCTCCATTTATGTTTGCATCTTTGGAGGGGGTGTACACATGCCTGTGCTTGTTCAAATGTCTAGACCATGTGCAAATATTTCTAATTACATAAATGAAAGGCTCTGTAATATTTAAATATCAAATGGAAATTTTATGAATGCTTGTATGTACAGCTGAATTTATATAATAATTAAGTATTAATTTCCCAATGACAACTTCAGCAAAGCTGCTAATAATTTTATGCAAGGTTCATTTGGTAAATTTAGCACATTGCTATCATCCTATGAATAATCATCCAGGAAAATCACGAATAACTGAAATAACAGCAAACTGCAGAGCCTTCATCACACAGAACACTAAGGTACTTCTGCTGAAATACAGATTATTCCACAACTACCCTAAAGCACAGCCCATGTATTGAATATGCTTATCAATGTGCAGTGGAATTTTAAATGTGCACATTTTAATAAGAACCTAGTATTCCCTTGTCCTTGAAACCTTTTGAGATAACTACATTTACTTGAGAACTTTCCCATTAATACATCGTAGTTTTAATGTTTTCCAAGAAACCTGTGAAGGCAGCAGTTTTCAGGAATTTGGTAAAGAAGCCTATGTGGACAAAAAGGAAATTCTCAGAAGGTTTCATTCAAAGACAAGCACACTGTGAAGACTGCTGAAAGTAATTCTCCTTTTAATTGTCTGTTCAAGGTCATTACCAGTGATAAGTATATAGCAAAGTTTTCCATTGACAAGATGCCATGGAAATCTATAATTTTTTTAGAAGATCAAATGGCCTTGAAAAGCTTCTGCTTAAAGGTGATTAGGGGCATGAGCCAAGACGGTTACCTTGGAGACCCTTGTCAAATAGTCCAAGTAAGGAAAAGAGAGGAAGAGTCACACACACCACTGTGCTGGTTCTGAGAGGCGTGGGCCGCTCAGCAACACCAGAGCTTCAGATATCCTAAGACGGTCGTCCTAGGTCCCTAAAATGTTTATGCTTCCTGGTGCAAAAGGCCTGTGGACCTTCATTCCAGAGAGCGCCAGTGAGCTCTGCGCCTAGCAGGGGACTCAGTCATTCAACAGGAGGGTGGGTGGGAAGGCGGGCCCACACCTCTAAAGAGCAGTACTGACCCCTTTGAGGAAAGTGGGCTTGCTGGAAGGAGCTGCGTGGAGGGAGCCCAGCTCCTGGCACACTGTGCCAGGAAGCCCCTGACAGAGTGGGTCCTGCAGCCTCCTGCGGTGGGGGCAGAGCCGGCGGCTACCCTGGTGCCTACCTTCTGTGCCCCTGCTCCTCTGGACTGTGCAGGCAGCAGTTCATGGTGTTCACCAGGAAGCCAAACAGGCGGCCATACAGAGACTTGGCCAGGAGGTCTCGGTAAAATTCAGCAATTTGTATAGTGTGCCGTCGTATTATCAGGTCTCCTAAAATAGAAAGAAGAGGAGGCTGAGGACAGGCCTTCCTGGCCCAGGAGCCTCGGCCTCAGAGCTGTCGCTCCACAGTAAGCCAAGACGCAGCCCAGGAGAGCAGGAGGTGAGGTCTGGATGGACAGGGAGGGAACACCCTGGCTCCCAGGCAGGAGGGTGGTCTCCTGGCCTGTGAGCTGAGGCCCAGGCAGCACAGAGCTCGAGTAGGCCTCTGGGAGTCAGGTAGCATGAGGCCCTCATCCCGCTTCCATTCACTAGCAACTTGGCATTCAAAGCTATTTACGTTCTTTGAATCTTATTTCCATCATCTATGGTTAAAATGGAAATGTTCACGCACACCTCGTGATGATCTTTGAGAAGCACGTGGCAGCATGCCCATACCCGTCAGTGCCCAGTGAGTGGCAACTGTGCTTGGCCCAGGAGGCGAGGGAAAGGTGGTCCCCGCTCAGGAGGGTAGTGTGACCCCACAGGTGCCAGGGTCTGCATTTGACGGGGGTCAATCCTTTTGGATTGACGGCTTCGTCTTTCTAAGCTGATGGATTGACCAGAAGGGGTGCCCAGTTGGTTGAGGGGATCTCTCAGCAGCATAGGGTTTGCAGTGAAGTCATTTCCGGAGGCCAAACAGGCAATTGATTCACAGGAACAGCTTTACCCCGGGGGGCAAGCCTAGCTGTATTTGGTTTCCATGTTTTAAAGAAGAACACAAGTTGCACAAGATGAAAGTCTGAGTAGAGAAAGCTCTACCTTTAAAGTACTGGACGTCAGTAGTTAAGGCGGAGGCCAACTCGTCTGTGGACACTTGTAGCATTCCAGCCACTGGAATTGAAACAGCATCATAAAACTCAAGTTAGTTTTATGTTTGATTCTCAGAGCATTTATTTATAGACATTTAAGTACAGAACATCTTTACATAGATACATCAGAACACGTGTGTACTAAAGAAAAGGAACTACTACTGCAATTGTCAGATTCAACACCTTAAAATAATCAAAACGTATCTAGGTTCTTGTGGCTTTGTGCATTAAATCATAACAGGTCTGCGGTCTCCATGGTCTTCACAGATAGTAATGAATTAGATTTTCCATATTTACTAAATCTCTTTGGCAGAGGTGAAGATAGGCTCTTTGTATCAGTAGTTTTATGGTATTTTTTTAAAAAGTGGGGATGACAAGCAAGGTTGTTTCAAAGAAGAGAGCATGCAAAGCTATTTCCCTTCTTTATCAAAATTTTTGGCAAGATCTTTGAAGGAAAGTCATTATAAAGTGTTTAAAATATTTAGCTAATTACATTTCCCCCAGATATGCTGGGTGTCATGGGGAGAGGCAGAGAACACTTAAGAGCAATAAAAATTAAACTCAAGTAAGTGCGAAAGAGTCGCAGCTGTTGGAAGGGAGCCCTCCGGCACCCGCTGGCCATCACCGCCAGGGCCATTTAGGAAGGCGAGCAGATGCTCCCACACTGAGCCCTGCCCCAGAGGAAGGGCCTGCCACCCGGCTTTCTGTACTGTGTCTCCATCTACTGGCAGCTCTGTGAAACTGCACACCAGTGAGGTTCCTGCCCACCACTCCACTGACCTTGTTCTAGAAGCTGGAGGTCAGACACAAAGGCAGAGTGGGCGTCCGTCAGCGTGGTGAACTGGATGTCTCCGAGGTGCAATATCGCTGCTAGAATTGCAAACAGGTTCTCCACCTCCTGCACGGTTTACAAATAGAGAGGACCAGCAGTCCTGCTTAGAGAAAGACTGAAAGACAGATCCTTTAAAAGCCTCAGAGGGTACAGAATGGGTGTGGCCCCAGGTCATGGGATTGTCACTTCAGATTCTAAATGTCTGATAAAAGAACCACCAGTGTCTGCCTCAAATCAAGATCTCATGGATCAATGCACATTTCCTCTAAATCCATGTTTCCATTCCTTACACATAAGACAGTGAGAGTGCCAATCTGACAGAAATTGAGGGATCCCCATGACCGTCACACCCAAACACGAACGTTCTGTACTGAGGGCTGACCGGCTGGGTGTCAATTGCCAGGCCAGACTTCACTAGGATCCTCTAAGGCAGACACAGCAGAGGCCAGCAGAGGCCAGGGGCCCAGCTGGGCAGCACTGTGGCTGCCCCATTCAGGAGCCCATCTGTGGAGGCCATTCCCTACCTCTCTCCCATGTAACACAAACTGAGGTGATGGTCACAGAATTTTTCACTTCTGTGAATAAACAGCTGTGCCTAGAGAACCAAGTGGCTTGTTGTCTTTCAAGGCATTTCAAGGAAAACCAGGGAACAGACGTGAGCCACAGCTGGCTGAGCAGGAGGCTCAGGAAGAAAGAGCATGCTGCCGAAGGGTGCTCCTGGGAGCCCGCGCTCTGCAGGAGGAAGGAAGGAGGCCTGGGATTGGGGTAGGAAAGGCGTTGTGTGGCGAGAGTGGAAAATCAAGAAGGAGCTGCAGGCTAACGGAGCCCTCCCCAGAGCGCCCAGTCTTTAGCATGATGCTACCAGCAGTGGAAGAGGCTGAGCCCCGGGGCGATGCCAGGGCCTCTTATGCTCTCCTTCCCTAACGCAGGAGTAAGCCTCCTGCCACGCCCACACGGAGGGCATCCCAAGAACAATCCCGTCTGACCAGTGCACACAGGTCAAAGCCTCAGTGACCCTGGGGCTCCGAGACTTTCCTCCAGGATGCTCAGTGTTCATGGAAAGCCAGGATTTCTTCGTCTTGAGCAGGAAAGCATGGAGACAGGTGACCTTGATAATTTCCAGGTCTACCACTCTGTGACTGTGGCATTACTCAAAGGCACGTTTGCTGACCCTAAACTGTAACTCAGTGCTTCCAATTTAACTCATCTTGCTTCATGGAACCGCATTCCTGCCTCTCAAACTCCCTGGTGACTTCATTCCTTTCAACAATTCTGATAACTCCCATCAGTGTTGTGGAGCCTGCAGGACAGACACCTCTGGATCGACAGACAAGAAGAATTCATACGGGCTTCTGGGGTCTCCCCATTCACGGTGGACACAGCTGTGGAGGGATATCATCTGCAGTGCACACCATGAGGTGGTGAGTTCTGTGACAGAGGAAGAAATCAGGACCCCTGGGGGAGGGAGGCTGTTAGGTGGTACCTGTCTGCAGCATGCAGTAAGAGTCCCCTGTGGCCACTAGGGATGCAGGGCGGAGGTGGAGCCATCTCTATGCACAGTCCTCCTGGAACCATGGTCCCTGACAGGTTTTGATCCAGGGTGCTGCAGCCCAGAAGCACCTTCCTTTGACTGGCAAGGGACATTATCTGTCCCTCCTAAGTGGGATAACTGTCACATTCAAGTCACTTTAAAGGAGCAAGATGAAGGGGTGAATCTCACGCCTTTTGTTAAAATGCACCTATGTCTTCTGCCACAGAGGTTCTTAGATTCTCTATGAGCTACCTCAGCCAGCAGGTGTATTTTGCTAACCCTGCCTTTGAGGATCAATCACGGATTGTCAAAGCCCGGTTTCCAAGCAACTGGTATTCAGGTGGAACGGCTGCCTGCCCCTGTCCGTGCCCCCTTTCCCTGTAAGGGAGGGAGGGAAAACAAAAACAACAGCAGCCAGCACCGGGACAGAACAGCAAAGTGGGTAGGGGCCAGGAAAAGGCCGAAGCAGACTGGAGAACCGGAGCAGAGGTGCCCGCAGGGCCTGACTCTGGCACCCCTGCAGGATCCCGCCAGGCCCAGACACCAGGAGCCCGTCTCTGAGGGAGCAGGTGGGGCCCGCCTGGATTCTCCAGGGTGCGTTCCTGGCCTTCCCGTGTGCTCCCCCCACCCCCCACTCACGCCACCCATCAGCCACTGTGCTCAGGGAGAAACAAAGGCCCCTGGGAATGAACACATTGACTTCAGAAAAATAGGTGGTATTTACATGGGTGGCGAAATCTGGGCTCGTGAACTGCCAGCATACCTGGCGACCTATGCTAATCGTTTCTGCGGACTTGGCCAAAATCCAAAAGAGCATCCGGTGAGAGCATGCAGAAAACACACCAGGGAAAGAGAGGTCGGTGGGGCCGCTGGCGGTCTCCCTGACGCCCAGCTCGCGTCACGTCTCTGACTCCCTAGATGAGAGCCACTCAGTTCAGGGGCCACTAACCACACACGGCTCTTTAAATTTAAGTTAATTAAAGAAGGAATTACCTAAAGTTCACTTCTTCACTTCTTTTGCCTCACATCAAGCAGCCCATAGCCACACAGGGCTCGCAGCCTCCATGCTGTGTGCCGGGATGGGGACACTGGCATGCATGTGGAAATGCCTGTCACACAGCGGCAGGCTGCGGCTTTTCAGTGAACACTGGCAGATATTTGGTATTTAGAATACAGTTTTCTATTGCTTAAGAAGATATTTTATTAAAGGGCTTAGATTCTTCCTCAGTGATCCTGAACAGTGGACGGCTGCTCAGAACCATGGTGTTCGGGTAGGTCGGCAGACACGGTGCTGGGTCCGTTTGGGCACGTGGACAGGGCTGCTTGACCACCATCTTGACGGTGTGCCCTCTCCTGTCCCACTCTGTGAGGTGGTCCTGCTCCACTGTTCCTGGCTCCGGCCCTCATCCCATCTCCTTTGTCTCCTGACCCTCTGGAAGAGAGCTCTCGGTGGGCAGGGGAGCTGTGCTACGCTAGGCCACTGGTGTCTACAGCAATATCTGGAACATAGCAAGGCTCAAGAAGTGTTTCTGAATGACCAACTGGATTGGTGGAGGTGGGTTCACTCTGTGAAACACACAATAGGTCTTACCACGCTGCTGAAGCCAATGACATTCAGAGCTTGTTTCAAAACCGTGAACTTCTCCCTGTTCAGAGAACGCTCTGCTGTAGACACCTCTTCCCGTGTGGTCTGGTTCAAGTACCTGTCAGGATAAAGACACAGCATCAGGACTTGGCTTGGAGTCAGACTCTAGTGGTTGAAAGTCACTTCAGCCATATTTGGTCTCCATAATAATGGAGATCACCTGGACATTGTGTACTGGTGTGTTTACAAAGCTTGTAGTACATAATGGCACATGATGTTTCAGGAAAGGAGGAAACCTGCTCTTGCTGTTCCAGGACATAACTGTACTGTGTGACCTGACTCTCACCTCAGCTGCACCTTCCTTGTGAAAGTAGAAAGTTCCAAGTACTCAGTGCACGTCGCACAGAAATCGGGCAGGTACTATCATAGGCATTGTAATTAATATTAGCACTAAAGATACTTAACTTACACTAGCATAATTTCTTCTTGTCAGTACCTTTTCATTACAAGGTATTTGATTAATTCATTGATTTATTCCTTTCATTCAACAAACACTCACGAATCCCCTGCAAACACAGGAAAGAGCAGGCAGCTGGGGCTACGAGGAGGTACAGGAATCCTTCCTGGGACCCCCACCACGAAGCACCACGTATCCAGGGGCAAGAGAGACAGCTGTGGGAAAGGCGAGGAAGGAGCAATGCAGGTGCATGTAGGACAGCAGCAGTGCCCAGATGGGGACCAGGAGGAAAGGCTGTGGGAGGAGCAGCCTCCAGTCCCAAAGACCAGCACAGGAGCAGGACCGGCCAAGCACAGCGGCTGTAAGGCCGAGGGAACGATCAGCAAGCCATGTGAAGACAGGCAGCGCAGGCGGAGCACGATGTGCTCAGGGAGCATAGATGTCTGATGTGGCAGTCTGAGGGGAGATGACCAAGGGTTGCCAGGTTGGAGAAGTGGCCAGGGCTTCCTGCACCTTGCAGAAGGGTCTCAGGCATGTTCTGGAGGGTTGGGAACAGAGAAGAGGCACAACCAGCTTGGCGTGTCAGGAGTGTTCCTGCACCTGGTGGGAGGTTGCCTGGGAGGAGAGGAGACAGCTGAGGGTAGCAGGTGATCCAGGAGTGACCAGCCCTGGTGAGCAGAGAGAGGGGAGCCAGGGGGTACGGGCAGGAGGAGCCGTGGTCTGCGGACAGGGAGGACAGCAGGAACAGATGGCGCTTTTCAAGTTTCTGTCTGGGGAACTGGGAGATGGGGGCCCATTCAACCGGAGAGCACTCTCAAATTGCAGGGTTTGTTTCTGGGAGAGAAATATCCCATGATTTGCATTAGTCATGTTGAAGTTCAAGTGCAAGAGGAGGCTGAAGATAGAACAGATGTAAGAACCTGGAGTCAGGAAAAAACTAGAAAATCTAATCTGGAACTCCTCACACAGGGGATTAAAGCCACGGAAGTGGACAGTCGGGGAGGCGCACGAGATCTCTGAGGAAACAGGCTGGTGGCTGGGGATGGGACAGACCAGCGTGTGCACCAGCTGAGACGGAAGTGTGTGGAGGCTGGATAAGGGAACAGCGGCAGGGGGTCCAGAAGGGAGGAGGTTGCTGCCTGTAGGCAGAAAGGAAGCTGCCTTCCAGGTGTGCCAGGAAAAGGGGTCCACTCCACGGCCCAGGGCCACAGCTGCTGCAGGGACCGATGCTTCATGGCCTCCACTTACCCAGGAGGGACAGGCTGATGTTCGGCTGCCCAGGGGCAGCTAGCTCGAGGGAGGCCATGGGAACACAAGGCTCTTGCTGGAGAGAGGTGGAGGCCCGGCAGGCCCAGCCGCAGGTGCCCAGCTTGGGAGGGGATCAGTGCAGGGGTGTCACTCTCCTGAGAGCCCCTCCCATGGCTCGCCCCAGGATGGGTGAGTTGGGTTTGGGCAGCAAAGTAAGAAGAGAGCACCAAGAGGGACGTCCGCCCGAAAGCCGCTGGTCTGCCATGTCCTGGTGGTGGGGTCCCTTCACCTGAAATCCACAGCTTCCGGTGACTAAAAGCCTTAATGGGAAGAAACGGCGAATGCTCCTGGTACCGCTAGCGTATCTGTCTACACCCACTCTTACACACTCACAATTACCCTCACATACACATTCACACTCACACTCGGCCAACTCAAACCCTCATGGGCTCTCTCACACATGCACACAATCACACACATACTCACACTCACACTCGACCAACTCAAACCCTCACAGGCACTCACACACATGCACACACACAGAGACTCAGCCAACTCAAATCCTCACAAGTACTCTTGCACATTCACACACACTCACACATATGCACTCACACTTTTACACACACCTATGCTCACAATCACACTATGCATATACACAGTTACACACACACATGCACTCACACACATTCTCACAAACTCACACTCATAAACATGTCATGCATGTATATACTCACATGCTCATACACTCACACCCACGCCTACACACAAACTCACAAACACATACTTTCATGCATGCATGTGCACTATGTACACAACCACATACACACACCTATACTTACATGCTGTCATGCACACACACAAACTCTCACAAATATACACATGCACACACTCCAACACATATGTGCACACACACTCATGCACACACACTTGTGCACTCTCATACACCTGCACACTAATGCATACTCACATTTGTACACACTCACACGAACTCAGAAATACATATGCCTCACATGTTCACACATGTGCACACCAATACCTTAACACACATAAGCACACAAGCTCCCACATTGAGACTCATGCAAACTCATACATTGACACAAATACACTCATACACCCTGCTACACACATTCATATTCATACACACTCAGACTATCACACACACACCCACACATACTCATTCACAAATATTCATGCTCACACACATTCATTCATGATCACACACAAACATATGCACTCACACAAAATCCACAAACCCACTATTACACTCAGAATCATATGCACATGTGCAAACTCACATTAAAACTTGCAGAAACAAACATCTGACACTCATGAAAACAAAACACAAACTTGCTCACACATGCACACATACACCCACCCATGTTTCTACATTTACACACACACTGATGTGAGCACATGTTACACCCAAATTCACTCTCAAACTCTCATGCACAAATACTTGTGCACACACTGACACACAAACACCTGAAAGTCACACTCATATTAACGCTCTCATTGACACAAACATGCACTCACATGCACACTCATGTGCACTCATCCACACTCCCACATTAATGTACTAACACAAACACTCTATGCACACAATCCTGCATAGAACCAAACTTTCGCTCAATCACAAACAAGACATGCTCATATACAACATTCACACACATTCACACTCACACTCTCATTTTGCTCAAACACTGAAACACACTTGTGCACATTCATAAACATTTGCAAACAAACTCACACACTGACACACACTCCCACACAGAAACAAATACATGCATACACACTCACACTCACCCACAAACTCATTCACGCATAGTCATAATACTCACACGTGCACACTCACAGACACGTGTGCAATCTCATTCACACACTCACAAACTATGCACAATCACACTCACACATCTTGCACACACCCACACACATGCCCATACACACTCACATTCTCACACACATACACTTGCTCTCACTCATACACTCACACTCATGCACACTCACACTCAATTACACACTCAATTACACGCACACAGCAGTGATAACTGATGGGAGTGGAGCAGCTCTCCTGCCCCTACAGCTACCTACGTCAGATTCTGAATGTTCTCCATGTGGCACGAGGTCACACCTTCGTGAAAGTTATGCTTTCCCCGTAGCAGCTTTCCACGCCTCTGACTTCACCAAGTTTTCTTTCCCATTAACTGATCATTGTGTAGGTTAATGTCATATTGGGAGTGATCACTTGACATACTGTGAAGAACAACTGCCTCCTGTAATTGTAGAGTCAAATGTTCAAAAGGCCATTGTTTCTTTTAAATTTCCTAAGAAACAACCAGCTAGCATGCTCCCTCCTGGGCTACCTCTGGTGTTGCTTCAAACTGCTCTGGCAGTTGTGGCAGAGGATCAGCAGTGGCTGTGCCCTGTTCCATGCTGGGCATGAGTACAGGGGCAGATGTTCCAGGTGTTCTGGAAGAAGCAGCCACGTGAGGTTAATGCCTGCAGTTATAGCCAGGTCTTAGGCATGAAATAGACTTGAAGGAAAACAGGCAAAACAGAGGGCTTGCCTGGTGGCAGGAAGGATGTTTTCATATGGGGTGTGAGCACCTTCCTCTGCAGCCAGAAATCTGGTTGGCATAAAGATGATAAAAAAAAAAAAAAAAAAAAAAGTCTAATCCCAATAGCTCAGGAGGCTGAGGCAGGAGGATCACAAGTTCAAAGTCGGCCTCAGCAACTTAGCAAGGCCTTAAGCAACTTAGCAAGAAAAAAAATGAAAAAGGGCTGGGGTTGCAGCTCAATGGTTAAGTGCCCCTGTGTTCAATCCCTAGTACAAAAAAAAAAAAAAAGTTTTATACAAAGTTTACATTTTTTTCTGCTGCTCATAGCATCTGAGATGATTTCAACTGAAACATTTCTTAATTATCAGCATAAAATTGTGTTTTAAAATGTGCATGTCATGATGAAAAATTACATGTTACTGTTTGGGAGATTAAAGGCACTAATTTCCCCCTTTAACATTATTCACCATAAAACTTCATATAAGGGCAGAGAAACACTGGGAAAATATTCACGGAAAAATAATGAAACTGAGAATCAAGAGAGTTGATTCTTTCCAGAAACATTTCAACACTTATTTGAATATCTGAAAGATAGAGTAAACATAGATTAAGAAGAGGTAGAGTAAAAACACCTTCACTTGTCTTCACGGTGATTCCGTGGGTACAGGTAAGAGGCTGATGTGTTTCTGCATTCAGAATTCCAAACACACACAGCACAAGAGTACTTCCCGGAGCGACTCCTGAGTACACCGGTAACTTACTTAACGTGCCCTGACCTCAGTGAAGCTCTCCATCAAACAACCAAGCCAAGCGAGACAAAGGAGCATTCTGGGAAACAAATGCTACTAGCAATGGAAAATACCTTATGCCAAAAAATACTCCCTTTTATCTTACTCTCAGGTAAACTAATAAATAGAATAAAGGAAAAGACCAAAGCTCTCACTTGATGGCTTTGTCCCAGGAAGTACCTGAATGCTGAAAGTCACGTGGGCTGTGTTATAAAGGCCTCTGAGATTTCCTGGCACTCCAAGGCAGGCGGGATGGTGCGGGTTATGGTCAGAGGCTTCCCGGAGACCAGCTACGATGGCCTCATGCCACTAAACCATCACAGTGGGGAAGACCACCCTCCAGAATTCTAGCAGGAGTTTCTTGTGACCCAGGGTTTCTGTTTTGCTCACCTATGGTCCCAAGATGTATTCAAACCTTAAGGCTCAATGTTCCAAGTCTTCTGTTACTTGTGAATTTGTCTCACACCTACAGCATGAACATCTGCATTTTAATCATCTCCTCTTAATTCATACGTGACAGGAAACACTACTATCTTGGAAACAGAGCTATCTCAATGTCCAGAGTCAGAAATTTCAGAACTGGTCACTATTAAGGGTGTCTGTTGCTTTCCTTTGATAACATTGGCCAACTGAGGGGATGCTCTAGATGTTTCTGCTGTGGGGTGAAGGATTAGCACACAGGCTGTATATGGATAAAAACTGAGGACTGATTCTGACCGTTTGACTAATTGTACTCTGAGAGAACAGTGGTGGGAGCTAAAATCCATTGATACTTAAGTTCTCCTCTGGGTGGTGGGGACACTCTCCTGGGTTTCACAGTGATGCTCAAAGGCAGTTATCATCTCACCTGTCCAACCTGTCTAAGGTCACAAAGCTCCTGATTGCAACCAGCACACACCCTTCCTGACCCCACAGCCTCCCAGGCTCAGTCACAAGGTTCCAATGGTGACAGGGCTGGGGAGGGGCTGCAGCAAGGGCCGGCTGCTCCTCTCTGCTGAGGGTCAGCACCAGTTGCAAAAAAAACCATGGAAATCACTAGGGAGACTTGGCAGTCCAGTTCTACACGAATTTAGGGACACTGCTGTCAAGGATAAGTGAAAAGAAGGTCCCAACCTTAAATGTTTGCTTCATTTGGTGACTGAAAGAAGACCTGTGATGTCATCTCAGTGAAAACCCACCCAGAAAACTGTGACCCCTAATCATTTATTTATTTTTGATCATTCTTTCTCTCCAAATGTCAATGGCACCATCATTAATCCTTGAGGTAAATTCTAGAAAAAAAAAATTCTGTTCTTAAAGTGACAAATGACATAAAAATCCTAATTGGTATAAAAAGTGTCACTTGATAATGTGTGCGTTCAGCAGGTGTTTAATATGCAGGGATGTAGTGGGAAAACAAAAGAGGAGGAAAGAAAGGAAGGGAGGGAGAGAAAGAAGAGGCAGAGAAGAAAAAAGGAAGGAAGCCGGCCCTGTGGAGGGAGCCAACCCACCCCTGAGGCCTGTCCCTCGAGGTGCCTGTCATGCAGACTCCAGAGCCACCCAGGCCTCTGCTACCTCCATGACTTGCACACAGTGGTACTGCCTCTCAGTCTACCTAAGTCACAGAGCTCTGGTGTTTGTGTCTCTCCATGAACTGGTTAAGAGTCCCAAGAAAACCCACAAAGTGCACATCATCATGTTTTTTATTTTCTTTTATCTTTTCCAGATTAATAAATTCTTCTAAAAAGCCAATGAATGTTACATATAACCAGAAATAAAGACTTACAAAACTATGGATTTTACAGAAATGGGAACCTAACTCCTTGGAGACGCTTTGCACTTGTCAAAAATTAGTTGGGCAATATTGTGTGAGTCCATTTCTGCAGTCTCTGTCCTGCCCCCCTGTTTGTGGGTCTCTCTGCCTATCAATACCATGCAATTAGCATTGCTGTAGCCACATATGTCTTAACATGGGTAGATTGATTCCTGTGATTTTATTCTTCTTTCAAGATTATGTTAGCTACTCTAGACCTGTGTCTTTACACATAAATTTTAGAATAAGTTTATTTATATATTTTAACATTGTGAAGATTTCTATAGGAATGGTATTGACTCTACAAATTATCTTGGGGATACAGACTTTGTTGCTATATTGTCTTCCAATCCATGAACATGGTATGCCTTTGATTTTACTCATTGGTATTTTATAATTTCCAGCATACAAATCCTGTAAGTATGTTGCTAAGTATATATCTGAACAGTTCACTTGCCTGGAGGAACTGGGAGGGGCATAATGTTTTTAAGTTTGATCTCCATTAAGTTCAATGCTAATTTATAGTAGTCAATACGTAGAGTTGATTCTGTGAATTTGGTTTGTCTCCTTGGACCTACTGAACTCCCTTATTAGTTTTAGGTGATTTTGTGTTGTTTTCTCAGGTTCTTATTCCTTTTTCTCACAAAACCTGATGGTGCTTTCCTTCCGTTAAGTTCACAAAGGTAATTCTTATAGATTAATAGGGAAAAGATGAACACCCTCATCCGACATTCCTTCTTGCTGTCTCTCACAGGAAAAAAAAATAGAGATGAATACATGTTAAAATTGTGAGAAATTTCTACTTAGGCATCCAACCAGAAAATGTTTTCATTACAAGTTAAATTTCCTTAAACTTTGCCAGTAACTACAACTGTTGACCATGTGCTATTTATGATCAGCTATTCCATTTTTTTTTATTCCAGTTTGCTCGCTGTCCTGACAACAAAGGGTATGCTGGTGATGTCCTATACAGGTCAGTTACATAGCCAAAATAATGTCCATGTGCATGTGGGCTGTGTATATGTATGTATGTGTGTGTGTGTGTGTGTGTGTGTGCCTTTTGCTTTGTGGTGAACTTAAACAGGTCCTGGAATAAGTTTCTTATGCTTCCTGAGAACATATGGGTAGAGTTGATAAATCTCATTAAGCCATGCAGTAAATCACAGGAGAGTTTCCCCTGGTTAACTGAAGAGTTCACACTGGGAATGTCTTTCAGGATACACTGTGTAGAAGAGCAAATTAAAATGCTACTGCTCAGCCTGTGGCACCCTCTGAGGACTTGGAATACAGGATAGCAATGATCTGATGTGAATATCAAGCACAAACAGTGATCGTTTGCAAAAAACACCATCACTGAATTTCAAGACCTGTGTGCTCTCTCTGCCCACACCTACTATCTCAAGGTGGTACTGGGCACATTAAAACAGCAGTCATCTGCACACTCAGAGGGTGCTGTTGTTCAGTCTGTGTGTGTATCCATAGTCCACAGGGACTGCAGACTCAAACGGAAATAAAAGATCACACTACTCATTCGAAAACAAACTTGTAAAGCCTGTTTTTGCTATCTTTGCGGTGCTTTCTCTCTGCCCTGTGAATACAAAATCACAATGTCGTCTCCACTGTGGCAAAGCTACTTCTTGCTGGATGTCTCACATGCAAGCAGAAAGGAGGCAAGGCCAAGCAAGACACCAGCCAGAGGCCAGCACAGAGCACTAAGCCCACAGCAGGGCACAGCCTTGATCCCACATCCCACCATGCTCCTCAAGAGGAAGTTCTTTTCTTATTGTTTTCCAGTTATCTGGAACATATTGAACTGATTCCGAATCCCTCCCAGTGGAACATCAATACGACTTTATTAACCACGGGTTTAGATGCATAAATCTCCATTAATGAAAATATTGGTCTATTAGCATGTTCGGTTTTGTTTGGAAAAAGAATGCCCTGTCAGTGGTCCTAAGGAAAAGAAGGGGACTCACTGAGTAAACTACACATTCGGAAAGAGGTGAGGGCTGCACATTTTCCCATCAGTAGAGTATTTCTTCAAAACATCTGGTGAAGCCGGTTCTCAACTCTCCATCAGGCAAATGGTGACTGTTAGGGTCAATTATGTTTCTTAAAAGTGAGTGACAGGGTGACCTCTGGCGGACAGGGGATGTGTGGCCACGGTCTCTGGCCCTGAACAAGGTGGGGGGCTGAAGCCTGGTGTGCTCTACGTCCAGCAATGGTCCCTTCTGCCAGAGGAAGGGTCCTGCTTCCCCCTCATGGAGTCTCTCACAAAGAGCTGCCAAGACTTAGGGGAGTGATCAGTGGAAAGGAGAAGGAGCAGGCTCTGCTCAGAATCTGCGGACTGACCTGGCCTTGATGATGGCGGGGCCCCTTAACAAGTCTAGGCCTGGGGTGGGGGAGCTACCTCCATCCGCCCAGTGGGGGAGGGCTGAGTTCTCCAGTTCACACCAGGTCACTCCCAGGCTCTGCTTTTGAGAATGTGGACAGCAGGTTGTGGCCGGCAGGCGTTCTGCCCTCCTCAGAGGCCACAGCTGTCAGTGACAATTGTAGGGCATATCCAAGACTCTGAGGAAGGACTGGCCCCCACACCCGACATCCTGCATTCGAGCTGAGGCTGCCGTCAGTGTGGGGACTTCAGCAGCGTGTAGAAATCACAGGGTATTGGACTCACTTCCAGATGGGCACCTCTCAGGGCTGTATTGCTGAAGAGTGTCATCTGGACACACCCCGGAAGACGCAGCAAGTGTTTCTGGAGTAGTGCTGCGTGAGAGGTTCCCTGCTGATGGATACCCACAAATACAGCGAGTTCCTTCTATTTCTTTTGTACTGGGGACCTGGGGATTGAACCCAGGGGTGCTTTGCCACTGAGATACACCCCAGTCCTTTTTTATTTTTTCTCCTTTTTTTCTTTTGAGACAGGTTCTCTCTAAGTTGCTGAGATTGGCCTCCCAGTTGCGATTTCCCTGCCTCGACCTCCCGAGTCACTGTGATCACAGGTGTGCTCCACAGCACCTGGCTCAAACAACCTGTTTCAACAGGGTGTGTCCAAAGAATTTTATTTTCCTTTCAAAACATTCTGTTATCTACCCTGTTTCGCTCTCCTTTATTTCAATTTCATCTAACTGAATACCCACAATCAATGTGCAAACTTCTTTCTTCAGCTGCACTGGGTGGAAATTACCTGAAGGGGCTAGTCTTCATTCTCTGTGACCTGGGAGTCACCTCCCTCTGGGTCCCCTTGCAGCAGGTCCGGCCTCCTGACCTCATAGCAGCACCCACAGCTTCTGATCTTCTCACCTGCGTCCACCCACACCCACCCACACACTCCAGCCTCAGCCCTGGCCATGTACTGTGCCTTTAGATCAGAATCACTTTTACATTAAAGAAAATCTGCAGGAAAGACCATGCACACCACGAAAAGGTCACTGTATGTTTACGATGAAAAAATTATCTGGAAGTCACAAATTCTGAAAACTTAGTATCAGGAAATGTCAGAATGATGTGCCTCAGATTAATGAGATGTTCTAATTTTGAGATTTTAATATGTGAAATCCATGCAAGTTGAAGAAGTCATCAGTCACTCAGAAAGGTTCTGGATTGCAGAAAAATATTTAAGACCTGTTTTACAAAAGATGGATTTGGAATCCTCAAGACCAGTAGGCTGCAACACATATTTCAACTCTGAAGAACAAGTTAACAGTGCTTAAAACTGCTCCTCACATACTCCTGAAATGAATCAATATTCTGACATACTTAGAGAATAGAATGATTTTCTGGCCAGAGACTGAGTTACCCAATGACTATTAGTACCACTATTACTCAACATAACTTATTTTTAAATTTGTTCTGATTAGTTCTAATGACAGTGGAATGCATTTCAATTCATTGTACATGAATGGAGCACAACTTTTCACTTCTCTGGTTGTACACTACATAGAGTCACATCATTCATGTATGTACCTAGGGTAATGATGTTCATCTTTCCCACCCCCCTGTCCCCTCCCTTCTCCTCACTCCCCTCTGCCCAATCCAAATTTCCTCTATTCTTCCCTTGCTGCCCACCCCTAAGTATGGATCAGCATCCTCATATCAGAGAAAACATTTGGGCTTTGGTTTTTGGGGATTGGCTTATTTCACTTAGCATGATATTCTCCAACTCCATCCATTTACCTGTAAATGCCAAAATTTTATTCTCCTTTAAGGCTGAGTAATATTTCATTGTGTATATATACCTCAGTTTCTTTATCCTTTCATCTGTTGAAGGGCACCTAGGTTGGTTCCGCAGTTTAGCTGTTGTGAATTGAGCTGCTATAAACATTGATGTGGCTGTGTGACTGTAGTATGCTGATTTTAAGTAGTTTGTGTATAAACCAAGGAGCGAGATAGCTGGGTCAAGTGGTGGTTCCATTCCATGTTTTCTGAGGAATCTCCATACTGCTTTCCAGAGTCAACACAACTCTCATTTAGAAAACGACTGTAGTTTCCTAAACCAATTCCAATTACTAAAGATTTTAATAATATAAAATTATAAATAAAGTATTCTTAAGCTCAGATGTACCTTCTATGTCAAATTTATTTTCAATTTTCAAATGTGTGAGATAATATTTATGTCCTTAGAAATCCGCTAAATGGATCCATGGTCCTGGTCCTGTGGACTCCTTAGACATTGTAACAACCCCCAATGGCGTCTTTACTCCAACTTTCTGCTTCTTGTAACTTCAATATTTACAGTTAGGGCATCAGAGACTTCAGAGTTAGCAATGAATCTCAGCTGTTTTGAAAACAGCAGCTTCTACAATCACGGAGTTTTGAATGAGTAGCTATTTACTTTCGATGTCTTAGGGAATCTGAAACTTAAAGGGGGATTAAGTTACGGAAGGAGGGGAAGAGCCCAGGGCAGCAGTCTTCCTATCAAGTACCACTGCAAGGGCCCATGTCACCTGCCTGCCTCCTGCACATGAGCAGGTGATGTTCTGGGAAGTCCTGTTGAGGACTCTTGTCACCTGTGAGGCTCCTGTCCCCCACACCACTCAGAGCAAGGGTCTAGATGCAGTGGCTGGAGGGAGGAGCCTGCGGGAGGCAGGCATGACGGACAGCAGGCAGTGGCCCCCCCGGGGCTGTGTGCTGATTGTTCTGGCTCAGAGCCTTGGTCAGCTGATTCACTACCAGTGACCAGCCTCCACTTCCATCTCACTTGCCAGTCTCCATCCTCAGATGGGAAACCTCCATCCGCTCGAATTGAAATCCGCTCAGTGGAATCAGGCACACATTTCAGCCAAAGTGGACACCAGATTCACTTCAGAACGCCAGAGAACATGGACATTTGCATGTCCACGGTGTCACACATAAACAGCTGCACTGCACCTGCGACGGCCCAGGCGGGGCGCTGAAGACTGAACCCTGCGCTGTGCCACTGGGCGCTTCCGCGCGAAGCACACACACCGCGTCAGGACGCGGCGGACTCACACACTGGGAGCCGCGCTTCACCAGCCATCGACTCTTTCCTCCCCACCCTGCTCGGCTTCTGTCTGCCCGTGGGAATCGATGAATACGCTTTTGCGAACCTGCTCTTTGGGGACAGCATACTTATTTCTTTCATTGTCGGGACATACTTAACGTGATAGGAAATAAGTCATTCCACTTTTTCTGTAGTCTATAACTCTATTATAAATGCTTAATTCAGTGCCACTCATGCTTCCCTAGAAGGTGGAAGGCCTGAATAAAGCAGGTTCTGCCCTCCTGCTACTCACTGCTAGGGAGATTTTAAACAAAAGTCCTGATGATGGAAATTGCTAGAAAAGAGGTGAGAAGTCTACACTGCTTATGTGAATCGGAGACTTACTAAGAGAAGCTGGAGCAGAGGTATGCTCCAGAGAAACACTGCTTCGTGTTTTTGTTGTTACATACTGTTCAATTTTAAGAAGGACAGCTTCAGTCAAGAAATAAAAACTGCCCAGTTTCTGTATGTGCCAAGAATTGACTTAGTGGGGATTCGAAAATGAATGAGGCAGAGGACTCGTCCAGAGAGTGAGATCAAAGACGTCAGCCAGAAAGACGCAGTGAGACACAAAGACAAAATATATTATGTAGGATGTATGCATAGAATACATAAGATTAGTACTACGTTGAATAGGAATATACAGAACAGCAACGATTATTCAATTAAGTCCAAGAAGGCAAATCAAGATTTAAAATGTGTTTTGGTTGATTTAAATTCTGAAATGCCAGAGTGCATTCGATAGCAATCATCTTCAATAGAAGCACCACGTTCAGCTGCAGGGCAATGAAATGCTAAGCATTCTGCAATGCGCCTACTTCCATCAGCACTTTTCTTAGGGTTTTATAATCCTGGGGATGCTGTACACATTAAAGACAATCCCTTGTCTGAGGAAGGTGAACTTAGGAGTCATGCAGATGCTTAGAGCAAAGGTGCTTATAATAATCAGTACATTATGTGAGGCAGAGAAAAATAGCCAAATAATAGTATTACTACTTGAAACAATGAAGGAGGAATTATAAAACAAACCTGCGGTTGCAGAAGAGAGGCGGGCACTCTGCCGCCTACCTGCCTGGTGTTCAGTGGGAGCGGGACTAGACACACTGCAAGCCCACGGCTTGGGTCTATGTTCCTGTTACGCCCCTTAAGTGACAGACAGCTTCCTGTGCGTGTGCAAAACCAAACGGACCTGTGAGTGTTGAAGAAAACTCAGTAGAGAAAACACGGTGGGCCAGCCTGCTTTGAGTCGAGGAGGAAAATGTGTCTGCTGCAACCAAAGCAACAGGACATGAGTGTGGATTTTGAAGTGATTTGAACTGCAGAAGGCTGTCACATCAATTCCAAAAGAGAAAGGGCAGTCCGTCAGGTAAATCAGTGCTTAGGGATCAGCCCTCAAGGAAACTGAAGAGCCTGCCAGCAAGCACGGCCAGGGTGTGATCACAGGGTCCTCCTCCACTCCAGAATGCCTCCGGCAAAGCTGGCATGGGGTAGGCCCCAAGGAGAGGTCTGCTGTGACATTGGCCAGCCATCCCCAGGTCCTACCTCCTGCATTGATGGTGACCTTTCCTGCTGGGCTCCTTTCCACTGGACACAGATTCGTCCTCCTCAGATCCCACCCAGACTTGAGGAAGCAGGTGCACCCTGAGCTTCCTGCAGCCCACAGCCCACGCTGGGCACCAGGCGGCTTCCTGGCACAGAATGAGACAGGGAGGGGTCCAAGTTCAGCAAAACATACTAAAACAATTCTTCTTATGAAAAATAGGATGCAGTCTATGGTGTGACGTGGGTGAAAATATCTGAATTTCACGCTGCAGAACTGCTCTGTGATATCACAATCCTGTCCCCTGACCTTCTCCATCACTTAGAAGCACTCTCTGTTGTTCTTAGTATTGGGGGCTTCATTTTCTTTTTAATGCACTTTTCAAAATCATCAGCAAGGAGGAACTTTGTTGTGAGTTTTCAGGTTCAACACATGAATTCTTTTACTGAGCAGATGCATTTGATGGGAGAGAGAATTGAGAGGAGTAACCCATCATCATCCCGTGATGTTCTCTGTACTATGAAACAGTAAACAGCTGAGACACTGCAATGTGCACAGGACAAGCTGTTCCATGCTCTGTGCCAGGAGGCCACACAGGTAACACGCAGACCTGGGCACGTTGTGGGTCGTTGGCAACAGCAGATCCAAGCCCAGGCAGGCAAGGCCACCCAGTGCCCCCTGTCGATGCTGATATCATGTGTACTTTATCCCAGATGAAAGTTTCAGCTTAGTCTACCTAAAGCCTAAAGCTCTGGAGTAGCCATTTCTAATGATATTCCCTAAATAAGCAGAGAAGTGTCTAGTGTTAAAATTTGTCAAAATATGTAGCTGTAATGAAATTTAGTGAGGTCCATTCAAGGATGCTTTTATGTCGTGTTTTACTGCTTTAGTGACTACTGATATCTATCTCTATCTCCGTCTCTCTCTTTACACACACACGCACACACACACACACATCCAAGTGGTTTATCTACATTAATAAATAGTTCAGATATTTTCAAATGACCTAAGACCACTCTTAATTCTGGATTTATACCAAAGAGAAATAATCTCTTCATTTCTTCAAATAGAATAGACGCCCTCTTCTGTAACCATGTAGACAGATCAACTGAAAACACATCTCTCCTCAGGAGAGCCAGCACCTTAGGAAAAAGGAACAGACCCATCTGCCCGGGGGCACCTGCCACCTGACCCTCAGGGCTTACAAGGCCTTTGGCTTATTCTCCTGGGCAAGAGTCTCTGTTTTAAGGGCAACATGGGAAGGAAAGCACGTTGCACAGGCTGCAGCTTCAGGAGGAGAACAATTCCCAGGAGGAGGACCCGAGGAAGAGAAAGAGCGCGTGAAGGTTCCCCTGCCCTAGTGCACTCTCCAGACAGGACCCAAGAGAGTCCCCAGTGTGTGGGGACGTGCTGTTTTCTGAGACAGGGAAGACAGGGGCGCTAGATCTGCTGTGCAGAAGCAAGATGATCTCCAGGAAGCTAGAGAAAGTCACGGTACCAATTAGGCGGCAGTTTTTCTTGCTTTGGCTGTAAATGATCTTGTATCCACCCTCCAGTCTTGCCACGGTGGGTTCAAGGCTATCCAGTGGGTGAGTGGTCAGCTCAGAGACACTGCCCCACCTCTCCTGCACAGCCAGAGCCTGGCCTTGACCCTACTCATCTCTCTGTGTCCTTGCCCAGCTGCCCAGGGCCACTCCTGAAAGCAAGCCCAAGGCAGTGACTTCACTGTTTTAAAAGATGAGCTTTGAGGATGAGCTGCCACCGCAGAGCCGGCGGCCATGGACCTTTCCTCAGGGTCAGGGGAAGGAATGTGTCCTGCTCTAAACTTCCCTAACGGGCCCTCTAGCCCCTGGGTGGCTCTGGCCAAGGCTTCCCGCCACCCCTCGAAGGATAGCACTCCTCACTCTAAACAGCACAAAGCAGGAGCCAAACCCCAGCCGCTCTGCTCCTGCAGACAAGCACAGCTCCTTCCTGGGGGAAGCCAGCGTCTTTAGCCTTCTTGGGACATAGCCCATGTTGATGCCTCAGAACACAAGGCCCCGAGCTGGCTGATGTGAGTTAACAAGAAGTTAAACAGAGAGCTCAAGGGTGACAGCGTGACAAAACCCAGGAGGGTGTGGGTCATGCACTGCTGGGCCACGGAGCGGCCCATTGCCTCCACTGGATCACGCCTGCTCTCTTCTTCTGTGCAACACGGAGATGGAAGATGCTCAACTGGAAGCACAGAGACTGGGCAGTGGAACACACAGCTCTTGCAAATCAGCAGGAGTCACTCAGACTCCCTTTCCGTGGGCGATTTTCCTGACTTTCCTCACTTGCTGACCACTGCTGTGGGCTGCACGAGCAGTCTCCCAACCTCACAGAGGTTCTCCTGAGTCAACTCGGATCCAGTAGCCCACAGGGTGAGGGCGACTCTTCCAAGCACCCATCAGTGATGATGGGTCAGCAGCTTTGATTTGCAAAGAGGAAACTGTTTTGTGCGGTAAGGAGGCAGGAGGCACCAGAGACATCCCTCTGACTCAGGAAAGCACAGCTCTGCTCTGACGTGCTTTTGGAGTCCCATTTAGACCGGCACCTCTGGAAGGAGCCGCTGGGAAGGAGCAGCGCTTTGCCAGCCACAGCCCATTAGCCAGCTTTTCTATGGCGCGTTTCCTCAGGATGCTCCTTGCATCTTGCGTGGAGGGCTCGCTGGACAGATGGACACAGCTCGACATCCTGTCCAGGTGAATCTCTTGAGGGCGCAAACATGGGTCACCCTGCCCCTGCCCTGAACTGATGGAGGAGGACACCAGGGCCCCTTGTCGTATCCAAGATTCCGTGGGGCCCTTCCCGTGGCCAAAGCAGCTCAATAATAAGAGACCCTAGTATTGGAACAACAACAAAATCTAGCAAATGACCTGGAACCCTGTGTGACGGTGCCAACACTTAGGTCCCTGAATCAGGTACACAGACGCTGACGGGGGAAGACCTGGCATGGGACTCATCCAACAACAGGCATGCCCACTCACCGATGGAAAGGTCAATGTGAGGCCACTATGTGCTGAATCTCACCACGAGCAAAGATGGACAGGACTGGCCTCAATTCTGAGAGTCTTTTAATCAGCAGGAAAGAGAAGAAATTAAGAAGGTAGAATACAGAGAGAAACCTGCAGGCAGAGAACATCGGGCATGCCAGGGAAAGCTAGGGCAGAAGGCGCAGTGGAGGGGCCCCAGAGTGCCAGGTCAAGATCCTCCCACTCCTCCGTCCTCACATCTGCAAAGCTGCACAGAGAAGACCCCAGGGCCTTCAGCCACCTGCTTGGTCCAGGGCCCCCATCGCCCTGCATGAGCTTCTCCAGGTCTCCCCCCCCAAAATACTTCTCCTGGAGGCAGTGACCGTTAGCAACAGTGGTGACTTAGCCTGCTGGCTCTGGTCATCACACACCTCTGTGACTCTTCATTCCTCCTGGATCTGAAGTCCCCACTCCCAACAGCATCCAACTGCGTCTGTCCCTGCATCCTCCCTCCAGGATACAGAGGCGGGCAAGGCCTCTCCTCCCGCGCTTCCACCCTCTCCAGGGGCCACTCGCTGCCTGTGGCTTCTTCCAAATATTTCCGCAAAGTCTTTCACCCAGTGCTTACAGTTCTGTGTCTGAAAGGCAGAAGCAATGTGTTTTGAGAGATCCAGACAAATCCCTGGCTCCTGTGCCCCTAGCACGTGACTGAGTAACTAGTTCAGTGTGATGATGTGTCTTCATCTGCAGCAAGAAGAGGAACCTGCTCCCGCAGTGACTGTGGACACAGGGGGACAATGTGTCCAGTCCCTTTGGGAACGCAGGGCCCACAGATGAAGGTGTCCGGATTTCAATCATGCTTCCCACATGAGCTCAGAGACAGCTGTGGATTGACAAGAAGGCACAGCGTGAGCCTCCAAGTCCTAATCCACATGGGTCAGATGTGACTTTAGCTTTGCGTGCACACATGTAAACTCCAAGCTTCATCCCAGGAGCCCAGGTAAACCTCAGCTGTCCCATTTCAGCCCCCACACCTGTGCACACATGCATGCCTGGATGAACCTGACAGCACTCTTGAAGAGACCGGGACTGGTACCCGTCACGCAGTGTGACTCTTACTGACACCATCGTCACCTCGTGGGGCTAGATAAGGGTAGGTCTTCAGATTTAAGAAGAATCCCATGTTTTTCTACTAGAGAGGGTACAGAAACGAGCAAGGTAAGCCAAGAAAAGAAGACAGAGAGGGATCTTTCGCCCCAGGGAAGATGTGGAACAGGACTTTCTATAGTAACATCCAGCTTATGAACAGAGATTCAGACGGTCATGACGCTCCCATCGGGTTTTAGACTCCTGACGGAGGCAGAGCACCAGGCGCCATGTCCACCGATCTCCTCCCTCTTGTCTTCTGGGCGTTCTTGGCTCAGAAGCGTCAGGAAGCAGGAAAGCAGTGCCCTCGCTCTGCCTGGGAACCCACCTGCCCCTCTGCAGAGGCCGCCTGCCCTTCGAGAGCTGCTGGGTTATCGACCTGAGACAGGTAAGGCCAGCTGCAGTGCAAACGTCCTTATCACGCTACTGGCTCAGAACGCCATGCGGGATTGTTTTTCACGGTAGCTGAGGGTGACAAACCCATGCATGTCATTAGTTCTGCTGAACCACTTTCAAATAAGGCCACACGCAGACTCTGACCTTGTGCTTTCCTTTCATTTTCTTTGACATGGCAATGACACAAGGGTGTACAGGCTCCGGTTGCCCTGGCAACAACCGTGAGGGTCCAGAGTCAGCACGACAGGATTGGGCTCCGGGTCCTGGACGACACCTGGGCCTGCAGCTCCTCACTGTCCAGTGCAGGCACCAGCGGGCTCTGCTGGATACGGCACTCAGGGATACGGCACCGTGGACTGCACCTGGCACGTGGCTCAGTGAGCTGTTTGTGGTCACGACACCCTGTGACTCCCACTTAGATTATTAGCGACAGCCACTAGGTCCAGGTGCCCCTGCCTTGAGCCTGTCTCGGGAGCACCTTCGAGCTTTGCCTGGCTACAACGTGGGAGAGAGTGGACATTTAACTGTACCGTGAGTTTTGAAGAATCACCTTTACGTAACATTCAAGGTTCCCTTCCCTTTTCTTTTTTCACAATGACATGAACCCTGCCCAGGTTAAGTTCAACACTCATAATAATCCCTTAGCTAAACCCAGCCTTTGTGGGGAGTTAATTGTTCTCTTCTCCTGTGACAGATGCACTGGCAGGGATCTCAAGTTCAAACTCTGATGAGTCAGTGCATCCTGTCACCAACAGCGAGGTCAGGAGGTTAAGATGGGTCACACACTCTGAGTCACACCACCATTGCTTCCTGGTGCCACTCAACACCAACTCACTGAAGAAGGTTCCTGTGCAGCCCAACCCTCCTACACCCATCCCCATGAAGGAGACAGAAGTCACCCTGGACTCAGAGCCCAGCTCTTCTGGGACAAATCCACAAAAGCTGTTTAAAGGCACTTGAAGATAAGCTATTATAAACCACTTTCATTAAAGCTCAATTCCCAGGAACATAAATTATATTTATTCTCTAGATGTCATTATTATGCACAAACAGAACAAACTGAAATAGCACCTGAAAGCCAAACAGCCAGGAAAAGAGAATAAAGGACCACACAGATGCAGAAGGGAGCAGCACTGGCTTCCGTGGGCTCCTGGCTGGGGGTTTTGTGGTTGTCTCTGAGTGGCTTCCAGCTGACTGTGGAGAGCCCGCCATCTTGTGGGAATTCTAGACACACACAGCCTTATCACAGCAGCTGAAAATACTGGAGAACGGCAGACGTTCTTCTTGTTAATAATGCAGAGGAGGATGCATATACATAGTGGTGTAAAAACTGTTTTCGTGCAGGTAAGCTGAGGGGTCAATGTCTACATCTGGGCCAGCTGCATCCCGAAGTGGGTTGAGGGCCCTTCTTTAGAGATCATCCCATGATGCAAAAAGGGAAATATTTTAGGTCCATTTTTAATGCTGACATAAACCTATATTTTTATGAGATATTTTGAAAACTTCTAGTTCTAAACATCGAATCGAGGTTAAAAAGCCCATTTGTAGCATCGATTGTATAATATTAGGTACAGCTGTTTTCCTGGAGTTACAATCATGAAAGCAGAAATAAATGTCAAGAGTACCCTCAACTCATCTCCTGCTAAACGAGTATTTTATTTTGATTTGTCTAAGTAATAAGTTGTTATGAATAAGGAAGACACAGGATACTTTGGAAGGAAGCAGGCTTGCAAAGCTGTGTCTCTAAAAGTTCCTTGAAGACTAAGATGCAGTCTTAGATTCTGAGTGAATGGGCAGAGAGGCACGTGAGTGGTAATGGGCAGCCTGCCTCGTTTGGTTACTACAAAGGGTCAGCATGTTCGGGAAACCAGGCCAGCAGGCATGGAGGTGACGGTTGGAGCGCTCCTAATGGCAGTGTGCACAGCCAGCTTCTGTGCCGGGTGTGCATCTAGGCCCTCCTACCATTAGCCTGCATGATATTAGGCATCTTACCCACAGGGATCTCCTTTTCTCTGGGTACCCATTTTGAGGAGCAGACTCAGAAGAAAAGATAGAAAGGCAGAGGTTTGCAAAAGATGAGAATGCCAACAAATTCAAATCTACAGTTCTGATGGTAAACAAGTCAATGTCCAAAATTACAGTACTTAACATTCATAACCACTAAACCAAGATTTGATCCCAAGCTGAAGTCAAATATCAAAGCAATAAAAACCCCAAACTTCATCAATACTGTAAAAGTGAGACCATCCACTGGTATGAATGTAAGAAGATCCACAAGAATCACAAAGTACCATATGTATAACATTGTATGACTTGAAAAAAAGGGCTTGTTTTATTGCTAAATAATATAATTTTCTGTGCAATAATCACTTTGGAAATGCTCCAAATGATCTTCTTATGGATCTGGAGTCATAACAGGAAAATGCTATTTTGCACCCACCAGGTATTCACAGTGCGTCTTAGTCAAACGCCTGCTCTATTCAAGAACACTGGACTATTCATGAGTCTGCATGCCAGGCACACTTGTGTGCTCAGACACGCGCAGACACGGACGTCGCCTCTAAACTAGCTGAGTGCTGTGAGCGCTGAGCTTCTGCTTGTCAGAACGGCAGGGGCAGAAGTCCCTAGCATGTTTCCTCAGGGCCACCCTGGACACGCAGCCCGGGGCTTCCCAGGCAGCGCTCCTCCTCCCAGGGACACGTCCAGGGAGGGACGTCCAGGGTACAAAGAATAAGCTGAGCTCAGGGTCAGGGGCTTATCAGAACTGCCGTTGAGCAGCAGAGCTGTCAGCACGAGCGTCTTCTCACCGCCTGGACTCTCGTCCGCGAAAGGACAGGATTTACCCTTGGGACTCGGGTGTCCTGGGAGATGGGGTTTCTGTGTTTCTATCACTTCTGCCTGAGCCACGAACTTCAGGATGGCTGCTTCCTCTTTCTCCTAAGTTTCTGTTGTAGCTTGAGGCCAGCAAACCCCAGCAGTCTTTCTCTTTAAGTAAAATGTAGTTCTGACAGGGCCTTTTTAACTCTTGACACCAACATGATCAGTCACATCTCGGGACCTGGGGTAACGTTTCGCTGGGCTCTAGGTGGTGACCAGGAACGCGGCAGTAATTAGTCCACGGCCAGTTTCTCCCCCCCTTCCCCCCCCACAGGCATTGACGCCTCAGTCACCGGCAGACGTCACCCTGGGGCTGTGCCAACCGTTCTCGAGGTGCAGCCTGAATCCACCCATCACACCGGCAAGGCCCTCCTCCCCAGCCCCCAGGTGGACCCCCGCTTGCCTGTCCAGGGCTCCTCCGCCAGCACCCCTCAGAAGCAGCACGGCTGGTCCTCAGGGCAGCCCGCTCCTCCTGGAGCGCCGTTCCCTCCTCAACAGGTCCTCTGGGGGTGTGGATGAAGTCTGGGTTTGCCCCCCAAGAGTTGGTGTGCCGGGAGTCTGATGCTCAGGGTGCTGGTGTTGGAGGTGGGTCTCCGGGAGATCCTCAGGTCCCCAGGGCGTGCCCTGGGCGGGCAGGGCTCTGGGCCTCGAGCTAGTTCTTGGAGGACAGTCATAAAGGGGTGAGCCTGGTTCCATGCCACGCTGGCTTCCCGTTGGGGAGGTGATCTCTCGCTCCCACACAAGCTCTTCTCATTGCCATCTGCCACAAGGTGACACAGTCGGGGTGGCCCTCACCAGAGCCTGCGCAACACAGGGTAGACTTCCAGCACCCAAGACGCGTAGCCAAACCTCTTTTTTTTATGAAGTGAGCCTGTCTCAAGTACTTCGTTATGGTAACAACAACAACAAAACCAGAATAGGACACCAACCCTGTAAATGGAACCCTGTGTTGTTCTCAGGCTGCAGTCACAGGAACCGTGAAACTGTCTTCCTCCAATCCAACTTCAGTCCATCCCAAATCCTGACCTTCCTACCTCAGAACACAACCTGGATCTCACCATTTCTTTCTGCCTCCCACATACCACCCTATCAGTACCACTTCCCAACAACGACAGGATGCAGTTCCCTGCTCCCAGCTGTGACCACCACAGTGACATCTATCTCCATGGAGGAGAGCCATCTTTGCAGGGCACGCCAGTTCCCGTCCACACCCAGAGCCCCACCACTTGCAGGCACATGTGCATCCTTTCCACAGGCTCCATGCTTGTCCACTCTCTGCGGCTCCAGTCACACCTGCTGGCCTTGCTCTTCTGCCAGTGCACATCTGTGCCCACTGAGCCCCTGTTCACCTTCTGACTGTAGGGGACACTCCTACCAGATCTCTGCCCCGCCTCCTGGGGCACTGCCCCTCACAGGCCACCTGAAGGAGCTCTCCCCATTGGCCCATGGGAAACAGCAGCTCCCCGCCACCTCTGCTCCCAGCCTGATGTCAGCGCAATGCCTGGACCTCGGCCACATTCGTCACTGCTCCCCCACTGCAGCATGGTGACTCAGGACGGACAGGTCAACGCAGCACACTAGGGAGCGAGCCTGCGAGCAACGGGTGGCCTGTCACTGAAGCGCCAGCCTTCTGTCCTCTCTCCCACCACTCAGGCCTTAGCCACGGTGTTAACTGCAAGGAGGCTGGTGAAGCAGCTGCTTTGCGGTGTGTGTGTGCGTGTGTGCACAGGTGTGTGTGCATGTGGGCGTGTGTGCTTTCCTTTTTGTCATGTGCGCACCTTTCTATTATAAGTTCTTACAGTCACGCAAACCCGCATCCTTCTGGATCCAAACGTGAGCACGCTGTGGCCCACAAGGCAGGTGCCACCAGACCAGCACTGTGTCTGCGTTTCTTTCAGTCCAGTCCCCACCTGCCACTGGATCCAGGTGTGGTCCACCTGCTCCTCCGCCCACCAGCGTCTCTTCGGGCTCTACTCCCTTCCTGCTTCCAGTTCTCATTCTAATTCAGATCTGGACCAGTGCCATGGGCTCAGGTCAGCAGCTGGCAGAAAGGTGTGCCTCAAGGAAAACGTCACTGTCCAGGTGGCCACTCACGTGGGTCGCCCCCATGACCAGCGTCCCTCTGGTGACCAGCATCCCCCTTATCACACCTTTAGCGCAAGTGCTTGTTGCCTACAGCAAAGAAAACCAGCACCTCGTTCCTAGGCATGTTCACCGTCCCCATGATGTAGCCTCGTCGGCCACCAATGAAAGGTAACTTCAAATGACAGCTCCCATTATTCCCAAGGATGACAGGAGAGCAGGAACACGACACTGAGCAACCCCAAAACGCCCGAGAGGGAGAGAGACGTTTACGGACGAACCAGTGTTTGGGTTTCTGACCTGAAAAGTAGCTAATCAGAAAGGCGCGTCCTCACACACACAGCTCCCTGCGCCTTCCACATGGTGTCCCTGTGACGGGACGGCGCGGGCCCGGCAGCAGCCAGCCGTTGTCCTGCAGCCGCAGTTTCTCTCCCGGGGGGCAGAGGCAGCGTGAGCCTGCCCAGGCCGCTCAGCCCCCAGGAGACCAGCCACTCACCGGGGGGCGCGGCCGCGGTCCAGGTGCAGCCCGCGCTTGTCCTCCGCAGACAGCCCGTCCATCAGCAGGTCGAAGACCAGGAAGTTGCTCTGGCCCGGAGGCTGCGACACCAGCCTGGATTTCTCTAGCATGTAGGTGTGAATTCTGGCTGGTTAGGGAGAGAAAAGCGATTCTGTCAAAGGGCTCCACTCCCTGAGCTTCCCCGCGCCAACTCACGACCGGAGCAAAACTGCAGCTGCTTGCCCAACAGTCGCGATTCTTTTAAATCTAACGGACTGTCTTCTAGAGCAGCTTTGGGCTTAACAGAAGTGCTGAGCCCAAGCGCCGAGCGTCCCAGCGGCCCTTCCTGCCCACAGCCTGCTATTTTCTGTGACAGCATCTCTGGGTTCGAACCCAGGAACGGGCGTGGAGACCCCCTTGTTAACTAAAGGCCAAGGTCCACACTGGAGCTCACTCTGCGCTGCCGCTCCACGGCTTCAGAGAGAGGCCCAGGGATCCCCACGGCCTCAGCCTCCCTCAGTAGCCCCATGACGGGCTCCTGTCACCACCACGACGGAGTGGCCGTCGTTTCAAGTCAAGGTCGTGATTAAACGTTTCTTGCTCCTTTTCACTGTCTCTTCTAACAAATGTTTGGCTGGAAACATTTTCTGTTTAATATTAACAATATTAATCCTGAAATGATTGATTGCACAAGAGAAATTTTTGAATCCACGCCAGTATGAAATACACGGCCCTGTTGTTTGGTCCCTGTGCCAAGATGCGGGAGGAAGCAGGAGGTGGGCCCGTGGGCTGAGGACCTGCTGCCCGTGTCCCTGGAGACAGGGCTGACTTACACGCAGGCCTGTCTGGAAAGCACTACTGAAGGCGGAACCCACTACTGACAGATTCCACGTGGTGTGCGGTGCAGTGCCTTCGATACCGGCCATCTAAATTCAAAGCAGCATGATTATTAATCATCCTAGTGAGCTCAGCTCCAGCAGTGAACAAAATTGCTGTGGATTAGCAGGATTCAAATCAGTAGGATTTCAAATTAAAGAAACAAAAGTCTCGAAGGAACGTTCAGATGGGGGCAAACTGGAAGCAGCCGCATTGCCCGGTGGTCACGAGACTGCTATTCTAAGCAGGGACGAGGCGTCCTGCTATGTTGGAAGTGAAAACGAGATAAGACGGGCAAGATGGTGCCTTTCCACCTTAGAGAGGAGTCGGGACCCCTCTGCAAGTGTCCACGCGGAGAGCATCCTACGGACAGATGTCCTCACTTCTCAGGACTCCTGTGTTTCCAAAGCTCTTTTATGTTTTGAGAGAGCCTTGGCTAGAAATACGCTCACGATCTTCACGGGTGTCTGCATGGGGACATGCTCCTCGAAACGTCCAGGTGCTGGGGAAGCGTCATCTGTGGTGCACACGTGGCACCATTTGCAGTAGGACATCCCGTGGAGCTCTGTCCACTTCTGGTCCTTAGGAGGGCAAGGCAGGAGCATGAACTAGCCTCTGCCTGCCCCGTCCTCACCCTGACTCCCAGCAGCTCCCGAGCCCTCAACCAGTCCTCGGTCTACTCGTGAATGCAGGGCAAGTGAGGATCTCTCCTCGGAAAGCCCGCTGAGCCTTCGCCTGCGGCCACCAGAAGCGCCAGCCGCCTAAGAGGCACACTTTCCTTTTCGCACCTGCACGCACGTCCTTGCCCATCATTCCTGGCCACTCGGACTGAGGCGAGGTGGGGTGTGGCAGGGGCCTCTGCCAGTGAAACCTATGCATTCTCTCCCCAGGTGAGACATTGCCAATCTCCACACCCCTTTACCGCCATTTTGCCCATCCGCACTATGGGGAAGAAAACCTAGAAAAGTCTCAGGACCACTCTGAACTTCACGAGGAATGAGCTACCATCCCAAGCACCTCCTGTAGGCAGGCTCTGAGCAAGGTGACTGGCAGACATCACCTCTGCTCAGTCCTGCCACATGCCTTTCATCTTTCCACCCAGCTGGCTTGTCCCCAAAGCCCAGGCTGATTGCAATAAAGGACGCTGCTCTTCACGTGGGATGGGCTCAGTTAGAGCACTCTGAAACTTGTGGAGAGTGTCAAATTGATGGCAGCAATGAGGATGAGTACTCACCCCTCAAGTCGCTGGTTTGTTTCTTTAAAACCAGGATTTGAAAAATACGCCAGGCAAAGGCACCTATTTATTTTCCATGTCCTTTGTGCTAACTCTGACCTTTACGTTTCCCAGATAGGTAGCGGAGCCTCAGCATATTTATTGGAAGGCATTTCCTGCTGTTAAGTAAATTCAGTTTCTACCTAAATAGATTTGGGAGTCTTCAGCTATAGAAACGACAGAGCCAAAGACTCTGGGTCCCTCCCTGTCCCTTTGTAGTTACCTCCAGCACATTTCTGGAGAGACTGTAAGATTTGACTTGAAGGTGAAGGAAAAAGAAAAGAGGCGATTTAACCCATTAAGGTCCACGTTTTCAATTCTGCAAATATTTCAAGGAAATCATCCCAGCTACATTCAAATAGTTTGGAAATCATGATCTAGAGCTTAGATATCTTTTATTGTCACTAAGAACAGAACTCAGATGTCTATAAATAGGACACGGGGGCCATACCACATCTTTTTAAGCTGTCCTATGAAGAGGACATTGAACAGACATGACATCTGGGGAGCCTGGACAAAATGGGTTGGAGAGCAAATGAACACATTTGGTTCTCACGGGAACCCTAGGCTTTGGGGGCAATGACCACCCCCACGCTACAGAAGGGGAAAATGAGCCGTGGGAAGTCCAGCGACTGCCTGAGGTTGCCGCACAGGAGGCGTAGCCAGGGTGCCACCAGGCCGGCTGCTCTGGGGACTGTGCTCTTGAGCACCCCCAGTGCGCTGGGCTCAGCTGCAGTCCTGCAGAGCCCCGCTCTACACCTCCCTGAGGGTACTGTGTGGGCCTGAACCTGGCACTGCACACATTCTGGAGAGTCTGACCTGGTGGACGCCCAGTCTCCAACGCCTTCCACTAGCAGGCTGTACAGGACGTGAAGAGACGGAAGAGATCTCTGAAAGAAGCCGTCCCTGCCCCAAAGGGCTGTGCAGGACGCCTTCAGAAGTCCCTCCCTCGGCTCTCACAGAGTAGCCTTCTCTTCAGTAGGGAACACCCACACACGGAAATTGCAGCTTTGTTTGAAAACCTGTCTGGTCAGTGTCTCGGGCTAGCGCAGGATGACAGAAGGGTTCTTCTTGGAACATATGTTGTGGAGAGGGAGTTGGGGTGCGTGGAACAGGTGCCGCTTGGAGCTCGTGGTGACGCCCTGCAGGTCACCTGGTGGTCGCTTCCTCCACTGGGGTGCGTCCTCAGAGGCAGCGAGCCAGAACACCACAGCTCTTATGGGAAGACGGAGAGATGGTAGCCATCAAAGTGGCTACTTCAGAACAGGTGGACCCACTGAAGGGGAGAGGTGAGCACAGTCCACAATCAAGAGAGAAGAAGGGACCCGCATGGGCCCCACAATCCAGGGGCCATCCGAGCTTGAGCCAGTGCCCTTCCCCATGGCCAGCTGTCTCACAGGACTGTCGCTCAAACTGGGCCTCTGCTGCCCAGGACACTGGGACAGGAGTGCCTTGGCTGAGGTAGTCGAGAGCCACCGCGAGCATGGAGCACATGGAGCACGCAGTCCATCAGGAACACCCGCGGCCCTGATGAGCAGGCGGCCGCTCTCTGCTTCGCCTGGAAGATGGCTTCTTCCCAGAGGGCTCTGTGCTCCACAGACATGTGCGCATCCTCTTCAGCGAATGCCAACCTCATCTGCGCTCCCTTAGGCGAGGCTGAGAGGCTGCTCTGGTCATGGAAGAGGAACAGGGAACAGGTGTCCACAGGTCCCTGTGCAGATTATGCCGCGGTCCGTTCCTCACATCATGTGAACCTCTGTGATGGAAATCACAAATCTTCAGGGAGCGGGCGCTGGTGTGAGTCTCACCGGGAGGGCCGTGGGGCGCAGCGCCCTTCTTTGGCAGAGTCCTCCTTACGGTGCTGACTGACCTCTGCAGACCTGGCTGTGGGCAGAGTGACGTTCGGTGCTTCTCAATCCGTGGGGCTGGCACACGCTGTGGAGCTGAGAGTGACTGCTTTACCAAACGCAGAATCAGACAGAAAACACCCTGGGCCCAGAGCCGGACTACGATGACTATTAATGACTATTAATAGCCAGACTAATAATTAAATTTCTCCAAAATAAAAAAAGAATCTTATCTACTGTTGGTGTTTCATAAAACAGAACTTCCTGTTTTCTAGTTACGGCGTATGGTTACATCTCCAAAGAGAGAGTTGGCATTAAATTATTAAAGTGTCACTAACAGTAACAGTGAGGACACACCCAGCATCTCTCAGCCTTAAAATCAGTCGGTTAACACTCCTGTCCAATAGCGTGGCAAGAACCGTCCGCCGTGTTGATGTAGGAGGAAGGAGAGTCCGTCCTGCAGCCTCGGGTCCTTTCCAGTGGCACAGCCTGATTGCCCTCTGGAGAGCTATTTGAGTGAATATTTAAAATTCAGAAGACATTTATGGGAGATCAAATAGAATGACTCAGTTCTCCCTAAAAATAGCGTAATTTAATACATCTTTTAGCTTTTTAAGAGGGTCTCGTCAACATTAAATAGCTTCAATGTATCACACTTACAGCTTCTTAAGGTGACCAGTACTTATTTTTCTGACTTGCGACAGTATTCTCTCTTAAGCCAAAAGTACTTTTGAAGAGTCAAAGTCTTCCCTCAGACTCTGCTGCAGGTTGAATGGTGCTCCAGCAAAGGACACCAGAGAGCCCAGCCCAGCTGCTGGGACCTTATTCAGGATCAGGCCACCGTCAAGTACTCCGATTAGGATGAGGACGCACCAGAGCAGGGTGGGTCCTAATCAAGTGTAACTGGTGTCCTTCCAGAAGAGGAGAGCCAGGGTGAAGGCCATGCGTCCATAGAGGCAGAGACCCAGGTCAGGCAGTGCAATGGCTCATTTGAATTGTCAACTTGATTGGATCAAGAGATGCCCATGATTAAGAGGTTTCTGGGTGTGTCCATGATGGCGTGTCTGGGGATGACTGGCATGTGGGATAGTGAACTGAAGGGGAGCCCCTCCTTAAGCGTGGGCAGCACTCCAATAGGATGGTGGCTTGGATGGAATAAAAGCTGGAAGAACAAGGAAGCAGATGCAGATGCAGCTTTGCTCTTTTGAATGGGTTCTTGATCGCTGCTTTGATCATCTGAGGATATTGGACTCTCGCTCCTTCACTCTTCCAAAGCAGACTCTGCCAATGATTCTCCAGGAAGTTTCCAGAACACTGGTTTGGACTAGGGTAGCACTGTTGATCCCTCTTATTCTAGGGCTCCTGTGTCTTGGACTGCACAGCTGCTGGTTTTTCCAGCTCTCCAGCTGCAGATGGCCTTTGTGGACTATCCAACTTCTGATGGTGTAAGCCAATCTAAAAATCCCCTTTTATAATCATACTTCCTGTTGGTTCTGTTCCTCTAGAGAACCCTGAGTAATACAGGTGGACCACAAGCTGAGGAATAGAAGGAGGGGAGGCAAGAGAGGTCCTCCCAGAGACCTCAAGAGCATGGGGCTCCAGGCTCACAGAGCCTCAAGAGCAGGGGACTCCCAGCATCCAGCATGGAACACAGCACGCCCCTGTGGTTCTACACCACCCCGTGTGTGTTAGGTCGTTGTGCTGGTTTGCATTTTAAATTCCTCCAAAAGTTCACATGTTAAGGCCTGGGCTCTGGTGATGGAGCTACTGGAGGTGATGGAACTTTTCGGAGGTGAGGGTAACTGGAGGAAGCAGGCACTGGGAATAAGCCCTTGAAGGTATGTTCCCCTCTCCCGTCTCTCTCTCTCTCTGCTTTCCAAGCACCCTTGCTCCACCACCTGCTCCCTGCCATGATGTTCTTCTACCTCGTCACAGACCCTAAAGTAATGGAGCCTGCAAACCATGGACTGAAACCTCAAACAATGAGCAAAAGAAACTTCCCTCCTTACGAGTTGATGTATCTCAGGTATTTCGTCACAGCAATGGAAGCACAACTAACACTTTTGTTGTAATGGCTCTCGGATACTAACACACTCCAATTCAGTCTCGTGTCCACTCTATTTTCCCTGATGCTAACTGGCACCAGGAAACAAGTCAGTGCCAAGTCCCTTCATTAGACATAGGGGCACCAGACCAATAGTGAGCAGAGTACTTGGTCCCTGGACTTGGATGCTGCAAAGGACTGAGCAGAATCCTTGAAGTAATCCCGGTCAAGAGCCCTGTCTGAGTCAACTGTCTAGCACCGTGGTGTCTGCTCCTTCTTCCTGTTCCAGGACACTGGTGCCAAGCGAGCAAGCACCCAGCCACTCAGGCTGCAGGAAGCTTTCCTGTGACAGAGAGAACTGAGTTTGTTCCTGAAACAGCTCCCCACTCTTCCCGGTGAGCGAGGTGCACCTGTGTGTCCAAGGCCTTCCGTGTGGTAGAGGTGCTGCTTCTCTGCGTCTCTCCTTCCCGTGTGACCAGTCTGAGTTTGGCCAGCACTTCCAAAGCATGGTCTTGAAGCTTCATCCTCCTGATAAACAGAATGTCCTCCTCTGAGCACCAATGTCTCCATTTCCCTCTTACCTCCAGGAGGCGAGACCTGGCTCGGACAGACCCCTCCAGCCGCTGTGGGTCTTCCACGCGGGCACACGTCCCCATGGGCTTCTGGCGCAGCCTCCACTGGCACGATACATCTGCATTTCTGCATTTCTCTTGACTTAAAAACCCATAAAAATAATCTCTGAGGCATTTGGCCAGATTTCTAAGGAACACAGTGAGAAACCCTCGACCCTACAAATGCGGGGATCAGAACGGAAGCAGGGGTGCCGACTAGGACAGCAGGGGAAAGCAGAAAGGAAGGTGGGGTCCTGGCACCGTCCCCCAGGCCCAGGAGCTACTTTTGAAGAGGAGAACGGGTAGGGCGCCCCGAGGCTGGCCCCGGGCGGACTCCTGCTCAGGGTGCCTCAGGGCTTGAACATCTCGGTTCACGAGGTACTCGGTACTCCTGCCACCGTGAGCCACCTGGAAAGCAGGGAGCTGGGGGATGCAGGCGCGGGGGCACCCAGGCTGGGGGTTCAGAGATGGCGACTGACAGAAGGCTCGCCAGCGCGCTCTGCAGAGCGGCCTGGTTCTTGTCAGGATGTGCGTATGATTTTTAGTAAAGGAAAGGACCTGCAGAAAAAGATGCATCATCTCCACCCAAGAAAAATGAATGAGAACAATTGAGCCAGGGCCACCCCTTTCTGTAGCCAGTGGCTGTCCCCCAAGTAAAGAGCACTGAGCTGAGACTCTCCCGATGCCCGGAGGCACTCCTCGCCTGGCCGTGGTGCAGCCACGCGGTCGGCGCTGAGTGGGAAGGGTGCTCTCAGCCTTCAACCCTCAGGAGCACCCCGGAGGCCTTGGTGACACCGTGGGATGGGCAGGTGTAAGTGGACCTGAGACTCTGCATTCCAACGGACTCGGCAACAGCGCTGGTCCTGGGGCCACAGGCCTGAGTGGCAAGGCGCGGAACCTTCACACTGGAGCCTTGGGACTTCTGCCCACTGAGCTACCATGGCCATAACCTCCAAAAGCTCAGAGAGGAAACCATGGTCATAAGTGGGAGGCAGGCCTGGCCTTTCCGTGGAGGGAAAAGGACTGTTGGTTTTACTGGACTTGGGGCTCCCTGCCACAGAGAAGAGAGCCCCTGATCTCCCACTGCAGAGTGAAGCCTCTGGCTTCAGACCCGAAAAGGCCTCTTCTTTCTCTCGTGAGCACATTATTTACCAGATTTCACTGGGCAGAAATTTGATCTTTACCTTCTTTTCCTGAAATCAGGCTCTTCTTTTCTTTAGATAATAGTCAAAACTAACCTTTCTGGTAGAGGATGTAAGATGACTAGGAAAAACTAAATGCAACTGAGTTCCGTAAAAAAATCATTTATAATTAGTGAATGTTTGTGTCCTGGAAGCTCCTATAAAGCCCCTCCAAGATTAGGCATTCCACTTGATTATATTTGTATTAATTTGCATGATTGGAAGAAGGTAAGATTCCCAGTGAAGTCTAAATTAGTTGAAAAAACTTTTTTCCCAGCATTGGAGATTAAACCCACAGGCACTTTGTCACCAAGATACATCCGCAGTCCGTCTGTCCTTTCTCCCTCCCTCCCTCCCTCCCTTCTTTCCTTCCTTCCTTCCTTCCTTCCTTCCTTCCTTCCTTCCTTCCTTCCTTCCTTCCTTCCTTCCTTCCTTCCTTCCTCCCTCCCTCCCTCCCTTCCTTCCTTCCTTCCTTCCTTCCATTTTAAGACAGAGTCTCCCTAAGTCACTCAGGTGGGCCTCCTTGCAATCCTCCTGCCTCAGCCTCTCTAGTTGCTGGGATTTCCGGAATGCACCACCACTCCTGGCAAACTAGTTGAATTTTAAATGAGACGTTTTCGTAAAATACACGATTATTTAAATCAAACAAGAGACTGGTTCTGTTTTAAGTTTTGCTGGGTGATTATTTTAATGTTTGGATTTGTTTTAATTCAATCTTTCTAAAAATACAGATTTGATTTTATTCGAGATAGAGTTTGCTGTGTGTCCTGTGAAGAAATCACATAAAATTGTGATTTACGTAACTTGAGTATTTGAGTTCCCTTCTCCAGTCAGCAAGTATGATTTGGTCAGCTCTCTTCAGTTCGGCTGCACACTAATGATCTTGAAAAGGCTAACCTTGCACATGAGAATATCCCCATCTCAGGACCTGCCCTCTGGGCTGCACGTGCTCCCCCGGCCCGTGCCTGAGTCTCCACCTAGTCCTAAGGCAATGGAACTTTACAGGGTGTGGCGGAGGTTTTGAACACATCTACGATGAACACAGATGCTCTGTCCTCCGTGATGGTTTATAGATGGCTTCCCTCCACTGTGTACCTACTTAGAATGTGACAGAAAGTAGCTGGGCACCATGGCACATGCCTGTGACCCCAGCAACTGGGGAGGCTGAGGCTGGAGGATTCCAAGTTCAAGGTCAGTATGGGTAACTAAGCAGGACCCTGTCACAAAATAAAAAAAATAAAAAGGACCGGGGGTGCAGCCCAATGATATAGCACCCCTGGGTTCAATACCAAGTTCCGCAAAAAAGAAAAAAAAAAGACTGTAACAGAAGGTGACCATTTGTGTCCAAGGTCCCACAGGCTCTGCCTTCCCCTGGGCACAGGAGGCCTCCGCTAGCTGACCACTTACCTCCAGTCATGTGCTTCTTCCTCTCGCAGAACTGTAGCTCAGAGTACTTGATGAAGCAACTGGACAGATTGTTGAGTGTCGTCCTGGCGTGTCCAAAGGCTTCCAAGATGCATGTGACCTACAGCAGGAGGACAAGAGGTCACTCATCTATTCAGAGTTTAAAAATGAAAGGGGGGAGTTAAGTCAGCAAGGAGGCAGGACTGCTCCACCATCCGAAAGGCCCTACGCTTCCAACACAAGGTGAATGCTTCACGGCTACCCTTTCTACTCAAATGCGAACTATTAGTGTGTGATGCTTCCGATTGTGGCCACTGCTGATAAAGTGACACAGACGGAACGTCCACACCTGTGTGGAGAAAAATCTCACACACACACACACACACACACACACACACACACACACACACATACTTGAAGGTCATTCAGAATTTTACACTTGACCACTAGAGAGCGTTTGAGGCCCTGGAGGGGAGGGAGGAGAATCCAGGTAAATCTGAGTTGGAACTTTTAAATAATGGACTCACAGGAACGCCGGCACAGCTTTCTAACTGTCCACATGGAAGCCTCCCCCTACTGCAGCTGTGCCCCTTTCCAACCGCTTTCTCCCACAGAACCAGGAACACAGCAGCATTGGGGCGAGGCTGTTGCTTTGTGCACCCGTGATGGCCACCATGCCAAGCCCTTCTCCAGAAAGTGACCATCTGGAAGCCCAGGTCACGGGAGGCAGTTACCCAGCCTGCCACAAGAGGGCGCACGGCCACACCCCGCTGCTGCACAGGGCAACTATCTGTCCCCTGTCATTTCTGGTGAAGGTATTTTTAAACTTTACTATGAAGTTTTTAAAAAATTCTTTGAATCTACTTTTTAATTTTCTAACATCTGCTGTACTAAGGCGTTTTATTTCTCCCAGAAGTATACTACATTTGAAAGACCATAAAACCACACTTCCATGCTAACCACAAAAGTGCCAAAAGCTGTGGTAATGGTGAATGAGGTCTGCGGGACCATCTGCTTCTGAAGTTTGCAGTTTCCAGCTCAGCATATTAAATCCTTAAAAACCCATGACCGGGTGTGCACAGAGTAACCCGATTTCAAAGACCACCAGAAGTAATTTGATAACAAGTGATAGGAATGTTTTCCAAAAAAAGTTGAATTCGTACCTATTAGGCTCTTAATTTTTGCCTTTTTTTGAAAAAATAAAGCTAAATGTTAACAATATAGCTATATTTAGAGATAGTGAAATTAATATTATAATAATATCACATTATTGGGGCTGGGGTGCGGCTCAGTGGTAGAGCGCTTGCCTCATGTATGAGACTCTGGGTTTGATCCTTGGCACCACATAAAATTAAATAGAGATTAAAAAATAATAATAATGATATCACACATAAAGATTTATAATATTATCTACATAATTGTGTAAAAGGAACTAAAATAGGAAGAGGCTTTAAAATCGTTTTGACTTTGAGTTATTTTGGCTTGGTGACGATGAAGTGGTGTTTTCATATTTCTGTGAAGGAGCATCATAGCTCATTAGCAGGTACCCAGCAGGGGCCCGGGCGATGGTAGATGGAGTGCTTGGGGAGGCCTCCCATCCGCTCAGGCGGCCACAGCCGTGTGCCCTTGGGCAAGTCCCTTAACCCCGCGCCTCCTCCTTTCTCTGACACGTGAATGACTCCCTCCTCGGCTGGCTGCTGGTGTCCTGTGTGACGCACCTGCTTCACGGCATCTGGCACAGAGTGACCGTTAGGCAAAGTCAGGGATTCGTTTTGTTACCGACTTAAACAATCGCAGGTGCGGTCTCTTCTGAGCTTACTACGCGGCTGGCGGTGCCCTAAAGTGAGGTTCGTGTGCCCGTAAGGTTGCCCTTGGCCTCACAGCCGGTGTCTCTGATTCACCAACATACACAGTAGCCTTCTCCAGGACCAGGGCTGCACCGTGCACCCGGGTCTGACCCCGGCAGGCTCCCAGGACTGCCCGCCCAGCGGTGCAGTGCACAGCTGCCACTGCCGCAGTGACACTGGAGATGTGCCATACAGGAACCCGGGTCCCTAGAGTCGGGGAGCAAGCCTGAGCACTCACGTGGTGCTCTTCCACTGTGCCTGCTGGCCTGCAGCCCGAGGTTCAAACACTAAGGCGCCGAGGAAGCCAGACTGGTTTCCATACTTAATTAGCCCCTGGCCAAGAAGTGGCACTAAATAAATACCTGAAGAGCTGCACCAAGAAAAAACTAGCATTTGTACCACCGCTTGCCTTTGACCTTTAAACAAAATGATGAGAAATAGCATCTTAAAAAATGTAAGTGAAGGGAAGTAAATACACAGATGTCCATGTTTAAGGATTCAAATTTTATTGGCCTGGCTTTTCCCAGTTTATATTGCTTGGTATCCATGTCAATAGTCACAGCATAATAGTTACCTCCTATTGTGGGAGCAGCTTCTTTTATTTTCTGTGAGTAGAAATCCAAGGCCTCCTACAACCAAGGGAAGCCAAGGGCCACACTCTGCATTGCTCAATATGTGCTCTTTAAAGTGATTTGAATGGAATGGAAGGTTTCCTACAGTTGAAACTCATTTGGGCTGGAATTGTCGAGAAGTTGCAGGCAGTTTCCAAAACATGCCTTTTCTGGTTCAATCTTTCTAATGGGATGGAAAATCCCCGGCTTCTGAGACTTGAGAACAAACAGAGTGGCCAGGAACCAGTAGCCCTGCTCAGCTTATCTGAGCGGATCTGAAACCGTGCGGGGGACAAGAGCACCGCACGTGGCCTCGGGTTCCATCCCACACGGGGAATGGGGCGAGCCCGCAGCACTGTGAAGGCAGAACACAACCTGCCTGGGCTTCTGACTGTGGCAACCGCAGTCTGAGGCTGAAATGCAGAAATTGCCAGATGGTACTTGAAACCTAATACGTGACCTGCGAGCAACTGGCAAACCCACATCCGGACCCCAGGGCCAGACCCTTCCTCACCTCCAGTCACCCTGCAGCTTCCCGCCCTCCGCCTCCCTTCTCATGGCACTGGGCCACGAGCGTGACCCCTGTCCAGGGCCGCTTGCTCCCAACCCCTTCCTGTTGGTCTTCTGTCCCTGCCCTCTGCTGAGACCGTCGTCCTGCGTGGGAGCCTGGGGACGCCATGGAGGAACTTCCGTCCAGGCTTCTACTTCTCTACCTTTCTTTTCCTTCATCTTCTTTGCCAACTGCAGGTCAAGATAACCCACCGCCTCTCCCCTCATCCACCCTGGGTTCAGGCTCTGCTGCTGCTCTCCCTGCACAGCTTTGCTGGCAGCAGGAGTCCTGTGTGCCGGGCCAGCCCCACCGTCCGTCCTGAGCGGCCCCAGGGCCCAGGCTGCTGACGGCAGGCCAGGAACTCTCCTGGCTCCATCCACCTCCTTCCAGGCTCACCTAATGAACGCTCCTCAACTGAGCATGCTCCAGATCTCAACCGCCTGGGAAACGTGGCCAGCTGTCCGGAGAGCTCTTTCTACTCGTCTCATTAGTCAGGATTCTCTTCCCTGCTGGACGCACCGCCCACCTCCCCAGTGCACTTAATTTCCTGAACCCTTGTAATGCTATGAAGAGTCACAGTGCGCTCACAGATCTATCAGGCACTTGCATGTGATCCCCGAACATATCCTCGGATGCTTCGTAAAAACTGTGGCTGAATGATCTCCATGAACCTCTTCGCTGAATGACATTCATGTGGTTCAGAATTAAAGGGAAACAGAATACCATGGCTGATGTGGAGCGTAAGCTGCGCGCAGACCTGGAGGCTGACTCTCTGTGAGGATAGGAATCATTACTTGTGACATCTTTCGTGTGTCATAAGGAATGAGTAAAATAAACTAGTGAATTAGAGGCAGTTTCCCTTGGAATTTGCATTGACATTATAGCTCTGAGCCCCAGAGGCTGGTTTGGAAGAACCATGCCTACCTCGGCCCAAGGAGAGCAGCTCAGAAGTCTTCCCCTGAGCTGGTGGCAAAGCCCCTATACACCAGACACCCCAGAGGGCAGTCCAGAACATTCTCAGCCGACACGCTCTCAAATCATCGTCTTGCTGCACGGCTGATTTAGGCTATAATTTAGAGCCAATTAAGTCAGTTAGGATGCCTCCATTGGTTAACCTGTGTTCATCTTATACCCATGCTGATTATTCATGCTCTGACATTTCAGTATCAGTAATCAGCATACTAAGATATCTGAATGAAGAAAACGGATTACACCATTCTTCCCAAGTTGACTCCAAATGTTAATTTTGAACTGTGTTGTGGAATGATGTGACCCTCAATGCAGTATGAGCTCAATAAATGGTCATATATACTTTTTTATTTCTGGTACCAAGGATTGAACCCAGGGGTATTCATCCACTGAGCCACATGTTCAAGTCTGCTCAGGAACTCACTGAGTTGTTGAGGCTGGCTTTGAACCTTGTGATCCTCCTGCCTCAGCCTCCTGAGTCACTGGGATTACAGGCCTAGGCTACAATGCTCGGCTAAATTAAAGTCACTTATGAGCACAAACGATACTCCATAAGTATGTTGCAGAACTGATTTAACATGCATTCTTAATGAGAGACGAATCTCTAGACTCAGACATGAGCTCGGGAACACGTTAGAGTAGATTTAAAATTTTAAGACTTAGAATTAAAAGTATGATATGTAATACCAACCCACTGATTAAACAAAGTCTCTCTAGTTTCTCAAGGAGGAATCAGATGCTATGAATTTTCAGAATATTCCTGAGTAAATGCTGCCACAGTGGAAATACCTGCCCGCGGTGCCAGGAGTGCAGGCGGGGGACGTGGAATGCACAGTGCCACAATGCTCCACAGCGCCACGGTGCTCCACGGCGCCACGGTGCTCCACGGCGCCACGGTGCTCCACGGCGCCACGGTGCTCCATGGTGCCACGGTGCTCCACAACGCCACGGTGCTCCACGACAGCACGATGCTCCACAACGCCACAGTGCTCCATGGCAGCACAGTGCTCCATGGCAGCACAGTGCTCCACGGCAGCACAGTACTCCTCAGCAGCTCAGTGCATCGGGACTTTAACTTGACTTTAGACAGCTGCATTGGGGGATGATCTCAAGCACTGTCCTACTGATCCCACTGACATACTTCCAGCAATAGCCCCCCTGGGGGTGCATGAGGGTGAGAACAGGGCTCAACAGAGAAGAGTCACGGTCTCTTCACCCTCAGTCTTTGCTACCGTCTGTTGTCTGTGCCAAAGTATTTCTGCTTGGTCCTCACATTCACTGACTCACCTCTGACCCCGAGCCCCGCCCCATGGCGGGATAAGACTGCATCGCGGGATTCACTTGGTAGCTAACAGGTACTGGCTGGATGAGCCAGTGAAGGACTGGCTGGGTTTGGCTGTGTTCAGAGTGGCTTCCATGTAGGGCAAGGACAGGAACGTCACAGCCCGAGACTGAAGAAGAACCCAGCACTGTCAGGAAGAAGGCTGGGTGTGCCTACTCAGGGGGCTTTGTGCACTGGCAACAGAATCACCCAGCGTGTTGAGAAAAGAAGTCACGCAATAGCTCACAGGCAAGCTCCCCTCCTCTCGCCGTGGACTATGAGTGGGCCTCAGGGCTGCCCTTCTGCAGTGTAGCCATCCTGCCTAGTCCAGGACTTCCCCTGAGCAGGCGGGGCTCGCCTCTTCCCTGAGCCTTCTCTCTGGACCAGGGTCTTCTGCGCCCTTCCGCCCAGCTGAGGACAGTGCCTGGGCCCTGGCTGACCCAGCAGGCAGAGCGGTCCTGTCACCAAGAGTGGCTGCATGGACACACATGGGAAGATGGTCAAGAACCAGGGAGACAGGGAAACACTTACAGGCCATCCAATGAGAGACAATGGGGCCAACCCTGCAGTGACCTGAAGGACCCTGGACAGGCTAGGGAGCTGGACTGTCAGACACCGTGATGGTGCGAGAGGGAGAGAGAGGCTGGAGAAAGGGGGTGCTGGGTTTCTGGCTGCATTACTGAGGGGACAACAGCTGAAGCTATAGCTGCTTCTTCCAACCTGCTGTGCCTGAAAAGCCCTGTCAGCAAAGCTTCCCGGACCTGAGCAGAAGCAGGAGACAGTCCGTGAGGAGCTCCCGTAGGGCCCTGGGCACAACTCCGAGTTTCACTGAGGGACTGTCCAGCTTGACTGTGCTGCCGGCAGGTGCCCTGCTTCCTCCTGAAGCCTGCCAGTACCTCGCAGATGCAGCAGTGGGGGAAGGGTGTCCAGTGCCGCTGAGCCGGAGCTGGCTTTGGGGTTGGTTTGTCACGGCCGCCAGCGTCACTTGGGTTTACTGTTGTCCATTCCTCCAGATGCCTTGAAACCTCATTATCAGTGCTCGAGAATCCCCACAGCAATTCCCCTCCAGTTAGTCTCCCCAAGTACCAAAGTGGCACTTTCTACAGGATCTACAGTGATCACTGATTCATCAAAGTCCAACTACTTAGAGCAAATATAAAAGAGGATGTTCGAACTATTTTAAGTGCACTAAAAATAAATATTCACTTGGCAAACACCAAGTTGCCCCAGGGTTCAACCAGCTTTCTTTTCCTCTTTTCCTTCCCAGTTTTTACCTCCTTTTGCCCATTGTGACGTCCTCTCTATTCCTGAGCCACCCCTGCCTTCCCTCAACGTACTCATGCCCACGTCTGCCAACCCAAGCAGCAACTTACGTGTTTAAATCTGGAGTCAAACGCAGCCCTGCTGGAGTCAGACCTGAAGGTCAGGTGCCGCATTATTTGACTGCTGGCCTCGGACTTGCCAGATCCTCGCTCCCCACTAAGAGAAAACAGGGAAAACATTCACTAGTTCAGAAAAGGCACTAAAACATTAGATTACCAGAGATGATTCCAGACCCAGAGGTGGCGAGGGGGACGTAAACAGGCCCGGTGACTCCTGGTATGATTTTGCTCTTCACTGGACACACTGGTGAACCAACCCAGCGCCACGTGTGATCGGTGTCCCAGATGTACAGGCTACAGAGGGACGTGCCCTAACTTCTATCCCTGGCGTCTGCAGCAGGGAGGGGCACATCAGATACGTCCCTGGCATTTTGAGTGACAGTAGTGAGAGCTGTCTAGATGGGAAGGGCATATGTCTTCAGAGCCATAGTTGCTGGTCTGGGGAAGCCATTAAATCTTTCTGTACCCCCAGGGAAAGTTGCCCATCCTCCCAGCATGCCTATTTTTCTCCTGGAAACAAACCTGAAGCTGCGGCTACTCAGGGGTGTGAGGTCTTGGACCCTGGGCAGCAACCCTGGCCCTCAGAAGATCCTAGAGGGAACCTTTCCAGGTTCCCTGACTCAAGGTGGTTCTGGGATTAGCGTTCTCCTCTAATCCAGAGAGACTGTCACCGCCTAAGTTTGCAGTTCATGATGACAACACCGACTTCCCCCATCCACCTCACCAGCTTACCGTATCTCTCCAAATAACAGCCACACCACATTCCTGACACTAAATGACATCAGGTCGTCATGAAGTTCCTACACAATAGTTACCAAAGCAGCCTGGTACTCAGTGAAGCTATTTCTCACTCTAATAGAAAATTCATAAAAACAGGTAGCCACATACTTAATCACTGAGCCACATGCTTAGCACTTTTTAAAATTTTGAGACAGGGTCTCACTAAGTTATTAACGCTGGCCTGGAGCTTGCCATCCTCCTGCCTCAGTCTTCTGAGTTGCTGGGATTACAGGCATGTGTCGCCATGCCCAGCTCACAAAGAAATTTAATGTCCTTTTACTAGAACATTTGCAGGCTTCTGCAAGGAAATTTTGATTCTAATGAAGTGGGTTTAAGGGCTTTTATTGTTTAGATATGAGGTGCCCCCCCCCCAGGAGCTCCTATGTGAGACAATGCAAGAAAGTTCAGAGGTGAAATGATTGGATAATGAGAGCCTTAACCCAGTAAGTGTGTTAATCCACTTGAATGAATTGGCTGGGTGGTAAGTGTAGGCAGGTGAGGCGTGGCTGGAGGAGGGGGCCGCAGGGTATGCCTTGGGGCATGTATTCTGTCCCTGGCGAGCACAGCTCTCCCTCCCTGCTGCCTGATGTCATGTCCCCGGCTGCCTAACCCCTCCACACCTCTGCATGATGCTCTGCTTCAGCTCAGACCAAGAGCAACGGATGGGCATCTGTGAGCCAAGACCTCTGAAACCGCCGGCCCCAAATAAAGTTTCCTCCCCTGTGTTGTTCCTGTCAGGTCTTTTGGACACACCTGCCTAAAGCAGGGATCTTTGCCAGAAAAGTCCTCAGTTAAGTCCCAAATGGTTATTAGTGAGAGCATCCGCTCCTCTTGGCTGCAGCATCCCTTAACATTTTACTACTTGGATCACAAATTATCTACAGAATCAATATTAAAATAAAATTCAGAGGGAAAATTACAAATCTTCTATTACAAATCCGGTGCTAAGTTCTAGGACCCCTGTTCAGGAATATTCGAGTCTTGATCACCAGGATTTAAATGACCCTTGCAAATGCCACTTCTGGGACACAATGTGAGTCCAGCACAGGGTGTGTAAACTGCTTCTGCAACTGAATTGCACATGACAACCCTATCGGGTCAGGGTGGAGAAGGTCTCTGCCCTGGTCAGGAGGATGGAGAAGGGGCCGAAGCCACAGGACAACACACAGTTCCAAAAGAAGAAGGAGAAGGTCTGCAGTCAGAATTCCCTGTGACCTCAGATCTGGGCTTCCATTCTCCATGCAAGGACGCGGTGAGGCTGTTTGGAATCTTGAATGAAGAAACTGTTGACATGGCATTATCAGTCTTAAGAAATGTCCCAAAGAGCACTGGTTCTGCAGATTATCATCCAGTTTCCCAGGGGAAAATTCCATGAGCTAATAACACGTAGAGCTCAGGTTCAACACAGGGAGCCAGTCTTTCCACTGAAGGCGCTTGCTGGGCATCGTGGGCCGGGTCCTGGAACCCCAGGGGAGGGTGGTCCACCGGCTCCCTCTCGCCTCACCCTGAGCACACCCGGGACGCACGCTCTTCACAACTCATGAACAGCTGCTGAACGGTCTGCTCTAGAACGGAGTGGTCAGTGAGAACTTCAGCCACTCTGAGTCTTTGTGACCGTCACTTTAGGGAAGACCAGTAGGGCTCCTGATGGTCCCCTTGGGAAGCAATAGGAGGCTGGGGTGCGCTTCCTTCTGGCCATTCCAGGGGTTTAGCTCCATTCAGATTCAGAAAAGCATCTGAGCTGGCACATTGTAAGTGCTCAGTACATAGCAGCTATTATTGTCAATGCTATTTTATACTCCCCACAATCGCATCCATTTATTTTCTAAGCAATTTTAAGATATGATTCCCTTTTCAAGAGACACAAGGAAACCCAATAGCAAAGCAGACAAAAAAGAGCTGCCTGATTCAGGGATGGGTGGAGGCCCCTAGCCTGTGTCTCTCATCCCTGAGTTCTTCCAAACACAGTGTGAAAACTGCTGCGAGCCATCTTGAAACCTGGAACACTAAAGTCGCAACACACTAATCAAACCCTCCAAGGGATTTTTGATGAAATTAATAATGTAAAATCAAAAACATAAATGCTTATTTAAAATTTTAAATAAGAACCTACCCAGGTTCCATCTTGACACTGTTTTTGCTTCATTTGAGTTTGTGGGCTACTTTCTTGACACATCCAGTTTCCTGCCACACCACTGCAGTTAGGGAGGCCAAGCTGTGCACACTGACAGGTGTCGCCCTCTGGCACAGGCTGCCTAAAATATAATTCTCTGACGCAGAGCTTACTAGTTAAATATTTCTGAAATCTTTCTCCATACATGAGCACAGTTCCCCCTACATCCTGTGGTAGTCCCATTTACTTGAAGAAATTTTGCTCTAATGTAAACTTACGGGGTTAAAATCACCATTACATATCAAATAAAAACCCACTTCTGAGAGTACTTCTTGGGGAAACATGAGTAGACGTGGGGACAAGAGCGCAGTCACTGTCAAAGACACAAAGTTGCCTCGGGCAGCATGGCCTTCTGAGCATGGCTTGGGAACACCAGCATCAGCTTGCTTTCTCTGCATTTCTTAGGCTTGAAAGAAGAATCACTGTGGTTCTAAGTTTTAAATCTTCAAAATGAAATGAGTTCCAGGTTACATTTGTTGATATTGATCCCGCTGCACCTGGGGCCATTTCTAATAGGAAAGATGTTCCTCCCGTGTCACGAGTCAATTGTACTTACCACAATGACACACTGGACCGCCAGCACAGAGGAGGTAAATCAGTACCAACCAGAAGTAAGGAGGACATTGTCCCCACCAAGCTCATGGGGCACATCTGAGTGTGGGGCGGGCATGGTGGACTCACCTGAGAATGAAACACTGAGGCCTCCGTTCCCAGAACAGCTGGTGAAAGGCCCTCTCTGCACAGGAGAAGAGGTGGGGAGGCAGCGAGGGGCTGGGCCTCCCGGTGTGGCTCAGGTACAGCTGAGAGACCTGGAGACAGGACAGCAAAAAGGAAAATGCTGTTCAAGGTCTAGTACACCGTGCAAGGTCTAGTACGCTGTGCAAGGTCCAGTACACTGTGCAAGGTCTAGTGCAGTGTGCAAGGTCCAGGATGCTGTTCAAGGTCTAGTACACTGTGCAAGGTCCAGGACACTGTGCAAGGTCCAGTACACTGTGCAAGGTCCAGCACACTGTGCAAGGTCCAGGATGCTGTGAAAGGTTCAGGATGCTGTGCAAGGTCCAGGATGCTGTGCAAGGTCCAGGATGTTGTGCAAGTTTCAGGACGCTGTGCAAGGTCCAGGACACTGTGCAAGTTCCAGGACACTGTGCAAGGTCCAGGACACTGTGAAAGACCCAGGACACTGTGCAAGGTCCAACACGCTGTGCAGGTGTAGGGCGCTGTGCAGGTTCAAGGCCCCTTCCTCCACGGACATGATGACTGCTGTCCTGTCTGCTGTAAAACTGAAGGTCCCTCTCCTTTGAAACCTCATTTGGATCCACAAAACACTCATAAAGTTCCACCCTCTGTGCACATTTCAAGCCACCAGAGCAACAAAATAGAGCCTCTTATTTTATCCTTCATTTCTTGGTTCACGAGCTTTAAAATATTCTGCTCTCTGTAAGAACAGCCCACATAAATCCAGTTTAATAAAAACCCGTGAAGTAGACCGAAACCGCAGCAATTCACATCACACGCACTCTCCCCTATGCTTAGCATTGGCGACGTAAGTGAGCGAGGCTTTGAACGTGCAGAATGAGACACCAGTTGCACCTGAATCACACATGAATGTACACATTTTTCAGAAAAATACAAATTTAATTAACTTAATTTCAATGAAGTGCAATTCTAGTGATTTATGATGCTATGGGGATATGCTGCTAGGACTTCTGTTCTTGGGAATTGCTACTGAATTTTGTTACACTAGAATGAAAACTAATATAAGAAAGATGTCTAAGTCATGAATAAATGCCAAACAAAAATTTTATTTCCTGCAATCACTGGCCTACATCATGGAGGATGTCGAGGTCAGAAAATCAAGCAAGGGCCGTGGAGGTGCTGGGCCCTGAAGAACAGGGAGAGACTGGTGGTCAGTGCACCCTAGACACTGCCTGACTGCTGTGTGGGCGTCACGGGGACAGTGGGTTCTCCAATGAGGCCCTTTGATGAGATGGCAGCAGAGCAGCAGTGGTAGCGGCCTGAGTTGGTGCCTGTCTGGAGAAGACCCTGGCTGGTCAGCAAGACAGGACAACACATCCATTCAGGGTCCGTGGGCCATGCCAGCAAACCATTTTAACATGACTGAGGGAGGGCCGGGGCCGGGCCGGGGCCAGGGTCAGGCTGGGGCTGGGCTCAGTGGTAGAGCGCTTGCCTAGCATGTGTGAGGCACTGGCTTCCATCCTCAGCACCACGTGAAAATATATAAATAAAATAAAGGTGTCCATCTACAACTAAAAACTAAAAACTAAAATAAATAAAATGATTGAGGGGAAACATAGTTTGTGCTACTTCATTGCAAATTTTATATGCTTAAAATTATTTAAAGGTATATGGGAAAAGGATTTTTCAAAGTAGAATAAATGATCTACAGCCATAAGAAATAGCTCGTGAACATCACAAATGGCATCCAGTGGAACTGGTCAGACACAGAGGAGCACGTGGTGTCAGGGCCACCAGGGCAGAGTGTACCACAGGTAAGGCAGCCCCGGGCAGCATCAGTGCAAGGGGGGGCCCTGCAGCCTTGATGTCCTGCCCCTGGGTGCCCTCGAAGAGGCACCCCTTAGCAGCTGGCATCATGAGCACAGTTCGGGGGTAAGGAAATCGGGTGAATGAACGCAGACGATAAAGGAATGAAGGTGTTGTCTCAGTGTGGTGGATTTAACAACTCCTGGTCAACCAGTGATACTAAAAAGGAGATAAGCAAAGAGGGAGAAGGAAGGGCGCTGGGCACACTGTCGTGAATCATCAGTTAGTGACTGTAAGAAAACAGGGACCACAACAGGAAACGGGGCAAAGAAACACAGCTGAAACACGGCAATAAATATGAGAAAAGATGCCAGGGTCTCTGTGGCAGGGGACAGGCTGGCTCCGATGACAAGACGCCCTGCACACTCAGATGCTGGCAAGGTCCATCCATAACTGATGGCAAGGAGGGCTCCGGGGCCACGTGCAGGGCGCTGTCCCAACACCTCCCACGCCCTCTCATCCAGTGCCCTGTAAACCTGGACTGGGCCACGAGAGGTGTTCTCATTTCACAGATGAGGACTTGGGTGCTAAGTGGCAGTAGTGATTGGCCAAGGTGACCAGGCTGGGCACCAGTAGCTTGCTTGCCCAACAACATCTCTAAGGCTGAAAAACACACCTAATCATTGAGCATTGCCGTTTTAACCAATGAGGAGAAACATTGTGCACTGTCTGCTAAGCTCCGGGATGTGCTGGAGTCAGCATCTCTGAAACTCCCAAGCAGGACCAAGAAAGACCCCATCACACCAACCTCAGTGGAAAGCAAAAAATAAATTAGAAGTCTGTAGTAGAGATCGATAGTTAAATATAACTGTGATTCAGTACCAAAAAATAAGGCATCTTTAATTTAGAATACATTAACTAGGACTAACCCTATTTAAAAGTTTAAAAAAACCCACGGTTGATGAAATTGTTTTTTATTTTTTGTAAGAAGACATAGCTGATATGTTATTTGAGTGAATTAAAATCTAAGAAACAACGGCATCTGCAATTTTTGAATGAATATGCACATGAATGCAGACATGTCCAGGGAACACAGACTGGATGAAGGTGGCAGCTTGAGGTGGTGGCTGCGGCTGCACCTGCGTCCCTGGCATTGAAGACCCCATGAAGCACAGCACAGCGCTGTGACATGCCCAGAAAACACGCTGCAATTGAATGAGGTCATCTTTCCTTATCCCGTCTTTACAGCTGCAGCTCAGGAATAAATGGAGAAAACGTGGCATCTTAAATCTGCAATATCTAAAAAGTCATAGGGACAGTGGGCACACAGTTGCCTAGTGTACTATATTGACACTTTTGTACTTTTCATTATTCCCGAATCTGAAATGAACAGTAAACTAATGAAATCACAGTGACACACAGGGCCTCATGTGCACAGCAGCAGAGAGCCTCCCGGGATTAGGTCCTGGCAGGACAGACGTCTGTCCTAACACTGCTCTACTTTCCCCAGGTCACATGGGTGTGATCCGATTTTGCTGAGAATGTCATCGGGTATCAGGAACACACCGAACGGCAGGCACCCAGAAGCAGGCAGATCTCACGCTGCGTCTCTAACCCCCTTTGGGTCGCCTCTTCTCTTTAGACCGAGTGTTACTAGCGATCAGACATGGAGAGAGCCCCGAGAGTCCAACCGGCCTCCTCCTGTCGTCCTCTGTGAGCCTGCAGACGTCTCCTGCTCCCACCGGGCCGCTCAGGGCAGATCAGTGCTGAGACTCGTACCTACTACCATTCTGGAAATGATCACCGTGATATCACAACAGTCTCTATTCATTTTTCTCTGTCACCAGGCGAGGTTTCACCTGGCTCCAGTTCTCTGAGGGACTGACAGGCCATCTAGCTTTCGCTGCTTGCCATTTCCACTGTAGATATCATCAGATGCGCAGTGGGTCCCGCGGAGGTGCTCAGGTCCGCCGCATCGCCTTTTTCCCTGCTCCTGGGCATTACTGGGGACAACAGGACTCCAGGACCGTGGCCATCTCAGGCATTCTGCCTCAGCTCAAGGGAGAGCTGGTAACAGACCAGCCTTGTCTGCTTCTCCCTAATCCTCCTTGGACCCTCTGGTCCCAGTGAATGTGGTCTCTGCTGTTTATGGGTCAGGCCCGTCCTTTCTCCCTCTGTGCTGGCACCTCTCAGTGAACCGCCAGCAGAGGCAGAATCCAGGCATGCGTTCATTTCTGAAGCTAACCATCCACTTCCATGGTTTATGAAGGGGTCATTCCACTACTGGCCCCCATCTGTCAGGACCATGGGGACCTCACAGAACCTGCCAGAAGCCTGGGGCTGGAGGTGGCGTGGGCTCCAGTTTTACACTCTACTGAAAAAATTTCACTCATGTGGAGCATCTGTGAACAGGTGGCACATTCTGGAAAAGCTCACGTTTGCAAAGAACTGCACGTGAGTAAAGGTGACGTTCGCCTCTGGGCTGCACGCGGGTGCTGCTGAGAGGACACTCCCTAACCGGACTTCACGATCCAGGCCTGGACCCGATGTTTAACCATCTTGCTCATCTGACGTCTTGCTCTTCTCAAACCACATGTGCACTCCTCTGCATGGCCCCGTGTCGCCTCCACCTCCAGGGCCAGCTCCACCATCCTCCTGCCCGACCCGCTTTCCCTGGGACCTTCCTGACTCTTCAAGCTCGCCCCACTCCCATTTCCCTTCCATGGGACGCCTTTCTGACCTGGAATCCGTTTCTCTCCTTTCCCCCGCCTGACCATTGTCCATTGGGCACCCCCTCAACACGGCTCCATGTTCTTGTCCCCTGGTGCTGCCTTGGATTTTCTTCAGAGTAATTGCTGTTTTGTCCCTGGAACATCTATGCAGTTTTAAGGATGAGGACAACCACGTAGTGTCTCTCGGTATCTCACACACTGCATGGTGTTAATGGACTGCACAGGTGTTGGCTGGCTTGATGAAGCATGCTGGCTTCTGATTTTAAGTTTGCTTTTTGTAAAGCTAGTACAGGAAGATCAAGCTACTGATCCATCTTCTTCTCTCCTACAGTTCACATGTTGAAAACTGACAATGGCCTTGTCCTCAGCATGAATGGACAGCACAAGTCCCAGTATCAGCCTGCCAAGTTCCCCTCCTCGGTGACAGTGAGCATCCGATTGACACTGTCATGGCAGCGAGGAGCTAAAGGACAGGGCTTCTTGCTGCCACCCGATCACATTCGTCTTGGGATGAGCCTGGCCGGGAAGAGGGTTCTGCATCCACCATTAATGACTTGCTGGAAGGAGAGACTGACATGGTGCCAAGACCTGAAGCAGCACGCCAGTGTTAACAAGGAGGCATGGGACAAGACGGCGCAGACAGCATGGGACATGATGACTCCTGGCCTGCACAACCTTTGTAAGGAAAATCGCCCCTAATGTGTATTTCATCCTTTTATTAACCCAGTCACCAGGGGAAGAAACCAAATCATTTGGGAAAAAAAAATGTCATTTAAAAAAGACAAACATAGAATGATAATCAACAGACACAGAAACAATATTCTTTTCTTTGTGTGTCCAGGGGACAGCATGATCCCTTTAATGTGATTCTATGCAAGACTAGCTGATTTGGATTATTAAGCGCTAACGCTTCTGCAGAGGATGCTCACTAATCCAAGCTAACCTAGATCACTGTATCTACTCCTATTTCAGTTTTGTGGACTATCCTGCTTCATGGAGGTGAATTCTGAAAGTATCACACTTCTGACTTTCCTGTGACCTGCAGAATGAGGTGATTTTACTGTAAGTTTTGTATCCGTGCACATTTTATTTCACATATTCTTCTACTTATTTCCTTCTTATATTCTATGATGGTTGGGAATGATGAGCATGTTGAGCGATGTGTGCACACTGTTGACACTTTAAAAACAAACAAATCTACCAAATAGAAGAATGTTTCTACCAAAGATGTAAGATCCTATGACAAGGAAATACCATACCAAAAACCTTGTTATGTTAAACTTGGGACAAAACTTAGAAGTGGACCCCTACATTCACAGGAGCATTTAAATGAGTTATTTCTGTATATTTTCTTCATTCAGTTATTCAAAGCTGAGTTTGTCTCACTATAAAATGCTTGTCAGCTTTACAATCAACTGTGATCCTGTAGATACATCGGGAATAACGTATCACAAGTTAACATAAAACAGCATGTGCTTGTTCTCCCACATTCTCTCCTCTCCCCCACTCCTGCTAAAAGGTACAAATCGAGTTAAATAATAATGAACTTGCAAACAAGCTTAGGACTTGAAGGCAAAGAACTTCCTAATTTTCTTACATCAGTGCAATAAATACAGGTAAGGCCCATCATATCTTATATCTACAAGGTAGAAGCTGCTATCACATTAATTATCTTACCATGAGCAGCTATACAAACTTTATGAAATACCAATTAAGCATCTAAATTGTAGCCTCAGAAAATCACCAAAGCCGCTGGGACGGAGGAAGCCACTGTGGAGAAACCCAAATGCACAGCCTGGGGGTTTCTGTATGACCCTTTCTCAGCAAAGCTCAGTGACCTCACAGGAAGTAAACCTAAGTGTCTGAGGAGTAAAGCATGGATTTGGGCAGTCTCTCAGTGCTCTGAGAACGACGTCAGGTTCTAGTTCCAGACCCAGCAAGGGAGGACAGCCAGTGGACATCAGCCTGGCTCCCAACAGACTTGCCAGGGCCACTGCTCCTGGAGAAGGGCCAGTAGGGAACGAAGGAGCCTCAGCAGGGAAGGTACCTGTCTGCAACTCACCTGCCTACCAGGAGAAAAGAAGCTCTCCTTTGGGAGAAAATAACAGCATCCTGGGCTCGGCAATCTTCTACTTGGAACATTCAGTGTTTAATCAAAAATTTCCATGAATGTCAGGAATATATCCATGTAATAGAAAACTAACAGCACACACACAAACGTACATACACATACACATACACACAGTGGAAAATAATCCCAATGTCAGATCCATCAGATGTGACCTTAAAATAACAGTAATAGCCAAGATAAGAGTGGAGGCCAGGTGTGGTGATGCAACCTCTAATCCCAGAGGCTTGGGAGGCTAAGGCAGGAGGATCGCAAGTTCAAAGCCAGCCTCAGCAAAAGTAAGGCCCTAAGCAACTCAGTGAGACCCTGTCTCTAAATAAAATACAAAATAGTGCTGGCGATGTAGCTCAGTGGTCGAGTGCCCCTGAGTTCAATCCCCAGTACCACAAAAAGGAAAAAGAGAAGAGCAGAACCATTAAAAAACTCATCAGAGAACTGGAATCTTCAAGAGTATAAAATGGAAATTTTACCATTTAAAAATAACCTAACTGGTATCCATAATATAATAGATGACTAAATCAGTATATTCAGAACAAGAGATAATTAATAACCTGGTAGGCCAAACTACCCAGACTATACATCAAGAACAAGAGTAGAAAACAGAAAAATAATAAAGTTCATATTTTTATGGAAGTCATAAAACAAAGAAAAAATCACAAGTGGAAACAGAAAATATCTTAAATTCAATGACAATGAACTTATGAAATACCTGACATGTAGAAGTCAGTAAAGAAGTATTGAAAGCAAAAGAAAAGCCTCAAAAACTTTCTTTTTTAACAAAGGCCACAAACAAATGCTATGCCACATAAACAATAATCAAACCAAACTCAAAGCAAGCAAGAAGAAGCAAGGAGCAAAGGCAAAGGTTAAATGAGAATAAATACACAATAGAAAAAAATAAGCCAAGAGATACTTTTCTTTGAAGGCACCAATACAATTAATAAATTCCTAGATTACTCATTTTAAGAGGTCAAAGAATTCTTTAAAAACACAATCATTAGGCTGGGCGCAGTGGCTCAGGCCTCTGATCCCAGTGGCTCAGGAGCCTGAGGCAGGAAGATGGAGAGTTCAAAGCCAGCCTCAGTAACTTAGCAAGGCCCTAAGCAACTCAGTGAGACCCTGTCTCTAAAGAGCATATAAAAAAGGGCTGGGGATGTGGCTCAGTGGTTAAGTGACCCTGAGTTCAATCCCTGGTACCAAAACACCCCCTAAACAAAATGAAAACTCCTACAATTATTAAAAACTTAAATAAAAAGGAACGAGAATATGAAGAGCCCTGTATTTGTCAGTGAAATTAAATCCAGAGCTACAGTCCTCCCTACAAAGAAAACAGTGGTCCCCTGGTGAGTGCTTCCCAACATTTAAGGAAGAAATAACTGAGTTCACACAACTCTCTCCCAGGCTGGAAAAGAGAACATATTTTCCAATTACTTTTATGGAAGCAGCACAATTTTGATATGAAGGACTAAAAAAATAGTAAAAGAAAATTCAGAAACTGATCTCTGTCATGAGCATAAATACAAAAATCTGTAAGTACTATCTAATAGAATCCAGGATTATAAATAAAAGAATCAAACATAAACAACAGGATTTGCTTATCATTTGAAAGTAAGGAAACAGAATTCACAGACAAAACAATAAATGAGAAAAACAATTATCTCAATTGCACACAGAAAGTACTTGATGAAATTAAATACTCCTTTCATGATGCAGCCTCTTAGAAAATACCAATAAAATGGAATTTTCTTCATATCTGATGTGGTTATTGGAGTCTCCCCTGTGGTCGGGTATAATTGGTTACTTTTAAGTCGAACAACAGTTTCTACTTACTATTTTTCTGGTAATCTTATCTGGTAAAATAAGAAAAGTTTAGCAGAAGGGTTGGAAAAAAGAAATGAAAAAAATTTTTTTGTAGAAAACATGATTTTGTGCACTTAAAAAATTAAATAATTTTATACCTATCAAGTGAATTTTACAACTAACTGGATTTAAGGTAATGTTATTTTTTAAAATCTTGATTTTATACAATAACCATGCACAGAAAATATTTTTTTTTAAAAAAAAGCATTTATAATAACATTTAAATTCACTGAGAGGAATTTAAAAGAAAGAATATATTTCAGAGACTCAGAACTTCTAAAATTTTAGTTGTTCTTAAGTTGCATACAATAAAATTCCGAATCCAGGAGGTTCTCAGCCCATTCCCAACACAGCCCGGGAGTTGAGCTGATTCTAAGCCACAGAGAAATGTTCGGACCAGGAAGAGCTCAGGCCACGCTGCAGGTCCAACGGGAAGGTCTGCAGTGCAGACACCGCCGTGCTCGGGCCCTTCCTGTACGGAGCCCAGATGAAGGCAGAGGCCCCCAGAGCGCAGAGGGGAAGACCGGTCTTTAAAGAAACAAGGACGTGTCAAACCGACCACAGAAAGAAAACTGAATCTCACCCTACCTCTTCCCAGGTGCTTCCCAATGCACTTAGAATCCAGAATCCTCAAAGTCCTCAAATCATGGAGAAAAAGGTGACCAAACCATTTTAATGCTTTTAATTTGCAAGTCTTGGACAGACACTTCACAAAGGAGGATGTCACTGGAGGACAACCACGTGAGAACGTGGTCGATGCCATTGCTTCTCAGAGAAACACATACAAGACGGAAGTAAGCGTCCACCCTCCACAGCCAGTAGAACGACAGACAAAACAAACAGAACTTGCTTATTCACAGAAGAGAAGCAACCAGGGGTGCTGTATTCTGTTGGTGAGAACGTAAATCGGCACAACCACTTGGAGAATTTCCAGCACGTCCCCACACTGAGCACGCGGCACACCTGGAGACCCCAGCTCCTCTCCCGGAGCTGAGCCTAGCAGCGTGGTGCACGGTGGCCGAGGTCCTGTGAGAAGCTTGTGGCAGCGGTGCCCTGGCTCCGACCCGGTTTCCACCAGTGGTGAGAGCGCCGCATACACACAGAAGGGACTGTCAATGAGTCAGACGAAGGAGAGGTGCCCGCTGAGCTACTGTGCTGCTCCTTCCAAAGAGCCTGTGGCACTCCCCAGGCTCTGACCCTTGACCTGCGTGAGGGCTCCAAGTGCCACTGCCTTGCATAAATCAGTTCTGCAGAACATTCAGTATCCACCCGAGACTCCGGCGTTACCACCACAAACCTCACCGGAATGTCACTCATGCTGCAAGAGCAGAGTGACAGAAAGAGCCCTGAGCTTTCCTCAGAGCTACTGAAAAGCCAGGTCGGATCGACTCTAACCCTGGGACAGAACTTCTGCAGTGACTGTGCGTAAGTCCTCTCTCTCTCTCGTCTGGGCTGCTCCACGGGCCTTGGTTGCCGGGGTGAGGCTGGGGAAGGACTGCGACAAGGATGACCATTCCAGTAGCCTTAGGAAACTGACTTCTGGTGCCAAGGGCGGGGTCCTGGTGAGCAGCAGTCTTGTTCTCGAGAGCTGTGTCCGTGAGGACTGGTTCCTCAGGGGCCTGGAGAGCACAGCCTCTGTGTCCTCCTCTCTCCCCGCCTATCTACGGTGTGTCGGGCGGCAGGAGTGCACATCTACTCCCGACTCCGATTTCCACGCACCTGCTCCTCAGTGTGAATTCCACTATCCAGCTGAGCTGGGCTGTGGACTCACCCCACAAAAGGCTCCCGGGGGTGCTGTGATCCACTACTACTTCTGCATCACACTCTTCTCCAGTTGGCTGGAATAATCTTCCAAAAGTAATTTATCTCTTAATGATGAAGTTCTCACAATTAAAACTAGCCAGTCATTTGGGAAAATCTACACACGCAATATTTTCTTTCCAAGTCCCATGCTTCAACCCAACAAAATCTCTTTAGGAAGAAGTTGTGTGTCCAAGCAAGGGCTCTAAGGAACAGATTCTGAGTTAGTCATGAGTGCATGGAACAAAGCTACATACCACTAGTTTTAGCCAGTCTCGTGAGTACAGTCGTAGAAAAATCACATATTTTGGGTGCAAAGCCTACTTTTGATAAAATAACTCTGATTTTTAAAGTTGCCTCAGAACAAACTATAGTGACTAACATGCAAATATTCATTGAGAATTTTAAAATATTTCTGAGAAGTGTGGCCTTCACTATTGTTTCTTTTATTCTTTTTTTCTTTTTTCTTTAGATTCTTTGTACACAAATGGGGTACAACTTTCATTTCTCTGGTTGTACACAAAGTAGAGTCACACCATTTGTGTAATCATACGTGTACACAGGGTAATGATGTTAGTCTCATTCTATTATCTTTCCTTCCCCCTGCCCCCTCCCTCTTTTATTCTTAATCAATCATCTGATGCACAGGTGTATCCCTAGAGAGTGTTCCTTTGTATCATTCAATGGTATTTTAAATTTATACTCACCAAGGTAGAGTAAATTGGGAGTTCCTTGAATGGGTTAACAAGCAAGAGGATATCACCAATGAAAGTCTGTTAAAAAAGACAAAAATAATTCATGAACCATATGTACAGTACCTGCAAAGATTAAAAATTACATGACTTATGAATCATCAGTGGAGAAACAATGAATGAGGAAAAACCATATTTTAACATGTGTAAACCGTTTCAAATATTTTAACTGAAGAAATAGAAAATTCAAATTAAATAAAAGCAATAGGCTTTGTTCCATTAAACATAACAACTGAAATGAGTAGCTGCTAAAAATTCATCAAGGGATTTTGTGAGCCAGTCTAAATAAAAATACAGAATTAAAGCAAATAACAAGCGCCTAGGAAGAAGCCTGTGGCGTGATGGTTCCATGTTGACACAGGACAGCAAAGTACACAGAAGTCATTAAAGCTCAAGAAGCAGAAACCGGGTTGGAGTTAGGGAGACCAAGCAATGAGATACAAAGTCACAAAGAACAGAAGAAACAAAGCGGTAACAAAAGGATAGCGTTAAACCCAAATGCATCAGTAAGTGCAGCAGATGCAAAGGTTCTAAACACTTGAGTTAAAAGACACAGATTATGAACTGGGTTAAATGATGAAATAAGTGCCACTTGAAAGATAAGCACCTTAAATATAAAAATGAAGAAAATTTGAAAGCGAAAGAATGAATCAAGACACAAATGCAAACAACACTACCAGGCGAGAAGGTGATCCTCCAACGCTTGATGCAGAGAACAAGTAAGGAAGTAGCGCCAGAAATAAGAAGGGACGTTCCATGGGGTAACCTGACAAATCAGTGAGGAAGACAGAGCAACTGTGAACTCCCATCAAAGAAGATCTGGTGTCATTCAGAGAAAATAGAACAGCTAGGAGGACAGAGCCATGTGTTTACAGAGCCATGTGTTTACAATGACAGGGATTTTGCTTAGTAGTTTGTGGAAGAAGCAAACAAAATGTCAAATAATCAAGTTTGACCAATTAATTTATATGGGCCATTCATACAATGGGGAACACACATCCATTTTAGGTGAACGTAGACCAATTTCATTAAATTCATTCATTTATTTAATTTATCATTATTATTTGTGTGTATGTGTATGGGGGCACTGGGGATCCAACCTGGGAGTGCTCTACCCCTGAGCTGCCGCCACTCTCCTTTTTATTTTATTCTGACACAGGGTCTCATTAAATTGTCCAGAATAAACTCCAACTTGTTGAGGGCTGTGCCATGTTGGTGGCGCCGGGATGGCACCTGATCACATCGGCAGCGAGGAGGTTAATTGACATAAGCACACTCAGGTGATTTTCTCGTCCACGCACACAATGTATGCACATGTGTTCTCCAGCACTAATTGCCTGCTCAGAGCGTCTGGCCTAATCTTTGTGTAAGAGGCGTGGCCCTGCTCTCCGCCTCCTGGAGGTGATATAAGCGTAGGCGGAGTGAGACAGAGACAGCGGCCATTAGCAGAGAAGCAGCAAGATACGCGCGGTGCGGCAGTAGCCAGAGAAGAAAAGACAGAGCAGCCGCTAGTAGGACACGCGCGGCAGCAGCGAGTAGGGGCGGCGGAAGGCAGATCGCGGAGCGGAGAACTGAGACGCATCACTAGGGCACCTTGGGTGGACGTACCCTTAGTTCACAGGATGCAGGACTTTAAGGTGTAGCAAGTCTCTTCCGCTAAGCTCTAAGCAAAGCCTGTCCTTCTCTCAACGTCTCCTTAAGCAAAGTCTCTCTCTCTGATAAGCAAAGTCTCTCTCTCTCTCCTCTCAAAGCAAGTAAACCTCATTTCCTCTATCCTCTATAAACAAGCAAGAAAGCAGTGCACTAAAGAGAAAGATAGAAGTGCCTCAGTTTCCACTCCACCACCCATAAGACCCGTGCAAGTTGTTGCTGCAGGCGGTGACAAATATCCATGGATTTTGGAACCGCAAAGAGCCAGCGACACAACTTACTATCCTCCTGCCTTGGTCTCCAGAGTGGCTGGGACCACAGGCACAAACCACTGTGCCCAGCTTGATTTCATGAAGTATAGCGGATCTGAGTCACTCAGAGTACGTTCTCTGATCTAGGTAGGATTGAGAGTGGAATATTCTGTGGTGTACAGGAAATTAGCTAAGAGTGTTTAGGTGCTTTTACTTCAAAAACAAAGCAAAAAAGGTGACTATTTGAGATGATGGATATGCTAATTTGCTTGACTGAAGTAATCACTTCACAAAATATCACACAACATCATGTTGTACACTCTAAATATAAGCAATAAAATTATTTTTAAAAATATTCATTTTAATTAAAAAATAAATCAATAATGGATGCCTCCCCAAATCACCAAACATTTGGAAATTATACAATAAATATGCGGATAACCTATGAGTAAAAAAGAATGAAAATACAAGTAAGAAAATATTTTGGTTAAAGCATACTTTAACCCATGGGCTGCAGTTACAGCCACAGGTGTTTCTGGTATAAAGGATATAGCCTTTTCATATAGATATATATGAAAAGGTGGTATTTAATGAGTTGGGTGGACAGTTCAGGGAGCTTGTAAAATTATATAAAATTATACAGAAACAATGAAGAAAATGAAAAAGTATGGAACAGAAATCAAAGGAATAGGCAGAGACGAAAACAAAATCAAAAACCCAAATTGGTAATCCTTTGAAAATCGACAAAATTGATCCAAATAAGAATGATTAGAGAAACCAGAGGCAATACACCAGTTACCACTGTCAGAAACAGAACATGGCTACAGACCCTGCAGACCCGAGAACAGATGAAGAAAGAGGATCTTATGGACTACAGTCAGACTCGGAGTTTGATGCTTAGATGAGGTGGACAGCAATCCTGGAATGGTTACACATCTTACCAAACCAAAAGAAGAAGAAACAGAGAGTCCGAACAGCTCTTTTCTGTGAACAAAACTGAATATGTGTTAGAAACCCCTTGCCCAAAGAAAGCTTGGGGTTCACTGGTGATTTTTCCCAACGTTGATTACAAAATAAACAAATGTTGTATGGTTTATTCTAGAAAATGACAGACAAAATATTTCTCACTTCAAGAGGACTTCATGAACTTGGTGTCAGACTCTAACAGATATGCAATGAGAAAAAAGATACACAAGCTGACCTCTCATTAAAATACATGCAAAATTCCTAAGCAAAACAGTGACACATTGATCTAACAATATAGAAAAAGAGAATTTAATATATCTCAACCAAATAGGCTTTATTCTAGAAATGCAAAGTTGCCTTCATATGTGAACTCAACACCTATAATTAATGATACAAAAAGACATACAATCATCTTCATAAATGGAGGAAAAGCACTTAATAAGATTTGATGCCCATTCTTGATTTAAAAATAGTAATAACTTAAAACATTGAACTGCCTAATCTAAGTAAAGTAATTGTAGTTGTGGCATGGCTTCTCAAACTACCTTCTTAATTATAAAACACTGGAGTTTTTCCTTGGGTTTGGAAATGAAGTGGGATGTCTAGTATTGCTGATTTCAGTCAGTTTAATGAATAGGCATATCTCATAAAATAATGCAAGGAAAGAAAGGAAGATGCAAAAACTTAAAAATGAAAAATAAAAATCATTACTTATAGAACAGCATTGTAAGCAAAAAATTGAATTGAATATTCATATATATTAAAGTTTACTTATGAATTTAGCAAGCCTGATAAAGAAAAGGTGAATATAAAAAAATCAAATTGCATATCTTCCTTTATTATTCATAAACAATTAGTGGAATTTTATTATTTCAGTAAGAATATACTCTCAAAACTTGAAAAATGCCTAGAAATAGATTTAATACATCTGGGCAAGAGGTCTAAATCAAAAAATAGAAAATATTTTAGAGAAATTAATGACCAGAAGAAGAAATATAACATTTCATGAAATGGAAAAAGAATTACTGTAAAAATCTCAATGATTCTCGTCTACTCTCTATACGTGAAATGATGCTAATGAAAATCCAATTGAAATTGTTAAATTGACTTTAAAATATATACAACTGTTCAAAGGTCAGGACTGTATGAACAAGGTCAGAATTTTCTTCCTGGAATATTAGGACTTCCTATGTATCAAGATTTAATATGTACCTACAAGGATTAAGATATTTTGGTTTTGGCTGGACAACAAACAGATCATTGCAACAGAAAAAAAGGTTCTGGAAGCCAGCCAAGTCCCCATTCATCTGATTCGCCACAGGTCACTGTAATTCAGCAGGAGACAGATGTGTGGGAAAGCACTGGTCCTGAATGTCCTCTTTAGGACTGTGACATCATTTCCACATGGCAGTATGCCTTCAATCCACTTCAAGAAGAAAGTATAGGAGAACATTTTCATGATCAAGGCCAAAATGTCTTAAACAGGACCCAAGACCACTGACCCTAAAGAAAGTGAAAAGTCATAAAGTTCTCTTCACCTGGGGACACCACTAGAGGAGCGCAAGAGAAGCTGGCAGTAAGGAAGAAGGAATATGCAAGGTGCTTCTCTGGCAGAGGAAGAGCATTCTGGTGGTAAGAACTCCTGCCTATCCAGGAGAAAGAGAAAGAAAACTCACGACTTTAAAGAGGCACATAAGCAAACAGACCCTTCACAAAGGGAGATGTGACAGCTGTGACGTCCGTCAGTACTGTCATTAGTTACTAGAGGAGCGCAGACTAGGACCACAAGGAGGCACCAATCACAGCTGCTGTCTGTGGGCTGGAGTCTGAAAATACCAAGGAAACAAGTCACCAAGCACACTGAGAGCTAAGGGCCGCATCTCCTGAAGCCAGTAGTGTTCCCATCCCAGTAAACCCCGGGAATCCTTCCGCAGCTTACCACAGAACTACCTGCACTTCTGGACCCCAGGAAACAGGTGTCGGACTGTCTGCTCTCACAACAACATGAGTGGAAGGATTCCAAGGCCCTGCAGTCGAGGACAGTGGACCTCAACAGGGATGTATTCAGAGTGGTCACTGTTGAGGAGCAGAACTTACTAACCAGTTCTACAAGCAACTGTAGCTGCATGTCAGAAATACAACCAAGAGTGAGAAAGAAACTCCTTTCAAATACATTTTAAAAAACAGGACGAAGCTAAGGTCACGGGTGCCAGGACTTTGTAGCCACTGCTGTGAACCAGGGCAGGGCCTTTCCTATCCCGTGCTGTCAGGGACCTGCTGCTTACACAGAAGGTCACAAAATAAAACTGCACGAGTCAGCCCACTAATGAGTCACATATCGTTCCGCGTAAGCCACAATTCCAAAGAGCTTGCTCAAAACAAGGATCTTTCAGTATTATTTGCCAAAAACAGAAGAAAGGCCATAGAGATGAAATAATAGGTTTGATGTAGTACTTTTAAATTACTGTTAAATTCTCGAGAAGAGAAAGGAAACTGCAAAGTTGATTGCATTTGGAAATTAGCGGATAAAGGAGATGGAAGACTTTTTAAAAAGTCCTTCTGCAGTCGCGTTCTTCTACTGAGGAATCGTGTCCTGTTGGCCTCATTGCTGGAGGACGTGGAGAAGGCCCGTGTGCACCTCGCGATGACGGGACAGCTTGTAACGCTGTGAGCGCACGTGAACGGCGAAGTCACAGAACGCGACTCGGAGCGCGTCTGGGGCGCTTTGGGCGGAGGGCGCCGGCCCTGCTGCCCAGGCCTCCCCTCCAGCCTGCGCTCTTGCTCCCTGGCGCGCCCAGGGCGCCTCTCCTCCGCAGCGCGCTTCCCGACGGCGGGGAAGGACCTGACGGGGGCCGGCATCGCGCAGCGGCTGCGTGCAGGTGGGGCAGCAGCCTGCCGAGGGGTCGCTTCTCCCTGGCGTGAGCTACTGTCCGCCTCTGACACCAACGCGCCACCTCCACCGGTCACCAGGTGGAACCCGCTCCGCAGTCCTCGCTCGGGTTTGCTCAGGGCCCGCCGTTAGGTTTAAGCTCGGCTCAGCAGATGTCCTGAGCTCCTGTGTTTATTTTGTGGCTTTTTCTTTATGATTCTCCAGTCCCATTAGCGTGTTTATGCAGAGATTTCCGCTGACAAGCTTCTTTGCTGTCCATAAAAGGACTGGATGGCGCATCCTGTTCTCCCCGGCGTTTCTGCCGGCATTTCCCCGCAGCCTGTGCCTCGTTATCGTCAATTCCTGCTGTTTGAAGGCTGGGAACTTCCTACTGCTGCGGCCATATGGAAGCCTCCCAGTCTAAACGTTCAAACGAGTGCTGTATAATTTGGTATGAGAGCAAGTTACCGTTGGCTTCAAAAGGTCTCATTATATAACAAATTAGACCACAGAAAAAAGATGAAAATCCTGATCAATCAATTCAGCTAACATATTGTATCTGGGCTCTGAGGCAAGTTAACACTTATATCAGCCTCAGTTGTTTGCCATGGATAAACAAGTATTAACTTGGCTTGTGCTAAAAATGTGGACTTGGTCTAAGCAGGCTTCTTGTCTATTCAGTGTTTATTGTGCAACCAGCTCACAGTTCACTGGATAAGGACATCAGGTGTGTGCATCTGTGTGTGTGCACATTGGACGTGTGTTTAGGAGGGAAAAACACAATAAAGTCTAAATAAGGCGAACATAGAGTATTGCAGGTTGGTAGGTTTGCAGAGATGTGCGGCCAGGTGGGAGGATCGATGGCAGGTGTGGCGGACAGGGACAGGCGGGGGGCCTGCAGCAGCAAGGAGTCTGGCCTGAACACCTGGAAGGAGGGGCGGGGGGGCATCAGCATAGGGTGGTCAAGCCCTTCAGGCAGAGGCCTGCGTAGAAGTGCCAGATGGGCACCAAGATGACCAGTATGACGGCTAGCACCCTGGCTTTCCTCTGTGCACACTGGAATTTCTTTCTGCAGGGAAAGGACAGGGTGCAGTGTGCATTCTAGCAGGCTCACCTGTCTCCTGCCCTGAGAACACACGGAAGGAAAGTAAGAGAAGCCCATGCATTTATTTGAAGTTTAATGCAAAATGCAACAATTGAAGTAAGATGTGTGCCAGGGCAGCTGCATTGGAGGCTGCACTTTGTGTGTATCTTGAGGGGAGGCCTGATAAGATCTGCAGGAAAAGCAGAGGTGGACAAGGAAGAGAAGCCAGCATGGACATGCTTGCCTAGTGAGCTACCTGAGCAACTGGCCAGCTAGGCCAGGCCATGGGAGGAGAAGGTGGGGAGAGGTGGAAGGGCCAACTCTGTTTTCTAAAAGGTTGAAATATGGACTAAACTAGTGTTTTCTATTTGTGGAGAAGGAGCCCTGGTTTGTAGTTCAATTAATCAAGGGCTGATACTTTTGTAAATGAAAATAAAAATGAAGTACTAGAGAAGTGAGGCTAAAAAATTACATGAAGACATACAAAGGGCAAACCCCAATTCTTATTTTATCCACAGACTCAAATTAGACCATCAAATTGTAGAATGGGTTCTTTAAAATGCTTATTTTCTTTGCAGACTTGTAAGAAGTTCACATGACTAGTAGTCCACAGAAGATGTTTAGGAAGGACTTATCATTAAATCCATAATGTTTAAATTGCACGTGGTCCCCTTAGGTGTGAATTCAAACACCATAACTCAGAGCAGTCCTTTTATGAAGTTGATCCTAGGTGATGTAGCTCTTCAGTATTTCAAGTATGGGGACAGGAAAGCCAGTCCTCACATAGAGTCAAGTTTATATGATATATATAAACTTGAGAAAGCCAGGAAATGTTAATTCCAATGAGAGAGAGATAGAGAGAGAGACACTGAGTAGAGCAAGAATTATCTTGAAGACATGTCAGAGCCAGGACTGGGATAACCTGGTGGGAGTCAGTCGCTGGACTGGAAAGCACTGGGCAGGCCTGGTGAGAGCAGGACAGTGTGGCTCCACCCTCACTGTGCTCAGCACCCAGCACAGGAGCCAGCTGTCAACCAAGCACCAACAGGGCAGCACAGCCACGCACAGAGATGCCCGTCCTAATGACCGTCCACCGTGACAGCCTGGAAGCTGGGGGATGCTCACCAAGGAACATCTGAGTGGAGGTTTCCCCTGTCTTTCATGGGGGAAGAAAGATGATGTTGGGGAAAGAGGAATCTCAGGGAAGTCCCTGCAGGGGGAGTCACACCAGACCCGTGAGCGATGAGCAGGGCAGAGTCCTCAGGGCTTGTGCTCAGGACCCAGGGGCAGGTCGTGTGGTCTTGTAGCTGAGGTCCCAGCCCCTGGACAAGGACAGGGGTCTGCCTCCCAGGAGAAACGTAAGCCACAGGCAACAGTTCTGACAGAGGCTTTCAGAGGACCTGCGTGCTTCGTGAAAGTGACCTCAGGTCATTGTGAGGTCTGATTGAGGGGAATGAACTCCTGAAGGAAGGCAGGGCCAGGCCTTGGAGAAGAGCTGGTGGCCTGCAGGTGGGGGCCACGGAGGAGATCTGTGCAAAAGTGGAGAGCTGGGAGACAGAGTCACTGGCAGCCTGCAGGGGACAGGAACACCAATAGTTCAAGCAATCTTTCTGAGTTACAGAAAGACAGCACTATAATTAAAAGTAAAAAGCTTAAAGAAAAATAAACAATACTGGGGATGCAAACCACACACATTTTACAAAGTACCAGGGTGGTAACAGACCAAAGTAATCAGCTTTCACCACTTAATGCCAATGACTCGCTATCATTAATTTTGATAGAAGTATTTAATTTTAAGTGTATTTACGGTGGCAGGCAATTTATCCAAGCGTCAAGATGCCGTATTGCATTTTCATAGACTAATCAGTATCTAACAATTTATGACTTGTAAAGAAATCTCAGAGTTCACATTTACATGGAAATTACTTAATCAATTTCTCAGGAGATTAGGAATAATGGGTATTATCAAGAAAGGATAACAGGTATGTGCATAATCAGATTTCTCCGCAGACGTTCTGATTGAATTGCTCTCTGCTCTGTGCAGAAAATAACAGAATCAAAAGGATTGGGGGCAAAGGATGGAGGGGGACTGCAAGGGCTTTGAGATGACAAGGGGCCTACATTGTCCTTGGCATTAGAAGAAGGGACATCCAAACAAGGTAGGGCCACTGCAGATCGGATCTCTGTACTGTCTGTTGTCTGGTAATATTTTTGTATCCTGTTATCAGAAATCTGTGTCTGAATTATCTACTTTACACACAGAGGCCCTTCCTGACCATTTACAGCAACAGTTTTTCTTTCCGTGCAAATGGAGCAGCCCTCATGCATAGTCAATGAGCTCTCTTCAGCTCCTCTTCCAGGTCTGGCAGCATAAAGCAAAGGAGCGGAGACAGAGTCATCTTATAAGAATTAGTAGATCCTGCTGGGTCCAGCAAGATCATCACAGCCATCACCAGAGCAGGAAAGTTCAACAGTGGTGAGTACTCGCGCCTACACTCAGTTTGTACTTGCTTCTACACTTAGCTCTGAACTTGGAACCCAGCTGCACTTGCCTTATGGAAATGAACCTGAACTTTAAGACACTCAACCGAAGCCATCACCACAAACAGAAGCTACCAGAAGCCTGGTGCTGGCCTGGTGTGCAGTGGTGAAGGGTGAAGAAGTTATCAGCCAGGCCGGGCAGGGCAGAAGGCAATCTGTAGGGCACTCACGTGTATCTGATTGTTCCCAAAGCGCTTCTGAATCTCGTACAGCAGGCTGCCGTCATCGAGCTCGCTCAGCGTGGCCAGGTCGTCGTTGGGAGCTGGAGGCATCAGCTTGACCTAAGGAAAAGACAAGTGTGGTCAATTCTAATAGCTTTCCAAGGAGCTGTCCCACGTTAGATGTTCCGCCTGCAATCTCATGTCCAAAGCGTGAGGCCCACTTGAGTGAATAAACTGTTATGAAAAGATGACACAGTTCAATAAAAATGAAGAAATCAAACCCACAGAGGAGTGTAATCAGAGGAGACCCCGTGCTCCACACCCATAGTGTACACGTGCACACCCTGCAGACACCTGTCACTCGGTCACTGCGTCCATCAGCATCTCTTCAGCATGGCAGTGCTTCCTCCCCAGCCGACCACTCAGGCAACTGTGAGTGCTTTGTAGGACAGAGAGCTGACTCAGGGGACCTGCACCCCATCTCCTGTTACTGCTGTTCATAGACCTTAGTTTCTGCATCATTAGGAGAGGCTGGATGTCAAAAGCGGGTTCCAGATCTGTGTGACTTTTATTCTGTTTACAATACTCTCAAGCGAGAGTGGAGAGTAGGATAACCCCCGTGAAGAAAGCAAAGACTTCTCGTTTCTTTCAACACTGGGAGACAGAGTTTGAAAACTGAGCAATATTTTAAATAAAAAAACAGATGAATTTGGATTCTTTAATGAGAGGGAAGTTAGCTTGGGAATGTGCAATGCTCAATTTTATGGATCTAGAAGATTCTCTGAAAAGTAAGTAGAAACTGGATATAATATTACAGCACTGGTTTCCTTATGTCAAACAAGGAGAGTAAAAGAACAAAGAATGTTCTTGTCCACGTCCTTGTGAGCACACAGCACATTCCTATCAGTGAATTCATGTTTGCATTCTATATTTGCATTTTATATTTGCATCTGTATTAGATATTGTATTATTAATTTTGTGTACCATTGCTAAGTGATTTATACATAAACTTTGTGTTTTAACAAGTTAGCCAAATGTTTATAAAGTGAAAAATATGACACATTTTAAAAGCTAAACATTGGGCTGTTGTTCAGATACTGGTGAATATTTCACATACTGGAATCTTGCCCATGAGTTCCTGAAGTCAGTCCATTGTTTCCCAAGCTGTCCCTGACCCATTACCACAGAAACACAGTCCAGTCCTGGACATCTCAGCCCCGGGAAGTGGAAAGCCATGGCCACGTATGGAGGACTCTGGTCTGTCTCTTGTTGAAGAGGAAGTCATTTAGGGATGTTTGTGAGAGCACGGTAAGGAGGACTGTGCTTGGGACATGGAGGCAGGGACAGTGACCCCTACACGGGCTCCAGGATGAGGGAAGGCCTCTGAACAAACATGAACAGGGGGTGGTTCACAGTCAGGAGCCGGTGGGTGGCAATGGAGGGGAGGGGTCTCGTGGACTGCCCATTGAACTCCTGCTTGGGGCGAGGGCCATGGGGCCTCACCTGGTGAGGTGGAGGAAGAGAACCCTGGTCAGAGGTGGAGGTGACCAGAGGTCAACCACAGGGCCCCTGGCAGAAGGACTTGACAGGGTGCTTTCACCATAACTGTATTCACAGGGAGGTGCACAGGGGCCTGTGGAAAGCCCCAAGGTGGGGTCCAGTCTATCCAAGTGGAGAATCCTGGTCACTCACTCATCATCTGCCCACTCTGAGACCCTCAGCCATTTTCTGCTTTAGAAATCAGATTCTCTTCTCATATTGCTTTTGAGGGAAATGTCTTTGCTAAACAGTAACTTAAAAGTTTTGCCTTCGCTGTTACAGCCTCAACCAACTGCAACACAGCTCCATCCTGAACCAATGACGAAGTCCTGAGGCCACACGGCTGGTGAGTGAGAAGCGGAAGCTGGGGAGGAGCCACCGGGTGACAGGGCAGAAACTGCAGCATACACCCAAAGATCCGCCGAGTTTTCTTGCTCATCTACTCTTCGCCCGGCATTGGACTGTTTAGCACACAAAAGAGAAAAAAGGGGCGGAAGAAAAGGAGAAGTGACCAGACCTCCCCAGGGAGAGGAGCCTCCACAAGCTGTGGGCGGCTACGCCGACTCTGTACCTAGGGTCAACGCCGACAAGACTGGAATTACGAATGGATGACTTCACTGTGGTCTAGGTTCACAGTCTGGAATGTCTGCCCTCATCTACAAAAGGAATCTGAGAAATAAAGCAAATGGATTGTATGTGTTTTATGGAAGGGAAACTTCTCTACAGAGAGATGCGTAAGAGGGATATTTACCATCTATTTAGGGGCAGATATAAATTTCTTTTCTTTCTAATGTCTTTGCAAGCATTCGCTCAAAGAACAAAATCTTATGCACAGTCATAAATACCTCCAGAACTATAAATGTAGATATCTATGCATGATATGCATGCATATATATGATATGAATTGACAATATGATTCAATATTTTTTTGTTTTTGTTTTTTGGTACTACTGACTGAACCCAGGGCACTTAACCACTGAGCCACAACCATGGACCTTTTTATTTGCTTTTTGCTTTTTGAGACAGGTTCTTGCTAAGTTGCTGAGGCTGGCCCCAAACTTGGCAATCTTCCTGCCTTAGCCTCCCAGGTCACTGGGATTACAGGCATGAACCACCATACCTGACATGATTCAATATCTCTGAACAACACAAAAATATAGTAAAATATGCAGCAAGTGAGCATGCATATATAACTCCAAAAGCAATCATAAAGGAGAAGTATTAGCAAGATTATTTTCTTTAAGCATAATTACTTACACTAATAAAATGGCTCTTACGACCACCATCTTAACCATCTCAATGCCAGTTTCCTCCTGCACACTTCAAAAAAACATGGGTAGTGTGATGAAGCTTGCATTTGTTCTAGCGACATCTCCTTGGCATTCCCACAGACTGCCATCTCCAGTGGCAGCTGCTGCAAGGGGACAGAAAGCTCTGGGCTGAAGCAAAGATGTGAACACTCCCTGGCCTGTGACAAACATAATGCTGGGTAGATCAGGGAAGAACCTGCACGCAACAAGATTCCAAAATAGTTCAGAAGGAGGCTCTGATGACCCACTTGAAGCAAGAGCATCTGTGACACAGATTCTCTATGCAGATGTCAAAGACATGTGATAGCTCGTGGCAAGTGGAAGAACAAGTTGAAGTGGAAGAAAAGTCATAGGCTGAATAATGCCCACCACCCAGGTCCACAGAGGACCACAACAGTAGTCCAAGCCCGAATAAGAGGAACGGGTCAAGGAAGGCCCCCCTTGGACTGACCATCCTGGTGGTTACTACAAACCTTCAAGGAGAGATGGAACCACAAAGCAGACATAGTCCAGAACAGAAGACCCAGCACTTAGGAGACAGGCTGAGAAACGTTTTGAGAACCAGCACGAATTGGAGCGTTGGAGGTGTTCTGAGTCTGCAGACCCCCGGTTTCCACCATTCCAATACGGCTTCTGTACTGTTGGGTTCACTGTTTTGTTCCTTTGTGATTTTTCTCTCTCGGAGATAAGAAGTCTATGTCCAGGGACCAGACATCCAATGGGCAAGAGAGATGGTCTGACATGTGGGATAAGGGCAACCAGATTCAGGTTCAGGGGAACTTAGCAATCCAACATGGAGAAATGAAGAGGAAAGAGAACACCAGAAGAGACAGGTGGCTGGTGTCCCCACAGGCCAGTGTAGTAGCAGGAGGACACTTTGCTAAGCGTCCCAGAGCTTCCCTGCCACCACGACAGACAGCCTGGAACAAGCCTCCTACCGCCCACTGCGTTTCTTAAGCAGTGGCCTCCTCAGGCCTTTTCACTGACTGCTTGCTCCTGCGCTGGGACCTATGTGCCCGAGAGGTTGTTGGTGTGCCTGTGGACAACAGCAAGACAACTAGCGCCGGACTTCAGAACCCGTCTACGCCAGGCCACGTGGAGTGCAGACCTTCCCTGCTGTTTATGGGGGTGTCCCAAGGCAACAGGGTCACGGGAGCTGCGCCAGGAGCTTGCTACCCTGTACCCAAAAGAGCCCTGAGTACGGGGTCAAAGAAGCCTGTGGTTCTAGGTGACTTGCTTCACTCTCTGAAGTCTGATCCATCTAAAACTCAGTTTGAAAGCTGAGCAACAGTATCAGAAGTGGATAATAAATTGCTCACAGTGATATTTGGGGGATTTAAATAGCAAATAAAAGCATTTTTAAGTTAAAGTGCTAATCAATATAAAGTGTTATTTTATATTAGATTCTCTACAAAGATCTGAATTTACTTTGAAGGAATAAAGCCTGGTGGATGTACTGAGTGGCATTATGTGAGTTAAGCAGGTTATGAAGGCAGAGAAGACTTCTGCTGCGCAGAATCTCCTATGCAGTCAATCTACACTGACTGGGGAAAACGGAACTTCTTGCATGGTTTTGAACAGCATAAGAAAAATTCTGTTTTCTCAGAGATAATGTAAAAGCTAATGTTAATTTCATTTGTTCTCAGAAATTAAAAAAAGGTTAAATCAAGCCTTGAATATTCATTAACATAGTTACCATTTGATAAGACCTACATTTTACGAAATCTGGAAGGAGAGATGCTAAGTGGTTCTATTTTAATTTTAGAAACTTTTCTACATTATGGACCTCTCTAAAAAATGTTAATTAGACTTGGTTGCTTTGGGAAGCCTTCCTAACACCCTCCCAGGACACGTGAATGCATCATCCTGAAAATGTGAGCACTCCCTCCTCTGCAGCCACCCAGCCCTGGTGGCCAGGAAGACCCATGGGTGTGACATGGGTAGGGGGAACATGGGGCCTGAGAGAGATGCTGCAGGGTGGGAGACCGAGCAACCACCTCTCCAGCCCAGACGAAACACTAAACATAAAGAAATCATTTATTTCTGTGGCAATGAAAAAAGAAAATACATTAATTTCTGTAATCCTTTGCAACTCCCAAGTGCCTTCCCATAGCTTAGGAACAGTGTGCATGTACACAGGTACACACACACAACACACACACACACACACAGACACACACAGCACCACCATGTTTACTTCTAAGGATAAACAGCTCTTAATGACTCTTTGCTCTTCCTCTTTTTGTGTATATTTGGATAACTGCAGGACACAAAAAAATACAGATTATGTAATCATCAAAACAATGAGAAAGAACCCAACGGGAAATCTGTAAGAAGTGATCCTGGCTGAGTGTCCATTTCTCTTAGGTGGTAAAGACTGTCAAAATCTAACTGCCAATATAAACAATGGCAACCATGCTTGTCAATTAGGAGTACAATGCCCTACTTACCTGTGGGAATTGCAATCAAAATACTGACTTATGCACCCATTAATTTTTCTCTGAGTGGGAAAGAGCAGATACTTGCTTTTGAACCATTTGGATTTAAAGCACACTTCCCGAGGGAGGCTGTGTAGACGTGTGGTGAGTACCTGCTCAGGCTTGCTGGGACCGTTCACCATGCTGCTTTCCGGGGTCCCGTCCTGAGGCTGCTGTGCACACACACTTTTTGTCGCATCTTTGAACATGATGTCTTTTTCCAACAAACTGTCTTGCTTGGCAATTGGCAGCACCAGGGGACTGCTACAGGAAGCAATCAATACTATAATTAGTTTTCTTCTCTCATTGTCTTATCAATCAGAAACTACAGGAGCGCTGGACTATTGAAAGTTGTTTCATTAAGAGAAGGAACAGTTTCTATAAACTACAGGGGAAAATAACAGTGAGACATCTGTCAAGTTTTCTATTAATTTCAAATTTCATTCAATTTAATCCCTAAAAGAAAAAAAATATTCATTTTAACTCTAGAATAAAATGTTTACTGATATATATTTAATTGTAATAGACAAATTGATAAGTAATTCAAAAGCTATATTTGAAAGGCATAATTGAATTAAGCAACATCCTTAAATGTGAAAATAGATTGCAAACAGACAGGCCTAATCATGTGATTAATTGAAATATAATTCACTTTAAGATTTTAAAAATGGAATCACGGGCAATATTTTGAGCTAGTGCTGAAATTATACAAAGCAAAAATGCAAGCATATTTAATCAAGCCAACCTATGTAAACACAATCATTTCATGTAGTCTGCAGGAGTGGTTAGATTTTGTTTGAAGCCCAACAGGACTGTCTCTTTTCAACTATAAGGTTATTGAAGTCTAACTTATATACAGTAAACTGACCCTTGCAGGTCTACAGCTGAATAACAGAAACGTACATGTTGTGTGATTAAAATAACCAGCCATATCCAGAAGTTGTTTTGTCCTCTCTTTGTGCCCTTGGGAATCACTTATCATTAGATGTGTTAGTGGTTTTTTGATGTGGTCTCAATTTGAATTCTTTTAATTTTAAAATATGTAACTGTTCAATGAAGAATGTGTTTAGGGTGTGCAAAGTGTTGATTTAATAGACAGCCTGCAATGACTGCCACAATCATGCTAATGCAACATCCATCATACCCATGGTGGACATTAGGTCCCAGAACTTGCACCTCTAGCTGAAAATGACCTTTGACCGGGATCGCTCCCAGCCCTAGCAATCACTGTTCTCTGCTTCTGGGCTGGAGTTCTTCAGATGTCCCATGTCAGTGAGATCACTCCGCGTTAGTCTTCTTGTGTTGGCTCGTTTCTCTTAGCTCTGTGTCTTCCAGATCATCCATATTATTGAGAAAAAAGGGAATTTTTTCAATAGCTCGATAACATACCATTGTGCATGTACGCCCCAATAGCTTTTTCCACTCCCCAGCCACAGACACCGAGGTATCTCTCCATGTTGGCCATGGTGAATGAGAGGAAATGAGCAGAGTGCAGACATCTCTTTGAGCTCCCGGCTTCCTTTCTTCCGGATGTCTATCCACAAGTGGGGCTGCCTGAGCATATGGCACTTCTATTTTTTCTTTTTTGACAAAACTCCATGCTGTTTTCCATAATGGCTGCACACATTTACATCCCTGCGAACAGTGCCAAGGCTTCTCCTCCCTCACCCCTCGCCAGCACTTGTTACCTCTCGTCTCCCTCCTGAGGCGGTCCTCGCAGGCAGGATATCAGGGTGCGGTTTTGATTTGGTTTATTCCATGGTTAGTGATGTTGAGTGCGTTTCCAGAGCAGCTTCTCCGGGAAAATGTCTAGTCTATGCAGGTCCTTTGCCCTCTTTTTAATCAAGGTATAGTTATCATTAATGTCTTTGCTATTGAGTTGTGTAAATTCTTTATCTATATTGAATATTTATCTTTTATCATACATATGGTTTACAACTCCTTTCTCCAGTTCTGTAGGTTGATTTTGTCAACTTTGCTGGCTGAATCCTTTGCTGTGTCAAAGCCTGTTAGTGTAAGGAAGTCCCGATTGTTTTTATTTCTTACCTGTGCTTTTAATGTTATACCTCCTCTCAAAAAAAAGAAAAGAAAAAATTACAGACAAGACCAATCTCTAATGGAAAAGAATCCTGCAAAAAGGGAATGTTTATAATGCTTACAAACTGTATATACAGATCTGCTTTCATACCATGAAATAATAAGCAATTGATAACTTTCAAAAGGGCCCTGTCTCTGCAAGCCACTCTAAAGCCACACCTATGCGCTGTGGCTCCTATTCATCATTCCTAGAGCCCCGAGGTAGGTCCTATGCCTCTGTGACATGGGACCCTTCAAATCTTTTAACATTTTCATTGTGGTTTCCCTGTATTTTCTATTATGTGAATGAGCCATTTGCAGAGTGTGTAGCATTTTTCTAATTTTCTGGCACTTAACCCTGGACAGTCCCTGTTCTAAACCCTCTAAGTGCATTAATAATTTTCGTTTTGGGAACAACGGTATAGGCGTGTACTATTTTAGGCCTGTTTTACAGATGAATAAAGAGTGAAGCTGCTCTGGAGATGTAGTGGCCACTGACAAAGCCAGGGTGAACCCCGCAGGTCTACACCGAGCACCCCGCGCTCAGGCCCCGGTAACAGGGCTGCTATGACCCACACTCCCTGCCAGAACAATACCTTCTCCACCTACTCTCTCACATCAATCACCCCTTTCTTTCTGATTTGTTAGGAAATTTTTTAGAAACTTAAGAGAGGTTTTATATATTCAAGATTTGAGTATAAAGTGATCAATAAAGCAGTAGTTGTATTGGTTGAGGTAGAAACTAGGAACATAGATTATGAACTATGTAAATTGTAAAGGATTTCTAAAAGGAAGAAATAGTGAGTTTAGTATAGCTAATCTACGTACTCTTAGGTCTCCAGTCTAATCACGGTGTTGATAGTTGATTCCCTGAGAACTCCAGTTGGCATGAGGCCTGGCCTGGCATTACCATGACCTCATCTGAGATTAGACTTTGCCTTTGGGCACCTGATCCTCTAAGACTTCAAACCTAAGTCACAGCCTCACCAGGGGGTGGAAGAACTGAGAAGTTGTTAGAGAAAAGTGTGTAGGACAGACAGAAGAACTAAGTCACAGCCTCATCTTTGCAAAATGCAAATACGGAACAAGGTTCTGTGGAGCCCTGAAGTCTGTGACCCTGACGATAATGTTTCACCTTTTTAAAAATAAATCATTTACTTTCTCAATTATACCATAGGTAATATAACCTGGGACCTATTGCTAACAAGTGTAAAAAGATAGCTACAAATACTCTTAGTTGTTGGTATTTATTTTAATACTTATTAAACATTTATCAATCATGGGAAAATATTTGTGATAAACTAGTTTTAAAATGAAATGTGATCATGTTGATAGGGCAAGACTCAGTAAACATAAAAAGGACAAGAAGAGATGTGCAGTTCACAGTAATTTCACCAAAAGGCAGGTCAGTGACCAAGGCCTTGACCGTCCCCTCCCTCTTACTGACCTTGAGACTGTCTTGCCCTAGCCCCAGGCCCTGCCCTCCTTTTCCTAGAGTGCTGGCTTTGGAGAACTTTCCATTGTAAATTCCCTGACTCCTCTAGATGCTTATCTGGGCTTCCTGCCAGCTTCACAATGCAGGGATGTCTTTCTCCAGGACTGGGAGCCATCCTTTAAAATGTCAACATGGAAGGAGCCGGCACCCCCTCTCCCAGCTTCTGCAGAGGGGTGGAGGGTGAATTATTTCTAGGTTTTATGGTCTTGGGGACTGAACCCGGGACTTTGAACATGCTGGGTAAACTCTCTACTATTGAGCCATGACCCTAGACCTTTTTATTTTTATTTTTGCCCTTATTGCCCAGGCTGGCCTTAAACTTGAGATCCTCCTGCCTCAGCCTCCTGATTCACTCCTGTGCCTGCTGGAAGGCTGATTTTGATAAGGAAACACACAGAGCCACAGCACAGACTGATCTGCCCAGGTCCTGCAGCACTTTCCACCAGCTCATTCAGCACCTGGCAGCTCCTAGGGTCCCTTCAGCCCAGCTGGTTCCACGTGCTCCAACTACATAGTCTAGAAAGTATTTCCGACCCAATCTACTTCTCTGATGAGATTTTTCTTTGAGGCTAATGAGTGATTTTTATTTTTTCCAAACACTGCCGTATGTTTTTCTTCACTTTGCAAATTTTCTCTAACAAGCAATCTTGCTTTGATTATAAAAAAGAAATGATTAGTAATTGAAATTTATAAATGAGAAACAGAAAAAAAAGGGACTAAAATAGTGTATTTTCTAAAAGAAGGCTTTTGGTGAGGCAGACTCCATAAAGAATGTGAAATAACTCTTCCATGGGCAGTTAGATCAATTCAGGAGAAAGCTTTATTCTTTATCTGGCTGTGGAAAACACCAGAAGGGAGTACACCGACAGATGAACAATTTCTGAACACAACTGGATTTAGGCAAGACCTGCCCACTTCCATAAACATAAAAGGCAGAGCACATGTGCCTTTAGGAAATAGGATTTACTTTTGAAAATGACAATGGAATGCGCTCACAGAACCAAGCCTTCAGACATGATTCTCAAGTTCACATATAAAGAAGAAATGGTACTAGCTACACTGTCAATAAGAGCCCTGCCCAAGATTGTGCTTTTAATGGTGGATTATGATTTTCCATTTTTTATTAGAGAGCAACCTATCTAAAGCACTAATTACAAGTTTGTACTGTGATGAATCATTATGAACTAAACACATTATCTATGTATAACCACTACTCAGAGCAGGAAATAAAATGTGAATACCATCCTGAGGGACTCCTCAGGATCCCTCCCAATTTCTAGTGCCTCCTTGCTCTGCAGGGACAATTCAACTTCTAACAACATAGATTTCTTTTACCTGGCTTTGAACTTTGCACACTGTCTGATATACCATGTATTCTTTTGTGTCTGGCTCATTTGGTTCGATGTTACATTGTGTCTTCCATGTTTCATGTTTCCATAGTTTATTTCATTTTAAGATGGAATTTTACCATCTCAAATATGTATGAAGAAGTGAGATCTGCTAAGAATACTGCAGCAGCCTCTTGTGAATGTCAGGAGTGTCAGTTCATCTTTTTTCCTTCCAATCAATAAACTGTCCCACTAAGAAAGGAAACAATTATTGCCCATTATAACTAAAGCAATTTTAGAAAACTCTAGAAGTGAAATAAAATAGAGGTAAACCTCTATTTTAGGCCAATAATAACAGTAACAAAAATATCTAATAGAAACAAACGGGAGATATGGGAGGCAGGTATCTTGGTGCTAAAGTCGTGGGAGAGTAGATGGTTCTCAGTGTTAGCTGGGGCACGGCTACATCACGACTTTCGGGGACTCAATCAACCATTTGGGTTTTCTGCTTCTTTAACACCAAGCACCAAAAATTCATGTTAAATCAGTTTGTGGAGAGGTTTGAATTAAATGATATATTTGGTCTCTCCCCAAATTAATATTTATAATTTAAAGGTCATCTTGGTGAAAGATTAATTTGTGTCTAACATGCAAAATTTTCAGTGTACCACCTGGCTGGAGTGCTGTCAGCATGGAATTTAAAACATCTGAAATGCATCTCAACAGTTCTTGCAAATATCTACAAAGAAATGCAAAAACAGCTCACTTAAGGGAAGCATCTAAGATACATTTACCCCCTTACTTTATGTGTATGTGAAGAGAGTCTCTGAAAGTTTGAAGTGTAACATCCACTAAAAGTGACTCCTTGCGTGTCCCATTTATCATTGTGTCCCTGTCTTCTGTGACATTTTCTCTCTGAACACTCTGGACTATAGGATTCCTTTCTATGTCAAAACTCTTAGGGAACAGGTGGGTGCTTTTACTAAAACTTTGCAATTACATTCTGCAGAATTTTAGCAAAGTAGTCATAATACCTGATTAGTAAACAGACTGGGTATCTATTACTAAATGAAAGAATTTGACATATATTAAATGATATCAGATGCAAAAGTCCTTTGTAATCTACAGAGCAACATTCAAATATGAATTACTATTGCTAGAATAAGTATCCATTAATTATTTTCTTTAAAATGAAATGAAACCGCATAAGCAATTTTATCTTAGAGTTTCCAGACTCTATCTAGGTAGCACGTAGGGCAACAGCTGGGACACACTGGAATCTGAAGGGGGGCTTTATTAATACTCTGCTGGGTAGTGAGGCACAACTCAGGAGATCAGGTCCTTGGTTATGAGGGCCTTCCCTGGCTGTGCTGGATTAGAGGCTCGTTCAGGTCATGAAATTCCCTTTGGAGGCCTACAGCACCATGTAGCACCAGAGTGCCTCTGTGCCGTCATGTGGCACTTATTCACTGGACACATTCTGAGAACCAGGCGATTGGGAGGCGGCTTCTCCATGACCGCAAACTCAGATCGCCGTGCTGTTGCTCAGGGATGAGATCTCAAGGGAACCTATGGTACAGCGGTCCTTCGTGGATTTAAACTTGGTGCAGTGCGTGACTGTGCATCTCATCACCAAGACTCATCTGCAGGAGAGTCCTGAAGCTCTGCAGCAAGGACCAAGACAGCGGGGCCGCAGAGCTGCAGTGCCCGTCTTAGTGTTGCATGGTTCAGCCACTGAGCACAGCATCCAAAGCAAATGGAGGTCTGTTCTTCTCACGTAGCAAGACAGGCAGAAACAGCCAACCTGCCCTGGAGAGCTCCCAGGGCCTCCGTCTGTCCTCACGCTTCCTGCCTCGTTCTAAGAGTTACTCTTGTCACTGGGTTGCAGGGCCACCTGGCATCTCCAGGCCACACATTATGTGTCGGGTAGGAAGCGATGAGCAGGACACAAAGCATCAGTGCTTACAGAGAGAGCTTCCCTGTTCATCAGGAGAACCGTGCTTCTTAAAGAAGCCTGACCTGGTTAGATTTGCTAGATTCAGCAATGAAGACGTGATCTTTGGCACATACTCACACTAAACGACTGCCTTCTATTGAGAATTAAAATTGAGCTGGGTGTCCTGCGGCTCTCTCCCCAGTTGACCAATGCACACATTTCAGTGGCCAGGACAAGCTGCTGGGGTTTGATGTCTGCACGCCCCCGAACTGAGACGTTGAACCAGATACCGCTCAGAGGTGGGCCTGGAGGAGGAGCCCCAGGAACGGGAGTCAGGCCCTCACAAATGACTCTAGAGGGCCGCCATGTCCTTCACCTTGAGAGGACACCACAGGGAGTCCCTGTGGATGGGAAATAGGCCTCACCAGACACTGAGTCTGCCAGCACTTTGGTAGTGAATTTCTCAGACCCCGGAACCATAACAGCACCGAGAGCACCCGAGCCTGGTCCCTCGACCCTCATGCTCAGTGCTGAGTGTGAGCAGCAGCACCACATCGCTGGCCTTTGCTCGGGTTCAGAGCTCCGGTGACGCCTCACCAAATGGAAGCTCAGCTCCTGCTGCTGGTCCTCCCCAGGATCCCTAGGCCACAGTTGTTAGAAGGGAGCTTTCTCTGTTCTAATTTGCGTTTAAGGAGCCCCGCTGGGAACGAGATTGTGGAGTCTCACCCCTAGAGAGGGTGCACCCCTGGGACTTCTCAGTCGGGACCTGAGAAGCTGCCCCAGGGACTCCCAGCTGCATGACCTCAGGGGTTGGTGATTCCCCCATCTGGGGAGGCATTTTCTTCTCCTTCCCTCTCGCCTATCACATTTGCTTTTGCTCTTGCTTCCATATTATTACTAAAAATAAATGCTATCTCACATAAAGAGACTGTCTTCATTGTCTATGGATCCGACCCGCCAAATCCAACGGCTGCACACATACATAATGCTTACCGTTACACGGCTGACGGTGGTCTCTGCTCTGTAGATTTTCCACTCATTGATCACAGAGAAACTGAGAACTGCTCCCAATTAGAAATGTTCCATGTTCCTTTCTTTGTATTAACCTTCAAACCTCTGGACTAAGACAAGCAGCAATGATCCTGGCAGACTCCTGAGGCTCAATGACAAAGCACAAGGCTCTGAGCTAATCACCCAAAACAAAGGCTTTCTAAAAAAAGTCTTCACTGAGATCTCACCTGTGCTTGAAGGGGGACAACATCTCCCACTGAGACTCATCTACCTTTTCTAGTGTAAAGCCTGGCACTGCTGAAGTGGACCTGCACATTACTTCTTCATCCACAAAGCTGGCGTGGGCAATGAGTGCTTTGGGTCACTGAAAATCCATTTCTTAAACAGTCACAGTGAGATCTGCTCCCCAGACACAGGCTGGCACAGAAAGTCCACATGCATGTGCTTCAGTGCTTCTTCTCACACATCCCCGGGATAAAATGCAAGACAGCTGGACTGCCACCGCCGCCACAGCTTTCCTGACAGCTTCTGGATGGTTCCATTGACACCACTGCTGCGAGTCTCACTGGCTCTGACCTGGGATGACACCATTTTCCTGGGAATAGTGACTGAAGCCACGTGGGCTGGGAAAATGCTCAGGTCACTTGGGGTCAGCAACACACTTTAAGAGCAACTGTCCAGCAAGAGAACAAGATGGGGGGCAGAACCAGGGGCAAAGGAACTGGGATGAACGTGCTTCTCGGGGCTGCTGATGCAAACATCCTTGTCTGAACGCCAGGGCACATGGACAAAGGGGTGTCCCCGCCTACACTGTTCCACAGGCACGGGGTCCTCCCTCCCCCAGGCCTGCATTTCCTAACCTGAACAGCAAGGCTTGCCTGCGCCAGGAGGCTGGGCAGCGGCCAGGCTGTCCTCCTGAGGCAGCGTTCCACCTCGGGCTGAAGAGTGAGAGCAGAGTCCACAGGCCCCACTCCAGCCACAGCTGCCCTTGCTGGCTGCGTTCGAGAGCTGTCCCACGTCCAGGATTCTGATTCCCTTACACAGAATGCGAATAATTGTGTTTATCCTTCCTGAATCGTGGAGTTTGAATGAGGATTGATGGGAATGAATAGTAGCATCCTTTTGACTATGCAAATCATGTATTTTCATGAGCAGCAGAGGCCTCTGGAGGAAGCCTGGCAGGCCAGAGCTGGCCTTCACTGAGCAGATGCAAGCCGAGCTGCCTCGTGCACGTGGCTCCACGGACGCCTCACACGAATGTAGTCTAAGCCAACGTGACACATGCATTCCCTCAGGTCAAGAAGGGCACACGCGCAGGACAACTCACACTGTCCATTCCCAGGTCCCTCAGGTGGGCCTCACCGCCAGCTATTCGGCGGAAATCACCCCACACCCCATCCAGCAGCCCCTCTGCTCGCCAGCCTCTTCCCAGTCCTGGCATCTTCTCTCTGCCCACAGTGCTGGGCTCTCAGGAGCCCTGGTGCAGCCCCACAGCCCCGCCACCCAGCCCAATCTGCTCCCGACAGTGGACCTTCTTCTGGGAACATACGGTTTTCCCGCATGGTCGGAATCAGGCCCCAACCTTCCATCAAACCTAGCCCTAGGTTCGTCTCAGCTTTAGGTGTTTTGCCGAGAGCTCACAGATGAAAGAAGAATGAGGAATGCCTTCTTCTCTCCCTCCCTCCTCCCTTCTGGTCATTCCTCGGCACTAGGTACTTCTTGCACTGGGTCATGTACTGGTCTAAGGGCTTTATAAATACTAACTAACTAGTCATGATGAAGACCTGGTAAGATAGTTATCACCACTATTATAGTCAGCACCCTCAGATGAACTGCTGTACGATTCAGAGGCCAGCCACCCAGCATTAGCGCAGACCCTGCAGGCTAAGGCCCAGGCCTCCACAGGACAGTCCCACTTCAGACTCCAGCTACAGGGCGTGGGGGTGGGGCTCAGGCCCACACTCCTGACCGACCAGCTGTCATTTCTGGGATTCCCACAAGCCCCTCAGGTTGCAGATTTGCTGGACTGACTCCTGAACTTAGAAGAGCTATGCTTGTTATTCCCACTTTCATCATAAAACTACCAACCAAAATCAATCAAGCAAATAGACACATAGGGGGAGGCCAGGGGTCCCACGGGCAGGACTTCTGTACCCTCCTCCCAGGCACAGGGCATGCTGCCCTCTGTTCCGCTGATGTCACTGCCCGTCAGGAATACCCAGTGAGCTCTGGTATCCGGAGCTTCTCTTGGCTTCGGGACCTAGGCAGGATTGCCTTGTTGTGGTCACAGGCTTCAGGTCCATGCTGTCCCTCCCCTTCCTGCAGGTGGGCTGGCTCACAGGCCCAGCTTTCAGCCACAGGGTAGCACTTCTGACATGCCAGCCACCATCCTGATAGCTGGCTTCCTTAGTGTAGACGTGGTGTGATCCAAAGCCTGAGCACTAGCCAAGACACTCCTGTCACTCGGGAAATTCCAGGGATTGGAAGCCTCTGACTCAGGAACCAGGGGCGAAGTCCAGCCAGTTCCTTTACTACACAATGTCCACATTTGCACTTGGGTAAACACCTCACAAGGAGGCTGCGTGAATGGCTCAAGGTCACGGATCCAGGAAACCGCAGAGCCAGGATCTGAAGGAGGATATGGAGGCTTGGGAGTCTCCGTCCACGGTCCCCACAGCACAGGGCCTCAGCAGCAGCACTCAGGGAGCTCAGCTCCTGGGTGAGCAAAGTCAAAGGGTCTGGCAGGGAACTCCTGAGACACAGATAACGGTCCCCGTGTTTCCATTTCACCATGCTGCAGCTGCCCGGCGACTGGGCAACCACGGTACTGCCCAGTACCGGGATGCCCATCATTGCTGTAGAAGGGGAATTTCTTTCTGACTAAGACTGTCCTCTCCAGCTGTCACACTGAGTGATCATCCTCAGCTAGCAGGATGGCAACAACTCACTTGGCTAAGGATGCCTCTCACTGACAGCTGACGACCACAGCAGAGCAGCTCAGTCACCATTTCCTCTTTAAAGTCAAATCAGGAGCCCAGAATGGCAAACTAACATGGCCAACTGACTGACACAGCATAAGATGCAGTACATGCCTGTGACATGGAGCAAGTTACTGAAGCTCCAAGCTGCAGACAGGTATACGTGAAATGGCCATGGTAACAGAAAGTACTTTCAGGTGCCATTGTTAGTGTTAAATTACCCACGGAAAGCATGTTGCACAGTTAGTAATCACAAAACTAGCACTGTGGACAGTGTCGTGTTACAAAGTGAACACCAGTTTCTGAACCATCTACTCTGCTCAGACATCACGCAGAATTTGTGTGGATTCTCTCAGTGGCAATGGCCACACAAGTTGGCACCCATTGAAAGTTCTCAACCATAAGAAATCCTGGAAGAGCAGTTTCACCTTTGGACTCCAGAGGGCCCATCCTGAGCAGCTGCTTTGTCAGCAACAAGGATGGTAAAGGGACCCTGGGATGCTCCAAGGCCAGAACAGACAACACAGAGAGGCTCCAGTCAGAGGCAAAGAAGGAACAGAGGGGGAAGGAGCCACCAATTTCCGGAAGAGCTCTTCGAGTTTAAAGAACAAAAAGGACACTTAATAGGATCTGACTTTATAGATACAGAATACATCAAATGGAAGGACCTTTGGAGTTGAATCCAGCCTGCACATTTTTAGACATGCACCTGAAAGTCAGGCAACTCAGAGTGACCTTAAGAACATTAACTGGTTAGAACAGAGCTTTGAAAACATGAAATATGAGATACCCCAATAACAGGAATTTCCTATTCATTAAACATCTGAACATCAGAAGATTTCTTCTGACATTGGGGCATGGTGGAAGTAACCTTTATCACGACTGAATCATGATTCACTGCACAAAGACCTACAGAACGATAAATAAGAGTCACCCAGAGAAGGGCATTTGACTCATGTGCTGAGATCATAGCTAAACTATTCTACTCTTTCTTAAAATCTTAGCAAAACATTCTGGGGAACGGTGAAAGAAATAATCAAGTTTATAATGCAAAAGAACGGGAAGCTGGGTTTCAGTGCATGGAGGACGAGGATGGGCCACCATGTTTCAGAGGAAGGAGAACATGGTCTGGTCATCAGAATGAAATAAAGGAGCAGATGCAATTTAATATGGTGACAATATGCCTCCAGGTTTAGATAGCACTTCAAACCTGATGTGCACATGGCTCAAAACGCAGATTGGCTGAGCACTGGGTGGAACTCAGTGCAATTCTTCCAGACTCTTAAGTGAAGAAAAGCTGCTGGCTCATGGGCGATATTTAAAGAGCAAGAATTCAAACTTTCTCAAAAAGGAACACACCCATTAAGGCACTGGCAAAACTTCCAGTTCTAAGGACATAGGAAACGGAAGTCAAAAACTCCCTCTTGCAGGTGGTTATGTGGAGTGGTTTGAAAAAATCTTCCTAATGTTATGCTTCTCTTATCAGTGAATATGCACAATTCTTTCTTGGGCAAAATAATGACTTTAAGGAGAAATTTACTACAGAGGAAAACACTCATATTTTATCTGGACTTGCTTTTCCTCTTCTCTGCTTTTACATTTCTCCTGCACTTTCCTAAAGTCAAGGGATTTCTGTGAGCAGCTGGAAGACCAGGATGCATACTTAAAATTCAGTGTACTCAAGGTGGCACTTGGTTTAAACCAGTAAAACTGAAGTTGTCACTAAACAAAAGTCTTTGTTCAAGTCAATTCAGGAAAGAAAGTTTGCGGAAAACCGAAGCAACCTTGAAGCAAGCAGAGACAGTCACTTTGTGCCCTTCCCAGACCCAGGGTGAGCCTCAGACTGTGAATAACTCGGGCTGGGGGAAATGCTGCCTTGCAAATGACACACGAGAGATTTTTCAAAGAAATATATTTATATTTCCTGTAATTATGCTAATTTTCTGTTTCTTTCATAAAGGAAAATTCCCAACACGTTTCAAAAATCTGTCCAAATCAAGCACCATTGTAAACTGAAATACACTAAATCAATTTTTGTCAATAATATACACGTTTCTTCAGCTTCCAAGAAGGTTTAATCTTTCATGAGTAACTTGTGCTGCTTAGAGAGAGTCCTCAAACACTCGGTTTCTCCTTCTCACACAAAAACAAGGCCTGAAGAGAACATGATAGAAATTCCATTTTTTTTTTTTGCACTAAAATAAGTCAAGTTTTCAACATGTATGTTTTCTTCTGTTTCATATTTATTTGTAGTTCTCTAATGGCAATGAAAATAAGAAGGTAAAATGTCACAATCAAGAACTATAAAAAGAATTTCAAAAATGCTTAGATGTAAACAAGAAAGGCCAACTTGTAATTTTCTAGTAGAGTTAAGTGAAACAAAATCATTGAGTTATTTTTGGTTTAATTTTCAGTTCTACCTTGGGAAAAAGATAACAGTAGACTACAAAGGAAAGCAGGCAGCATTTCACTGTGCAAAGTATTTCAAAGTTTCCAAGCTTGGATCAGGGAACAATGAGAAGAAAATGTTCTTAAGCCATGTACTTAATTGTGTAGAACAAATAAGTCATTGATTAATCTACTTATAAACTAATTAATCTGCTGTTCAGTCAATAATTTAAAAAAAAAAGTAAGAAGCACTAGGAAAATTGGTTGTTTGGGTTTATTTTTAAATAAAATAGAAACCTATTGTTACAGATTCTAATCCTATTTTAAAAAATAGCTGTAAACAAAAACAAAAAAATAGAAATCAAAAGCAAGAGTGGACCATGTTGGGTATTGACTTTCGTATTTACATTAGGAGAATAAAATCCTCCCACAACAAATATTTGAATTACTCCTCTTTTTTACAGTGATGTCAGTAACACAATAATGTATGTAGTGTGGTACTGAAGCCAGAATTGAGGACATGCAGTTAATGTAGAATAAGAAATGTGGTCAAATCGAGAAACGAAGGCCATCTGAGTCTGAGAAGTTGGAGACCACCCCTGGGAGATTGGAATATGTGTCTCCAGCACCCTTTTGATCCCCAAGGTTACCTGCCTAATTACCCCTCCTAAAATGCTTCAGGCAGGGAGTTACTAATGAATGCCCCTGGGCCCCCACCTGACTCCTCCCTGTGGCCCTTCCCCTGCCATCTGCTGCTCACCTTTTTGCTATGTCACCACATCTCCTGGGCCTAGTCATGTAGGCAGGAAGGAGAAAGATAAGGGGTGGGGAGAGAACAGGAGAACAAAAGAGACCCTAATCTATAAAACTGCAGGGTGCGCTCACTTCTTGGATTCCAGAACATCAGCCATGGCCCCCTTCTCCCTCCTGGGAGAACTCTGTGTTGCTTTTAAATAAAACCCACTTAATATATGCTTGCTTCTCCGGTTGTTGTACTTCAACACCTGAGGAAGCAGAACTCATCAGGGTAATTGGTAGTATCAGATTTGGAGGTCCCGCCAAGATCTACACCAAGGTAAGTTTCTCTCCACGCACCCCCATCTGTTTGAGGTGCATCTCTCTGTCTCTTTATTTTTGGAGGGCAAAATGGGCACCCGTCAGCTACTTAAATGCCGCTAGGGCAGCCACCATCCTTCAAGACTCGGGTGAGAGGTTTATGGCCCAGGCAGTTTTCAATCACCTGCTCTATGCAGACCAGGCATGTTGGACTCTGCCGAAGCCCTTTCCTACTTTTCTGTCCAGGCCCGGAGCACAATTGCCATCAGTACACAGTGTCCCTAGTCCTGATCTACCCAGGATGCGTGGAGGCGGAGGAAGGGTTGGAACAACTGCGGGGTTCTCTGGCCCCGGCTACTCTCCGGCGGATCCCAAAGGTTCCTTCTCTGGACTCACACCCCTGACTGCCCTAAGGGGTATCCAGGGTGCTCGGTTGAGAAATGGCACTGAGGGAAAGCGCCAATTACCTTCGCCTCCGTAAGGGCTGACAACACTCCCCCACATCACTCCCTCCTGGATGCTCCCTTCCCTCACCGATCAGACCCTAGGAATTCAGATCATAGGATTAAGAGAAAGACATGGGATGATTAGTAAGAAAATGCCCAGTTTCCCTTCGTTCGCATAGTTAGCCTTCACTAGTCTATCTAGAGTCTCCCCATTATGTTGCTGTGCTTAAATGTGCTCACTATCTTTAAGCTGCAAGAGGGAGGCATTTAAGATCAACCCTCCCAGGAGACCCTCCAGGAAAAGGGCAATATACACCTAACAACCAATAGATGTCCCCTCACCCTCCAGAGATTCCTTAAAGTCTACAGGGAAAAAAATAGGCAAAAAATGCACACTTTTTACTTCTGTCATTGTTTTTTCATCATCAGGAGTTTATAGGGAGGAAAGCAGTAAGGCCCTTAAGTCTGAATCCTCCCAGGGTCTCTAGCACAGGGCAAACTGGGACCCTAGCACTTTGCCGAAGGTGGTCAGAAATGACTTTGGCAAAGCCAGGTAGTGAGAGACGGGTTTTTCTGGGCCGTAAGGAAGCTCAGTTAGGGAGACATTCCTAATACTTCTAACTCAGGAGGGTGCTTCTCTCTCGACAGTGTTGCCAGGGTCACCACTAGCCTGCACACTGCTGAGCTGCAAATGATCAAGAAAGTGCCTCTCGTATGCTACCAAGCTCGACAGCAAAAATCCCTGCCATCCGTAAGGGGAGAAAGCCTTGAGAAATCACCTACTAAGGGAGGAAAATCAGGGACCCCCAATCTAAGTCAGATAAAAATAAACTGAGAGAGGTTTTTGGAGGATCCAAATAAATATGTTGAGATGTTTCAAAACTTATGCCAGGTATTTGACTTCACCAGAAAAATTATGCTAATACTTAACCATCTAGAGCACAGGCAGTTCCCAGAAACCAACCTAACTGGGATTCAAATAATGAGTAGGATGCCTAAAAAACTATTATATGAGGCCTCAGGAAAGTCCTGTTATTTTCATGAAGAGATTCAGAAAGGCAATAAGAAAACATGCCAACCTGAATCCATAGAGGGTGACTTAATTCTAAAGGATAAATTTATCATTTAGTCAGCCCCAAACATTTAGAGAAAATTACAAAATTGGCATATGGCCCTGAACAATCCTTAGAAGCTCTCCTCCAGCTTGCATCTTGCATTTTTTATAATAGAGATCAAAAGCAAAGGGAGCATAAAGAAAAAAAAAAAGCGCTTATTAAAGATCATTCAAAATCTCAAAGGACAGAAACTGTTTTTTTTTGTTGTTGTTGTTGTTGTTTTAATTAGTTGTGATTTTCTAGTGCAAAGCTGAAAAACAGTGCAAATGAATTTGTGGCACACTTGGATCAGTTTGGAGGTGAAAGAATATTTCTGATGCTTGTTTAAGATAAATAGAATATGCATATACATGGGTGTTCTTAAGTATATGTGAATGTATATTTGGATATTAATTGTCTCTTAGGCTACTGGAATATGGCTGAAAATGTTCACTGGTTCCTCCTTTTATTTATTTTTGTTCTAATTAGTTATAGTGATAGTAAAATGCATTTTGACACAGCATACATAAATGGAGTATAACTTCTCCTTCTTCTGGTTGTCCATGATATAGAGTTACACACTATAATAATATATGCACATAGGGTAATAATGTCCGATTCATTCAAATACCCCCTCCCCTCCTTCAGTTCCCTCTGTCTAACCCAAAGTACCTCTATTCTTCCCTAGCCACTCCCCCCCTATTGTGAATTAGCATCCACATATCAGAGAAAACATTTGGCCTTTGTTTTTTTGCAATTGGCTTATTTCACATAGCTTGATATTCTCCAGCTCCATCCATTTATCTGCAAATGCCATAATTTCATTCTTCTTTAAGGCTGAGTAATATTCCATTGTGTATATATACCACATTTTCTTTATCCATTCATCTGTTGAAGGGCACCTAGTTTGGTTCCATAGTTTAGCTATTGTGAGTTGAGCTGCTATAAACATTGATGTGACTGTGTCACTGTCCTATGCTGATTTAAGTCCTCTGGGTATAAACGAGGAGTGGGATAGTTGAATCAAATAGTGGTTCCATTCCAGGTTTTCTGAGGCACCCCATAGTGCTTTCCAGAGTTGTTGTGCCAATTTGCAGTCCCACCAGCAGGGTATGAGTGTGCTTGTTCCCCCACATCCTTGCGACACTTATTGTTGCTTGTATTCTTGATGATTGCCATTCTGACTGGAGTGAGATGGATTCTCTGCAGTTTTGACTTGCACTGCTATCATGGCTACAGATGATGAACATTTTTTAATATATTTGTTGATTGATTGCATTTCTTCTTCTGTGAAGTGTCTGTTCAGTTCCTTAGTCCATTTGTTGATTGGGTTATTTATTTATTTTTTTGGTGTTAAGTTTTTAGAGTTCTTCATATATCCTGGAGATTAACAATCTATATAAGTACCTGTGGTAAAGATTTTTTCCACTCTGTCGGCTCTTTCTTACATCATTGATAGTTTCCTTTGCTAAGAAGAAGCTTTTTAATTTGAATCCATCCCATTTACTGATTCTTGATTTTACTTCTTGTGCTTTAGGAGTTTTGTTAAGGAAGTCAGTTCTTAAGCTGACTTTTTATTCTTTTAGGCACAGGGTCTCTGTTCTAGTGCCTAAGTCCTTGATCTACTTTGAGTTGAGTTTTGTACAGGGTGAGAAATAAGGGTTGAATTTCATTTTGCTGCATATGGATTTCCAGTTGTGCCAGCACCATTTGTTGAAGAGGCTATCTTTTCTCCATTATATGTATGTTTTTGGCACCTTTGTCTAGTACGAGATAACTGTATTTATGTGGGCTTGTCTCTGTGTCTTCTGTTCTGTATCATTGGTCAATGTGTCTGTTTTGGTGCCAAGACCATGCCATGTTGTTACTATGGCTCTGTGATAGAATTTAAGGTCTGGTATTGTGATGCCTCCTGCTTCACTTTTCTCACTCAGGATTGCTTTGGATATTCTGGGTCTCTTATTTTTCCAAATGAATTTCATGATTGCCTTTCCTATTTCTATGAAGAATGTCACTGGGATTTTAATAGGAATTGCATTGAATCTATAAAATGCTTTTGGTGGTATGGCCGTTTTGACATTGTTAATTCCACCTATCCGGGAGCACGGGAGGTCTTTCCATCTTTTTTTTGGCACCGGGAATTGAACCCAGGGGTGTTTAACCACTGAGTTACACCCCAGCTTCCAGCTCCTTTTAATATTTTATTTAGAGACAGGGTCTTGCAGAGTCGCTTAGGGCTTCACTAAGTTGCTGAGACTGGCTTTGAATTGGTGATCCTCCTGTCTCAGTCACCCAAGTTGCTGGGATTATGAGCGTGGGCCACTATGCCTGGTGAGATCTTTCCATCTTCTAAGGTCTTCTTCAATTTCTCTCTTTAGTGTCCTGTAGTTTTTTTTTTTTTTTTTTTTTTTTCCCACTGCAACTTATTTTTTATTTTTATTTTTTTATTAAAATATTTATTTTTACAGACACATTTTGATTCATTGTACACAAATGGGGTACAACTTTTCATTTCTATGGTTGTACACAATGTAGATTCACACCATTCGTGTAATCATACATATACATAGGGTAATACTGTTTCATTCTACCGTTTTTCCATTCCCCCCTACCAACCCATTTTCCTCTACACCACCAAAGTTCCTTCATTCTTCTCTTCCCCCCATTATCTCCCACCCCCTTGTTATATATTGTCATGCACTTATCAGAGAAAACATTCGGCCTTTGCGGGCTTGACCTATTTCACTTAGCATGATATTTTCCAATTTCATCCATTTATCAACAAATGCCATAATTTTATTCTTCTTTATGGCTCAGTAATATTCCATTGTGTATATATACCACAGTTGCTTTATCCATTCATCAACTGAAGGGCATCTAGGTTGGTTCCACAATCTAGCTATTGTGAATTGAGCTGCTATGAACATTGATGTGTCTGCATCACTGTAGCATGCTAATTTTAAGTCCTTTAGGTATAAACCAAGGAGTGGGATAGCTAGGTCAAATGCTGGGTCCATTCCAAGCTTTCTGAGGAATCTCCATACTGCTTTCCAGAGTGGCACCAATTTGCAACTCCACCAGCAATATATGAATGTACCTTTTTCCCCACATCCACACCAACACTTATTATTGCTTGTGTTCTTGATAATAGACATTCTAATTTGAGTTAGATGAAATCTTAGGGTGGTTTTAATTTGCATTTCTCTAATTACTAGGGATGATGTGCATTTTTTCATATATTTGTTGATCACCTGTATGTCTTCTTCTGTGAAGTGTCTGCCCATTTCCTTAGCCCATTTATTGATTGGGTGCTTTCTATTTTGGGTGTAATGTTTTTTTAACTTCTTTATGAACTTTGGAGATGAGTGCTCTGTCTGAAGTGTGTGTGGAAAAGATTTTCTTCCACTCTGTAAGCTCTCTTTTCACATTTATTGTTTCTTGTGCTGAGAAAAAACTTTTTAGTTTGAATCTATCCCATTTATTGATTTTTGCTTTTATCTCTTGTGCTATGGAGGTCTTGTTAAGCCAACGTGATGAGATTCAGGCCTACTTTTTCTTCTATTTGGTGAAGGGTCTCAGGTCTAATTCCTAGATCCTTGATCCATTTTGAATTGAGTTTTGTACAGGGTGAGAGATAGGGGTTTAATTTCATTCTGTTGCATACGGATTTCCAGTTTTCCCAGCACCATTTGTTAAACAGGCTATCTTTTCTCCATTGTAAGTTTTTGGCACCTTTGTCTAGTATGAGGTTACTGTACTTATGTGGGTATGTCTCTGTGTTTTCCATCATGTACTAGTGGTCTACCTGTCTATTTTGGTGCCAGTACTATGCTGTTTTGGTTACTTTTGCTCTATAGTCAAGTTTAAGGTCTGGTATAGTGATACCTCCTGCATCACTCTTCCTATCCAGACAGAAACTTTTAATGCCTTGTAACAGCCCATGCAATTCACCCATTTTAAGAGTGCAGAAACCAACCGTGTAGTCCAAAACCTCAGAATAATTATGAAGCGGTAATTTCCCTCCACCCTGTAGTTCTTAATCCATGTACTCTGTTATCTGAGATTCCAACTGCAGTTTTGTTTGTTGTGTTAGCCTTAAAAGATGCTTTTTTTTTTTTGCATACCTCTAGACTCTCCATCTCAGTATCTGTTTGCCACATAGTGGATCTCAACTAACTTAGTGTTGCCTCACGGATTTAGAGGTAGCCCTCACCTGTCCCAGGCAAACCCTAGCAAGGACTTACAGAATTCAGAGATAAAGCATCTATAGTTGTTCTCCAATATGTAGATCACATTCTTTTATGTGCCTCCACCCAAGAGATATATCAAGGCCATTACAGTGATCCTAAAATTCTTAGCTGATAGGGATTATAAGATCTTAAAGAAAGAAAGCTTAATTTCATCATTTAAAAGTTCAATACTTAGGATTGCAACTGTCTCAAGGAACCCACAAGCTAGGTCAGGAAAATAACCACCATAGGACAATATCCTCTGCCCCAGACCATAAGGCAACTCACAGGCTTCCTAGGAATAACTGGATACTGCGGGCTTTGGATTGCTGGGTGTGGGGGATTAGCTAAGCCTCTTTACAGCCTCCTTAAGAAAACTCTACACCAAGGAACAAGTGTCCTGATGTGAGAACCAAAACATACTAAAGGTTTTTAAAATATCAAAAAGGGGTGTTGCCTCAAGTTCCTGTTCTCAACTTTCCTTAGAACAAGATTTAACCTGTTCGTCACTGAGAGGAAAGTAACCCTAAAAACATCCACTGAAAAATACTGGATAGGCCGCCTTGGACAAACCAGCTCAGTAGTCAATGGCATAGCTCAGTAAGGAGCTTAACATAGTAGCTTCACTCCCAAAATAAATGGAAAATAAGGTCTCATAATTTTCTTTGACATCCAAACCTGTCCTGAAAATAGAAATGGTTAAAATGCCCTAGGCCTAAAATTTCTGCTGGAACCAGTAATCTCTCTCTCAGCTCCTTCCAGATCTCAGTCAAGGCTTATACTGAATGAAAATGGAAGATGAGGGCAGGCTCAGTAGGAGACCAGTCTCAGCCCTGAGAGGAAAAAATAAAAAGGGTCTTTTATGTGAACTTCATCAAAAGTAAACTGTGTGGTGCTTTACTAAAATAATTCACAGCCACATCACTTTTCCAGGACTCTTTTTTTTTTTTCCTTAAATTCTATATTTTTTGAGCTCATGACAATGTGTTTTTGCTCAGTCCTATTTTTTCTTCAACTAGTGTTTTTGAACATCAGTTACATTGCAGTGGAGACTCACAAAAAGCTACAAGGACTTTGCTTTTGTGTTATGTGTATATTGTGTTGTCTGATATCGCATTGTCTGTCTATATATGTGCATGCAAATATCATTGATATCAAAATTGATATATAATGAGCACTCATTAATTAAAATAAAAAATGGATCTAGATACCTTTAATTCATGTGATTTAAAAAGGTCCAATTTAAATTGCGTAAACAAATAAAGGTAAATTGTCTTCAAAATTACTTACCTCACAAGTCTCTAGGTAGTCAAACTAATAAAACACTGATGTCTATAAAATGTCTAATATCCATTGTTTCTAGGACTTTTCTTCAACAGGAAAGAGATGACAGATACTGATCAATACACTTGTCTATTATCTTAGTTTTTACAGTAAAATAAGTAAATTAGATTTGACATATATAGGATTACTCAAATGTGTTTATTAGAGACATCTGATTAATTAACAAAGTTAAAATGCTAACTGTTAAATAACTTCGAGTACTCTTAACTCCTTAAATTCCATGGGGTGATATACTTAAACATTAGTGGTGTTTTCATAGATTGGTAAATAAAAAGGGTCTAAAATTGCTTTGTGTCATCACTGAAAACAAGGTTACTAAGAGTTAAGTCCTAACAGATACAATTCTATATACAAAGGGATCCACAAGTTTCAACTGTGTTTCAGTTACAGCACTATAAATAACCTAAAATATTTCATGTTATTAAAATGGAGTAATTTATCTAAATTCAAAAATTTCATAAGAGTTGTTTCAGAATGTGAACAAAAAGGGGTCAACAGATAAGGAAAAAAAAATAGAAGTTTCTAGGTATGGAAAAAATGTTTCTGGGTAAGAAAGCCAGTGTAAAGAAATACACGAGGGTCTAAGTATGTGCTAAGAAAGTCTAAGTAAAGGGTAAATATCAACAAGTTTATGTGTAACTAAGTTGGTTATATGTATTTGAGACAATCGGTTAAAGCTATTTAAGGTTTTTTTTCCAAGGTCAAATAGTAATGTACTGATAAAAATCAAAGTTTAATCCATACGTTAAACTGACAAGAATTTCTTCAAAACACTAATTACTCTGAACACTGTGTATGTTAAGTTTTATTCTTAAAACAATTGGTCTTAAAGAAATTGGGGTTATACAATTATGGTTAAACAACTATTAGAGTATTATACTATGTTACGAAGTCTAAATTTTTCTTTAACAGCTAAACTTGATTAATATAAAAACATCAAGATAATTGTGCTATTACTCTTATTTGTATATTAAATGTGTTCATATCTTCCAGGTATATAAGTCTTTAAACAGAAAATTTATCAAGCTGCTATTCTCTAAACTAAATTTGTCTGTAATGGTAATTTTAAACTTATAATAATAGTAAATTTTATTAGAGATTTATTTATATCATTTAATGTTCTATAACAGGACCTGTTATCAATAGGGTACATGTAAAATTTTGTTACTGTCTACACTGGGATAAAAATGTAAACATATTTCTAAAAGTCAATGAGAACCTGATCTGTTTAAAGGTTAATATTGTAAAACATAAGGGCATCTTGCCACACAAAAGTAAAGTTAAAAGTTCTCTCAGCTACTCCTTGATTCGTGTTTCAGATGTAATGTCGTATTGTGTTGACTAATGTTCATATAGACTCAGGAAACAATATATGTAAACTTTGTAAACTGATACTTAAAGATGAGGCAAAGATCAGCTTCAGAACTAGAACATTTTACTTAAGACTTGTGAAGATCACACCTTACCTGAGATAAGGCTCTGCCTCCCCTCTTACTCATATCTGAGTGGTTCCAAAATGAGCCATTTAAAGCTCATTTTAAATTATATTCAAAAGATTGGTTTTTCTTGTAGAATTACTGCGATCTCAAATGGGGTATAATGTATAGTTCAGTCAAAATTCAAGATAGCTATTAAACAACTAAATGTTTTTACTGTGGTTAATACCATTTTATAATTCCCTTCTAAATGCAATAGCTGTTGTCTGACTAATGTTTTGCAAAAGTATTGCTTCAAGAACAAACAACCTAAGTTAATTTGAGACAATAAACTATCACCTATAGGACAGATAATATAGACCCCATTTAATAAAAGGGAATAAATGACTGTAAATTCATAAACATTAAAATTAAAGCCCAGTACTCTTACTTCATGATCAGTGGGACTGACTTACTGGATGTTTAAAATAATACTTAGAGATTAAAATAAAGCAGTCAAGAAAACCAGTATTTGGCTCTTGCCCTCAGAGTCAGCCTGAATTCAGGGAACAAGAGAACTTCTCTAAGGAGTTTTGCAACTCTGGGCCACACAACCTTCTGATCAGGGAGATTGATGAGACCACTGGATGATGGGAAGCCAATCAGTGCGCCTACTACAGAGGAGGTCATGGAAAAAGAAGACATCCCTGATGCTTCCAAAGGAAGCCACCTCATCAAGGAGAGCCTATACAGCAAACGGCACTAAAGGAGCTAAGAAGCTGCTCTAAAGTTTCCCACAAGTGACCCTTAACAACAGACAGGAACAGACAAATTTGACCAGGTTGAACTTAAACACCTAGCAAAACAGTTAAAGCCAAAACATAGCCATTCCTGGGCATTAAAAAACAAACAAACAATAGTTAAATATAACTTAAGATGTACACTTGTGTTAGCTCCCTAGAATAAGTAAAGACTGGAAGCTACAAAAGAAAGATTCTTAGGCAGGAGTGCCTGATAACTACCAAGAGAAACTGCCAGAGTCAGAAATTTTTAGTTGGTTTAATGTTTTAAGTCAGTTTAAGGCCTACAGATCTTCCTAACCTCCTACACAGGTAGGCTTAATTAATGTTTGCTAGTATAATTATTTAGCCCTCACAGAAATGTAGAGATCTCTACTAAAAACAGGTTATACCAATAAAAGGATATTTTATAAAAATTAGATGACATTAAGTAGCTGAACTATATTTTCTGGGGACATCAATGACATTAGAAATTAAGTTTTGTATTTACATTCCTGATAATTCAGACAATGTTAAAGTTCCCAAATAAAGGCCTTATCCTCTCCATTCTTTGTTAGGCCTTGTTATGGGAACAACTTCTCAGTTCTTCCACCATCTGGCGAGAGATTGACTTCTGTCATCTTCATGATATTCATTGACATGTTCCACATGCTGCAACATTTATTTTGTATTAATCTCATTTCAGTATTTATGTCTTTTTGTTTCTCTCTCATAGAAACACACACCCCAGATGACTTTACAACCTGCTCTTCCCCAACCAGATTTCTACTGTGGATCCTCGATCAACCTGATTTCTAAAAGGGAACTCCAAACTGCTTGCCCCATGCTGCCCACTTCCAGCTCAAAGAAGCCAGAGAGGTCATCGCCCCTTTCCTTATAGCTGTAAGGAATTCCTAAAACTGAGGGGGAACGAAGCCAGAATTGATAACAGGCAGTTAATGTAGAATAAGAAATCTGGTCAAATCAAGAAAGGAAAGCCATCTGAGTCTGGGAAGTTGGAGACCACCCCTGGGAGATTGGAATATGTGTCTCCAGCACCCTTTTGATCCCCAAGGTTACCTGCCTAATTACCCTTCCTAAAATGCTGCAGGCAGGGAGTTACTAATGAATGTCCCTGGGCCCCCACCTGAATCCTCCCTGTGGCCCTCCCCCACCATCGGCTTCTCACATTTTTTGCTATGTCACCACATCTCCTGGGCCTAGTCATGTAGGCAGGAAGGAGAAAGATAAGGGGTGGGGAGAGAACAGGAGAACAAAAGAGACCCTAATCTATAAAACTGCAGGGTGCGCTCACTTCTTGGATTCCAGAACATCAGCCATGGCCCCCTTTCCCTCCTGGGAGAAGGCTTGGCGTGCTTCTCTGGTTGTTGTACTTCAACACCCGAGGAAGCAGAGCTCGTCAAGGTAATCAGCAGTATCAGTGTGTTAGCTTTTCGTTGCTGTGACGAGAACAACTTAGAGGAGAGACCATTTATTTCAGGCTCACAGTTTCAGAGGTTCAGTCCTGGGTTGGCAGGCTCCACTGCTCTGGGCCTGTGTGAAGCAGAACATCACGGCAGAAGGGCATGGGGCAGGAACGCTGCCCAGCTCCTGGCAGCCAGGAAGCAGAGGGAGCAAGGACCCAGGGACAGAAGATATCCCCAGGGGCTTGCCACCAGTGACCTACTTCCTCCAGCCACGCCAAGGCTGCCCAGGGCTACCACCCAGTAATCCATTTGAATGATCAACCCATCAAATGGATGGAGCCACTGATTAGGTTGTAGGTCTTATGGTCTGATCAGTTCACTTCTGGGTACTCCTGAACTGCCACAGGAACTTTCTGTGGGACACCCCATCCAAGCCAGAGCTCCTGGTTCCATTTCTGATCATCGATTTACAATCACTTGGGATACATCTTATCGACTGGCTACTTCAGGACCTGACTCTGATTTTTAAGGCTTTCTCTTCTTCTCTCACAAAGGTGTGCCACCATCCCCCCACCCCATTCCCCAGAAACACAGGAGGCGGGCACTGTGGTCAGCAGTGGAGTCTGAGGTCCGCTGCTGGGAAACAGACACTCACGCCTCACCTCCAGCTCCGTGACCCTGGGAAGATGGGAGAAGCTTTGAAGGTGGAATACAGCTATCCATGGACAAGCTCTGCGTAGCGTCTGGCATAAAAACCAAGCTCCTTTACGACAGAATTAAAATATTAGACCCCAAAGCAAACATATCTTAGGATTAACTAGAGGATGCTTCGCTCTCTGCCTGTGCATTATCTAGAGCAGTTTTAAATTAAAAATGCTTCGCATGCCTGTGATGCAGTCTCTGAAAAGAGATTCTCCCAGCGTTCACTTACTCATGACCATGGCCTTGTGTTGCCCTTGACAAATGTTCTCTTCTCATCCAGGAAGGGAAACTGAGTCATGCCACTCCTCTGCCTCCCTCTACCCCTGGGGAGCTGAAGAGTAATCTGGGAAGGATGCTCCTGTGGCTCCTCTGCCTGCTGTGTGGACGTGTCCTCCTCCTCCCTGCTGGGCTGTCAGGGAGCCCCTCCCTTGGAAGCCCCAGGGCTGAGCGGGAGAATCTCCTGGGAAAGGTGCAAGGGTGTGCACCCGGCCATTCCTCCGACTGTCCCCTTGGGGATCACGTGGGTGTGCCTGTCTTCACTGTCTTTTTCTCAGATTGGTGAAAACCTAGAAACGTATTTATTTGTCATCTTCAAATGTTAGACACATCTTCACTGCCAGACAAGAAACAGGCTCAGAGGAAAGAGTGATCCCTCTAGCCCCGTTGGAATGCGGCAGATTCCGCTTTAACTGGAAACACTTTTTCTTTCTTCATGTACTGATCTCCTCTATTTCTGAGACATAATTCACAGAGCATAAATTCACATTTTCAAAATGTACAGTCCAGTGATTTTTAACATTTTTACAAACTGGTGTTACCACCACAACTAGCCACTTCTAGAACACTTCATCATCCCCAAAGAAGCCTCTCCTCCATTAGCAGTCCCTCCCCGTTTGCCCTTCTCAGCAGTCCAGGCAACTGCTGATCCACTCTCTGAGCCTAGGGATCCATATATCTGGGCATGTTGTAAGTGTGAGTGTGTGTATATGTCACGTAAAGGCATAACACCTGTACGGACAGCCTACACAGTGTGCACACATCTATTCTAGCCCTGGGAGCGCTGGAAGAGAAACTGTGATCAGTCCCATGAGGTGCACACTTCTCCTCAATAAATTTAACTCTAATTAGAGTGTGTTATCATCAGTTGTTTTATCTCCTTTTCACACCTTGAACACAATGGCAATTTCCATTCAAGCATTGTACATTTTCAAGCAGCCAGGGCTACCCTTCCTTGGGAGATACTTTAGACAGGAACAATCAGTTTCACATCAAGAGAGGACAACTGTGTTTTCATTTCCTCTTTTGGGAACGTCAGCCATCAAGGCAGCCACTGGGAGTGAGTTTAGCTAGAGTCTAGCAGCACGTTTAGGACACCGTGTCCCGTCTTGTGACTCTTGAAGTGCAACCAATAACTAAAACAGTAATGTTTAGAAAAAGCCAGAGGGTTCTCATAAATCCCGCTTGGCTATCATTGCTGACCACTACTTTTTGGTAAATATGCTGAGAAACAGTCTCAACATTGCTAACTTTTAGTGGAGAGGGAGGCTTGAGGTGGGCAGTGAACGCACAGCTCCCTTGAGAGTGTGAATGAGAGGAGCAGACACTCACAGCTTGCTGGACAGTGCAGGGAGCTCGGGCATGATCTCCTCATAGGGCTCCTCTTGTGCTAAGGTGGGGACAGAGAAAGGCTCTTTCATCTTCTCTTCCCAGGCGATTTCGGCTTTCAGCAGCATCTCCTCAATAAACTCAGATGCAGCGATGTCTGTGGGAAACGTAAGAATGTCAACAAAGTGGGGATGAGGTGGCACAGAGCAGTATTCACCTTCCACGCGTAAGACAAGGCTTACGTGCTGCGCTTACCAAGCAAGTAAAAATAGATTGTTTACCGTGGGGACATGTTAAAAGATTACTGGTACATCAGTGACATATTTAATCACAAAAGAAGCAACATAGAGATACTTGCCCTGTTGGTGATTGTAAAATGGAAGGTCATGGCAGAGCTAAGCTTGGGAAAAAGAAGCCATTTCATTCTCAGTAAACCTCTTCTTACATGTTGGTGAATGTGGATCAAAATGGTGAAATAGTTTGGCAAGCCTGGGTTTCGGCAGGAACACCTACTAGCACAACACAATTCGACTAAGTGGGAGATGTACAAACAACCCAGCTGTGCTATCTGAACAGTGGTTCTGGCCTCTCCATGATCTTTTTGTTCCATTGGAAATAGGCTTCATACATTTATTTACAGATTACACCCAACAGTGATATCTGAACATATTTGGGCATCAACAAGAGATACACAGCGATTTGATTCATGCTTAGCAACCCTGACCCTGACGCTCGGTGGATCCTGGGAAAATGTTCACATGGACACCAGTGAAGAGCTAGAGGTGCCAGACACCCTTTCCAGCCCTCGGGATTCTCTAATCTGTAAACGTGGGCTCTGAGGCTTTGTGGACTGGACCGGTCGAGGTAATCAAGCTGCCGTAAGAAGAGACGTACACCAGAATTTGACCCTAAATTGCCTCAGATTAAACAGCACACACGGGAAGAGCCAGAGAGAACTTGGCTTCCTTGCTTCAGGAGACAAGGTTTCCAGACCTCCCAGAAGCTGTATGTCAACTGCTTCTTTCCCCTGATTGTCTGTGCCCACTCCAAATTCAAGAATATAATGTAGTCCCAGTGAGGACGCGTCTGCTCAGCCACCATGCGGGGTCCAGTTTCTATCCTCCAAGCTCCTCTTTGACCTGGGTCACGCCTCTAGCTGATTGGTCAGGTGGTCTACCCTGATGGGGTAGAAGCCTCTCACTGCATTACAGCTCTTTGCTCCTTGTGTGAGAGAAATATCTTAACTTAACTGACAAATATTGAGGGTCCACAGTGGGTCCAGTACCCAGTCTCACTGCCAAAGTGTCATCAGAAAGGTGCTAGCTGGAGGGTGGACGTTGCAGGACCAGCATAGGGAAGAAGTCTGGGGAAGTCTTGGTGCCTGTGATGAGTTGGCCAGGGCTGAGGCTAGACCAGAGGCTTGCTCACTCACCAGGGCCCTAGGAGGGTCAATGCACTGGGAACACTGGACCCCGAGCCTGAGAGGTGAGGGCGTGAGGGGTGGAGGCCCAAGGGCTCTGTGCCATATCTCCCCCTGTCTGGGAAAAGCCGGGAACAGGGATGTGACAAGGTGCTCTAGAGTTACAGAGGCTGTGACCACTTCCAGGAAATGCATCTTTTAAAATTTTTTTCTTTTCAGTTGTGGATGGGCACAATACCTTTATTAAAGTTATTTATTTTTAAGAGGATAGAACTCGGTGCCTCACATGTGTGAGGCAAGCTCTCTGACACTGAGCTACGGCCCGGCCCCAAAATGCATCTTTTTAAAGATAGAGGAAAAGCTACAACTTTCTTTTGCCTTTTCAGTATTTATTATTAGGCCTCCTTTTCTAGTTAATGTCAGGATTACTGGACTATCTTTAATGTTAGCTTGACTTTAACATTCTGAGACTACTACTCCATTTACAATTCTGTTGTTAGATCCTCAGTTTATTTTAGCAGAGGTGACAAAGTCATGAACATTAAGCAATGAAACTTAATTATAATAAAATAAGAAATGGAGCAAATCCATCCTCCTGGCTTAAATTGCAGGTTTATCAGGTAATCTTGTTCCTGTGAGTATTCAAATGAGAAATCTCCAGCGTAAAGGGTGTTAGGTTAACAGAGGCCTAGCAACAAGGGGAATACCAAAGTACTCACTCAGCGCAACTGCCACCTTTAACATTTTTATATCACTGTGTTATGCATTCTAGACTTTTCTCTTTGTTGTTTGGAATTCTTCTATGTTTAAGATTGTGAAATTCATGATGAGTAGTTACTTTATTAAATTCTAAAATCTATAAAACTAATGTGGCATTCAATTGTTAAGTCTGTGAACAGAGTATTAGTGATAAAAAGAATCACAAGCTGGGTGCAGCGGCGGCACCTGTAATCCCAGCAGCTTGGGAGGCTGAGGCAGGAAGATCGTGAGTCCAAAGTCAGCCTCAACAAAAGTAAGGCCCTAAGCAACAACTCAGTGAGACCCCGTCTCTAAATAAGATATAAAATAGGGCTGGGGATGTAGCTCAGTGATTGAGTACCCCTGGGTTCAATCCCCCCATTACTCCCCCCCCAAAAAAGAATTATAAAATCTTCAAAAAGATATTTATTGAAAATAAATAAATTAAGTCAAGACTTTGGACTTTTAAATTAGCATGAGAGTGTTACTCTCTATTTCTTGTGACAAAAATATATATGTAGAAAAAATACTATTTTTTTTAAAATACCATAACAAATATGCACATATTTGGTATGATAAGAAAGTAATGAAATGCTGGTAAAATACGTTTTAAAGTAAATGGCACCAAATGAAAGACCACCTGAAGGTCAGTGCACTGGTAGTGAGATGCGAGGAAGGGACAGGGGCCATCTCCAGCCATCTTCCTGACGTCCCCAAGCTGGCCCTACCAGGTGGCAGCGGTATCCAGCCCTCCTTTGCTAGCTGTGCCAGGGAACAGAACAGCTTCAGGGTGGGAGGAGGACAGGAACCTCCCAGGGCCCAGCCTCGCCCGGCACCTACCTGAGGGCTTCTCTTCATTACAGTTCAGGAGGTTTGGGTTCGCCTGATGCAGCAAAAGGAGTTTCACCAGGTTTGTCTGGAACGTAAAGAGGATTGAAATAGCAAACACTTTTCCAGCACTGGGGATGCATCGGTCAGTAATGCAGGGTGGAGGCCTGAGGGCCTCTACCAGCTGGTGGAGGAGGAGGGGTTGACACGCCCAAGGAATATCTACCTCCATTCCTGCTTCCTTTTCAGAAAATGCCAGATATTCGAACCATTTCAACAATTCATGCATTTGGAGAAAAGAAAAAGTTACTGGATGAGGGTTTAGTTGCTGAGGACTTGAAGAGGATACTGTTCAAGTTTCTCTTAAGGAATTTTATGCAAGACATTATAAATTACCTGATGCTTTGTTTTGGTTTTAATTTAGCAATTCCTCAAAGTCCATCTAGTTGGTATTGTCCATTCATGACAATACTGAGGACATTATAAATCTAAAGTCACATTCTACAATTAGGAAAACTCCATCTCATGTTGTGAGACTGAGTAGCTCAATGAGAGACTCATATATTTGTCATAAAATGCATATCACACAGAGTGCATATGTATTATCTACGTAACATCAAAAGGTCAGTAATTAAATAACTTTCAGTGTCCCCAACTTTTAGAAATGTCATGATAGTGTTTTTGTGCATTCCTCCCATACTTCCCCCTCGCTGTTTCACAGAGGTGATCACTAGTATGAACCTTGGGGTACTAACATCTTTCTTCCTTTGGCTAGAAAATCCATCTAGAAGTATCCCAGACACATATTGCTCGATCTGCTTATGACACAGTAATAGAAATGCAAACCTGAGCTACATATTTTTCTAGGCCTTGCTCTCGAGATGTAGCAGTGCATTTCTAGAATCATGGAAGTCGCTGGGTGTAACTAAGTTTCACTCTGTTTCTTGGCTACACAGAATTGCTTTGTACAAACGCATTGCGATTCATTTACCTTCCTTTCAAGGGACATTCAAGCTACTTGTAGCTGTTTATTTAATTTTGCAAATAATGTTCTTATCCATATCCCTGATTCTCCTGGTACACACAGGCAGGTGGTGCGCACTTAAGAATAAAAGTGCCAAAATATAGGGAGACATCATCAATGAGGTTGGATGGCTCCGATATTTTTTGAAAGTGATTGCTCAACTTACACTCCCACTGCAAACAAGAGTCCCTGTGGCTCCACCTGCAAGCAATGACTTTACTGGCAGACATTTCCATGTTGTTAGATTCTGCCTTCAAAGACTGGATCACCGGCTAAAGGGGCTGCTCTTTGGAGATGGTAGCTACAGGACCTTTCTGGCTTTCTTTTTGGTCTAGAATCACATTCTTAAGGTGTGATTTCTGGGGATTTGCCATTTTTTTTTTTTTTTAAGTTTTCAAATTTGTCTGCCCAACACTGTTGGTAATTGATGCTATTTGAATGTTGCTTCCCTTCCAAAATTCATGCTAAATCTTAATCCCCATTGCAAAGGTATTAAAAAGGTGGGACCACTAGCGGTGATTAGGCCAGAGCGCTCTGCCCTCATAAATGGAATTAGTAACCTTAGGAAAAGTCTGGATGCTACGAGCCAGGCTCCTTTGATCCCTCTCACCTGTCCATCCCCTCCAGGTGAGGACACAGAAAATTGGGCCACCATTCTGAAGCAGAGCCCCAGGCCCTCACCAGACTCCACCCCTGCTAGCACCACAATCCCGGCTGTCTCGTCTGGAGAACCATCAGAAAGACATTTCTGTTCCTTATCAACTGCCCAGGGCCTGGAACTTCCGCACAGCAGCAGAAGCACGCTGAGACAACCGTGTCCTTGCTCTGCCTCTACTCTGCTCCTTACGTGGTTATCATTTCCTCTGCAGGCACAGTATCAGCCATTATTTATTGTCTTCCTTTTATCGCTCTCTCTCTGGACAAATATTTCCAGAATTTGGTTCACCTCAATCCTTACAAGAGTCAATTTTTAGTATTATCGATCCTTTCTATTACAATTTTGCATTGTATTTCAATACGACATGTTCTCTTAAAAATCCTTATTTCTAATTCTGTTATTTTATTAGTCTTCTGTAAATTTTATAAGTTGAACATTTCATGCATTAATTTCTAAACACTTTTATAATATAAGCATCTATTATGTTTTACAATGTAGAAGGCTATGAATTTCCATTAGCACACTTTTTTTTTCTCTATTCCATATAGAGATATAGACAAGGTATTGCTTTCATTATGATTCTGTTCTAAATATCTTTAAATTGCCATTATGATTTCTTTTTTGATTTGTAGAGTACAGGGGATTCTGAAATACCGTGTGCTTCTGTAATACAAAATCACCACCATCATTCTCCCTGGATACATGTTGGTATGTGGCAATTTTTCCAAGGCAAAGGGAACCAAAATAATGGAATCAAACCACAAAACAAGAAGACCTCAACTCAGCAGTTGGGCTGGAAATTGAAAATGTCTTAGCTGCATTTTTTTCTAATACTTCTTTTTAACAATTTAAATTCAATAAAATGCACAGAGAAGTATGCACTTACAACAGTTTGAGCAAACCTGAAGCTAGCACCACAATTAAGACCTGGGATATCTGTGTCACCACCAGTAGGTTCTTGTTACTTACAGGAAGTTGTGAAAAAAGTCTGAATTTTATTATTTAAGTTCTAGAATTAATTTTCCAACTTCTATAGGAAGGACTGACAGGATATGGTTGGGGCTGGTTCAAATAGATGGATAACTAGCTAGACTCAGCCGTGCACACCTGTAATCCCAGCGACTGAGGAGGCTGAGCCAGAGCAACACAAGTTTGAGGTCAGCTTGGGCAACTTAGTGAGACCCTCTCTCAGAAAAAAAAAAAAAAAAGAAAGAAAGAAAAAAAGAAAAGAAGAACAGCAGGGATATAACTCAATGGTAGAGCACTACTCTAGAATGTGCAAGGCCCTGGATTCAGCCCTCCCTCCCTCCCTCTCTCACACTCACACGCATACACGTGGATACTGTTAATTTTATATCACCATCTTAACAAAGCACCACAAAGCTGTGCTTAAACAACGTCCATGTACTTCCCTGCGATCCTGAAAGTGAGGCCTGACACAGGCCTATTCCAGCTACTGTCAGGTGCCGGCAGTGCCGTGATCCCTCGGGCTCAGGGCTGAACCTGCTTCTGGATTGAGGTTTAGAGTTTGCCCATGCTCCTTGGCTCCAGGAGCTTTCCACCATCTTCAGAACAGGGATGGTACTTTCCACAGGTATGGTCTCCTGTGACTCAGCCAGGACAGGGTCCCTGCTCTTAAGTATCCACCTATGTGCTTACATTGGGCCCACCTGGGTCATCCAGGAAAGACTTAGCTCCACATCCTGAGTCTCTGCAAAGCTCCCAGTCTTGGGAAGCAACCCAGGGACAAGGTCCAGGGTTAGACCAAAGACATCTCTGGAGACCACCCTTCTGCCTCCCCAGCACTGTAAGACATCCAGTGCTTCACCATGAGCATGCTGACCCCTGCATTCTGTAGTCTCCAGCTACCACTGCAATGTTCTGCAGTGTTTCAGTGCAGAATCACACACCACTTGTTGTGTGTGTGTGTGTGTACATGTATTGTGTATATATAGGTATGTATATATTTTTCACTATATATTTTATGTTTGCAATGATTCTGTAACAACCTTAGTAAATTCACTTAGTGGTTTCAATTTGTAAAAATGATCCGGAGATTCTTTTGGAGTATTAATTCCTTTTTCTTATTTCCTAATTGTGTTTTCCATTTCTATTTCTTGCTTTGTCATACTGATTCAAATATGAATGTCTTCTTCAGTTTTCTTGTTTCAGCTTCTGTGATATTTTTTTGGTATTCTTTTCCCGCTCTGAGCTTCCTGCTCAGGAATCCCCAAGATGTCAATTACTGCTCTTTTTAGTATTCTCACTACACAACTGATTAGGTCTTTGGTGGTGTGCCCCTTGCTAAAATTCCCACAGGCTCATTCAAAATTAGTGTTTAGTTTTGCAGAACACAAACTATTTCAGTAGTACTTAAGTCTTTTTACAGCAGAGTGCTTTTATTTAGAAGTTTATTTTGATTTCCAAATATATAACTTACTAAAGAAAGAGAAATTCTCTTCCAATCTGAAGGACAAAATGTACATAGCAAATTCCTAAAATAAAGATATTTGTTTGTATTAAAGGTCTAAGAGATTCTTCTCATTTTTAAATCCTGGGGAGGGAGGAAGCAATGAATGAGGGAGGAATAAAGAAAAGAAAAGAAGGAAAGTCAAAAATTAAATATGACTCTATGTTTCATAAATTAGAAAGAAAGGCAGTGACCCAAAAGATCTTATACCTTTGCAACAGTGTCAGAGTCAGAATTATTAAATCATGTTGCTTGTCTAAATCCTCCTGCTCCTCACAGAACTCACCAGGAAACCTGTGCAATCTCCCTACAACCTCTACTGCAGAGACCATCTCAGTCCCAAGAGCAAATTGTTTTCTACATGAAAATCTCCAACAATAAAAGTCATTCCGTCTTGACTTAGGCCTGTACGAGTGAACACGTGTGCGTGGCATGAGGGATCTCCTCCCGCTTGGGAACTCCGTTCTGGTCACACTCAGCATTTCCCCTGAACTTCCAGAAGTCACAGAACTGAAAGGAGAGGCCAGTGCTGATTTCTGTTCCTCTGCTCTGGAACATCTGCTTTGACCTCACAAAACACTCCTAGGTAAACTTCCTCGGATGCAACCAGGCAGACTGTGCAGCCCAATGCCAAACCATCACTGCTCTGGGAAGAACCTGGGAGTCAGCAGAGCCACCAGCAGAGAGGAGGCTGATATTCACAGGACACGTAAGTGTAAAAGGAAACCCTAATTGTGTGAGATTTAAATTCACAGGAGTTGCTGGATACAGACTTTACTCCTTGTTGAGACACTTGTATTTCAGTTTGGTTAAATCTGGCAATAGTGACTCCTTGCTAATCGCTCAAAGGGGCTCTTTAAAAGTCAGGAAGCAGCAGCGCTTGCAGTCATCATTCAGCCCTGGTTCTGACCCTGGAAGAGACTGTTTGCTTCACCTCATTCAGACAGGAATCACAAATCCAGAAATTCAGTATTTGCCTTCCACTTGAGTTAGTGTACCCATGCGCCTGCTCACGGGGCATGCTCTACATGTGCCAGGGAGTGTCTTCAACTGTGTGACCATGTTAGACCCAAGGTATAACCTGTCCAATAAATGGCTGATATTTATTTATAATTCAACTGTGGTTTCTCATTAAAGTAACAGTTCTGTCTTCATCTTACAGAACAGATGCTTTCTATTCACTGGGGTTCTTTCCATAATTGTCCTTGTGTCTCTTTCCTCAAGCACTCTGCTTTCACTCCACACGGCAAACACCATTCTCCCTGGTCTGCCCATTCCTTAGACTCCTTTTAAGGGAGTTTTATTTCACAAAGTGCCAAGGCAGGTGCTGTCTTTCCTCTGAGGAGGCACCCACAGGGAAGATCACATTCCAACGGGAGAAGCCCTAGAAGTCTTTTTGTTCCTGTGCAGATTTCCCTACCCGGCCCTGATGTGAGGGGTGACCCAGCCTGGGGTGGTTCCTTCCACCAGCAGCCAGTGGAAGCCCCAGGGTCACCAGATATAACAGAGACCAAACTAACACCTCAAAGGGTCTAAATAATAACCTGTCATTGGAATCACAGCCCCCCAAATAGGCCAGGATCTGCATGCTAGACCTCAACATGGTGACTGCCTGCTTAAATAGATTTATATAGGACCAAGACTCTCTTAAACCCTGAAATATGTAAAACATGACTGAAATCACCTGTCATAATGAGATCAGGAGATCACAGTGTAAATGAGAAAAGATGATTAACTGACAGAGTAATGATTTTGAACGACCATTGTAACAATGCTTCAACAAGCAACTACAAATTCTCTTGAAAGAAATAAAAGAAACTAAACTCTCAACAAAGAAATAGAAGTGATAAGAAAGAACCAACGGAAACCACAGAACTGAAAAACATGATAATAAAATAACAAATAAGATATGCAAACTCACATCAAATATTTAATTTGATCAGTAACTAGATAAAACAAGGCTCAAATGCTGGGTTCAGATAAAAACAATCACTAAACTATTTTAACAAAAATAACAAAATATTTAGTCCAAGTTGTGTCTTTAAAAAGCTTTGTTGCATCTAGTTCTATTCTCCCAGAATTCATCATTCCATGAAAATGGTTAAAAGGAGTCTATTTGCTACTCTTTAAAATATTACTTTCCAATCAACATTCCAAAAGTCCAATAAGAAAAAGTGAGAACTTGGGTAAAATGGAAGCCTTAGTTCCTCCGAGACAAGGTAGCATTCTGCTGCAATTTAATAAGCAATCACATGCTTCCAGATTTAGCTCCTTCCAGAAGCAATCCCTGAATATTACAGAACATTTTGACAATTTCCTGATAACTATTTCCTCAACAAAGCCCACCATGTTGTGTTCTGGTAGACCATACTTGCCTACATGCTGACTTCTCTATTTCTTAGTAATAATAAGGCTTTCCCCCCTGAGTGTCCCCATTTGCAGCCATGCTAGAAATGGAGTACTGGTGTGTGGATGATGTCCTGAGGCACTGAACTGCAACCTCCTGTGGTCCAGGGAGGCCTGGGATGCTGGAGCCCTGAGGCCAAAGGCCTTAGCAGCCTGCAGCCACATCCTCTCATCTAATCCATTCACTCTCACACAAAGGTATTCGTGGAAGCACTGCCCAATAGTCTGTTAATTCTACTTGCCAAGTAAATGAACCTTTTCTACGGGAAATGTCATCAAAGCAATGTTCTCTTTGGTTGAAACATTCCCCAAACAATGTTTTTTCTATAATGCAGGCTATGCACATGTGTTCAAGTATTTCAACAACTGTTTTACCCAAAATTTCTGAGAGATATTTTATATCCTGGTTAATATCCAAGAGATCCAATTCACTATAAATTAACTGGATGTGATTTTACCCCAAAGTTTTGGAAATGAACAAGTTTAGCTTAAACAGTAAATAGTAACAAAATAGCTATTTTTCATGCTATTGCTACTAAGACTATCTTTAACAAAGTATTGTTCATGTTTTAAAACTAGATTTTTATATCACTGAATTATTGTGAACTCTGTGTCACATTCACCCATTAACTATTAATTATTGTGAACACTATTGTGAACTAACACTGATTATTAACACTAATTATTGTAAACACATTAATTATTGTGAACACTGTGTCACATTAACCACTTACGTTAGACTTCTTTTTTGTTGTGAAATACTAGTGACTAGAGAGAAACTAACTTGTAAATAGTAACTCAAGAAATATTAACTACGGCCAAAAATCAATCCAGAGAGAGAAATTTGCTATCCATCTTCTTTAATTAAAATGAAATACAATTTATAGAAAAAAATATTAAATATAATTTTGTTTTAGGTCTACTAAGCATAGAAAACAAACAGAATTATTATAGATTTGAGAAATTAGGTTATAACTCTTATGTTTAGAAAATGGCGTTGACTATATAAAGAATGTCTACAGGTTGGATCACTTCTCCAGTGACTTTAACTACAAAAGAGCTGCAAGAGCCAGACATCTTTCCATGCACTCACAAAGGTAAGTGCTTTCCTCTAACTATAAAATAATTGTATAGTAAGATGATATCATTAAAAGCCAAATTACATAATAGTACATGATTTGAAATAAAAATCAAATATGAAATTCTGTATGGACTATAAAAAGATTTTTGGAAACAACTTTCGAAGAGTCTTACCTGGCCATACTTGGCTGCCAGATGGAGGGGCGTCCAGTACTGGTCATCCACGATATTGAGGTCCCCGCCATGCTCCAGGATAAGCGACACCACCTCCTTATAGCCACTGGCACACGCCATGTGTAACTGCAAGAAGGAGATGTCCTGTCATTCAGCGTTTTAAAAAGAACAGTGGCATCAATGCAGGTGACTGAGTTGTGTAAAAAGTGCTGTTTCATAAAATATGGGATCTGAGAGTGCGTAAAACACAAGGCCTGTGAGTTTATTCATTATGCATAAGTGGATGGCATTATCATGCTTCAAAGGAAACGTTCTGGCTTATTAAGAACTCTTATCTGTTTTCCTCCTGACTCCGATGGTTTGCTCATTCTGTCATTCCTATCCTTCCTGAGTTCCTCTTCACTGTGACAGGTAATAATGCAATAGTTAAACTTCCTGACCTCAGGTCATGTCTCCCTGACTCCCAACGTGGCAGGCTGTCTTGGTGCTACAGCAGGGTTTCAAAGCAAACAGAACAGACACTGTGGTCACCGGGATGCTCATGCCCATGTCAAGGCCAGGAACCCAGGGAAGGGTCAGCTGATGGTTACCATGTAACACTTCTCTGGTTTATTTCTCAATGGAATCTGAAGTTTGGAAATGAGGCCTCAGGATTTATAAAAATGAGATCGGAATTTGGAAAATTTTTTTCTATTCCTTCAAGTGGGGGAATTCTGTTTCTAAGTCCTCACCCAAAATAAATGAGGTTACTAAGTGAGGTGCACGATTTGTTTTATAGACATATTAAGGAAGAAACTGTCAGGAAAGGACCAAGAGAAAACGTAAGGTAAAACTTGTAAAACCAATGACATCCTCTAGGTTTGGTAGTGCAAAGTTTCACCGCGCTTTTCCCGTTTTTATTACAAAAACATTATGGTAAAGTGAAAAAACATATATGTATGTGCGTATACACACAGACACACACACACACTCACACAGATGGAATGTGCAGAGACGTTTGTTCTCTACCTCGAACTGGCTGACACTCTTCAACCTGAGTGTAGATTCGCGTGTTTCATCCCTGTACTATCAACTTCATTAGAACGAAAATAAAGCATCTAAGACACCACGTTTCCCATATCGTCCCAGTGTGTTACATACAGAATTCATCTTACTCATATTCTTGCAGACAGTGCCAAGATGGATATGCCCACAGGTGCTTGAGAAGGTAGTTTTACCCACTTTCTCCTAGAGAGCAAATTTTCACCCACTTCTGAATTCATTCCACATTATTTGCATAATCAGTAAATGTTGGCCAGTTACTCCGTACTATCTGCAATAACATCTGGATTTCAGAAGATTTTCATTTTTAGTATAAAACTGACTCTAAAAACAGAGTCAGAAATGGACACTTTGGTTGGTCTGCAACCGCTACTAATGATGTCATTAAGTCGCGTGTCCAGGGCCAACCCAGGGTGGGGGGGAGAGGTGCTTTCCACGGGGCGAAGCCTGGTGCCCGCCGTGTGGAACCTCCGTCAGGGCTTGCCCCTGTGTCCTCAGTAGGGAGGAACCAGCACTATGACAAGGGGTGGAAATGCAAGTGCTGACGTGTGCATCCCCTGAATTATCCTTCCCCGAGGAAAACGGGTCTCGACAGCAGATGTAGTAAGTCCAGGTCTGCGACAGAAGAGCAGGAACTGGTGTGTCACACACCTGCTAGTGAAAACACTGATGTCTTCAGGGGCTTATGTGCTCTGATTAAGCAATTCATTTTCATATGCTCTGGAATGTGGCATTTTAACCTCGTATCATTTTCTGAGACTTTTATTTACTTTCAAGAACAATATTAATGTAAACTAAAAGATCTCTTCAAAAAGACTACTTTACATTTTGTTGTTCTGCTGTATATTGTTAGAAAGGAGGGAAAGGCACCTTACTAGATAAAAGTCTTCTTCCTGGAAGCTTCTCCCCACGGACGCCTTCTGTTGGTAGCTTCATCTTTTGCACATAACAATTGACTAGCATGGGAAATGATGCCTGATTTTGAAACACAACTGACATTCCAGCTCAGGGTATGGAAATCGGCCCGTGAACAAAGGCACTTTCTTTTCCTTCTCTCCAGCAACACACAGAAAAGCATGATGCACAATACACCTTGCAGAACCAGACTGCCAGCAAGGACAGTCGTCAGCATGAGAGACACACCGATTCAGAAGGACTGGGGAAAGCCTTTGCTGTGGACCCCTAGGGACAGCCCCTAGGCTTCTGTTCACGGCTTCTTCCTTGTCAAAGCTCAGAGACGATCACCACAGGGTGCTGTTATTACAAAGCAATGTGCAACTGTTGTGCTGTCTGATAAATGGTCACTAGCAATGTCAAATCAAAGATGGTTGAAAATGATAGCAATTTACTGCTCCATATTGATCCTTTCAATGGCTTCTCTACTGCCGGCTATACTAGTCACAATTGGAACATGCACATTATTTGTATTTGGCGATGGTTTTTAAACAGATACAAAGTTGCAACGTGTTCTAATATACAGAGACAGAGGCTCTATGTTTCTATATGCGGCAGACATTACTTTATTAAGGCAATGAATGGATTATTAATTAAATAGCTCACTTCGATCTGCTTCTGACCCTACCATCCACTGAAACGGCCCTCAGAGAGGAAGACTCGCCGCCGTGTTACTGACCCTTCCACAGGCTCTCGACAGCACTGAGGTCCACGGTTGGCCCCCTCACTCTCTGTCCCCTTGGCTCCTAGGGCAGCACACTCTCCACTCCCTCCTTCCTTGGAGCTGGCTTCCCCTCGTCTAGCTTCTGAATCCTCCTCTTCTCCCTCATCCCCAGGGTTTGGTTCCCAATCCTCTTTCCTTCTCTGCCAAATTGGCGATTCCCTTGAGAAGCAGCCTCTCTCCGCCCCAATTCCAGATCCGATATCCAACCACCAACTGCGCAGCCTCGCTGAGGTGGCAAGAGGCACTCAGCCAAACCCCTCCAGAGCTGGCCGCATGTCCCTGCCCCGCCGGCTGCGTCGCCGCCTGCTCTGTCCCACCTGGTGCCGACCCCATCACACTGCAGATGAAGCTGAACACACTGGAGCACCCTGCAGCTCCTCCCTCACCCCACCACCACCCACTGGTGTGTCGTCCTGCTCTCTGAATTGGGCCTGTCTCACCCCTCCAGCTTCTGCCACCGTCCTGCCGCAACGTCCTGGACCACCCACTGGGGTTCCTGGAAAAGCCTCCTTGCTGAGCAGGCTTCACCCTGGGGCTCCTGCAGTCCATCCTTGACCCTTCCCCAGCATTCCTCAATGCCGGCCCACCACATAGAGCGAAAGCCACCATCCTCCCAGACGGTGGAACCCGGCAGTCTGGTCCCAGCTCCCACTCTCTTCTGCCTGCTTGGCCTCAGCCACGCATGCCTACGTGCTGGTTCTCAAGCACACCCCTGGCTATGCCTCAGGGCCTTTGCACCTGTCATACACAGTTGCAGTGCCCCCCCTTTTTGGCTGCTCAGTTAGCACTCACTCTTCAGCCATGACAGTGACAGCCTGCCTGTCCTCCTAGCCCCACCGGACATCCCACATGCCTGCCTCGCTTTGCTATTTCCTCCTTTGTATTTGTGATTACTATCACGCCACACCACGGACTCAGCCTGTGTAAAGGGTACATGGGCCTTGTCCCCACTGAAGCAGGAGTCCAGCAAAGGACCTCTGCAGTTCTGCTCCCTGTGTTGGTTAAAGTACGGGGACCATGAACTTCCTCAGCGAGTTGGCGGGAGAGCTCTGCGGTGCAGGTGTGGTATCCTCACTGCTCTCTAGACAGCTGTGCTCCCTTTCCTGAGGCCGAGAGTTGCATTTTTATACTCCTGTGAAGTTTGTGAATTCATGAATATTGATTCTGGAAGACTAAATTTAAAGGATTATATATTTAAATTTTAGGAATTTCAGAAGACTATCAAATTACACACTTTCAAAGGGAATTCCAGCTAGAGGTCACGAGGAACGGAACTTGCTTAGGACCTCTGAAAACGCACCAGGTCTCCTGAGCACTTCCAAGGCAGGACTCCCGCCCCGTCCTCACGCTCCACCCTCCACGTGCAGCCTCTCCCCACGGAGGCCCGGAGTCACTGATGCCAATGACGTCCATGTGCCCAGGCCCCTGGCTCCTTCTGGGCCCTGGCTTACCCTCTGCACCTTCTCCCCTGGGTGTGCATGCATTTCATCTGTCCTGAGTAAGTTTAACCCAAGCATGCAAAGCCTGGGTAGATTCTATGGGTCTATAAGGCAAGATTTATTTTGATACTTAGCATTATGATTATATTCAATTTAATCCAAATTTGATAGATCAACTTCCAATTTACTGTAGCTGTGCCTGACGGCAACGAGGTGCCATGGCTCTTGGGTTCCCTGAATTTCTGAATTAATTTCAAAAGTATTTTAAGATTTATTTTGCTTAAAAAGAAAATGAGAGTCTCCTATATGTGATGTCTCAAACTCGCAGTGACAAAATAATACACAAAAGTGATTTTACATTTGTAGAGAAGCACCTGGGAGGAAGGTGGGAGGGAAACATGAACGTGCACCGTGGCTTCCGCCCGGGGTGGTGGCGGAATTAGGCACGTTCTTCTTTACATATTTATATGCTTTGCGGATCTCTACAACGAATGTGTACTACTTTTATGATCAGCAAAAGCTCACGTTGTTTAAAGGTTGATTCTATCCCGTCCTGAGCTTTAGGATGGACTGAAACTCTCTCCGGAAACAACTTCTGAGTGAACAGTGGCTTACCAGGCTCACCCCTTCGTCGTTTCTCTCATTGACGTTCCCTCCGGATGAGAGGAAGTGCCTGACGTCCGTGAGCATGCTCATGGGTCTCTGCAGCTTCATCTGGCGCAGGGAGCTCAGATCCACCCCTGGGGAGAGAGAGGCTTTCAGAACACACGTGGAGACGCGGCGGGCCTGTGCCGGCTGCCGGGCTGCCTCCACCCATCCCCCCGTGTGAGCCCCTCTCCACTGGGGCGCCCTCCCTGAGCACCAGCACCACGCTGGGTGCGTTCTATTTCTAACTCGAGTACCGTCTTCAAGGAAGAAAAATGGTCATTTGTTATACTCCTCAGACCTGGGACAATGCCTGCGCACGCCAGGCTCTCTGAGAGTCCGGCCTTCATACAAATCATCCACACAGTGCTCAAGGTATTTTAAAGTACTTAAATTGGGTCAAAAAGTTACAAAGATATGATTTTTATTCTCTAAGATTTTTCTGGTCACAATAGTTGCTCCTAAAAGCCATGTAGCATCTGGGAATAGAAGAAAAAGACTTTAGTGGAAAAACTGGAGAAATCTGAATAATGTCTATAGTTTAGTGACTACCACTAATGTCCCAAGGCTACACGGGTCTTAGCAATGGAGGAAGCCCAGGACTGGCCGGTGACACGAGTCCGTAACTGCCTCTAAGAACTGCCTCTACGTCTACAGATTATTTCCCAAGTAATCACTCTGAAAGGATGCTCCAACTCAACATTTCCTGGCTACTCTTGTTAATGAAGATAATGGACATTAAGTGAAACTCTCGATCTTTCTTAACTGAGTGGGGGATTCATGCACAGAAGGCCCACATCTGCTTACCTCCTGCTCACACCTCTCACCAGCATTTACTTCAACCTGAAATTTCATGACACCATAATCTTTATGGTAACTCTCATGTCTTCATTTATGGATCCCCTGATCCCAGAAGTGGCTGCTGGCCAAGTAAATACTTATGAGGAGAAGTAATTCGCCTGCTACCAGTTGACAGTGAAAATGAGGTTAATGATGATGATGATGGTGGTGGTGGTGGTAATATGATGGTGATGGTGATGGTGATGGTGGTGGTGATGGTGATCATGGTGGTGGTGTTGGTATTGATGGTACTGGTAGTGGTACTGGTGATGGTGATGGGATTGGGGATGGTGGTAATGAAGGTGATGATGGTGATCATGATGGTGGTGGTACTGGTGATGGTGATGGTGGTGTTGGTACTGATGGTAGTGATGGTACTGGTAGTGGTGATGGTGATGGTGATGGTGATCATGGTGGTGGTGATGGGATTGGGGATGGTGGTAATGAAGGTGATGGTGGTGGTGGTGGTGATAGTGGTGATGATGGTGATGGTGGTGTTGGTATTGATGGTAGTGATGGTACTGGTAGTGGTAATGGTGATCGTGGTGGTGATGGTGATGGGATTGGGGATGGTGGTAATGAAGGTGATGGTGGTGATCATGATGGTGGTGGTGGTGATGATCACGGTGATGGTGATCATGATGATGGTGGTGATGATGGTAACGGGAAGGGTGATGGGGACAACAGTGATGTGCCCTCCCTCTCATGAGTGTCAGCTAGGTATCGGTCACTCTTCTTATTTGATTGAGTTCTGCCTGAAAACAGGGATCGTCTGGCACAGTGGATCCCAACACAATCCCCGTGTGGATGCTCCTGATCTGCCTAGTCCATGGCTTATTTCCTCAGGTTACTTTCACCTGTCTGGATTTTAATATCTTCAGCTTCTTGGATAATAGCATAGACCCCAAAGGGGTGAGGCCATGTTCTGTTTCAAGGTCCGGGCCATGCTAAACAGGTTGGCTCTGCTGTCTCTTTCCCCTTAGCGTCTCCACATCTGCTCCCTCCATGCTCACCTCTGAACCTGCATGAGGAAAGCAGCAGAGGCTCTCAGGAGCCAAGCTGTCACCGTTTTGGTGTTCTGTGTTTGGATTACCCTTTGGCCTAATGTGGGCAGGAAACATGCTGCTCAGTTTCTTCATCTGCAAAATGGGGCTTACAGTTTTTGCTTCACTAGTTTTTACAAGAATAAGTAAAGATGCATAAAGCACGTAAAGCAGCATTTGGCTATGGTAAGAGCTCAATAAAAGTGAGCTGTGGTCACCAGTCGGCCTTCTGGTAGGATTATATGACATTTCTTAAGCCTTCTGTGGATTATATGCCATTTATTAAAGTGTGTCTTTCTTTGCAATAAGCAGTCAGGGAGCATCAAAATAAAACAAAACGCAATACTTGAAATGGGTGCCTCATTTCAAAGCTACTCACTGTGGTAGAAAAGTGAAGCAGGGACCCTTGGTCTCCCTGGGCTTCTGCATCCCCGTGTGCCCCTTCAAAAGAACTGACAGATTTCCCCGATGGGCATGGGAGGTCTGCTGTACTCCAGCTGAGACGGTCACTACTCTCAGCTTTACATTATGGAATTTCCATGTGCTTTAATTTTGGAAAATATTATTCCCTAGATGTCAGCATTCAATATCACATGAAATAGCAGAGGAATCTAAGGTCACAGTACTTCGTTAAATTTCATAATGTTGCAATGTTTAGTGATGTATCTTTTATAAAACTATTTAAGCATGCAATTTAAGTTGAACAATAAAAAAACAGAACAAGATTCAAAGATGAAAGACGGACATGCAATCGCAGACAAGACGCCACTTCTTGCTCACTCACTGACACACGACATATCTTGGGGAATGATCCTCCCTGTTCTGAAGATGCTACAGGGAATATTCAACCTTGTAGCCAATTAATTTACAGCTCAGTTTTAAATCAAATATGATGCCAATTACAATGTGATTTTTGTTACATGTTCAGAAAAGAAGCACAGATCTCCTTTTGGTAAATCAACAGAACAGAAATTCTCTCTCTGTGGTCAAGAAAATTTCTCCAACTACTCCAGAACAACACCAGTCGAGATGGTTCTAGTGCACAGAAAATCTATTTTGTAATGCATATTGGGCCAATTCTCATTTTTAAAAAAAACTTAGTTTCATTTTCATATTGTTTTCTAAAAAAAAAAATTTACAGAAGGTCTCCTTAGATTTGTTATTTCAAGAGGAATCTGGCATTTCTTTTCATTTAGAATTTGGAAACAAAATTGTTTCCCTGGAACTCATAGGTCATTACCTGTGCACTGTTACTGCTGCTTGACAGCTCCTGATAATAACAGACCCTTGTGCGAAACCAGTCTCACACCCACCCGTCTCTCAGAGCCCTGTCCACTTTCCTGACTCCTCTTCAGGAGACGCTGTTGTGACATCTTGCTTGCCTTCCATGTGGGGCTGTGCTGTGCTGGGTGGAGCTGGCGTGGAGCTGGTGTGGCTGCACTGTGCACAGCTCTGGAGTACCAGCTGGCACGGTGACCCAGTCCCTCCCTGAGGTTAGTGTCGGGTCCCTGCTCCGTGAAGCCTTCTGTGGTGACGTAGGGCAAGTCATCTCCCTCCACCTTGGTGATCCTGTAACTCTGGGCACTCAATTGATTCTTTAGCTGAAGTAATGCCAGTATCATTTGAATATCCAGAAACTTGATTTTGTCCTCAAAAAGGAAACAAAGTTAAATGGGTGTTGCATCCATCATGATGGACCTTTCTGGTTTCAGCCAGGTTTCTCTAACAGAACCTCAGCGCACCCAGCTCTTGTGGCCACAGGGAGGTTCCTAAGAGACCGAGGAAGCAAGAGGGTCGGGGAGGCTGGTGCAGAACAGTGGCCCCAGTAGAGGACAGGGTCACACAGGAGGCTACTGCTGCCCTCCCCCACTCCCTGCACCCATCCAGCAACCTGGATGGTCCAGGCAGTGTGTGCGCGCAGCCTGGCCGCCTGGACTCTGAAAGGGGCCACTGCTGGAGCAGCATTTCAAATACCCTTTATTAAGTCAAAGGAAGTCACATCATGTGTGTAAACCAAAGTGATGAGAGTGAAGAATGAGTTGGGCGGGTGAGGCAGGGCACAGTGAGCAGGTTTGGAGGCTACTGAAATGGCCCAAACAGAGACTGGCTTTCACCAAGGCAGGGAGGCATGGCTGGGGAGGGAGCATACATGGTGCAGAGGTGTCCAGGAAGCAGACTCTGTGCGACCTGGTGACAACCAGACACCAGGGTTTTGAGAGATTAACAGTAAGGTTCAGATACCTGTGTTCCTGCCTTTACAATGGCAAACTGTGGCATACAGATGTGGTGAGGACAGTGGCTAGTACTGGTTGTGTTATTTCAGATCATCTCAACTCCAGGCATAGGTCCCTAATGAAATGTCCATACAGGACCTGTGGGGTTGAAAGGGAGCCAGCTGTGGAAATGCCCTGGGGGCAGGTGACAACACACAGCCAACGTGGGACACCAGGAGTCATGTGCAAGTACAAGATTATCAAGGACAAACTTGAGGGACCAACACTAGGGACCCGAATGTGGAAAAGAGGCACATAAAGGACAGCCAGGCGGAAGCTCAAGAGAAGAAAAGAAAGACCACTACAGGAGAGTCTTCCCAGGAGAGCGGCCAGGGTTGCTGAATGTCACAGAGATGAAGAAATGAAGTGGAAGAGAGAGGAGGTCCCTGGACGGACAGGCGTCCAGGATGGAAAGGCCCAGAAGGCACGGTCAACCACTGCGGGGGCATTCCCAGGGGACGGGTCAGGTGGGAGGCTGACCTTCAGTGGCTGAGGAGCAGGCAGGGAGCTATAGGCGTCAAAGGGCAGGGTAGGTGAGGGGGCCGGCACAGGGCTGGCAGTATGCACAGAGCCACGTGGAGTTCTGCCTTTCTCAGGACGTGGCCACGCAGATTTCATGTGGCCTCTGCTCCTGACCACCATGAGCTCTCCTTCCTTTCCTAGGCTGGCTCATTTCAGAATCCACTCTTTTCCTTGTGTGCCAACTGATGGGCCCTGCCCAACAACTCTAGATTCATGGAAGGCTCACTCACCCTGTGTAGCTATCTCATTTTACAGCCCAGGAAGCTCAGGCGGGGGCTGAGGTTAATTGCTGTGCCCCAGTTTACAGTGTGACTTGCTGGTGACAGTACAATTATAGTCTGTGACTGGGATTTTCAATGTAATCAAGTTGTTCATGACACGGCCTGCCCCTCCAGCTCCTGCACCTGATGTGGCAGTATATAAGTGTCTGATCTGAAACTGCAGGATGCAGTGTGAACGTGCAAGGACTGTGGCCACCTAGTTATAATAAGCCAGTGCTGGAACACCGAAAGGCAAATGACAAAACCTTCATCCTGGATATTAGAAATGTGGGAGGACCCCAGCCTGCACTGTTGCCGCAGATAACTGAAAGCACACCGGGTGGGCAGAGGATAGGTGGAACTTGAGAGTGCTCAACAGAAACGGGGCGGAGGATAAGCAAGACTGACAGGAGCAGAGCCCGCCTGTGACAGAGGAGAGGGAGGGAGATGGATGGGCCGACCGAGCCAGGGCCACAGCAGTGACAAGTGGAAAGCAGAATTAAAAACTGAAGGGACAGCAAATGGTTCCAGCAACGTGCCTTTTGCACACTGACTGTGACAGCCATGGCCGGGACCGATTTTCTCCACGCCATCTAGTCAGCACCTTTTACTTGCTGTTTTCTGCCTAACCAATTTCTTAATCGACTTCCCACAGGAATCCACGTGTTTTTGTTAGAGATGACACTGATTCTGCAAATACCAAGATCCCCTGAGCTCTCCTGCAGGAGAAGCCCGAGGACAGAGGGGCTGCAGAGTGGCCAGCTGAACGCAGAGCACAGCGCAGCGCAGAAGCCTGCTTCCGCTTGACCTCGGGGCTCTCCAGCGTGGGGCCATGTCTCTGTCGGGACGGCCATGGCCATGGGCCTTCAGAACCAGTGGGACCATTTCTGGAGAACTTAGGGCTGCCAAACAGCCATCATCCTTCTGAGCCCTGCCCAGGATGAACCTGAGACATGACGCTGAGGAGCCGCAGGGACGAGGTCTACAGACACGGAGCTTCTCCCAGCAACAGGAAGAGGCAAGGTGCCCTGAGCGACTGAAGATCTGCGACCTTTTCCTCTGGCCAAGGTGTCCCTGAAGGGACAGGAATCTCCTTGTTCTTATTCTTATTTACTCCTAAACAACAGGAAACACCTACGCACCGGTGGGGTTTGGGGATCTGGTGCCTCCCGTGGCCATGCCGGGTCTGTCATTGACACCCTGTGGCTGACACTCCCAGGGTCCAGCCTCATCTCTCAGGCTGGCACCATGCCCAAGGGCTCTCTCCTGACAGTGCCTGTGAATCTAAGTTGCGGAGCGGCTTCCAGATGCTACGTGCTCTGCCCCGACCCCAGTCCTCATGCTCTCCTTCCTCCCAGGACCCCCAGGAGGACACTCTTGAGATGACCGCACGCTCACTAGCTCACAGCTCAGCTGTGCTGGCTCGTGCCTCCCAGGGGGGAACAGACTAATTGCAAACCCAGTGCTACTGACTGCGACCTCAGGTGCCGGCTCAACTGCCCCTCCTTGATGCCTCTGGATTTTTGCCGGTTGGCAGAAAGTTGTGCCCATTAAACCCACAGTGTGGAGCAGGGACACCACAGAAAGGGGCATGGGGAACGCCTCATTTACACCAGCAAGGGAAGCAGCAGCGACAGCCCACCACAGCAGAGCTGACAGCAAGCGTGCGTGCAGAGTTCTGCCAGTCTAGCTCCTCCTACAGTCTCTTTTCAAGGCTGCAGCCCACCGTTTTCATCCAGGTAGGTCAGCAGGATAGAGCTGGACTCTGTCCCTTCCACAGCGTAGTCCAGGGGGATATTTCCATTGACATCCTGGAGAAGGACATTGGCTCCGGCCTACATGAAAAGAAAAAGAAAGTGACATTCATTATATACACAATCAAGAGGGAAATGCAGATCACAAGTCCCACTTTCAATCTTGGTTGGAAAACAGTTCTGGACACAGTTTATTGGATAAACATCTGCAGAATCACAGAGGAAACCAGAATTAATTTTAAGGCAAATACATGAAATAGCTTATGCAGACTCAGGTCTGAAAGGTGTTCTCCTGACCCCTGCAGCACCACGGCCCAGTGGCTTCTCCCACGCTCCAAGGTGGACAGCTGCTGCCCGGTGTCCAGGTGCTGGCTCCTGCTCTATGCTGGCCTGAGTCCACCACATAGTTGTGCCCAAGGCCCTCAGAAAGCTCCATGGATCTCCCCTGAACAGGCTGGACTTGGACGGATCTTCCAGGGTCCACCAAGAAAGTCTCCAGGTTCCCGCTCTCCACAAATACTCTTCCAGGAGCTGTTCTCACACTGCTGGTGTAGTAAAGCCTGTGCTGGTCCCCTGGAACTTTCCAGAAACTGTTTTCTAATGAAAAGTGCAAACTAAGTCTCTAATGGACTGACTACATTAAACACAGCCACTCTGACCTCCACCCCTACGGGTCTTCCGTCAATATCACCCAAGCCCTCTTGTCCTACCCATGTCCTTCCCAGCTTGGGCACAATGACAGAGTTGATTTTACTCTTAAACACTGATCACACAGACTGTCCCCACTGCTCCACATTGTTCAACAAGCTCCATAAAGTTGATCAGGCATGGATAACAGCTCTTCTCCGAGGACATGGAGTGAACGCAAGCCCCTCAGTCCCCAGGTAGTGTCTGCATCTCCACCTGCTGTCCTGCGTTCTAAGAGCTGTCCTGATTCCAGCATGCAGTGGACTCCTTTTCACTAGTTAAGGATTGTTTATATTCCATCTTCCTTGTCGGAATTCTGGCCCTAGGTGGGTAGCCTCAGAGATAAGCCCTCCCAGAGGGGAGCTGGGGCCTGGTGCTGCTGTACTGTGAGGCCTGAGCCTACTGCTGAGGCCCCAGCTGGTGGGAAGTGGGAGGTGAGGAGCCCAGAGCACGCGGTGGCATTGCACCTAAGCAGGTGGTCACCCCCAGCAGACTGTCCCGAAGCACAAGCTGAGCAAGTGCTTTGGAGTCCACGTGGCTACAGAACCTGCCCATCACGGCAGGAATCATGACTGCAGGCACAGGAGAGTTCCCTGGGCTCCCCTGACGGCTCTGGAAGGCTCGCCAATAAATAAATAAATAAATCACAAGTGCAAGTCCCTCAGCCATCAGCTCGAGTCGTGAGAACCAGAAAGGTTCCCTCCCAGCCCTGAGAGAGTCATTCTGAGAGCTCGAATTGCCGCGTGGTTTAGCCCTGGGGCCGCTGAGTTCCAGTGTCAGTGGAATCTAGTCTCATCGATGGTTTCATTCTGAAAGCTGCCATTCTTGGTATGGAATGGGGTCCGAGACATAGGATGGGGACAAGAGGTTGGACTCAGATGAAACATGCAATCCTGAGCCCTCCCTTCACCCAGCACGTCCCCTGCCAGGGACAGTCGCTTGCTCTGCTGAGCCTGAGGAGACCCCTTCACTCGCTTTGCCTTTGAGGGGAGACTGGAAGAGGGCAACCCCTTGACAGGGGATGGACACTTTCTCAGAGACTACCCCATACTTTTCTACTAGATCCAAGCCTGGAATGAGACTTCAGCGTCCTTCAGGGAGAAGCAGGTACCAGGGCCCAGCATGAGGTCACTTACACAGCAAGAGAACTCCAAGATTTCACATACACACAAAACTTCCACCTGTGGAAGCTCAAATACATGTGCGTGCATACACATGCACACGTGCACGCACACACGTCTTGCTTGCTCCTGGAGAATCACGCCAACGCAGGTCCTTAGAGCATCGAGCAAGGGAGGGCGGGATCCGAGGTCACCGACGGGCACACTTGGGAGAGAGCCCAGATTCCATGTGACAGCTCCCTCCCACTGGAGACAGAGCAAACTGCTCAACTGGCCACCAAGATCTGGACTGAAAAGCGACTTCTTTGTAATGAGGTTGGGTGCCAGAGATCTGGCTTGACATGGTGGGGAAACCTAGGAGCTCAGGGTGGCAGGGAGGCTGACGCGGATCCCAGGAGCGCTGTGGACGCAGGAGGGCCTCTCAGAAGGGGGTCTCCTGGCAGTTCCAGTGCTTCCACTGTCCTGGTGGCACTGTGACAGTGGGGTCACTGGAGTGGGGCTACAGTGTGATACCCAGTGTGAACTGCCAGGAGCTCCCAGAGACTGTCGAAGCACTCAGCAAGAGGCTCCCTGGGGCCACTGAGGGGGTCCAGGACCAGAGGGCCACAGGCACGTCCTCCTCCGAGGAGGCGCCTCCATCCCTGCAGGCCTCCCTTTTGGGGTACTCTCTCTTCTGGAGGAGCAGTGCTCCCACACGTGCTGTCCCATCATTACTTAGCGCTCCCCTTGCCCACTTAGTGACCAGCCCACACTGACGCATCGACAGTTCTTTACATCAAGTGCCTGGCATGAGGGTCACTGTCCTGGGCCTGGGTGGCTCCCTGGTGCCTGTGCTGCACTGGGGTGCGGTGGCTGCAGCGGACTCTGGGGCCAGTGGCTCAGACCTCTGCACGGCGTCTTCACTTGTAGCCTGAGGCAGGTTCCGAAGGCTTCTGTGTCTGGGCTTCCTCACATGGGACACTCACGGAGATGTTCTGTGAGAAGCCCCTCCAGGCCCTTCCCAGGCATAGCTCTGAGTCCTCGTAGCCTCTCCTCGCTGTTGTCGTTAACCCACATGGTCCTGTGGGCAGCTCTCCCCATACAGATGCCCTGTTCTCCGCCAAGACCAGAACTTGGCACAGGACTCTGGCTGACACCCCTGCGCAGAACTCCCTGTCAGTCATGTGACTTTGGCCAAGTTACTCACCTCCTGCCTTACGTTCCAGAACTAGAAGATGGAGATAACAGGTTGTTGTGAAGATGAAATGGATCAAGGCTGGCCAAGCTTTCATATCATGGCCCTGGGGCAGCAACAGGCGTGGATGGAGCTTGCAAGTGACAATGCAGGTCAGGGTGGCAGAAGGTCAACACGCTCCACAGAACATACACCCGAGTCCCGAGACAAAGATGCAGGAGGTATCCTAGGGCCTGTGTGAGCAGTTTCATGGGAACACGCTGGTAAGTACACTCGTTAACGGATGATGCTCCATTCTCGGATGTGCAGAAATAACGTAAATGCTATGGTGAAGCACCTGTGGCCATTCAGGATGCCTTCGACTCTGCAGAGTGAGGACCAAAGTCCAGCGGTCCAGAGAGCCGTGAGCAGTTCCAGCTCGACCTTTGGAGCCTTTTAGAGCAGGCGAGTGGGGAGCCGAGTGCCGTCCCCCGCAGCCCCCTGCCCCGTGTCCTTCGTGCTCTCCTCCGGAGGCCCGTGAGCTCCCGACTCTCTCTGATGCCTGGAACTCTGTTGTGCAGCCATCAAGCACCCCCTGCTCCCCAAGTCCACAGTGCCAGAGGCCTGCCCTCCCTGGCAATCCAGGCAGGGCTGTTTCACACAACTGCATGAAATACCTGGACTTGAGACAATGCCTGGACCTGAAAGCCAAGAGGCAGACCCTTGGTGGCTGGGTCAAGTGTCCTGCACGTGGAGCTTTTGCTGCTTTTCGAGTTATAATGCAGTAGTTCAGACAAGTTCTACAGGAGAATCTGCCCTTTGGGACTCAGGGGTTCTCAGGATCTACTTTCCTACTGTTACAGGCAGAACTTGAGAAGGCAGGAGAGCGATGCGCTTCACGTGCCTCAGCAGAGTCTGGGAGGTTTTGCTGACATCCTGCACTGCACGTGGGCAGTGATCATTTTTCCCCTTTCGCATGAAGCAATTCAGTTTCAAGATTCTTCATTTTTACCGTACTTTAAGATTAATATGAATGTCATTCATAAAGATTCACGGCTGTTTTTTACTATCAGTTCAGCTAATTCAGAAGTAAATGTGCAATTTTAATTGATAATGGATTACAACTATGGAGCTGATTAGCAAAAATTTCCTCAAAATATCAGAACACCTCTCTTAATGCTGTCAGGAAGGTCTGATTTCATGCAAACCAAAGGTGAAAGACTCATGGTGTTGGGAACCATTAACATTTATAAGGTAGCATACTACTTTTTATTTATTTATTTATTGGTACCAGGAATTGAACCCAGGGGCACTTAACCCCTGAGCCACATCCCCCATTTTGAGACAGGGCCTCACTAAATTGCTGAAGCTGGCTTTGCATTTACAATCCTCCTGCCTCAGCCCCCTGAGGTGCTGGGATTAGAGGCATATACCACTGTGCCCAGCAGGTTTTATTTTTTAAACTACCTTGAGCCATTCAGGCACAGCAAATCAATTTACTCAATTTTGTGAAGTGAGAAGAAACAAGTAAATCAATTCAATAAAAATATTACTCTCGATAGGGCCCATTTGTAATAAGAATTTAAATGTGAGTGTGTGTGTGTGTGTGTGTGTGTGTGTGTGTGTGTGTGTATGTGGTTGTGTGTTCTAAAATCTAATTGTTTTTCTACAGGCATGCACTTGATACTCTTTTTAAAGCGTTGTCTTTCTATTTCAAATTTCACTCCTTCCTGAGGCAAGGGTCCAGTGTGTGAATTTTCAGTCATGAATGACAAGGGAAGGCACCTCCTGGGTGGGGGCTCCCGCTGCCCACACCATTTCCTCCCTCAGACCTCCAGCTCTGCTGCCAGCGGGCACCACACAGACATTGGCGACAACATTCCTGCGTGCTGGTGTGTGCCTTGGCTTGCATGCATGCTTGCATCATTTCAGGGGATGAGAATCAGGGAAGCTGAGGGCTTCAGACACAATTTTTCACATATAAAAAGACTACCCAAGTGTGAACTTTACGATGTTAGAACAACAGCTTTAGCAATTACTGCACATTTTATAAATCTTAAGCAATATGTTCGAATAACTAAAGGCTGCACACCATAAAAGCCTAAGAATTAGGAGCTGGGTATAGGAAAGGGTCCTGAAAGTGGGGAACCAATACATGCTTCCTCGGGACCCAGGAGACACAGCTTGCACACAGTGCTTACTAATGGCCTTCGAGAGTACAAGCAGGGGTGTGTATGTATATGAGTAACTTGATTTACATTCCAAGACCTAATCACCAGATTTCAAAGTTCATATACTAACTAACCTCTGTTTCACTGAAAATGAACTTCTGAATTAAGAAAAACTAACAGCTAAAAAAAAATCGACAAGCATGGTTTTTGCAGCATTGGGGTTGAACCCTGCTAGGCAAGCCCTACATTCCCAGAACAACAAAAATGTTTTATTTGCACGAAACAGACCCTAAGGCAATCTTTCAGTATGCATCAGGAAAATTAATCAATCACATCATGATTGGTTTTCAGCAGGGAAATGAAAGCAATCAATGTTACATGTGCAAAATCAATAGCAACCGCTCAAAAAATTCCTGCAATTGAAGACTTCATAATTCCTCCTGGGAGCTCCAAGCACATTTTCTCTTTAATTACTGAAAATGGAAAGCCATTCAACTTCTAATTTCTCCTAAACTATGCTCCTGGAGTGTGGAACTGAAGCCCAAATAAGTCATTCCTCCCAGGTGGGAATTTTTTTTACCACATGCCAGATGACAGATAAACTGATAGGTTCACAATTCCTCTCAATAAATATTTTATAGGCTTAAATTATGTAAATAGTTGATCTTAGTGACTATGCTGGTAAATGGTTTCATGTAGTGATAACTCTCTAACACATGAATACTGAAATGTTAATGAAGGACTTCTGTCTAATGGAATTTTAAAGAAGAAATATGACTTTTTTAAGTGATTAAACATTTTGGTAACTTTAATTTTACAGAATTTCTAATCTACTTACAGTTGAAAGAACAGTTCAAAGAACTCCTGTATACCAGTCACGACTTGGACTACATTCCCTCCAAAGTGACATGTTCAAGCCCTAACCCCAGTGTCTGGGAATGTGGCCTTATTTGGAAATGGGTCACTGGACGTCATGAGTCCAGATAAAGTCGTGCACGGGCTCTGAGTCTACAGGGCTGATTTCTCACAAGAAGACAGAAAAGCACAAAAGCATAGGGCAGCCAGCCACAGGGAGTGGGAGGCAGAGACCCTAGTGACGCTGCCACAAGTCAAAACGTGCCTGTGGCCACTAGGACCTGGGAGAAGGTGTCCCCTTTAGAAGGCAAAGGAAGCAGAGCCCTCTTGACAAGCTGACTGTAGACATTAAGTCTCTAGAACTGCAAGAAAATAAGATTCCAAACCACTTGGCTTGTGTACTTTATCACGGCAACCCTAGGAAACGGACGCAGTCCTCTCGCCAATGCAATGCACTGAATGTTGACGGACCTCCTCAAATTCATAGATTGGAACCCAGCCCCAAACTGATGAGTGATGTTCTTAGGGGTGGAAGCCACGGGAGGTGGCAAGGTCAGGAGAGTGGAGCTTTCGTGACTAAGATCTTTGTCTGTATAAGAGAGATCCCAGATCAGTAACTGACTAGTCTCTAGCCACGTGAGGAAAAAGGCAAGGAAGACACACATTACCATGTCAGAGACACGAGAGGTTCCACAGGCATCCGAAGGACAATAAAGGGTCACCATGAACAATTCAGCCTACGTGGCTTCTAACCTAGATGAAATGGGCCAGTTCCTTGAAAGATACAATCTGCCAAAACTCTCTTATGCGGAAATGGACCACCTGAGTGTGCCTGTATCAAATAAGAAGAATCAAGTGTTTACAACCTTTCAAAACAGAGAGCACCAGGCCACGGGGACTCACTGGTGAATTTTATAAATCATTTAAGGAAAATAATAGCCACTAAAAATCTCTTTAAGAAAGTAGAAGCAGAGGAATGCTTCTAACTCATTCCATAATGCCAGTAATACCCTAATACCAAAGCCAAAGACATTACAGGAAAAGTAAACTACACATCAATATCTCTCATTACATAGATTCAAACATCCTTAATGAAATATCGGCAAATTGAATCCATAAGAATTGTTATATAACACAACCAAATGAAACATATCCAAGGAATTCAAGATTGGTTTGATACTCAAAAATCAATTTAATACATCACATCAAAAGACTAAAACAAGAAAAATCACATGATCCCATCAATAGATGCAGCAAAAGAATTTGACAAAATTCAACACTGATTCATGATAAAATCTCAATAAGCTAGAAGCAGAGAGAAACTTTCTCAACTTGACAAAGCATATCTATTAAAACCTGACAACCAATATCATGTTTAATGGTAAAAACTAGAAAATTTCTTAACATGAGAAACAAGGCAAGGATATCCTGTCTTGTATTCCTTTCCTACACTGTTCTGGATGCCTTAGCTAACACAACACAGCAAGAGAAGAAAATAAAACATATATGAATGGAGAAGGGAGGAAAAATTATCCTTACAGTGACATGAACATCTATGTAGAAAATTCAGGAAACTAACCAAAACAAAACAACACACACACACACACACACACACACACACACACACACATCAGCACACATAATCCTCCTCAAACTAATAAGCATGTATAGCAGGGTTGCATGATACAAGGTTAATATACACACGTCAACTGTTTTCCTATGTACAAGCAACAGACAAATGGAATCTTAATGTGAAAGCACAATAGTATTTGTAGTTGCAGTCCCCAAAAGGAATTAGATAGGAACCAAACATAATACACAGAGAATCTATAGGAGAAAATGAAAACTCTGATCAAAGAAATCAGAGAAAAACTAAGTAAAATGGAGAGAGAATCCATGCTAATGGATACGAAGACAATTTTGTCAAGTTCTCAATTCTTCCAAACTTGATCTACAGATCAACATAATCCAAATCAAAATCCTAGCAAACTATTTTAAGACTATCAACAACTGATTCTAAATTCATATAAATTAGCAAAAGATCCAGAATAGCCCCCCAGTATTGATGGAGAAGAACAAAATTGGAAGACTGACTCTACCTGACCACAGAACTTTCTGCAAATCTACATAATTGAGACAGTATGGTATTGGCAAAAGAACAGAGAAATAGATCAAGGGAACAGAAAAGAGTGGACAGAAGTAGACCCACATAAATAAGGGTGAAGACAATACAATAGAGCAAAGTAGTCTTTACAACCAGTGATACTGGAATAACTGGACAACCACATACAAACAATGAATCTAGACCCAGATCTTTCCTTCACAAAAATTCACTCAAAATGGAGCACCAGGAGAGACCCATGGAGGAAGGGGACAAAGAGAAGACAGTGGGAGCAAAACTGACCAGCCACATTGTCATGGTGTTATGCAGGCATGATTGAGCAGCAACAAATCCCACCATGTGAATGGTTATAATGCATTGATTGAAAATGTTTAAAAGACCAAATTGGATCACAGACCTAAATGTGAAATGCAACTATAAAACTCTCAGCAGCTAACATAGGAGAAAACCTGGATGACAGTGAGCAGCGTGACAGCATTTTAGACACAGCATCAAAGTCACCATCTAGAAATCAATACCTCATAGTCTGGGATTCATTAAAATCATTAAAGTGCTCTTCAAAAGATGATATCAAGATAATGAGAAAAAAATCACAGAGTGGAAAAATATTAGGGAAAAACACATTTAATAAAGAACATACAGAAAATATACAAGGAGTCCCTAAAACTCAGTAATAAAAGAAATTGAGAAATGGGCAGAACACCCTCACAGACACTTTACCAGAGAAGACATACAGACAACACATAAACATATGAAAACATGCAGTAGGTCACATGTCATCACACAAAGGCAAATGACAATGGCAAGGAGATATCACTATGCACCTATCAGAATGATCAAAATCAGTTAGGTGTCACCAGGAAAACAGTATGAGATTCCTCAGAAAACTTGGAATAGAACCACCAGTTGATCCAGTCATCACACTCCTTGCTTTATACCCAAGGACTTAAAATCAGAATACTACAGTGACCGCAGTCACATCAATGTTTTATAGCAGCTCAACTCACAATAGCTGAACTATGGAACCAACCTAGATGCCCTTCAACAGATGAAGAAAATGTGGCACATATGTGTGTGTGTGTGTGTGTGTGTGTGCATGTGTATCTATACATACATACATCTATATATATGATAGAATATTACTCAGCTTTAAAGAAGAATGAAATTATGGCATTTGCTGGTGAATAGATGGAGTTAGAGAATATCATGCTAAGCGAAATAAGCCAAACCCAAAACACCAAGGGTCAAATGTTTTCTCTGATATGCAGATGCTAATTCACAAGAAGTGGGGATGGACAGGGAAGAAGAGAGTTACTTCGCATTAGGTAGAGGGTAGTGAAGGAAGGGGAAGGGGTGCGGAGTAGGAAGGACAGTGGAGTGAAACAGACATTATCACCTCGTGTACATGTATGACCGCATGACCGATGTCATCCTAAAACACGTACAATCAGAAAAATGAGAAATTTATGTATGCTCTATCAAAATGTATAAATGCATTGTACTGTCATGTACGATTAATTAGAACAAATACGAAATTTTAAAAAGACGTCTAATTGAGGCTTCTTATGCAAATCAGAAATCCATGAAGTTTTAATCTTGCATTTTCTACAACCTGTGTTCACTAAGCAAGTAAGTTTGTAAAACTACCAGCAAATGGAGCATTAGGACCCCAGGAGCTGCACAAGAGGGAGGCAAAGGAGACAAGGACTGAGTTGGATGAAGAGAAGAAGATGGAAATAACCTGAGAAAAGAAGGGGAGACAATTTCCTTTGGTGTCATGAGCAGAGCTGGGGCTGGGGATCCGAGAAGTGGGAAGAAGCCCCGTCACCTCGGGCTTGCTGTGTGACCAAAGCCAAGCCCAGGCTACTTTTCCCTTTGCAAAGTGAAAAGACTAGGAGCGGTTAATGCATAATGCAGAAAATCTTCACCATAAGCCTACAGAGTACCCAGCCTAGTGTACGCATACAATAGGCACTCAGTAAATGCAGATTCACTGATAACACCAGTAGACTCAAAACAAATGGCATTAAAGTATATTGTTCACATAAACAATCACAAATTATAGTACATTAAACCACCCACCCTTCTCTGCTTGCACCCATCTGCTAAGTTTAAGAACTCAATTCCCGAATTAAGAAACATGAGCTGTCGGGAAAGAGAAGGGACAGGGCATTCTGCCCAGAGCGCCACACGACATGGGGGACAGCTCTGAGGGCTGCATCTCCCTTCTTCCCTGCACTCTTACCACACCAGCCAGGGGAGGTAGAAGATTTCAGGTCAAGGCAAGAAACACGCACAGATCGTGCTGCCAGAGCACTGCTGCCCAGCAGTGGTGAGTTCCCAGGCGGTATTTACCGAAGGCCAGACGCACTGTCATTACTCCTGTTCAAAAACACACAACGCGCCCTGAGAGTTCTGAATGAATCTGGTTTTGAAAAACTACCCAGAAGAATAAGACACGTTTGTGGAGGCCTAAGTGAAAACCTGCAGCGCCTCTCCCAGCTCCCTTATGTTCAGGTAACATACTACTTAGACTTTGAAGGTGTGATCCCCACCCAGGACCATGAGATCACTACCCAGCCTTCTCCACCTCACACAACCAAGCCCACGGGGGCAGGAAGAAGAGTGCTTCAAATCCAGCCCTTTATCTTCAAGGACAAACTCTACAAAGCTGCCAGACCTTCAGAAGAATCAGACACACCCAGCAGACAATTCTCATGAAAAGAAAGCAAATCCATACAACTCCTAAAAAAAAAAAAAAAAAAAAAAAAAAAAGGAACCTGAAAATAACTGTTAAAAAGACGGTTACAGAAGGACCCACTACGGCAGCAGAGTTTGGCCAGGAACAACGGCAGCACCTGCCTCCCACAGTCCACTGCGAGAATGGGCAGCTGGTGGGGAAGCCTTCGTGAGCATCATTCAGAAAGCAGCCCCTCTCACCCTGAAATGTAAGCCACACAGAGGACCTGGTGGTGCCCTAGACCTGCGCCTCACTTCCTGAGGACACTGCATGATGACCCCGTGTCCCGAAGCTCAGCTGAGGTGTCTAGTCGAAGGCCAGGGCAGCCAGGCAGCTAGAGAGGGGCTTGGCAGCAGGAGCCACAGAGGGAGTGACCTGCTGGATACCAGGGAAAGACTGGGAGGGAAGCACCCACCACCATCTCCTGCAGGTAAGTCAGCAGCCAGAGGGGAGCCGGCTCCCTCATACCGGTGCTTCTGGTCCCGCCCAGGCCTTCCCACAGGCTTCCATGTTTCACCGAGAATGAGAAGAGCACACAATCTTCCATCGGAGTCTAGAGTTTTGGCAGATAACGGAGACCACGATGCAGCTGGAGAGTCCATTTGCTCATTAAGATCTCTGTACTACACCCTTATTGTGGTTAAAATGCACTTTGAGATTTTAGCAATTGCAAATTTTTATAATAATAAAAATTAAAAACCTTTACTATGGCAATTTAAAATTTTGTAACATCAGAACTATACGTGAGCACATTGTTATAGCTCCCTCTGCAAACTCCCTGCGATCATCACTTCTTACTTTGGGAGAAGGAAATATTTAAGTGCAGCGTTGTAACCATACTAAATAACAGCCGGTGTGTCATCATATCATTCCAAGTGACAGGCTGTGACGAGCATGGGATCTCTGGGCGTAGGTTTGGGAGTCATTGACCATGGTGATGGGGAGGCCCAGCTCCACACCCAGGTGAAAACTGTTAGATTTCCAGCATGAAATGGATAGAAAAACCAGAGCCATCTTGAGGACCTGGAAGTCACTATCTCTAAGAAGAAAGACCAGAAGGAAGGGGCTGAGGAGAGTAAGGCTGTTTTCCACCAACCCGTCAACTGACTTTTAAACTACAGGTGTGTGTGATAGAAGAAAACCTAAAATGCAATGCACAAAAAAGTAGTCACATCATCAGAAATTTACTGCCATCGTAACGAGAGTGTAATAGGGTAAAGTTAGGAAAAAAAATAGTGAGATTTTGTATAAAATGACAAAATAGGAGAAGGCTTCAGTAATGACACTTATTTGATGAGGCAGCGTATCATTAAAATCATGCTGTTGAAGAAAATGTGAAGGGCTGGAGAAGTGCAGAAAATGTGTGTAAAGAGGCTGCCGGATGCTCGCCAGGAGCGAGGGTTTGGTGCCTTTCCTGTGCTTGGAGGAAGGCGAGGGTGAGTCTGAGGAGCCTGAGAAGCTCATAGAAAGATATTCAGTGATGATCTCCGTGTGACGGCATTATTTCTGATTTTTAATTTCACTCCTATTTTCTAGGAATCTTCCAATTTTCTAACATGAGCACGTTAGATTTGTGGTGAATGTGGTGGACAGAATGTCGGACGAGAGCCCAGGGCCATTCTGCTGTGTCCCAGTGAGTGTCTCCTGAACCAAGGCGAGGAGGACCACTGAGACCAGCGACCGGTTGTCTGGGGAGCAGGCTGGAGCCACGTGAGCCCACTAATGGCCAGGACATGATTAAAGGTCAACCATCCCTTCACAAGACACAACTGCACCAGGAAGCCCACTGGGTTAGCGTTTCCGAGAGAAAGCTAGGAAAAGAAATCCTGGTTTCCAGACTCCGAGGAGCCCACATGCTGGGGTGGAGCTGCACACTGCAGGCCCCTGGACGGCTCCCACCAGGCCTCCTCGGCTCTGTGCTGCGAAGCCACGTGCCCTACGTGTCCCGCCTCCAGCACATCCAGCCAGCGGCCTCCCACCTCCTTAATCGTTCACCTCTTTATTCTCCAAACCGGCCATTGATTTTGCTTTTTAAAAGCAGATGTGGCCAATCTGAAAATCCCCTCATGCAAACAGTCTTTTCCAGGTTTGTTCAGCAACACGCTGAAAAGGTGGCTGACGGGGGGCTTCTGTCCCACTTTCTTGACTAACGGCGGGTGTGTCATTTACCTCCAGTGGCTTAAGGGACAAGCACCTTTTCTCTTTTTGAACCTAAAATACTCGATGGTAATATTCCACATAGTAATGTCGGCACACATATGAATGGAAAACCACAAACGTTAACTCGTCTGAGCCAGGGCTGTGGTCTGCAGCTTTCCTGGAGTTTGAGTCTTGGTGTCTGAGTGGCAGGCTGCTTGTGACCAGTGTTCCCTCTGCCATGGGGAATCCCCAAAGCATTTCCCACTGACTTTAAAGACGACACAAGCTGGTTTTCCTTACAAAGCGGGCTTCTCTTTCTCAGATTCTTTGCTGTTCCTGTTCTCTTACAACCTCTTAATTGATTTACTTTAAACCCTCTTTCAAATTTCTCCTTTTTTTGGACCTCACGATGTTCCAGGGTGATGTGATTTACTCCAGGGCTTCTGTTGCTTTGCACATACAGACATGACTTTTCTCTCTTTCCTGAGTCCCAGGACCAGCTGCCTCCTCGTCCTCTCCCAGGGCGTGTCTTCTACCACTGTGACCTTAATACATCCTACTCAGAACCCCCGACCCTGTCAAGTGAGAAGGTCTCTCCACTGGGGCTCACTTTCCTGGTAAATTGCACCACTCCTCCAAATTCTCCAAATAGAAAGTCGGAAATCTTAAATCCACCCTCTCGAACGCGCATGTTAACACAATCGACAGAACTGCTGATTTCACCTTCAAAACGCATCATCCATATTTCTCTCCACAACCACTGCCCTCAACACCACATGGTTTCCCAGGGTTTCAGGTCACGTGCTTCTGAGAATGCAGCTGCAGTGGCCTCTGGTCCTGCTCCAGGCCTGGGCCCAGGGCTGCTGAGACCAGGCAAGGCCCTGCGCTGGAGCTTGCACAGCTCCGTTCCTCAGCCCACCACAGCACTCACAGGAAGCCAAGATGTCGTGCACAGCGTGCACAGGGACGCGTGGAGAAGCACACTGGAGATTCTGCACTGACGGAGGTTCTGCGCAGCGGGCAGGAGCACCAAGGTTTGAGAGCAGAGGCCGGTTTCCTTAGTGTCCGGTTCTCTCTCAGAAGTCAACTCAGACCTAGCATGTGGCAGACTCTCCATCAACTATGTTACACGAGTTTGAATGATTAAAGATTCACCATGAGGTGATCAGTCTTACCAGTGAAAACGGTGTTTCAAACCCTGAGTCTGAGAGCAAGCCCTTGACTTACTGCGGGTTGCATTTTATGGTGGCTCAGGGCACTCCACTGTCACAAGCAGGAGATCAGCTGCCGAGGGGAAAGGTCAGACTGCTCAGGAAGTACAGGCCACAGGGCAGGTGAGGATGGGGGCTTCCTCCACAACCAGCTCCAACCGCTGCATTCCCCGGGCCGATTCAAGTGACCGCAGAGAAGACTGGGAGAAGATGCCCCTCCACTCCCAGACCCAAACCCCACTGTACGGCTTTGAGTTTTCCTTTTCATTTTATAATCCACCATTCCCGGATGAGGATGCGGAAGTGGTGTAAGGAGAACAAGACAAAGGTCTGTGGTCAAGATGCTGAGCTTACCAGATGGGCCTATTACGTTTGCCATATGATCCCGGTTCAGCACTAACCAGCACCAGCATGGCTCTGGAGGCAGAGACGGTGGGTTGGGAAGAAGCGTGAAGGTTGGAAGCAGACCCCGCCATGACCCCAGGCCTGAAACCGCTGGCCGAGCAGACCTGGGAGACAATGCTGTGAAGATCAGACGCGGCCTCACTGTGAGACCAGACCGCATGACTCCCTGAAAGGTGCTGGGGCCGTGGGGAGGTGGTGTGGTGGGACCTCCCTTACACACTTCCCATCTCAGCAGGAGACTGCAGCTGTTTACCCTGGCCTATTTCCCCTGCCTGGGCACACAGACATGGAGGAGTCCTTTCTCCTCCCCAGGGCTACACTGAGCTCTGCTGTCGCTGGGGTGTTTTGCAGCATTGGTCACAGGAGAGGCCTGGCCTTGTTTGGGTGGCCCTGCTTGCGAGGGGTGTGCATTCTGGGAAGCAGCCGGCTCTGCGGGGTCTGCATGCTGGAGGGTCAGGGTGCACAGGCCCTGAGGAGTCCGCGTACAGCAGGCAAGGCCGAGCCGGCCATGAGGGCATCAGCCGGACGCATCAGCTGCACAGGCTCTGGAAGCCTCTTCCCTGCCGCCTCCTAGACCCTGGGTGGGTTTCATAGGAGTGAGCAGGACTCAGGCCTCGCTGTGGGCGTGGACAGCAGGGAGGGACCTGCCACAGCCCAAGAAGCAGTGCCAGAGCCTGCTGGGGACTCTCAGCAGCCTTTCCGGTGGCCCTCCCCAGGTAGCTGTAGGCAATTGGGCAGCTACCTGGTCCTTTTGTCTGTGCGTCTTCTCGAATTTGGTTCCTGCTGCCTCTGGCCTTCTAATCCCAGTGGTAATAGCCCCAGAAGCCCCTCGCCTCTGACCGATTCCTGAGTCAAACTTGAGCTTGATGCCACCTCTGCTTCTGCTTGTGACAGAAGGTCCTCAGGGGTAACTTGGTCTCCCTTGTCATCATATAAACTTTTTATTTTTTCATTTACTTTGTGAGGCCAAAAAAAAAAAAAAAAAAAAAGGGAACAAGAAAAAATATCACACTTTTTACTAGACATAAACAAATGTTAGTGTTACCTAAATATTTTAGTTATATTAGTTGATAATAAAATCTCAGTATTTTACTAGATCTAACTAGAGTATATTCTTTATTCCTGTGTACAGTCCAACCTGACTTCTAATCCTTAAAGGTTTAACCCAAAATCTTTACCAAAAGCGGTCAGTAGTTACAGAAAGGAGTACAAACATTTCTCTCTGCCATATTGTTCCCAAAATAAGTCTGCTCTTAGGTTCCTGTGTGTGGAGCGGGGGAACGGAGCCGAGGCTGAGGTCCCAGGCTCACACTTGGCTCACACCAATCTTGTCTTCCAGCTCGAGTTCCAGGTCACAGGAACATTTGCTCTTATCCTGAGTCATGTCTCATCTTGCCAGAGAGTTAACAAATAATACAGCTTCACACGCACAAGACAAGATGCAGGAATACAAGAACGGCAGCGAACGCAGCAGGAGAATGTGTGTGTTTTCAACAACACCAATTCCGACCGTCTGCGAAGCAATCAACACTGTCCACAATTGGAGATGGAGTTCTGAAGTCCTGTGGAAATGTCTGCTCCACTTGTATAGTCCTTAAAGTAGAAGGTTTGGATGTGACTTTTTTTTTTTTTTAAGCAGACTATGATCATTAAAAAAAAATACAGACTATAAAATATGTCAGAAGGGTTTTCACTTGGCAAGTCCTGGCTCAAGCTTTGCAAATCAAATTATTTTAAAAAGTGCACATTTCATAGGATCTTCATCGAATGTGATAAAACAGCTAATGTATAAATTACCTAACACCATATTTCTATTAATATTAAAATACCCAAGCGTGGCAGTTGTAATATATATAGTACTGGAAAAGGAATTAGGATATTTAAACTTCTGAAGGAAGACAAAACATCACAGTAAGGCACAGATATGTTTTTCTGGGTCTGACATTTCTGTGTCTGTGAGTGAAGCTTGCAAAGCTCTGATATTGTAACATGATTTTCAAATACGGTTCGACGACTGAATTTTTCTGTTACTTAAATGTAAAGGATTTTCTGCTTTTATAGCACTTAAGAAATGAGTCCTGAACTGAAAAAGAATGCACTGCCATCCACATCTGGCTACTGTGAGCCAGGCCTGCTGCCCACAGGTCAGAGGAGCCTGGTGGCCACAGCAACACTCCTGCTCTCGGATGCTCGGCCCCTCCCTTCCCTCCCATGAGGAGACCTAGGAACATGGAGTCCGAGGAGAGCCGAGCAGCCCCTAACAGCCTTCACTTACCGAAGGGTGTGGGTGAGACTCATCCTCATGGGAGGGAAAACATGCTCTACAGGAACCTCCCCCAGGGGCTGCACCTCCCCTCAGGGACTGCCCAGACAGAGCACATCTGCACAAAGCCCAGTCACCACCTACAGGAAGCAAAACAGGAAAACACAACCTGAACCAGAGAAGAACCCACAGCCACCTGCCTGCATCGGCTTGGGCAGCTGTGACAAAATAGCTTAGATTGGGCGACTTATAAACAACAGAGGTTTTCCTCACTGTCCTGGAGGGTGGTCATCTCAGACCACGGCACTGCAGACGTGCTGTCTGGAGAGGGCTGCACAGCCCACAGACAGCCATTCTTGCTGGGTCCTCACAAGGCAGAAGAGGCCAGCCAGTTGCCTGCAGTCTCTTCCCCAGTCACCAGACCTCTGTCCTCGTGACCTAACCATCTGCCAACAGTCCCCACCTCTGAACTCCGTCATCATGGGGGAGGGTCTCTACATATGGACTTTAGGGACACAAAGTTTCAGACACAGTGCTGAGGCACTCAGTCACCTGAGGATGCAGGCTTCTGGGCTATGGCAGTTCCCTGGTCTGGAGCGGCCGTGTGGTCCGCTGTGGTGAACTTGGAAGTGGCTCTACGGGAGGCAGTCACACTCCACAGCCAGCTTCACCACGAGGCAGCTGTGAGAGCAACTCTAAGATCCACACCACAGACCTTCAAACCATCCCTGGTGTTGCAACACCTAGATAAATCCTTTTCATGAATTAGGAATGGAACATTCTGTAGACAACAGAAGTTAAACAAAAACACAGCTCTCATATTGACTATAACAGAAATGATGACCTTGCAGGTCAGTAGGTACTTAATCAATACCTGTTATATATATTTTTCTCAAAAATTTTTTGGTAATAATTTCATTAAAATGCTTTTATTGTATGACTCATGTCTAAGTGTGCATTTTTCCCAATAGGTAGAATTCATTTCTTCTATTATAGGTTCCTAGGAACCTTTGAGGTTAATACTCAAAGTTAGATTTATTCTTATGTTTATGGTAATTATTGTCTTAAGAGATTTGCAAGAATCTCTAAATCCATTGCTATGGCATTCTACGTCAACACATTCACTGTAATTTAAAAGAATAAATAAACTGTAGTCTATTATAAACCATTTTCCTACACCCTTGCAGGTGGTATAGTAAGCCATCCCATAGAATGGGCTGGAAAACAACCCAGATACCTTGACATCAGCATTCAACAAGCAGCTGTAGGAAAAAGCACGGTAAGTCTATGTGTCTGTTCTCCTGGGCTGAGGGGTGGCCAAATATCTGGTCTCATGCAACCTCATTTCCAGGTATGGGCATGAAGGTGTTTCTAAGCCACAGGCTGAGTGAGGCATGTCCTCACAGTCCAGGGCACGTCCCAGCTGCCAAGGACCAGGCTGCAAGGAAAAGTTGGAAGAAGGGCAGATGGCTTGTATGTGAGCAGGGACATCCACCTTCTCCTGCCTTGGACGCGAAACTCCTGGTTCTTGGGACTCCTCTGCCCTGCCCCAGCCTGTCCTGGGCTTTGGTCTCCAGCTTGAGGAGCTCAGTTCCTGGGCCTCCTCAGCTGTACAGGCAGCTGAGTTGATTCCCAAACCCTTCCCCTCTCCCCTTCCCTCCTGCATGTGCCTCACACCAACCTTTCAGTCCTGGCAAGCCACACATGATGGGGGACTCCTAAGAGTCCATTGCTCAGTGACTCCACAGCTGTCCTAACTTGTATACCTGCACTCTACGACGTCCACACAACCACGAAACCATCTACAGCACATTTCTTAGAACATATTCCTGTCATTAAGAAACCGATGACTGTCTCATTTCCTTTAGTAAACCAGGACCATGTTATTGGTCCTGCTGTCTCATGACTGTCCATTGATCCCTCATCAGACTGACCTGCTCCATCTCTCCCAGCCATTGTCACCACTTTGGTCTGACCCTTCACCTCCCCTCAGCCAAAGCAGCCACCTCGGCAATCCAGAGAGCATCCACTCCAGCCTCCGATCTCTTCTCCTCTGCACATCAGGAGACATTACCGACACATGACAAAGTGGCCATGGTGCCCTGGTCCTCACTTGAAGCCCATCACTGGTTTCTAGAACGGGCTCCACACCAGCCATCTCAGACCTGCTCCTTTCAGTGATGGGCTCCATACACAGTGGCTCAATTGTCTGGAGAGTTCTCTCTCCCTTCCTGTTCATTCTTCACATCTCACCTGGCTGACCTGCCACCCAGGGAGGGCTTCCTGAACCTTCTGTCTGCCATTTCTGCTCCTGGCCTCTTGCCAGGGTTGGGACAAAGCCTGGTACAGTCTTCTGCTTTGCAATCTTCAGAAAGCAGTCTCACTGTTGCTCACCCATGGCTCTGCCCGCCACTCAGGATCCTGCAGGTCTGGAGGTTGACGCCTTTCCTCCGGGATTCTTCAGTGGCCATCCAGCTAACATGACTCACATTGTGCCTAAAACTCACGACTCCTGACTAAAAGTCCTGCTCATGCTGTCACCCACACAGATGTGTGTTTACGCACACGACTCTGCCTAGGATGCTGGTCCAGCTGCTTTGCTCCAGCTAGAACCCTCCTCCTCTGGATCCGTAAGCTGGATTTATTCACTCTATTGTTTTAGAGTGTGAGCCCTCCTTCCTGGAAATGACACTTAACTCAGCTCCTATTGCCCTCTCCTCTTGTCCAAGCCTGTGTATCTCTTCTCATCCCACTTCCTGTGCACGTGGAGACCCTCACTCCTCCTTATTATTAGGTCTCACCACACTGCTCAGAGCAGCATCAGGTACACAGAAAGCTCATGCCAAACCGAAGCTCAACCAAATCCCAGAACTCACTGCCACAGAAGCACCATTGAAAGCTGTTCTCTAGTTATAACGTGGAAACGAGCAGAGAGGAAGACGAAGCAGTAGAAGGAATGACCCCCGTGAGGGAGGCTTTCCAGGCGTATCTGGCTACAGCAGGGGCCTGGGCGCCACACTGTTTCACCACAGGGCACAGGCACACACAGCCGGCCTCAAGGAGGCTCTGGACTGGACAGCTTCCTCCAGCCTCCCAGGGGCTGCACCACTAGAACATTGAGAGCAGCAGCTAGGCACTGCACGTAGGGGTGATGCAGAGCAGAGCGTGCCAGCTGATTCTTCTCCTGAAGTCTGGTTAGTTATAGCTGGAAGAATCTCGGTGGAGTCCCCCTCACATAGAGAGCTGGCTTCCTTGCCAGCTACACACCTCCTCAGTCTTCCTTATTTCAATTTATGCTACTTCACTTATGGTGGAAAGAAAACCAATAATTATGTTTCATTGGAAATAGAAATCCTAGTCATCTCCCCTACTTGGAGCTCAGTCTGTCTGTTGCTATTCAAGTATCATTTGTCCTAGGCCCCATCAGCGGGCAGCAGGGAGATGTCCCTGTCAACCCACAAAGCAATCTGTGCTCTATAGGTATGAGAGGTAGTGCAGTTTGTTTTAATTACAAGTTTTAATTTACAATTATCGAGTGGCAAATGAGGTTGAGTGTCTTCATAGCATTCGTCATCTTTATGCCTTCTTTGGTGAGATGTCTGTTTAGATAGTTCATTTTTAAGAGTTCTTTCTATATTTTAGCTACAAACTCTCGGACAAGCTCAGGGAACAAAATGGTGGTTATCAGAGGCTGGGGGTTGGGGGCATTAGGGACACAAAGTTCAGTTAGAGAAAGATGTTCACGAGAGTTGTTGCACATCATGATAGCCATAGTCAAAGGTAATAAGAAGTCGACTATCCTTGAAAATTGTTAAAAGAGTAGATTTCAAGGATTCTCACCATAAGCAGTGGCGGGTATGTGAAGGAATGCCTCTACTAATCAGCTTCATGTAGCCAATCCAAAATGTGTGTGTGTACACCCAAATGCGTGTGCTCACACATCTTTTGTGTACCACAAACCTATACAATTTCTATTTGTCATACAAAAGAAACTGCTCACTTTACAACTGTCTGACACTTGTTTTGCTTATCATGGTCCAACTTACCGACTTTTCTTTCATGGATCATGATTTTGGTGTTAGTTGCAAAACTTGTTGCCAAACCAAAGGCCACCTAGAATTTTCCATAGATTTCTTTTAGGAGTTTAGAAGTTTTGTTTTACAGTTAAGTCCGTGATCCACGCTGCGCTAACTGGTGTGCATGGCATAAGAGCTGGGCCTGGGGTCACTCTCTGGCCAGGAGCAGTCAAAGGTGCCCACACCACTGCCTTAGCAGTGGCTCTGCTCTGGTTGCTCTGCTGCCAGTGGATTTACGCTGGTCTAGTTATGAACTTCCTTTTCTATTTCATTGATGTATAAGAACCCTCCTCCTTTATGGAAACCTCACTGTGTCAGTTACTGTCGTTTTATAGTAGGCATTTCTTAATGCAGCTTTTGGTATCATTGATTTAATTCCTTTATTGTTTTTCCTATACTTCATGTTATTGATTCATGCTCTGATTTTTTATTCTTTTCTTCCACTTGATTTAGACTTGAATTGCTCTTCTTTCTCTAATTTCCTAAAAGGAAAGCTCAGATCATTGATTTTATAAACTTCTTTTCTAATATTTGCACTTAATGTTTAATATTCCCTTTTGGCCTTATTTTTGTTGCATCTGATACAATCTGATAATTTGTATTACCAATTTAGTTAAAACATTTGGTGTTTCTTGCACCTTTTTTTAACCTATGTGTTCTTTGTTTTGTTGTTGTGTTTTTTTTTTTTTTTTTTTTTGGTGGTGTGGCAGGTACTGGGGTTTGAACTCAGGGGCACTCAACCACTGAGCCACATTCCCAGGCCTATTTTGTATTTTATTTATAGACAGGGTCTCACTGAGTTGCTTAGTGCCTTGCTGATGTTGAGGCTGGCTTTGAACTCACTATCCTCCTGTCTCAGCCTCCTGAGCCACTGGGATTACAGGCATGCGCCACTGTGCCTGGCAGCCTATGTGTATTTTTGAACTGTTCTGTTTAATCTCCAAATATTTTGAATTTTTCAGCTCTCTGTCACTGCTTTCAAGTCAATCCCACTGTGGTCTGAGAACATATTTTTCCTTACAGTTGTATAAAGTTTTGCCTCAGATATTTTGACAGACTATCCTAAGGTGTATAAATATTAGGAATTAGAGTTTGAAATAAAACTCTAATTGGTATATTTATTAAAATAACTTTTATGTCTTCTCATAGAATTGATCTCTTTATTGTTATATTCTTCCTCTAATTTTCTTTATCTGAAGTTTGCATTGCTTGAAATTAATGCAGCACCCCATATTTACTTTGATTAATATTGGCATGGTTAATCTTTTTCCATTTACTTTTTTTAAATTTATTTTTATTGTAAACAAATGGGATACATGTTGTTTCTCTGTTTCTCCATTTACTTTTAATCTATTTATACTTAATGTAGGTTTCTTGTTAACAGAGTTGGATCTTATATTTTTTCTACTTTGACAATCTATGTCTTTTACCTGATATGTTTAGATCATTCACATTTAAAGCAGTTCTTGATATAGCTGCATTAATATAACTGTTATTAACTATATTTTATTTGTTGTCTTTGCTCTTTGTTCCGATTTCTCCAGGCTTTTCTGCTCTCATTGTTTCGCCTTGGCATACTATATGTTCCTACTTTATATCTTTTTTAGGATACTTACTTTGGAATTATTTTTCCTGGCTGTTCCAGAGTTTGCACTATGTTGTGTGTGTGTGTGTGTGTGTGTGTGTGTGTGTGGTGCTGGAGCTTGCGACCAGGAACTTCAGCATGCCAGTGTGTGTTCTGCTATGAGCTATATCCCAGACCCTGAAAGGCACACTTTAACAAGTCTGGCTCCACTTCATTCAGGGGTAGTGTAGGTATAACAGTATTTTCGGTGCCTCCTCCTCATCCCTGAAGACATTTCACTTATCCATAGGCTGTAACCACCCAATGCTTTGTTATGATCATCACTTTAAGAGGTCACCTTCTATATAATTTTATAATAAAACTAAATTTGTGTGGAATCTTGGCCTTTACTGATTTTCCACTGTCTTCTTTTCTTCACGTCCATCACATAGTCTGACCTATATAATTTTGTTCTCTTAGAACAACTTATTTTAACATTTTTGGGAAGGCAGGAGATCAGCTGGCAATGGCGTCCCTCAGTTTTTGTTGTCTGAGAAATGCTTTGACGTCTCCCACGCGAGGAGGATTCCAGTGGGAGTGTTCGGAGGTCTGCAGAGTCCACCTGTCAGGGTCTGTGTCCGCAGCTGGACTTGGGAAACTTCTGCAGCTCTATCAGCTGAGGCTCGGGATCTTGCCTGGGCCGCGTCCAGCCCACGGAGCAGCCCGTCAGAGCTCCGTTTCTGGCCCCGCAGGCATGATCCTAGGATTTCCTCCTGGCCTTCATCAGAGTCCCCACGCTCTGCTTCCAGGGGCTTCTCCTCTTGCAGGCTGTCCACCTTCCCATTAGAACCTTACACGCTGAGCTCGGTTGCGGTCTCCTCAAGCAGCACCTCCCATGCCTGGTGACCTGCCCCTGAACCTGTTTGGAAGCTGGACAACAGAGGATATTGGTCATGAGGGAACAGGTTTGGGGACGAGGGTTGGTTCTAACTTGGGCAGTAGCTGGGCTGTGCGGTGCTTTCTGTGACATTAGCAGCCAGAGGTGTCCCCTCCTCTGGTGTCCGGCTTTGTGGTCCCTCGCGACTTTGGGCTTCCATGGTGCTTCTCCTCAGGGACTCCACCTGGAGACTCCTAGCCGTGACCCGCTGTTCTCCACAGGAGCCCTTCCGGGTGGTGGCGAGGCGTGCGGGAGGAAGCACGTCCCATGAGCTTGGCGTTGAGACTGAGCGTGGAGGGCTGTGCCCAGCACCGTGGCCCTCACGACGCCCCTCAGCTGAGACCAGAGGCAGGGGTGTGGGTGCTGCCCGCTTCCAGGAGGGTCAGGACCTGCGAGAGTGGTTCTTGGACAGGTGCAAGAGGAGGACCTGGTTCCCACAAGCACCGACTTTTTCATTTGCAAGGACTAGGGTGACAATTTCCAACCACAGCTGATCTGAAACCAGAATTCTTCCAGATTTGCTTTTCAAACGACACTTTGTTGCTTATCTTCTGAAAGCTATTTTATAGTCCTCATCGCTGTTCACATGAACTAGGAATTTTCACCATCGATTTTGGTAACAGCATGTTAAGTGGTGATCAATGTTCATAAAACAAAACCCAGGGACAAAGGGCTCTTCTGCTCAGGTGCCACAGGGAGCCAGGGGGCGTCCTCTGAGCTCTTTCTGGACATGTTAAATATATAGCCCTGGACAAAACATCCCACGCTGTCCAGCCCCTCTCTCTGGTCAATGGGCCTTTAGGTCGAGTGAGACAGACTGAGGAAAGTGAGCCTCATCGCTCGCTCAGAGGTGGAGAGCAGGGGCCCTGGGCAGGACCAGCTTGAGGGCCTCCAGTGCAAGAAGGCAGAGCGTCTGCACCGAGGGGCCCCGGGGCCCAGGCACAGCAGGACCCCACTGCGCACGGGGAGAACCAGCACAGCGTGGGACGGAGGAGGGAAGTCCCACTGAGTTTCCTGTCTTTTTTTAAAGTTAACAGCAGATACTAGGACATGACTACGGAAATAAAGAAAAGAGCTGATTAAATAACCGTGAAACGAGAGGAACAAAGAGGGAACCTGGTAGAGAGGGTGATTAGCCTTTGGGGAGCACGTGAAGGGTCTGGCTCGCAAATGAGGACAAACAAGGAAAAATCCACGTTGGGCTGCGAGCGGGAGGTTGAGGGCGCTCACGCGGAGGCGTCCACTCTCCTGGCAGAGTCAAAGCGAGATGGACGGGCAGGGAGACGGGCACCGTCCTGGTGGCCAGTCACATGGAAAGCTGGTGGGCAGCTGCACTGCCAGTGTCCTGTTGCACCACTCAGGCTGGACAACAGACTGACCTTCAACCATGGGCTCATGCACTTCCAGGGAGGAGTGAGAACTCCCAAAGCAGCCGGGGCAGCCTGTGCCTGGTGTCCGCCACTCCAAAGTGATGGAGAGGTGATCTGTAACCACACTACTCACTACCACGCAGTGATACTTGGCCTAGAGAGTGCAAGCACCTTGTAGAAAAGGTTTTGGAATGGTTTAATTTCCACCAATTTAAGACACCTACCGCAAAGTAGCATGTTGACAATGTCGCTAATTATCTAAGTCATGAAGGAGTGCTCCGTCCCAGCAGAGGCCATGCTGCCCACTAGATACAGGTCATGACACACTTGCCCACAGCAAAAGAAGTTGCAAGCATCAGGCGTTCACACACAGAGGGCCGAGGACCGGGAGAACTTCCCTGCATCCCTGGTGATTACTGCAGGGTCCCTGCAGTGAAACATGACAAAGTCATCCCCGAGCTGCACTTGGAAGATGACTGTCCCTTTGCTGGCATTTCCTCTGCAGCTTCTCCTTTCAAGGAGAAAAAGTACCTTAGAAGATCTCTTTGTAGTACGTAATAGTGATGATTCAGTACCTGGCAACTGCCAGTGAACCTTTTCAAGAATAAAACTAATTAGATACTGTCCTTTCATTCTCTAAGTATCAATTTCTTGAACTCATGTATCACAGACAGACACCCCGTGGGGAAGAATTTGCTAGATGTTTCCAGGTCAAGGGAGGTGTACAGCCACTCCTTCCCCAAAGGTGTCAAGAAGAGAAAGTCTAAGACGATCGGTCAGTAACACAGGTGACCACCGTCCCCAACAGTTGTCCTAAGGAGTGTGACTCTATTATTTTCATTTCAAAATAATTAACACCAAACAAAAGGCCTTGTTTCTATGGTTGGAAATGCTGACAGGTTACCTGGTCAGAGCTGGAGAACTGCTCATGGTCCAGAACAGCTGGCAGTGAGGGCATAGTCCACAAGTCCACATGCGGACACTCAGGTCCAGCTCGTGCAGAGGAACAGCCTCTGAGCACAACCGTGTGGGAAAGGAGTGAGACGGGAGCTGTGTTCAGAGTTCACTCCCGAAGGAGCACACGGTCCAAACGCAGCAGGCACGTGACCCAGCAGCACCCAGGAACTTTACAAGCACTTATTCAGAGCACAGCGGCTTTAACATGCTCAAATTTTATACCAGTGTGCCTGAGCATGTGTGTATCCACATCAATGGATGAACATGCTGAAATAATACGAAGATCCTCAAGAGAATGAAACATGACTTGAGCTAATCAAATTTGACTTGTGAATGACTCTTGAATAATAAAAGTTTTCTCAAAATCTGGGAAAGACAATTATCTTGGAATTCCTTTTTAAAAAGAATTTAAAAATTTTTAATTTATAGAGCATATTGGTATTAGAATATGGTACAAGTTAGAACAGATTTTAAAATTAGATCACATAGAAAATAAAAATCACATATGAGGAAACTTAAACAATAAATGAAAGGGTAGGGAACAAAAAATTCTCAGTGGGCGAACTTTATATGATACATAATCATATAGACATAATTGGATACAGTAAATAGAAAAATTTTAATACATTAAAAATTGTTTAATGGGGGGGTTCAGAATATTCAAATTTGAGATCACACTCCATTCCTAACCTCCCTGATATTAAATAATAGGTGTATTGCTTAGGACCTAGAAATGTTCTTCATACCCAGTGAGACAATGTCAGTAAAAGAGCTAGGAAACTGCAAAAGCCTGTTCAATTGTACAATAGCAACTTTAATAACAACAGTTCTTTAAATTTGAGACTGTACTGCAGAAATCCATAATTTTTTGACCCACCACAATATCTAAAATACACTGGATTTGGATGGTTTCTCTTTCATATTTAGAATTCTTTAAAGTGTCTATAGTTTGATTTAACACATGATTCTCAATATTTGTACAGTCCATATTTGCAAATTTACCTTCTGGCTAAAATTTATCTACAACCCCCAAACCAATATCAATGACTTTTCTGTGGTTTTGTGGATATACACAGAGTGTGCAAAAACCGTAGTCACCAACATGTACATCTGTACCTGAGGTCAGACACAACACCCCGGCCTCTCGTTTTAGCTTTTCATTGTAAAAAGTGCTCTTTCTATGGCCTAGTCAGTGCAATTTCTTTCATTTTGAGCTTTAAAAATGGCCCTGAAGTGTAGTGCTAAGTGCTGTCCAGTGTTCCTAAGTGCAAAAGGTGAAGGCTTGACACTCCGGGCACAGTTGCACACACCTGTAATCCCAGCAGCTTTGGCTGAGATAGGAGGATCACAAGTTCAAGGCCAGCCTCAGCAACTTAGTAATACCCTCTCTCAAAATAAAATATAAAAAGGGAAGGGGATGCAGTTCAGGGGTAGTGTGTTCCTGTGTTCAATCCCTGATGGATGGAAGGAAGGAAGGAAGGAAGGAAGGAAGGAAGGAAGGAAGGAAGGAAGGAAGGAAGGAAAGAAGGAAGGAAGGAAGGAAGGAAGGAAGGAAGGAAGGCAGGCATGCCCTGACGTGCTCTAAAAGAGAAACTCAGGGTGCAGGTACACTTCCCCTAGGCAGGAGTGATGAAGCTGCTGGCGGAGTTTAATGCCGAGTTCAACAGTCAACATTAGATATTGGAAAGGCATCTTAATATGAAAAAGGTTACACACTGATTAACTGGTGAAGTGTTGTGACCAAAGACTTAGAAAAATCTGGCCATGTGCTTCTCCTAGGAGCAAAGCTGAGTACTCATGGATTTTGTGTTCGTGGTGTATCTGAAGAACAAACTACCTTGAAGAGTGAGAATCGACTCCATGTATTCTCTCTCTTAATGTTCCTTCCCAAATCCAAGTAGTTAAGTCAGAAAGCTATGTTTCACAGGGAATGTGTGAGGTCACAAAGGGAGTTGTAATCTTATTAGCCCATTTTGGGGACTTTTAGTTCTGCCTGAATCACATCTTAAGAAATGTGGCAGATACCCAGGGCGCTTGTGAGGGTTGGTCCTGAAGCCAGTCTCTGGGCGTGCAGCCTGTCCCTAGCACCTCTGCCTGGCCCTCAGCAGGAAGGCCAGCCTCTCTGCATCAGGCACCTCACCTGTAAGAACACCGCCAGCACCTCCAAAGAGCATTCTGTGAGGCCTGAGAGAGCTGACAGGGAGAAGCAGATAAAAAATGCCTGGCACACAGGGAGGGCTGGGTTAAAAAAATTCCCAGCATCTCTCAGAGTTTGGTAGATCTCTAGGCAAAGGTATGGACAACATTCCTGGTAGCTAAGACTACTCCAAGACACTGGCAACACTATTGAAGTTGCAATGTCTAATGGTGCTCACTATGTGAGAGCCACACGCACGCACGCACACATGTGCACACGCACACACACATTCTTAGCAACGATTCATAATAAGCAATTCTCACAAACCAATAAAACCATTTTATAGGTGACTTCCAAAAGAACTTATGTGATACAATTATCTTTCATTAATCTTTGACCTCCAACTCCTGACTCCCACAATATTCTAACCTCCTTCATCTCAGCTAACAAAACTGAAAATCCCAACCTCCCAGTTCCAAGCCCCCAATTGCTTGATTCATCCATGATTCCTGTTCTTTCTCTGAATCTGAACTCCAGTTCCATATTAAATTTATTGTTCCCCGTCTCTTGCTGGTAGAATGGAAACTCAAAGAGCAGGGGATTCTGCTTCTTGTGCTAACTGCTGACTCCCTTCAGCAGAGACAGAAGGCATTCAAATATTTCTTGAATGAATAAATGCTACGCAGTATCTCTTACCTACCACTGAGCTTTGGGAACTGAAACATTAGGCAGGCAGCACCAAACCACATGCAATGGCACTTAATTCTGCAAGAAAAATAAATCTCTCTTTTGAGGTTGTTGGCAGGAACATATTTTCATAGCAATTAGAATTTTTATGACAGCATATTTCATCAAAATTTATTCAAAAGTAAATTACTTCCACGGATGGATATTTGGGCTCTCTCCAGCACTGTGTACCCAGGGCTGGTCAGACTCGTTCCATCCATCAATCAAACCTCTAGGTGGTACACTTCTATGACCTGCTCCATTCGTTTTTCCCACTATTTTAGAATGGAGGGTGTCGTGTTCAGTGTGTAGCATCTAAACCTCGGTCTAATTCAATGCACTCTTGCCAAAGGAGTGAGTGAATGAGCCAGCTAGTCCCCACAGGCTGGCCCTGTCATCCATAGTGATCAATCACGATTCTCAGCACTGTGAATGAAGACAGTGTTCAGAAAGTAAACATCACCGAGTAAACAGCACTCACGTCGCGTAGTGCCCGGGGGTTGAATGAGTCTACAGTGTGAGAACCAGCCCTGCAGAGTCATGAGAATGTTCTCAAGCACCTGAAAATTACAGATTTAACTCTATGGTTCCACAAGAAACAAAACCAGTTTCTCCTTCTTGATTTCATCTTTTAAAGACAAGGAAGAACAGACAATGAGACAATTTGTGTGCTGAAGCAAGTATCTCCAAATTAACTTCTAGAATGATTAGCAGAAGGGGGACCGAGGAGGGAGGAGGGGTGGGGAAACGGAGGAACTGTAGAATGAAACCCAGCACAGCGCGCTGTGCGCCTTGTGAACACGCACGGTGAACTCTGTTTTGACCACAATGCAACGATTTAAAACAATGATAAACACACAGAAGACTAACAGTAGAGGAAGGGAATTGGGGGACGGGAAGAGAAGAGAAAAAAATACTGAAGACTGAAATGGAGCAGATTGTTACAAGCATTCACGAATATGTCAAAATAAATCCTGTTGGTACATACAAGGTGAGGCAAGAAGGCAGGCAGGTATGTGCTGAGGACCCTGGGGACAAATGGGTCAAGTGTCAGGGATAAAATAAAGCACAGAAAAGGAGCAGGAAGACTTTCCACAATCCAACGGAACTACCACTGGGTGTGCCAATGACGTGAAGTTATCCCCAGTTAGGGTGAGAATTTGCCATTTCTTCAAAAACAGTTATCCTTTTTCTAAGGATGTATTTTGGAGACTGGGATTAGTGCCATTGCTACTGATTTCCTTGGAAGATCCTGTGCAGCTTCCGTGAAAACAGAGCTGCTGTACATTTCCTCATCTATTCGAAGAGCTTCTGGGGAGAGCCAAGTCACGTACCGCCTTGCACAGTGACACAGAGACAGACCCAAAGCCTAGCTCTGGCCATGAACACCAGCCTCTCTCCTCAGGGTGGCCTCAGGGGTTTGCTTCCCTTAGTCCACTGGTGACGTCGATGCTTCTGCCACCTGGCAGCCCTGTATGCTGACAGCGCAGCATTCCCTGTGGGTGGGGCCCCTGCCCCTTGAAAGCACAACACAGACACTGAGAGCTTTTTCAAAATTTTTTTCATGCTTTGCTGCATTGATTCTGGGTTGTCCCCGTGATATTTAATTGTAGGTATCATGCCAGGTGCCTCGCCCTGACACAAAGAAGAGACCCTCCTACCCTGTGCCATTGTGGCTTAGGAGGTGAGACACGGGAGAATGGAGGAGAGAGTCTGGATTGGCACTGAACCCCAGCCAACAAACCTGTCCAAACTCAAGGAGGTGAAGTCTTTGACCATCAACTGCACAGAGGACACAGAAGAAGGATTTTAAACTTCTAAGCACAGCCACGTGAACACTGTTTTTTTTTTTTTTTTTTTTTTGAGAATAAATATGACCATTCTGCATGTAGGAAAAATTAAAAAGGCACTTTTGGCAATAGGTTTAGTGAAATTAATAACAATTAGCAAGATTAAATGGACATAGATTTTGAAAATATTTTGGAGTCTTCCAACCAATATTTGGGAACAAAAAATCAGAATATAAGAAGAGTGCCAAAGTCATGGTGAAGTTTGTTCTCCATTCTCACAGCCTGGAAGCAACCGTCTCACCCACCTCATCCAGGGACTGAACCCTCCAGAAAGCGTACTGAACAATGAGCACAAGCCAAGCCCCCCTGCACCCCGCGGAGCCGGATGCTCCGTGAGCTCTGAGTATTCTAGAGAGACTAAAATTTCACCCTGAACAGCATCACTCACAAGGAGACCCCAGACCCTGGGTTGTGTGTCCTGTGTGCACCAGGCACATCCTCAACCTGTAGTGCTGCCAATCATCCTCCTAGGCTCTGTTTCTCCAAAACAAAGATTATATTCTTATAAATTAATTCAGTCATTTTTCACATTTTTCATGTAGAGAATGAACACCCCAGTTTCTATTTCAAGCTAATCTTTCTTTTGTCCTTCCTTTTTAATTTGACACAGTTTCCATCTTTGAGTATTTAAATGAAAAAAAAAAAAACATTTTCAGTGACATATATTCCCACTTTAGAAAAGATGTTACAGAACAAATGAGAAAAATGAGGTGAAATCGATCCTCTTACAGAATCAAAGAGGTCCCAATTCACAGTGTTTAATCCTCAAATACCTCTGCTCCTTATTTAAAAAATGGGGGCGGAGGCACTGTAATCATTAATTTTGTCCCATTAAAGACACATGGAAGTTCTCATGCCTGGTATCTGTGAATGTTCCCTTGCTTGGGAATAAGGTCTCGGCATCGACTTAAGACAAAGTCCTACTGAGTCGGCCAGAGCACTGAATCCAACGTCTGGTGTCTTTAGAAGAGGAAGGAGAGGGTGACTGAACATGGGGACGCAGAGAAGGACCCCACAGAGACTGGAGTGAGGTACCTCCAAGCCCAGGGTCGCGAGGACCAGCCCAGGTTTCTCCTCAGGGCCCATAAGCGGGTGTGGCACTGCGCCCGATTTCAGGCGTCTGACCTCCTGGCTGTGAAAGGGTGGCTTTCTCTTGGGTGCAGCCACCAAGCGAGTGGGCATTCGCTAGGCGGGCACAGGCAGTGGATGCGGGCAGACCCAGAAAGGCTGGGCTCTGCTCGGGAACCCAAGTGCAGTTCCAGGGTTTGCTTTTGGCATATGGGAAGCTGCTTAAAATATCAACGTTTTCTTGCATGTGAAGTCATGGAGCTTATGTGAGGTAATATGTACGGAAAGTCAGGTACAAAGCAGGAAATCATTAAGGAATCACATGATTTTTATTAATAATGGGAAAAAAACAAATCACACTTATTCTTCTATTCCAGTATGTTTTTTAAAAATCTTGCATAGATTCTTAAAACCTCTTTTAGAGATGAACTAATCATAAAAGAATTCCCAAGTGGTATGTGTGGGCATTAATGCCAGGGTCTATGATATAAGAGAAAACAACAAACGGCAAACTCCAAAGCCTGTTTTCATTTTCTCATAAATAAATGTCATGGGCACACTTTCCTAGACGTAACCATCACAGAAATGCAATCAAAGCCATATTTCCATATGAGTGCATGCCAATTTGGCTACAATTTTAGAAAATGAGAGTGAATTGAAAAATACAACGAACACACCATGTTAGCCAGCACTGACCTGTATCAATACATGCATTTGCAAAGAAAAGGAAGCAGGGTCAAGCTTGGCCTGCAGCCACACAGGCTTAGAACTATGTGGTCCCCAGCCTTGGAAACTACTGACCCTGTGTTCCAGGTGCAAAAGTGAGGACACAGACACACGCTTTTTTCAAATGCAACAGCACTCGTTGTGAAATGTTACTAAATACACAGGCTAGTACATGCCTCCAAAGTTTGAGATGTCGGATAAACAGGACTGAGTGGCTTACCAGGACAAGCAGCAGGACAATGTCGGGGTTGTCACACGCGCAGGCAATGTGCATTGGTGTCCAGAAGTCCTCATCCTGGTGGTTGACGTTGACTCCTCTGTCAATCAGGACCTCTGCAATGAAGGCGTTGTCATACCGAGCACACTGCAAGAAGGAAGAAAGGAAACAAAGTTGTATAGCACAGAGTGATCAACTGCAAATTCCACAGATAGAAAGTCCTACTGCCAACTTAGAAAGACGAGAGAGGAGCCAAACGGGGAAAGGCTGTCTTCATACTCCCCACCTAACCTGAAGGAGAAGGGGCAGCCTGCATGGCAACAGAGAAACCGGGCCGACAGACAGTGGGTACGGAAAGGATAAAGCAGGGGCAGCTATCGTGCTAAGAAAATGCTACTTCACCGATCTTGGTTTTCCCCCATGTAGGTAGACTATAAGAAACTCTTGGGCCATTTTTAATAATGATTTTCTCTAAAACACAGATTTGATAGTATTATCTTTCTGTTTCAAAGCATGCATAATTTTTCTTTTCCCAGAAGAATAAAGTTCAGCCATTTTATTGCATCCAAGAAAGAAAAGACTCTTTAAGATCCATTGAACTTCATCTGATCATTTTGAAACTACCTGCAAGAGAACTGTAGGCATGCCGCAGCATGCCAAGCCGGGAAAGCTAACTGATGAAACCGGAGTATCTTCTGACATAAATTTGAATGGTTTCATGGTATTTTATAGATATTTCAAAATCATTAAATCAAACCATCTAGGACTGCACTTTGTTCTTATTTTAAAAACCAGATGAATGTGACATGCTCTGACCCATGCAGTCAGAGCTGGCTGCGTGGGTGTACAGTCTACGCAGCTGGGCCGAAATGGATCCTGTGCTTTGCTAAATGCTCTCCTGCTTTCGCCCTGAATGTTTAGTAATTTTCAAAACTTCTACATATCCATTTTGCACAGAGCTGTACAAATCATCCAGGCCCTTTATGAATGTTTTTATGTGTATATTTCTATTTTGTGTTAATACCAAATGAATCGTAGTAAAATTATTTTAAATTATTTTTTATTAATAGATGAATAAAATTTCTGGGTTGTAAACCATGACCTTTTTATAGGATCTGAATGGCACAGAATAGACTTCCTCCCCAAAATCAATATTCCTGCCAGAAATACTGTCATGCAAATCTATCCACCTCCTCAATGATAATATAATCACAAATAAATCATCATAATACTTCTGCTTCTAAGAACCTGAGACCAAAATTACCTTATTGTTTGGCTCTGTTAGAGAAAAGAAAGACAAAACCAGAGACCACTTAAAGTTCAGAATCAGACAAGACAAGTTGTTCCAACTGGTGGCCTTGAGAGAGGGCCAGGGCCAGGGCACAGGGAGAGCCGCAGGACAGGGCTGGCTCCTGAGATGTCAGGACCCCAGGTCACTGAGGAGCACAACGTGGCTGCACAGAGGAAGAAGGCCCCTCTAGCCTGTGGCTGATGGTGACCAGGACTCACCTTCCAGGAGCCTTCCTGAGGTCAGGAAGCGACCACCCCAGAAGGAAGAGCACTCGGAGCTCACGGTGGCCTGGCCTGGTGCCATTCCCTCTATGCCGCCTACGGGCCTGTGTGCCATCCCAGGTGCGTCCTTCCCCTGAGGGGACGATTAGTTCTAAATGAAGTGCCGCTCTGTGTTGTAATGTAAGAAATCTTACATTCAAGTCTCCAAAGTGTCAAATTGTTTCCAAACAGCAGCAGTCCCCCAAGAACTCGAGATAATTTGCAGAAATACAAAAATACTCAGTACTCCACAATGCAAAATTTCCTGTCTAAATCCAAAAAAATTACAGGAAGGCAGAGTAGCAGAAGGACCGGACACACCGTAAAGAGAAACATGGGGAGACCCGGTCAAACGAGCCAGGCGGAAGGTCACGGCACTGGCATGGCTGCATCGCGTGTGTTCAAACCTGGAGCTGGAAACGTGCGAGGAGGACACATGAAGGCGGCAGAGCCTCCCAAGATACTAACGACCCCTAAAACAGCACAGGCAGCACAGGACACCAGGAATGGGGAAACTTCAGTCCTAGAAAATAACCCCTAAGAAGGCAGGAAGGGCGGGAAGGGGAGTGAGGGGTAGCAGAGAGCAAGGGCCAAGGGGAGGGTTTCAACCTGGCCCTACAGGCACTCGTGGAAACAGGCGTGAACGCTTTCATGCCACAGTTAAAAGGCAGATCAGAGGAAGAAGCAAGGCATCCCTGCACCAGACTTCCCGAATGCTCTCTGCTTAAAATTAATAAAATGTTCTCCATAAACTAATAAAAAGTGAATAAGTGTCCACTTTACCACTTCTCAGCAAGACTCCCCGACAGGTCCACCCAGTGCAAAAGGAGTGGAAACCAGCAGGGCTCGAAGAAGACCGGGAGCTGCCCCTTCACAGGTGAGGGTGGCCTCCACTAGGCCCTGGAGGGCAGGCAGCTATCCTAACCAACAACGAGCTATCGCCGAGCTGTAGGAGACAAGATCGGGCCTCAGAAACCAAGGTATTCCTGACACCAGCAACCAACTTTAGGAAAATTAGTTATTAAAATGATATGCATTTTTTGAAACACTCAGTAATAACTCTGACAAAAATATGTAAGACCTGCATTCTGAAATCCACAAAACACTGGTGAGATAAAAGTCTTAAAGACCTAAACAAATGGAAATACGGAGTGTATTCTGGGGTCAGAGGCACAACACTGTTAACCAAGTCTTTCCATGCTGACTCGTAAATTCACTCGAGTGCAATGAAAATTCTTGCAGGTGTTTCTGTAGAAATTGAAAATGTGACTCTAAAATTCACAACTTAATGCACAGAACGCAGGACAGCCCCCAAATCTTAGAATTAAAAAAAAGTTGGTGCACCAAAGCTACCTAACTTCAATAATGTTGGCACAAAACCAAATGAATTGATGAACGAGTATTCCAGAAGGCTGCAGAGGCAATTCAGGGGAGAAATTGCTTCCTGCAAACTTTGCCGAGACAACCAAGCATGCCTGCCTACAAATATGCTTCTGATCTACACTGTGCACCACAGGCAAAATTTACTCTTAATGACAAGGAACAGAAAATGTAAAGGCTACAATTTTAAAAGGGATTAGGAGAAAATCTTTGTGAGGACACACGTGGTCCCCCATTCCCTGCCAGCCTTGAGAGCGTTCAGGATGTCGGAAGCAACTCCATGGCCTCAGGGCCACATGCATGGCGGCCCGCTCACTGCTGGCTGCCAAGAATCCATCCAGATGCAGGCAGACCAGGTCACTTCACAGAGTGGCTCCCAGCTGAGGTCTCTGCATCGGATGCTCCAAGCCATGTGCCTCAAGAAGATGGGCTTCGCTGACGTCAGGAAGCTGGCAGCATGAACTGGGACCCCTCTGCCCAGGGCCTTGGAGGACAGAGAGGTGACGTGACCCCTCTGCCCAGGGCTCTGGAGGACAGAGAAGGTGACCTGACCCCTCTGCCCAGGGCCCTGGAGGACAGAGAAGGTGACCTGACCCCTCTGCCCAGGGCTCTGGAGGACAGAGAAGGTGACCTGACCCCTCTGCCCAGGGCCCTGGAGGACAGAGAAGGTGACCTGACCCCTCTGCCCAGGGCCCTGGAGGACAGAGAAGGTGACCTGACCCCTCTGCCCAGGGCCCTGGAGGACAGAGAAGGTGACCTGACCCCTCTGCCCAGGGCCCTGGAGGACAGAGAAGGTGACCTGACCCCTCTGCCCAGGGCCCTGGAGGACAGAGAAGGTGACCCGACCCCTCTGCCCAGGGCCCTGGAGGACAGAGAAGGTGACCTGACCCCTCTGCCCAGGGCCCTGGAGGACAGAGAAGGTGACCTGACCCCTCTGCCCAGGGCTCTGGAGGACAGAGAAGGTGACCTGACCCCTCTGTCCAGGGCTCTGGAGGACAGAGAAGGTGACCTGACCCCTCTGTCCAGGGCTCTGGAGGACAGAGAAGGTGACCTGACCCCTCTGCTCAGGGCCCTGGAGGACAGAGAAGGTGACCTGACCCCTCTGCCCAGGGCTCTGGAGGACAGAGAGGTGACGTGACCCCTCTGCCCACGGCTCGGGCTTGGGAAGGACAACAGTGAATGGGAGGAGCAGAACAGCAATGCACAACAGACTGGTTATAGCACGAGTCACCTGGATCCAATTTATTCTGTGGAATTCGTATGTGATGATTCTATTTTACTCTCTTAATCTTTCTGATCTCACCTGCACAAAAAACAAGGTGACCTCCTCCTCCTGGCCTGTCAAGCTACCCTTGGCCTCCACCTCAGGAGTCCATGTTATACCCGAGGTGTGAATTTTCAGTATCTTTCACCAAAAAAAGTGAATGAGGTGCAAGGTTGAAAGGGATATCAGGCCTTCTGAAGTGAAGCGACATTAGATTCATATTTCAGAGGCTTATGAATAATAATTTGACAGCAATAAATACCTTCTAATCACACCTGTCTCAAGAAATGAAGAAAGCTGAACATTCCCGCTACAATGTTGTTGTAATACCATTGTTAGATAGAAAACCTAATTCTCCCTGCAGAGGATTGTCTTCAGGTTAGCACGTCTCCCCAGATCAGGTTGTGCTTCACGGTATCCACCAATACCTGGTGGCACCCTACAGACCAAGAAAATGAATGAGCCCACACTCTGTCATGCTCAGAACTGTGGCAATGCTCTTCTCTGCCTGCAGCATGGAGCCACGTCACCATGCACTCCAGAAGCCATCCTCTTCCTTCCAAGGAGAACTCACCAGATAACTGCTAGATCTATTGCAAAATGAAAAGGTAGCGTTTCTTATTTTAAAAAGTTAATCAACTTCAAGACAGTGACAAGACAACACAACATGAAAAACTCTGGTGTCCTTCTAACATGATGCTGTGACTCCCTGGACCACACGCCAGAACTAGGCTGCTGTCCCTGGACCCTGGGACTCCAGCACCACAGACCCTGAACCAGGCTGCTGTCCCTAGGACCCTGGGACTCCCTGCACCACAGACCCTGAACCAGGCTGCTGTCCCTGGACCCTGGGACTCTGCACCACATGCCCTGAAACAGGCTGCTGTCCCAGGACCCTGGGACTCCCTGCACCACACGCCCTGAACCAGGCTGCTGTCCCTGGACCCTGGGACTCCCTGCACCACACGCCCTGAACCAGGCTGCTGTCCCTGGACCCTGGGACTCCCTGCATCACATGCCCTGAACCCAGGCTGCTGTCCCTGGACCCTGGGACTCCCTGCACCACAGACCCTGAACCAGGCTGCTGTCCCAGGACCCTGGGACTCCCTGCACCACATGCCCTGAGCCAGGCTGCTGTCCCTGGACCCTGGGACTCCCTGCACCACAGGCCCTGAACCAGGCTGCTGTCCCTGGACCCTGGGACTCCCTGCACCACAGGTCCTGAACCAGGCTGCTGTCCCTGGACCCTGGGACTCCCTGCACCACACGCCCTGAACCAGGCTGCTGTCCCTGGACCCTGGGACTCCCTGCACCACACGCCCTGAACCAGGCTGCTGTCCCTGGACCCTGGGACTCCCTGCACCACAGGCCCTGAACCAGGCTGCTGTCCCTGGACCCTGGGACTCCCTGCACCACACGCCCTGAACCAGGCTGCTGTCCCTGGACCCTGGGACTCCCTGCACCACACGCCCTGAACCAGGCTGCTGTCCCTGGACCCTGGGACTCCCTGCACCACAGGCCCTGAACCAGCCTGCTGTCCCTGGACCCTGGGACTCCCTGCACCACACGCCCTGAGCCAGGCTGCTGTCCCTGGACCCTGGGACTCTTCACCACAGGCCCTGAACCAGGCTGCTGTCCCTGGACCCTGGGACTCTTCACCACAGGCCCTGAACCAGCCTGCTGTCCTAGGACCCTGGGACTCTGCACCACATGCCCTGAACCAGCCTGCTGTCCTCTCCAACACACTTGCTTGTGGAGGCCATGTGGACAACATGCAGCCTGCCCTCACTGCCAATCTCTCTGCTCACCCAATGTCTACACAGCAGTCTTCTTTCTTCTGAATCTTTGGAACTCAATTCATTTTAAGTCAGCTCTCCTCATCTAGAAATGTGCAGGCCACCCAATTGGAAATGACACAGTGCCTGGGTCCTCCACCAATGAAAGTAAAATATTCTTCTTGTATTATTCTCCTGCTCAGTCCTGCTAAAGCTTCTATGTCATCTGAACCCACTGTCGATTCTTCTCGAATCACTGAGTCTCCACGTGTGCTGCCTAGCCCTCTCCTCAGCAGCACCCTCTGCTCCCGTGCTGGCCACTCTCTGCCATCCTGGGGGGCTTGGGGACCACAGCCACAGCCCCCTCTCCAATCTGAATGCCATCTACTGATGTGACCCACAGCCCTGGATAATTCATCCTGCAGAAGGGCGGTGATTCCCCCTGTGCCCCTGCTGGTCCTCCCCTGCCCCTCTGCACCTGTTGCCCACAAAATCAGCTCCACTCTGAAATACTGAGTTCTAGTATCCCGATTTAGAACCCAGTGTCCCGTTCTTCATCCTATCGCAGATGTGAGGACAGCAGGATAGACATCTCCCTCTGCCAGGGGCAGTGGAGGGAGGATGTGAGGCAGCAAATGGCAGCTCACACCTGATGGAGTCTCGCCTGCATCCTCTGCCACCACCTCCTCTTCATTCTACTCGTTTCTAAACGACGTAATGGTTCTCAGTGTGCAAACCAGTACAGTCCCCACTATCACGTCAGCTGAAAGGATGGAGAATCATGGAAACCAGAGATAAAGGCAATTTTAAAGTTAAAACATGCCTTTTTCCTCGGTGTGGCAGAAGTGCTAATTTGAACACCTTAGTTCTTTTAGTTCAATAACACTGAAATCTTTTAGAAAAAAAAAATTAACAGAAATACTTAGAGCTCCCATATTAAAGTTCATGATTCACGCATGAAAGGTATTTGTTGCCAATTTTTTTAAAAACAAGTGTTGTATCTACCATAACATCAACTTCCTCAATGTCTACCTATTTCCTTTTTGCTGAAATCTTTGCCTTCTCTGCATTGACCCCAGTGTCCCCGTGGCACAGGAGAGAGAAGAACTGGACAATATCCAACTCCCTAGGGGTTGGACACAGTGTCAGTGCCAGGCGCAGCTCTAGTACCATCAAAGAGCTGGGTGCCTCCAAACCTTCTGGTGGCCACCACTGAAGAGGGTGACAGAGCAGCACAATCCATTCGAATCAGTTGTCCAGTATAGTGCTCTGTGGTTATGGGTTCTCAGTAGCTCAAAAAATTGCCGAGAGAGGAGAGAGAAAATACCAGTAGCAAAATGAACTTGATCCTGTTGAGATCTCCCCACACGATGCCACCACTCTGTAACGTCCACACATCCTGCTGCTTTCCACGCCACCAGCACGGGCCACCTCTCTCCCTTGTGCTTGTGAACACACCGCCTCTTCTCTGCCCCTGCATCCACTAGGGGATCATTACGTGAAGTGAAATAAGCACAGATCGTGCTTGGAAGAGGCACCAGATGCCGTCCATCTCAGAGCTGAGCTGGAGCGCAGGGCTGTCAATCGGTGAGCGCGACGTCATTATCTGGTGGGACGAGGTGCTGGTATCCCTTGGCGTGGCGGGGTGAAGGTAATTAACAATAATACATTATGCATCTGCAAATACTTAGAGCAATTTGAATATGTTCACCACAAAATCCACAGAAATGTAAGGTGACAAACAAAAAAATCTTTTCAAAGAAGAAATAAAGGATAAACTGCCATTACAGGCACTCATCATTTTTCTTCTCACATATCTTTTCTCTAGCACATACTATCCTCCAAACCCTCCTCCCGTGGGCAAACTATCCAGAACACACTGAGTTGATAATATTTATTATTTCCACAGACGCCCCCAACAGCCAGAGCTTCCAGGCAGCTGAGTCAGATGCTCACTTGAGAGACTCCAACGCCCTCCTTATGCATATCCAGGAATTTGAAGCCCCAACAAGTCCGGTACCCTGTCACCTGAATGGAGACGCTCTCCCGTCAGCACCGAGTTCATTTCCACTTGTTGAGATTTTACTAGGTGACCCTTCTCCAGGCACTGTGCTTGACAGCGTGTCTGCAGAGGTGGACGGCAGTGACACCCTTCATAAATGGACAGTGTCCCCAAGAAGAGCTCTGCATGGTGGGGGCACGCATAGCTGCCCAGCTCTGCAGGTGGTCTGTCCCCCAAGGGTTTATGTGTTGGAGGTGTTGAGGTGGCAGCCCTCCAGAGGCAGGGCCTAGTGGGAAGTGGTTAGTGCACCTGAAGCACTGCCCTCAGAAGGGACTGCAGGGGTCCTAGTGGACCCCAGGTAGTCCGCGAGAGTGATCTGAAGGACATTCCCACCCCTTCCCACTCTCCGGCCGCTGACCTTGCCAGCAATTGCTCCCTCTTACACCCACCTGCCGTGATGCCATTCGCCCAGTGTGACAGCCAAAGAGGCCACCCCAAGTGGCCTGGGGAGTGAGTGAACTGGGGGCTCACTCACCTTGTACCTTCAGCTTCCAGAACTGTGAGCTAAATAAACCTCTGATTTGCACATCATCTGGCCTCAGGCACCTTGCCGTGGTGTCGGAAAGCAACTACAACACTCCGTGAGTCACAGTGGAGGGGAGCAGCTGACAGGAACCGATCAAGAGCTGAGAACAAAGAACAGCCTGAAGAAAGGATTCGGAATGTTCCTGCCATTAAGGAGCGTTTGGCAGAGGACACTGAGCCCGAGTCAGACACTCCACACTGCCTGCCTGGGTCGAAACATCACAGGGTCCCCCACACGAGTGTACAGTGTTTATGTTTTATATACCAGTTAAAAAGCAAATTGAGCTTTAACTTAAACGTTACTGAAGACTAATTTACATGAGACTAAATGGGTGTATGTGTACCCCAAAAATACAGGAACGGGAGTTAGCTTTGTAGGGTCAAGAGGCCTTGAACGATGTGGCTACATGGGTCATCAGTAAAGCCTGTCCCCTGAGGGCCACTCTGGGCCCAGTGCCCAGCTGAGCCAGGGGCTAGAGGTGGGAAGCAGGTGCCACCTGTGAGCCCACAGCTGGCACAGGGGCATGCAGCGCAGACAGCGGCGACAGGGAAGCCCAGCCGGCTGCTGTACCACGGCAGCGGGGCACCCAACAGAGGAGAAGAAAGGAACGATAGAGAGAAACGGGAACAGCATTTGTGGAATGAGAGGTATCCTGGCACCTGAGGCGTCAGACGTCCCTAGAGTCGTCACGGAAGGTCCTCCGAGTGGGCGTGGCACCGACGCTGCAGGTAACTGCACTGGTTCCCCGCTTCCTCCTACGCGAGGCTCTGCACCTGTGCTTCCAGCCTGCTGTGCTCAAGCGTCCTTGAATGTGGCCGGAGCCCAGAGGAAGCCTGCGAAAGATGCCTCGCTCCTCTGCCTTCACCCCACCAAGCAAGGGTCCTGATGCTGAATGAGGTACAGGAGGAAGGCAAAACTGCACGCCGTCTAGCTCAGAAGGGCCTTCTTTTGGCTCTCTTGTCATCTGATGTTCAGGGACTCCGCCGAGCAGTATTCCCTCAGAAACACGTACAGCTCCTTTAGTTTCTGACTAGCTGGGCAAGAAGCATTGCAATTTGCTCTTCTTTTGCTCCCAAGTCATGCATGCAGGTGGTCATAAAAAAGCAGACCCACCATGTAGTTATGATTCTCACCCAGGATTTACTGGGATGCTGGGCTAATCTAAAAGCCTGGACTGTGCACTTGACAATCAGAGACACTCGCGTTTTCAGAGACCAAACAGATGTTGATTATAATAAGGAAAGTCCAGCTAGGAACTTGCATCTTAAATCACATCCCTGGGACAAGGGGAAGAGTCCCTCTCTCTCCATCGTCACCTGCCTTCCTGTTGGCCGCCACTGGCTGTAGCAGACACCAGGCTGCTGTCCCCTCTCACTGAGGTCCACCTTTCTCCTCCCACCGGCACCCTCCCCTGCCCCTTGGCTTCCTGTGCATGTGCTGTGTGGCCCTCTGCCAGAGCCCTGGGGACCTGCAGGACAGCCCCAGGAGAGGGCACGTTCTCTCCTGCTATGCTGGAAATCCTTGCTAGCATTTACCCTTGCAGATTTTGCCCTTTTCCTTTTGGAACAGCAAAGCAAAGCACAATATTTTCTGCTCAATTCTGAGCAGAAAAGCTGTTTTACCGCCTCTGCTGCAGGAAGCTCCTACTTATCCCTGCTTCTCACAACACCAGACTTGACAGAAACTTCCAGTGAAGCCCAAAGAGCAGCCCACTGCAGAGCAACAGATTTTCTTTTAAGAGCAAAATTACTAAAGTACTTAAAATTTAAATGTCTCATCAAAAGTCTTATTTATTAGTTTCTGTTACTACATGAAACATACTTATTTGAAATGCCCAAGCAATATGTAATGAAAAACAGTAAAAATTGCAAGATTTCATTTCTTTCCAACCCGGGACACTTCAAAAACCTTTTCTCTCCCTCAGGTATATCTGCTGTGGTAAGGGATTATCTGCCCAACTACCCGTCTGTCACCTGTGTATTACCTACCTATCTGTGGCATCTATCTGATTGTGCTGCAAACACTAGTTTTGCATTCTTTAGCCTGCTTTGGCATGTACTGATGTCTTGGACATATTTTCTTATCTACTATAGCTCCATATTTTTAGCATCTGCAGGAATTCTGCTTAAATGCCATCTTTTTGTAAAACTAGAATTCACTCAGAAGGAAGTGCATTTCTTATTTTTAAAGCACATCACTTGGGCTCAACTGCAATCAGAGCCTGTTACCACACAGACCGAAGAGGTCTGCATGTCACTGTCCTTCTCTTTGCCACTGGGGCTCATTCTCACGGTTCAGTTATTAAACATAATGACACAGAACTCTGGACGTCTGAGCACAGCCTATGTAAGTCTGTTCCCAGGAACATAACTTCTTTGCAAGGGTTAAATTGAGGTTTCTTCCAAGCTGTCCTCTGGGACACACTTCCTGGGGTGCAGATGCTGTTCTGTTGGCTACCGTCCCTTCTAGCATACAGTTCTTGATACCTGTCCTGTGTGTTATATGCAGCAGCTAATCACAGGTAGGTAAACAGACCCAGTCAAGTGTATTTGCGGAAAATGTGTTAAACAGAAGTTTAAGTAAAGATATTGCATGACTAAATATGTTAAAATCTGCTTCTCAAATATCAAAATCGGATCCCGTGGGGATTTTGAGTTCCCAAAATAAAGGTTTCCTGGCACTTCTAAGAGAATGTCTTACAAACGTCTGTACCTAGAATACGGTGGGGGCTGAGTACCGGGTGGGGCCTCATTCCGCAGCTCTCCTGCCTCTGCTCCAGGGTGGCGCTGGAAGCCCTGTAATTAGGGCTTCAGCCTGAGGAGCAGCATGTGGGATGCCCGCAGGGGGCTCAGCCCCGCCACCCAGGCCACCCACGCCTGACACTCTCGATGGCTAAATTGCCTTCTTCAGCCCCCCAGCTTTCTGAAACCTGCAATTGTGTCTCTCTGGCACCCTGCCATTGTTCACTTGTTTTTATTTGCTCAGTCACCCCAGGAGCGGAGGCTGCAGCCCTAAGTCCGGCTCCCTGCATGGCCACTGCTGCGTCCTCCATATGGTCCTCTCTGCCCCCAGGTCTCACAGCCCAGGTGCGGTGGTCGATTGCTCCCTCCTTCTGGCTTTGTCTTCCCATTTCCGTTTCTTTCTGGCTCTGCATTTCTGAATCTCGGGGCTGTAACCTGGGCCTCAATGAACCACCTCCTCAGTCAGAGTGCTGCTCACATCCTGGGCCTTCACCACGCGCCTGCCACCAGCACGCAATGGAACCAAGGCCTGAGACGGCCGGGCGCAGTGCTGGAGCCCCGTCTGACCACGTCTGGCAGAGAGGAAGGGCCAGCCATGAGAGGGAAGTCCCTGGGCAGGACCTGCAGGGAGGCCTGGATACAGGCCTGTGCGTGCCCCTTATAGGCTCTCTTCCCATCTGCTGCCATCAATGGGTGAGAGTCTGTCTCCCTCAGAAAACCAGGCTCAGTATGAGCACAAAACACGGGTCTGGAAACTTCTCACCCCAATAATGGACCCAAGCCAGACATCAACCATCCGCTCAATGATCCCCCAGCCACGGTGCATGCCAAGCGCGCTCTGGGCGTCACGGAGCTGATCCCAGTGAGCAGGCAGTGGTGGGGCCCCTGGGCCACAAAGGTGGAAGGATGATAAAGGCATGAGTGGCCTTGCCTGTGGCCACACCCTGTGGGTAAGCCAGGGCCACCCCTGGGTGAGGGGCAGGGGCAGAGCCCACAGCAAGTGTGTACCTGGGCAAAGGTAACCTGGTCACAGGGCAGGACCTGCACCCGTGGGCTGAGGAGCAGCAAGTGGCCAGGGTGGGGGGAGCAGGGAGCAGGAGCGTGGGAGGTGGGTCCCACCGCTGAGGGCAGGGACTTAGGGACAGAGCAGTGTGACCACAGGCAGGACTTGGGATTTTGCTGAGTGAGAAGGGAGCTCCTGGGGTATTCTGGGAAGAAGAGTGATGACCCAGCTGCCATGTGGAGCTGGGAGTCCAGGGAGGGAAAGGTGGGAGGCCAGAGAGGAGGCCGATGACAAGGGAAGAGAGCCTGGTTCAGTGTGGTGGCTGCCGGTGATAGAGATGGTGGCTTTCTGGCTCTACTTAAAAAAATAAAGAATACCACTGATGATGTTCTGGTTTGTAGACAGAGGTGTACGTGCTAGAGAAGTGAGATCCATTCAACACTGACAGGCCCTGCTGCCCATTTCCGCTCGCCACCTCTCCCTGTGGCCCACTGACGGCCCTTCCCTGGTCCCCCTCACCACCTCTCCCTGTGGCCCACTGACGGCCCTTCCCTGGTCCCCCTCACCTCCTCTCTCTGTGGCCCACTGACGGCGCTTCCCTGCTCCCCCTCACCTCCTCTCACTGACGGCCCTTCCCTGGTCCCCCTCACCTCCTCTCCCTGTGGCCCACAGACAGCACTTCCCTGGTCCCCCTCACCTCCTCTCCCTGTGGCCCACTGATGGCCCTTCCCTGGTCCCCCTCACCTCCTCTCCCTGTGGCCCACTGATGGCCCTTCCCTGGTCCCCCTCACCTCCTCTCCCTGTCGCCCACTGACAGCCCTTCCCTGGTCCTGTTGGCAGTGACTTCTCCAGGCTCATTCATGGAGCAGACCCACCTCTCACTGGACAGCAAACACAAGAGGACTGGACCTGGTGCCAACACGCTGGAGACGCTGGCCAAGAGGCCCTATCTGCAGAAGGCTCAGCAGAGCGTGGTGAACACAGCCTCCAGGGAAGGAAGAGGTCGCCTCTCAGCTCCCTGCATTTCCTCCAGAGCTGGTGAGAAGACACCTACACTCTTCTGCAAATCACCTCCCACCTGCATTCTGACTGCTGACTGACCACAGTCAGCTGCTTTCTAGATCCCTGCCCCTCTGTAGGGGAGTTTCTCTATGCGGTTTTCCTCAATCATGGCTATAGATTGGGATCACCTGGAGAGACCAAACGCCCAGTGGTCAAGCTACAACCCAGAAAAGTCAGGTGGGGATCTTTGGGGTGGGAAGTCAGGCTGGAAGTCAGGTGTTAGGTTTCTGCAGCTCCCAGGTGACTCCAAAGGGCAGTAGAGGCTGGCAGCCCTGTGATGACGGAGCCCGTGGCTGGAGAAGGCGGGACCCCTCTATCGCATCCTGCTAGAATGTGAAGGAATACTTCTGTCTTGGTGGACACGTGCTTCCAACAGACAGGCCGGATGATGAGCTGCACTTACTATTTCTGCTTGAAGTTTGTAAATAATCTCTAAAAAGTGTGGTTAGAGTGTCTGTGTGGAAAGGAAGTGTTTTCACAATTGAATAGTGTTCAATGAGCAAGTGGAGCCCCGTGCATCGGGTGGGCAGTAGTGAACACTCGCCCTTTATCTCTTCTGATCGTCACAGTTCTTACCAGATGGAGCAAGGACCCTCCTGAGGAGACGAGAGTGTGCGGATCCGCCCCCTCCTTCAGGAGCCGGAGCACTGAAAAAGGAGAGAGGAGAATGGAGTTGAGGCAAATCTCTTCCACACCCGAACCACCAACCGCGGCGCTTCATTAACATCCGAGACCAGAGCAGCTGAAGCCAAGGGAGAAGCACAGAGTGCCACCGGCTTCTGTTTTGTTCAGTAACAACCGGTAGGTTTCTCCTCCCAGCCGTCACTGGTCTCGGTGATACCAGCTAAGGCCACGCAATGGATCCTCTCACGAGCCGACTCAAGGTCACGCTTGCGCATCCTTCAGAGAACCAAAATCAATGCAAGCAATTGCTGCACTGGGCTCATGTGGATGTGAGTCCACTGAACCTTTGCTTGATAAACCTGTCAGGGCCTCTTGGTTTGAAAGCATCCAAGTTGACATTCTGCACCCTGAATGTTCACTCGTGCCATCAGCCTCTGGCATGTCTCTACCATGCTCACAAAGCACTGTGGGAGAAAGTCACAGACTTCAACAGTGACGTCACACAGATGAGAGCACAGGCTGGTGATCAAAATAAGCTCAGCTGAAAGGCGCCTCAGTTCCCATCTGAACTGCAGAGGTGGATTCCTTAGCACAGGGATGCCGCAGGGCAGCGGATTGACAGTGCTGCGTCCTCCACGGCACACAGTGGTGCTGAGGCAGACCCAGGGGAAGGCCCGGCAGGTCCCCAAGGTGAATGCTAGCTTCCACTGTTAGTAGCAGGATCATAATCTTAATAAGATGGCATTAATGCATTTTTTACAAAAAAGTACAATTAAAACATCAGTTACTCCCGTTATGAAAGAACTGCACACAATCTCAGTCCAAATCTCGCTTGAACAAGAAGTCACACACCTCCTGCTGTGGCCGAGACCAAGGCTTGATCACACCGCCTACCCACTCCAGCCTCTCCCACAAAGAGGTTCCTACTAGAATCAGGCCTGTTTCCTTGCATGCTCCAAGTCATGCTGCTCTTTTCAATCAAGGATTTGTTTCTGTGACCAACATTCTATTAACGTTGGATAGTTTGGTTCAGAGTATTTTTCAAAGGTGGCAGACCTGCAGGACTGTCACCTGCCACTGTGTGGCCCGTTCCTGTGCTCACTGAGTTTTCATGTGCTCGCTGGCTAGAAGAGTCGGGAGTGAGGCCCTGGCTCGCGGGCTTCACTGTGTTCCTCGGGACCATCTGCCTGTGGTAGGAGAAGGCTTTCCTCCCTTCCTCTGCCTCTCCCCACACTGCGTCACATGGACAGAATCAAACCATGCACTTGCCCCCTCCCTGCGTGACCCTGATGTCTATCGCCCCACACAGAGCCACAGAAGCGCCATTGCTTATGTTGGCCAAAGGCTTCCTCAGAAGGTAAAAAGCCCTTTCACCCCATTGTTTATTCTTTTAGCAAATGAAAACTTTCATCCTGTACTATGATTCTCACAGTGCCTTACACACTATGACGCCCTTGCACAAGTGCACTCCAGCTACAAATGCAGCGTGAGGTAGATTCCATGTTATGAGGTTAGTGAAACACAGTTGTGCAGTTTGCTATGCAGGCACAAGGCGGGCTACATGCCCCAGGGATCAGTGGCATGCTCTTTGTGTGTGTGGAGGGGTAAACAGATGCCTGGGAAGCACACCAAGAAGCTACTGAACTTTGTGCCTCAGTTTCCTACCTGTAGAACTGTGGACAGTCACTGGACTCTCAGGTCCTGAGGTTACTGAAAGGAGTCAGTGAGCCAGCCCATGGAGCATGCTCAGCATACCTCCTGGCTCATGTCAGGATCCCTGGATAATTTCCACTAGGAATATTACTGAAGGTGATGAAGCCCCACAGTAACACTTCATAGAATCCACATTGAAGGTGTGCTCCAACTTCTCTCCAACCCTCCCATTAGTAAATGTTGAATTCAAGTATAGAAATAAGCAACACAAATTCAGCATTATCCACTTGAAGGACAAGGGGACAATCCACCAAACAGGAAGAAGGGCATGACAGAGGAATGTTCATGGTCAAGGAGAACACCAAGCATGCCGGAAGGGAATGCCTATCACCTGTTTTCAATACAATCTACTGCATTGTAAGTTCAAAGCATTTGATTTTTTTAATACAGGCATTTTTAACTGTTTCACAACTGACTCATCAAATCCCTGAGAGTTTAACAGAAGGCTCCTGTGAGCCACAGTAAGCAGCTGAAGATAGAGACGAACTCCAGGAAGACGATGTGAAGGTAACTGCCATGAGGTGCATGTGAGCAAGCTCTGCTGCCCTCCACCAGTCAGACCCCTACCAGGTAGTCAGGTGCCTGCTAGGGGACATTTTTCTTTTCCTAGAAAGGAATCATCTCTGCTGGGGCAGTTTCCATCATCAGATTGAACAATTAGAACCAGAGGCTGGGTATGAACTGGTTTCCCCTCTACCCTGGGTGAGATTCAAGAATAAGATGAAGTCAACTATTGGCAAAGTAAAGGCAGCAGGCTTTCCTTCACAGGGTTACTGCCTGGACCCATCCTTGTTGATGGGGCACCTGTGCTCCCTCCTCACACTGCAGCAGAACACCACTGGCATGTCTGTGGAGGAGACATGATTCGATTTAAAGAGAAATATTCAGTCTCTAAACCTTCAGCTATTAGGTAGAACATTTTGCTAAGGGACTTTAATAGACTATGTGTCTGGTTCCCACCATCACTAACAACAACCAGATCCAACCATCCACCTGGTAATCAGCTTTCATTTTATGTTTAAGAGCATGACCACAGCTGTTTTCTGGTAATCAGCTTTCATTTTGTTTCAAGGCATTATCACAACTATCTGTTTTGAAACACAGCACTATGAGTTCTCTAGAGCTTTCATTAGATGTGAACCACTGTCTGCACAGCACTCCACACTGACTGTCACACAGTCTCACCTTGATAGTGACTCATACCTTCACAAGATGTTACGTTTAAAATCAGGAGCAAAGAAAATACTTAAAGAAATAATACATGAAGAAGAAATCAAAACCAAACTATAGAGTTCACAACTGAACAAATCTCATTTGAAGAGCAGATAAGTAAATGAGAAACTAGACCAAATTAAACATTAGAAATACATCCAAAGGGCAGGAATTAATAAACACCTGTCTATAATAACACTGAATGTAAGTGGTCTAATTCTCCAATTAAAAGACATAGGCCGGCAGAATGGATTACAAAACAAGACTTTACATTGTTTGAAAGAGACTCACCTTACAAGTAAAGACAGCCATAGGTTGAAAGTGAAAAGATGGAAATTGATAACACCATGTAAATGGAATCTGAAGACAAGCAGGAGTAGCTACTATGACATCTGACAAAATCAACTTCAAGTCAAAATTAATCAGAAGAGCCAAAACTGGTCACTTCATACTGGAAAAGGGAACAAACCAACAAGATATAGCAACAATAAATATTCATGCACCAAATATAAGTGTTCCTAATTACATAAAATAGAGACTACTTGGCATGAAGACTCAGAATATACTGCAGTACAATACTACTGGGAGATATCTACATGTCTCACCAATAGAAAGGACGCTCAAACATAAACTCACTAAAGACACTTCAGACCTCAAAAAATATTATAAATCAAATGAACTAGTTAGATTTCTATAGAATATTTCATCCAACAACAGCCTGATTCACTTTTTTTCTCACCTACTTATAGAAAGTTATCCAAAACAGATCATATTTTAGGCCACAAAACAACTCTTATCAAATATTAAAAAATACATATATATATATAAAATTTCTTGCATATTGATCATAATAAAATGAAATTAGAAATGAACACACACAAAAAAAACTACAGAAAATATATAAACACGTGGAGATTGAATAATAACCTTTCAAATGGTGAAGAGACGGTAGAAGAAATCAGGAGAGAAATTTAAAAATTCTTAGAATCAAACAAGAATAATGATACAAATACCAGAACCTCTAGGACTCTATGAAATCAGTTTTAAAAGGAAAGTTTATATAGCTATGAGTGCCTACATAAGAAGATCAGAAAAATCCCAGATAAACAACCTATTGATTGTGCTTTCAAGAATGTTGAAAAACAAGAACAAATCCATGCCAAAACTGGTAGAAAGAAGGAAATAAATAAAATAAGCCAAAATCAATTAAATAGAGAATTAAAACAATACAAAGAATTAATGAAACAGTTGTTTCTTTGGAAAGATAAAAAGATTGATAAACCCTTAGCCAAACTAACCAAATAAAAAGAGAGAGGATTTAAATTTATAAAATTAAAGTTGAAAAATAAGTCACTATACACATAACAGAAATTCAGTGAATCTTTAGGAATTCTTTTGAAATCTTACACTCCAATAAATTAAAACCTAGAAGAAATATATACATTTCTAGACACATATCACTTTCCAAAATCAAATCAAGTGGACACAGAAAATCTAAATAGTTTAGTTCTTTTTCCCATTTATTAATTGGGTTATTTGGTTTTTTTGGCATTAAGTTTTTTTAGTTCTGTATATAGTTTCAACATTAATCCCCTGTATAAGGAGCAGGTGGCAGAAATTTTCTCCCATTCTGTAGGCTCTTTTCAAACTCTTCCTTTGCTTTTAAGAAGCTTTTTAATTTGATGCCATTCCATTTATGGATTCTTGGTTTTATTTCTTGCACTTTAGTAGTCTTGTTAAGGAAGTTGATATCTGTGCCAATATGTTGCAATGTTGAACCTATATTTTCTTCTAGCAGTTGCAGAGATTTTAATATAATTCCTAGGTCTTTGATAGACTTTCAATTGACTTTGAGTGAGAGGGATCAAGTTTCATTCTTCTACATATGGCTTTCCAGTTTTCTCGACACCATTCATTAAAAAGGCTATCTTTTCTCCAGTGTCTGTTTTGTCAACTTTGTTGAGTGTTGTAGGACTTTGTGTTCTATTTTATTGGTCTTCATGTCTGTTTTGGTGTCAATCCCATGATGTTTCTCTTCCTATAGCTCTGCAGTATAATTTGAGATCAGATATTGTGATGCCTCCAACATTGTTCTTCTTGTTCAGAATTATTTTGGCTATTCTGAGTCTCCTATTCCTCCAAATGAATTTTAGAACAGATTTTTTTCTAGTTCTATGATGAATGTCACTGGTGTTTTGATGGGGATTGCATTGAATATGTGTAATACTTTTGACAATACTAATTCTGCCTATCCAAGAACATGGGAGGTCTTTCCACCTTGTAAGGTCTTTTTCAAATTCTTTCTTCATTGTCCTATGGTTTTCATTGCAGAGGGTTTTCATCTACTTCATCAGATCAACTTCCAAGATTTTTCTTTTCTTAGTTTTAGGGTTATTGTGAATGGGCAAAAGAACTAAACAGACACTTCTCAAGAGAGGAAATACAAATGGTTGGTAAATATATGAAAAAATGTTCAACATCCCTAGAAATCAGAGAAATACAAATCAAAACTACACTGAGATTTTATCTCACTCCAGTCAGAATAGCAATTGTCAAAAAATGCAACACTAATAAAGGTTGATGAGGATGTGGGGGCAAAGTACATTCATACATTTTTGGTGGAACTGTAAATCAGTATGGATCATTATTTAAAAACTAGGACTGTAACTAACACATGACCCAGCTATCCCGCTCCTTGGTATGTATTCAAAGTTCTAAAATTAGCACAGAGATGTAGTCACACCAATCTTTATAGAAGCACAATTCACAATAACCAAGCTAAGGAACCAATCTCGGTACCCTTCACCCGATGAATAGATAAAGAAAATGTGGTATAAATACACAATGGGGTACTACTCAGTGATAAATAAATATGAAATTATGGAATTTGTCAGGAAATGAGGGACTGGAAACCATCATGCTAAGAAAATTAGGTCAAACACAAAAGTCAAAGTTTTCTCTGATATGCAGAAGCTAGATCAAAATAAAATTAAAGAAAGAAAGGGAGAATGAAAAAAATTGCAGGGGGGCAGATTCCATGAAAATAGACAAGACATCAGTGGAGTAGAGAAAGGGGACTGAGCAGGAGGGAGGAGGGATGGCAGGTGGAAGAAAGATGGAATGAATCTGAACAGAGTTTCCTATGTACATACAGGAGTACATCACTGTTAATCTCACCTGTGTGCATATCTACAAGACACTAAAATTTTAAAAATCTAAAAATGAAGAAAGATCAGGAGAGTAGAGGAAAGGAATGGGGAAGGGAGGAGGGCAGGGAAGGGGAAGTATTAGGGACTGAATTAGAGCAAATTATATTTCATGCTTGTACAGTTATATCAAAATGAACCTTAATATTAGGTATACCTAAAATAAGCTAATACAAAATGAAAGATAGAAAAAATAAAATAAAACCCAAACCAACCAATAGCAAGCAATTAGATAGAAGCATAATAAAAAGAATAAAATGCCTTCAACAAAGAAAAATCCAGGAACAGATGACTTCCAGCTGAATTCTATCAGACCTTTAGAGAGAAACTAATGCCAATGCTCCTCGAATTATTCCTTGAAATAGAAAGGGATAGAACGATTCCAAATCCATTCTATGAAACCAGTATGACCATAATATCAAAACCAGGTAAGTGCACATCAAGGAAAGAAAACTGCAAACCAATATCCCTGATGTAAAAATCCTTAATAAGATAACAGCAAACCATATTCAACAACATAATAAGAAGACTATACATCATAACCAAGTTGGTTTCCCTCAAGGATTACAAGGATGGTTTAACATGTGCAAATCAATAAATGTAATTCACCACATAAGTAGAATAAAGGACAAAAATCACATGGTCATCTGAACAGATTCAGAGAAAACCTTTGACAAAAGCCAGCACCCATCATGATAAAACCACTGAAAAACTAGAAATAGAAGGAACCTACCTCAACATCATAAAGATCATATATGAACAAAACAAAGCCAACATCCTAGTGAATAGGGAAGAACTAAAATCCCTTCCCTGTTCCTAAAACCTGGAACAAGACAAGCATGTCCACTCTCACTACTCCTATTTAATATAGTGCTAGAAATCTACCAGAGCAATTAGGCAAGAGAGGACATAAAAGGAATAAAAATAGGAAAGGAAAAAGTCAATGTTACTGTTTCCAGATGCTATGATCCTATGCTTAGAAGATCCAAAATACTCCATCAGAAGACTACGATAGTAATAAACAAATTCAGCAAACTAGAAGTTTACAAAATCAACATACAAAAATATCAGTCACAAATAATGAATCTACTAAGAAAAAAATCAGGGAAACAATCCCATTCACAATAATCAAAATAAAATGCCTGGAAATAAATCTACCCAAGGAGGTGAAAGACCTCTACAATGAAAAGAATAGAAGACAGAAGGAAGAAACTGAAGAAGACACTATAAGACAGAAGTACCTCCCATGTTCATGGATAGGCAGAATTAATATTATTAAGATGGTCACATTACCAAGCGTAATACACAGATTCAATGCAATCCCCATCAAAATACCAAAGAAATTCTTCGTAGAACTAGAAAAAAAAAAAAAAAAAAAAAAAAAAAACAGTCCAAAAATTCATTTGGAAGAATAAAAGACCCAGAATATCTACAGTAATTTTAAACTAAAAAAGAAATTCTAGAAACATTATAATACTTGACTTCAAATTATACTACAGAACTATAGTAACAAAAACTGCATGATACTGACATAAAAACAGATGCATAGACTGACAAAACAAAATAGAAGACACAGAGACAAACCCACACAGATACAGTCATCTGATCCTTGACCAAGGTCCTGAAGACCATGTGCTATAGAAAAGACAGCCTTCTTAACAAATGGTGCTGGGAAAACTAGTTACCCATATGTAGAAGAATGAGAATAGATCCTGATCTCTCACTTGTACAAAAGACCACTCAAAATGGATCAAAAACCTAGGTTTTAGACCAGAACTATACAACTCCTAGAAGAAAACATAGGGTCAACACTCCAGCATATAAGCACAGGCAAAGACTTTTTCAATAGAACACCTAAAGCTCGGGAAATAATGCCAAGAGTTCATGATGGGATGGCATCAAATTAGAAAGCTTCTACACACCAAGAAAATAAGACTGTGAAGACAGAACTACAGAATGGGAGAAAATCTTTTCCACTTACTCTCTGACAGAAGAGTACTATCCAGAATATATGAAGAACTAAAAAAAATGTAACACCAAAAACCAAATATCCTAATTAATAAATGAGCAAAAGAATTAAATAGACATTTCTCAAAAGAAGAAATACAAATGATCAACAAATATATTTAAAAATGTTCAACATTTTCAGTGATCAAGGAAATGCAAATCAAAAATTACACTGAGGTTTCATGTCATTCCAGTTGAATGTCAGCCATCTAGACTATAAACAGTTAATACATACTGGAGAGGTTGTGGAGAAAAAGGAACACTTTTATGCTGTTGGTGGGATCATAAATTAGCACAACCCCACCAACAGTGCAAATCAATATGGAAATCAGTATGGAGTTTCCTCAAAAGACTAGACAGAGAAACAGGACGACCCAGCTACACCACTTCTTAGTATTTATGCTAAAGTAATAAAGTATACTGTAGCGATACATGCACGCTTATAGCAGCACAATCCACAAGAGCCAAACTATGCACCAGCCTAGGTGTCCATCAATGGATGAATGGATAAAGAAAATGTGTACATAACACAATGAAGTTTTATTCAGCAGCAACAGAAAATGAAATTATATCATTTGCAGGAAAATGGATGGAAAGCCAGGTAAGCCAACTCAGGTTAAGGGTCATATGTTTTTTCTCATATGCAAAATCTAGAGAGGAAAATGGAAAAGAAAGGTGGGGGAGGGTCTCATGAAAATCAAGGGGAAACAGTAGAGCAGAGGAAAGGGACCCAGGGACGGAGGAGGAGAGGGAAAGGGGAAGTACTGGGGAATGATATTGGCCCAATTATATTGCTATATTGTGTACATGTATGATACGTAACAATGAATCCCATAATTATGTATAATTACAATGTACCAATAAAAATATGGAAAACAGTAAAATCAAAAGCAACAGGGGAGTAAAAGAAACATTACTGTGGATTCTAATTTTGCACTAGTTCGAAGCCCTACAAGATACAATTTCTGGAGAGACAGAAGGACAAATCCTATGTGAACAATATTAGTACTTGATAAATCTGTTTGAGGGGTCTGTGGGAATTCTTTGTATTATCTGCACAATTTACTTTAAGTTTGGTTTTATTTCTAAATAAAATATTATAATAAATAATGACAGAGTATCAAGAAAGTGCAATTACTTTCCTGTTGATACAATAATGGAGACAACAACATGAAGACTTTTAAAATGTACAGTTGATAATTTCCACACAGTTGGTCATCCTCTAAGAAATCTCTTAAAAATTTTATCTCGTCTCATTAATGCATCAATAAAGAAGGGAGGAAGAAAGCAGGAATACGCAAATTATCAACACCATGGAAATGTCTATTTGTATAGCAAAGCTGCTTAAATGCAGACTTCTTGCAGTAAGTGGGCTCAAATTTTAGAACATCTAAGAATGACGTTGGGGATTTTAACATATATTTTCCTAGTTCAGGGCTTCTCAGGGCACATTTTTGCTATGGGTCCCGGGTCCCTGCCCCACCAGGAAAGTGTGATGCCTCAGCCACGTGCATCACTGCTTACAGACCTGGCTCTGTGGGCAACGCGCCTGGGTGTGCCTGAGGTTCTCTCTACCCCTCTAGGACCAGGACCTAGTCCTGCCTCTCTATGTGGGATCTAAGTGTGTGTCCAGGAAGCACTCCTGGGGATTCTGGTACACATGGCTACCTAAAGACGCTTGAGGAAAGCTGGAAGTTCTTTAGAGTCTCAGAAACTTCCTGTGTCTGCCTGTTTTGGAGCCACAGAATGAGGCGGTGGCGAGACTGAAGGCAGGGGAGATCCTCCCCACAGATGTGCCTCTGGGAGGATGGCCCTACTGCTGTGCACACCACACTGTTCTTAAGAACATGCAGCTTCTCCTCAATTCACTGCTGAGCCAGGCACCAGACGTGGGGCTTGGGTGGAGGATGGGGGGACCTCAGATCAAGTCGGAGACCCAGTCTGCTTTAGCTTCAGCTCCACGAGCCGACCTTTCTAAACATACAAAGCCCTGGGTCCTGCCACCAGATTCCTATAATCCAACAGTCATTATGAGTACCTCTGTTTTAGTCAGCGTTTTCACTTCTGTGCCTTAAAGACCGACCAGAACAACTACAGAGGAGGAAAAGTTGATCTGGGGCTCACAGTTTCAGAGGTCTCAGTCCATAGACAGCAGGCTCCATTCCTCAGGGCTCAAGGTGAGGCTGAACATCATGGCAGAAGAGTGTGGCAGAGGGAAGCTGCTCACATGACGATCAGGAAGCAGAGAGACAGACCTCCACTTGTCAGATACAAATGTCTACTCCAAAGCCACACCCCCAATGCCCACCTCCTCCAGCCACACCCGCCTGCCTTCAGTTACCACTCAATTAATCCCATTGGGTGATTAACACACTGATTGTAAGACTCTTGTAACCAAATCATTCCTTCTCTGAACCTTCTTGCCTTGTCTCACACATGAGCTTTTGGGGGACACCACATCCCAATGCCTTGAATGTCAACACACCTCAAAGATCACAATGCCTGAAAGGGCAGATGGCAGTGGGAATCTGTGTCCCCACAATTATTTAGCTTGAAGCCATGCAGCCTGACAACAAGTCACAGGAGAGTGTCATCAACTTCTTGAAGCTCACAGGGAGGCCCTCCCTGGAATCTTCACGCAAGCGCGTTGCTCAATGACCCTTAAATGGCGGCTTCTGAGCTACCAGGTCCATATGCACTAACCGGTGGTCAGCGATGCTACTAGCTACCCTCCTGGAAAAGGATACCCAAGAGGGCTGGGCATGGAGGAGGGCTGCAGGAGGTTCAAAGTCACTAACTAGGTAGGTACACCATGGCATCAAGCATGGCTGTGGTCCTTCCTAGCCACACTGACCCCCAGGCTTCAAGCAGTGAAGACTAAGTCCATGCCACCCCGGCAACAAGCTTGTTTCTACTTTCTTCCCACCTTGGCCAAGGCTGGATCTGACTAAATCCTGGGGATCATAAGCCTGAGGACCAGGGCCTTCACTGCCCAAATGACTCAGCTGCCCTGACCCCAGTCCAGTGTGCAGTTACAGCCAGCAAAGCATTTTAGTGAGTGTCTCTTATGCACTAGGTGCTGTCTTAATATTTGGTGGTATAGCAAAGAAAATCAGAAAATGACCTGCCTCATGCAGCTTATAATCCAGTGGACATCAGAGGGTGGAGGAGAAGGAGGACAAAATTGATAAGAGATAGAGGGATAAGGGATAGGGGGATTTTTAGTGCTTTTCAAATAGGCAGTTGAGTACACGGAATCTGTTTCAGAAAATTATTTACCATTTATCTCTTCCGATGTGGCTGGTGACCCATGGTCCATTCAAGGAGCACCTGTGGCCCTGGTCTTGCTTATGCCCCTTGTTTTCTCTAGTACATTAGTCTGCATATTTTCTACTGACCAGCATGAGGGTAATTCTTTCCAGCTTAATATAGTCAACTGCTAAACTCATCGGTTCAATTTTAATCAGTCACATCACTTTGTAGTCCAAGGTTTCCCCCTGAGACTTTGATGTAGATTCCACTTATCTAGCAAAGGGTTATTTTCTCATTCTTCTTGTATATACTGGAAGAGCTACTGTGGAATGAGATCCAATTACTCTCCATCTGCATCACCTGGGTCAGCTTCTACAGTTCATCATTTCTCTTGGTTCTGCATCTTATAGGCCCATCACGAATATTACTATTTGATGTACTGAATGCTAAATGTTGTGGTTTAAAAGTCTGTAGAATCTCTGGACAATGGCTTCTTCTCACAGAGAATATGCACCCTGTCGTCTGGCAATAGTGAGGGAAGGAGGAGGTCACTGCAATCCCCTCAGGATTCATATCACCTTGACTTGAGCACAAGGACATCCATTTCATGTTTGCTGGCTTTTGAACTCTGGGGGTGTAGCACTCCAGGGACCACGTGCAAGGGTCTGCTGTATTGTCCAGGGACCCTATTCCTTGACATGTTATGACCATATTCTTTGCTTCCCCCATAGTATGAAACTGTGCTATTTCCTCATTCTACAGCTGCAGAAATGGAGTGTTGACAGGTACGTGCTGGAGCTACACACGGGGTGAGAGGCAGAACTGAGATTTGAATTCCAGAAATCTCGGGCTGACTCCTGTTCTCAGCTTTCTGGCTTGGTGGACTCTCCTGCAGCCATGGCTGCCAAGAGGCTTCCAATGGGTAATTAATGGACACATCAACTTTGAGGTCTCATGTCAGGATCCTGGGTTTTTAAATGCATTTTCTTTGTTTACGGAGATGACGATGTGATTTTGACCTTTATTCTATTAGGAAGCTGTATTTTATTGAATGTTTTTATGTAGAAACACCTTGCTTTCCTGGAATGGACTCACTTGGTCAAGGCATAGTTCTTCATGTGTGTAGATCACTGTTCTCTAGAGGAACAAACCGACAGGACATAGTCACAGGTATGATTATAAAAGGGGATTAATTAGACTGACTTACATGACCTGGATGGTCCCACAATAGCCATCTGCAGGCTGGAGAGCTGGAGGAACCAGCAGCTTCTCACTCCAAGAAGCTGGAGCCTCAGAAGAGGAGGCACCAATGATGCAGCCCAGCTCGGGACCTAAGGTCTGGAAACTCTCGGGGGTCTCCCAGCGAGTGAGGGAACTGGGGTGTGCTGATCCCAGGCAATCCCAGCAGTGATGGGAGCACTCTCTCAAGGTCATGCCTGGTGCTGCTTCCTCGTTCTTCCACCTTTTTGTTCCGTCCAGGCCCCCAACATATTGGACTGTGCTGCCCACATTTTGGGTGGGTCTTCCCCCCAGTTTGCTGTCCCACATGCCCATCATTCCTAGGACACCCTCACTGAGACACCAGGGAGCCTCTTGATCGTGGGCATCTCTCAATCCCATCACACTGACAACCCAGGCCAGCCGTCACCCTGCACAGCTGGTTTCAGTGTTCTGTAGCTGGCTGAGGACTGTTGCAAATACACTCATGGGAGATAACCGGCTTGCATTTTTCTTGTATAGTGATGACTTTGTCTGGTTTTGATATTGAGATGGTACTGGCTTCATGGGCCATGTTCATTCTGTTCAAATTTTAGGAAGCATTTATCAAAACTAGCAATAATTCAGGTTTAATCACTTGGGAGAATTCCTTCATGAGGTCACCTGTGTCTGCTCTCTCCCTCATAGGGTCATTTGGTTAATTCAATGTCTTTCCTTGTAGGAAGCCTAGCTTTGTTTTTTATTTTTATCTTCATTCATTGTTGGCAAATTGTGTCTTTCCAGGAATTTTTCCTTTTCCAATGGGTCATCTAAATTTTGGTATACAATTTTAATAATATTACATTTTAATAATCAATTTTACTTCTATAAATATGGTGATATCTCCCTGTGTTTCTCATTTTGCTAATTTGGGAGTTTTGCTTAGATTTTTGTTTATTTAATTATTATTTTTGTTTGTTTAGCTGGAGATTTTTCAATTTTGTTGATCTTTTCAAAGAACCAACTTTTGGTTTCACTGGTTTTCTCTATTGTGTTCCTCTGATTTCCTCTTATTTCCACTCAGACCCATAGCATGTCTTTCCTCCTACTGGCACTGGGTATTGTTTACTTTTCGTCTCACTTTTGAATGGGGCCAGTCAGGTTGCTGATTATCAATGCTTCTCTTCTGATATAGGCATTTACAGCTGTGGACTCTGGGTGATTACGATGTGCTAGTCAGTTTATCAACTATAAAAGGCAGACCCTTCTGGCAGGGGTTGTTGACAACGGTGGCTATGCATGTGCAATAGCAGTAGCAGTACGAGAAGTCCCTGTCCCTTCCTCAGTTTATCTGTGAACATACAACTTATTGAAAAAATAGTGTTTAAAAAAGATACATATTTACATCCATAAATTCCCTTGAACCTCTGATTTAGGTATATTGTATTAATTTTGCATGTTGTGTCTTCATTTCATTCATCTAAAATTACCTTCTAAAGTCTACTGTGACCTCACTTATTGGTTACTTAGAAGGACATCAGTGAATGCATTAGTCTGCTAGGGCTGCCATAAGAAGACACCATAGACTGTTTTAAACTGAAGTTAATTATTTCATCTTACCCCTACCCCTGCATTTCCAATTTCCAGTCATTATGGCCAACCAAGTTACATCTTCATGCATCATGGGCATTAAACACAAACTTATTTCTTTCTTTTCCTAATTATTTTTTAAATACAAAGATTTTTGTCAATGTCAAAATCTCTGGGACACTAAGAAGGCAATTCTTAGAGGAAAGTTCACTGCATTAAGCACATTCATTAAAAGGATAGAAAGTCACCAAAAAAAAAAAAACCCTAATATTACATCTCAAAGACTTAGAAAAAGAAGAACAAATCGACACTAAAAGCAGTAGAAGACAGGAGATTGTTAAAATCAGAGCTAAAATCAAGGAAATTGGGACCAAAATAAGAAAAAAGACAATTAAAAAATTAACAAAAAAGTTGACTCTTTAATAAAATAAATTAATTAACCCTTAGTCAAGTTAACAAAGAGAGAGAATAAACTCAAATTACTAAGATTTGTGATAAAAAGGAAATATCGTAATGCATACTAAATAAAAACAGATGATAATCAGAAACTTTTGAAAATATATACCTTAATAGAATAGAAAATCTTGTAAATATTGACAAATTTCTAGAGACATATGACCTACCCAAATTGAATCTGGAGGACATAGAAAATTTAAACAGATCAGTTTTTAAGCAATGAAATTGAAGATGCCATCAAAAGCCTTCCAACAAACTAAAGCCCAGACTGGATGAATTCTAAGCTGAGTTCTATGAGACCTTTAAATATGATCTAATACTAATCCTCCTCAAATTATTTCATGAAGTAGTAAAGGAGAAAACCCTTCCACTCAGTCTATGATGCTAATATTGCCTGATACCAAAACCAGATAAAGACATGTCAAAAAAGAAAACTTCAGACCAATATCCCTGATGAAAGTAGATCCAAAAATTCTCAATGAAATTCTGGCAAATCACACGCAAAAACATATTAAAAAGATAGTACACTATGATCAAGTGGGTTTAATCCCAGGGATACAAGGTTGGTTCAACATATGGATATCAAAAAAATTTGATTCATCACATCAAATGACTCAAAGACAAGAATCACATAGTTGTCTCAATGGGTGCAGAAAAGCACTTGACAAATTAGAGCATCTATTCATGCTGAAAATGCTAGAAAACCTAGGGATAGTAGGAATAAACCTCAACATTGTAAAAGCTATATATGTTAGACCCAAGCCCAACATCATTCTAAATAGAGAAAAATTTAAAGAATTCCCTCTAAAAACAAGAAGGATGTTCTCTATCAACACTTTGATTCAACATAGAGTCCTTGAAACTCTAACCAGAGAAATTAGAAAGAAAAAAGAAATTGAAGGATACAAAGAGGAAAAGAAGAACTCAAATTATTCCTATTTGCTAATGGCATGATTCTATATCTAGAAGATCCAAAAAAAACCTCACCAGAAACCTTCTAGAACTCATAAATAAATTCAGCAAAGTAGCAGGATATAAAATTAACACCCCAAAATCAATTGCATTACTAAATATCAGTGATGATTCAACTGAAAGAGAAATTAGGATGCAAGAGACATCACAATACTAGACCTTAAATTATACTACAGCACCATAAGAACAAAAACAGCATTGTATTGGCACCAAAACAGGCATGTACACCAATGGAACAGAATAGAGACACAGAGACAAGCCCACACACAGTTATCTCATACTAGACAAAGGCACCCTAAACATACACTGGAGAAAAGAGAGTCTCTACAACAAATGGTATTGGGAAAACTGGAAATCCATATGTAATGAAATGAAATTAAACTCCTATCTCTCACCCTGCACAAAACTCAACTCGAAGTGGATCAAGGACTTAGATGTGGGACGAAAGACTCTGCACCTACTAGAAGAAAAAGTAGGCCCAAATCTCCAGCATGTTGGCTTAGGACCTGAATTCTGCAACAAGATTCCTGAAGTGCAAAAAGTAAAATTAAGATCAATAAATAGGATGGTATTGAACTAAAAACTTCCTCACAGCAAAGGAAGCAATCAAGAGCATGAAGAGGGAGCAGGACATCTTTGTCACCTGTACCTCAAAGAGAGCATTAACCTCCAGGATATATAAAGAACTCAGACACTTAACACCCCAACACCAAATAACCCAGTCAACAAATGGGAAAGGAACTGAACAGACACCTCACAGAAGAAGAAATACCATCAGTCAGGCCCAGGCACTGCCACCACCCGCACGGATCTCCAGCACCTCCGGGCCAAGCCCCCCGTCTCAGAGTCACACTCTGGGGCTCCCCATATACCAACACTTCTGCCCACTTCTCTGGACTATTTCTGACCTGGCCACCATCTTTAGATGGGGCAGCTCCTATCCTGGTACATCACATTATCAGGCACCTCTCATGCATCAGGCTCCTGAAGACTAGGAGGTTTGAATAGTACATTATAGTTTTATTGTAAAAATTTTTTATTAATGGTATTATTACTACTATTCCTACTTTTCTTTATTTTTCTCACACTCTCTTTTCCTCTTTTCTGTTTCCTCGGAGCCTCCTTCTTCCTTTCCTCATGCTAACAGACAATGTCTTTTGATTCCACTTTCACTATTCCTTTGATATAATACCTCTAAATACTCACTTCTTATCCCATTAATGTTACAGCCTACGCCCCTCCCCATCATCTTTGTCCACCTTTAGAAATTGTGGACCTTATTGCAAACCTATTGCTTATGCTGTAGATACTAATCAACCTTATCATCTCTGTTGATTAAGACAATACTGTTACTATCTTAATAGGAGCTCTCTAGGTTCAGGCTGCATATTGTTTGCATTGAGCGCTGCTAATACTGATCTCTCACTTTAAGGTGAGGTATTGGAAACCAGCAGGGACACTATAAGCCTATAGGAGGGAAACCGCAATACCTTGGATCCATACTGCTAGAGGGGAAGATACATGAACACCATGAAAAAACAAGGGAAGAAAGTGTCCAGACAAACTTAGATGCTATATTAATAGAATCCAATGACAGCTTGGTAGAAGAAATGTCAGAAAAGCAGTTCAGAATGTACATAATTAAAATGATCTGAGAAGCAAAGGATGAGATAAGGGAGAAAATGCAGGCAATGTATGATCACTCCAATAAACAGTTAAAGGAGCAAATACAGGAAGCAAAAGATCATTTCAATAAAGAGAGAGAGATTCCGAAAAAAAAAAACAAACAAACAGAAATCCTTGAAATGAAGGAAATAATAAACCGAATTAGAAACTCAATAGAAAGCATCACCAACAGACTAGATCACCTAGAAGACAGAACCTTAGACAATGAAAACAAAATATTTAATCTTGAAAATAAAGTTGACCAAACAGAGAGGATGGTAAGAAATCATGAATGGAACCCCAAGAACTATGGGACATCATGAAAAGACCAAGTTTAAGAATTATTGGGATTGAGGAAGGCACAGAGATACAAACCAAAGGAATGAACAACCTATTCAATGAATTATATCAGAAAATTTCCCAAACCTGAAGAATGAAATGGAAAATCAAATACAAGAGGCTTACAGGACACCAAATGTACAAATTACAATAGATCCACAGTATAATGAAGATACCTAAAATATAAAATATAGAATTTTAAAGGTTGTGAGAGAAAAGCAGATATTAGCAGATTTCTCAGCCCAGACCCTAAAAGCTGGAAGGGCCTGGAACAACATATTTCAAGCTCTCAAAGAAAATGGATGTCAACCAAGAATCTTATACCCAGCAAAATTTACCTTCAGATTTGATGATGAAATAAAATTTTTCCACAATAAACAAAAGTTAAAAAATTTACAAATAGAAAGCCTGCACTGCAGAACATTTTCAGAAAAAAATATTCCATGAGGAAGAAATGAAAAACAACGATGTTAGTCAGCAAAGGAAGGAAGTACCCTAAAGGAAAAGTCAATCAAAGGAGAAGCCAAGTCAGGTTAAAAACCAAAAATAAGTAAAAATGACCAGGAATACAAATAGTATGTCAATAATAACCCTGAATGTTAATGGCCTAAACTCATCAATCAAAAGACATAGACTGCCAGATTGGATTTAAAAAAAAAACAACAACAACAACAATATGCTGCCTTCAAGAGACTCATATCAGAAAAGGACACACACAGGCTAAAGGTGAAAGGATGGGAAAAATATACTATGCACACGAACTCAGTAAAAAAGTGGGGGTTTCCATTTTCATATCAGATAAAGTGTACTTCAAGCCAAAGTTAGTCAGAAGGAATAAATAAGGACATTTCATACTGCTTAAGGGAACCATAAGCCAGCAAGACATAACAATCATTAATATTAATGCCCTAAACAATGGTGTATCCATGTATGTCAAACAAATCCTTCTCAATCCCAGGAGCCAACTAGACCACAACACAATAATACTAGGTGACTTTAACATTGCTCTCACCACTAGATAGATCTTCCACTCAAAAATTGAACGAAGAAACCACAGATTTCAATAACCCAATCAATAATTTATACTTAATGGACATATATAGAATATTCCATCCATCAACGAGTGAATACACTTTCTTCTCAGCAGTACATGGATCCTTCTCCAAAATAGACCATATGTTATACCACAAAGCTACTCTTAGCAAATACAAAGCAAGAGAGAAACTACCTTGAATTCTATCAGATCATAATGGAATGAAATTAGAAATTAATGATAAAATAAAAAAAACAGAACTACTCCAACACCTGGAGACCAAATAATATGCTATTGAATGATGCAGGTATAGCAGAATACATCAGAGGAGAGATAAAAAAAAATTCTTAGAGGTAAACGAGAATACTATACAACATATCAAAACCTCTGGGACACTATGAAAGCAGAAATAAGAGAAGAATTCATTGCAAGGACAGAATGCAATAAAAGAATTAAAAGTCAACAAATAAATGAACTAACATTATAGCTCAAAGCCCTAGAAAAAGAAGAACAGATCAACACCAAATGTAACAGAAGACAGGAAATAATTAAAATGAGAGCTGAAATCAGTGCAATTGAAACAATTCAAAAAACTGACCAAAAGTTGGTTCCTTGAAAAAATAAAATTGATAAACCCTCAGACACACTAATAAAGAGAAAAAGAGAGCAAAAACTCAAATTTCTAAAATTTGTGATGAAAAAGGGAATATCACTACAGACACTATTGAAATAAAAAACATAATAAGAAGTTATTTTGAAAATCTATACTTAAACAAAATAGAAAATCTCAAAGACATGGACAGGTTTCCATGGACATGCTGTACTTTTCAGGTGCCCTAAGAAATTGGGAGAAAGTGTATGGCAAGAACCAAAGGCTGAACACTTCTTGAATTTGATGGAAAGTAGTAATCTGCATCTCTAGGAAGCCTCTGGACCTAGTGTCCCAACTTCTCCTTTTAAGTGTTGGGCAGCTTCTCCATGTATGAATACACAACTGTTAGCACAGCTCTAGGGAGCTGCAAAGCTACATGTTCTCTGCAGGCTGCTTCCTAAAATGCCCCAGCAAAAAGACTTAGTCTTCTGTAGTCTAAGGGCATGCTGTACTTAGTACAATCAGAAAAATGAGAGATTAGACTTTAGTGTTTGTATTCTGAAGGGTCTAATGAAAACAAGTCTGTGAGCAGAAGACTCCAGGTACTGAGAGGCTATGAATGAAGGGCAAACCCTAAGAACAGGGGCATCGAGGGGGTGCTGATCCCATTGCTCCCTGTGGTGTCTACTGGGATGCTGGTTTTCTTGGCCACCGTGATTGACAGGCCATGGGTTTCAAGGCCACCATGGAGCTGAGAGAAGTGGATGTGACCAGGTAAGCTACAATGTGACTAGGCTCACTGTCCTTGCTGAGACTCAACCATTTTCACTGAACAATGCTCTTCAGATGATCGCAAGCTCTAATTAAATGCCAATGTTCCAAAAAAGCTGATATGGATTTTTTGGAGGGGACGTCTGTGCTTTTGTAGCTTTTCCAGAAGACAGATTTTTAGTGGTCCTTCTCTGTAATTCCAGCAGGGATCTCTCTTATATACTTAAATTGGACAGAAGGGTTCCTTAGAACACTTATTTCCCACTGAGAAGGAAAAAAAGAGCAGCTAGCATGAGGTTGAATAACAGTAATTTTTCATGGAGCTCAAGTTAGGAAGGTTCTACAAGATGTAAGGATATTTCAAGGCTGTTTACAAGGCCAGGTGCAATTTCACCGTGTTTCCTGTAGCTGGGCTACAAAATCTCTAAGATATGCTGCCATGGGGTATGTGGCCTGGAGGGAACCAGGAAGAATCTGCTTCTGCAACTGTCTTAAATCAACAGCTCTATAAATATTCCAGAATGGACTCAAAGTGACAGTTTTATAATGACATAAATTTAACACAGTGTTTCTTCAGAGCTTGATGTAGGAACAGTAAATCCAGAATGCGCACAGCTAAAGCACAGGCTTCAGTTATTATTTTCTCTCTATATATGATCCTCTGCCAATTTCTGTTACATATATTTCAAATGCTTTTTCAGTGCTAAGTTTTAGAAGTTACCTGAGATTCCAAAAAATGATTCATTTTACAAATAAACAAAATGGGGTACAGAACTAACCCGAGCACTAATCTAGAATTTGATTTGCATCTTGGGATAGTAAAGGCAAAAATAAAAGCAATTATACCTACATTTGTAAAATTAATTGTGATTTGCTTGAATTAGGAGTCCACCCACACACACACACACACACACACACACACACACACACACACACACACAGTCTTGTATTTATAGTCCTGTAGAAGTAAGATGAGGGGAGATAAACTTCTGAGTCACTGACCACTGTCTGAAGAGAAGCTGGAAACCAAAAAGAATACATCACAATGCTGTGCATGTGCTGTGCTTCCAAATCCCAGGGCTCAGGTTTCCTCATCTGTAAAGCTGTGCTAATAATACAACATTATCGATCGAACCAAGACGCTATGTAAATGACGGTAACTGCCACCAAACCAGTTTGGGGATGGGAAGAGGACTCAGAGGAGGCAACAACACTCTGAGAAAACACCTTATAAAGGTGAGAAGTATTGTGCACGTAGCTCTGGAAGCACTTTTTCAGTAGAAACTGCAAATACGACTTACTGGTCGAACAGGTCTTCAGTTGCTTTGTTGAGCTGAAGCCTGTCTTTCAGTGGTCTCTGAAGTGTCTACCAAGTCCAGCTTGCCCTCCAGTGTCACCAGCACCTCCTCTTACCTTAGGCAGTTAGTTCTACGACACTCTTACTGCATCGGGTCTTCATTAACCAGAGAGACTCAGTACTTGTACAGTCTGCGTGTTTAGTGATGCAGGAATTGAGGTACAGCCACGCGATCTCCCTCATCCACACAATGCACCAAACTCTCAGGAGCAGACCCAGTCACCACATGAATGGCCTTGGGATACATTTAGAACTGGGAACAGAAATCCAGCATCAAGACCTACCTCGTCTCTTCTTAACTATAGCAAACGTCTGTTCTGAAAATTAGCCCCTCAACTCTTCAGGAAAGGGTCCTACTGCCTGTGGGTTGCCTTATCCTCTACGCACCAAGGGCAGACACCTTGCCCAAGTCAGGCATACAGGATTCTCCCTGCTGGGAATCTGGAGTTGGAAAACAGGCTGTTGGATGATGGACGCTGGTCATGGTGGGCCACACGATGCCACTCAGAGTCGTGCTGGCTTACGTGCAAGCAGGAGGCCAGGCTACAGAGCAAGGAAGGAGGACAGGGACCAGCAAGAGTGAGGTTGTGCACTCGAGGGCACCTCCCAGAGAGGAGAGGAAGCGCAGGTGCCCCACACTCCAGTCCTGGGTTTATGTCCAGCCCCGCAGGAGGCCTCCTTGTATGTTTTGTCACCTTGATTTTGTGGCTTACTCCCTGTTTTAAATTGTTTCCCTTTTCTAAGGTGAGTTGGTGTGTGCTTCTTAAAACAAAACCCTCCCTCACCTGCAGTGAGTTAGTGGTGTGACCTCACAACTCACTGTCCAGATCCGGATAACGAGGGAGCCAGAGGAGAGGACCTGGTAGCAGCAGAGAGCAGGCACATCAGGGCCTTGGGTGCCTGTGCAGAGCTGCCCTGCTCTGTCCACGTGGGATGTGGAGCTCAGGAGGAACCCAACTGCCCCAAACAGAGGCTAAAAGTGACATGACTGTGCTGGCTCTTCTGAGGTGGGACAGGGCTGCTCTAGCCAGTTCCCCTCCCAGGCCCTACAGTCAGCTGGCAGCTGTAGCTGGGACACGTTTCTCAGAAGCCTTCTTCAGACACAGGCCCAGTGCCTGGCTGGAAGGCTCAGGGACCAGAAGCACTGGGGCTCCTAGAAGACCCCCACCCTATGTCACAGTCCATGCAGGTGAAGCTTCCAAATCACATGGTGGCTTCAGGTAGGCTGGATGTCTCTCATGGCCAGGGAAGGTTCACAGAGTGAATGTCCCAGTTTCTAATGAGTCTCAAGGTAACACAGCATCTGTGACTATGTTCCATTCTAAATGACAACCACACAGCTCTGCCCAAGTTCATGGGGAGAAAATGTGCAAGCCAAGTAAATGGGATGATGTCACAAGATGGTGACCTGCTTCCAGCCCCCTGGAGGCATTAACTTTGGAAAATCCACTGCCTTGATGGATTCATCACTCACATCGCTCATTAGTTTCATTTTTTCAGAAGCCATGACAGAGGTTTAAGTCAGAATTTTCATGCTGTCCCATGTGAGGTGGTACCTGTTACAGTGGACTCTAGTGTCACATGGAGGAGCAATGAACCTTGGGCCCTAGCCATCACCTGCACCAGGACAGGGGCTGGGGCCTGCTGTGGCTCTCCATGCCCAGCCTGAGTGGAGTGTGGGCAGCTGGCCTCTGCATCACAGTGGAGGGGACTGGACAGCATGGATGGAAACAGGGACATCCAGGAGCAAGAAGAGAGGAAGGGAGGAGACTGTCAGGCTGGTGTGCAGGACATTGATGGCCACTGGCCATGTAGACGTTGTCTGAGTTCTGCGCTCACATCTCCCCCAGGTAGACTGACAGGGCCCTGACTGCAGGATATTTCTGAATTCTAGATGCATCACATAAACTCTTTATTTTAAACTTATTTTTTTTAAAAAACTTTTAAAAGAACAAAGTTGGCTGTGCTAGACTAGATAATCTGTCCTGATGGACTCAGGAAGACCATTAGAGTGGCATGGAATTTTCTTTTTTTTTTTTTTTTTTCTATGTTTACACTCTTCAATGAACTAAAAAGAGAGAAAAGTCAGACATCAGGATTTATTAGAAAACTACAAGAATTAAACCCTTGACATTGGTCCAAGAATATGGAGACATCTCTGTAGAAGAAAGAATACAAAGCAGAGTCCCAAACAATCTTCCAACTTCCCATGAAGATGCCAGTTTGAAGCAGTGAAAAAGCAGTTTTTTATTTCTTAATTAAGAGATAATTTATGCTTAGTAAAATGTGAAGGTCTTAAGTGTGTATTTGATCAGTTTTGCTTATAAGTATACCTGAGTGATCACCACTTAGCTCAAGATGACAGAACATCTCCATCACGCCAGAGGACCCTCGTGATCTTCCCAGTGGGAATCCTCTGCCTGTCCATCAGTACAGCCCACACTTGGATTTCACTTAAATGAAAAGTGCAGTATGTGCTTTCTGGGGTGACTGGCTTCTTTCAGAATTACCTGTGTGACATTCAACCACATATTGTAATAGCGGTTCTTCCTCTTCTCCTCCTTCTTGGTGGTTTTGGCTACATGGTAGAGCATTCCATACCACACTTTGTTCATAAGTTTCCTGTTGGTAGGTATTTGGGTCTCATTTTTTTTTCTATCCGGAATAAAGTGGCTGTCAACCTTCTTGTCCAAGTCTTTTTGCAAGTTCATGATATCATTTTTATGAGACACATTCCTAGAGGGGGAATTGCTGAAACATGGTCATGAACTTAAATTTAAATTTTTGAAATTGTCAAATAGTTTCCTAAGTAGTTGTACCATGTTATACGACCACCAGCAACATAAGAAGAAGTTCTAGTCACCATGCATTCACATTAGTAAGACTGGTAAATGCTTGCTGAGTATTGAAGGAAGCCACAGTTAGACTCAAGGAAAGATACTTATTTGTGGTTTTAATTTGCAGTTAAATACTTTATAGTATAATTTAGATTTTTTATTGTTTTGTAGGAGTTCTGCATCTATTACATATAGATTGGTTAATGAAGAAAAATCAGAGTCATTTTCAGATGGTGAATGCACCTGCATTCTGAGGGTGCTCTACTGTGTCCTCAGTGGTAGTTACGTTATGCTTGTTTTTTGAGAAATCATAGTTTCAAATTTTTAATGTTTGATTTCATATTAAAAAGATTATAATAAAATTGGTTATACTATGATTAAAATAATGAGTACTAACATTTAAAAATGCTGGTTATAAGTGATAACTATCCTTTTAATTGACCTACTATGACTAACATCAGTGAAAATAAAAATGCCTATCCAGGGAGACAAGAGGCCACCAGATACCAACCTGCTCCTTCGTTTCCAGGACATTTTGCTTATGAAAGCAGTGATAATCCACCTGTGATTTTTTATTTTTGTAGATATGGAAAGACTGTTCCTAAAATTCATTTGCAAGAGATTCTAAATAATCAAACCAATCTTGTGAAAGATAGATCTGAAGGACCTACATTTTCAGATTTCAAAACTTACTGCAAATCTGTAGTAACCAAGATAGTGTGGTAGTGGAATTAGACAGACAGAGAACAGTGGAATGACTTGAGAATTCAGAACCCAGGGACCCACACATCCACAGTTAACTCAACAGGGGTCCCAAGATCCTTCAATGGAGAATGAAGAGCGATTTTAGCAAATGGTGCAGGAACCCACTCTCAACGCATATAAAAATAATCGAATTGAATTCAAGGCAAAAATAGAACAAATTGCTCCGAGAAGAAAATATCTTCATAGCCTTGGACTAGGTAATAGTTTCTTAGATATGATACTAAAAGCATAAGCAAGAGAAGAAAATAATGGAAAAATTGAAATTCATCGAAATTAAAAACTCGTACCTTAAGAAACACTATTAAAGAAGAAAAAGGAGAATCCTCAGAATGAGAGGAAATATTTGCAAGGCATGTAAATGATAAAGGACTAATATACAAAATATATGAAAAAAAATCTTTCACTACTAAACAACAAATGTTAAATAAAAGTAGATAAAGTATTTGAATAGACGCCTCTCCAAAGGGTATCTACCCATGACCAACACGCACAAGAAAATGCTTGACATCATCAGTCACTGGGGAAATCTGAGTCAAAACCACATGAGATACATTCATACCCACTAGGACGATTTTAATAAATAAAATAAAACACAAATAACAAATGTCTTAAGGGTGAGGAGGGCCAGGAATACAGGTGGGGATCAGTGGGCGTTGGCCTGGTGGTGAACTGATTCAGTAGTTTTTCAAAATGTAAACGTAATTGTCACCTGAGCCGGAGGTCCCACTCCTAGGTGTGACCTAAAAGAGCTGGAAGTTGGTTCTCATGCACGTGAATGTTCGTAGCTGCTGAGTTCAAAATAGTCAAAGGGAAGAAAGGTTTATTTTGGCTCATGGCTTCAGAGGCTTCAGTCCAGGGCCAGCTGGCTCCATGGCTTTCGCCCCAGATGAGGCAGAGGATCCCACGAGAAGGGCAGGGCGGCGGGAAGCTGGCAGCTCACGGCAGTGGCAGACAGGGCCGCAGAGGGACGAGGACAAGGCAGAGCGCCCGGGCATGCCCTGACGATCCACTCCCTCCATGAGCGTCCCCCGCTCCCCACAGTCCATTCAGCGTTGGGTTCCTTTGAGGGTTCAGGGCCACCGGGGTCCAATCCTCCCGTCCCCGAAGCCCCACTCTGCGCTGCCGCGGTGGAAATGCACCTTGAACCCACGCCTCGGGGTCGCTCCAGATCCAATCCGTAACAGTGGCATTCTTAGACTTCCCCAACCACGGGCACTTTGTTGTGATTATGTTCCATAAAACATCGCTGTAGAACATCAGGTAAATTCATTTGCATAAATTCTGTTTGTGATTTTCAGTAATTCTGAGGGAGGAAGGGGTGAGTTTTGGGGTAATGGTGCCTCCCTACCTTCACAGTATTTGAGATACTCGGTCTCAGAACACCCCGTGAGAGCAGCCTGTGTTCACAGGTGGTGTCGGGCCACCTTGGATGGCTGTGGAGTGTGAGCTGGCTCAAGGCCTGTGGCACTGTGGACATCGTCTTTCAAAGGCTTCAGCCAGCGTCAAGCAGACCCTGTGCTTTTAAGTTGTACCTCGATTGGTCATTTCCCAGCTTCCTGTTTCAGTCCCTACTTTTGTGACTCACCGATGTCCACGGGTTTCTTATTATCCTCAGATGCATGCCCCACTAAGCCTTTAGGACTGTCATCCCCAGAGAAGCTCAGGTAGAAAGCTGGGCACCCTGGGACACATTGAGTAAGAGAGACAAATGCTGCCCCTCAAGAAACCATCAGCTCAGCTGCAATACTTGCCCAAGGCTTCAGACGCCACAAAAACAATGGGTCAACTCTTCCCAGAGAGCTCACGGCCACGCCACAGGAGCTGCCAGAAAACCTGTCTATCAATATCAGGCTTCACCTGGAAGAACCTGCCTACAAAAGCAAAATCAGCAATATTTAATACCTGGCATGATGAATGCTTTAATCAACCCATTTCCACTTGCGTCTGAACCACTTTTTAAAATCCAATCTCCTGTGAAGCAGCCAGGCCATGGCGACGAATACCAAACACCTCATCAGTCTCAGGAGTGCCAGGGACATTTCTGTTTCAGAAAAAGTCCAGGAAATAAAAGGCGTGCTCCATGGATATGAGCCTTTAAAATGCAGGTACCAGAGATGAGCCTTCTCCTGGTGTGCAAGTCTGAGTCAGCTTACACATACGGAGCATTTACACTTGGTTCATGGTGTTCTTTGTTTACAAAATCATTATTAAATGTTGAGAAAAGACCAAAAAAGTCAGAGGCAAGGGTTTCATGTGTTGGGCTTCAGGGAGATTCCAAATGTTGTTGGAAGCTCTGTCTTTCGATCGACTTAGGCGCTGGAAAGAAATCTTCTTTGTTTTGAAAGGGGGCCACTTCCTGCGACGTCACCTGGTCACCCTCTGGACCCAGGTCCTGTCCCTGCAGAGTGCGGTTTCCTTGGAGTTCGGAGATTCGCAGCTCTGATCATCCCAGCTCCCCCAGGCCTGTTTCTGTTCATCAGATCTATCACAAGCAGCAGCAAGGACTGGGAAGGCCACCCTGCTTCACACCCAAAAGACTGCCCAGCTCAAAGTATGAGTGACCAAGCAAGTGACAGGGACCACCACATAAGCACACCCTCCATCCTTCTGCACTGCAGCTAAAACAAATCCTTAATTTAGCAAAGAACAGCAGGCAAATGCCCAAAGGACCAAATGGTTTATGCTTGAGAATGAGTATTTCAAGTACAAAATCTCCCTCTCTCCTTTCTCTAATCCCCCCCCTCTCCCTCTCTCTCTCTCTCTCTCTCTCTCTCTCTCTCTCCTTCTCTAGATGACTCGGAACATCATGGTTTTCAGGGTATCCTTCCACGATTTACAAACATAACAAGCAGAACCTTGTGCAGACCACTTAAGCAATGCTTCCTTCCCTACAGACCTGCTTCTTAGCCTGGCGATTTCTGAGGTGACCCTGCTCCACAGCTGTGTAAAGCGTGTGGAGAGAGAGAGGTGCCCAGGCCTTGCAAGCCTAGGTGTGAACCCTAAAGGAAAAGTCTAACAGCCACACAGAGGAGCAAGTGGAGAGCTTAGGTTCACAATGGTTTAATAATACGTTACCAGGTCAAAACTCTTCAAATTCTGCCAGAGCTGTGATTTTTGGAACAGGAGAGGCTGGTGACTGTAGCACACAGAAGTGCCCTTACATTTCAGCAGAGCAGTGACTGAAGTTGATCCTGAGGGTCTGAGAAGTGAACACACCTCAACTGACCCCCACCTTCCACCTTTTCAGCAGGCCCCCTGTGGTTATGATATTATCTGTGGAACAGCGTTTTCTTTTAAAAACAAAAGAATTCCAAGAAAAGTGTCATACCTTCTCAGCAGCACTGGGTATGGGAGTACTGCTTTGTTGATGGCCCAGAAGTGGAACTGCTGACCTTTGGTCACACCGAAGTCTGCTACCCAGAGAGCCCCAGAGGTGAACTGCTAGGCCGTATGAACCTAAGAAAACACACGGCACCCGTCCTGCTTTATTCCCGGAGGCTTTGCCTGCTGAAGATCAGGGGAACATCTACTATGTTCAAATGTCTCCTTTAAGCTGTTGGTTAATCCAGCTGCAGCTTTACTCAGCTCCTCCTGCCAGAGGTGATGCAGGCCCCTGGGACCCTGCCGTGGTCCCTGGGTTGACCCTACCCAGATGAGCCCATGCAAGTCCACACAGGTAGACACTTCTGAGAGAACTGGTAAGATCATCTGACACAATCATTCCCCCTTCCCATTTAATTCATCAAAAAATGTTACTTTGAATTGAATTTTTCCCAACTCACCCATTAACCAATCCCACTCGCTAAATGCTCTCTCATGTTTCCTAGCTTGTAAATTCTTTATCAGGCATTCAGGCCTAACAAACATCACTTCATAATGATTATCTAAACCGTGTTCAGAATCACTGCCCATATGTTGTCCATCATTGCTTCTAAGTTTTGTCTGCTGCATTTGAAGTTCAGCTCCTGAACTCATCAGAAGATTTTCATTCCAGACTAGAATCTTACATTCTCAAATCATCAAGGATATTTCCAGATGATAATCTCCTACCAGGCTTATGAAAAAAGAATTTAGATGTGTAATAAAATGTAGGTAAGCCACAAACTAAGGGAAAGATAATGGCTTTTATTTTTATTGGAGCAAAAAGACTTAGCAACTTGGAAGCTCCTGCATGTTGGAAGGCACAGTCTAAACTACAGCTAGTGTGAAGATGGCAGGTGACTCAGACATCAAGGGGTTGAAGGTATGAAGAAAACACAGCATCCCTACAGAGTCTGGGAAGCAAAGAGAGATGGGGAACATTTAGAAAGGCAGAACAGGTGAGCCAAGGGACAGAACTACCAGACAGAGCTGTAGGAGGCAAAGATGGGCGTTCAACCCAAAGCTCCAGCCAGGGTAACGGCAAAGGGAGAAAAGCTCTGAAGAGAAGCCTCTGGCACTGAAGACCAGATGCACATAGGACTCCGAAATTGTGTGTGTGTGAGAGAGGGAGAGGGAGAAGGAGAGGGAGAGGGGGAGAGGGAGAGGGAGAGGGAGAGAGGAAGAAGGAGGGGGGAGGGGAAGGGGGAGAGGGAGAGAGGGAGAGAGGAAGAGGGAAGGGAGAGGGGAAAGGAGGGGGAGGGGAAGGGGGAGAGGGAGGGAGGGGAGGGGGGAGAGGAGACAGAGACAGAGGGATCATCTTATTTTACTGATTACAATCCTCTTGATGATCTGAATAATCGGCTCAAGATGTTTAATGAGAAAATTGGTGTGATTACTCAGAACAAAATTTATAGTACATAGAAAAAATTTATGTAAAACAAAAGGTGATTGTATCCTTTTATGCAGATGTACTAATCCATTAAAAATGTTTTATATTTAGATCCTTGGCATATATGTTTAATATTTTGGTCCTATCTAAATTGCCAATACCTTAAAATAATTATTTCCCTTTCCTTCCAAAAATATTATTTACTCTTCCAACTTGATCCTACAATCCTAGAGTATCTTCTAATCAGTATTTTCAATAGGCCATTTTTTCCTTTAGCTTTTTAATAAAGACCTAAAAGAGTAAAGAGGTAACTCAGAAAGGACCTTGAGAACGCACCCTGCCACATGTCACAGCCTGTTAGAGGCCAGGCAGAAGGTCCAGCTCCCCCTGGCTGTCTCCTGCCTCAGGACACTGTGAAGTGTAAGTGTGTGTTTTAAAGGAACGCGTCTGGGGTGACTCATTATAGAGCATCAGACATTCAACAAAGGTGTGCAAAGCAACTCATAAAAACAAGCATATCCAGGAAAAACGTCACTACCTTTGAATATCTTGGGGGCTACTTTCATTGATTATTGGGAAGAAAACAGGGAGAGGAACAAAGAACAGTGTAGGGTAGTGTTTGGAAGATTCCTGTCAAAGGAATTCTCCGGGGCACACAGCAGATCTTGAGCAGGGCAGATGGTGTGCAAGGAGACCTGGCAGCAGGAAAACACCAGGCCCCCCGGATCAAGGTGTACCTACGCCAGGAAGGAAGAGCAGGCAGCGTGCGTGGGGTGCAGGGAGATGAAAGCCATCACCAGTCTCTCTACAGAGCCCCGAAACAGGGAAGCAGCCCTCATCCTGCAGGAAGGAGGAAGCAGCTTCCCAAAAATGGGAATGTGTGACCAAAGGACTCCTTAGGCGTGAACTGAGTGTGCTGGGGACGCTGACGGAGGGAGAGGGGCGCTGGCAGTGCAGGCAGGAGGTGCTCAGACTCACCGGGTCAGCTGGGCGAAGCTCTGTTCTGCTCATCTCAGTGCAGAGCGCGTACTGAGGGCAGGCAGCGGAGGGCCACGCCACGCGCTTGTGGCTCCCAGCTTATTTCCTCAGGTTTTCACTGGGATTCATTAATGTAAGGTTGTGGCGATGAAGGAACATGTGGGAAGACGATGGGATTGCACGTATTCAGGAATAATGATTCTCCACCACACGGACAAAAGTGGAGGGACCTTGGCCCCAAACACAGCCAGTTGTCTCATGACGCCCTCCAGGCCTGGAGAAGGAACTGCCACTGGCAGTCGGGGTGGGTGGGGGAGAACTGAAAAAGAAACCTGGAGGAGTTTTGTTTATCTACTTTATTTTATTTTTACCATTATGCAGAAGAGAGAAAGAAAATGAGGAGAGGTGAGAAAAGAACGCAGGAGGGTGATCGTTTGCTGGCCGGCCTCAGGTCCCACACCTCTGAGGCCTGAAGTGCCCACGAGGCTGGCACAGGTGCGTTTGGAGTTGTGCAGTGTCCTTGTTTCAAGCACGAGGCTGCCGGTCCCGCGAGCAGAGCTCAAGAGCTAGCTGCTGGACTTGCTGAGCAGTGAGGACGGAAACACGTCTGGAGGAAGTGGGGCCTCAGATGAGAGCTGGTGCTCACAGACGGCAGAGCAGCGTAGGAACGCTGGGAAGTCACCGCGTTCTGTGACACAGGGGACACCCCCGCTCCACGGCGGCTGCTGGACACTGAGTCTCAGTTCTGTCCTGTTCCTGTGACACACGACCCTCCCTGTTGCTCAGGGACTGGGCACCGGCATCTGTGCCCTGTTTCGAAGTATAGGCTGTGCCAGGGAGCTTTTCGGCGTCACCTCTTGGGTGCCCCTAAGTCGGTATGGCTCATTTTTCAGGGACTGTATATTCCTCCATTCAGTTGATGAGAAAGGACAGTTAATAAAGGAGGCAAGAAAATAGATGATTTGCCTTAGTTCAGCACAGGTAAGTTTAGACAATGAAAGTTAATTGAATTCTTACCAAATATGGTAGTTGAAAAGATAATTAAATATGTGAACGATTCACTCAGAGATCCTTATTGGCAATTCAAGTAAAATGATTCATTTGAACTACTATAACAGTATCATGATAGAATTTGGGGTTCTTTTAAAATTATTAATTAATAAGCAAATATGATTTTTAAAAAGTCTATATATGACAGTCTAAAGAGAAACATGAAAAATTAAAATAAGTAAATTTATCACTATTTAATGTATTTTAATAATTAATTTTTTGTGAATTTTAATACCAAAATGTATTCGTGAAGGCTTTTTAATGTAAAATCAGTGGCGTAACAGAACATTTCTAAATCAAAGACCCAACAGTTTTTCCTGGTTCACAGGTTGGAAACGCACAGGAACCATGAAAATAAAATTCAATTCAAGTGTGACCTCTGCAGTGTGTGCTGTTAAAGCTCCCGGCCCACAGGGTTAACTCTCACATATTTTATGGCCGTAGCTTAATCATACCTTCCTTTTAATAATCATTAATTGTAAGACTAAAAGACACACTTCTGTGATCCTTTGTGGCTTATCACCAAGGCAGCTGAGCAAACATCAGCCTGACCCCTTGTCCTCTTGGCAGGCTGGGAGGTCAGGACTGGAGCTGTCTTTTTGAAGCCTTGTCTTCATGAGAGTAAGAATGGGTTGATGGGTAAAACTGAGGCAGGGGATCCGTTTAGGGACAACTGCAGTGATCCAGCCTGGAAACACAGGCTGCCACAGGGAGCCCAGCGGAACCCCGGCTCACGGTGCGCTGCAAAGACACTCGGGAACAGGTTCCCTGACTCTGTCTGTGTGCTGAACAATGCTGCTGCCCACCCACCTTGTGCAAGGCGTTGTGCTAGGAGCTGGGGACCAGAGTGCTCAAGTGGGCTGCCTTCCCTGGGAGGAGACGGACACAAGGGACAGATGGCAAAGTGACAGCCCAGGACACGGAGGCAGGCATGGGGAGAGCCAGGGCTGGGCTCATCAGGAGGCCCGAGGGAGGCTCGCGGACCACAAGAGATTCCAGCAGGGCACTGAGGAAGGGGAGGGAGTGAGGGTCCACTGGAGTCTGGATCTACAAGTGCAAAGGCCCTGAGGCAGAGGCTGTCCTGACACGCCAGAGGAGACAAGGCCGTGGAGTGAACGCGTGTCTCCCCATGTTTCTGTGCTGAAGCATCATCTCTGTGCTGGTGAGAGGAGGGCCTCTGGGAGGTGATGAGGCCACGGACGGGCCCTCGTGAAGGGCCCAGCAGTTGTAACGAACAGGCCCAGACAGCCTTGTCCTTCCCCAATGTGAGGACAGGTGAGAGGATCTGTCCACAAACCAGGAAGCAAGAGCTCATCAGATCTGAGGCCCAAGCCTTGAGGCTGGGTCTCACCCCGGCCTCCGGCCTCAGCATCGTCAGCAGTGACCCGCTATTTATGAGTCACCCCATCTGCCATATTCCGTAAGCATCCTGGACAGACTGAGAGCGCGGAGAAGCCAGTGTCCCAGGAGAGTGTGAGAGGAAGACCAGAAAACAGCAGGTCAGAAACTGGAATGGGTCAGGACAGGAGCAGAATGAACAGGGGGTTCCAGGCCATGAGGAGGCCTTGGATACCATCCTGGCTACGCCTGGAATCCACCAAAAGTGGAAGCCCAGGGCGTGGCGCAGTAAGAGCCAGGTGGGTGAAAACAGGCTGCGGAGCTGGGGTCAGAGGCAGCTCGGGACGGGTCTTTGTTTTCTGTTGCTAAAACAGAATGCCTGAGGCTGGGGGCTCAGAAAGAAAGGTTTATTTCACTCACAGTTGGGAGCTGAAAGGCCAAGACAGCATGACGCCAACTGCCTGGCTCCAGGTGAGGGAGTCGTGGCTGACAGCATCACAGTGGCTGGGTCACAGCGAGCAAGAGACAGACAGCCACAGACAGCGACGGACGGACTGAGGTCACCAGCTGAGACGGAAGCAGGAGCTGCTGATGGGCCCACGAGCTCTTTATAACACCCACCCATGAGAACTACCCAGTCCTGCGGGACCTAGCCACACGCAGCCAGCCTCAGTCCCTCACGGGGTCTTCAGTTACAGGAGGGCAGTGAGGCCGGAAGGGGGACGGAGGAACGGCCCCTCCCCCCCTGCGGGACAGGTGTGCAGGTGAGCTGCGGGGGCTGCGGTGGAGACCACAGATGAACATGGCTGACATAGGCATGCGATCTGAGGCCTGTCACGGGAAGGGAAGCACCAGAGAGGAGGGCGGGAGCCAGCCTTCTAAAGGCTGGGGTGCATCAGGAAGAAGTTGTGCACCCGTCGAATTCATATGCAGAACCTAGCCCCAACCACACCTTATTTGTAAATAGCGTCTTTAAATTGGCAACCAAAGTTCTGTGAGATCACAAGAATAGGCCCCTGGTGCATTAGGCCTGGTGACCTTGTGAGAAGAAGAGACACCAGGGACGCAGGAGGCGATGGGAGGTCTCGCCGTCCAGCCCAGAGGCCCTCCTCCCCTTCCCTGAGCCGTGAAGCCACCGGGGTAGAATGGAGGTGTGCTTCCTCAGGCGAGCACGGGTGGACGCACCAGGCACGTGCTCCAGGCCGGCGCTGCGGCACAACAGACCCTCTGGGGGACTGCAGCTGGCCTGGCCTGGGGAGCCTTGCAGGAGAGGTTAGTTCCCGCTCTGAGAGCGCGGGCGTTACAGAGGGCTCCTCCCCATGCCCGAGCATCCCTGGAGAGGAGTGGCACTGGGAGACGTGAGCCCCGTAGAAGATCCTGTGCTGTGGGCCCCGAGGCTGGAAGGACACTGACCCGAGGAGGCTGGAGGCCAGGGCGAGTGTAACGTGTCGCCGAGCCACTGTGCAGAGCAGCTCGGACACATTCCTGCTCCCGGAGAGACTGTGCCCTGCGAGACTCAGGAGAACCCCGGGGTGGCTTCTGTCCTGCGTTCCCGCACATGCGCGTCACTCTCTGATCTCCTAAGTGGCAAATCCACACGCTCGCTGTGAGACATCTTTCATCGTCTGCTCCAGCCGCGCTGTCGAAGGCGAAGACCATCTACAGACCGCTCCGCTGCTGTGCTTGTAAACCAAGCAGCAGTCTGGGCCACTGACAGGTTGTGCCTTTTCCCATGGAAATTGCTAGTCATTATTTTTTTCTTTTCTCATAAACTGCTGTGAGCCCAATGAGTAAGAAAACTCCAGGTTTATACCAGAGACCACAACAGTGTCTGAAATTTGAAGGACCGGAGACCTTGGCGGCAACATCAATTCAGTGAACTGAAGTGTTTGCTTTCTTCAGTTTCAATTTAATCAAAAGTTAAGAGAGTGAAGAGTTACAAATCACAGACCTCGTGTTCTGTCATTACTCCTTATTAGACACTGGCCTTAGTAGATGGGAGAGCTCCGGGAAGGGACGTCGGCCAGGGGAGGGAACTGACAGGTGACCGGAGTGTGGGCTCGGGAGGCCAGGCAGACCCCTCCTCCCACCCCTACACGAGGACTTCCCTGGGTTAAAACGGACATGTACGCACTGGGCATGCTTGGATGGATGCACATGGCGTGCACAAACGTGTGTGTGTGCGCGCACACCTGTGTCCTGCTGGTTCCAGTCTCCTGGGGAATCTCGATGGACACAAAGAGTCTCTGAGCCAGGAACACACACAGCCTCACGAGACCCATCGGGGGCGAAGGAGTTACTCCTCCTGTGCCCTTGCTGCCCTGCTGCATGTCCCCAACACCCGGAGGCTGCCTCAGGTGCCCTTGCTGCCCTGCTGCACATCCCCAGCACCCGAGAGGCTGCCTCAGGACGGCCAGGATTCAGCACATGCTTGGTGAGTGCGTCCGTGAGTGATGGCAAGTTCTGGTCCTTCTCTTTGCATAGCACTCATGGGCAATAAGAACATGGGGACAAGTGACGATGGCCCCCAGGAGAGGACACTGGCAGAGCTGGAGAAATGCTCCGTCTTGCCGCAGGATGTTAGGAGGCCTCACGGGAGAGGAGTTTCTCTGACGGGAGTGGAGGAGGCTGCTCTTGCACAGGGGACCTTGGAGCCAGGACGCAAGGAAGCCCAGTCCCAGCCTTGACCTGCAGGCCACACGGCCACCAGAGCAAGAGGCCATGCCACCTGTCCCCGCACTCTCCCACACGCCACACGGGATGGATGGAAGGCACTGGCCTGAGCAGGGGAATGGGCCGTGAGCCCAGAATGAGTGAGGAGACGGCCCAGCTCTCAGGCACGCGGGAGAGGAGACACTGACCCTCCTTAAAAGAACACACCTGAGTTCCAGAAGAGAGGTTCAAACTCGGGATCTGGGGGACCCTTCACTGCCAGAGGACAGTGGAGCCGAGGCAGACCTCTCTGCAGCTCTTGCTGGGCCGTCTGTAGAACGCTAAGGCAGACAAGACCCTGCTTCCCCACACACAGGTCCCCAGAGACAGTCCCAACCCACACACGTCCTGCCCCACAAGCCACCTCCGGGGATTGAGAGCCACTGGCCCCCAGAACGTGCCGACGGAGTATCAGACGTGCAGCTGTCCTGGGGAAAACAGTCTAATGAAAACATGTTGACAGAGAGCAGAGCATCCAAGGTCCCACCAACAAGAATGGAGGCACGTCGGGGAACACACGTGGCGCCTGCAGACCCTCAGCGTGCACAGCCCACTGGCAGCCCGCTTCGGCCCAGTGGGCAGGCAGGGTTCCAAGACGCCAGGGCAGGGCCGTGGCAGCTGGCTCCCCACACGCTCAGAGGAGGAGGAGGGCACCCCCTCATGGCACACGGGGCCGGGGAGCCGCGCAGGGCCGCTCTGGGGATCGGTGGGCTCGGGCTCCCTCCGCTGAGCAGCAGCTGACCTTGGCAGCGACTGACCTCCTCAGCGCCATCTCCTGCTCTGAAGCCCCAGGGATGTGTGCCCGCTCCGTGTCAGTTTCCTGGGCTGCTGAACACAGACTCCCTGCCCCCTCTGCAGGCAGCAGTCAGGAGTCTGAGCGCAGGGTGCAGGCTGGTGTGCCCCAGGGGCTCGGGGAAGACGGGCCAGGCCTCTCAGATTCCCGGGCACGGGCAGCAGTATCAGTCCACCCTGTGCCTGTGTGTGTGAGGACACCATCACTGGGTTGGGGCCCCTGCAAATCCAGCATGACATTACTTGATTCCTCTGCAAATACTCTCTTTTCCAAATAAGGTCATTTACAGGTTCAAGGTGAACGGGAACTGCGAGGGATGCTACTTAACCCAGTACCATACTTGATAGGCTTACTTGGGGGATTAAATAAGACATTGCATTTGAAGTGCCAAAGGAGCTGACCCTATCATAGCAGAAAACAATGGATGAAACCCGCTCTGTGCCCTGAATGTTCCCCTTCCAATCCATTTCAAAAGGTACCATCCGTTCCCTACCTCTCATTATCTTACGGTTGTATTAATTTCCTGAGCTTATATGCCTCTCTTCAGCCTTCCTCCCTGTATAATTATAAGATAAATTTATTCTCATTTATAACATGATTGCTAAGACGTTCCTAAAGCTGTGTTCCATGTCTAGTATGTGCACCCACAGTGAGCACTGCTGAATCAGATGCCAGTCAAGGTCCTTAGACTCTTAATCCTCCCGTCACACCTCTTAATTCTCTTTCAAGTGATAAAAGTAGCAACATTTATTATGCATGTACAGTAGTCATACCCGACAAGATGTCATCTGAAGGTCTCTGCATGTATTACCCGGCTAATCCTCACAGCCGCCTAGGGGACAGGTGCGACTCTGAATGGCCTTTGCAGGTAGGAAGGGAGACAGACTGCTGCTGGCCAGTGTGAGCCAGAGTAGGGAAGGCCTCCACAACTCCAGAGCACTGCCCGACCTGGCCTGGCAACGCTGCCACAACACTCTCCTGCCAGACACAGCCTGGGCTCCCCTGGTGCGTGCGATCCTGGAGTCACCTGCTCTCCTACCAAACTACAGAATCGTCACAGAAAAGCACAGATCAGACTCATCTCATCCTCCTCTTGCTCCAGCGATGGCCCACAGCAATTCCTTTCAAATGGAACCATTTTAAAAAAATGGATAGGTATTTTAATCAGCTTTTTTGCTGCTGTGACTAAAAGGATCTGACAGCGCAATTATGGAGGAGGAAAGGTTTATCTGAGGGCTCTCAGTTTCAGAGGTCTCAGTCCATAGAAGGCCGGCCCCATTCCAGGTGAGCAGAACATCATGGCGGAAGAGCACGGCAGACGGAAGCAGCTCACATCATCAGGAAGCAGAGACTCCACTCTCCAGATACAAAGTGTATATCCAAGAGCCACGCAGCCATTCCCAGCTCCTCCAGCTACACCGACCACTCCAGTTAATCCCATCAGGAATGACTCACTGATTGGGTTAAAACTCTTACAACCCAACCATTTCTCCTCTGAACCTTCCTGCATTGTCTCACATGTGAGCTTCTGAGGGACACCTCACATCCAAACCGTAACAACAGGGTATTTTTCCATCTAGGTTATTAATGTTTTTAAAGAACATTTTTCTCATTTTCAATTATTCTTAAAGTACCTAGAAAAGTTGTGACCATACAGCAGGCAGTTAAAATAATGAAGATTCTCAGGAATCTGAATTTGGTATTGATGGAATATGAAGCCTTGTGTTAACCTCATACAGAATCCTTCAGAATTTAAATGCCCTTAATTTCCAACTTTCTATGATTTCGTATTTTATGATTGGGCACCTTCAAGTACCTAGCAGCTGTTGCCTATCAACTGAAGACACACAGTCCAGTGGATGTAGCGGTGTGAAAGTCTGATCTTCCCAGGATGGCTCCACTGAGCACGTGCAAGCTGGACACGGATGGCTCATCCTTCAGCATCCAGAAGCCATCCTGTTCTTGAGGCTGGCTCAGCGAACATGCTCTCTGAGCTCCCTCCTGCTGCAAACCCCTCCTGGGCTGCGTAAGAGGAAAGCTGAGCACACAGCTTGCTGCCGGGGGCTCTGAGGCCTCCGAGGGAGCAGTGCATGGGGTGGGTGACACAGCTGCCCTCTCCCACCACCAGGCCGGCCCTGGAATGGGGAGACTCAGCCTGCAGTATGTCGTGACACCCTTTTGTGGGGAATGTTCTTCCCCAGGCTTCTTCCACAGGGACAGGATGATACTTGATACTGTTCAGAAGCCAATGGACCTAATATGCAAGCCGTTTACATTAGTTAAGCCCAGCTCTTTTGGAGGTGGCTGGGGGAGACTCGGCTCAGCACTCCATCCATCCTAAATAGTCTGACGCCTCGTGCTGTTCGCCCTCCTGGAATGCTCAACACAGATCACAACCCCATTCTCAGCAAACGTGTAAATGGAGCCAGGGCTGGTGCCGTGCTGGACTGGAGGGCTCTCCTCGGAGCTGCAGGGCCCTGGCTCCAGTTTCTAAGGGGCTCAGCGTAAATCCAGCCACTGCCTGTTGGGTTTCCTGACAGATGATCTAAGCAGCTGACAGCAGGGAGGTCGGGGAGAGAGAAGCTGCCTTTAGAGCAAGTCCCTCTCACCACACGACACGGCGCGAGCCTTGCCCTCTCAAGACGGCACTCAGGACAGGCTCCTTTTAATGTCATGCCCTACACCAAAAATCAACAAAAATACATTGTAAACGAATACGTCTGTTTAGCAACCAACCAAGTTAACTTCTGACAATCTAGTAACTGCAAAGAGAGGGCTGGGTTAATGCTGTGGTTTGCATATCATTTGAGCGTCCCCCAAAGGTTCTTGTGGGGAAGCATAGGCCCTTTAAGAGGTGGGGCCTAGGGGAAGGTGAGAGGATACCACCACCCTCAGAAGGGGTAATGCAGTTCTCAGGGAACCCTGGTAAGCTCCCTTGACAGTACGTTGCTATAAGCAACACAAGCTGGTCTCCTGAATCCCTCGGCCTTCCTGTCCTGCCCTGTGACCTCTTATGCATGTGCTCCTGCCATTGGGGTACCCTGGCCACAAGGCCCAGAAGCAAATGCATGTGCAATCTGATCTTGGACATTCAGTCTCTAAAACTGCGAGCTAAATCAATTTCTCTTCTTTGTTAGTCTTTATAAGTACCCATCCTCAGTTATGTCATTACAGTAGCAGAAAACAGTCTAATGCAGCTAAGTAATCATAAATTAACAGGAAATCCCATTTTATGTTTTTATGTGCAAATGTTTAAGGAATATTTGAAATTTATGCTTTGACCCAAGGCTATAATTTAGGGCATAAGATAGAGGAGAGAAAACTTGGTCCTCAAGAAATACTTATGAAATTCTTAATACAGCTTAATAATTCATATCAATTAATAGACCATCTAATTAACAGAACATATCTTCTACATGTTCTAGGCATATTTTAGAGGTCTCCAGGTGACCTAAAAACAGTTGATATTTCCTGAGGATTGTTCAGAGAAGGTAAAAACAAATACTTGACAAATTAACACCTAAATACAAATGAGTTCAAGATCTCTGTTGGAGAAGTCCGGGAAACTGTGGGCAACAGTAACTAGAATTGGGAATGGAAGCAGTAATTTGGGTGGAAAGACTGGTAAGGCCATGAGAGAGTGGGGTAACCCTGAGCCCAAAGAGCGCTTCCCACAGCCACGGGCCCTCCCGTGATCATGGGCAGAGAGTTCAGGCAGGAGTCCAAACAGCATCAGAGACAGACGGACTTGTGGGATTAAGGCTCAGCTACTTCACCGCCAGAAATCAGACCAAGGTACAGCCTGAGGGTGTGACCTCAGGTCGCCTGAGACAGCCATTTCTTCTTCTGAGGCTGTTTCCTCATCTGTAAGTGGGGAGACTGCTCCACTGACTACCTATGGCTGCTGGGAGGGTTCAGGCTGAGGAGGGACTACAAAGCATGACCGGAGTCAGGCGTGCCGGCAAGGTGCCAGGGGACAGCCCTCAGCAGTCACTTCCTGCCGAACACCCTGTGAGCAGCCAGTCGGGAGACACCTGGAGGCAGCAACTCCTGAGAGACCCACACTCAACCTCCTCCTCTACTTCCTCTCCTTCCCTGCCTCCCACTCTCCAGCCGGTCACTCTGACGAGCCTCCTCTCTCTCTTGTGCCTTTTGAGTGGTGTAACTCGGAGTTGCATTAACAACAGTAAAAGAAAATCTAGAACAAATTTTCTTTTTGGGGAAAAGAGTTATTGAACACATTGTAGACTGATGCAGTTTATTAAATTGACAAGTCATTACTAAAATATCACCAATTCCCCAAAGAGAACAACAAAGCATCAAAGATACTCAAAGTGCACTTAGAAGAGCAGCCACATCAATGTTTACAACAGCTCAATTCACAATAGCTAAGCTACGGAACCAACCGAGGTGCCCTTGGATAAATGAATGGGTCAAGAAACTGTGCTACATATAAACAATGGAATATTACTCAGCCTTAAAGGAGAATAAAATTATGGAATTTACAGGTAAATGGACGGAGCTGGAGAATATCATGCTAAGTGAAATAAGCCAATCCCCAAAAAACCAAAGGCAGATGCTGATCCATAATGGGGGTGGTGAATGGAGGAACTGTGGATTGAGCAGGGGTGAGAGGAGGGAAGGGGGCGGGGGAGGGGAAAGAGGGTGGAATGAGATGGACATCATCACCCTAGGTACCTGAATGATCCCACGAAAGGTGTGAGTCTACATCAGGTGGAGCAGAGATATGAACAGGTGTGCTCCGTTCATGTACAATGAACTGAAATGCATTCTGCTGTCATGCGTAACTAATTAGGACGACTTTAAAAAGTGCGATATCTATGACACTTAAAAACATCTGCAATGCCTTTCAAGGATACGCGACAAACCTCAGCATAAACACCACCACAGCAAGTCCTCTGCAGCAGCGCATCTGCCTCTTTACACTCAGCCAACACCGTGCTTGGGAATGCGAGGTAAAGAAGAATGATTCACACAGACGCAGTCTGGAAAGCTCAAGCACAGTTTAAGTGGAAAGGCTGCTTTTTCTATTTTTTAACTTCCTCAGTAGCATAAGCATATTGTCTACAGCAGTAGCTTAACTCTAAATGAAAACATAACTGAATCCTTTTTCCTGGACATGTTTCTGGAAGAAGCAAAACCCACACAAGCTAGAGAGGGTAGGACACCTGGAGAGACATGGCTTGCCATTTCAGAACAGTTGAACTTCCTAACTGCAAGAAGCTCACATGCCCCCTCTCCTGCAGTGAGGCAAACGGGGGCCCATGCAGGTGTTTCTAAGGCAGGAGTCAAAGCGGGTGTGTGTGTGTGTGTGTCTCCATCATTTCTCACGTAGGCCACGTGTGGGAGGCCTAACCCCAATGTGATGGGCATTAGGTGGACCTTGGGAGGCAATCAGATTTAAATGAGGCCAAAGGGGGTTCTCCTATGGGGGGGATCGGTGCCCTTAAAGGAAAAGGAGGCTCCAGAGATTCCTCTTCACCCCATGAGCAAGAAGGAGGTGCCTGCAAGCCAGCTGCCTTGATCTCAGTCCTTCACCCTCCAGGAGACATGAATGTGTGCAGGGGAAGCCACTCAGCCAGTGACACTTTAGAGTGGCCCACGCTAAGACACCCTCCATAGTCAAATATCCTGACGTGCACAGCGTAATCATGTAGTCAGCATTTTAAGAGCTGTTAGAGACCCGCACCCGGTTGAGTCTTTTCAGCATCCCTTCACTATCCGATGCTGACGCCAACCTTCCTTACCGCGCAGGGTCTTTGCCACCTTTAGTAGAGGGATATCTTCCCTCGCCCACCAGAGCTCTCTTCCATTACAGACGGCAGTGAAAGAGCTACCCGAACGCCTTTCTGAGGACGCTCTCCTCCAACACCTTCACAGACGTATTTGTCACTTTGTCATCAGGAGTGAAGGAGACGGGTGTAGGAGAGGTCTGCAGCCATGAGGGTGCACAGAGAGCCGGTAAGGACCCAGACACACCTGGGCCTCTACACGGGCGACTGCTTCCTGCTGCCCTCTCACCTTGATGACTTGATGCTGGTCATTACACCAAGAAAGTGGGACTCCACTCTCCAGCTCAATCTCTCCATTGTGATTCATAAACAAAAAGCAATTTCTTCAGTGAAACTCAACTTAAAACTGATCATGGATTATTCAAATGGAAATTATCCTTTGCTTCTTTTGAACTGAAAAATCAAATCCGACTGCTTGTTTCAGTTCACACTTTTATTCCTCGTTCATAAACAACCTGCTATACATAATGCATTTGTTCATTTGCCACATTTAAAATATACATCGGTGAGTCCTTTGCCAGGCACATGCAATCATCAGGAGATTTAAACTTGGCAAGAAATATTGAATGTCTATTGATAAGCTTGTGTTATACTTCACCAAAATGGTATCTCAGTACACATGTGGAATAATTTCTGCAAAGGCAACCCGAGGGCAAACTGTACTATAAAAGCTATGGGGAAGTCTCAGGATACGAAACCAAGGCATGAAGAATAGGACAGAGGGGCAAAAAGACCATGTTAAACCATTCTTGAAACTCCTGAGTCACACTGATCTTTCTTTTCCATTTCTGTTTTTATATTGATTTTCTCCTAAAAGTCCTAGCACCTCTCCATGGTGTATTTCTCTGCCCACTTATTCTTACATTTGTACCCCTTCTCCTCTTTCCCTAACCTGCAGTCTCTGGTCTCCATCCCCATCTTAGTGGACAGTCATGGTTCTCTCACCAGGTACCGATGAGCAGGAAGAGCCCCCACAGGCTGCCCCCCACCCACCTGACCCTGCCTCCCAGGCATCTCTGAAAACCGCCCACTTCAGACCCATTAAGCCAGCATCTCCAAGGCTGGCCTGGACACTGAAATCAAAACTGTCTCCCTCCAGGACCCTACCCAGCGGCCAGGACTGCGGCTGCCAGGATGGCGGTCCACGTGGGCACCAGGTCTCGTGGGGGTCTGTGTGACGTGGACCTGCTCCAGCCACGTGGCTCTCTGACTCCAGGGTATCAGCGCTCCTCTCTAATGAACCTTTTCTCAGCATACACACCTGAACCAACTCTGATTTCTCTTCCTTCCGCCCTTTCTTGCCATCTCTCTCCTCTTCACAGGAAACTCCTTTAAGGAGTCTTCATAGTTTTCATGTCCATTTTTATTCCCCCCGCCCCCCGTTTGGATCCCAGCCCACAGAGGTGTTTCTTCCTGACAATTCCCCTGAACTAATGGCCTCGGTCCCCCAGAGCAGCAGCTTCTGGCCTAACTGACCAATCCCTCCTCCCTGGATGTTTCCATCACTGACCCCAAGAAAGCACCTGTCCCCACGTTCCTCCTTTCCTCCTGGTGTCTGGTTCTGCCTCGTTTTAGGGAATTCTTAGTAGCGGGATTCCGCAGGTCTCAGACCTGGGCTTCCAGTTGTATCTGAGTTTGTTCCCTGGGTGAGCAGACCTGCTCCCTGGCTGTCAGTACCACCTCTGTGTTCATGAGCCTCAACCTGAACTCCTGGAGGCACCCCTAACTTGTTAGTTGTTCAGGCCAGAAAGCCTGACACCATCGTTAAGTCCGTTATTCCTTATAGTGGGAGGACTCTGGCTCCCAAATTTTGCGCTATTTGCATTGAATTTACTGGGGAAAATTAGTTACTAGTTACTAGTTACTGGAAGCAGCGAGAATCCTGGACTTTCCACATGAGTCCGTGTCATCACACGGGCCCTAAAACTGGAAGAGGCTGGCGGGAGAGCTGGTTAGAGAGATGCAAGGGTGGAAAAGAAGAGAAACGTGAGGAGGCAGGGAGCCTGGATCCACCAGGCTGTGAGGATGGCAGAGGAGGCCGGGGGCAGAGGAGGCCAGGGCCAGCGAAGGCCGAGGCCTCGGAAGGCAGCATGCAGGAGCAGGTCTGGAGCCCCACGCCTGGCTCGGACCTCACCACTGGGAGAGGTGCATGCACACCGTTCTCGTCTGAGGCCTGGGTCATCCATCCTGGTGGCACAGAAAGTCAACTTGCTCCCCGCGGCCAGAAGACCAGCACTCCTGCCTGCTCCTCCTCAGCCACCCGCCATGCCCCTCAGCTGGCCGACCCACTCCTGCTCCACTAGGTCCAGCCCCTCGCTCACCTTCCCGCAGGACCTCCCGGCTGATCCCTTCACTCCAGGGCGTCTGTCTCTGCTGCCCGGAACCCCAGTGCTGTCAGAGCGCCCCACACAAGAGCCACGGCCCTCGCCTGCACCTCCCAACTCCACGGGCCCGGCCCCTTGCTGTCTCCATCCACCCGCTCGGGCCCTACACGGGTGGTCTTGCTGCCCCTCCAACACTCTGCAGAGATGCCCACCCCAGACGTCTGCAGGGAGGCACCCGGTGCCCACAGCACCTGCCTGGCTCACCTCCACCACACGCCTCGGCAAAGCCCAACGGCGAGGGTTTCGGGTGCTCAGCTCATGGCTGTCCTTCCAGAACACAGCGCAGTGCGTCCAGGGCGAGGCAAGGCACCCTGCCCGGGGCCATGGCTCCTGGTGTCCCTCCTCTTATTCCTGCTGCAAATGTCCCAGTTCTGCTCACTCTTCCCTCACCGAGGTGACCGGTTCTCATCTTCGCCCTCGATCCTCCCTCCAGCTAAACACCCCAGGCTGGTTTTGCTAACAGTCGCCTGGGGGATGGAAATGTCCTGGACCTGCGGGGCTCCTGCTGCTCTCTGCCTCGAGGCAGACCTGGGGTGTCCCCCTCATCTCGAGCCTCTCAGACGTGCCTCAGTGGACCTCCCCACCTGGTGCTTCAGGTCTTTGCAGCTGCCGGTCACTGCTGCCTGGCCAGCCTGTTCTGCCTCCCTCCTCTCAAGCCTTCAGGACCTAAGCAAGTGTCAAGGGCACAGCCTCTGGGAATCTGGTTCTCCAGAGACTCTGTCCAGCTGCCACAGCCCACCAGCCTCTCCACACTGTCCCTCAGCAGCTGTCTCCTCTGTTCCCAGATTTATTTTTCTCTTTCAACTGGATTGGAAATTTTTGAGGGTGGTGTCCACATCTCTTCCTGCTCTTTGAACACCAAGTGACAGTACAGTTTCTGCCAACAGCAACTGCTTAAGGGTGTGCTCGGGTTGTCTGACATGGAAGTTTCCCTACAATGTCAAAATATAAATGTGTAACAGCTGCCCTTGGGGCGCTGAGTTTCTTCTTTGCTACTCAGTTTCCTTTTAACCTTAACTTAGACATGATTTTACAATGTCTGCAGTTATTTTGTGCAAGAGGCTTTATAACTTTATGAGCAATTTTTTGTTTCCTTAGTTTTAAGTCAACAGAGGGCTTACTTATAAAGATCTGCATCCCAGCACATTTGCTGTGAGACTGCTGAGGGTGAGGCAGGGAGGCCGGCTCCAGCCTCGTCCTCCACTCTCCCAGAAGGGATGAGCGAGGCAGGAGGGAAGGAGGAGTCCAGGGTACACTGTTCCTGCCCTCCGCATGCTGATCGACTCCAAGAAGAGGTGTCAGTTAAATGAAGGGCCACAGAGGCAGAGAGACCCCCCGGGGGGAGACAGACCCTCAGAGGAGGAGGAGCGGGGGCCGGAGCTGAGTTCTTGGGGAGCTGGTCTGGGTGATACGCTAGGTCCTGCCAGCTCACATTCCCTTCACAGAGTCCTGCTACTGCACTGTCCTTTTTATACATGGCAGGACTCTCTGAGGAGCTTAGTTAACTAGGAGCCCATGCGCAGTCAGGAAAAGAAACCCTTGAGTCCTATTATAGTTATCATTGTATATAAGTGCTGGCATTTTTCTTAGATTCACAATCCCTATTTGAAAGCCCTGGAATCACATATGCTATTAATGATTCTTCCATATTAAACAAGTTAAAAAATATAAATAGATCAGGGAAAGTTCTGCCACTAAATGAGCTACAAAAAAACCAAATTGGTTTCAGGACTGAATTTCAAATTGTGCTCATGGCATGGTGAAGAATCCCTAGATGAATTCAACCCTGGTTTTAGAGCCAACCAATGCAAATTAATTCATATTTGTTTCTTCAAGGCTTTCCTCACTGAGACCCAGAGCTGAAACAGTTCTCTCATGCTAGAACTTGGGCAAGAAGTTTCTAAATACAGAAACAGAAAAATTCACACACAGGAACTTGTGAAAGGAGGGCCCTGGTCTCATGTGGACAACTGAGATTCGGACTGGACCATCTTAGGAAAGCCAGACACCGTAAGTCAGACAAATTCAAGGGTCAGACAAAGCGCATCCTTGGTGAAATGAAGACGGCTGGCAGCAGCGAGGTACGAGACAAAGCGCGTCCTTGGTGAAATGAAGACGGCTGGCAGCAGCGAGGTACGGACTTCTGGGCAGACCACAGAGCACAGGAGGGAAGACAGCACCAGACAGACGACGGGACAGAGCATGGATCAGAAATAAGCCCATGCTTCTAGGGCGAACTGATCTCCACAGAGGACCCAAAGCAGACACAGGAAAGGCAGGGTCTGCAAGAGATGAGGCTGGGAAACCGCATCCCCGTGCCCAGAAGAGGAAGCTCGCTGTCTCACCCAGCCTAAGAGGCAGGTGAAAGTGGATCACAGACCTGAAACTTCAAGCTCCTGGAGGTCGGGGAGACTCCTCCGGACACTGGTACAGATGATGAGTTTCTGGTAAGTTGACTATGACGTCGTGAGAATTTTGAGGGGACCAACTTTACTAAATCTATTCATGTTTCTGCTGACGATCCATGATTTTTACAATCAGAATCATCAAAGGGAGCCATTTCATAGATAAAAATTTCATTAACGATTTGAATGAAATCTGAAATCACCTGCTTTTCAGATAGCACTTAGGAAGCAAAATTCAACAATTTCACCATAATTTTATTGTTTTCCTCTTTGGGGGATATTTGCGATTTTCGATAAATGTTCTCTGGACAAAGCATTTTTTTCCTTGAATAATTCAGAAGGTGAAGAGAAGGCATGCTGCAATATTTAAAAGGCTTTTTATCTCCCACCGCTCCCCGACCCTCCCCCAAAACAATGAAAACAGACCCCTGAAACCCCAGGAGGGGCCTCCCCGCGCCACGCACCTTCCTTGTCGTTGTGGTGGATGATGGCATCCTGAATCATGTCGGCCAGGTTGAAACGCACCCTCTGGTGCTTGCCATGCCTCAGCCGCCGCAGGAACCCTTCCTGCTTCTGGAAGGCCTTCTCGCGCTCATAGTAGGCCTTGATTTGCTCACAGCGCATGCGCTTCACCAGACGCTGCCGCTGGCCCAGGGGAAGGGACTCCAGCAGGCACTGGTCAATTTCCATTTCATGGGATCGGAACACGCTGCATAGCTGAAAGCAACCTGGAACAGACGAAGGCGGAAGTCACTCGGCCTGCCTGTGGGCGCTGCGCGGCCGCCCCATTTCAAACCGCCACGCGCCACCCCGAAGCCCTTTTGCTCTTTTGGGCTTGATACGGACAAAGTCCTCTTTACAGATGAGGGGACACAAGCGGAGTGGATGTCTCACTCAGCCTTCCATGGTAACACACACCGCAGAGTTAGACACAGGTAGTTTTGTTCAACAACCACTAACCATGCATCCTTTCCTAACTTTGTAAATCCACACCAGAGGTGTCACCGTTGGCCCTGGTTTTAAGTTAAACTTCTAGCTGAATAACGCTAACTAAACTATGTGCATTTCATTTTGGAAGCAAGTCATTCTGGGTCTCTCGGAACACCCTAACACACTTGGTTTTGCACACATGGTTCAGCTGACTTAATGGCACGGAATGCACACGGCTTTCAACTCTTTGGATCCTGCAGTGTTGCTGCCCACCATTTATTGCTGAACCCTTTCCATCATGATCAGTGGCATTTATTTCTAAGAGCCCCAGCTATGGTCAAGTGTAAGAGAGATGGCACAGAGATTTTCTTTTTGCATGGCAACGTGGTGCATAGGATCATAGCTGTTGTGGTCTTTTTTTGTTTTTACTAAGATAGTGGTTAAAAACTGAATTTTCATTCTGCAATTAAAAACACTCACTGTCCTTCAAGGTTATATTTCCTGACCATCACCCAAAACACTTGAAATGAAACTGTAAAGACATGTTTTTAGCACCAGGCTAAAATTTTCCTACTGGCAGAAAATGAATGTTAATCACTGAAAAGTCTAGAGTCTGGTTTACTGGATGGATTGAGAGCAGCATTTATATGTCCTTTCCTTAAATACTGAGGACAGGGGCCTCAAGCAAGCTGAAGTAGCTACATGGGCACTCAGTGTGGCTGAGCACTTGCCATGGCTGCAGACTGGTTGTCTTTGGAATGGCACCCAATTCCTTAGGACAAGTGGGGTAATGCTGGTCCTCTCTCTGTTTATCATACACTGCAAATCTTCATCTCACACACACCAGCTCTATCGTATGACCATCTCTGTTTTGCAAGTAAAGAAAATTTAGTTGAGAACAGCTGAGGCTTGCTCAGGACCAAAGGGATGATTCTAGGAGAGTCAGATGTGCTTCACAAAGGCCCAGGAGCAAGTCAGGATTGTCTCAAGGCAGGCACCTCACGTGCAGCTGCCTTTGCATACACTGGAAGGGCAAAGGGAGGGGAAGCAGTGCGGGGATCTTATTTTGGTGTTTATTTGCTTTTGACAAAAGCTTACCATTTTGCCATCATATTTTCACCAGACTTTTCATAAGTATTTGTAAAAGTGATGTTGGAAATATCAACTAGCCACATACAAACCGGTCCCTTTTCAATGACTCTGACACAGACAGACACGGGCAGCTCTGAAGTAATGACAGATTGCCCCGAGTGCGTTGATCTGACAGAGCGCCGCGCTGCCACAGACAGCTCTCATTAGCGCTGGTGGCACTGCTGAGTACTGAGCAGGGAGAGCCTTCTGCAGTGACATCTGCTTAGGAAACAGCAGCTCCGTCGATATACCAACTTTGACGCTCGCCACACTCAGGTGACTGTCCTAGCTCGTCATTAGGTGCCCAGAGGTCATCAGGGCCACCAGGAAAACCCCAGGAGGCAGAATGGTGGGCACACACTGACTCTGATGATGGCGGGGAGGGGAACATCTGATCGTCTGATGACACGGTCGCCCTCCAGTGCTTAGCGCTGAGAAGGGCCTCCCAGTGAAACTGTCAATTAACCTTCAGGGATTCTACAGGGACGGCTCAGGATTCATTGAGTGTCCCCCACAGCCTGTCAAAATGGCACAGAGGGTTGCTCTCAAATTAATGTCCTGGTTCTCTATGATTTCAAAGAACCAAAGGCCATTATTGTTAAATTTCAAATTAAACGTGTGAAATTTTAATTTAGATTTTTTTCTTTTGCTAAATAATGCCCTGTCCCTTGACTTGAAATTATCCATACGTTGGTGTTTTATAATCGGAAAATACATCGGGCATTGACTTTTTCCTTTTTTGGTCTGATTACAGGAGTATCAGCTACATTCTTGGGTGCGGGTATGTTGATATGCAAGACAATACACTAAAAGTAATAATTATGGGGATGCCTACAGTGTGCACATCTGTAATCCTAGCAACTCAGGAGGCTGAGGCAGGAGTCTTGCAAGTTGGAGGCCAGACTTGGCAACATACGGAGGTCCTAAGCAGGGTGGTCTCAGGGCATTATATTATAGCAAACCAGAAAAATAAAGAGGTTAAGAGGGAAAACCCACTAAGAAGAGGCACTCCTGAACTTATTCTGCTTGTACGCACTAGAAACACCCTCACCTCAGCTGGAGTGAAAATGGCCACGTGGCTACAGCCCACTAAGTGCTGAGGACCTCTACACACACCACTCTGGGATCCCTGCACCAGAAGACAGCAATCCTGTGGGCGGAGACCGCTCCAAAGGCTGTTCCTAAAAACTTGCACCCAATTTTCAGGAACGGACTTTCCCCCAAGAGTCGTGGGTGATTTTTGAAATGGACTATGTCTCAGACCACAGAGCAAAGCAGATCTCAAAAGAGAAGAGGAGAGAACACAAAGGCAGTTCTTAACACGGTCAAGAGTGGGACGTCAAGCAGAGAAATGGGGTCTCACCCCAGAGTGTTCAGGAACTTACAAAGTTGATGCTCAGCAAAGCATGGGGTGGTGAAGGTAGCATGGTAGAGATAAATATTTTTGGTCATCCACTGACAAAACATCCATATCTAATTGTGTAGATTAAATTTAAGCAGCTCATAGGAATTAATTTAAGCTTTAAGTGCATATTTAAAAGAATACAGTTTCAAAAGTCAAGAAGCAAAATATCAGATTCATAAAGGTAGAAAAGAACAGCCGAGGAAGCCCAGACCAAAGAAGAGGGAGGAGGGGGAGGAGGAAGGCGGAGGAGGAAGGAGGAGAAAATATAAAACAATTAGAAATGAAACCAGCCAAGAGAGAAAGTGAAGGCACGAGAAACACACAACAGAATGTGACTAGAGAAGAAATTAAAAAATGAATAGATTCATGTCATTATAGTAATTAAACCAGTTGTTAAAAACCTGTTCCCCAAAAACAATAACAGAAAACACTCAATAGATAAAAACAAGAACAAAAATATGGCTGGAATGATTCTTCCAGCATTTAACAATGGACAGCCTGCATTTTTACCCAATTCTTTCAAAGAATAAAGATGGTAATGACCTCAATTCATTTTCTAAAACTAGAAAAAGCTTGATCTAAAACCAAGTGAGGGCAGGGCCACAGTGGAGCTTGGGTTGGTCTCAGGGCCACTCTGCGCAGATTAGTGAAGGGCACGGGCTTGGGCGTTTTGCCCGTGGAAGGAAGGATGGCTAATTTTAAAACATCCACCTGTGTGAGATTCAGAAGGAGGCCCGCTGTCATTGCTTCCACTCTACCTGGGATTGAAGCTCTAGCATAGAAAAAATAATAGCGGGAGAGAGGGGAGGGGCAGGAGATGAGTGCAGAGGAGGAGAGAGCAGCTCTTCGCCAGCAGCTTTCTGCACAGAAAAGCGACGCTTCCCAGGACTGATAGCTCAGAGGGTCACTGAGCACAAATCCAGACACGGGGCAGACCATCAGGTTTCAAGCCTAACAAGGAATGCCATCTCACCAACACGCTGGAAGATGTAAAAAGATCTGTAAAGTGTCATTGACTGACAAAGTCCAAAAATGTCATTACCACTACCACCGAAAAGCAAACGGGATAAAATTTAAGATGCATCTTTCCTAAAATCAAGGTGCTTTCAGATACCTCTTGAAATATGTTACAGATAAAGACAAAATAATCTAACATGCAACATAAACATTTCAGTGTGATGAAAATAAACCATTTAAACAATCACGTCCCTTATTTTTAGAGAAAATAGATCTATTTTGCTGCCTTTTGTCTTCATTATTTTCTCTTTCTGCTACTGGTAGAATAGACACTTAGGTAACTGGAACAGAATGGAGCCAACAAATACGAAGACACAAATCCCACACAAGTGCCATCACCACAGTGGTGACAAAAAACACACAAGGACAGCTGCCAGATTGGTGGCAAAGGTGTAACATGAGCCACTGAAGGAGCATGGCCTTTTTGATAAATGATGCCCAAGCAAGTGACATCTACAGGGAGAAAAATGACCTGTACCTCAACCTTGAAGCCTTTATCACAAACAACCCCAAATATATCATAGATTTCAATGCAAAACAAATGACCACAACACCTCCAGAAGGTAACATAAAAGTCTTTGAGACTCAGAGTTCATACCAAATCATGACTGAAAAATGAAAAAAGCTGATAAATTGGACTTCATCAAAACTAAAACCTTTTCCTGTGTGAGAGACACCATTAAAAAGATGAAAACAAAAGCCAAAATAGACCATATTTTATATCACAAAGCAAATCTTAGTAAATATTAAAAAAATAGAGATAATACCCTGCGTTCTATCAGCTCATAATAGAATGAGATTAGAAATCAATGACAAGATAAAAACAGAAACCACTCTAATACCTGGAGATTAAATGATGCACTTTTGAATGATGAGCAGATGGCAGAAGAAATCAGGGGAGAAATAAAAAATTCTTAGAAGTACATGAGATTAGTAATCCAACATATCAAAATCTCTGGGACAATATGAAGGCAATTATAAGAGGAAAGTTCGTAGCATTGAGATCATAAATTAAAAGAATAGAAAGACATCAAATGAATACTCTAGCAAGTCATCTCAAGGCCCTAGAGAAAGAAAAACAAACCAACACCAAAATCAGTAGAAAACAGAAAATAATTAAAAGCAGAGCCAAAATCAATGAAATTGAGGTTACAAAAAAAAAAAAAAAAAAAAAAAAAAGATTAATGAAAAAAAAGTTGGGTTTTTTTGAAAGTATAAACTAAATTGATAAAACTTTAGTCAAATCAATGAAAAGAGGGAAAAAATCAAATTATAAAATCTGAGAGACAAAATATCACTGCAACACTACTGAAATCCAGATGATCATCAGATAGTATTTTGAAAATCTATACTTCAGTAAGTTAAAATTCTTGAAGATATTGACAAATTCCTAGAGGCATATGAACAACTCAAATTGAACCATGAAGATATAGAAAACACAGATCAATTTTAAGCAATGAAACTAAAGCAGCCATCAAAAGCCTTCCAACAAAAAAAAGCCTAGGACTGGATGGATTCTCAGCTGAGTTCTGCGAGATCTTTAAAGAAGAACTAATGCCAATTCTCCTCAAATTATTCCATGAAAATAAAAAAGGAGAAAACCCTTCCAAACTCATTCTATGAAGCTAGTACAACCCTGACACCAGAATCAGACAAAGACAGGTCAAGGAAAGAAAACTTCAAACCCACATACTTGATTAACATAGATGCAAAAATTCTCAATAAAATACTGGCAAACCACATATAAAAGGCACCATGATCAAGTGAGTTTCATCCCAGGGATGTAAAGTTGGTTGAACATACAGAAATCAATAAATGTCATTCACAACATGAATAGACTTAAGGACAAGAATGATATGATTATCTCAACAGATGCAGAAAAAGCATTTGACAAAATTCAGCGCCCATTCATGTTTAAAACACTAGAAAATCTAGCAGGAAAATACCTCAACATTGTGGAGGTTATATATGACAATCCCAAGGCCAACATTATGCTCAAAGGAGAAAAATTGAAAGCATTTCCTCTGAAAACAGAAACAGGACAAGGATGCCACTTTGGATCTCACCACGCCTATCCAACACAGCCATTGAAACTTTAGCCAGAGCACTCAGGCAAGAGAAGGAAATGAAAGGGATAGGAACAGGAAAAGAAGAGCTCGAATTATCTCTGTTTGCTGATGACACAATTCTATATTTAGAAGACCCAAAAAATTCCCCCAGAAGACTTCCAGAACTCATAAGTGAATTCAGCAAAGTGGCAGGATGCAGAATCAACATTCATAAATCAGTTGTGTTCCTGTTCTCCAGCGATGAATCTGCTGAAAAGGAAATGAGAAAAACTACCCATTCGAAATAGCCTCAAAATGTATATAAATAAAACACTTGGGAATCAATCTAACAAAAGAGGCAAAAGACCTCTACCATGAAAACTTCATAACACTAATGAAAGAAACTGAAGAAGACCTCAGAAGGTGGAAAGATCTCCCCTGTTCTTGGATAGGCAGATTAATATTGTCAAAATGGCTGTAGAACCAAAAGCCCTACACAGGTTCCATGTAACGTCCATCAAATCTCCAATGTCATTCTTCACGGAAATAGAAAAGGCAGTCATGAAATTCATCTGAAAAACTAAGGGGCCAAGAGTAGTCAAAGCAATTCTTAGAGAGAAAAGTGAAGCAGGAGGCATCACAATACTAGACCTCAAATTATACTATAATTTGAGCTGTAGTAACAGAAACAGCATGGTATTGGCACCAAAACAGACATGAAGACCAACGGAACAGAATAGAAGACACAGAGGCAAACCCACATAAATACAGTTATCTCATACTAGACAAAGGCGCCATAAACATACGTTGGAGAAAAGATACCCTCTTCAACAAATGGTGCCAGGAAAACTGGAAATTCATATGCAGCAGAATGAAATTTAACCCCTATCTCTCACCCTGCACAAAAGTCAACTCAAAGTGGACCAGAGACCTAGGCATAAGACCAGAGACCCTGCAAGTGTTAGAGAAAAGTGCAGGCCAAACACTCCAGCTCAGGAACTGACTTCCTTAACAAGACTCCTTAAGTGCAAGAAGTAAAATAAAAAATCAGCTAGAGGATGGCATCAAATTAAAAAGTTTCTTCACAGCAAGAGAAACAAGAGTGTGAATATTGGGCCTGCAGAAGGGGAGCAATCTCTGCCACCTGCTTTTCAGAGAGAGTATTAATATCCAGGATATACAAAGAGCTCAACACCAAAAAAAATTAATAAATCTGAAAGATCTAAACAGACACTTCTCAAAAGAAGAAATACAAATGGTCAACAGATACATGAAAAAATGTTCAACATCTCTAGCACTTAGAGAAATGCAAATTAAAACTACACTGAGAGTCAAAATGGCAATTATCGAGAATACAAGTCACAACAAATGTTGGTGAAGCTGGGCGAAAAGGCACACTCATACATTGCTGGTGGGACTGCAAATCGGTGCAGCCACTCTGGAAAGCAGTGGGGAGACTCCTGAAAAACACTAGGAATGGAACCACCATTTGACCCACCTCTCCCACGCCTCGGTTTATATCCAAAGACTTAGAATCAGCACACTACAGTGACACAGTCAATCAACATTGATTGCAGCACAATTCACAATAGCCAAGTCATGAAGCCAAGGTAGGTATCTGTTACGGTCTGGTGTGAGGTGTTCCCCAGAGTCTCACGAGTGAGACACACAAGAAGGTTCAGAGGAGAAATGACTAGGGTTTGAGAGTGTTGACTACTCAGTCAATCAGTCCCTGATGGAATTAACTGAGCGGTAACTGGAGGCCGGTGGGGTGTGGCTGGAGGAGGTGGGAATTGGGGCGTGGCTGTGGGGTACATACTTGTATCTGGCAAATGGAGTCTCTCTCTGCTTCCTGATCACTGCCCTATATGCTGCTTCCCCCCACAACCCTCTCCCGCCATGATGTTCAGCCTGACCTTCAGCCTGCAGAAATGGAGCCAGCCTTCTATGAACTAGGAGCTCTGAAATCGTGAGCTCTCAAATAAACCTTTCCTCCTTTACAGTTGTGCTGGTTGGGTCATTTAATCACAGCAGCTAAGTAGCTGACTAAAGCAGTATCCTTCAACAGATGAATGCATAAAGAGAACATGGTGTATATTCACAATGGAGTATGGCTGAGGCATAAAGAATAACGACTTTATGGCATTTGCTGGTACATGGATGGAACTGGAGACTCCCATGCTAAACGAAATTCCCAAAATGTGAAACGTCAAACGTTTTCTCTGATATGTGGAAGCTGATCCAAAATAAGTGTGTGTGTGGGGGGGGGGGGGGGCTGGTTCAAAGAAAAGAATAGGAGAAAGATCAGTGGAGTAGACAAAGAGAATGAAGGGAGGGGAGGAGGAATGGGCTAGGGAAAGAGTGGACCTAACCTGACCCAACTCTCCTGTATACACATGTGAATAGACCACGACCACTCTCCCCATCATGTATATCCGCAGGACACAATTAGGAAAAAACTACAAGATACGCAGTAGAGTAGAGGAAGGAAACGGGAAGGGAGGAACAGAGGGAAAAGGGAAGCACTGGGGACTGAATGAGAGCAAATTATAGTCCTGCTTTTATGATTATGTCAGAAGAATCTTATCGTTATATATTTTTAGTTAAAAAGAACCAATAATAAAAGCTAAGGGGGAAATGTACACTCACACATTGCTGGTGGGACTGCAAGTTGGTGCAACCATTATGGAAAATAGTAAGGAGATTCATCAGAAAACTTGGAGTAGAACACCATTAGACCCAGTTATCCCACTCCTCAGTTTATACTCACAGGACTTAAAAGCAACATACTGCAGTGACACAGCCAAACCAATGTTTATAGCAGCTCACTTTACAATAGCTATACTATGTAACCAACCTGGGTTCCCTTCAACAGATGAATGGATAAAGAAAATGTGGTACATATCCACAATGGAATATTACTGAGCCTTAAAGAATGTAATGATGGCATTTGCTGGTAAATGGATGGAGTTGGAGAATATCATGCTAAGTGAAATAAGCCAAACCCAAGACGTTAAAAGCAGAATATTTTATCTGGTATGTGGATGCTAATTAATTAATTAGCCTTCCCCATTAATTCATAATGGGGAGGGCTAGGGAAAAAATGGAGGAACCCTGGATTAGGTAGAGAGGAGTGAAAGGAGGAGAAGGGTTTGGGGGTAGAAATGACAGTAGAATGAATCGGACCTGATGATCCTATACACATAGATGACTACTTGACTGGTGTGACTGAACATCATGGACAACCAGAAGAATGAGAAGTTATACTCCATTCATGTATGATGTGCCAAGGTGCATTCTACTATCACATATAAATAATTAGAACAAATCTTTAAAAATCTTGAAGTTATAGACTGGGAAATACACTTGGACTCCATATATAAAATCGCATCTAGAATATATGAAAACTCAAACTTCAATAGTAAATTGAGTTTGAAACTCAATTAGGATTAGAAAATGTAAACTGCATTGAAGAGATGATTCACAGAGACACAGGACAGATGGACGCGGGGAGAGGTCCAACATTACAGCCATGGGAGAGATGTGAGTAGAAGTCATGATGACCCAGTACACACTCCTATCACGAGAGCCGAAATGAAAAACCAAGTAGCCCTAATACCTGAGGCTGGTGATGATGTAGAGCCATTGACTCACACACTGCCGTGCAATTAGGAATGTAAAATACTGCAGCCATCCAGAAAAATAGTTTGGCAGATTCTTTAAAAAGCTATACTGCGTAGTAACGTTTTTGCTGAGATCCCAGGGCTGGTCAGGACCACCTAGGATGGTCTGGCCTGCTGAGGCCTGGGCACTCTTGGAGGCAGCAGGAGCCCGCTGCCTCCCCAGCTGGGCGATGGAAGGGGTCTGCTGGGAACAGCCTGCTCTTGGGGCCCCGGCACCGTCTCCCTGCCGCGGCAGATGAGAAAGCCAGGGTGGGGACCTGCTCTGTGGCTGGTGATTTTTCTTAATTTTTCAACTGGATTTTTTGGTGGATATGTTTTTCTCCTGCTTGAATGGACCTCAAAAAGCTGAGAGTGGAATGAACTCCAGCAAACAGTTCACCATCTTCTTGTTATGGTTGGAAATGTAGCTCACTGACTGCTTTTCCAAAAGAAAAATGAATCATCAGAGGGAAATAAAAGTGTGATAGTTTTCCTGGTGAAAGGGAAGAAAATACACTGTGCAATTTGGAAGAAAGCTCAGGTGCTTCTCTGGGTTAGGCTTCAATCCCCTGGGCTTGGATTTGAGCTCAGGAAGGCTGCCGTGCAGGACCTCAGATGTGCCGCCCTGTGAGCAGAAGCAGCTGGGACTCCCCCAGACCATTACCCACCCTGCTGCCCCGATGTCTAGGTGGTACAGGGAGTGGACACCCTCACCACTCTCTCATTGGCCATCATCACTGAGACCTGCGCAGGGGCACAGAAGCATGCACCTTGACCCAGAAGGGGAACTGCATGGTGTGGTTCAAATGGGGTGACTGCAGGCGGTCCCAAGACCACCCGGCTGCGGGCTCTTAGCTGCTGTCTGCTCCGCCTCCCTCACTCCTGGTGGGCTTCTCCCTTGAGAGTCCCTGGACTTTCCTCTCACACTGTGCTTCCCACAAACAACTTCAGACACATGCCGTATATCCTCTGGAGTTTTCTCCAATGTCCATTATGTATATAAGAAGATTATGTCTATCATAGAAGCTAAATTTATACACACTGAAGACATCTAACACTGTGACCTTTCACAAGTAGAAAATAATGTCAGAAGCTCAAGAAATAATAAGACCCAAGTAAAAAGAATGACTTTGGGCCCTTACTAAACACCATATGCAAAAATTAACTCAGTATGGATTACAGACTTGCACTGTAAAACTCTGAAGAAAATGTAAGGAAAGAGCTTCATGGAATTGGACTTGACAATGATTCCTTGCGTTTTGGATGCAAAGCACAGGAAACAGCACTGAACTCCATCAGATTTAAACACTTTGAGCATCGGAGGACACAAACAATTGAGTGAAAAGACAATCTATGGAATGGGAGAAAATATTATCGAGTCGTATATATGATAAGAAGTTAATATCCAGAATATGTAAAGAACTCTTAGAACTGAACAACAAAAACCAAGTAAGACTTTTAAAAAAAATGGGCAAAGCTCTTGCCAGGCATTTCTCCAAAGATGATAAATAGGAAGTACACAGAAAGCTGTCCACGATCACTAATTACAGAAGGACTGCAAGGCAAAGCCACAGTGCAATGGAACCTCACATTCCTTCAAGTGACTGCGGTAGAGGAAACCAAGTGAAGTGTTGGCAGAGGGAGACCTGCACCTTCTGTTGGCGGAACTGCAATGTGGTGCCTTCACTGTGGACAGCGTTTTGGAGTCCCCTCTAAAACTAGCACATCATCTTACAATTTTACTCCCAGGTGTATATTCTAGAAAAATCAAAAGCAAGGTCTTCAGCAGATATTTCCACACCCATGTTCCTATCAATGTCACGGACAACGGCTTGAGGGGTAGCTGCCCAGTGTCCATGCCATGGACAAACAGGAAGAGGTGCACACACAGAAAACGTCATTCACCCTCACCAGCACGTCCTGAGCCCTGCTGCGGCAGATGGACTGGGCGGCGTCATGCCTGGGGCAGTGAGCCTGTCTCTAGAGGATAAGCACAGTATGTCCACTGCCACTCATCAGCATGGCCAGACCCTTAGGAGGGCAGTTCCAGGGACAGAGGGGACAGGGGAGCTGTTCAGTTTAAGTGTTTATGGAAATGGACTAGCAGTCTAATCTCCCACTTTATAAAATGTTTATCACAAATTCTTACAGCCTAAGAGATGAGATGGCTGTCTGGCCAGGAAATCAGCCTGCCCCACACAGGCGTGGCCTTCCACACACGCGCGTGCACACACACACATGCTCTGATATCTGCACCCACCAACTGCACCAGCAGGACCTTCGTTCTCAGGTGCTCCAGAGCGTAGACAACCATAAAGAAACAGAAGAACAGGCGGCTCCAAGCCAGGAGTGTCGCCAGTTTCAACACGCCCCCACCCCCACCCGCCATTGAGCCCCAGAGAGGCCTTGTCAGTACTGAAGTCCTCGGAATGTGCCAGATTTTAATGTCTTGTAATCAAGCAGCACAAACACATCCCTCTTTATAGAAAAAAAAAGAAAGAAAGAAAGAAAGAAGGAAGGAAGGAAGGAAGGAAGGAAGGAAAGAAGGAAGGAAGGAAGGAAGGAAGGAAGGAAGGAAGAGAGAAAGAAAGAAAAAAGTAGAATGGAGTTACATTTGGGTCTAGAGATGTTGGGACAAATAATCCAAGGATCTATCCACAGTGCTGTTCTGTGGCACCCTTCGCTGAAACATTTCTCCGAAAGTGCTTGTTGAAGCAAACAAACTGTGTAAATTAACTTTGAATTTAAATCCCTCTCAAGAAAATCTACAATATTTTTCATCTTGCTACTTTGCTATCTTTAAATTTCAAAATTTATGGCCCCAAAGGCTCCATCTTGAGTTTTCTTTCGATCATTTGAGCATGTTTTCCTACTGAGAGAATGTGATGAATGCCTTCCTTTTAAATTAAAATGAGAATAAAACACACATGACATAAAAATCCCTGTATAAACATATAAAATTTGTAGTTTGCATATTGATAAATGTTCTTCTGCATTTAATATCCCCCTTACAATATTTTTTAAAGACAAGTCACCTGAGTATGATAAGCAGCTTTTCCACAGATATGGATTTATAGTCACTGCCCCTCCAGGACTCACTTCTGGGTAAAAATAAAACTGAAGATTGTCACCCTGATGTGAGGTCCCCGGCTCATTCCCTGCAGGCCTGATGTCCACTGGACATGGTTGACTGAGGGCAGGTACTCTCGTGAAGGAGCTGTCCCAGGCCCCGGGTGGCTCCAGAATCCAGGCTAAGCACTAATGCTCAGCCCAAGGCTTCACCTGGTGGGCACGGCAGCGAGTGGCCAGGCATCCCCACATCTGGGGCCTGTGCAGCCTCTGACCTACAGTCCCCCTGTGGGTATCAGCTGCATGCGGACGGCCAGGCTCCATCACCGGCCAGCCGAGAGACTGACCCGGACTTCTCCTCTGAGTCTCACTGACCTTGCGCACACGAGGTGTTGGTGCGGGGTCTGCCTCAGCACAGCACACCTGATGAGGACTTCTCCAGAAATGTTCAGCCATGCAGAGCAGAGCTGCACGGTGACAGCTGGTGGACTGCATGCCACATTGTGGACCGCAGACCCGTCTTGTCCTGATGCCCTGCCAGGCTAAAGGTCATGCTCCCACTGCTGCCTGTTCAAGATTTGGAAATTCAGATTGCTGCCCTGTCCCTTCCAAGGCAGGATGAGTTTTGGAATCGTTTCCAACAAGCTTAGAGTCCTGGCCCCTACAGGTTGCAGCTCAAAGGAGTTCTCGTGGGTCCAGACTCAAAAGAATAAATTTAGATCTCTACCCCAAGTATACATTTTTATTTTTTTTTTTTTTGCTCTGGGGATTGAACCCAGGGGTGCTTATCCACTGAGCTACATCCCCTGTCCCTTTTATTTCTATTTTGAGACAGGGTCTCACTAAGTTTCTTAGGCTGGCTTTGAACTTGCAATCCTCCTGCCTCACCTCCTGAGCTGCTGAGATTCTAGGTGTGTGCCACCATGCCTGACCCAAATGTACATTTTTGAATCTTCAAATACTGAATAATCCTGTGCTTTGAGTCCACATCTACATGCGTCATCCTTAGTCGACACGGACAGCTCTGGTCGGATGACACTCAGCTCCCTATTCTGGTCAGACCAGGTATTTAATCGAGCAGCTGCCTATGTGCACACCTCCCAGAACACACAGCCTCAGCATCAGCCCCTGCATCTCCTGCAGCTGGTCCCGCCAGGCGGCTCCCTGGGTAACTTTAGTTGCATTCTGAAGCAATGTGAAATGAACAGGGCCCACCTTGCACAGGAGACCAACAGCATGTGCTTCCCACTGGCGAGTCCTCTTAAATCCCTTCCTCATAAATCAAAAGAGTGTGCTGTCCATGCACCTCCAACTTCATGGCTGCAAGTAAATACTTTGGGAAGTATCCTGAGCCTTTGGAAAATTTTTATTTAGCATCACTATGCTAGATGATACTTTCAATCCTGAGATGGACTGAGACAAAATTGAATTTTATAGTTACTATTTAATTTTGTCTTTATAATGTCTGTTTTCTCTCATTTTATTATAAATGTTTTTATGAATAAATAGATGCTAAAAGTTCTTTCAATTTTTCTAGTTTAAATAGTTTGTGTTTTTAAATGATTTCCACTGCCCAACATTATCAATTTGTAAGACACTCAGATGAAGGAAAGCCTTCAAGGTCAACTCAAAAGCCAATGTCAGAACCGTGCACATGTAATGTAAGCTTCAAAATGTCTGACACGGGACCCTCCTCGCTGACATCTTTATTATTGTATTAAACACCCTTGGCCTTGGTCTCTCACCACGACACTCAATGGACTTTTAGAAAACATGTTTGTCTTAACACTAATCCAGAACAATGGTACAACAAATAAAACTGGTTACAGCCACCAACAGCGGGCCCCCTTGCTCACTGTATGTCACTAATTTATGCCCCATACAAACAAAGGAGCTTTCCCAACACCTAGTTCCTTTCTTCCTGCCACTCCATTACATGGAACACAGTATGAATGCTGTGTAGACCTGCCCATGATTTTTTCTGGGAGAGCATCCTTCCTCCAAAGACCCACCTCTCCTCTGTCACTCTCCGTGGGCCTAGTGGGGTTATCAGAAAGTTTGCCCAAAGTAACTCATAGGACTGAAAGATGGACCTGCTCTGAGCCCGTCTTAGTGGCCCTGACTCCAAGGATAGATGACTGAGCCTCCGATGGGATATGGTCCCAACAGGGACAATTTGGAATCCTTCCATGAAGTTTGCAAACTGGACACTGGCTGATTTATTTTGAAAGACCCCCTTTTGTTTTAATCTCACTCCACTATGATCTAGCCATTTCCTATCAAAACTCACATCCTGTGATCTAGACGGAGGGGTGAGAGAGCCGTTGAAGACTGGCAGGAGGGCCACCGTCAGAACGGTGGGGTCTGAAAACCCAGGGCCTTGCAGACAGCAGGAGAGCGAGAAGCCGGCACTAAGGCAGGCTTGAAGTTACGCCGTCTGGACTCAGCCTGGGGGATCACGCAGGTCCTGAGGAGGAAGGACTCTTAGGATATGGTGAGGGACCCAGGCATGTGGCAAGGGACAGAGCAGAGTCAGGAAGGAGGAGAAGAGACGTTTCTGCAGTTTCCAACTGTGGTGAATTGAATAAAGGAGAAGCCATAGTACAGAGAGGACCCGTCCTTCTACCTGGGAGGGCAAACGTGTGCCTGAGTTGGTGACCGATGGGTGCCAGTCAACCAGTTGCTACCTATCAGGACACAGAGCTGCTTGACAGTGTAGGAAAATGTCCTGCAAACAACTGGAACATTTCTCAGATGGCACACAGATTCGACTTTTTACTCACGTTTCTGGTGTGAGCAAGAAGCCTCACCTGATTGACCTTACAGGCTCTAGAACTTTGTGAAGAATAAGAACACACTGCAATACAGGATCACCAAAGGGGCTCATTTGATTATGACAAAATGATATCAGATTCACCAGTATTATTTTCTTTCAACAGATTATACTAGTCACAGAACATTTTTGTGAGACAAGAGTCCATCACATCTTAATGCTGATTAATAAATGCTACAGGACAGCATTAGTTGATCATGAATTGAAGAGAGGCAGGGGGTTGACTTCACGTCCAGGGGTTTCTGTTCTCCTAATTTTCATGACTTCCATCTAATGTCACATCTTCACGGTTGGATCTGAATCAAAAGGAACAAAGCTATTTTTCAAAATATAAAATGAGGTTACATAGCTTATCTGTGTGCTTCTGGAATCTTTGGAGATACGTTCGAAATTAATTGACTAACAAGGGAAAATTGAGTGTTAAACACTACAATAAGCACAGAGGACAACTGGAAAACATCGAGGGTACCGCGTGCCACCAAAAGAGCAAAGCAAAAGAAAATCAGGTGAATGACAAGGCCACCCCTCCTTCACGAGGTCGTCCTTCCTTCCATGGAAGGGCCACTTCTGTGCCATGCAGACTTGCAACCACACACTGGGGAATCAGGAAGCGCGTGGCTCAGAACCCAGCAGCCAGGGCTACGGGCGGCAGTCTGCTAGGTCAAGGCTGCGGCAGGGCAGGGGTGAGTGCCTGGCCTTGACCACACTCGTCGGGCTTCCAGCCTCATTTGGTCTTCATCTCCCTGGCCTGTGGAGAGGTTCTCACTCTGTGCTCTGAGCCAGGACAGATTCCACCAGTTGTCACAGGGAAGGAGAGGACGGGCAAGGCTGACATGGAGGGAGAGAGTGGGATAGAGTGGTGGGCAGGGTTGTTATCTTAGGCCACTTCTATTCCTTTCAGACTCTCAGACCTCCTGCTCTTCATCCCCCATGAATTCCACCCTAGGTGGACCTGTCTTGTATTTGCAACGCAGTAGTTCTGCAGAGTCACAACGGAGGAGAAGGACAGCCGCTGGAGATCTTTCTCAGAATCCTTGTAGGTGAGCAGGACTGGACTCCTTATTTTGCCGGAGGTGGAAGGAGGTTGGTACAAGGAGATCTGAGGCAGCAAGTGGGCGTGTTTGAGATCCTGAGTGTTCTGACCACACTAGGATCTTTCTAAAGACACAGCATAGGGCACACATACTAAGTCTCACAATGTTTAGGGATCATTTCCAACACTGAAAACTACTGTAGATAATACGAATTATTGGAGGATACTATTGGTCGAATTATAGTTACATTGTATATAAATATGTAACAACGAATACCACCATTGAGTACCATTATAATGTACCATAATCATGGGGGAAAATGTTAATTACAATTATGTGCACTGGCAACTTTTTTTTAAATTTATTTTTATTGTAAACAAATGGGATACATGTTGTTTCTGTTTGTATATGGAGTAATAGCATACCATTTGCATATTCTTACATTTACATAGAGTAATGATGTTTGATTCATTCCGTTATTTTTTTCCTTCCCCCCACCCCTCCCACCTCTCTTTTCCCTCTATACAGTCCCTCCTTCCTCCATTCTTGCCCCCCTCCCACCCCCCATTACGTGTCATCATCCGCTTATCAGTGAGATCATTCGTCTTTTGGATTTTTGAGATTGGCTTATCTCACTTAACGTGATATTCTCCAATTTCATCCATTTGCCTGCAAATGCCATAATTTTATTATTCTTTATAGCTGAGTAATATTCCATTGTATATATATATATATACCACAGTTTCTTTATCCATTCATCAATTGAAGGGCATCTAGGTTGGTTCCATAGTCTGGCTATTGTGAATTGAGCAGCTATGAACATTGATGTGGCTGTATCTCTGTAGTTGCTGATTTTAAGTCCTTTGGGTATAGGCCGAGGAGTGGGATAGCTGGGTCAAATGGCGGTTCCATTCCAGGCTTTATAAGGAATCTCCACACTGCTTTCCAGAGTGGCTGCACTAATTTGCAGTCCCACCAGCAATGTATGAGTGTACCTTTTCCCCCACATCCTCGCCAACACCTATTGTTGCTTCTGTTCTTGATAATGGCCATTCTGATTGGGGTGAGATGGAATCTTATGCACTGGCAACTTCTGATGATCATTTTTATTGACATTATTGTGTCATTAATGTGTCAGATTGTACTAATGTAAATTAGGCCTTAACATTAAGTCAGGTTTATTGCAGGATCAGTCTTTCTCTGCCAGAGTAAGACCCCCACAAGGATGAGAGACAGGAGAAGAGCCCTGAGGCTCACAGTCCTCCTGCCCACTGAGAGGCCTCCACCATCGTTTTCTTGGGGTGGACACACAAGGCAAAGCTGCTTGGCCCTGGAGTGCAGAGCAACATGTAGGACCCCCTAAGATCTCAGAAAACTCTAATAAGAGCACACTGCTCGTATCACTCTATGTGCAGTCAGACTTGCTCTGTTACCACCATCAAAGAGTGTGACCTCGGAATCCAGCAGCTGGTCTGCTGAGTGAAGTCCTGCTGGATCTTCAGGCTCACGTGTTCTGCACGTTCACGTGTAGGAGTCTCACACCGATTGCTTCTTGGCCATGACGGCGGATGCCTACGGAAGGCCGGCTGTGAGATCTACCTTGTAAATGTTCATTTAGGTTTGAATCCGTAGATGAAGATATAATTAAAACAAGGAAATACAAAGTAGGAAGATATGTTAAATGTAGCATATTTTAGGCTTTTGCTTACAAATAGCAGCTCAAGTTCATTAAGAATTCCTTTTCTATAAAACAGTTTAAAATATAGACAGACCATGGGCCTTCCATCCAAAAGCACCATAATAACTAATTATTTAAAGAAAAAAAAATCCTTTCCATTGTGTTACTATTTTAAAGTATGAATACATTTCAATATCTTAGCACATGGTTACCATCACTTAGATACATGAGAGGTACCTCTCATGGATGGGTGGGTAGATGCATAGACAGACAGACAGGTACATGGTCCAAACATTTGTAAGCAGGCTCCAGGATGGGGAGTGGAGAGGAAGAAGCACAGGGACCTGGGGTCAGAAGCTGGAGGACCCCAATGTGACACTGAGTGCCTCTGGGCTAATGTTGCTGGGGCACACACAAGTGGAGCCAGGAGGCTTGTTCTGCTAGCAAGATAAGCTGAGGAACTGCATTTAGTCTGCCAGCGAGGACACCAAACCAAGAGCCATATTCAGAAAGAGAAGCCCCAGTAGGTTGCTGTTGTTGGGCAGGGATGTATGGGACTCAGTGAAAGGAGAGTTCAGCGATGTTCCTGGGTGCTGAACTTGTCTCACTGAGATTCTAAGACAACAGGATTGTTTGTTAACATTCGCCAACCCACAGTTTAGTAACTAAACCTCAGTGGTTTGCATGCAGTCTCTCTGCAATTTCTGCTTGTGAGATGAATCTTTGAGAGCAGGCCAGGAATTTCACCAAGATGCAAAAGAAATCCCAAGCATCTCCCTTAACAACTAAAACCATGTACCCTTGCAGAAAGGCTGTCCTCAGATATTTACAAAAGCTATAACCACAACAATCAAAGACCATAAAAAATGAAATTCCTACAAACCAGGGACTCGACACAAACTGGCATGTCCATGAAATGTGTAGCCCGGGGCACTCAAAGGGAACAGGCATTTCAACACACGCATCAACATGAAGGGACACCAGAGGCTGATTCTCCAGGATGGAAGCTGGCTGCTTCGAAGATCTAGGGGCACTTGCCACGTGACCCACAAATGAATTGCTGGGCAGGTATCAGAAGCCATCACAGGGCTGTCCATAGGAACTTCACTTAGAATAGGCTAGAAACAACCAAACATCTCCCACTAGGTGAATTGTTCCACAAGGCATGACATACCCACGCATGGACAGCCACTCAGTAACAGACAGTTAGAAAGTGCCCGCCATTTACAGCAGCACAGCGTGGGTGGACCTCCGGGCAGGAAGTTGAGTAAGGAAGCCAATCTCAAGGGACCCAGATTGTGCAGGTCATTGATGCGTCCCTACAGCAAAGGCAGAGCTCCCAGGAGTGGCTCAGACCTGCGAGGGACTGAGGAGCGGTGGGAGGAGACCCCTCTGCAGGGCCCCCGGGACTCTGGAGAGAGGAAAAGGTCCTTGTCTTGATTGTGGGCCTGCCAGGTGGGTGTGCACACATCCAAATGCCTTGACCCGGACACATAAAGAGTTCCCTACATACGACACACCTCGGTGACCCTGCTTAAACACGCACGCGAAGGAAGACACTTAAATTTAGGACCAGACTCTCAAATTGCTGTAAGACAAACCATCTCACTAGATTCACCATTTCTATTACAGCGAATGATTTTTAATGGAATAAGTGTTTTGGGGTTATTATTTATGAATAAAATAAGAAAAATGATTTTAAAAACCCACGGAAAAGTTGCCTTACAAACAGATGCCAGCCTCCTTGGCTAGCTGGAAACGGGGAGAGCCAGTGTTGCCAGATGTCTGGCTGGAGGCAGGAGGAGACAGAACCGTCCCTCCCAAGCCCCGGGCCTGCGTGCGCGTCACAGGTCTCCACCGCCTGTCCCGCGCTGTGCACCCCAGGGCTCAGTCAGCCGACGTGGCAGCATCATGTCCGCATGCTCAGCCCCAGGGCGGCGCTGCCTCTGCACTGGCCCGGCAGTGGCGCCCTCTGATGGCAGAGGCGGCAGACGCGCTGAGCGGCGAGGGAGGGAGGGCTGCTAACACGCACGACTTCCACAGGCCCAGATCTTGAAGGCATGGTTGCCCCAGGGTCAGTTGACACCCCAGATGAGAGGAGCTGGCAGGTAGCCCAGACACCCGCATTCGCCCCAGGAGGACCCCTGAGGTCTCCGAGGGGCTGTGCAGGGCAGGCGGCCTCCCTCGCCAGCACTGGCCACTGGTGCACCCAGCTCACACCAGCACTGTGCCAGGCCCTGCTGGTGGGCTTGGAGGGCCACTGGTGAGATGCAGGAGAGGTGAGGACGTGCTGAGGGTCTCTGAGGACAGCACGGGGAGCAGGTGGGGCCGCGTGGACTCGGCTCAGGAGCGCCTGTGGAAAGGGTCCCGACGCAGCCCTCCAAGCCACCCTGACAGGTGGCAGTCCTCGGAGGAAGGAGCCAGGAACCAGAGACTCGGCACGGCCCGCCTGGGAGTGGCTTTTCTTCCCTCAACGACACGCCATCTCGATGTCCTCGGTATTCCTAAGACCCGAGGCGCCGGCAGGCTCGTCTGTCAGCTTCCACGCTGCCCTCTGCTCAGGTCAGCGTGGCTTCCGCCCCTTCCCCAAGAGCCTGGAGGGAGAAGGATGGCCTGGCCAGGCCACAGAGCCACTGGCTCATCTCCATCTCTGTCACTCTTCAGTCCAGACCAAGAATGTGTCGAGCCTCTTAAATTCCCCTCAGTCGGGGACCCTAAGCCTCTTACACTTGATCGTTCTTCTTGACTTTTAACTCTCAGCAAAAGGCCTTTCAGCCCAGTGGCCGCCGTGAGCCGCAGGGTGGACGGCGGTGCATGCTCACGGCTGGCGCGCAGGCCCAGAGCGGCCTGTCTCGTCGTCTGGCTTTACAGCACAGTGCAGCCTCTAATTTGCTTTTCCTCCGTGACTATCTGTGGAAATGGCACGTTGCTGGAACTTTCCACAGTGACTCCAGAGAGTGTTCTGAATGCCTGAGTCAGTTGAAAACTGGAGTGTTGAAGAATTGTTTAAGTGGATGGCGTGGTTGCCCGACACTTTCCTTTGGAAAGTCTGTGGTTGGAAGGGCCACCTCACCCATCATCACAGGCCACCACGTGTCCTGCTCCGGCGTTCATTTACGATGATTTGTGGAGAGCAGTTTACTGTGTGTTGAGCCTCCTCCGAATCTGTGTAGGTGTTGTTATTATGAGTTTCATTTTTCAAGCAATTAGAAGATGTCAAAAGATTAAGAACCTCGGTCCCAGCACGTAGCCCACTGTGGTTTATTTCAGTCTCACTGTAGATCAGACGTGGAGGGACGGATAGATCTGAGTTTTCAAAGACGTGGAGGCAGATGCATACATAACCACCTGTCATCGACTTTGATACAGTGAATTAGAAACTACCCATGTATTTCCTATCTTAAAAAATATATAATTATCGAGCACCACTGTCTTCTCCACCAACTGCCAGATAGCTGCTTTCAGCAGCCAGAGCTCACATGTGTCTGGAAGGCTCACGTCCACCCCAGTGGCGCTCAGCACCTGCAGTATGAATTCCACCTCCCCCTGTCCACTGGCGCTGCTCGTGGCCACCTTCTCCAGTGATGTCCTTGTCCATTATGCCAGCGGCTGCTCCCCAGGCACAGGCCACAATCCTGACCACACCCGCCATGGGCTCAGCCCAGCTGCCAGTCAACACAGCTTCCCTCCTGTTCTCGACTGGAGGCCTCACACCTGCGGGGGGCCACTTTTCTCACCTGCCTTTCTAAAGTGCTGACCCGAGCCGTCCTGCTGCGGGTGGATCCCCTCCTACCACCCGCACCTAACAAGACAATATGCTATAACGAATTCCCACATCTACTTCAAGCAGACGCCAGAGCCGGAGCTTCGGGTCTGTGCACATTACTAAGTACTGGACGGCTCTCCTTGGACATCGTGGAATTTGTCACCTGCCAACCTGTCCTTCCTCCCTGCTTTGCACATGAAGTGCAGAGGTTACACCAGGTACCTAGGTGCTCAAGCAAAATCCAAGGGTTGGCATTGAATATCTGCTTTCTTCCCTCCACCATGACTCCTAAAACTGTCCCCAGGCGTGGGGCTCATGGTACTCGATTCTCCCACATTCACCCACTTCCCTCCGTTCTCAGGGGTTGGGAAGTTAGAGGTGGTCACTGAGTCAAACCATGCAGGGAGCTGAGAGAAACGAGAACACAAGAGTGGGTGTCCCGCCCCGGTGACAACGGGGATTGAGACTGCAGCAACGGGGCCAAGGCTCATGAGGGGCTGGACAAGACTCCATGAAGAAGTTTGGAAGCAAAGGTAAGTGGTGCTGAGACATCAGCTTGAGCAGATGAGAACTTTGAAATAAAAGGGAGTATTTAGCTGTCACTTTGGGAAGAATCAACCAAGTGGTTAAAAGCAAAACAAAACAAAATTTTAACATGGAGAGCCTCGTTTTCTGAGTGCACAGTTGATACATGCTCACTCCTGCCTCGGGGCCTTTGCACTGGATACATTCTCTGCACCAGACTCTCCCCCAGTTCTGCACTTCTCTGACTCCCTTGCTTCATTCAATCACTTGGAAATCATTTATGGAAAGAAAATTTTCTCCACAATGTATTTAAAATGGTTTCTCACCCTTACTCTGCTCCAGGTCACTTATAAGCTCTTCAGACTCCTCCAATTTTTCGTATCAGGTGCTGCTACAGAGAATTTTCTTTTTGTCATATCTGTTGATTTACTTGCTTACTCTGTCTCACTGGCTTTGGGATTCAAGAGAGTAGCCACATGAGCAGCTTGTGTATCCAGGACCCTTAGTTCCAGTGCTTGGAAAAGAGCAGGCATTCGATAAGATTTTCATATTATGAATCAGTATGTGAGTGAGTGAACGGGTGGGAGGACGAGGCAGAAGGAAACCATGTCGGCACAGTGCAGGTGGGACCCCTGCCTCTTATGACCCCAGAGTGACAGAGGGGGCCACGCACTGGAAGTGCACGGAGCCTCAACCACCACGCAGCCCAGGGGCAGAGCGTCAGGTGGGACGACAGGGTCAAGGGAGGACCTGGTGTGGCCCCAGATACAACGACCAGCTTTTCATAACACGTCAGCACCAGCGGTTCACAGAGAACCATGGTCAGGCCACGCACATGAGCCGCAGGCATTCCCAAAAGTCTGCAGGAAGTCAAGGGCATGACAGCTACACAAACACACGTGCAGTTAAAATGGCATCATATTATGACCTAGTCCTTGCTTCTGCTTCTGTACTACACAGCTGATGACGCCGGAAGGAGGTGTGTGTGTGTGTGTGTGTGTGTGTAAATATGAAGATATACATAGTGCATATGTGTGTGTATATATATATATATATATATATATATATATATATATATATATATGGAAAGCAGTGTGGAGATTCCTCAGAAAACCTGGAATGGAGCCACCATTTGACCCAGCTATCCCACTCCTTGGCCTATACCCAAAGGACTTAAAATCAGCAGACTACAGTGATGCAGCCACATCAGTTTACAGCAGCTCAACTCACAATAGCTAAGCTATGGAACCAACCTAGATGCCCTTCAATAGATGAATGGATAAAGAAAATGTGATATATTACTCAGCCTTAAAGAAGAATGAAATGATGGCATCTGTCAGTAAATGGATGGAGCTGGAGAATATCATGCTAAGTGAAATAAGCCAAATCCAAAACACCAAAGGCTGAATGTTTTCTCTGATATGTGGAAGCTAATTCACAGTAAGCGGTAGGGCTAGGGAAGAACAGAGGTGCTTTGGATTAGGTAGAGGGGAGTGAAGGGAGGGGAGGGGGCAGGGGGTAGGAAGGGCAGCAAACGAATCATACATTAACATTTACTACCAGTGGGATTTTAAATCATGTACAACCAGACGAATGAGAAGTCATACTCAATTTATGTAAGGTGTATCAAAATGCATTCTACTGTCATGTATAGCTAATTAGAACAAATTTAAAAATCTTTAAAAAGAATAAACCTCACGTGACCAAAAAAAAAATCAAACAAACAAAAAGATTAAATGTTTCTCTTTTGCAGTACACTTAATGATCTCTTTCTTTTCTTTCTTTCCTTTTTTTTTTTTTTTTTTTTTCAGTACTGGGTTTTGAACCCAGGGAGCATTCTACCACTGAGATAACCTCAGTCTTTTAATTTACTTTTAGTTTTGAGATAGGGTGTCACTAAGCTGCCTAAGCTGGTTTTGAACTTATCCTCCTGCCTCAGCCTCTTGAGTCACTGGGATTACAGGTATATGCCATTGTGGCTGACATGATTTATATTTTCTCCTCAAATATATTATGTTTATTGTTCCAGACACATAACAAGTATAGGAGCATCATTTATTCTAATAGTATTTAGTAAAGCCGTGTTGACATCATGTATAACCACGGAATGGGAAGTTACGCTCCTGTATATACAATGCCCAGATACGCTCTGCCTGCTGTCATGCATATCTAAAAAGGACAGATTAAAAAAAGAAAAAAACAGCATCAATAAAAATGATAACACATGCTTTAATTATAGATATAACAGTGTAAAGGTAAGTATCAGTTTTGAGCAGTTTCATTGAGTGTTGATAATATATTTAAGAGTATGTAAGGACGACGACTCTACAGGTCTTATTCTAACATTTTTTTTTTTTAATTTTAAATTGTTGGGTATGTTTTATAAAATACCCAAGTTGGGATTTGTTTTTCTTTTAAGAATAGGTGAAATGCACTTAATATTGAATGGGAAAGAAGATACGGGATTATCTAGGAAAATCATGAGACTTAATCAGAGAGGATTGGCCTTATGATACCTCAAAACTCCCAGTAAAGCCAGAGTAACCAAACACGTGCCTGGGACTGGACAAATGGATGGAGTGACTAGCCAGAGGCTGGACGCAAGCACAGCGAGGAACTTAAAATGTGCCGGAAGTGGAATTTCAACCAAGGTTGCACAAGCAGGAACACAAAGGGGATAAGAGGTGACCCTAGTCTCGTGTCCCACATGCACATGAGCTTTACAAAGATAAGAATTATCTGTATGAAGATAAGATCAACTTGACAAAGATAAGGATTATCTAGTTTGGAATAAGAGAAAATTAATCATTTGGCCTTAGGAAAATAGATCTCAGAAAGCATCAAGTACAGCCAGAGTCCATGGAAGAGGACAGGCAAACATGGTTTTCTCCACCATCCATAGAAAATGAGTGGCTAATAAGCACCTGAAACAAAGATGAAGGACTGAAACAGGAACACTGCCTGCAGAACACACTTGTCCAGAGAAACCGGAGTATTTCCTTACAGGAAATATCACATAAAAGCAATAAGAAAAATAATTTTAAAAGTCCCATGTAAATAATGAAAACAGATATGAGGAAATAGAGCTATTTAGAAATAGGGAAAGCCTTAACACAAAACAAAACCCAGATGTCCCAGGAAATCACATTTCAGCCCTGGAGCTGCATCCTCAGAAGAGAAGGGCCTTTTCGGGCTGCCAAGGAGACAGGCATGCACGTCCCCACAGTTCACGGGACTCTGCATTGCTGCAGCTTATCAGAAAGGTGTCCAGCAGCTTCTACAAAACCTAACCAACACAGGCCATTTAATTCAGCATTACTTAAGAGAAATGCAAATCAAAACTACACTAAGATTCCATCTCACCCCAATTAGAATGGCGTTTATTAAGAATACAAGCAACAATAGGTGTTGGAGAGGATGTGGGGAAAATGGTACACTCATACATTGATGGTGGGACTGCAAATTAGTGCAGCCACTCTGGAAAGCAGTATGGAGATTCCTTAGAAAACTTGGAATGGACCTACCATTTGACCCAGCTATCCCACTCCTCGGCCTATACCCAAAGGATTTAAAATCAACACACTACAGAGATACAGCCACATCAATGTTCATAGCTGCTCAATTCACAATAGCCAGACTGTGGAACCAACCTAGATGCCCTTCAATTGATGAATGGATAAAGAAACTGTGGTATATAGAGAGAATGGAATATTACTCAGCTATAAAGAATAATAAAATTTATGGCATTTGCAGGCAAATAGATGAAATTGGAGAATATCATGCTAAGTGAGATAAGCCAATCTCAAAAATCCAAAAGACGAATGATCTCACTGATAAGCAGATGATGACACATGATGGGGGGTGGGAGGGGGGCAAGAATGGAGGAAGGAGGGACTGTATAGAGGGAAAAGAGAGGTGGGAGGGGTGGGGGGAAGGGAAAAATAACGGAATGAATCAAACATCATTACTCTATGAAAATGTATGATTATGCAAATGGTATGCTGTTACTCCATGTACAAACTGAAACAACATGTATCTCATTTGTTTACAATAAAAATAAATTAAAAAAAAAAAAAACAAATGAAATGGAAGTAACATATTTTGCTGAGGCTGTGGAGAAGGACCCTTGCGCCCCTCTGGTGGTAATATAAAATAGTGTGGCCACTTTGCAAACAGTCTGGTGGTTCCCCCCAAACTGAACATAGAACTACCAGGTTACCTAGTGAGTTCACTCCTTGGTAGACACACCAAAGCACTGAGAACAGTTATTCAAACACTCATACATCAATATTCTTAGCATCGCTATTCACAATAGCCAAAATGTGGAGCCAACCCATATGTTCATCAGTGGCTGAATGGGTCAACAAAACACCCATAGGATGGAATAATACTCAGCCATGAAAAGGGATGAAATGATGGTATGCCATGCTCAAAAGCATTATTCCAGGTGAAAGGAGCTAGATGAACAGGTCACATATTGTATGCGTGCATTTATACTAAATAGTAGTTTAGGTAAATCCATTAAGACAGCAAGCAGATTAGCAGACGTCAGGGGCTGGGGGCAGGGAGGAGTGAGGAATGACAGCTGAGGAAGTACCATGCTTGCTTTTGGGGTGGTGAAAATGTTTTGGAAATGGAGGTGGGTGGCTGCATAAGTTTGTGAATGTTTGTGATTTCAGTGAGATGTAGAACTGGTGGATTTTAAACAGTGAACTTAAATGGCGAATTTTGTTCTGTGGATTTTACCACAATAAAACAAATCTTTCGTAAAAAAAAAAAAAAATTCAGCATTACTGCTTTTGTGAGTCAAACCTTTTGTAATATAAGCCAAAATACTTACCTATAATGTTTCAATACTTATAAAAAAACAGAACACTTTAACAAATGGCTTAATAAATGTGATAGAATATTACACAGTTATCAAGTATCCCAAAAAAATACTTGGATACATTATTTTCGGTCTAAAAAGATATCCACACTGTTAAGGGAGAAGAGGAGGCATGCAAGAGGACATCTGGGTCCGTGGTACTTATGTATTTAAGAAGATACGGTGTTGTTGAAGCCACGGAAGTGGATGAGGTCCGCGGAGCCGGGAGGTGTGGAGGCCAACCCTTAAGGAGGAAAGGAGCCAGTGATGGAGGCAGAGGATGTGATCAGTGAAATCAGGGAAATCCAGCGAGCCAGCGAGCACAAGGCAGGGGTCAGGTCGGAAGTCAGCTAACAGGTGGTCTCCTGTGCACCCAGTATTGCCACCTAAAGGTACTTTGAGGTGGATTCAGGGAGTCGTGAATGGCAGCAAGAATGAAGCCACAGGCAGAGACAGGAGACGTGGGTGGAGACGCGTGGAGGCTGTTGTCCAGGCATGACCGTGATGCCAAAGCAATGGCGGAATTCAAGGGACTACGAGACCCATGGAGTCATGTGATTATGTGAAGGTGGGCATATCGGGTCACCTAGTCACGCTGATGGAAATGTCGGAAGAGAGACTAGTGACGCAGAAGAGAAAGGGGTTAGCAGAAGAAGGAGGGAAGCCATTGGGGAGGCAAGAGGGCACAGGGTCCAGGGCATATTGGCTGTTGGTGGGTACAGGTGGGCCACTGGCTATCACAGGAGAAGAGCGGGCAAAGAGGAGCGCACACAGACATCGCGCAGCCGGTGCTCACCTCGCCTGGGACGTTTGTTTTCGCACTCTGGGGCGTGAAGGACAGATAAGCGCCTCTAGGCAGGAGCCCTGTGCCTGCCAGGGGGCATGATAGGCATACAGGAGAGCAGTGCCCACTGCTGGAGACTTAGGATTCTGACTCTAAGATGGAATCATTCTGATGACCTTCAAGATCATCCAGGACAGGCGCCCAGGCAAGCTGGGTTCAGCCTGGAGCAGGCATCAGCCACCTAAGGGAGCACTGGGAGCAACCTGGGGGCTCCAGGGTCGCCCCTGCCTGAGAACGGGGCAGAGGGTCAATTCCAGGGGAGAGAGGAAGCAGCAGACCCTTGTGTGCCTAGGGAACGTGCAGCAGCTGCACGGCAGGCGGATGGGCAGCGAGCAACAGGTGCCGTGGAGGCAGAGCGGAACCTGCACTGAGTGGAGGTAGCGTCCTCAGAATGAGGGGCAAGAAGGGAAGGAAGGTGACCCTGCTTGTTATGGACTACATCAAGCTTCCTCGGCTGAATCGTCAGCCGAGAGAACCTTCACTTTCTTCTCCTTTAACCTTCATCCCGTTGCAAACAGAGCTGCTCTCAACCAGGTGCTCCGAGAGCTGCAGCAGCAGAGGAACAGGTCAGGCAAAGCAGCCGCAAGGCTCTGCTCCCAGGGGCGAGTCCACCTGACAGGTGGACGCCAGCCTCTGCTCCTGTTCACTAAGACAGAGGCAGAAGGACAGCCCGAGGTCTTGCAGGGCAATAGATTGGGAGCCCATTGCTTCCTGGAGTTCCATTTTCCATTCCTAGGTGTGCTCGCTGAGCCTTCTGGCCAGGGTCATGTTGCCTCTGGCCAGACACAGGACTGAGATGGCCTCTCACAGCACAGCCATCTGAAGACAGTGCTTGACCATGGAGATAAATGAAACATCTGTCTTTTTGTAGAAGTGGTCTTAAGCTATTTTGCTGTATCCACAATAAATTTCTGTAGTTTAGCTTCTACATTTCTATAGGAAGCATACCAAACCTGCAGAATTCACCCCATTCCCATGCAATCAGAAAATGATAAGGACCTAGTCTATTTATTTCTATGAATATCCTCTTACACTGCCTGAAAGTTGTCCTCCTCTGATTGTAAAAGTAAAATATCTCCATTGTAAATAATTTTGAAAATAGAGTGATTTCTGCAAATAATGTAAAGTTATAAACCAGAAATAACTACAGGTAGATTGACGTGAGACCTTTGGGTATACAGGTGTTTAAACACTGAATCCTGAGCATGTCCCCAGGCTACTGAAAGTTCCTGGTAAATATCGATTTTGGTTGCCAGGCATCTCACAAAAGCCTCCTCTGTCCCATGTGCCACAGAGGATGCTGGGAATGCCCACTGCAGAAGTTCTTGTCCCTGTCCTCAAATCCAGCCATTTCCTGCTTTGCTGTCTGACTTAAAAGCGGACATACATGGTGATAAGCCAGAGAGGCAGATAGTAGGGGTGAGGTCATGTGAAGGTCATTGCCTGTGGATTAGCTTCACAGGGACAAGGTCGCCAGCTGGGGCCTCTCATGCCTCAGGAGCCACAGGAGCCACAGCTAACCCACACACCGTGGTTCTTATCAGTAAACCCTTCTCAGACCACAAAGTCTTGGCTTTTCCTTCGTAAGAGGGTCGCCCTTTAAGATCCAACTGAAGGGCTGGGGTTGTGGTTCAGTAGTAGAGCGCTTGCCTGGCATGCATGAGGCCCTGGGTTCAATCCTCAGCACCACGTAAAAATAAAATAGAAGTATTGTGTCCCCCTACAACTAAAAGAATTTAAAAAAAAATTGAAAAGATCCTACGGAGACACATTCTGAGCATGATATGGGATCCCTCAGCTGGCTGAGCCCCAGGGAAACCCACCTTCTGGATGTCTCTGGCACACAATGCCACTCTTCAGAGGAGCCAGCGCTGGGTGAGACTCACACTTTCCTCCCGTCTCACAGGCTTTAGGAAGCAGTGCTTATTTGATAAATTCATCAGGATCAGGAATTTCAGAAAATTCTTTTTGAAAGCATTTGGAACATTTACTTTTTCTTTCTTTCCTTTTTTTTTTTTTTTTTTTTTTTTTTCCACCGTGGTGCTGGAGATTGAACCCAGGGCCTTGTGCCTCCATTAAATCCACATTAACTTCAGATTTCACCTCTCAGACTGATAATTCTAAGAATGATCTAAAATGCTTCTATTGGCCAGCTATCCTCACTTCTTTTAATTTTCTGTAATTCTGTACTCAAACAATCAACTCACCAAAAAGTAAGATGAGGTGGGGAAGGGTCACCTCACCGGCTGGATGACCAAAAGCCCCCACACCTCCCACGTCCTCGTCTCTGTCCCCTTTTGCTTTGCTTCTTGGCTGCTGCCTGCCAGGTGTGTTCATTTTCCCAAGTGAGTACCCAGGTTCCTTGTGGCGATGATGCAGAGGGTTTTGGGGATTTCCTCTGCAGAGGCACAGACAGGAAAATAATGGCATTGTGTCGATGCAGTAAAACATGAGAAGCGACATGGAAACCAGCCAGGAGCACTGTCCAGTGTGTGACACCGAGGTGATGACCTCAAGCTGCACCAGGTGAAAGGACTACTCCGTGACCCTTAAATACACTGCATGTTCCCAGCATTTAGTCATCAGAGATCTCATCTACAAACTTACAAGCTGACCACTGCATTCTTTTTGGAGTTAAAATTGTTCAGCAAGCTAAAAGCATGCTGCTTTTGGCAAGCTAAAGAGTAACATTTTTATCTTCAGTAATTACAGAGTTGTAATTCCTGAATTTGTTCTTCTCCAAAGACAAGAGAAAGTCACATATTTTCTCCTTCATCATTATTCACTGTCCTCTAGGACAAAACTCAATATTCATTTGAAACATGTGTTCCCTTAACATGTTACCTAGTTTAACATTGCAATGTCCTCTGCCAGCAAAACCTTAATCCTACCAGGAAACCATTTTCTAAAAATGTCATCTGTCACTTTAAGATCATGATATAAATGTACAGAAGTTTTCAGAAGTGCGATAGAGGAAAAAAATTAAATCTAGTGAGCCACTTTTGCTATGAATATGTCTTCCTTCTCATTACCATCCAGAGGGGTCTAGATGCAGGTGTTAGCTAGCTCAGGAAACCCTGCTGACATTCAAGTGCTGAAGAAATCCCCATGAGCCCATCAGAAAAGCTAACGACAAACTATTTTTCACCAGGTGCACATCAGGGGAGAGCATTCAGTACAGAGTCACTGCAAGGTGCACAACCCAAGGACAAAAGTTCACAGTCAAGGGCGACCCTGAAGATCAAGCTGACGAGCCAGCATCAAAGGCAAGCTGCCGCAGGGAAGTTCTATACATGACTTCAGGCATGTATTCATAATTACATTTTGTGCACTTTGTTAATATGCGCTCACACCCAGAAATATTTTATAGACTATGTGTTGCTCCCCCCTTTTTCTGCTGCTCTCCATATCTTTAAAAAAAAATAGCTAAAGTTTTAAAGATATCTGTACTGTAGCAATTGGATGAATATGGCATTATTTCAGAATCAGATAATTAAAAGGAAATATATTCAGCCTGTAAAATAGCTTTCAGAGTCACCAGTCTCTGTCACTCATCCGGGTGTGGTACTCCACAAGACCTGCTTAAATTTTGGCATTGGCATAAAACAAAGCTTCAAGACGACAAACGACCACATGAGCAAATCGCCAAGCTTACTTACAGCACTTGATAAAATGATAGTGAGACATCTTTCCATCTCAGGCAGGAGGCTTGCTCTGGGTTCCAGCATTCTCTTCTGCTACAACTGTTGTCCCCAAGAATGCATTATTTAGAGTCCTTACTCAGGTGTCACTTCACCGCGAGATGCATTATCGAACCAAGGCTCTGCTCCATGATCGAGCCAAAGGCTCGGAACTCATTCTCATTCAGCAGCTGGAGTTCACAGAAGCCTCCCGGGTGGGTTCTGAGCCACCGCGCTGCACGTGCTATTGTAGCACCCTTGATTGACAAGCTCCCGGTGCCAGGATGCCGGGAAGAGTCTGCTCTAATTGGTGCTCACCCGCGGCCACAGCCTGCCGCCCGCCCCGCGCAGAGGTGTGCTGCAGTGCGGCCCTGCCGTCCTGCCTGTTAATGGCTTTGCAATAGCTTTCAGATGGCAGCAAACTAAGCTGATGAGGAGGCGGGAGGTAAGCCGCCGAGCCAGGGATCCTCCATCGTATTTGTGCTCACTGTCCATCAGCCAAACATGACCAGATTCTTCGCTGGTGGCAAAGCTGATTATTTTTAGTTGCCACCAGTTGCTGTGTGTGAACAGGAAATTGACAGCAAGAGCTCAAAATAACCAGCTCAGAATCGAGATCCTCTGATCGGTCCCTAGAGATGAAGAAGCTGCATTATGCTTCACAACAATCTTTTTTGGTTATCTATGCAGAATGCAAAACTTAAATTAGCTTTTGGTCTGCATAGCTTTAAAATTTAGAATTTTGCTAATTCTGCAGGCTGCAATGAATTTAACTGTAAAACCGTAAGGGGGTGAAAGAAGTCCGACTGAATTGAAATCAGAAAGAAGAATGACTTTGACATTTGCCAGTAATGAATGGATCTGGAGATTATCATACTAAGTGAAATAAACCAATCCCTAAAAACCCAAGGTTGCATGTTCCTTCTGTTATGTGGAAACTAACCCACAATAAGGGGTGGGAGGGGAAGATTAGAAGTTCAGTGGATTAGACAAAGGGGAATGAAGGGAAGAGAAGGGGGATAGGAGAAATAAAGTGGAATGAATCTGACATAACTTTCCTATATACATATATGAATACACACAGGGAACCTGACTGTGTGTACATTCACACAACTGGGTCCTAATTAGAACAAGATATATTCCATGGTTGTATAATTACTGCTGGCATGTATAACTAAAAAGAACCAAAAAAATTAAAAAATTGTTTAAATTTCAAAAACTCAACACAGTTTAAAAATCATTTCAAGTAGTGCTGTTTGTCAAGTATTTGTGTTTCTAATATTATCTGAAAATCGCTGATGTCAAAGTAAATTACTCCATGTAACAGCAAAAAAGAAATACACGTTCTTCAAAGGTCTATTGTAATAAATAAAAATACCATATTCACTTTGTAATATAATGAAACAGCCTTGTTAATCAAACAAAAAAGTCACATTTAACGTACTTGTAAATGCATAATTGTGAGTTCTTTTTTCAAATTGAAACTTTTTTATGATGATCTCTTAAGGTAAGTTAATGTAGGTAAGAATTCGTGTTTCTGATTTTGAAGTCATTGAAAAGTTAAAAGCGAATGATCTGTCAAACATTCATATCATTTTTAGTAGAAACATAAATCTGGATTCCCTTACTAGGTAAAACACAAAAAGCAGTGATTCTATTAAATAAGATTAAAAAACTCAAATCTATGTGGCCAAGAGTCTGACTAGTCACTAAATGGCCTTCTGGACATTTTAACATATAAAAGAACAAGATCCAAGTTTCTACCAGCACAGTTCAAATCCAGGTTGTACCACTAACCAGAGCGTCACATGGACTTCCTGGACCCCGCATCTCCTCATCTAAGCACATAAGTGTGATTTCTCATGCTCATTCTATAGGTTGGAAATAAAGCATGAGAAAATTATAGTTTATATCATTGGTATCAATAAAAAGTTACCCTTAAAGCTAACAGGAAAATCATGTGACCCTCATGCACATTGCACCTGGCTTTCCCAGGAACTAGGATGAGGATGTACAACCTTCTCCAGTAATGCCAGCCCTTATTTATTTATTCTTCCCACAATCAGTTATTAAAGTTGTTGTCATACAAGTCACCATGATGAGCACCTTTCAGGAATGAAAATACGGCCTAAGCTTATGCATTGTCTCAAACAGCCTTTAAATAAACCTACTTTCAAGGTATCCTTGTATGTTGTGTAATGTTCCAACTGACCTGACAGAGACCAGTCCATGTCTATCATGCAATGTGTTACCCTATTATCCTCCGAGATCAGAACAGACCTTCACGGGCTTAAGGGAGTGCATGTGGCGCTGTCCAGGGCCCTCTGAGGAGGGTGCTTCCCACAGATGTTCCCACCTTGCCCTCTTGGCACAGCCGGATGTGCGCATGCTAGACAGCACTCCACCCTCTTCCCGAGCTGCTTGGGTCTCTGCTGGTTGCCTGCTCCGCACAGGCCGCCCAGCACACATGTCCACCGCTGAGTCCTGGGACACCATTCACCCCCCCTTTTTTGTTTTTAACCAGGGAATGAACCCAGGGGTGCTTAATCATGGGCCACATTTTTTTATATTTTATTTACAGACAGGGTCGCATTCATTAAGTTGCTCCGGGCCTCGCTAAATCACTGAGGCTGACTTTGTACTCGTGATCCTCCTGTCAGCCTTGGGAGCGTCTGGGACGGCAGGTGTATGCCAAGGAGCCCCGCCCATTCACTCTTCGGAGTGAGACGTGTAAGACTCAGAGGAGCACGGTGCACACGAGGGAAAATGTGTCATCCATCATATGGCTGGTGTGAGCCCTGAAGCCCCGTTATAAATGACTTACGCCACGTCTGCTGAGAACCCTCACAGTAGCTGGGGGAGAAACGTCACTTCCCATACTCCCAGGGCTCGCTAACCAGCGACTTGACTTCTCACTTCCTCTTTTATTCTGTAAGCATCTGGCAAGCCATTGTTTTGGGCAAAAGAAGCACCTATGACTCATCCCTGCCCTCAAGTGCTCGTACCTGGTGACGTGCAGAATCCGAATCAGAAATGGAACTGGGTTGGCCCAGCAGAGCATATTGGGACTCACAGACGGGAAATGCAGGCCCCTGAGGATCCGCGGAGGCCTTAAAGGAGGGGGACTAGGACGTGCACTTGCAGGGGGACGTGCACTTGCAGAACACGCTTCACACGTGTGGCCTGTGTTCACCTGGCTTCCACACAGAGGCCTGGCGCGTCCTGCTCAGTGGAAACCACACACACGTGTTCTGAACACTGGCTGAACTACGTTGGCCACAAGGAAATGCAGCTCCATTTTTTTCAACATTACAAAACAAAAACTTGTCTCTAAGGTGGGAATTACTAATGAGGGGAAATAGACTGTCTTGTCTCCATTAACGTTGCTTCCTTCATAAAATAGAGAAAATTGGTAATTTTACATTGATTAAAACGTCTTGATCCATGCCCATCCCTAAGAAACTCAGCTCAACCACATCAATCATTTCGGAGCTCCTCAAAATCCTATACTTCAAATATAATATCAGAATTAATGATAGCGCAATGAAAAGCTGAGCCGGAAAAGATATATTGTTAGCAATTTATCTATTTTGAAGAATTGGTCATTAAGTACAAAATTAAATCCATACATTTGAAAGAAAGGGTTGTTTTTCATTGCCAGAAAACTTACCAACTAATAAAGCACCACTATATTATTATTTTTCAGGTTTATTAAAATGCACTATTGTTCTCACTGAAAATGTCACACATAATATTTCTAAGGCAATTTTGAATTGTCAAGAATCTTCTTTTCCTTTTTAAACACAAACAGCTGCTAACTAGTCACAGTATTTCTGATAAAAACGTGATTTTTTTCTTTCAAATGTTAGCATTATTATCCACCAGATTTTTTCAAATAAGGCTGAATTATTTTCCAACTTAAAAAAAAAAAAAACATGAAAGTGTAATAATTTTAGTCAGAGACAAGCACTTTTAAAATCACGTTTGCTTAGTAAACATGCGTTCACATGCCCCAGGTGAGACACTACTTGACAATCCCATTTAGAGCCTGTTTGGGATTTGTACAACACACGGGTCCGCTATGCCAGTCTTTTGACGGATAATTCCTAAATCTAATAGTCTCCACATTTTTACACCTTATTAAATGATGGGATTAAAACTGAAAGTCTCACACATCACCAGCGGTAGCGTGCACATACAACGTAGACTACAATAAAAATTCCAAATGCAGAAGTAAATCGCACAGAGATTTTCTGTAATGCAAATTCACGCTCTGTGACAAGGCATCCTAGCCTCTGCCCTGGGAACAGATTGCAGCTCAACACGTTAGACTCTGATGAAGAAAATCCCCCCCCCCCCCGGGTTTAGGAACCTCATGCAGGGGCGACTCCCTTGTGATGGCTGGGAAGTCCGCATGTACTACTCCCTGTCACGCGGTTGACCACTTCCAGGTGGATGGTGTGGAGATCCCTCCTGAGAACGTGACCCTGGTCTAATGATTCAGGGTCCTGTGAGGCCTAGCGAGCCCTTTTCTGAAAGCAGCAGAGAAGGCATGACCTGAGTTGTCAAAAAGAAAAATGCACAAGTCAACTCAGCTCTTGCTGTAAAATGGGCTTCCCTGGTTCACCGAGTGCCTTGGGACCAGGTCCAGCCTGCCTCACTTGACTGGAAGATTCCTGCCTTTCTGGTCAAGTCCCTGTCTTTCATGTGCCCACTGCTGAGGCTGACCCTGAGCTCAGCCAGCCTGGTAAGCCTGCCAGATGCAGGACTCCACAGGACAGAGTGCCCACTCTGCCTCTCACATCTCCCCTGTCTCCAGCCAGAACGATGGTCATTAAATTAGACTTGGGCAATCATGGGGCCCAAAGAGAGATCTGCATGGCAGGAGGAAAGCAGGGTGTCCTCTCTGCATCACAGAGCACTAACCCAGCACTCCTGCCTAAAAATGAAGGTGCTACGTATGAGCCAGAAAATACTCATCATCATTTATTCTGGTATTTTCGTAGCATAGCAATAACAATTTCATTGATCACAATTTTTAAATTGCTCCACAAAAGACTGAAGATTTCTCTTCATGTCACATAATCTAGAACAGTATAATAAATAATAGGCACACACGTGCACTGTTACGTTATAGGGCAACCCAGCCACACTCACGGGCTGTGACAGATGCTCTAATGGCATCTGCCTTATGGGCATCCTTATGGGCATCCGCTCAACCACTTTCCTTTGGGGATATTTTTCCCTGATCAAAATGAAATGTTTTGAATTTTCGTGAATACCAATTAAATTATCTCAGAAAGAACATTTGTGAAGCATTTGCAAAGTGTTTCATTTGAATGCCAAAAGCCACTTTGAAACCTCACTGGCAAGTGTTTGAATACCCAGGAAGACCCTCCAGTTTCCAGATGTGTCTCCCCTCACTGAAGCCTGACCCGGGGTGAGTTTGCCTCTCTGAATTGGATAAGGTTCGGCAGTGTTGGTCAGGAGTGAACACAGCTTTGTGTGCATGTGTGTAGCCTGGGCAGGTGGAAGCACATGGACAGACCAGTGTTCTATGCCTTGTTCCCAGATCACCCTGAGGAAGTCAAGAGCTTTCTGTAGCTGAGGGTGTGGACAATACCACGTGCAGGTTAGCCAGGGCCCAGGTGAGAGAGTTGAGCTAGCAGTTCATGCAATCGGACCAACCCACATCCAGAAGCTCACAACTGATATGACTGTGATCACCTAAGAATAATGTCCCTTCTCCTGAAAAGAGAGAAATTGCCCAGTGGTTACATGCAGCCGGCCCCTCCTTCATACTTCCTGATTCTTATACATTGGTCTCAACGCCCCCTGCCCATGCCCCTTAGCTGAATCATGTCCTCTCACAATCTCATCATCCATCACTTACCACATATGCACAGGGTGCTTATTCAACTCCCATGTGTTATTCAAAATTCCCCTATCTCTTGCCCTGTACAAAACACAACTGGAAGTAGGTCTAAGACTTAGGCACTAGAATAGAGACCCTGCACCTAAGAGAAGAAAAAGTAGGCCCAAATCTTCCCCATGTCAGCCTAGTATCTGACTTCCATAACAAGATTCCTCAAGCACAAGAAGTAAAATCAAGAATCAATAAGTGCATCACATTGGTCATGCAGTCATGTATGTACATGAGGTAATAATCCTACAATATGTGCAATCAGAAAAATGAGAAGTTACACTCTGTTTATGTATGCTTTACCAAAATGTATGAATAGATTCTACTGTCATGTACAACTAATTAGAACAGGTGCAAAAATTTTAAAAAAAGAATCAATAAATGAGATGGATTCAAACTAATAAGTTTTCTTCTCAGCAAACAATCAATAACATAAAGAAAGATTCTACAGAATGGGGAGAAAGTCTCTACCACATGGACCTCAAATAGATCATTAATTTCCAGAATATGTAAAGAACTCAAAGAACTTAACACCAAAAAAACAAATAACCCAATCAATAAATGGGCTAAGGAACTGAATAGACACTTCACAGAAGAAGACATACAATTGATCAAAAAATATATGAAAAAATGTTCAACATCTAGCAATCTAAGAAATGCAAATCAAAACTACTCTAAGATTTCATTTCACTCCAGTCAGAATGGCAAATATCAAGAATACAAGCAACAATAAATGTTGGTGAGGATGTGGGGAAAAAGGTAGGTACACTCATACATCATTTGTGGAATTGCAATTTAGTGCAACCATTATGGGAAGCAGTATGGAGATGCCTCAGAAAACTTGGAATGGAACCATCATTTGACCCAGTTATCCCACTCCTCGGTTTATACTCAAAGGACTTCAAATCCGCACACTACAGTGATGCAGCCACATCAATGTTTATAGCAGCTCAACTCACAATAGCTAAACTATGGAACCAATCTAGATGCCCTTCAATAGATGAACAGATAAAGAAAATGTGGTACATACACACAATGGACTATTATTCAGCCTTAAAGAGGAATGTAATGATGGCATAAGCTGGAAAATGGATAGAGTTGGAGAATATCATGCTAAGTGAAATAAGCCAGTTTCCCAAAACCAAAGGCCAATGTTTTCTCTGATATGCAGATGCTAATTCACAATAAGCAGAGTGGGCTAGGAAAGAATAGAGGTACTTAGATTGGGTGGAAGAGAGGGAAGGGAGGGGAGAGGCATGTGGGAGGAAGGACAGCAGACTGCATCTGACATTCTGACCCCATGTGCATATCTGCCTACAGGACTGGTGTGATTCTACATCATGTACAACCAGAAGTTTGAGAAGTTCTACTCCATTTATATACTGTGTGCCGGAGTGTGTTCTACTGTCAGGTATAACTAATCAGAACAAATTTTGAAAAAGATACAAAAGAATTTCACCTCAAGCCCATTTAATCGACAACCTCCTCTCCATGACTGTGGCTTAAATTCAGCTGAGTCTTCTCCACCTGCTGTGCAGCCTTGGCAGCCCTCTGCAGCCTTCACTGGCCTGGAGGGGCAGCATCTTCCCAGAGGCGTGCCCAGTTGTTCAAGGCTGAGACCCTCACTTCTTCTGTGTCCCCCAGGTGCGCGGCATCGGTAAACACTCGGGCCACAGTGAGCACCTGGTCTGCAGAATGGCCCTCAAGCCTCCTCTCACACTGTGTCTCAGGAGGGTGTTCCTCATGCAGGGCTCCAGCGCCTGGCAAAGGTTCCGTTCTCGAGAGGACGGAGGGAGTGGGAGGTGCTGCCCTCAGGGGCCGTGGTGCCAGCAGAAGTCCTTTGCAAGGTTTCTGGGACAGTCCTTCAGAATGGCCCACAGAGAGACTTGAGGCAGGTCGACTTCCCTCTTTTAAACAAATCCCGAGTTGCAGATTCCCCTTTGGGCTACAATGGACCAACTGTGGCCTCTAGAGGGGTCCCTAAAATTTAAAAAAGCTTAGGAGATCTAGACAAAGAAACTCAGTGCAATGTCCAGACTCACAAAGGATATTGAATTATTTCCCCAAATTAAAGTCCAAAGCTTTTTGGGTCAATCAGAATGGTACTCATTGCTGGGATTTAGTTATCCACACACATCTTCTCGTATCTGGGCAGTTGGGCTGAGAGGTCAAAGGCACTGCCGCCTTGGTTGGTGGCAGAGGAGAGGCGCCTTGGGAGACAGAGCGCAGAGGTGGAGAGACACGGTGGGACCCGTTTCATTTCAGAGGGATGAAGCCGGTGCATTTCTTCTCCCTCTCCCTCTCCCCCCCTCAGGGGTGGATGGCAGATGTGCCAACAGCCTGACGGATTGTAGAGTCCTCTGATTTGGTGGCTCCTCTCCTGCGTCTCAGTCCTAGTACTCCCAGCAGGGCAATTTGGGGCTTTCCTGCATGGTTCTGCAAGGCCTGGGGACTGGAAACAGAGCCAGCACCCTCTAAGCACACAGTGGACTTTGTTCTGACCCTTGATCCCCTACCCTGGATGAGCTGGGGGCCTGGGGGTTGGTGCACCTCCTCGTCACCACGGTCTGCTGGGTGGCCTTCCTTATTCTCACAGCAGCGCACTTCACAGCATGTGAACCCGCACCTGCCACTCCCTGAAAGCCGGGTTACCTGTTTGAATTTCAAACCCTCAGAGAAAGAAGAGAAGCCATCATACTCACCAGGCAGGGTCCCACCACAGGAAGGCACACAGCCAGTGCAGTTCCAACCATTTTTTAAACATTTCTGCACTGTTTTCTTTATATTATGGAAAATATTTCTTATTTTATTGAACACATCACCACCCTTGGTACAACTTCACAAGTATTAACGGTTAGAAAACTCCATTCAGAATAAATATTCAGGAAGGAGCTAAACAATAACTGAGCAATACAGAGTTCTATCAGGGCTGGCTGCTGGGTGGTAGCTCTAGATAGTAATGAATGAGACCCAGACCCCACTCTGTTGAGCCCAGGGATCAGGCTCCAGGAAATGAGTCTCAGGGGGACTATGGCAGGACGCACGGCCCTGTGGGCAGATGAGCAGACCTCCTGGGTTTGGAGCGTGTTTTTGAAGAAGGAATCTCCAGGGAACACCTGTGGTGAGATGGAATCAGGGAGAGGAGGCCACAGAGGCTTCAGAGGAGGGTTCTGATGTCCTCCTGGGGAAGCTGGCCTGACTCAGGAAGCACCTGGAATGGCCAGGTGAGGGGTCCCAGGGTAGCAGGAAGCCAGGCTCGGGCTAGGTGGGCGGGCTCCATTACTTCTCCTGGGTCATAAAGGCTCAGGAAGATCTTACTGCAGGGAAGTGATGTGACTAGATCTGCAGCTTCCCAAGGTCACTGTTACCACAGGAAGTGATCGTAGCGGCCAGGAAAGGAGTGTGGGTTCGTGCTGAGGCCATCCAGCCAGAGGTGAGGAGACACAGTGCAGCCCATCTCCACCCAGACTCCCCTCCCCGGATTTCTGTCTCCTTCGTCCCCTCTCCTTTCAGACTCTCCATCCCCAGTGTCCTCAGAACTCAGACCTGGTATGAACCAACGTGCTAGTGTGTTGGTGAGCCAGATGCCACCAATCTTTGAGCTCTCTCTTCCCTTTCGGTGGCTCTGCCCACAGGCTGCAGAAGGGATAGGCCCAGAAGTCCCCAGACGGAGGCTCCAGTCCTCCTCATCTTCGCTTCTCCTCTTCCTCAGCTCAGCCTGGTTCCAGTCTCAAACCTCAGAACAGCCCGAAACTCAGGTACTCAAAGAACAGATGTATATGCTGATTCCCTTTAGCACGTTCAGAACAAATATTCAGGTTAGTTATTTTTAAGTGAGGAAAGTATAAATAAGCTTCCAAGTGAAGAGTTCTGGGGAGCGATTTCAAATTTTCTTAAGGTCTGACTTCACAGGGCAAACAGCAAGCACTTGTCACCACCAGCCACTTTTCAAATCTCTTGGTAAGTACCACTGACCCTGGTGACAGGGTGAGGTGGCCCTGCTACCTTTTGTAACAGTTGAAGCACAAACTCAGCAAGACGTCCAGGGTCACTCAGCCATGAGAGTGTGAGATGGGACTCACTCAGGCCACTTAGGCCACAGAGGCCAGCACCACCATGGTCGGTCCATGGTTGGTCCCAACTCCCCTCCGTGGTTTAAAGTTTATTTTTAGATTCTGAGCATGGCTTGGACCTCAACCCCTAGCTGTGCTCTTCTGCGGGTGCGTTCCTCTCTGCCTTCTTCACCCTCTTCCTCCTGTGCGTGAGGGGCGTCACCCTACGTGCAACGCACACGAAAGGGGGAGGGGCGAGAAGGGGAAGCTACACACAGAAGAGGTACAGGGGGCAGCGGGAGCTGCTAGGACGAGGTAGGGCAGAAGGTGCGAGGGCCAAGGGTGGGTCCCCACCTCCCCTGCCCCACCCATCTTCCTGGGCTGCGTGGCTGCTCTGAACTGCTGCAGTGACGCCTCCTGATTCTGCGTCCTAATTTGGGTTATTTATGTTCCATGGGTTCTCCTCTCAAAATGCCGACACGATGCTCATAGCACGATGCTCACTCCGCACCTAAAGCGTCCATCAAGGCCGACGTGGCCACACAGCCAGTCTACAGGGATGTGAGGAGAAGGAAGGGTTGGAGGAGGGGTACGGATGGGAAGCAAGACCTGATCAAGGAGAGGGGATTTATATACGTGCATTTTTATACGTGGGATTCGAGGATGTAGAGAGGGACGGAATTTTAGATTCTGATGAAGCAGCTAAGCAGTAGCAAGTTAGTACCATTTTTTAGCATGTTAACATATTAAGACCACTAACAACTATATCTAAGTTGTTATTGTAAGAGTTATTTCATGATAAGCACAGAAGACACCGATGTACATCTCTGGATCTGGATGACAGGTGTTAATTAAGTGACTTTAGGCAGGATACAGTGCAATGACTGTGAAGAAATATCACCAAAATAAAAATCCCACATGAACCTGATGGGGGATATTTTGAGAGTGTCAAATTCATGACTTCATTCATTTACATGAAGTTCAAGAATAAGATTTATGATGCTAGATGTTAGAAAAGCAGACTTTTGACAGAAAACAGTCACAAAGGAGATTTCAGGAATAAGGGAATGGCTTGTATTCTGATCCGTGTGGCCATCAACAGGCATAAATATAGATATGTAAACAATTGTTGAGTAGTGCTTGTAAGATCTGTGCACTCTGTGGCATGCAAATTCCATCTATTTGTAAGTGCTGTAGAAGGTGATACCGTTGCTAACACAGTAGACATCGACACAGCAAAAATAACAGATTATGAAAGAATCTCCGGTGTGTAAACCTTAAGGAACTCAGAAAAACATTATTCATTCATGCAACAGCCACTGACTGACAGCCGCTCTACTTAGGCCAATGCATATTGTAATTGCTCTTAGTGACGTCCTAGCAAGTGCTCTAACGCAGCATGGCAAAGGCAGAGGGGAGCTCTGAGCAGCTCAAGATGGAAGCCCAGCACATATGCCTGTAAGTCAGGCAAAGGTGCACACAGAGAGGGGAGAGAATCTTGTTCCCAGCAGGGGACACCTCCATCCTCCATCCAAGGCACTGTGCATCGGGCTGCTGCAGGCCAGCTGAGGTTCTGGAATATTTGCGTTACAGACCAGAAGTGGCTAGAGCTGAGCAGCGAGAGAGAGACAGGGCTGATTCTGTGGTAGTGTTAAAGAGCTTCACTGCCTGGGCCGGCTTCACCTGTGGATCCCCACAGGGCTTGGGAGAGGCTCCACAGCTTTTTCGGGGCTTCTTGACCCAAAAAACAAGGACCTCTCTCATAGTGGGGGCAGGGGTGTGGAGCAGATTTTAAAGAGTTGTTAAATCATTAGACTCAGTGAAGATCACATTGAGGGAGTCAAGATGGACAACAGGAAAATAAAATGAAAAATTTGTTTGTAATCCAAGCTGCAAATGCTGTGGGCTTGAAGCATTTGCACGTGGTGAGAAGGAAGCAGACTGGAGGACTCTCAGGAGCAGTGGGTTTGAGATCGACGGGAGGGGAAAAGAAAACGTGTCCGAGAGGGATGGAGATTGGTCACCTGGATTTAGGGTGCACAGGCATTTGGTGAGACGTGGGTGGGATCAGAGCAGAGGAGGAAGGAGCTGGTGTAGGGAGAAGACAAAGGGTTATTCTTGGGTCCATGAGTCTAGGAGATGCCCACAGCAGATCACCAAAGTACATGTGGTAGGTGCTCAAAAAGGGTCAACCTTGGGTCCTGTAAAACTGCCACTTACTGACAAGCATATGCAGTGTTTGGCTAGGCAGGGGCCTCCGCAGTACCGGGATCTGCATAGCTCTCAGAGGGACATCTGCATTGCCAATGGCATCAGGCATCAACGGTTTGTAGATAGGAAAGCTCTGGGTGTGGGGAGATACCAAGAGTAAAGGTACAGGTGGGAAAAAGTGTCAGTCACACACACCGAGAAGCCCTGCTGTCAAGTCCTAGGAGTGGAGACGACATACATATACTAAGAGAAGGGAAATACTGCCAAGACATGAAGGCCCGGAACCAAGCCCTGTCCTCAGGGAGCTCAGTCTACTTACCATGCATCACACAGATACCTGCTGACACCTGCTGATAATCTTCCTCCACAGGCTCTGAACACAAACTCAGCCCATTCATCTTAGCGTCTGGCTGTTCAACCAGTGCATTCCTAAAATGGCTTGTGTGGAGTACAGAATCGACATGCAAGAGCAGCAGTGGCTTTGTTAGTAGGTCCACTGCAGAGTACTCCCTCTCCCCTCCACCTTCTCCTGTGTTTTCCACATCCAGCAGAAACACAGGGGAGAAACAGCTCTTAACTTCTTTCTCTTCGCATAATTCCCTTACTTTGAGTTACTGGATTCTGGTAAGTTTTAATTCCAAGAATACCCTGGCATTTAGTTGGCCTTGAGCAGTGAGTAATGAATTCAGATCCTGCTCACAGAATTTCTTGGGCCTGGTGGGGTCTCCGGCAGATCTCAGAGGGAGCAGCGGCCATGGTTTGGTTCAGGAAGCACAGTCACCCCGGACTCTCCCCTGTGGGCCAAGGCTGAGCAACACAAGGAAATGGAGGAGGTGTACCCACTGCTTCCCCCGTGGGCAACGCAGGTAGAGCGGCAGCATGGAGTCAGAGCCTCCAGCACCAACCCAAAGATGTCTCCCTGGTGTGTCCCTGAGATGTTAGTCAGCTTTTTGTTGCTATGACTAAAACACCTACAAGGCAACTCAGAGGAGGAAAAGTTTATTTCAGCCCGTGGTTTCAGAAGTCTCAGTCCATGATCAGTTGTCCCTTGTCTCTGGGCCTGAGGTGAGGCAGAACATCATGGCGGAAGGGCAAGGTGGAAGAAGGCAGTTCAGCTCTGCAGCCAGGAAGCAGAGAGAGAAAAGCCAGGGACAAATATCAACACCAAAGGGACACCCCATGACCTGCTTCCTCCAGCCACACCCTGACTGCCTACAGTTACTACCCATTACAATAGTCCTTTCAAATTATCAACCCACTAAACAGATTAATTCACTGATTAGATCACAGCTTTCATAATCTAATCACATCACCTCCAAATATCCCTTAGCGGGTGTCCTTTTTAATGGCTGCTACATAAAGGACCTTCATTTGAAAACGTTACTCTTAACATTCAATTTAATAAATGGTTACTGAAGGACTATTGTGTGCCAACCCTTCTAACCGCTGACTGGAGTAAGATGAAGAAGCAGGTCCATCTCCAAGGGACTTACATCTTGGGGGAAGGAGGGCAGCCCTGGACACCACCAGCTAAACACAGAGCACAAGTGTGCAGCCAAGTGGCTGTGTGCAGGCGGTGCTCAGGAGCACTGAAGACGGAGCCATCGTCCTACGCAGAGACCAGGGGGCTGCATCTGAACTGAGCAAGGAGGGCGCACAGCAGTCCAGATTGCAGTATGGAGCGAGAAAGCCGCTTTAACGATGAACCATGGTCCAGTGTGAGGTGGACGGCTGCAGATGAGGCGTTTTGAAAATGAAACTCTGGCAGCCACTGATCTGCTCTCGGTCTCTTCAGTTCACCAATTCTGGGCGTCGAGAAAGGCAATCATGCCACACATGGCCTGTGGCATCTCTTTCCACGTGGTATGATGCCCACGCCCCGTCTTCACCACTGCTGCTCTGGAATAATCTTGAAACCCAGACGCTTTGGTTCTATAACATTTTTCTTTGCAAGTACATTTTTGCCTAGTCTGGGTACCTTATATTCACATATTAATTTAAAATTATGATTGCCAGTTTCTGCACAAAGCCCAGCTGCAATTTTAATAGGGATTGCTTTTAACCTCCACAGCAACTTGAGGATCACTGCTGTCAATCCAGCGCAAACTTCCAACCCATGAATGTAGAATGCCTTTCCACTAACACAGGACTTTTTAATTTCCCCACTGATACAAACAAAATGTGTTTGTTCGTTTTTTTCCTGATCATGTATCCTGTAAACTTGCCCAGTCCATTTATTAGTCCTATTTTTTGGTGTGGATTCCTTTTCATATATGCAAGATCACACTGTCTGAGAATAGGAAATTTTCCACTCTGAATCTCCTTTATTTGTTTCCTTGCCTCAGTGCCTTGGCTAGAATCTCCAGTAAATTAGTGCATCGCAAACGTGAGCATAGACATCTGAATTGATTTCCTGGACTCAGGGATAAAAATTTATCAGGGAAATGTCTTCATGCTCCTAGTTTATCAATGTCTTTAAATTACAAAACTGTGTTAGTGCTGCCTAATGCTTCTCCCAAGTCCACTGAAATGATTGTGTGGCTTTTATGTTTTCTCTGTTGAGAGGACATTATGTTAACTGGTTTCATATGTTGAGCCAACCTTGCACTCCTCAGCGATTCCAACCTGGTGGTGGTGAATAAACCTTTAGATCCTTCAGGATGTGGTTGCTCATGTTTCAGTTAGTCCTTTCCTTTTTATAATCCTAAGAAACCACTGTCTCTAGTCTCCTCGGAATGCTTCTGTCTAGGTTGAGTGTTGGGGCGATGCTGGCAGCAGGCCATGGATTGGGAAGTGTTCCTGCCCTCTGTGTGGCACAAGGTTGTGAAGGTGGCGTTACAATCAAAACTGACTTCAAGCACACAGCCAGCAGGGCATGCTAACCAGTCGGATGTCAAGAATCCGAAAGAAGGAACAAACAAAATGAGTGTGAGCGTCTCAAACACATCCAGAAATGAGGCCACATTTAGATGCAACCCCTCATTTACATATCCCCAATGTTTTTACAGGCAGAATGTCACACCCAGAAAGATTATGCAGATTTTTCCAGACATACAAATGTGCCCTACTATATTCAGAAAAAGCTAAAAACAATTATTTTAATCAACTTTAATGTTAACCATCCTAAGAAAATGTGTCCAATCTGCTTTCTTGACCTTTATTTGTGTCCATAATCAGTCACATCTGTCCAGGCCCCAAACACTGTGTCACACCTGCAGGGAGGTTGATTCGCTCCATCAATACTGCATCACCATCAAATGCAAAGTGCTCTTTCTTGCTCAGAGTCTTCCTGTTGGAACAATCCCCTCTCCTCTTCCTGGCTACTTCTCTGCAAGTTGCATTCCAGTTTGACTTTAAGTATTAGTTCAGATAAGAGTTAGACTTTCTTGGTTTCTTCTCTCACTTAGCAGGAAGGCAGAGTTCACTGAGAGAACAGCAGGAACATGGAACAGGTATCGCTCCTGGCTTGTCACATCGCTCACAGTCTGAAAGGCGAGAGCGAGACTACAGCTGGAGAAGGGGCTGCCTAGGATAGGACCATGACCCTGCTCTCCCCCCACGGTGGAGCCGCAGCTCACACCTGAGAGATGGTTCTCCTTTCTCTGAGTTCCCTGCACATCGACCAAGGACTGTAGAAGCACCTGTCACTTCAGACCCCATGTATCCATTTTCTTAGTGTCTCTTGAGAACCCTATGTGGGCAAACAGCGTGTCTTATCTGGCATTTTAACCTGCTAGAGTACTTGGCACCTGCTAAATGTCAAATCAATAAAGATCTGGTGATTTGGTATCTTTTAAGTGAAGTCATTTCTGCCGAGACTGTGCAGAGTAACCGCGACTACCCCGCAGTGGTCCACGCCCGAACATGCTGCTCCCGCATAATCTACTCCTTCCTCCCTGGGATCAGCTTCAGCAAGAGCGTGGTTCAAGCGGATCGTTACTTTTGTTCTGGTTTCACCATGTTGGCCCCTCTCCATGTTTTCTTCTGGAGGATTCCTTCCCTCCCCAGGCGTCCATTCTTCGTTCAGCAGTCCCATGCAAGGCAGGGCACAGGGAAGGCGGACAAGTTGTGGTGCCGTCCAGAGCAGCTCCAGGAGGTCGAGCTGAGCAGGCGCAGAGGCTTTGGCATTGTCCTCTCCCGTCATCCACGAGGGAAAGCCTGCAGCAGACCACGCCAGAAGGCTGAAGGGTGCTGCGACACCATGTCTCTCCATAGCGGAAGCTCTGCAAGGACGCACACAGAGACACCTAACAATAACACAGGAGCGCATGCCACCTGACTTCTGGGGCGCTAACCTTAACACAGAACTAGAACACGGAAACTTGGCAAGAGTTGTCTTCTGTCTCATGCTTCTTGCCTGTTTCTAAAACAAGCGCCATGCCCCAAACAAAATACTGCAGAGCCACAGTCCGATCCAGTTCTCCTCCACTTACAAGCTGCCTGCGTGTGGCCCACCTGCCTGTCTCTGAGTGTCACCCTGCTTCTCCACTGCCAGGGGTGAAAGATGACTTGCTGGGCTACCAGGAGGCTGTGCAGAGGGCAGAGGTTCAGGTGGAGCCCTGGAGCCACCCCGAGACCCAGGGGAGGAATCTTTCCAGGAGTCACTAATTACTAACTCTGTTCGTGGACAAGCACCGATGGTATTGATTCTGGTTTTATGCTTTTTAAATGGCCCTAAAAAAGCTTTCCTCATATGTGACTCTCCAGAGACTGTAGTATTCAAATTTTACACGGCTCTTGGTGAGGCAGATGGTAAAACATAAAAGTTGTTCTGATTTTAAGTTGAACCGAATCCAATCCTGGCTACATGTCGTGTTCCTAGTAGTTCCAAATTAATTCCCATCTCATTTGTTTCATTGTGACTTCCAGTTTAGGACTTTTTCAGATGATTAATCTGATTCATTGGACAGGGTTTTTCCTAGGTCCTTTTGGCCTCATTATGTGATACAGCAGAGCTGAAGTGACAGACGGTGTACCAGCCATGGGCGCTGTATTCTGCACTGGCTGACCCTTACCAGTGGGTCACCAAGACAACTCCATGCTTGGATCTTGGAAGTGATACTTCTTTCAAATTCAGACAGACGACATGAAATGGTGTTCAGGAATGATATATGTGATACTTAATGAATATCTTTAATTTTTAAAGTTCCTATAAGAATTTATCACTGAAAATATTATGGCTTTCTGTCCACTGAGGACTTTCCTATTATCTCTTTTATTAAGATGAATCAACTTAATTTTTAATTAAAGTGTCTGAAAATGAACTTCCACCTGACTTTTATCTATCTGGAGGGACAAGGACACTCATAGACAAGGTGGAAGTGAAGGTGAAAGCTCTTTTCTGTTGTTTTGAATATTGTCCAGGCCTGTGCACTCGGTTCCCTCTTCTTCCAAGTCACCTCTTCCCTGTCAAGACAGTTCCTGGCCATTTGCTTATCAGAGCCTCTGCCAGGGCCAGCTGCTCGGAAGCCAAGAGGAAAGAGAACATAAAAGGAGGATTTGCTCTGAGCTGCAGTGCAAATGCAGCTGAATTTAAAGGCCTGTACGGTTTCCACGTAGGGCACTGTCGTCAGCAGCTTCCCTACAGACCTGAGATTCCTTAGAGGACCAGTGCTCCTGTGCTTGCTCGTAGCCACCCCCGGGGCTTCATCTTACTGTGTCACAGATGGACCAACATGCCACCGTGTTCCAGGAGAGCAACCGAAAGTACCCTTCCTTCCCCACACGCTCTCGAGGTCCCGAAGATCTCCAGGCCGTCCAACAAATTGGTAGCACAGCACCACCATCCGAAGGAGGAGCATGGGCGGTGGCTGCAGGGGGCGCAGTGGTGAGCTGGGGGCCGCAAAGCGGAGCCTCCATCTGATGCCACCAGGACATGCGCACTGAAGCTCGCTGTGCACGGGCCAGGTGTGCACTAGGTCCCTCATGTGCGTCCCTCCTTTCGTCTGCACCAAATCCCTGTGGAATATGCACTAGTTCCACCATGGTATGGATGAAGAATCGATTCCCAGAGAGGTTTTATTGCAAATGGCACCGAGAGCAAGCCCTGGACCCCCGCGGCAGGCACGGCGTGCGTCCCAGAGCATCAGGGTGACTTCATTGTGCGTACTTCCCGATTAGGCGATGGTCTTATGTGTTAGAACACGAGGTGAAGTCCTTCATTTCAGATGCACCGTGGTGCCTCGACCACGGGAGCGAGCCAGCCCGCCTGCTGGAGGACGGAGTGCGACCTCATGAGGCTTCTACTCTAGGAATCGCTGCGCTTCGCAGGATGCCCTTCCGCGTTCCTGTGTATCTGTACAGACGCCAGGGCCCATCGGCCACTACCAGGAGCAACAAAAGGACCGTGTTGGATTCAGTTCAGATTTATGTATGTATAGTGTCACATCTAACTTTTTAAAATTTCAGACAAGGAGCGGGAGTGGAATTTCCATGCAGGCCGGCGCTGGGTCTGGCTTCTGCGGTGCTCTTTGTTAGTCCTTCTCTGATCTCCCTCTAGTGACTTCAGTTAGTACTGCATCTACTCATCAGCTTAAGGAGGCTTCAGAATTGTTCCTTCATTCATTCACCCAGCTGCCACCAGTGAGGCCCCACCTGCTCTGGACCTTGCAGCTGGCTAGTGTCTGTGACTGTGAACAAAACAGACTGGGCTCCTGCCCCGGGGCTCAGCAGATAGCAGGAAGAGGTGAGCTACCTGTTGACACCACAGTGTCTTCCTTTCTGTGACCTCTGTCTCTGTGCCCACTCCAGTACCCACTCCCCAGCAAAGCCTGCCCCCAGCTCCTGATGTTGCAGAATTCCCGAGAGAGCCAGGCTGGGCAGGAACAGTGCACATGGAGGAAGACTAGGAGGAAGGGAGCATCCTGGGGTCCCACAGCTCCAGGGCTGTGGAAGTCAGGCTGTGCTGCTTAGCCAGAGAGAGCCACTAAATCACTTTGTGCAAAAATGAGGCAGGGCTTGTGAGGAGTGTCATTGTCGCCAGGGCTCAGAGATGAGACCCCTTAGATGCTCTTCAATAAGTGAGGATGAAAAATTACTTCAAACTGAAAGGATATACTTTCAAACATGTTGTTCCCGGCTTAGAGTGGGCAAATCAATTCAGCCGTTTATTCAGGTTGTGCATAGATATATATGGGTGCAGACAGCGTTTGTGACAATACTGTGGAAGTGCAAGAGAAGAACAGGAAAGACGTGCTTTAATGCTGGGGTGGGGGACATTCTGGCCTGGTTTGGAGGACGTGGATTCTAGATGTGGTGCATACAATGAAGTGTTAGTTACCCAGAGAACATGGCAAATCACTAACAGGTGCGTCCAGAAAATGCCACTGCAGCATGTGGTGTGCACAGTGCAAGGTCAGAGCTGAATCATGCAGGGACTGCAAATCCTAGTAGGTATCCAAGCATTTCAGTAAACAGAGGGTTGCAAGTCCAAACACTGCTGGAGGCTACCTTGCATGACAAAAATGTTAATGGGAATCTTCAAACCAGTGATGGAAATGAAAATTAGAGTTCCCAGAAAACTGCAAAACTGAAAGTGATAATTATCAATTCTTAGAATTACAAAGTACTGTGGGAAAGACCCTGACCTGCTGAGGGGCAGCCTGATGATGGAGACCAGGACCATTCTTAGACCTTCTGAGATGGCCATGAGGGACAGCACCTGAAGATCAGAGAGCCATGGGAGAAGAGAGAAGGCAAGGGTGAACCCCACTGGAGAAGAGCTGGAAGTTAAAATCTGCAGGGGCACTGAGGCTGCGGAGCCGTAGCCAGGAGTGTACTGTCATTGGCCTGTTGAGCAGCCTGGAAGAACAGGTGAGTCAAGTTCAGTCTCAAAAAGTGGAACGGGGCACAGAGCGGGTGTGGAGGCTCCTCTTTCCCTCCACAGGGCACTGCTGTGTGGCAGTCAGCACAGAGGGACTTGGGCATTGTCGGGTACACGTGGGTACTTACTTGACCTCAAGTAAACAGTATTCCTCCTGATGAAGAAACACAGGTGAATAAGACAGCCTCCTTGAAGCAGAGTAATTACTGGCCCCACTCGAAGTCCTCTTTAGATCCCAAGTATGATTCTTTCACAGGGCCCACACTATGCCTATGAGCCAGTCCTTGAGAAATGAAATAGCCATATAACTGCGACACAGGACTGTGATGAAGGATATGAGGACTTGGCTCCTGGCCAGAGCCCATCACTATTACCGGGAATGGCTAGTTTCCTACAGCACTGTCCACTGGTAATTCCTGGAAAAGCAGAAATTTTTACATGGGGATTGAATATTTCAAAGCTGCATCATCCTGCTGGGACACTCTAAATCCACCCAGCCAGCTAGACATGAGCCAGTCTGTCAGTCCATCCATGCATCTACCCACTCATTCAATAACAAAGGTGAGACACCACACACTGCGTGGAAGTTACAGGTGGAGAAACAGACATTACACCCGCCCTCCCACCGAGGCTGACGAGGTAGTGGGGGAAGAGAAACACAGTTGCAATCAGGTGTAATAGTGCTTATTTAAAACCCGTCAATAAAAGAAGAGTCAGGCAATAGAAGATGCATCACTTATCAGAAAAGGTGAGCCATTACCCTAGAATTGCTGGAATAAAACTTAGGAATCCAGAACCTGGACTTAGTTGAAAACGGCAGCAATCCCCATGCTTGTAAGTCTATTTTTGACACTAATACCTGAGCCAGCATTGCCAAGAATTCTTCCAGCAATTTCTCCACTTGATTTCTGTTTTAGTCAGCTTTTTTGCTGCTGTGACTAAAGGACGCAACCAGCACAACTGGAGAGGAGAAAAGGCTTATTCAGGGGCTCACCGTGTCAGAGGTCTCCATCCACATCCGCAGGCTGCATTCCTGGAGGCTCCTGGTGAGGCTAAACATCATGGTGGAGTGTGTGGCAGAGGGAAGCCGCTCACATGAACAGAAAGCAGCAGGGCAGAGGGACTCCACTCACTCACCAGATACAAATACTAACCCCAAAGCCCCACCGCCACACCCCAGCACCACGCCCCACCTCCTCCAGCTACTACTCAGCTAATCCCTTCAGGGGACTAATCACTGCTTGGGTTGAGACCCTCACAACCCAGTCATTTGTCCTCTGAACCTTCTTGCCTTGTTTACACATGAGCTTCTGGGTGACCCCTCACATCCAGACCGTGACAATTTATTTTCCCAGGTCATCTTATGAGCTACCTCCACTGCTGTCCACTCACCATTCTTTCCGTCTTTACTTCCCTAGATACCGTTATTTCCTCACCCTGACTACGGCAGGCGAGTTAGTATTTTGCCCCCAGCCTTTCACAGTGAGACTCTCAGTTGCTTGATACAGGGTCTTTTTTTTCATCTAAATATCCCTGGTGTTCCTGATAAGGCTACAGGATAGACAGTCAACAAATGCACTGAGTGTTTGCTGTAACAGTTAAGCATCACTGGAGCTTAAGAAAAAGAAAAAAAGAACTGGAAAATGTACTTATTAAGGTTTTTCTTAAAGAAAAGAAAATAGCTTCAGCACATCTGTGAAATGCAGGACTGTTGATTAATGCTTTTGCCCATTACATCTGGTCTGATCAGTCACCAAACTTCTAAATATAGCTAAATATACCCTGTGCTGTGACAAATTGAACAGTCAAATTAATCCACAGTGAGGGGAAACCAACAAGTTCATCCAAAGGAAGCTGATCAGGATTTAAAAGCAGAGTAAGAAGTTACAGCTCAAATTTTAAGACAGTGACCAAACCAAACATGGAAAGTTATCATCAGAAGATCTGAACATTTTTTTTCTCAAAAAGAGTGAACATTTAAAAGCACAAAGTCCAAAGCTGTAGGTTCCATAGATGAATAACTTCATGGATGAAGTCTGTGAATTGCCATCGGCTTAATTTAGAAATAAAGTATAACTAATCTCAAAGCCAGTTAGCAATTCAGAACACATGTGCTATCCCTATTAGGAAAAGCAGTCAATTTACTGCTTCACAGATTGATTACAGCATTTTCAGATGATGTAAATATGTCCAGGATTTCCTTAATGAGCAGAGCTGCCTGGTCCCCTCCCCCTGCATCCCCAGCACTATCAGGACACACAGCACACCTTCCAGCCCTCAGCTAGTCTTTCAGCAAGATCAGCATTTCAGGGTTCACAACAGCTTCTAAGAATATACCTTTTATAGCAAAGAGCAAATCCTCCGTGCATTAGGCTCCGTGTGTGAGTTCTCCTCAGCAAGAGTTCCTGGCAGGCCCTTCCTGCTCAGTTCATCAGGGCTCTGCAGGCTTCAGAAATTAGAAGAAGACATGCACCGGAGGCTCTTCCAGCTTCCGTCTCTAGCTGTGTTCCTTCCGCTAAGGGTGTGGCTTTTCTACACCTGTCCCACTTAGTACCAAATGTTGCATTCTCCCTAATTTTGCCTCTTAAATTTAGTGGAAAATTTTTAGTCAACAAGAGAAGGCTTCAGGAGAAGAAATAGAGGGTGGTTTAAAAATAAAAGTTCTAAAAATGCTGAATGACTTTCTGGAATAATATATTTGTCAGCATTCTCCAAAATATTAGGAGACTGAACCATCCATTTATAATGTGGCCTTTGTTTAATATTACAAAGTCGGAATGATTTCTGAAAACCTAGGCTCTAGGCCTAAGTTACAATATAACATGATCTTCCCCACATTTTGGGTTTCTGCACACTAGTAACATATTCTATGATGACTTTAAATTTTGAAAAATTCTCTTGATTGGGAAAAATTAAATTATTGCCAAAAAATTTGAAGCTCAAATCATATCTTAAGATCTAAATATGTAATTTCAAGATTGCAATGATATGTACAATGGATACCAAAATGTTCAGCAGAGAAATGAGAACAAATAAAAGAATAAACTAGCTCCCAAGAACCAGAGGGTGGCAAGAGGTGGACATTTGAAAGGCTGTGGAAAGGCCAGCAAAGCTGAGCCACCCAGGGCTACCTCCTTTCCTCATGCAGGAGAAGGGGAGATACAGATGCAGAGGCTGCAGGGCCCGGAAATGGTCCCCCGACTTCTCTGGACACAGCTTTTTCTACATACCATGCAGAAGAGTTCAGAGTCTTCTAGAACCATGGATGATTGCTGTATTGTCATTAACAAATGGATAACACCAACATCCAACTGAGTCTTAAGTGCCCACGTCCTTAGAAGAATCAGTTTTCCCCTCTTTCCTTTGCAGGTACATTTTCTGTGTGGGACTGAGAGTATGCCCCATCTCATCGAAAATATTTTTAAAGTCTACTGGGGTGGAAACTAATGAAAGTTCAAATAATTTACTCCAATGATGGTGTATAGCTAAAATAAATAAAAGGACATGTGATGCATGGGTTTTAGGAAGCTTTCTAAATTTCTGCTTTCTCCTAATATAGTCCCAAATCCATCAAATGTTAGTTTAAAACCTGAAATTTAGTTGCACAATGCATGAAACACACATCTCCAAAAAATACCCAGTGTGCTGAATGGAAGCCCCGACAACCGCCTCCGACCCGCCTCCCAGGAAAGCAGTGCTCTTCTGAAGGGCTTTCGTGTGAGAACCCAGCTCGCTGAGTTCAAAGTCACACAGGAACCCCTCTAGCAGAAGAGACATGTACTCCATCTTTCCTCTCTCCATATTTCTTTCCATAAAGGAAGGGGAAAAAAGGTCATAGTGAAAATGTAGTAAAACATAACCATTTAATAAGACCTGCGAAAAATATAAAGTTGAGATAGTTGATTTACTTATAAAAACTATTGTAAAATAAAGAAATGGCAGGCCTGTCAAGCAAGACTGATTTCACTATCAGGGATCTGTCAAGGGCTACATTTATGCAATTTCCCAAAAGCAACTGTAAATGGAAAGAAAAATGGGGCTGCCATTGATATAACCGTTGCTCAGGTTCAAAGTACTCTCACTTCAAAGTACTCGGATTTCCAACAGAAAGTCAAATCGCCCAGTCAGGGCACTAAGTCTAATGTAGTTTTTCCCCTACTCTTCATTTACTTTTTCAGTTTTGCTTCTCTCCTAAGGAGCTATTTTTAAACATAGTAAATTCTATAGTAGCAAAAATTTCTAAAGATGATAGATGGAACTTAAACAAAGGCAAAGCTCTCTGAGTGTATAAGGGTCAGCAGCAGTAGTATTAATAGTACAACTTTAACAAAAGCAAGCTATCAGCTGCGTGCAAGGTGCTGGGCGCTGTTCCATGATGCTGTGGAGAAGAAAGAGTGCTATAATTACCCACCGGTCCTATAGGAGGCTGTAGCTCAGATACCTTCAGTACATCAAGCAATTTCAGAGGTCCCTGAATACCAGAGCCAAAATACAAACCCAGGTCTCCCTGACATTGCTGAAAACCATTTTTCCACACTTCATGTGTGCATTATAGTTGTACATAACCGCAGGATTTGTTGTTACATTTTCGTACATGCATACAATACAACAATATAATTTGGTTAGTATCATTCCCCAGCACTTCCCTTCCCTGCTCCCCTCCCTGTCTCCCACCCCCTGTCCATTTCCTCTATTCTTCTGATCTCCTTTTGATTTTCTTAAGATCCCCCCCACCTTTCTATTCCTTTTTCCTATCTTCCCCACATGAGAGAAAACATAACGACTCTTGACCTTCTGAGTTTGACTTATTTTGCATAACATAAGGTGTCGAGTTCATCAATTTTCCTGCAAGTGACATTTTATTTTTCTTCATGGATGAATGAAATTCCGTGGTGTGTATTTACCACATTTTCTTTATCCATTCATTCATTGATGAGACACCTAGGTTGGTTCCATAGTTTGGCTATTATGAATTGTGCTGCCACAACATCGTTACGTACATCACTGTAGTATGAAAACTTCAATTCTTTGGTGTAAATATTGAGGAGTGGTATGGCTGGGTTATATGGTGGTCCATGCCTAGTATTTTGAGGAGCCTCCATACTGATTTCTGTCGCTGGCTCTTTGCGGTACAAAATCGGTGGATATTTGTCACCGCTTGCAGCAACAATTTGCACGGTCTTATGGGTGGTGGACTGGAAACTGAGCTAATTCTATCTTTCTCTTTAGTGCACTGCTTTCTTGCTTATTTGTTTATAGAGGATAGAGGAAATGAGGTTTACTTGCTTTGAGAGGAGAGAGAGAGAGACTTTGCTTAAGAGAGACTTTGAGAGGACAGGCTTTGCTTAGAGCTTAGAGGAAGAGAGACTTGCTACACCTCACTTAAGGTCTGCTGCTTCTTACTGGTGCGTCCTGCATCCTGTGAACCAAGGGTGTGTCTACCTAAGGCGCTTTACTGATGCGTCTCAGTTCTCCGCTCTGCGATCTGCCTTCCGCCGCTGCCCCTACTCGCTGCTTCTATTGGCTAGCCGCTGGGTTTCCCTACTAGCTGCTGTGTTCTTCTTTCTTCTGGCTGCTGCCGCCACTTTTCCCTACTAGCTGCCGCTGCTGCGCTGTCTCACTCCGCCTACGCTTATATCACCTCCGGGAGGCAGAGAGCAGGGCCACACCTCTTATGCAAAGATTAGGCCAGAAGCTAGATGTCTGAGCAGGCACAATTAGTAGTGCTTGAGAACACATGCGCATACACTGTGTGCGTGGATGATAAATCACCTGAGTGTGCTTATGTCAATTAACCTCCTCGCTGCCGATGTGATCAGGCACCGCCCTGGCACGGTCAACATGGCACAGCCCCCAACAATTTCCACAGTGGTTGTACTAATTTACAATTCCAGCAGCAGTATAAAAGTGTTTCTTTTTCTCCACATCCTCTCCAGCACTTAATATTTGTATTTCTCATGACTGCTATTTTGACTGGTGTGAAATGAAATCTCAGTGTGGTTTTGACTATTAGTTCAGTACTTGCTAATGATGTTGAACATAGTTTCAGGTATTTGCTGTCCATTTGTGTGTTTCTTCTTTTGAGAAGTATCTGTTTCATTCATTTGCCCATTTATTACTTGGGTTGAATTTTTGATGTACAGTTTTTTGAGTTCTTTATATAGTCTAGATATTGATCCTGTGTTAGAAGAGTAGCTAGCCAAGACCTTCTCCCATTCTGTAGGTTTTCTCTTCACATTCCTGTTTCCTTTGCTCTGCAGAAGCTTTTTAATTTGATACCATTCCATGTATTTACTCTTGTCATTATTTCCTGAGTTTAAGGGTCCTGGGCCTATATGCTGTACTGATGACCCTACCTTTACTTTAAGGACTTACAGAGTTTCTGATCTAATTCCTAAGTCCGTGATCCAGTTTTAATTGATTTTTGTGCAGTGTGAGAGTAAGGGTCTTGTTTCATTCTTCCACATATGGATAACCAGTTTTCCCATCACCATTTGTTGAAAAGGTTGTCTTTTCTCTGATGTATGTTTTTGGCAACTTTGTCAAGGATCAAATGACTATATCTGTGTGGGTTTGTCTCTGGATCTTCTATTCTGTATCATTGATCTATGTGACTGTTTTTGTGCCATTACCACGTAGTTTTTGTCACTATAGATCTAGTATAATCTGAAGTCAGGAACTATGATGCCTCCAGCATTGCTTTCTTGGCTTAGAATCCCTTTGGTTATTCTAGGTTTTTAGTTTGTCCAAATGAATCTAGAACTGTTTTTTCTAGAACATTCTGTGAAGAATGCCATTGGATTTTGATGGGGATTGCATTGAATCTGTATATTGCTTTTGGGTATGAGTATGATACTGGCTTCATAGAATGAATCTGGAAGTGTTCATCCCTTTCTGCTTTATGGAATAATTTGAGGAGTATTGGTATTAGTTCCTTTTTAAAGGTTTGGTAAGATTCATCTGAGAATCCATCTTGTCTTGGGCTTTCTTGGAAGGTTTTTTGTTTTTTGTTTTTTTTTTTTAATTTCTGCTTCTATCTCATTTATTGCTTTCCTTAGATTCTCTATGTCCCCTTGATTCAGTTTTGGCAGATCATATTGGTCTATAAATATGTCCATTTCTTCTAGATTTTCCAATTTATTGGAGTATGTTTTCAAAATTATCCCTAATGATCAACTGAATTTCTGTGCTATCTATGGTGATTTCTCCTTTTTCATCTGTAATTTCATTAATTTGGATTTTCTCTTTTTTTCTTTCAGTCAGTTTAGCTAAGGACTTATCAATCTTGTTTAAATTTTCAAAGAACCAACTATTTGATTTCCTTTGATCCTTTGTATTTTCAAGTTCATTGCTTTTGGCTTTCATCTTAATTATTTCCTTCTACTGATTTTAGAATTGGTTTGTTTTTTTCTTTTTCAAAGGTCATGAGATGTATCATTAAGTTGTTTATTTGGGATCATTCTGATTTTCTTATGTAGGCACTCATAGCTATAAACTTGCCTCTTGGACCTGCCTTCATACTGTCCCAGAGGTTCTGGTCTATATTGTATCCCTATACTCATGTGCATCTAAACTTTCTTAAATTTCCCTCTTGATTTTTTTCTATGATGCGTGCATCATTCAAAAGAGTACTCAACCACTGAGCCACATCCCAAGCCCTATTTTATGTTTTATTTAGAGACAGGGTCTCACTGAGTTGCTTAGCACCTGGCTATTGCTGAGGGTGGCTTTGAACTCTCAATCCTCCTGCCTCACCCTCCTGAGATACTGGGATTGCAGGCATGAGCCACTGCACCTGGCTTTGTAGGATTTTGTTGTGCTGATTTATAATTTCTTTCCCTTATGCTCTTATAAGATGCAAGATACTATATCAATTTTTTGCAGTTGCTAAAAGTTGTTATGTGGCCTAAAATATGGTCTATTTTGGAAAAGATTCCATGAGATCCTGAGAAGAAAGTATATTTAGCTGTTTTGGGGTTTAATATTCCATACATTCTGTTAACTCCATTAGATTTATATTTTTCAGGTCCAAGGAGTCTTTACTGAGTTTATATCTGGAGGACCTAGCTAATGATGAGAGAGGTGTGTTGAAATCACCCAGTATTATTGTACTACTGTCTGTCTGAGGCTTCAGTTTGAGTAGTTTCACTTTTATGTAATTAATTGCACCCTCATCCAGGGTGTAAATACTTATTATTGTTAAAACTTCTTGTTGGATGATTCCCTTTACCAGTGTGAAGTGTCCCTCTTTTCCTTTTCTGACTGATTTTGGTTTGATGTCTACTTTGTCATACGTGAGAGTAGCACTTTTTTTTAGACTCCATTTGAATGGTGTGTCAATTACGTTCTTCACTTTCAACCTGTGACTATCTTTGCCTCTAAGGAGTGTCTGTTGCAAACAACATATCCTTGGTTCTTTTTCAGTTCATTCTGCCAACCTAAGTCTTTTAATTAAAGATTTGACGTCATATATATTTAATGTTATAATAGATGTTTATTACTTCCTGCAACTTTGATTTCTTTCTCATATTTAATTTGGTCCTGTTTCTCATGTTCTTATCTATTCTTCAAATGCAATCTGTTCACTTGTGAGTTCTGGGGTTTGTTTTTTAATTCTTCTCTAAGTTTTGTGGTGCTGGTTCAATTGTCATGAATTCTCTTAGTTTCTTCTTGTCTTTGAAGGTTTTTATTTCATATTTGATTTTGATGGATAGCTTTGCTGGATATAGCAGTCTTGATTGACAGTTATTTTCCTTCAGGACTTGAAGCACATAATTCCAAGCCCAAGGTCTCCTAACTTTTAGGTTTGTGCTGAGAAATTAGAAGAAATTCTGTTTGGCTTGCCTCCAAATGTGACCTGATGCTTTTCTGTTAAGACTTTTAAAGTTATTTGTTCTTTACTAGGCATTTAATTATAATATGTCATGTTTCTTTTTAGTCATGTCTATTTGGTGTTCTGAATGTATCTTGTGTCTGCATGTCCATATTATTTGGAAGGTTTGAAAGTTTTTGTTATTATTTCCCTATAAAGATTTTCCATTCAATGAAACTGCATCTCACTGACCTTCCGCAATTACAATGATTCTTCAGTTTGGTCTCTTAATGTTGTTTCAGAGTTCTTGTACATTTTGATCATGGCTGTTTCTTTTCTTTCCTTGTGGAACTGGGACTATTTCATTTCATTTTTTTTTTTTTTTTTTTTGTACTGGTACTGGGGATTGAACCCAGAGAGGCTTTACCACTGAGAGACATCTCCAGCCCTTTTTGTTTTTATTTTGAGACAGTGTTTCACTAAGTTTCATAGGGCCTCACTAAGTTGCTGTGGCTGGCCTTGAACTTGCAATCCTCTTTCCTCAGAGTCCTGAATCCCTGGGATCACATGAATCCACCAGTATACCAAGCTCCCTTTCTTTTCTTTAATGTTACCTGATTGTTCAAGCTGACCACTTGGAAAGTCTGAGATTAGGTCTTCAGCATGGTCTACTCTATTAGAGAGACTTTCAACTGAACTTTTTATTTGATTTATTGTGTCTTTCATCCCCATGATTTCTATTTGGTTCTTTTTCAGTGTGAAGTGCCTTTTTCAGTATTTCTATTTCCTTATTGAATTTCTCATTCATATCCTGTATAGATTTCCTTAATTCACTCAGTTGTTTTCTGCATTCTCTTAGAATTAATTAATAACTTTCCTAATGATTATTTTGAAATTTTTATATGATATTTCATCCACCTCAATATCTTTGGGGTCATTTGCTAGTGAATTAATTCCTTCATTGGGTTTTATACTTCTGTTGTGGGGGTATTCCTCTTACCATCTTATGTGTGGGCTGCCTTTTTTTTAATACCAGGTATTGAACCCAGGAACACATGACCACTGAGTCACAACCCCAGTGCTTTTTCTTTTTGAGACAGGTTCTCATTAAGTTGCTTAGTCCTCATTAAATTGCTGAGGTTGGCTTTGAACTTCTGATTCTCCCACCTCAGCCTTCTGAGTTGCTGGGAATACAGGTGTACCCCCACTGCACCCCACATATGTGGGCTTTATTAGGCACTTGCTTCAACTACCAAAGTGTCCTAGAGTAATCTAGATTGAGACCCCTCATATCTGTGCTATCCACAACCTGTGTGTTAACTCTCTGTTTTGTTATAGCAGGGAATTTACATGAGTGGGACCAGTGACCAACCCCTGATAGATTTGGAGAATGAGAAATTCCCGAGATAATGAGGCCTGGGGAAAAGGGAACAAAAATGAAGAACATGCATTGACAGCTTTCATCTCCCAAGACAAGTGTTTCCAGATGCAGGTCGGCCGGCAGAGAGGAGGTGCTTCATCACCCTCAAAGAAACAGTCTCCAGGAGTGTTCATCTCCTCCAGGGTAAATCCTCTTCAGACACTGTCCACAGACCTCGACCAAAAAAGCTCCAATTTCCAAGTGCCTAAGGAAACTCATGGGCTCACTAGACCACCCCTCAAAATAACCCATATAAACCAGCTCCTTTCGTTCTTCAGTGGCTCATTTTCCACCAGGAAAGTGGGTCCACAGGTGCCATTTCCTCCCCCTGAATAAAGAGCTGACATGACTTGTGAGGCGTGCATCCTGCCTGGATTGTGCTAACCCCTAGCCATTTCTACCTGGGGTCTCCTCATTAATTTGGGCTTTTGGCTCTTTGATTCTTGGTATTAAAGTGTAGATGAAGACTGAATGTCCATAATCTACTGTGGAATAAGATGCATTGTCTTTTGGTTGCGTTTTGTTTAGCAGTAGAGTCTCTACCCTGTGAACCTGTAGAATCCCTGTAGGCTCTCAGCACCTCCAAGAATGGGGGCAAGCAAACCATAGCAAATACTGGTAGAAACAATATGCTGCATTAAAATAAATACCTGGTTCCTACTATGACATATGCAATGTTATTGCCACCCCACCAAAAAAGAAAACCAATTACCAACAACAAAAACGTGAACTAGACCTGGCATTAAAGCAAACAGCAGGTAAAAACTACATGGCCCACAGCAGTAATAATTACAACAGCCTTAGTGGTGGGAGGAGTTATTTAAACCAATTAGTTCTAAAAGATGGTAAAGATACAGTTAATGAAGGAAAGAAAATGTAATAGGAAGGTAGAAAATTGTGTAAAATTTTAAAGAGTGAACAGAGAGAATGTAGAAGAGATGTAGCAGGCGATGGTTATAAGGAAGGGGACAAACTAGGAGAAACAGCAAAAGGAAAGAGAATTTGGCTATCGGCAGGAGAAGAAAATGGAGAATGAGAAACAAAAGAAACCATAAATGAAAAACAAAACTATACAAACTACAAACCACCTTCAAAAGACAAGGCAACGAAAAATAACTACATTCAAAAAGTGAAAAAAATGAGAAAAAAAAAATCATGTATCTCTACATAATGTCCATGAACGAATCTGCACAGCAAGAACACACACACACACACACACACACACACACACACACACCAAAAAAAAAAAAAAAGAAAGAAAAGAAAAGAAAGAAAAAAGAGAAAAAAAAAGATTCTTCATGAAAAATGAAGGAGTCGTCTACACTGAGGTGGTCAAAATGGTTGGCAAGGCTAGATGGTCACTGTGTATGCCCGACTGTCCTTCTTCCCACTTTTTCTTGAACTATGTACCGAGAGTACAATCATCGGCTGGTGGTTGTTGACCCCTGCCGCCACTTGGAGTGGTCTAAGACTGAAGCTGGGTGGAAGAGCGCTCAGCTTGCCTCCTCACCAGCCTGGGGCAGATGCAATGGGAAGTACTGTCACCTGTAGTTTGTCTCCAGAGACCAGCTTAGTGCACTCCCACATTGGGGCTACTGCATGGCTCTGTGAACCGAGTTCCAGCAGGTGGGGCTTAGGTCTAAGCAGTCCTCAGGGGCATTGCTGGGTGGTGTCTGCGCTGGAGAGATCAGATCAACACACCCCAAGGGCCTGGCAGTCTGGACCTCAGGAGCCTCCCAGTTATTCTACTGATGGCTGCAGGGGAGCCAGTTCTGCCCCCTCCCCTGCTGCCCACAGACACAGCCTTCCCAGGTTTAAACTCTGAGCATGTTCACACCTGCCTGCTCAGATTCCCAACTCACTTCAGCTGGTCACATGAGTGGCCAGAGAGAGCACTGGGCTCCTCGTTGCCTTTCCTACTTAAATCCACCTGGGTACAATCTTCTCTGCTCCTGTCTCACTCCCGTTCTGCTAGTTCCCCCTAGGCTACATGGCAGGTGGTTGCCCTGACAGTGTGGAAGTGTCTGCTGTGACCTCGGGCTCTGCTCTCTGGCAGCATCTGCATCCTGGTTCCTTCAAGATGGCTTCTTCTCAGCTGAGCACTTTTCAAGCACCAGTGCACAGTGCGGCCACTGAATTGGCTAAGTTCCGGCTGCCTTTCTGATCTCAGCTTTTCTCATACCATGTCTGTCTGTCGTGTTTCTATGTTCTCTCCCTCTGTGCCGATCCAGGCCACTACCACTGCCACTGTGGTTTGGTTCCCATGTACTTTCTTCTTTGCCTAATGTGCCCAGATTTCTGAGTCTCCAAGACACTCTAACTGACCAATATTGAATTTTAGTGGAATTCCTCTTTCACCCACTCTCCTTGAATCCCAAGCCATGGAGCAACAAGCAATGCAGCCTTGCTCTACTCTGCCATCTTGAATCCCCTGTTGCAGACTCTTGAGAAATTTCTGTTCATCAATTTCCTCCCCCTGCCCCTGTGCTATTGAGGGTAATGTTACCCAAAATTTTGCCTCAGAATTAGACTATGAGAACATATGATCTTCAAAAGTCAAAGATCATGGTGAACAGGAGTCATGAGAGGTGCTGACTTTGTTCAGTTGAACAATTTTTTTTTTTGGTATAAGTAAATCCAGGGACTGCAGCTAATTAGAAGAGGTTCGAAAGGCGCAGCCAAAGGACCCCATATAAACACAGAGAAAACTTCCCCAAGCTTTTCAGAGTGTGCTCTACTCAATTGGCTTCATGAATGAGTTTTCTGTTGTTTACTTTTCTTTCCTTGCATTTACCAGTATGTGAAAAAAAATAAACAAAGAAAGGCCCTCATTTCACCTCTGAATACAAAATTGAGAAAGCATGAGAGTTGTGTGAGATAATCAGAAAAATTTAGAGCCAAAAGGATGCATAAATATCTTAACCATGTCCTTGCACCCCATGAATTCCGTTCTAATGGCATTGAAAGGGATTTGAGTTAACTTGTTCCCTCACCAAGTTCAAACATGAATGAGAACCTGCCATGTGCAAAATGCTTTCTCACGTGCTCTGGGTCCTGACCTGTGATGGGCACTTGGCTTACAGAGTCACAGCCTTTAGCAGGCATGCCCCTTGTCCTCCCAAGGCACTTACGGAGAAGAAATATCTGTTCAAGGAACAAGTGAACGCAGACAATCTTGTAATATTCCAGTTGTCCGTGACACCTGCTTCCTGCACATGGCCTCAAAGCAGTGGACATGTCAACCAAGCCATATGGTCTTCTGTTCCAGTGGTTGCGGACAGCACAGGTGGACATCACGCATGTCCTCAGCCACATGCAAAGCCAACGTGTGCTTGACCACTCCTGCCTATCTCACCCTTAAAACGCTTTCCGCCTACGAGACAGCAAGTCCAGCCATGAAGAATGCGCCTTTTCAGCTTGGTATGACAGGCGCAGTGAAGAAACAAGCCAACCAAACCATCAAACCATCACTTGAACTATGATCCTTACAAATATATTTTTCTATTGTAGAAGAAAAATTCACTTTTGGACTATTATATAAATTTGGAATTTAGTTTTAAAATTAGGAACATATAAAATCTTTTCAGACTAAACACAAATGAAAATTTTACTACTCTTTCTCAGAGATGAGAAACTTGTACTTCAGTAAAAGAAATTTTTTTCTACTTTATCAGAATTTAGTAAAACACCATAAGAAACACAACTCAGAAAAATGTACACATATTCTAATATTTCTCTGAGTTTGCACAGAATCCTGGCCTGGCTTTGATTCGCTCTCCCTCAGTCACCCCAGTGTTGGTTTTGCGGGCAGCCTGGGGCTCAGTCTCTCCGAGGCAGGGCTCTGTGGGACTCATTCTTAGCCTCACCCCAATGCTGGCTTGTGGGAGGTGCTCAACACAGATTTGCAGAACGGAATCTGACGGTAGTGCTGTTGCTGACCTCACCACCAGCCATCCTGAAGGTGCTAATGACTGGTCACCAGCTCTGAGGGTCACCTGCAAGTGCTCCCAGGTGGACGGCGTGGTCCTGGATAAGGGAACAGCAGAGTGACAGGGAGAAGCTCTCTAGGGCTGGCAGGGAGGGCCAGCACTCACTGTGCCTCCCTGTTCTGAGCACACCTATGTAGTTTTCAGAATATAAATAATATGGGCTGCTTTCCCGTTTTGAAGAAGTCATTCCACAAGTTTGGGACCGTTAACAATCGTCACGCAACACCGTGTAAAGTTATCTTGGCCAGAACCGTAGGAACGTGCATCTTTGCAAGTTCTCAGACGATCACATATTGCCAGCTCCACGTGCTTCCCGCTGACCACAGAAATGCAAGGCTGACAGGCTGGAGAGCAGAGCGGGATGAGCGGCAGGGAGGGCAGGAGAAACGGCAGCCACGTTTATAGAACAGCTAAGAAGCATCACCTCTGGTGGGTAGAAGAAGGCTGCAGGCCTTTTTTTACTTTGTTTTATCTCGTACTAGGGTATTACAGTTCATTGTAACAAAATCATGCAGGCGCAGAATTTGATCCACTCCATTTCAGTCCCCGTTCCTCCCTTTCTTCCTCCCTGTATCTCCTCCCTCTCCTGACCTCCCTTGCACTCAGTTATTTAGTTTTCGTTGGTGGCTTCCACAGCACATACCTGTGCAGCGCACTGTGGCACCTCTACACGCACACGGCGTGACTGCGACCCTCACTCTGCATTTGCTCCCTTCCCGGGCCCTCCTCCCCTCTGCCGCCTACTCCACTCCTCTTCCCTGTATCTTTATGATATCCCGCCCCTCCTTTCCCCTTATTTTGTCCCAGCTTCCACAAATGAGAGGAAACATTCAACACTTGATTTTTCCCTTCTCTCTCCCCCCCGCACAAAAGTCAAATCAAAGTGGATCAAAGACTTTGAATTTTGACCAGAAATACTGCAACTGCCGGAAGGAAACGCAGGGACAAATCTCCGTCACGTTGGTGCAGCACTGACTTCCTTAACGAGACCCCCGAAGTTCAAGGAGCAAAACCAGGAACCAAGAGGTGGGAGGTCGTCACAGTAAAAGGCTTTGGCACATCAAAGGAACAATTGGGACTACGAAGAGAGAGCCTGCAGAGTGGGAGAGGATCTTTCCAGCTACTCCTAGGACAAGGGATTAATATCCAGGATATATAAAGAACAAAAACTCCATGCCAAAATAATCAATATATAGGCAAAAGAACCAAAGAGACAATTCTCAAAAGAAGAAACACAAATGGCCAAGAAATACATGAAACCATGTACAGCATCTCTAGCAATTAATGAAATGCAAATCAAACCTACACTAAGATTTCATATCACTCTAGTCAGAACGGCAATTATCAGCAGCATGAATAATAAATGTTGGCAAGGATGTGGGGGAAAGGCACACTAAAACATTGTTAGTGGGACTGCAAATGAGTATAACCACTCTGGAAATTGGAATGGAGATTCCTAAAAATAATAAAATAAAAAAGACATATGACCCAGCTATCCCACCCTCCATATTCATCCAAAAGAACCGAAACAAGTATACCTTCGTGATACAGGCACGGGAATGTTTGCAGCAGTGTAATTCACAATAGACAAACTTGGAATCAACCCAGATGCCCATCAACAGATGAATGGATAAAGAAAATGTATATATATGCACAATGGAGTCTAGCTCAGCAATAAAGAAGAATGACATTATGGCATTTGCTGGTAAATGGATGGAACAGGAGATCATCATGGTAAGTGAAATTAGTATGCTTTTGAAGTTCCAAAGGCAACTGACAGGAGGAAAAGTAAAAGTCCTATGCATACTCCACAGAGGGGTGACAGGGATGGGAGAGCCTCCGTGGAGGAGCAGGAGGTGCTGTCCTTGGGGGTGGGGATTCAACAGACCTGGTCCTGAGAAAGTGGTTGGTACACTCGTTAGGGTTCTGGAAGAAAAATCCCCAATGAAGATCTGGACACAGAATATTTTAGATGCTTTACCTCAGGTGCGAATCTAGGTAAGGACCTTCATGGGGCAGAGAGATTGTAGGTTTCATTAGAAACCTCAGCATCCTTTAGTGTATCTCAACTGTGTGTATGTATCACTTTGAAAAAAGTACATTTTTAAGCCAGCATCAAAAATGTCTAACTGATGAGTTTGTTGTAAGATGCAATGATCTAATGCATACAAAGAACTAACAGAGTCTGACTTAGAGGAAGCATGTGTAAACAGTGATTATATGTTTTTTTAAAGTCACCATCATGGTCGAAAGATTTAGGTGCTCTAGATACACTGATCCTACAAAAAGTGCATCATGTTTTGTGTGAATATGATGTATGAGAAGACATCATAGCGTGTGTGAATATGATAGTTGAGAAGACATCATAGCTTGTGAGAAACGAGGGCAGTTTTCCTTTGCACTATGTTTACTATTCAGGTATTATGTTTATTTGTTCTTGATTTGTAAAAAGCACCATTTTCTACTATGAGCTTCAATCTTAGATACACATAAGAATTTGCCTGAGCATTTGTAACTGGGAAAAATCACCTTTCTTGTCTTTCACAACTTTACCATTATTTACTCTTCATGAAAGATTTCCAGAATTTGGAAATTTCTTGTTTTAATTTTCCCTTTAGTTACAGCTAAAGTTGTAAAGAGAATTATTTCATTGGACTGAATCGAGTCTTTAAGAAAGCAGAAACAAAAAAAAAAAGAAAAGAAAAACATCTGATACTGAAATACACACATTCTGAAGTTCAAGTAAGAGGATTAAAATCCACTTGAAGAAGACACGGGGTTAATTCTGCGCATGTTTCCCCTGCTGTCCTAGGAGGAGGCCTGAACTGGTGCTGACCCACTTACCACAATGTGAGCCGGAGGCCCCACCAGGAGGGAAGTAGAGCCTGGGAGTCTGCCGTCACTGGGGCCCCTGCAGGCAGATCTGCTCCATGCCAGCCGCCCCCTCCCCACACTCCAAGGGCCCCTTCCTGAAGTCAGAGTCTGACTTTAAAGCAGAGCAGCTCAGGTTGGCTGAGAGGCAGCCCTGCAGCAGATGCCAGTGCTCTTTTGTGACTGTAGTGCAGCTCTTTAATTAACAAGGGACTCCCCGAGTCTGGTCAAGGTGGAGACAAAAGCTTGAATTTGTACACAGCACTGACTCAGGCACTACTTCTCCGTAGAGAAACTCCCGAAGTGGCCAGTGTAATGAACATCAAAATCACTGCAGTAAATAAAGCGGAAAGTTCACAATAAGAGGACAGCACAGGATGAACAGGGAGGAGCAGGCAGAGGGAGGAGCCAGGCTGGTACCAGCGCTGTTTAGCAGAAGGACCAGAGGCCGCTCAGGCCAAGTCCTGGGCCTGGGTCAAGCCCTCTGGACAAGTGCAGGGGGCTTGAGGGCACAGTGGCTAGACAGGCAGGAGGCAGAAGCAGCCTGGGCTAGTCACCAGTGCCCACATCAGCTGCCTTAATCAGCTAATAATGTAATAGCCAGTGCTGTTCTGAGGCCAGCTCAAGGGCAAGCTCTGAGTTAGACTCCTCTGAAGACCCATCAGGCCAGCATTCCCCTCGCCATGCAGGGGTAGGATTTGAACCGATTCCATTAATTCATTCAATTTTGTAGAATGAATTAAATAAGCCTAATGCTCCTATGAAAACTGGAACAAAACTCATAAAGCCAACGTGCTGTCTGAACTTGCAATCTGGACATTCCATGCTCTGTGACTGGTCAACGGAACAAACATCTACCTGCGAAACAATCAGAGCTGATTTAAAATTAGGAGAGACGGAGTATGGAAAGAACGCATTCTCAGTAGAAGTCAGGAATTTTGACATTTTTATTTCTGAATAACCCTGCCAGCCAAAATACGCATGAAATATATAGACTGAATATATTTAAGAGAGTTCAAAGACAGGAAAGGAATAAGTTAAATTTTTTATGAGTGTTATGCGGAATTCATCATGACCTACCTTTTAGCAGAAGCAATTCATGACTGATCATAAAGCAGCAAGAAAATATCCTTCTCCCTCAACCTCGCACGGGCCCCAGCTTGTTGTCCTGGGGACTTCTACTAAGAAGAGCACTCAACTGCTGCTGCCACTCCTGGCCAGCGCAGGGCTCCTGTTCAAAGCATGCCTAAATGCTCCTGGGGGCTCACAAGAGTCGTGGACCAGGCGGGCTGCGGCACAAGACCTGTCACTTGCTCGGCAGCACTGGTGGTAGGGGCTGAGAGAGCTGGACCAGCTCCAGGGACTGCGACAAAGGATGCATTGAAGTACCCATGGGCAGAGTTCTAGGGTTTTCTGAAAGTCCAAGGCCAAAGTGACCCATCAGGGGAAGAGAAGCTTGGGGAATTCCAGGGTCAGCAAACTGGAGCCAATGCACCCTCACACAGACTCCAAAATATTTTTTAGAAACAGCAGTGAGCAAGTCTCCTGGCAAGCAAGGAGAGCGGCTGCAGAGCTGGAACAGCCAGCAGGGTTCAAGATGAGGTTTGCTGGTGAGTGTGGGAAGGGAGTCTCTCTGAGGTAGGAGCAGGAGCAGAACCTCCATGCTCGTGGCCAAGACCCCAGGACAGCTGAGGCGGGGCCCGTGTGGTCCCAGGGCAAGGGCATGCATGGAAAGTAGGGCATCACAGAGGTGGTCCTGTGTTGAGCTTGTGGGCTTGTGTTGAGTAACTTAGGAAGGGGTTCAAGGAAGCAGGGATTTCCGAAGACTGGATGCTTTCAGGACACTGGATTAATTCTCTGGGTATTTTAATGACAATTATGTCTAAAGCAGGTAGATAAGAGCTGCTAAGGCTGTATTTCTTCTCTCCTTTAAAATATACAGGAAGCCAGGCATGGTGGCACATGCCTGTAATCCCAGGGGCTCGGAAGACTGAGACAGGAGGACCGGGAGTTCAAAGCCAGCCTCAGCAAAAGCAAGGCACTAAGCAACTCAGTGAGACCTTGGATCTAAATAAAATACAAAGTAGGGCTGGGGATGGGGCTCAGTGGTCGAGTGCCCCAGAGTTCAATCCCCAATACCAAAAATTTTAAAAATAAATAAATAAAATTTAAAACTAAAATAAAAACAATCTATTTATAGAGCTCCAGAGTGTGAAGACAGATTGAACATTCTGCTGTGAGTGAAGTCCCAAGCACGTCCAGGGCAGGGAGGCTGCAGCCTCAGCGAGGGCTGAGGCCCAGGCCTGCAGCTCCCTAGGCAATTGATTTCCAGGGCCCTTGACGCTGTTCTGTGGGCTGTGCCAGCCCTGGCCTGCCCTCTGGGACTTCATGCAGACAAAATTACGCCAGCAGGAAACTCACGTTTGGCTCTTCAGTTGTCGAGAAGAGTCGCTGTGCAGTTTAGTTCAGTGCTACGTCCACACCACGTACCTCGCAGTGAACGTTCTGACCCAGGTGAGAATCGCCAGCCCCTTTCTCTCCTAGCCTCGCTGTCTCCCCTCCCTAGCAACCCCTGTGCTCACAGGCCGCAAGGGCGACAACGCTGCCTTCACAGGGACACTGAACCCCGCGCAGGTGCTTCTTCCCAGCCGCCGGCCGAAGGCTGATGGGTGTTCTGCACGTGCTCATGGGGACAGTGCAGAAGGTCATCAACTGGGCAGCTAAGCACAGCTCTGTGAGGCCAGAGGGCATTTGATCTTCAAGGAACATTGCGGTTTTCCACGGAAAAGAGTGCAATGTCCTCTAAATGCTAAGAAACAGGTACAGAAGATCTTCTACTTCAACAGTTGCAAGCTGGCTTCACTACTTTATTAGAAAGTAGCTCTGCTATTAGGTCCTGTGGAGAAGGACTCCAGGCTGGCACCGCAGTGTCCATGCGGGAGGAGTCCCAGGGGCTAGCAGCACCCCACACGTGCACACCAGTGCACACGCACACACGTGCACACGTGTCACGGGCTCCCTTAAAAACGGGTATGCGGCCTTCTTTGCTTTTACTCTTCAGTCAAATGCTCTATTCATAGAGTGCAGATATTGGCCGTGAGCTGCTTCCCTCGGACTGGAAAAGTTCACCCGAGTGTACCAGCAGAGAGGCGCGCCAGGGCAAGCTCTTTCTTTTCTTCCCCTCTCTCAGCCATGTTATACTCAAAGTCAGGACCTTTTCCAAACTTGCTAGAAAAAGACAGAATCAAGAGCCAAATAAAAGCCTATTTAACTTCTTTTTATTTGAAACTTCAAAGTAGGTCATTTACACAGTGAAAAGGATAAGGAAGAAAAAAGAGAAAACAGAAGAAAAAAATAAAAACTAAGGCTCAACAAACACAAAGGCCAAATCCAAATGCTTTGTTCCCTAAAGCCCATTGTCCAGTGTTGTCAGAAGAAAGTAAGTCATGAAATTGGTTTTTGTTGTGTTTCTTTCCAATCATTATGAAAGGCCTCTGACTATAAAAAAAAAAATGAAAAATATTTTTTAAAAGTAGCCTAGCACTCAAAATGAAAGCATGGAGACATGAACCATTTACAAGTCTGAAAACTAAATTTCTCCTTTAAAAGCTAATGAATCAGTATCTTCTGTTAAACTCAATTTTTTTGGTCGGGGGACAGATAACAGGAATTGAATTCAGGGGCACTCAACCACTGAGCCACATCCCCAGCCCTAGTTTGTATTTTATTTAGAGACAGGGTCTCACTGAGTTGCTTAGGGCCTCGCTGCTGCTGAGCCTGGCTTTGAACTCGCAATCCTCCTGCCTCAGCCTCCCAAGCCACTGGGATTCAATTTTTTTATTGCATTTTCAAAGACATCTGGATGTCTTATACATGTAGGAGAAAGTTGTGTGTGTTTTTAAATGATTTTCTTGGCTGCAGAAATGAAGCCCACACTTCAGGGTGTGTCTCTGTCCCCTCCAGGCAGGCTTCTTGCACTGCACTGTGTCACCCATTCCCCTGGGATCTTGGTGGCTGCAGAGCAGTCCAGGAAATCTGGTGGGGACCTGAGACTCCACCACTCAGCCATGCCAGCAGGACCCATCCAGGGAATGAAGGGGCCTAGAAAGCAGCCCCGAGGCCAGCTGGAGAGCAGGTCAGCACATACGCGACGGGCCCTGGACTTCTTATCTTAGGTAAATTCAACCAGCGATCACAATGCACTATCTTCGTTTCCCACGACGGCCATCACTAAGTACCGTGCCCTGGGGAGTGTTTGCTCTCCTGTGCTGGAGGTGGTGTCTCCGGAATCAGAGGAGCAAGGTAATGCTCCCTGTCAAGCCTCGGGGAAGAATCCTCCCTGCCTCTCCTGGTTTCTGGGGGTGGACAGCAATCCCTGGGTGTCTTGGCTGGCAGGTGCTCCGCTCCGAGCTCCTTCAGGGCCGCGTGGCCCCTCCTTCTGTGTCTTCTCTTCTTGGTGTTTCGTGTGGTGCTTCCGCTGTGCCCAAATCTACCTGTCCTTATAAGGACAGCAGCCTTTGGATCAGGGCCCAACCAACTCCACTGTGGCCTCTATTTTACTTGATTAGATCTGCTAGGATCCTATTTCCAAATATGGTCACATCCAAAGGTACAACAGGTTTAACATATCTTTTGGACAGAATTTAACCCCAAAAGTGCACACCAAAGTTAGAGATCCTCTAAGACTCCAGTTTCCACAATGCCTGCTCCTTGGGATCACCAGGGGAATTTACGAAATCTCATCACTCAGTCAATCGAACCCGACTGCCTGGGGTTAACACAGGCACTTCTGTTCTTTGCCTCTCCCAATCATTCCAGTACACAGCGACTTTTAGGGTCCACTGCATAAGACTCAAGTTTTATAGCTCTTTATGAAAATGAGCAATGGTTTAGTGAGATGTTCTTTGTTAGTATGCATTGGAAAAAAAATGCCAGTGATTTATGCTGAAAATATATTGTTTAGGAAACAAAGGGTTTTGCTAATGGCCTTGAAGAACCTTAAAGTTTCTCTTTGCTGTAAATATAAGACCATTTTAATGTGTATAATACGGGTGATAGACTGTCGAGCCCTGTATGTAATCATTGTAGACATGCAGAAACAGGTGAAGGGATGTGGGAGAAAACACGTATGGAAGGAACTGGCGCTAGGAGAGATAATCTGAATACATTTATGATATCATAACACCTTTAAGACTTTCCCATGGTGACGGATTTTTAATTCTGCTCCAAAGCAACTAGAATATTGAACTATCTTTGAATTATTCTCTCCAGATTAACCCCAATTTTCCAGAGTCATGATCCCCAAAAACTCTTGGTAATGGTTTCTAAATATCTCAAATAGATAAATGTAATTACTTGGCAGAGAGAGAAAGGGGGGGTGGCGGGGCTGGGAAGAGAGTTAGGAGGAGATTCAATAAGCACAGCCAGGCCTGGAGCCCTAAAAAATGCTTTGAAACAGGGTCAATAAGTAATATTGGTGTTGTTTTCTGTTTTCACATTGAAGATAATTCTGTTGGTATTTGTCTGGTAATTGTTACAGTGATTACTGCGAGACAGTAATTTCACAAAATAATAAATTTCACTGTGTTTTTTATGAGATGATATAAAGTAAGGCACTAAAGAAATAGCAGTCGAGTGTAATTCAAAGGAAAGTTGGCAGTGTATTCCCGAGGACACCAAGGACTAGTAAGCAGAGGGACACGCAGGACAAAACAGGAGACGCAAAACACTAATGTGCAAGTCCAGGAGGCAGATTCTCCGGGTTAATAATAATATGCCAGCACGGGCTGCTCAGGAGGAACGGGAAGGACAAAGCAGCCAACACGGCTTTGTGAGGAACCAGGACGTAATTCATCACCCAAATCAGAATCCAGAGGAGGAAGATTACGTAGGGACAGTGGCTGCCAGAGGGACCGTCCTCCAAACCTGGAATGGTCACTCCACACCACTGCTGGTGGCCGGAAGCTGCCTGGGCCACGTCTCCGCCCTGGAACACCTTCCACCTGTTCCACGACCCACCCTGGGGGACCCGTGTATTCAGTCACCACTGCAAGGGTCCTGTCACCCCCTCGCCTGCCCATCCTGAGCAGGCCAGAGGCCTCTGCTCAGCACGGGTTTGAACACAGCCAGTGCCAGCGTCCCAGGCCAGGCAGCAACAGACGAGGGCCACGCCTAGGAAGTGACACATCCCTTCTGCAGAGGGGGCCACCCAACTGTGAAGCGACTAGAAACCCAATGCTGCCTCGCTAGGTCTGGAGGAGGGAAAGGAAGCTCCCTGGAGAGACGTCTCTGCTCCTAGGCGGCTCGCCCTTGGGAAGCTCTTTGATGCCCTTCCTTTTCCTTTTGAGGAGGAGCCCTCCACCACCCTTTCTTCTGACCTTCCATAGGACTTTCGCGCTGACCTGGGTCTTGCTTGGTCCGCAGCTTTCTAACCGCACACGTGTGTGCAGGTGCCGCAGAGCACACTGCCACTGAGCCACTCCCACGGGATGGCTCACCGCTTGCACAGCCTCTGCTGTCAGCTCAGCAGCGACAGCAGCCACATTTGTCCAAGAACAAACCAGGGGAACCTCTCTGTCCCACACGGGCCAAGTGGGGACTGCAATGCCCAGATGCTGCTCCTTTCCAGATGCGGAACTCGATGGCACTGCAGCCCACACCCTGGGGTTGCCGGTACCTCCTGGAGGATAGCGGCTGCATTCCACCTGCAGGAGGGTCCCTACTGAGCAAGGGAACACGTGAGCACAACTCGCAAGCTCTGAGAAACAGGCGCCGAGGCCTGCTATTCCAGAAAGCGGCACCGGGGACCATGGTTTAGAGGGTAGAGTCCTTCTTTAGATATTTGTTTTCCTGATACTCTGCAATACATCTGTGTTACCTTTATAAACAGAAATAATTTGTTATTTTAGAAAAAAAGAAATGCAGTGCTTCAGGTACTGGCTGGGTCCTCTTTACCTGTCTTTTCTGGAAGGCTGACCTAAGGCCCATGCTAGTCGCTGCTCACAGCTGTACAGTGACTTCAGTCTGTTCTCCAAACACCAGTGATCACACGGTTTTAATAACCTGGTATTCAGAAGCAGAGTCAGGCGCAGTGGGACATACTCCCATTCTCAAAGTGAATCTTCACGTGATGACCTGATTTGGTATGTACAGCGCTGCGAGGTGGACGGACATTGCATCTTTATTTATTTCTCAGTGGTCCCAAACTCAGTAAATGCTAACCTCACCTTATGCTCTCCATGAAAAGTACCTTTTAGCCTGTGCAACATTCTAAATATACTAGGAAAACACTGAATTGTACACTGTGAAGTGGTTAAGTTTTATGTTACCTGAGTTTTAACTCAAAGGAAAATAAAAAGAATGAGGAAGTCCTGCATAGTCACTGCACTGGACTTACGCTAGCACTTGGGTCTCTACTGTGACCAGAACTGATAGATGCAATTTGAGAAGCGGGGATGGGTGGGAAAAAATACAAATAAGACATGGGCTCTGTCCCCAGGGTGCTCACGCCAGGCTGGAGACAAGCTCCTACTGCACCAACTGGAACTGCGGCCTGAAGACAGTGTGGTGTGGAAAGATGTCCTGCCGGAGCACCGGAGCAGCAGTTTGCTCTGGTGAAGGAAGACGGAAGCTCTGGCAGAGGAAGAGACCTCTGAACTGGGTCTGTAAGCTGAGTAGGAATTGGACACACGGAGAAGATGATAAGGGGCCTTCCAGGTAGCAGGATCTGCTAGAGCAAAGGCCTGGAAGTACACAGGGCGTCCTGAAGATTGTCACATTACTAGATGGCATGTTGGAACTATGGGCTCCCTCTCCTTCTAGCACTCTGCTGGAGATTTTTATTAAACGTCATAACTATTTAAAAAGACCTTTTAAATCTTAATGAAAACCCTATTTCTAATGGGTAGCACATAGTGTGGAGATACACTGTCAACATTTGCTGTTGGATCAAAGCTTATAATTTGAGACACCTGGTAATTTAAGGTGCTAAAATATCACGTGTACCTTGACAACACCGAGCCCCAGGCAGGACCTTGATTCCTCAGATATATAGCTGGTATTACTTAAAGAATCAAAATAAAGTAGACTGAGAACATGGACGTCCTGTTGGAAGAGAGTATCTGCAGTTGTGTATTCATCTCCAGGGACAGGGAACGTCACAGCACAGGGTCCAGATCGCCGGCTCCCATTACCCTTCCTCTTGTCCCCTGACCCTCAGCCCATCTGCTTAGTCCTGGCAGTGCCCAGCCCATTTTCCAAATAACCGTTCTGTCACAGAGATAAGGGCAGTTTCCAAAGCGAAAAGATTTTTTAAAATAGCTAAATAAGGTTTCATAAAAAGGAAGATTACTTCTTCATATTGTAAACTTCTTTAAAACCTTATTTTTGTTCATTTAAATTTAACTCAGATGTAGGGTTTCTGATTTACTTCCTAGGTCTCTGATCCACTTTCGTTGACTTTGGTGCAGGCTGAGAGGTAGGGGTTAAATTTCATGCACTACAGATGGATTTCCAGTTTTCCCAGGGCCATTTGTTGAAAAGGCTACCTCTTCTGCAATGTATGTTTTTGTCACCTTTGTCCAGCATGAGACATGCTGGGATTCATGTGGGTCTGTCCCTGTATCTTCTGTTCTCTTCCTCTGCTCTTCATGTCTGATTTGAACAGTGCTAGTGCCATGCTGTTCTGTTACTATAGCTCTGCTTGTCTCGTTAAGGATTGCTTTGGCTATTCTTCATCTCTTATTTTTCCAAATGAATTACAGAAATGCTTTCTCTAGTTCTGTGAAGAGAGTCATTGGAATTTTGATGGGGATTGAATTGAATCTGTATAGTGCTTTTGGTAGTATGGCCCAGGAACTGACTTCCATAACAAGACTCCTAAAGTGCAAGAATTCAAATAAAAAATCAGTAAATGGGATGGTATCAAATTAAAAAGCTTCAGTACAGCAAAGGAACAATTAAGAGCATGAAGAGAGAGCCCACAGAATGGAAGAAGATCTTGGCCACCTGCTCCTTAGACAGGGCATTAATATCTGGGATACACAAAGAACTCAAAAAAACTTGACATCAAAAAATCCCAAAACGAACAAACAAAAACCAAAAAAAGACCCAATCAATAAATAAACAAAAGAACTACACAGATACTTCTCAAAAGAAGAAATACAAATGGTCAAATATATGAAAAAATGTCCAACATCGTTAGCAATTAGGGAAATGCAAATCAAAACTACATTGAGATTTCATCTCACTCCAGTCAGAATGACAATTATCAAGAATGCAAATAATAATAAAAGTTGGTGAGAATGTGGGGTAAAGGAACACTCACATTGTTGGTGGAACTGCAAATTAGGAAAGCAGTATGGAGATTCCTTAAAAACATAGAAATGAAATCACATTTGACCCAGTTATCCTGCTCCTCGGTATAGATCCAGAAGATTTCAAATCAGTATAGTACAGTGGCAGTCACAACAATATTTACAGCAGCACTATTCACCACAGCCAGGCCACAGAGTCAAGCTAATGTCCTTCAGTAGATGAAAGGATAAAGAAAATGTGGTGTATATAAACACACACACAATGGAGTATTAGTCGGCCATAAATAAGGGTGAAATTCTGGCATTTGCTGGTAAATGGATGGAACTGGAGAACATCATGCTAAGCTAAATAAGCCATACTCCAAAAGTCAAGGGTCAAATGTTTTCTCTAGAATGTGGAAGCTAGACCAAAATAAGGACTGGCGGCAGAATTAAAAACACAAGAGTGAGAAAGAAAGGGGGGGAAAAAACAGAGGAAATTTCATTAAGACAGAGGAACAATTAATGGAGTAGACAAGGGGGATTGAGGAGGAAGAAGAAGGGATGGGAAAAGGAAGAACAGGAATGAATCTGATGGAACTTGCGTCCGTGCGTGCCTGGGTGCGGCACAGTGGGCCCCAGCATCGGGCCTACCACAAGACCCTAATTTTTTAAAAATTGTAAACCATAAGTGTATTGAAGAGAGGCTGATGGAGTGGAGGGCGGGCTGTGGGCGGGGTGAAGTGCTGCGGACTGAAAGGAGTGGGGGACCCACCTGGGCTGTACCCCGGCGTTGCCCCTGACTGACGTGAAGAAGGAGAGATGACTTAAAAGGAGCTGCCACTTGACAGGCTGCCCCCAGTACCAGGGCAGCAGGAACCACCCTGCTCCGTGTGGTTACAACGCTCCCATGAAGTCGTGTTAAAAGAGAAAAGTAGATTAAAGTAGAAAAACGTCTCATCGACGATGCTGGAGGAGAGCTTCGAGAGCTCACCACTACACGTGTTTCTTGTATCCATTGATTTTGAGTGTGTTTTTCTAACTATTCTTACTATGTCTGGAAGATGTGTGTGTGTGTGTGTGTGTGTTGTATGCATATCACATATGAAAGTATATAACTTATGCACTTCGTGAATATAACATCATTTAAAATAATTAGCGCTAATTGAATGCTTACTCTGTGCCAAGATCAATCCTAAAAACATTTCTAAATTAACATATGGAATTCTAAATAGCAACTAAATTATTTTTGCATCCTTTAATTTACTGTACTTTTGTAATATACCCATTTAGATTTCTATTTACATATAAATGAAAGTGCAAATAAATCTGATTAATGATGATGGGGAAGAACTTTCTGAAAGCTCACCAACAGTCTCAGCTGAACCCAAAGAAGAACCAGTAAGTTATTGCTTGTGACTGAATAACAAATTTGTTATAAGGCTAAAGAGGTGAAGTCATTGAATCTCAAGACTTTGTTTTGACTCTGCTGAAAAATTACACCTTTACTGGGCAAACTCTAAGAACAGAATTCAATTTATTTTTACTCCTTAAAAATAAAACTTTAAACATACTAAATCTAGTTACATACTATGGCAATAATTATTGTTAGTTACACTATTTTGTCCCAAATTGCTCAAGGGATAGGCATGAACTTGATCATAAATAATATTTGATCAGAATTCATAGATAATAGAAAAAATTGTATCTGATTATAGATACTTAAATTGCTTCAAGAACATTTTTATTGGAAATAAATCTCAAAGTTTCACTCTTTGTATTCTTCATTTTTTATCCTTTGTGAATATCTTCTCAAAAGAGTTTTAAATATTTTAAAATTAAAATCAAATAGCAAAGTATGCAAGGAAATGAGTTACCCAATAATGTGGTTCTGTGTTTACATAAAATCACGCACACACAGTGTTCACATACACTTCATAAACATAACGCCTGTGTGGACAGGCACTTCTATAGAAGGTAAGTAGTCTTTCTTTTCTGACTAGTGATACTGAGGTGGTTTTAATTCCTCCATTTTTCTTATCTTTGTTTTTCAAATGTTCTACATTGTAACAGAATCAGCTTTGCAGTTTAGAAAAATTATAGAGAAGTACAAAAATCCAAAAATGAGTAAATCATTACCATTCATGATTCTAGCACTTCATTAGTGGGTTCATTTTAAATTCATTAAATGCCCCTCCACATTAACTAATACCAATGTAATCATGCCATGATTTCATTTTAAGTAATTCTAAAACTATCCTCTGTAAAAAATAAAATATAATCCCTTCCAAACTTTTGGGAAATAATATGTGAATGGATTTTAAAATTCTACTTTGCATATTGTTGTGGTCATACTATTCAGATGTGAAGTTTCAATCTGCAATGCATTAAAATGTTCCATTTTAGCAACTTATAAGAAATTATAATCATGTGCCACGGATGCTTTCTGAAGCAGAGTCTTCTCTGGAACCTCAGCATCTGCATGTCAGAATTCTGAGTGAACAGTGCCGTCAATCCTGCCAGCTTGATGCACGAGACCTTTCCCATGCCCAGATGATTTAGAGATGTGTTCCCAACAGCAGTTCTTGTATTACATCCTGAGCACCTTCTTTCATCAAAATAGGTAAAGAAAATAAACATGTACATATTACAGGCACTTTTAAAAACAAATGGAAAGTCATTATTGCTCCTGCCTTTTTATGTAAACTCTTTCAAAAGGCACATGCAATTTTATAAATGTTCAAATATTATTTCTCTTTGATAGATTGCATTCTTTAATATTCCAATGTTTACTCGTAAACTTGATCCACAGAATTTTAAAGTTGAATGATGCTACTGGTATTTGGTGTTTCTCAGTTATTTTCCATACAGGTTTCCGTTTGAGGTAGATGACCTAGGAGGTCATCAAAGAAGATGAGGTGTCCGTGATTCCGCACCTTCCAGAACCACTGGTAACCTTAGTCAGTAGCTCTGCTAGCTCAAGACCCTGCTGCCTACCTTCCGGGAACCCCGCCTGTCTCCGAAGCAGGCGTCACGCCCTTCACTTGTCCAGCTCTGCTCTCGCTCCTGGGAGTCTCCGCAGTCTCCCACACACTCCGACTCCATCCCCAGAGGGAATTCGGGAGCTTCTGGAGAGCGCCCTGCTGTCTGTCCCCACAGCCCTGCGCTGAGCCAGGAGTGGAGGCATTCCTCGAGAATGCCCCTGTCTGGGGTGCTGGGTGCCAAACTGGGTGTGCCACCTGCCCCCTTGGGTGGGAACCATCCTGCTTCTTCTGAAGAGCCTTCGGTTTGGGAGCTGTGCACTTGCTCTCCCCTGTGAGAAGCCCTCTTTGGAGTGGGTGCAGCTCGTAAATGTGGGGCTGGACAGAACGGAACCAAACTGGGGTGCAAGGTCCAACGAAAACCAAATGCCTCTGTGGCGTGGGCTCAACACTCTGGCCACCCTCCATTTCCTCTAGGTGTGAAACAGGGGCAACCATCAGGAGAAGCTCCCTAAAATAAAGCAAGATGAATTTACACAAAAATATTTTCAGGTTAGGGAAAAATTTAGGTCTTCATATAGCCCCCACGTAGGCCTAATGGTACCCTGAAGTACACTTCTCAATGCAGCGAAATAATCTCCAGGTCTCGACTGGAAACCCTGAAGATGCATCAGTGATAAACACACTGCAGCGCGGCAGGGGTCCAAAGAGCATCCCTGCTTCCACCTGTGCTGACAAGCTGCACCTCCTCCCACTGCCCAGGATGCCCCAGGAGAAAGAGGACACTGAACCCTGGTGGGACCCCAAGAACGGGAGGCACAGGCAATGCACACAGAGGCCGGAGCATAGGGGGCATAGGAGAGAACGCAACTCAAGTCCTGGGGACACCCTGGAACCAGAAGCAGATGGTAATAGCCTGCGTGTGCGCTCAGTTCGGCTTACACATCATACGTGAGTGAGTCGGGATCTGGCAGCCAAAAGGAAGGCAGCCTGGGATCTCAGGAGACTCACCTTATTCAGATGTGGCTCCACCTCACAAATTCCAAATTAGTTTCAGCCTTTTTGTTTTATGACTTTAGTAAATCATAAGTAATCTTAAGTTCTTGTATCTCTTTCACTTTTATTAAATAGGTACTCAAAATGTGAGCTCTAAACTATTTACACTTACTGTGTTATGTGTGTGGCTACATGGCATTAGCTATTCATCCAACATATCTTAAAGTTTATCGAATTAAAACACCATTCACATCTTCTGCCATGCAAAGCAAGTTCTTCACATTTTGTGTAAAACATACTGGCTAAAGGCTTATAAAATTCACATACTCTATTTTCCAGAATATTCTCATATTGTCCCTAGAATCTAAATGTTAAAGGTACATATATAGACTACTTTTCAAATGGTCAAATCGTACAAAACAAGTGGACGTTTTTCTCCAGTGTTTTTAACTGATGTGCCTTCACTGGTGTCCTCCATCCCTCTGCCAATCATCCTGCCTAGATACAAACTGCCCCAGACTGGTTTCCACCCCCACGTGTGGAAATGGCAGCAGGAGAGGAGCACAGGCCCCTTATTCCCAAACTAGTTGCAGAGATGCTGCATGGACTTGTCCACTAGTTGGAAGATAAATTACCATTGATATTTGGCAGAAATTTTTAAAACTTATGCTCAAAGTGGCATGCACCTGTCTCCTGGTTCAAGGTTAACTTGAAGGAAACCCCAGGTCTGCTGCACAGGGGTGGTTCGTGAAGAAAGACCCTGGACCAGCCAGAGCAGCGCGGTGCAGCTCAGGAAGGCCTGGACTGAGGTCCTCGCGCACTGCACCGGGGCATTTCAGCGTGTGCGCACGGGGACTCTGACTACGACTCTGCATGTTAACGCTTTCTGATGCAAGAGAACTGTTGCCACAGCAGAGACGGCAGGCCCAAAGGGAGAAAAGACCTGCACGGCCACCATTGTCGGATGAGGCAGGAGTGAGCACAGGGCGAGCAGCAACGTGGGCGCAGCGCGCAGGGCCAACAGAGGCCGGCCGGGAGAGCGGGGAGCCGGGAGCGAGGCGGCTGCAGGCGGGGCACATCCACACCACGCCTTCCACCAAAGCCCTTCCACATCCTCTCGGAGAAGTGTGACCATCCAGTCTCTAGGGCGCCTGCTGAAATTCACACTATGCTACTTATTCTTTCTCAAAATAAATACAACATAACATTGAGCACCTATTGACTCCAACATGGGCTTCAAACTTAGTCGTCTCACTTTTAATAATCAGATATATTTGTGTGAAATATTTTCTAGAATGTCTTCCTAACCCTTTCCCCTATCTACTGCTTCTCGGTCATGATTATCCATTGCTCCCTCATAGCCTCCAGCCGAATACGTCAAGAATATATCACAGAAACCAACCTGAAATATTTGCTGCTTATGACTATTTTTGTGTTTTCATTTTATTCAGTTCCTAAGCTTTTAATAATAAATATTAAGGGATAATTACCTCCAGACTTCAAGTTCTATGCAAATCTATTACGATAGCAAGCTTGTGGATAGGGAAGAACAACATTTCCTTGTGAATTACACACATGAACATTCACCAGAAATACTTTGCCCATTTTTTAAAACTATTTTTACAACAAGGTCTGCCTTGTGAATGTTCTGTAAGATGACTGACAACTGTGCACTGAACCAGAATTCAGAGAACTTCAGTGTAACGAGTGTACTATTGGTTACTCTCTCTCACCAAGTGATGGAGACTGGTGGTTAAAGGACAAAGGTGTGTAAAGATAGCTTCTTTTCTTTTTTTTTTTTTTTTTTTTTTTGTTCATGCTATTGATTTAGCACTACTATTACCACAATTCAGTAATATTGTATTTTATGTATGTATTTATGAGCTAACCTTAAAAAAAAACCTTATAGTTTCCATAGGCCAATAATTTCTGAAGTTCACTTATTCAGCCCCAAAACATTAACAACAAGGAGTTCTGTAGGGATCCAGAGTGTAAATTGTAGACCTCACCCCTCTGGAGACTACTCTAGCACAAAAAGATGCATTTGAGTAATAAGAAATTTCTGGATTCTGCCTTAGAAAACTGTTTTGAAGATTTATCAATTTGTGGCAGCACACATAGCTATATGGGCAAGCCATCAGACTTTCAAATCTTCTAGATGTTCAAGAATCAAACACTCAGGGCTGGGGTTGTGGCTCAGTAGGAGAGCACTTGCCTGGCATGTGTGAGGCACTGGGTGCAATACTCAGCACCACATATAAATAAATAAAAGATCCTTTGACAACTAAAACTATATTTTTAAAATATCAAACACTGACTTATTGTGTATTATAATTCCACTATTTTCCCCTCAGAGAAATGGAGTCAATTAGTCAGTATTTATAGATTCCTGGTTCTATAAATTATTATGGACTTCAGACCACCTGATCAGAAACCACGTGGAATTATGCAGTTTCTTATGGATTATAGTTACTGTAAATACTGGTTGGAAGTATTTGTCAGGAAATGACCATCTGTAAGCATTAAATAAGATGCCCAAACAATAGATATGACTCATAATTCCTCTATGGAATTCTTCTTTTTGATGTGCCCCAAACATGCCTTTGGCATTTATAGAAATTCAACCAAAAGCATTAACCCTCCAGATGAAGTGATCCTAACCAGCCTCCACCCACCATCCTCCGGAATCATCCTCCTAGATCCAGTCGTCCCTCAGTATCTGCAGAGTTTCTCTCAGGACCCCCGGTGACACCCAGCTCTGTAGGTGCTCAAGTCGCTTACAGAGGAGCTGTAGTGGTAGCCTTTAGCCTGCATATCTCCCCCACGCTTGAACCATCTCTAGGTCACTTGGAAGCCATAACACAGTGTAGATGCTATGCAAATTGCTTTTACCATGCATTAATTAAAGGATAACAGTAAGAAAAATGTCCATGCATATTTGGTATGAATGCAGGATTTTTCTGAATACTTTGAATTGCAGTTGGTTGAATGTGTGGATGCAGAATGTGCAGATATGGAGGGCTGACAGGACTTCCTTTCTAACAGTTCCTAATTTTAGTTATTGAAGTTGTCCCAAGGACAGTGTTAAACAACAGACTCTGAGAGATCCAGGCAAAAGAGAAAAGTCACCTCCACAGTGAAACGGGCACACAAGCTGTACTGCAAACAAGTAAGTGCACCGAGCAAGGGCCACCATGATGTCCATGTCCCCCCTTCAGATGCCAGCAGTCTTCCTCCCCTTCTTGGGCATAAGGGGTGGTGTTGCTGCCGCTGCACTTTCCTCCAGCACTCGAGTGCCCCTGTTGACTTCTGTATCCCTTGCTCTCCAAATGCGAGCCCCGCGTAGCTCCTCCTGAACATCTCCCACTGCTCGGGCCATGCAGCCTCCATCCCAGGTGCTGAGCTGCCTAGGTGTGCAAGCCCAGGGCTCCAGGGGCCATTTCCGCAGCCACTGGAGATCGACTCAGACCTGGGATGGCATTCACGGCTAGTTCCCTTCCCTCCTGAGAGCCCTTCCTCTGATATGATTCCACTGCTGACCTTCCGGGTCCACACAACTCAGCCCCTAGAAAAAGATTCTTTCTCCTCTGCCCCTAGCCCTACAGAGCAAAGAATGTAAGCGATGTCGCTAGCAAGTATCCCTCCAACCTCCAATGCCAGTGGAAGGCATGGGCAAGGGTAGGTGGGCCGGCCAGTGTCTGCAGAAGACAGATCCTCAGCAGTTATTGCACTGCACCGAGACCATGAGATGCCCAAAGGCAGAGGGGCAAGAAGGAAGCACGGGCGCTGTCAGTGGGCCACACAGAAGCAGCACCTGGGGAAGGTGGCCTCCACAGCAGGAGAAGCTCTGCAGGGGTCAGGGTGGGAGCCAAGGCTGGTGCATGTCCTGGAGGGAACTGGATGAAGCTGGTTCTCCAGGTGCAGAAAAACCAGAAACCAGAATAATTTATCATTATATATGCCTAATGAAAGAACTGCCACAGCCGAAATTCTATTTTAAAATTGACCTTGTAATTTTCAAAAGAGCATTACTACATGCATTCTAGGCAGGCATCTACACCACATTTTGCTGACCATACCTATGAAACATCAAGTGTTTATCCCTTAATGTTGACTAGATCTTTCTAGTGTTATTGGTAATCCAAACAGAAGTGTCTATATTATAGCAGAAATATAATTTCTTTGGGGCTTAGAGATATAAATTATATTGCAGTTGGAAAATGATTTAAATTGACTCACAGTGTATAGATAATTACCTTTATAGTTTTTGATAGAATGCTTTTTCATGCCACATAGGTGGCTCAGATCATGTCCCTGCGCACAGAGTTCCACACACGGGAGTACAAGTGAATGTATGGCCTCTCCATTCTGTTCTTTAACACAGGAAGCCTGAATCATTAACCTCTTTTAAATTTTCCCCTAACTATAAATGGAAAGCCTTAATACGATTTTAAAGATATGATTTTTCAGCAATTTTCTGGTGTTAGAATAACAAAATATACATATCAGAGAGAGAAATGAATACTGGATAATTACGACAGCCCACACACAGTCCATGATCACAGATGAGCCACAAGCCTGAGAGAAGAGCAGATCTAGGGGCATGGAGATGAGGCGGTGCTCTCGGTGACGTCTGCTCGGAGCTGAACCTGGGAAACGTGTGGGCTCGGGGTACCCGAGTCCTTGGTCCCACAGTCGTCCTGGTGGGGGAGGATGGAGGCTGATGGAAGTCGACCAGCCTGGGAAGAACCTGGACACACTCTTAAAAAGGAGGCACATGGTAAATGCACGGGACCAACCACACAGAAAAACCTGGCACCGTGAGCTGTGGGCCCCACTTACCACGTGCCTGTCCTGGGTGCTCATGTCCAGTCTGAGTCTTCCCGTGGGAACCCAATCCTGGAAACTACCTTGATATTTTATTTGTACAATAATTTCTGTTTGATTTTAAAACAGGAACTGTGAAATGGATTGCAATTAGGAAATTTGTTATGTAAACATAGAAACAATTTTCTCATTTTCTACTTTTCACTTTTCAAATGACAGGTTACATAGCATTTTTAGAATTTATATTATTGAACTAACTGTGGGAAAAGCTACATAGTTCTCCCAGCTATACTGTCATTTTAGGTAAATGCACCAGCTCCAACAACTTAGGGCACCTGTCTGAATGTCAAACAAACACTGAGTCAGATATTTACCTCAAAACCACAGTGACCATTGGCGGGTCCTCCTTAGATCAAGTAGGATCAAAGGGTAAAAGTCATTTAACCTGGAGTTTATGCTTGCCAAATGTGCCTAAAAACATTAAGATATTCCTATAAAAACAGTGGGAAGTTCACACTCGCTTAGCAAAGGGAAATTATGGGAGGTGACCAGCTGGAATATCTGCCTCCTGTGTGAAGCTACTGCAATCCACTCCTCGCGTGGAACCAAAACGGGTTAGAAAACCAGAGGATGCGGGGCGGTGGAGCCACCAGAAGTAGGTTTTAAAATTCTAACAGGTACAAGAATCCACAGTTTCCTTGTGAATGAATCATTGGGTAAATTTTTATTAACTACTTTCTCAGTAAATGACCCTGTTATGGTGTGGATGTGATGTGACAGCCCCCAACCCCAATCTCCTGTGTTAGCAAAGGAATGTTCAGAGGTCAAATGATTCGACCATGAGATCGAGACCTAGCTGTGGATAATGCAATCGGACGAATCAATAATCCCAAAAGACTGCTGTACTGGGGGTGACCACAGGCAGGGGGCGTGGCTGGAGGACATGGGTCACTGGGGTTGCCCTTGGGGATCAGATCCTGTCCCCTGGGCTCCTTCTCTCTCTCTCTCTCTCTCTCTCTCTCTCTCTCTCTCTCTCTCTCTCTCTCTGTCTCTGTCTCTCTCTCTCTCTGCTTCCTGCTGCCATGAGGGAGAGTTTTCCTCTGCTGCGGTCCTTCTGCCATGATGTCCTGCCTCACCTACTAACCACAGACTGAACTCTGAAACCACGAGGCCACAGTAAAGGTGTCCTGCTCTAGGGTGACCTGGTGGGGCGCTGGGTCACAGTGACATAACGCTGACTGACACAGGCTGCTTGATCGCCTCTGATGCCAGACAGTTGCAACCTGAACTGGACCACGAGATGCAGCAGAGCCAACGTGTCCGGCAACTTCCAGCAGCACGTGGGGAAAGGAGACCGATGGAGGAGCAGGCCTCACCAGGGACGATGGCGGACAGTGGGTGGAAGGCTCCACGGTGGAAAGAGGACGCAGTCACAATGGTGAGGCACGGGGAGAGGGAACGCTGGCAGAGAGAGTTGGGACGGTAAAGCGGGTAAAGAAGCAGGGGTGGGAGGCATGGGGCGGGTGGATGAAAACGAGAGCCCCCTGAGCCTCAGCCCCAAGCCAGAGCGCTGCCCCGCCATCACTGCAGCCCCACAACTAAGCCCACAGCTCAGAACCCACCCTGAGCTGCCTGTCCTCTGAGCCGAGCTGCCTGAGCGTCACCTAGGGAATATGCGGGTCCAAGAGCCAAAGGGTTTCTCTGATGTGCGGATGCTGATTCACAATGGGGGGCTAGGGTAGAACAGAGTTACTTGAGATTCGGTAAAGAGGAGCGAAGGGAGGGGACAGGGTGTGGGGTAGGAAGGACAGTAGACTGAGTCAGACATCATTACCAAGTACATGTATAGCTATACGACTGGTGGGAGTCTACGTCACATACAACCAGAAGCATGAGACATTATACTCCATTATATATGATGTATCAGTGCATTCTACTGTCAAGTACAGCCAATTAAAACAAATAAAAATTAAAAATTTTAAAAGTCAAATTGTATCCTATATGTACAATTACAATTTCTCAATTTAAAATAAAGTTTTAAAGGAAAAAAAAAAAGAATGTGTGGTCACATCCATGTGGCATTGTTGGCTCATTTGATATAGGCATTAGGAGTCAGTGGATGACCCATCACACTTAACTAAAAAAACTATCTAAAGCCTCTGGACAAAAACAATTCAAGAAAACTGTATGGTGAATAAGTCTTAGAAAAATTGACTCAAATGAAAATGCACTATATAGTCCCCCAACATCTCAAAATAAAACTGATACACTTCTAAAATTAATAAAAGTATAAGTTCCAGTCAATTTTTCAAAGACAATGACTTTGCATTTATAACATGATCTAGATTGTTGTAACATAATTAAAATATTTTTTAACTGAGTAATTGCTTCATAAATTAAAACCAACTGGCTAAAAATCAACCTGTTTTTCAAACAACATAGATTCTAAGATTTTGTGTTTAATAAGGACAGTGATTTTCCAATTACTCTTTTTCCATCCAACATTTTATCCTTCAGACAACTGAATTCCTGGGTAGCAACAGGATAGTACTGACTGGCTGTGTTGCAACTTCACAGACAGAAATACTGAGCCAAGAGAGGAGGATGCACCCAGCAGCAGTGGCCCTGTCTATACCTCTACAAGTAGATGTGAGAAGAGGCCCCGGAAACCACCAGACGGTTCTGGAACTCACATCAAGGGACAAAAGAGTCATGGCATGGTCAACCAGGGCAGAGGAACTGCTGGAAGAGTTTCTTTTGTGTAACAGCTGGTGTGCTGGGGGACAGCGCTTCTGCACCCCGCAGAGGAACCACTTATGCAGCTTGGCATCTCTACTGTTAAGGGTACAGTGGGCAGGGGTGTGGCTCCCCAGAAATCTAGGGTGTGTGAAAGGGCTGATGCCCACACTAGTGAGCGATGGCCGGTGACCTGCGGCTCCGAGACCCTCTGCTGGATCCTGTGCAGTGAAGGACCGTGGTGTGGTCTGAGGACCGACCCGGGTCACGCAGGGGACAGACTGCTGTTGGAGGCCATCAGCTCCAAGCAGATGGAAAGCTAGAACTGGGTTGCCAGATTCTTGGGGGCTGCAGAAGCGGTCCCTGGGACGCTCCAGGACATCAAGGTCCCTTCAAGCGGGGCATGAGCCTTTGCATGTGCGAGGCTGGCCCCTGGTGCAGAAGCAGTCAAGTGAGGCTGTTGTGTCTGCCGTCCTCCTCATCCTGCATGATTAAAAATCACACTTAGCAAACTGAGAGGAAAGGGGAAGACCCCCCACCACAGCCTCCTCGCCTCTCTGTCCTTCCCAGCAGCATATAGCAGGTCCTCAATTGTGGGAAAAGATTTTAACTTTATATCAGCTTAGAAATTTTGAGAATTTTGTCAGTGGATACGTTAAGTTGTTAAATTGAAAGTTGAGAAAATCATGGAGGGCTTCCTGCTATATAAGAGTCAGCAAAACTTTCTGCAGGCCTGCCAGGATTTCCTCCCAAGGTCAGAAGAAACTCAGTTTTCTCTGAGCATGTTTAATGGCTCAGTGGGAGATAAGGCTAATAGTATGATTTATTTATGATTTTCCATCAAGAACCTGTGTGCTCACAAACCTGATACTTCACCCGTGGCTCTGGCAACTGAAATCAGCCCACAGGCAGAGAAGTCCAGAGGACCTTGTCTTACTTTCTTTCTTCCTCCTGCCATGGAGTTGTGAGTGTCCTGCACTCCCCCGGGACTGCAGAGGACTGGTGTCAATGCCAGTGAAAAACAGGAGCCCAGGGGACACTGAGAGCAAACCCACCAGTGGCTGAGGAACCAGGAGAACCCAAGCAATGGAACCCCACCCACTGGCCAAGCCCTCGAAGGCCACCAAACCTGATCTCCCAAGACCATTAGCCACTCTGGGCTTATTAGTTTGATTTTTTTACTTTTGTCAATTAGAGAAGGTTTATATGGGTAAAGAACAGAATATGAGACTCCCAGGGCAGCTAAACCACCCTGAGCTCACCAAGTCAGGTGTGAGATGAGACAGGTCACCTTCCTCCTTAAGCTCCTGTACCCCCAGACCACAAGGACACCATCTGACCACCTTGCCCTGTTTTATTTCTTCAGAATCTACCACTCATCTATTCCTGGTCTGTCTGATTGTTCCCATTTCTTACCTTGATAATTTTAAAGTGCAGTTAATCGTTCAGTTAATAATCTATAAATATCAAAACTATAAATGTTGCACATGTAAACGATGTCAATAATTTTTAAAATAGATGTGAATATTTGAGGTTAGCATTTTAAAATATGCCCTATTTTTAAAAATTATCATGTTTTAAAAATGCAACCTTTTTCCAACAAATAAAATAACTGAAGTTTATTGCAAAAGTATGACTAAAGTTGAAATATTACGAAAAAGGCCGCTCACAATCTCATGCCAAGGTATCCCACATGCTGGGCTGCACACAGCCATCATTCTGCCTTTGCAGCGGGGTTACGCATCCACATCCTTGTGACCTTCTGTGGCCCTACTCAGTACTCAGAAGCATTTTGCATGTGGTCCTGTGACTTGCTTTGACAATGGAATGTAGGTGGAGGGACCAGCAGGCTAGTCATCAGATGGTTTGAGAACTTCTGGTTCTAGTGGAAGCTCTTGCCTCATTCCAAGAAGCGCGGCCCCAGAGAGCAGCTGCTCCCACAGCCTGGTCAGAGAAGAAGAGACTCACGAAGCCAGACCAAGTCCAGCTCCTCTGTAGTGGACACTCACAGGTGTGCAAGGTCCTGGAGCGAAGAGGGCTTGTGATGGCCACACTGGTTGTGTGCCGCTTATTGCTGCAGTAAAAGCTGGTCAACAAAACCACTGCTAACATCCATCCTTCTTTGTCTCCCCAACCCACTTGCTACCACAAAGCTCTAGATCTGATGTCCACAGTGTGCCTCTGGAGGCCCTTGGCTCCGACACTTGGGGTGTGAACAGAACAGTACCGGTTCACGAAGGAAATGAGGAGCAACTCGGTGTGCTCCCAGTGCAAAGGAAGGACCTGAGGCTCAGTGATGGGAGGAGCATCAGCAATCACCGCTGCAGGAACACAGGACATGTCGTTTTCACAGTGATGCACCCAGGTGAACCCAGGAGGGAACAAGATGGCCATTTCAGGATGTCATTACTGGAGCTCTTCATGAACAGGAAGGGAGCAGACAACCGGGCATTCCAATTCTTCCCAGGATGCTATGCTTCACTTAGCATAATCTCTCCGAAACTTCAAACTGCATTTCCCTTCTAAATTAAGTAACTGTTGCTTATATTTGAAGTTATTTAAATGGTACAGATAATACCCAACAGCCAGTAGCAGTAGACTAAAGATTTCAGGCTGTTTGAATCAGATTTTTTACCTGATGTGAACAAAAGACCTGACAAGAACAAGCTAGAAGAGCAAAAATGTATTTAGAGCTCTTGGTCAGAGGTCTCAGTCTGTAGATGGCTGACTCCAGTGGTCTGGGCTCAAGGTGAGGCAGAACAGCATGGCAGAAGTGTGTGGTGGAAGCAGAGAGAGACAGCGCGGCACTCAACAAGGATGGAATACGAACCCAAGGCACGCCCCACGACCATCTCCTCCAGCCACACCCTACCTGCCCAAGCACCAGCTGACTTACAACTTGCACTTGGTGTAAGGTTTTCATCCCTCATGGAGGCTGATGCGCTGATTAGGCTAAGGCCCTCCCAACCCAATCCTTTCACCTCTAACCTCTCATGCACTGTCTCACTCATGAGCTCCGGAGGGTCACCCAGTATCTAACCATAGCACAGGCCATCCTTGCATCGATAACTGACAGAGGGATGTTGGAAGAGCTGTGTGGAAGCTTCTCCTGAGTCAGCTCAATTCTGAGAGGTCCTAGTAGAAGCAGGCACAGGAACTCGCCGTTCCCAGCTTTGCTTCTGAAACTGCAGACCTCCCTGACTCATTGCTGGGCTTGGTTCTGAACTAGCACCACACACGGGTGCCAGGAGCAGATCACACGGGGCGCCGGCCCAGAGAGCACCATGGCTGCTCTTCTGTGTCCTGCTGAGGTGACGGTCTCGAACCACGCTTCCCTCTCAGTACGCGACTACAGCAACCGAGCGCTGCGGTGCAAGCTGGAACCCAGTGCATGCTGGCCTGGGGTTAATCCAGCAGTGTTGACGTCAGCCTGGACGCCGTGGGAGGGGCACTGCCCGGCTCTGGCATCACGCGTCCGTTTATCACTCTCAGCAGTTCACAGACGGTGACAGTTTTCTCTCTTCTGCGTCCCAGGGCTGAGCTCCTGTCCCAAGCCCTCCTCTGATCCCCTGCTTTCATCTTCACCGGATCCTCTTATCCTCCATCAGCCCCCGAGTCTTAGACCTCTAGAGCTCAGAAATTCAGTCGTCAGAGAAGTGTGTTCGCAGAGCCTGAAGAAAGAACTTGAGTAAGCTCGGGCACCACGGCTTGCCTGGTCATCTCTCCTGCCCCTTTACCTTGGCAACAGGAAAGCCTAAAATGACCTGGCATGAATTCACTCAAGCTTGCAGATACGAAAAAAAAAACCCAAATTACAGTAAAACGTCACTATTACCTTACACTGAGAACATCTTTGATAAATGCTCTATTCTTAAAGCTAACTTTGCGCTAGTGCCTAACAGACCCAAAAGGTTAAAATGAATTGCCCTTTCTTCTGTTCTTCCTGACTTTTCCTGCCTTCTCCAACAGTTGGGATACTGCAGTGGACCGAGTGGTCATAGCCTCTCCAAATTCGCATGTTGGGTTCCCGACCCTCGGTGTGGTGCTTGGAGGTGGAGCCTTCGGGAGGTGGTTACACCTTAGGGTGGAGCCTTCGGGAATGGGATCATTTCCCTGAGAAAGGAAGCCAGAGAGCTGGGTCTCACTCTTGCTGCTGTGTGAGGTTACACCCAGGAGATGGCTGTTTGCAACCCAGAAGAGAGTGATGCTGTCTTTGGAAATACATTCCTTGTCGCCTGAGTTCTGTTTTGAATTGGCTTACTACTTTGACACTAGAAAATACCCCATGACTCTGAAAATGAATTTTAGGGAGAGGATTCATTTAACTGATCTGCTTGAGTGGCTCCTCTTGTTTAGAATTTTGAATATGCATTTTCTTCTGAAGTATGAGTGTTCACAGACCCAGGTAGGATTACAGAGAAAACAGGTATTAGCTCTTGCTACAAACAGATCTGGGTATGACTGAGTGCAAAGTCAAATTTGATCTATAGCATCACTTGAATGTTCTAATATTTTCAAATAAATACCAACATGTGATCAGAGTTTTAGGTCCTGAAACAAGGGGAACACATCTTACAATACCCAATCTCAGCTTTAGATAAACCTGTGTGCTGTTTCACAAGCAGCATGAAGGCTTTCACATGGAACTGCTGGAAAGTCATGAACATAGGAAGCATCCCTGCTTTAGCTCGGCGAGTTCCATTTAGTCATCAAGAAGAAATGCATTGTTAGTGGGGGTTTTGCCAGGATCTGGCAAACGTTGCCCTTGGAAGCCAATGCCAAGAGAATAAAAGAGAGCAAATATTGGTTTCTGTTATGTAAACAAGTCATGCTCTTCTGCTCTACAAGTTGAACTAATGGGAAAGTAGACAGCCCTTCAAGTGTGTGGGTCCCCTGAGCTCAGACAGGTTCTAATTTCAACCCCATTATGGCTGACAGATGTATTTTGTTAATATCAGCTGCACTCAATATCAGAGAGAGGCATTTCAGCAATTAACACATCACAAAAGACCCTGCTTTTTAGTGTTTTAACAACCTATGGGGTAGAAAAAGCACTGAATATGTGTTGAATAAGGAAAGGAAGGAAGAAAACAACATCCATTTTATCAGATTACCCCAAACAGCAATTTATCATGAAGAATTCCATCAAACAAGTTCAAGACATGTACTGTACCAGAGTGAAACTGCGTATAACTGGGTGCTAAAAATGAGTTCTGAAGACCATAAAATAAGAATCATGTGAATAAATTTATTTTTGTGAAACCTGACCTTGGGCTCTTCAAGCACTAAAATATTAAAATTTGCTTCCTCTACTCTGATTTGGTCTATTCAATAATATTTGATACTATTCCATGCAAAATGTAATTTATAATTGTTGTCTAAAAGGAAATGTATATACATAGGCAATTTTCATTTACATTCTCTGAAAAGCCATTTCTCCAAGTACATGAATCCCAAATAAGCAAAGAGAAAGAAGCAATCTAACTTCAAAGGTACGTAACTTAAAATATTAATCTCAAGGGTAAAATTCTACATTACTTTCCAAAATTAAATGAATAGAAATGAAATTAATGTTACCTGAAATAAGTGCAAAACAGATATTACATAATAGAGCATGAAATTAGCATAATACACTAAATTTTCAAATACCATTTCACTGGAATATCCAAAGCAAATATTTACTATCATCATAATATCTAAGTAATTAAAATGTGGTTTCCTACCAGAAATTCTGTCCTGACAAATTTGGCTTAAACGTATTCCTGGGTACAACTGAATCAATTTCACACTCACAGCCCTGTCTCTGGGAGGGGTCCATTCATGGGTCTGAGGTTGCCATAGCAACTCTGCAGCATGGTAACATGCCAGCTCAGCTCTGCTGCTCAAGTCCTGTGCAGGGTGAACTGCGTCATATGAATAGACAGCACTGACTTCAAAGATGCGGCTCCTTTGATGCTCACCCTTAGCCTGGCACTTCAATACAAGAGATGATGACTGATGAACACCAGAAAAGTAATTCTTGATGTTGAAAACGACATTTTCAGTGCATATCCAAAATTTTCTAGACATGCCTAAGAATATGAGCTAACTTTTATCATTCTGAAAGATGCTAGAGGGCCTTTAGTTTACCATAACAATTTTTAAGTAATAAACTTTAAAAAGTTTAAGTAATAAGCTTACATATCTGGTTATAGTGGTACACTTTCCAATATAATGCTATAGTCTCAAAGCTTTTGATTCCTTGCCATAGAAAATCCAGTAGTGGGCCACCTTGGTTTTCTTACAGGATCTCACTGGTATAGTGATTACGAGTTCATACTCCGTTTTCTAGGGCTGCTATAACAGTGACACAAACTACAGGCTTGGACAGACATTTAATCTCTCCGTTCCCTCTGTGCAAGTCAGATCAGGCTGTGGGCAGGCTCACTCCAGCTCTGAGGCTCTCGGGGCCCCAATCCATGCCTCGGATCCTGGGGCTGGCGGGCAGGCCTAGGCGTTCCTGGGCTTGCAGATGCTTCCCTCTGTGACCACAGAGAAGGCTTCCCATGTGTCTCCACATCTTCCTCCCTCTTCGTGTCTGTCTATGTCTCTGTGTCAGGACCCCGGTCCTGGGCCACCCTAATGACCTCATCGTAACTTGATCACCTCAAAGACCTATTTCCAAGTGAGACCCATTGGATTAGAAACTCAACACCCCGCAGCCCCAGGTCAACCCTTTATAGTGCTCTTGAGAAAACATGTACAGAACAAAGAAAAATCAAGTGTCTCATCCGATTGCCGCTCCATTCATCTGGGCAGAGAGGCAGCCCCAGGTACTAAACCGTGCTCACTGATCGTGAATGATCCACAAAAATGGCGGGCTTCGGCATACAGTGAGGGATGGGATATCACACCTGCCCCAGAGTCTGAACTGCGCTCCGCAGGTCAGAGCCCCAGCCCTCTGTCACCTGGGCGGTACCCATGGGAGCAGCTGAGAGCAGCGGGAGCGAGAGACAGGAGACAGCTCTGCCAGTGGTACCTGAGGAACTTTGCAGAGGGCACACACGTTCATGGCCCAGCAGTGGAACCTTGGGGAGGCAGGAGACAGAGAGGAGGCCCCCTTCACTGCAGGCTGCCCTTCACCTTGAAGAGCTGGCAGGGCCTGGGGTCTGCATTTCTCCCTCCTGCAGCCTGCTGTGGCAAGACCCCGAGGAGGTAGCCCTGCCCTTGTCTCAGTGGGGACGCAGGGCAAGCAGCACAGAGCACATGCCTCCTGCACCAGCCAGCCCAGCAGAACATGGAAGGGCAGGATGGCAGTTTTCCCTGATGCAAAAGTCAGAGGGATTCAGCGGCAATAACAGAGCCATTCAGACTGCAGCGCCCCAATGCCTCGCGTGGGAAGGGAGAGAATTCCCACGCCTGGGGAAGGCAGGCGTCAGCAGCATCGTTATCTGTGCTAGTAGAAGAACTCTAATTATTTCACTTTACTTGAAGACTCCTAATGTTCGAAATCTTTAGGAAAACAGCCAATGATAGATGTTTTGACAAATGATTAGCCAAATTATTCTCAGCAGCTGCTTGAAGTTAGTTGCAGGATTAATTCCAATTATCAATAGTCCTACTATGAGATAATGTGTGTGTATCTATAATCATGTCTGTTTTGTCATTATATGGCAATCAAATCCAACAAGAAGGAAAATGTGTGCCCGAGTTTCTCCTTGTGTAACCTCTTTGCTTTTAGCTCGTGTGGGAAGTGTAAACACTTCGACTTTTGAAGTAAGTATTTGCCTTTTTCCACCCGTTCTATGGCCCCTCCTTCCTCACAAGGTTTTATAATAAACATATCATTTCCCAATTTGAGGAACAAAATCGAAGGCAATTTTTCCTGTCCTCAGGTAAACCACAGCACTGTGGTTCACGTGCGGCTCAAGCAACAGTTTGAGGACCCAGCTGGCATTGTTTCTAGACTGACAAAGTTGGTCTGTCCCATGGAGCAGGACAGATCTTGTTCTGTGAAATTTTGTTTCTGCTTTCAGTGTTCTTGTATTACTTCAAGTACCATCATCAAAATCTCTGGAAGCCACTACCCCCGAGAGACCTGTGGCATTCTGCTGTGCCCTGGTGACCCACCTGCGTTCAGCCTATGTCACCCTCATTAGTAAACGAGCATTAGCTCACTGCCTGGTTACCAAAGCTCCTGACAGGCTTGTCAGCACTGGGTTGAAGGGACAAAGCATGGCTTCAAGGAGGATGCACAGACCCAAACGTTCAGTCAGTCTTTTTTAAGAAGAGTCATTCAATTAACGACAACTTACTAAGGAGTCGCAGGCTGCCCAAAGCTAGCAAATAAGATAAAATTGACAGAAAAATTGGGGCCATGCATGACCTAAGAAGCTTGCATTTATTACACAATATCCAAGTCTCTTCCAGGTTTATGAAAAACTATTGCCAAAAAATGAGTAGAGGGAGGTCATTTTCAGGTAGAAGATGACCGATGCAGACCCAGGGTCTAGGGGAACTGGCAGACATTAGGACCACTGCCAGGACAGACAACAATGAGAACGTGAGCAGTGCTGGACCAGACGGCAACACCACAGGTCAGAACCAGAGCCTCCTAGAAAGACAGCTTGTCAAAGTCAAGAATGGAAGCCACGCAGAGGCGGGGCTGAAGGAAAAGACAGCGTGGCCCTGCTGACCCGAATCTCTGCCTGTAGTCAGCACATGAAGACCCAGGGGAGGAAGTCAACACAAACAACAGAATCAGAGTGACGTGGACTGTGGACTAGAAGACGCTCAGTTTTCAGGGCCACGCCATAGCACCCCGTGTCCTCACCACGTGGGCCGGTCAAGGACGCTGGCTGTGCTCTGTGAACACAGCATTAAATAAAGGCAGGGGGGCCCCAGAGCACAGAGCTCAAGGAGCTTCATCCGGCACATCAAGGAAGGTGAGTGTGAGGCAGCTGGAAGAGCACAGGGCTGAGGACCCCGGAACCACAGGGATGAAGAACTTGGTTCCAGAACCAGCACAGCAGAAAGCCACGGGGGCGCCAGAGCCGTCAGCAGCAAACCACACCAGCAGAGAGGGGAGGAAGGCCCCTGGTCCTGGCCCTGCAGAAGCTGAGAGGAATGTGCGAACTGTGGATATCCTGGGGGCTTCCGAGGGCACCTGGGGAAGGCACACTGGGAGGGGAGGCGAGACCAGAGGGAAGGGCCATCTGTTACCAGCAACCTAGCCTCAGATTCCAACCCCAGGAACGTCCTAGCCAGTAGTGACTCAAAACACCAATGATACAACATTTCTACTCAAAGCCATTCCCAGCGTAACGTGAGAGCCAGACAGTAAGCATGAAATTACAGGAAAGTATGATTAATCACCAAGATGGAGTCAGCAGAGCACACACTGTCTCTGTGGCTTCCGATCCAGACAGGAGCCATCAGGGACATTTCCTAGGCATGCGAGAATTGGGTTGTCGGGGGAGGCAAGGCAGCCTGTTAGAGGGCAGGCATGCGGACACTGCTATGGCGTCGACGTCTGTCTCCTCCACACACAGCGTGAAGTTTAAGGGCCACTGCAACACCACGAAGAGGAAGGACCTCAGGAGGTGACTAGAATACAGGGCTCCACCCCGAGGCCAGGGCTGGTGCCTTGGGAAGGTGAGCCCAACTCCTCTCTCTCTCTCTCTCTCTCTCTCTCTCTCTCTCTCTCTCTCTCTCTTTCTCTCTCTCTCTCTCCCTTGTCTTCTCACCCTCTGCCATGTGGTGACTCAGCAAGAAGACGCTCATCAGATACCAGAGACCTCACATGGGACTTCCCAGGACTGGACCTCTGACCCAACACATTTCTGTTCATTATAAGTTGTCTGGCCTCAGGTATTTTGTTTTAGCAGCACAAAATAGCTAAGACAGACATAGCAAGAGTGCAACGGTCAGCTTTTTATCAAAATACCTGACAAGGAGAGTTTAGACAAGGAAGTTCATGACTCATCAGAGGTTCAGTCCATGGCCAGCCAACTCCATTGCTCTGGGTATGAGTGAGGCAGAAAATTATGGTGGGAGGACGTGGAAGAGGGAAGCTGCTTGGCTCATGGCAATTGCGAAGAGGGAGAACTCCAGGAACACAATATATACCCTAAAGGGACACCTCCTGAGACCTACCTCCTCCAGCCATGCCCCACCTGCCTACAGCTACCACCCACCAGTTCATCCAAAGTATTAGTCCATCCAGTGGTTAACCAACTGGTGGGGCTGCCGCTCTCTTGGTCTAATGGTCACACCTCTGAACATTGGTGCATGGCTTCATGAGCTTTTGGGGGACACCTTGTTTTAGTCACAGGGACCAAAAAACCTGATAAGAACACTTTTAAGAAGGAAAAGTTTATTTTGGGGCTCATTTCTTCAGAGGTCTCAGTCCATGGATGGACAGTTGCATTTCTTGTGACCTGAGGTGAGGCTGCACATCATGGCGGACAGGCGTGGAGGAGGAAGGCAGCTTCAGACATGGCACCAGGAAGGAGAGAGACAGAGAGGTCCCCTCACCATGGACAAATATAAACCCCAAGGACCCGCCCCCCGTCGCACACTGCTCCAACCACATCCCACCTGTCTACAGTTACCACCCAGTTAACCCCTCTCAGCGGCTGTGTGTTGGTTAGGTTAAGACTCTCCTAACCCAGTCACCTCACCTCTAAACTTTCTCACCTTGTCTCACTCATGAGCTTTTGGGGGACACCTCGCACCTAGACCCTAGTGCACCTCATAGAACAAGGAAGAAGGGGCTGAGTCCTATGTGCACAAATACAAGGTATGTTTGTGCTCAAGGACGTGTGTCTGAGAGTACATCTGAGAACGCTCAATTCTGTCATGAAGACAACATGCACACGGGGGGTGAAGTCATAAAATGTGTTGCACGTAGAGGGTAGGGAAGCTGGCCGTGGGTGAGAGACAGGGAAGATGCACAGGTGTGTTCTGCAGACAAGGCGTAAACAGGGAGCCGCGCACCAGCAGGGCTGAGACCTGCAGAGCTGAGACCAGCAGAGCTGAGACCAGCTTCACTGGGCTGCAAGATATGCCAGAGGTGGAGGCCAGGGATAAAAGTTAGTCTCAACAAATAAACACGCTGCTCATACAGAAAGCATGGAAACTGCTGGGTGGTGGCCTTGTCACCCATATTTGGCCACCCACTGTGATACTGAGTATGTTCCCAGTCTGTACCCAGGAGAAGCACAGGGAGGCTGAGGCTGTTGAGGCTTGTGAGCACAGAAGCGATGAGGCCAGTGAACTCAAGCACGGAGGAGGAAGCTGGTGGTGCCCATCACCCACACCTCTCCAGGGTCCTCACACCCACACAGGTGTCGTCAGTGTCCCCACGCTTGGCACATGGGGCCCCTCTGCCTGCTTGCAACCTGTCCTAGGAAGGCTGGCTTATCCCTCTCCTTCCCTGCTTCTTGCTGTGTCTTTGATTAAGTCAGTTAAGAGAGTAATTCTGGTTTATTAACATGGCGTGTGAGCTCTCCTGTTCTGAAACTTCGGGGATAGCCTGGTTGACAGTGTCTTCCACTATTGCATCAGGATTATGTCACAGAAAATAGTAACCAGGTGAAAACCAGAGAGAATCTAGTGTGCTTGGGTTTGGAGATGTCATTTGCGGAGTGAGGGGGGACAGGTTGATTAAAAACCACAGGTCAAAGCAGGAGGGCCTTTCCTACTAAGATCTGGGGTGAGGAATTTATCCCCTGGCAAGGCAGAACTCTTGAAGGGCTTTGCAAAGCAAAAACAGAATCACAAATGGGACCATTCTGAATGACTGTGGAGAACAGACTGGAGAGGACCCAGGGAGAGGTGGAGGAGACAGTTAAGACAGCTTTGTCTAATTCCAGTAAGAAGGATGAGGAGACCAGAGTCGGAACTGCGGGCTTGGTGGGAAGGAAACAGGCTCAGGAGACAGTGGGTGGGCAAGAAGAGGCGACATGAGCGCTGGTGAGCGGCGGCAGAGAGGCTGGACCAGTGGGCAGGAGCAGTTGGGACAGTGGGCAATGTGCCCGCTCAGCCCTGGGGCATGAGCTGCCGGCAGAGTCTACTGGACTGTCCAATAGTTGAGTCTGCAACTTGCCAAAGACAGGGCTGGCGATGCAGATGAAGATGTTGCCAGTACACTTTCAAGATGACGCTGCAGAAACAGATGGCATTCCTCAGGGGTCAGTCCTGGGAACGTGGACGCAGCTGGGACATATGGGGTTCCGTGGAACCCTGGTATTTAAGAAGCATACGAATAAAAATGGGCCCATGAAGGAAAGCCAGGAGGAGGTGCTCCATCAAGGTCACTGTTGCTCTGTGTCAACGAAAGCCAGAGGAGACGTTTCTACACAATGGCAGCCCGTGCTGCAAAGCTGGGCTGACAATGACATTGACATTTATCAAACACATAAAACCTCAGGTGCGTCTTCACTCGAGAATCGTGCCTGTGGGTATACCATTCCTCTTTAAGACGCATTATTGGAGTGAGTTAACATTGCCAGCAAAGAAGAAAAGAGAAGAACAGTGTTGTGCTCTCCTCAAAGATGCAATAATTCACTTACAAAGCACTAGCAGGAAATTCAATAATTTTTTAATTGAAAAAGCAAATTCAGAGGCAAGGGACAGCACTGGTGAGTCTAATAAAATAGAGACAAATGGTGGTCGTTACTTTCATCTTCCAAATCAGTGTGTCTATTACATATCCACAGGCGTTCTCAAATAAATTTCACTGTCCAATGAATGATTCACTATTATTTGCCTTAGTTAAAAGTCACGACAGAATACAAACAGCAGGTCTAACACTGCCAGCTTGCTCTTCCATTTTTAATTTTGTTTGTATTCTAACAGGTGAGAGAAAAACTATTTTTACACTTTCTCTAAAGAACGAAAGATGCCAGGTTCAGGTCCTACGTGTTACCTTGAGTCAACACACTTGGAGGGTAATCGGCAGCACGGTTTACGTGAGCACGCTCTCTGTTTTACCCACAGAGATTTGGGGGTAAAGCTGAAGGCCGCAGCATGGCTTGGACTTCCAGGCCAGGGCGGAGGTGCTGCTCCATCCAAGGCTCTGCACAGCTGCCAACAGGCTGGCGCCTTGCAGGAGCACCCAAGGCCTTGTCTGCGACAGCAGATGGGCAGGGAATCCTGCCGCCAGTGACTGTCTGAGACCCTGGTCTCTGCACTGCTCGATGCTTCGCTTCTGCTGGCCCATGGGCAGTCTGGGGCCCAGAACACAAAGGCGGCGAGAGGCGGTGCCAGCCAGCTGGCCTCATCCACAGGGGGACCAGCCCAGGCGAGGTTCCATTCCAACTGCATGGGAGGGGCCAGAGAGTCTGCACCTGACCTCAGGCTGGGGAATTCCGACTCGCTGTTCCTGCACTTCCAATTATTCCCCAAATTAGCTTCTATTGAAAGTCGAATGCATTAGGACTTAGTCGGAGCTAAGTAGGAGTTGTGAAACCTTCGGTCACTGCCTAATGTCTTCCAGAGCAAGTCAAAGTGGGTCTGGGTTTTCCTTTTCCTCATTTTTATGCTATTTCCCTTATTTCCACATTCTGAGACCTGTCAGCTCACACAAGTGACACCAGTCTTCCTCCACCTCTGCCTTCCTGCCCCCCACCAGATACCACTCCTCCCTGCCCCAGGGACCATCACCCAGACTCTGATACACAGCCTGTTACACCAGTCGCAGGCACCCCGTGTCACTCCGTCACTGCCTGTGGTAGGGACGTGCAGCGCAGCAGCCCTGGACGGCTGGGGCCCGGCTTCTCCCAGGAGCCCATCTGAGAAACACTGTCTGGGGAAAACCAAGGCTCCGCCCAATTCTCCATGAGCCCCCAGTGTGCAGTTTCTGTGCCAATTTATCTTCTCATTGTTAACAAATGTGACTTGAAGGTCAGATCCATCATGATGACATCCGAGACCCTGTCTAAAAGCAGGGCTGTGTTTGAACAGGGGATACGGGGTGAGAGAAGAATCTTACTTCATCTACATTTGTTCACCAAGCGGGTCTTGAGTTGGTATGTGCTACATACTAGTCATAGCACTGGGTATCTGAGAACAAATTCTCTCCACAGATTGTAAATTTTAAACCAAGAAATAGACATTAATTAAATGTACTGCATTTCAGTGTTCTCAAACAAAAGTGTCTCCCCAAAGTGTAAATGAGCATGTATATGTATATATGTGTGCGTGCACATGCACACACCTTTCCTCATGTAAGTATGGGAAATATATATACATATACACATGTACATACACATGTGTGCATATACACACATTTCCAACAACCACACATGGACAACTGGAATAAGCAGCACACTCCTAAGAACATGTAAGTAAACCTGGACACACGGGAATGTGTACAGTGCTGTAGAAATGTGAGCACTGTGAGTCCTGTGTGCCACTAACTATATTTTAATGCTTTAAGATTACATACTTAACTATTATCAGTCACACAACATGATAAAATAAAACACCATATTAACAAGATGTCTCCTGAAATGTAGTGCATCGTGAATTGTCTTATGCCTCCAAACATCAAAGACGATCTTTCCAGCCAAGGCTAACTTTCCAGGGTTAGGGGAAGGTTTCCTTTTACATTTGCAAGGCAAGCAGATGAACTAAAATTCCCGATTAAATGTTGTATTTATTTTCTTTTTCATGGCTGTAGGACTTCTGATTGATATGTGACCCTGAAAACGTTTCAGAATTTACAATCATGTCGTTTCTACAATTATTTGCTCAAAAGGAGACCTGGCTTCTCCCGCAGGCAGGGAGCTGTCCAGAGAATGGCAATATGACCAGCAAATGCCAGGAGGCAGCAAATAAATGGGAACCAATAAGAAACCACTGCACCTTATCGCTCAATCTCTGCAAGAAGAAAGACAGATGTCCTGGGCCAGCCCCAGCCAACGGAAACAACCATCCAACCCCGTTTCCAGCACAGGTGTGCGCGCACGGCCATAGGGGACCTTATATTCTGATGGAGGACCCTCTTGGACATTTGCTCCTACGTGAAATGAATCGACCTTGTGTAAGGTGTATGGATGTGTGTGTGGGGGGGATAGGATTTAGGTTTTTTAAAGTTTCTAATGGAACAAAAATGAAGTTTGAAAGAGTATTTACTAATGTTTTAAAATGTAATTATCATGGGGAACAGATAAAGCATAATTATGGCAAAAGTACACACGTTTTCATCTGGTAAGGAAGGCACACACAGCCCTGGGGACACTAACTGACCACCATCTCCCTGCACTCAGCCTCTCACCCAGCTTCCGTTTAGTTAATACTTCTCTTGCCAAGCATGGAACCAGATTAAGAATGATAGGAATTGTATTTTTCTTTGCAGAATTGAAACTCTTATCTGTTTTCCTTTTATTCCCCCCAACACCTTGTAAAGTACTGAACAGACCCTGGGTAGTCAGGGAGATGGAGAGACAAGCGCCATAGGCTGGCAAATTTCCAGGCGGCATGTGACGCTGTCCTCTAACTGTCCTGGTGCAGTGACTGACGATTCCTGGGAAATCTTATGTGCTGCTCTTGAGCCTCGGAAGCTGGAGTGGCAGCTGCGTAGTGTACTGATAAGAGCCCCACCCCAGCCCACCAGAGCCTGCTCTGCCAGCACGGCACAGCGGCGCCATCGTCCCCGTCACCTTCCACCTGGTGCCCACCTCCACATCATCACACACAGAATCGGCATCTGCAGACACAGCACACTTGCAAACTGGTCTGCACTTTTCGAATGCATCATTTATCATCAAAGCCAACTGGTAAAGCAGACCAAACTTTTCCCAGGCCCCAGAAGAGTCAGTGTCAAATGACACATGCACACAGCTGCTTGTGGGCACAGGCGAACGGGCAAGGGGCTTGGATGGCGCAGCATGGGGCCACCAATCAAGCTTCCTGGGCGACTCTGAGCCAGCTCTGACTTCTGCTCCCTGCTTTCTTTTGTTTGGGGGATTGTGGTCACCACTCACCTTTTACTAACTTCACATGGTTTTCTCTTGAATACTTTAAAAATCACTTCTCACATGTGTACTAAAAATACAAAATTCTATTATTTTGATTATACTTAGAAGCAAAAATGAGGTGAGAAGAGCAAACACAAGGTTCCCACCCCGTCCGGGAGTTCTGAGCTGTATTCTACTGAGACAGGAGGAACAGGGACCATGGCAACCCAGGTGGCACTCTTGGGAACTTAGGTATCAGCAAGCTGCCACCAATCTTGAGCTACTGCAGTGAGTATTCACTCTGCAGACATCCAGAAAACTGATGAGAAAAAACTGTGGACAGCAAGTGAATTGAAGTGCCAGCCAACCTATCTAATGAGCTTCTTTTCCCTGAAAGAGTCAGATTTTTCTGTAAATATGTCTTTCCACTGAAGAGGTCGCACCGCCACATCGGCCGCCGTGAGTCCCTGCGACTCTCTTCAGGGTCCTCTGTGTGGTTCCAACACTGAAAACCGCTGCCCTGGAAGAGCTTCATTTCCACAAGAGCGCTCAGAGGGCAGAGACTCTGTTTATGACAAGAAAGCAGAACAGAAGATGGACGGCTGCCCCGGGGAGACCTGCTAAGGCCACCCCAGGGGCTGAGGGCGGGGGCAGTCATTGCGGCCTTGAGAACGCTCAGCAGCCCGCCTGGGTCACTGTCCTGGCCAGGTGGACGCAGCCCCAGCCCTCACACTCCTCTCCCTCCCTCAAAGCGCACCAGAGAGCCTAGGGCCAGGAGGGCCGTGCCTGTGCAGGAGAAGGACTGCCTGGCGACTAGAAAGCGCACCACCGCGCAGGAGCACAGCCCCAGGCCAGGCACCGAGCAGCAGCGAGCGGCCGCCGGAGGGAGGCGGCATCGCTGGCGGGCATTCTCCGCCCCCTCACAGGACCCTCACAGAAGCTGTGACCTGGACGTCTCCACAGACCCTGGAGTGGGTGCTGCTCAGAGAAAATGGGCCCCCTTTCTCCCCAGAACCCCCAGCAGCCACCCACTGAGACCGTGCGTTGGTGTCCCCACCACTGAGCCATCTCCCCAGGAGCTACAAGATGCCTTGTTTGAGGGTCTTCCGGGAAAAGGAGCCAGGCACGTCCTCAGAGCCTGAGTCACACGAGTCCCCCAAAACCAGGGTCTGCGCCAGCACAGCAGGACGGACGCAGGCCTCCCCGCAGGCGGTGGGTTAGGCCTCTGCAGAACCCAGTCCCATGTCACTCGGGAACGCGAGCCAGACTCTCCATCCCCGAAGTTCTCCCAGCACTGGAGCAGCGCACACCCAGAACCCGGCCCGGTCGCCTTCCCGTTCGGCGTCCTGCGCTCACGAACCCGCCCTCACACCTCCTCCGCTGAGGTGGCTCAGCACCTCCCTTCCCTGCTTTTCACGTCCACGGTTCTCCACGACGGAGCATCGGGTGACGTGTCCCTGGTCAGAGGCGGATCTGTGGCAGGTGAGAACGTCCTACCCACAATGAACCAGGTCACAAAGGAGCGGGCCGGTGTGGACTACAAACACACAGGCGTGCCTAACACTGAGCACTGGCGCCCTACAGGATGGAATCCAAGAAGCAAAGTCGCGTGTTCTCCTCTAGCAAGGTATGTGATGCCAGGCACCAACTGAAAGAAATCAGTTTGCCTGGTACATCTGCCTTCGTTGAAGGAGAGAATTTGGGATTCTAGTCTACCGATATAAAACCTTGCACGTTAGCCTTAAAATAGGTGAGATTATTGTTGGGTATTATTCTACATTTTACAATCTCAATAAACATTCATTATTGTAATTAATTCTTAATTAAACACTTGAAAATCTCTTTCTTTCAAGTAAATCATCCTGGAGAATCATTCTTTATTATCCTTCCCAAATATTCACTTGATAGTTTCTGTAGAGAAATGTTTATCATATTTGATGTTGAAAAATGCTTTTTAATAAAACAAGTAAGTAGAATATTTAGGGTGGAATAAAATAACTGATTTCTATGGAATACAAATCAATGTTTATCTGTTCATATCTGTCTTCAGGAAGACTCTGACCTGGTCATTGTAAAAAATATCAAAACTGTTACAAAGAAATAAAATCTCAGTTTAAAAATAATTCATGTAAAAAGTAATAATTGTATCAAATGCAGGTGGGTCTTCCCTGATTTACACCTTTATTCCAGTTAGAGAAAACTGTTCCTCAACCATGTTATTCAAAATTATAAAAACGATCAAATTTTCCCATAATTTCATTATGGGAAGTGTTCCATTATCTGATCAGAATAGCGATAGTAACTTTTATACAAACTTCAGTGTATTTATTACTTCCTAGAGATTAGAACCTATTATTGCAAATGAAGACTGATACCAAAGGTAAATTTGCATATTTAACTCACTTCAAGAAATGCTGTAGAATTTAAGACACTAAAGTCATGAAACCAAAAACACCAATACATCTTTAGTTAACAAATAGTAGTTTTTGCACCTATTAATTTACATTGTCAACTTTGTATGCTAAAATATTTAAAAGAAAATGTGAAAAGTAATATTGAACCCATGATCTTTAAAGCATAAAACAAAAAGTGTGAAATAAAATAGCCTGATATCTACAATCAGGTGTCTCTTGGGATTGCATATTATGGTTCATCAAAAGCTTTAAGTTAATTGGGAGGCTGAGGCAGAAAAACCACAAGTTCAAGGCCAGTCTGCACAACCACGTGACTGTCTCAACATAGAAAATTAAAAGGGTTGGGATATAGGTCAGAGGTAGACTGTCCCTGAGTTCAATCTCCAGTACCACAAACTAAAAAAAGAAGAAAAAAGATATAAATTCCTTACAGAATATTGAGTACTCATTTTTATTCTAATATTAATACAAATACATGAATATACAGATGCGTTAAATATGTGTACATATTATATGTTAGATATATAATACACACACACACACACACAGGGCACACAGGTCTTCAAAGTCACTTATGTAAAATATGTAGATCTCTTGCTTCAGTTTCCCAATTTTGCTTCAAATAATATTGTGGCAAATAGCCATGGCTAAGGGGTCACCCAAGGATACTGAGAGACTCTGCGTAACATGCATTCAGTAACAGCCAACTCTCCTTGGGAAGTCTTTGGAAAATTTCCTTTGGAAATCTTTGAGGTCTTCCTGACAGCTGTGTTTCAGGTCAGATGGAAGGAAAACACCACCAATTTCATTTGGATAATTATCTCACCTAAGATAAATATTGTCACCTAGCATGCATATTCTGATTGATATAGTAGATGGCTTTTACTAATGAAATGGACATTTTAACATCTTGAAAATTTAAATTTTGCTATATACTGACAAATAACACAGACCTTTCTTGCCAAATTGATTTTGAGATTTGTCTCAATACTTCTCCGTATAGAGAAACGCAAAGCTTTGTATTTCTGATAGAACCAAGCTCTTTGCTACTTTCTAAAAGTGAGTCATCGGAAATAGATTCCACAGCATTCTGGCACTCCAACACTAAAATTACTATGCTACTTTTCAGTGAGTGACAAAAAAGATCTCCAATTTTTCTAGGCCTTAATAGAACTGCACCTTTGAAAATTACAGTTTAGAATCACACAAATTCTAAATGATTCCATCCTGTGGGACACTGTCAGTTAATCCCGACAACGATTCAGGGTGTTCCCTGGTCATTCCAGGTTCACTGCTTTTAGCTGACATCATCGGGTACCACAGTCAGTACAAGGAAGACTATTTCCATGTCACCAAAAGAGAGCCTCTTCAACAAATGGTGCTGGGAAAACTGGAAATCCATATGTAGCAAGATGAAATTAGACCTCTATCCCTTACCCTACACAAATCAACTCTAAGTGAATCGAGGTCCTAGCCATTCAACCAGAGACCCTGCTCCTAATAGAAGATATTAGGCCCAAATTTACATCATGTCAGCTTAGGAAATAACTTCCTTAACAAGACACCTGACATGTAAAAGTAAAATCCAGAATCAACCAACAGGACGGATTAAAACTGAAAACCTTCACAGCAAAAGAGAGAGCCTACAGAATGGGAGAAAATCTTTACCACCTGCACCTCAGATAGAGCATTATTCTCTAGGACATATAAAGAACTCAAAAAACTTAACACCAGAAAAACAAATAACCCAATCAATAAATAAGCAAAGGAGCTAAACAGGAACTTCACAGAAGAAGAAATACGATTTATCAGTAACTATATGAAAAAATGTTCAACATCTGTAGCACTTAGAGAAATGCAAATTAGAACTGTTTATCTCAATTGGCCATTTAAGTTTAATAGTAAAGGACTGGTTAATGACAACAATGCATAGTAAAAACTTCAGAAGGAAAGGAGAATGTTTTGTGGACCATTTCTCTGTGTGTGTGTGTGTGTGTGTGTGTGTGTGTGTGTGTATGTGTGTGTGTGGCAGTTTTAAGTTATTAGTTTTTAAAGTGAGTATATCTCACTTAGGTCAGAATGACAATTATCAAGAATACAAACAATAAATGTTGATAAGGATATGGGGGAAAAGGTACACTCATACATTGCTGGTGAGTCTGCAAATTGGAAAGTCTGCAACCACTCTGGAAAGCAGTATGGAAATGCCTCAGAAAACTTGGAATGGAACCACCATTTGACCCATCTATCCCACTCCTAGGTTTATATCCAAAGGACTTAAAATAAGCACGCTATAGTGACACAGCCATATCAATGTTTATAGCAGCACAATTCACAATCGCTAAACTCTGGAATCAACCTAAGTGCCCTTCAACAGATGAATGCATAAAGAAAATGTGGTACATATACACAATGGAATACTACTCAGGCATAAAGAAGAATGAAATTATGGCATTTGCCAGTAAATGGATGGAACTGGAAAGTATAATGCTAAGTGAAATAAGCCAATCCCAAAAAAACAAAAGCCAAATTTTCTCTCTGATATGTGGATGCCAATTCACAATAAGAGGGGAGGGGAGGGAAGAAGAGAAGTACATAGGATTAGACAAAAGGGAACGAAGGGAAGGGAAGGGGGATGGGAACAGAAAAGGTAGTAGAATGACTCAGACATAACTTTCCTATGTTCTTATATGAATGCATGACCAGCATACCTCTACATCATGTACAACCACAAGAATGGGAAGTTATACACCAAGTATGTATAATATGTCCAAATACATTCTACTGTCATGTGTAACTAACAAGAACAAATTTTTAAGAAGTTTAAAACATAATTTTTATAGTTGTTTTGCTCAGAAGAAGACCCAACAAGACCCCAACTAATCCATTTGGTTTATATACATTACAAATCACTTTTGATCCTTCACCCCTCTCCCGAGCTTTTTCATGCACTAATGTCAACGGAGCCAGGTCACAGCCCTATCAGTTTTCCGTATGATTCATGTGGCCTGATGGCCTCTTTCTGTGTGTTCTTTAAGCACTGAGCTCGATAGCTGTCCTGTCCAACATGGGACCACGGGCCACCTGCCTACTGAGTTTAAGAAAGGAGACTAGTCTGTACTGAGATGTGCTGTGAATGTAAAATACATGACAGACTCCAATGAGATAGTCAAAAGATAAAACAAGAAACTCTCAATAATGTTTATAGTGATTGCAGGTTGAAATAACATTTTGCTTATATTGGTTTGAATAAAGTACATTTATATAAATAAAAAGAGAGCTCAAGTTCTGGAAGGTTCTACAAAATACCAGCATTGTCAGAGAGTAAAATCTGTAACAAAAGCCAGGGAAAATTCACGTTGCACATCCCTAGCGTTTCTGCCGATCAGATTGGCCGCTGCTGGACAGCGCAGGTACGATCACGATGCCCACGTTGTGCCACGTGTTCTTCACCACAGTCCAGTTTGTTCAGACTCACTTGGTGGGGGGGTCAGGAAAGGAAGACTCTAGTGATGAATCACAGAAGGGAAGCTCATCATTATCCCTTACTTCCTCTAATCCTTTAAGAAGGTTCTCCTGTGGTGAGGACTTCCTGTTACAGATTTATTAATTTGGATTCTAATGACAGACACTGTTTACATGGTCTTGATGCATGACTGTCATCCTGCAATGATACAAATGATCTGTCACTCTCCCAAGTCAGACTTCCTTTGAACCTTTTCAAAATTATGCAAGTGTAAAGCCAAAAAAAAAAAGCCAGGGAAATGCAAGTCTGTTTCCTCCCAGTGGACCAAGTAACAAAAGGCAAAATGAAATATTGATCCACTCTCTCAACAGAGATTGCTAAGGTTTGCAGCCAACCTCTTCTTAACTGCGGACAGAGCAAGACCAAAAATTGATTATCGCTCACTGCTAGTCTTAGGTTTCATGGATCTTCAACGGTTGACTGATTAATTAAATACGGGAACAGAATTCCAGATCAGAGCTTCCTTCATAAGCAGGCCGTTAATAAACCCATTTTTCAATGTAGGAAACATCCACACACAACCGCATAATATTCCTTCTAACTAAAGCATTTCATTCGGCATTTGACAGATCATACGTTATTTGACCCACAGGGAGGCAGATCATCAATTTGCAGTTCTTGTCCTGGTTTCCTGGACAAACCACGAAGTGTGATGTGTGTTTGGTGCCCTTCATCATTCATTCGCTCAGATGACACAAAGCCTGCTCTCTAGGAACTGGAATCGGAATGGGGAGGAGTCCACGCATTGCCGCTTGAGCCACGGCAGTGCGATGGCCCCAAGCTGGTGCACGGGTACGGTGGGGAGGGTCTCTGGGGTTTACAAGACAGCTTATTCTTCTACAGCACAGATGTTGAACATTAGCTGTCTGCGCATCATGCAAACTGCTTGTGTTAAGAAGGATACTTTCTTAGAAAGAGTCTTTGGCAAACACTGAACAAATCCATGAACAAAACAGAACATGAAACACTGGAAAACAGTTTTTCTGATAAATGGCGTCCTGGGAACAGCATCTTTTTTTAATCTTCTAGTGTAGCAAGAGTGCTCCCCGTGGTGCATCTGGGCGGGAGCACCCGCCAGCAGCGGAGTGGCCGAGGGTGGAAGCAGGGACAGTGGGCAAGGCTCACAGTGCGTGCTGCTCACTGAGAGCTACCACAAACTCCAGTTGCACGGCAGACAGCAGGACTACCCTGCTCATCCCACGAGTCTGAGTGTTCTAGCCATGGTGCTGGACAGGGGACAAGGAAGTCTTTTCCTTTAAGCTCTCAGAATGGGGCCTAGGGAGACAAGCTCAGCCCAGCAGCAGGCATTAATCCCGATGGCCCTCACTCCAGCCTTAGACCTGGTGTTGCAGGCCTCCTGCAACGAACAGTGGACACTACACTCCACTTAGAGCTCAGTTTCAGTGAGGGACAGTCAACACTGGCTGTCTCCCCCAGATACCGTGGCATTCACACTTCCACCCACCCTCTACCTGGATGCCACCACCCTTTCTGCACCCACACAGACCACCCATGAGAGTCCTCTTGCCAGAGTCACCAATAATCAATAAACTGCCCAAAGGAAGGAGCCTGCTGCTTCTCACCGAGGATGCTTGCCAAGTTCAACTGATTCTTCTTCCCCCGTGCTAGACCTTCCTGGTTCTCCTTTGAATCTCTGACCCCTTCTCAGGCCCTTACAGTCTTCTTGCTGTCTCCAGCTTTTACGGAATGGCATTTCTCCTGCTCCTCCCTACTGCAAAACATTACATGGTAAGACACTCGACTGTTGATGCGTGTGACAGAAAAAGAGACCAAAGTTCCCAAAACTAGTGTGCATTAAAAATTTTAAACTTCCTTTCATTAAATCCTCTGCAAAATTTACTTTTACCAATAGTCAAACTGATCAATTCCCTTTCCAGATTTCCATAACTAAACGATTGATGTAATATACATTCATCTTCCCTCTGTGTGGATGGGAAAGCTGAGCTAGAGACAGGTGTGCAACCTGGGTAAGCTTACAGTGTGCTTCTGTCACTGTTGAGATGTGGGCCTCGCCTGACTCCAGAGAGCATGGGACTCGGCTTCAAGAAACAAAGAGGGTCCACGCAGTTCACATCCTCAGCTGCTCACCGTCTCTTGGAACGTCATTTTCAAAACCTGTCTGTCCCCACAGACAGGTTTAATAAACCTGTCTGTTTAATAAACCTGCCGTTTAACAAACTCCTCCTGCTAGGAAATGCCAGGGTGGAAGCTGCTGAAACGAAACTCGGGAGCTGTAAGGAGTTACTTGTAACCTGTGGCTCTTTGATTACTGGCCAAGGGGGTCACATCAAGAGTGAGGTCATTTCCCTCTTCTCTGAGTGACCTGGGCAGGCTAGGCTGGAGTAGGTCACTAGGGAGTCAATAAATAGCTGCTGTTTCTTGACCTAGATCATAGGTTACGATGCTGTGTCTAGCAAGCAACAAAAATAAGCATCCATGTCTGCACACACTTGCACGCACACACGCAGTATGCAAGCCGAGTTCCACAGAGGCACTAGCTTGACAGCTCTGAAAAGACTTCTGTTCCAGATTTTCTGGAGAGATATTGTCAGGGACCATTAAATGATGAGTCCAGCATTGATAAAACCTTGGAATGTACTTAGTACTTCAGAAGGAACACCTAGCTCCTTCTATAGAGAATGTACGAGGCTTGGCTCTGGCCTTCAAAAGCTGGTGAGATAACAGGACTTGTGAATACTGACTTGACACAAAGCTGCATTAGAAGAGTGTTCATGCCATCATCTTTCCCAGATAGGTAAAGCCACATACTGAATTCTGCACTGCAGGACGGGTGGGAGAAATGAGTGTGATTCTCCGCAAGCTCCCGAGGAAGGAGCAGACCCTTCTTTCCTCTCCTTCCTCTTGAGATTTGAAATGCCAGAATGTTCACCAGCACTGGAGCTCCATCTTGGCCACGTGGGAGGCACCAGTTACAAGGATCCTGGTCCGGGAAGATTACGTGCACGTCCACAGATAACGGGGGACAGCAAGCATTCTCACCTCCCAGGCCAGTGATTCTGGGTGTTTCCTGCCACCTTACCCAAGCTCATATTTAGATAGCAGAAAGAAGTAAACCGAGGTACGTTGATGTTTGAGGAATTCTTTCCCCACTCACCTAGATTCCTTTTGGCTGAAGACATAAGAAAAAGATAAGAGCTTCTCAGTGTTGCTTTCCCATATAGAGACTTGCTGACTGCAGCCCGGGAGTGGGTGGGGTCACAGATGCCACTCTGGTGTTCCCCATGCAGAAGCTGACTGGTCAAGAGGCTGAGCTTCGCCCTCCTGCATGGAACTGGGGAAAGGACTGCATTCTTTCACGGGGCCACGGACCCTACCTGTGGACGCTTAAGGAAAGCACAGGGGTCAGCCACCCTGAGGGCAGCATGACTCATTTCTGCTTTATCTTCTTGCCACTGCAAATCATCACCAGACTCCAAACCTGTCTAAGATCAACCAAGGGAGTGCAGGATGTTCTGAGTGCTGGGCTTCTTCTGGGGTCAATGATTATTTTATGAACATGATAGATTTCTCTCCAGAACTTTTAGGACAGTCAAGATAAAACTTTCCCCTTTCAATAACAATACGTGGAGATGTTCATCAAGGGACAGAAATGGTTTCTGAAAATAACCCTGAACGATGATGTACAACAATAATCTTGTTTGGAGATTGTCTCCTGAATTTTTCATTGATGCAGTGAAGCAGTAAATACAATTTTTAGACATAAGAATGGTCTGTGGGTAAAGGAAACATAAAAACAGAACTGACAGGCAAAGAGGAACCCCTTAAAATCAGTACAAACAACATTTCAATTCTGCATAATAATTACAGTAATTAGCTTGAGTTCTAACACTTGCAGCGATATGCCGCCTAACCAAGTAAATAGGAATAAAATCTGCTCTCACGACTTACAAAAACAAGGGGTGGAGGAGACCACGTGAAATCTCCAGCGGAGAAAAAAGACTCAGGGCTGAGATGGGAGAATGGTTTGCAGGGTGCTATGTATATTCAGCCGAACACGCACAGATGAAAACACCAGAAAAGAACAGCTGCATTTCTATGCAAGGCAGCTGCTAACAGAGAAATAGAAATTCACTCAAAATGGCACCCAAATGGAAGAGTTTTGTATTTGTTTTTCTTTTTCTTTTTTTTTTCTTAATTGGAACTTTAGAATTATACATAGATTTTATATCTTTGTAGTTGCTCTTTGGTAGGAAATGCAGTACATTGGTCACAGCCTGTAAATAAATAATACAGCCTCCAGCCATGCATGGCAAAGAACTTGGGATGGGAAGGCTTGCACACAGGGCTTGGTGCACATGGGAGAAACATTGTATTATATGGTGGTTTCATTTATCACACTTGTCCATGACAGAAAGTTTTTCCTTCACTTGACTTTTTTTTTTTATTGAATTCTTAAAAGGCTGATATCAGTGTCATGGAGGACAAGAACACATTTTCCAAGACAGAAAACTCAGAAACACCTATTAGACATTTTTCCAGGTTGTTACAGGTTGGATCTGGAATGTCCCCCAAAAGCCACGTATTGGAACATGGTTCCCAAAGCATCCAGGTTCAGAGGTGGGCTATTTTAGGCAACGGTTGGATTCTGAAGGCTCTGGCTACATCACTGGTTTAGACCATTTGATGGATTAATCCATTAACAGCAGGATGGACTTTTGAGAGGTAGGATCTAGCTGGAGGGGGCTGGTCCCTGGGGGTGTGCCCTGGAAGGGTTTCCCTTCTCCCCTGCTCTTGTCTCTCTGCCTCCTTCTGATTCCCAGCTGCCGTGAGCAGAGCAGCTCTCTCCCACCATACCCTCACCTCAGGCCCACAGCAGTGGAGCTGGCCAACCAGGGACTGGAACCTCTGAAACCATGAACCTAAATAAATCTTTCCTCTTCCAAGTTGTTCTTGCCAGATATTTTTGTTCCAGTGACAAAAACCTTATTTGCACCCAGGACATCCAGGACATTCTTCATCCCAGATATTGTTTTTTTTTTTTTTTTTTTTTAAGTGTATCATGACCCAATGCCTCCAAATGTTGCGGAATAGAAAAATCAGTTCTTCAACATCATTATTTCCATCTTGAAAATCTCTCTGCATCGGGTCCCTCTCCATTTCTGCCATTATCCTGGGGGTGATCGTAACAGTCAACCATCTGCAGACCTTGACTGCAGTTGCCCTCAGCGCCCAATCATTCCCCTAACACATGACTAATCCACAATTTTTAAGGTAATTTTCTGATAATGTCAAACTTAAATTTCCCCAAATATTTAATGAGCTGTATTTAAAATTAGACAAACTTGAGGTCAAGGTCATAATCCTCCACATTGCCAAATCTGCACAGGGCTTCACCCTCCACTGTAAGGGATTGAGGTCCAACTACAAAGTTAGAAGCAGGTCCACACAGGGGGCCTCACTTACGACACCAACTGCAAGTTCTGGGGGCTGTGCAAACCAGTCTCAGTTCTGGTAACTCACTTGACCCACTCACAAAGCCCCCTGGAGAGGATCGCGCTCATGGTTATGTTTGCCACAAGGAGAGGATACAAGGAAGAAGTACATGCAAGGGAGTCTGCGAGGGCTGAGGGCAGACACTCCCAGCATCCTTGAGTCCACGCCCACAGGGGACAGCCAGCCCAGGACATGTGTCCAAGCTCTGGTTCCTTAAGAAGTCATGGCTGTCAACATGTCACCCACTGGGTCGACTCCGTCCCCAGCAGAGTTGAGTTGAGGTCTCTCGAGCATGGCCAACCCCAGTCAACCTCCCAGTGTGGTCCCAGGGTCTCACCATGAACAACAAGGACACCCTATCTGGGACCCCCAGAGTTCCATGGTTCCCTCTCAGGGCTGGAACACAGACCAGACTTCTCCTTGAGTGAAGCCCAATTCCAACAACACAGATTGCCAATATCTATGGAGACCCCCAACCCAGCAGGAAGGGCCAACCCGGAAGTTCCACCACACAACCAACTCCGTAATTTAAAAGGAAAATGGCAGTCTTCAGAGGGGACCCTCGTCTTGCCACGGTGGACCGTCATCTCAGCCTCACTCTTCCTCCATTTACATGAGGACAAGTGTCACCTCTCACAGCAAGGCCGGGGCCTGTGCCGCCCAGGAGCGTCTCCCCGCCCTTAGCCATCTCTGTCCGCTCCTCTCAAATGACGACTCCAGATTTGTACAAATGTTTTGATTCCTAGCAGCAAGGTTTAAGCTTGCAAAACCGAGGGCTCTCGAAAATCAGGTGCAATACAAGAGATTAATGAAAAGACCTGCTGCTGTGGAGGTGATCTCAGTAAATGGTCTCCAGCACTGAGTTTGATACGATGCTCAGAAGGCGTCCAAAATGAAGGTAACAAAAATCTAGAAAAGCTGGGCTGAACTTTTCAGACAGTTAAAAGCAGCAGATACACCAATACAAATTTCATGACTGAACTGACTCATGGGTAAAGACAATCTTCCAAAACAGGATATATAAGAACAGTTCTTAGAAACATAAAAGCCTCCGTAGTAATTAGAAGTATTATACTCTAACAAATATAGGACACATTTTTTATTATTATTTGAAGACAAATACTATAACTTCAGTTGTTACCATGAGCCAGGATCTTGGCTACATGTTGAGAACCTCACATTGATCGAAACAGATGTGTTTTCAGTCTGCACAGATCCACAGTCCAGCAGAGACACTTGCATTAAGATGCTAGCAACACCATGAAACTAAAAACCTGGTCTTAGAAATCTGCATTCCATTATGAAAGTGAATGAGGTGGCTGGATATATGATCTCTTAAAATCTAATTCCACTAAAAGAAACAATGTCAGAAATAAAGAACTGGACCTATGGTCATGACTTCAGTATGAGGTGTCCCCCCAAATTCATATGCAAAACCATGCAAGAAAGATCAGAAGTGAAGTGATCAGGTTTTGACAGCCTTAGTCTAATCAGTGCACTAATCTCCTGATAGGGATTAACCAGGTGGTAACCGTAGGCAGGTAGGACATGACTGGAGGAGGTAGATCACTGGGGGTGTAGCTTTGGGGTAGAAATTGTGTCCCTGGTAAGTGCATAGCTCCCCCTCCCTCTCCCTTTCCCCTGCCCCCACCTGCTCTTCCCTCCCCCTCTCCCTCTCCCCACCTCCCCTTCCTTCTCCCTCTCCCCCTCCCCACCGTCCCTTCCCCCTCTCTCTCCCTCTCCCTCTCCCTCTCCCCCTCCCTTCCCCCTCCCCCTCCCCCTCCCTCCTGGTGGCTGTGTCCTGAGCGGCCTCCTCCACCATGCTCTTCCACCATGGTGTTCTGCTTCGCCTCAGGCCCAGAGCTATGGTGCCAGCCGTCTATGAACTGAGACCTCTGGATCTGAGAGCTGAGTACGCGTTCCCCCTGAGTTGTCCTTGCCGGTCTCTGGGTCACAGTGTTGGAAGAGCTGACTGAGCACCTCTGGTGCGGCCCTGGCACTGTGGGACAATCCCTGCTGGTTCTGCTCTGAGGCTTTGAGTGCTGGCACCCTCCCTTCCCATCCTCCCTTTGGGAGCCTTTTCCGGTGCCCCTGTTCTGCTCTACCTCCACCACTTCTCTCCTCTCCCGCTCTGTGGTTATGGCTCAGTCCACTCAGCTCCTCCTTCCCTGAAACTGTCTCCCCAGAACTTGATAGAAGAGTCCAAGCCATTGCTGGCGCCGGCACCACGGGAGATGCAGAGGCTGCAGCTCTGCGCTGCTCCTCTGGGGCAGCCCTGCACTGGCGAGAGGCCACCTGATCAGTAGGGAGGCAAACTGTGGGGACAGGAGAGAATCACTGGAGGATCAGAGGATCCACAAAACCCTGATAGGAGAGGAATCAAAAAACCGAGCCCCCTTGCCTCTAACAGAGGGGCTCAGGGAAGCACAGGTGGTACCCAAGTGGGTAACAGTGTGCTCCACAGAGCCAAAATTGCCCTAAGACTGGTTCCAGGGAACCCAGGACAACCACAAGAAGTGTGTGGTATTCCCAGAGTCATAGAGGAGAATGCCGATGGTTAATCCAGTCAGTATCAATGAAAGAGATGTCATTCAAGATGCGGTCGCGACTTTTGGTTTCTCAGGATCACGTAATGGGAACTTCCAGTCCAGTTTTGCGCTTGTGTTTGTCGATTTCAAGAGAAGAGCCAGAAGACACCTCAGACCAGAGTACCCACTCTCCCTAGCTAGGTGATCCATTTGATTTTATCGAAAGTCTGTATGTAGCCCATGTGCACAGGGCACTCTATTGTACCTGGTGGGACAAAGATCCAACCGTCTGGATTTTAATAGAGGAAATGCAAATGCAAAAGCAGGCCAAGGTTTTTCTCTTCGTCACTGGAATACCAAAAGGCAGCACTTTATCAAGATAGGAAACTAGGTTTAAAGTGGAACCATATAAGATATCCAGATTGAAAGTTCAACAAATGAAGAATTTAAGTATTCAATAAACAGCAGTATCTCTTGGGGGATCATTTCAGGTGATTTAATATAAAAAAGTGTCTGAAATTCCCCCTGCCCTAAATACCCTGGCAATCCTAGTGATCTAGAGAGAGATGAAAATCGAAGACCAGGGCCAACAGTATGAGAAAATATTCACCAGCAGGGCTAGGTAGCGTGCGCCGGTGATCCCAAAGGCTGAGGCAAGAAGATCACAAGGTGGAGGCTGGCCTCAGCAGCTAAGTGAGGCCCTGTCTCAAACTTTTAAAAAATAAAATAAAAAGGGGTTGTGGGTGTAGCTCGGGATCCAGCACCACCGCGATTCCCAGTACTGAAAAAAAAAGTCATGACAAGGACGACAGAAACGGAATGCAGCATGGAATGATGTGGAACGATGGGAGCAACCGTGATGGTGGTGGGGCCTGAAGTGAGGGGATGGTCCTAAACCAGGAGGAGCAGGAGGACTTTCTGGAGAAAATGTCTTTACGTTTCGAAGGATTTGGGAGCTGGGAGAGAAAAATGCAGGAGGTCTTGGTGGGGGTCTTGGACTGAGGCTCCTCCTGAGCCGCCCGGCTGCCTCACGCCAGGCAGGTTCAGGCCTGGTCTTGTCCTGCGCTCGCCGCTGACCAAGTTGTCAGTTTCTCTCCCACCTGCCGAGTCCCAGGGGAGTCTCAGAAGCTGGACACTCCATTTGTTAGACACAAAGCAAATGACGAAGGGACAAAGAAAAGGGGAGAGATGAGAGGAAACCAGCTGCCACGCACCACCCTCAGCGCTGGAGATTAGCATGGGGGTGCACATCCTGACTCGCAGATCTCGGGGTTCAAATGTTGCTGTATAAATATAGGCCAGACATGCCTCGTCTCCTCGCTGTGCAGCGTCTTGTCTTGCTCTTGGCATTGGACCTCAAGTTCGTTGCTCCAAATTCTAATCCTCAGATCTTGACAAACAGCCTCAAGTTGTGCCATCTGGTAGACTGTCTGCCAGGCCTGCCCCTCTGGGGAGCTCTGTCCTCCCTTAGTCACAGTGTGCCTCACCTACTAAGACACCACTGAGCAATGACCCGACTCACGTGGCAAACGTGGGCGCAGATCCACTTCCACTGAGCCACAGACCTGCCTGAGGCTTCTCCTCCGAGCAAGCCACTGTCCGTCACTGCAAGGCCACTTCCTCCTGTCTCACTGGACCCTTGGCTACCCTGCAGACACCAATTTTCCACATGTCAAACTAAATGAAATCAGGCCCAGAGAGGGAGCTGTGGTCGCAAGGTGCTCACGCCAGAGACACGGATGCTAATTTGGTAAAACCAGGGACAGGCCTTGGAAGTTCCTCTGTGTAGGGAAACCAACACCCTCACGTTCACCGTGAGTTCACGGTCACCCCTGCCCACATTAAGGTGTCTCAAAGCCAAAGGGTTTTTTAAAAAGCACAATCTTTAATAAGGTAGGCAAAACAAACAGGATTAATGCTGAACTCAGATTCCTCCACCTTTGGTCCTGACAATGAAACAAGTAGGTTATAAAACTAAGCTCTCACTTTCAAAGATTCCTTCTTTTTTTTTTTTTTCCTGGAGTACACTACTACCCTGCGGGTGTTAGAAAGGCCACTATACACAGAATGATCACTTGCCTGCATTTAATACAAATTGCCAAGCAATTTCAAGCACCTACAGAAATCCATGTGAAATGACTTCTTTAAGGAGAGTCTGCAGAAATGAAAATTGTCATGCCCCCTATTTTTTGGTTCAGCTGTCACTAAAAACTAAACCAAAGCCAAAGGCTACAATCCTTGCTCAACAGTTTAATAAGGAAACATATGAAGAATCAGGAGCTACAGATACAGAGACTCTAAAAACTGAAGCATGCACCTGCCCTTTGCACCTTATTAAAAAAATAAGAGGAATGTTGGCAAAATTTACTAAGCAATTATCAGTCTTAAATTGATTCTACACTTAAATCTGTATCTTGTCATTAAAACTTGAGTTTCTAGAGAAACACAGTTTGTTTGTTCTGGGGATGGGGCGGTGGGAGTCTTCCTATAAATATTGAAATATCTGTTTTAACAATGTGAAAGTTCCAAGCACTGCCTGTGTGGTAGCTTACTATAAAAAGCTACATTTGTTAGAAGTTCATCTTGGAGAGCTGGGCCTGCTCGCTCAGGGTTATGAGTCTGCTTTTATGCACCAACCGAGGATAATTAACTCACCATCTGTGGTCACGCAGTGTTTTGCAACTTCATCCAAATCTAATGATTCGACCTCATTTGTCAGTGAAAGAACAAGATGGCAGCTTGGGATGGTTTTTCCAAGATAGGCCTGTTACAGGACGGAGATTGGAGTCCTGCAGTTCCTCCTGACACTGCTCTGCTTTCTCACAAAAGGTGAGTGAGATGATCAACAAAAGGCGGCAGAAATAAAATAGGATATTCACAGGAAAAGTCAATAGATTTGTTAACCAAATACTTTACCAAAGCTCAAATTTAGTGGATTGTTCAGCAGTAAGTGAAAAACTGGAACTAATATGTAAATTATATTTTTAGGATTATCATCCTTTTAGCTTAATAATTTTAACTTTTTTCATTTATAAAGATTATAAACATAGCAATATAGTTCTGTAATGATCCTGGGTTTTTTTTTTGTTTTGTTTTTTGTTTTTGCCCACCTGCAGTTTTTGAAAAGTTCTATTCCAATACAATTAAATGATAAATAGTGTCTAAAGAGAAAGGCATTCCCACAAAATTTTACCAAGAACAAAACATATTTAAGTTTCACTTGAGCTCATTTTTTTCACAAATCCAATGTAAATAGATCACTCTGTGCCTGTCTGAACATTTTCTACTCTTTAAGACACATATGCTAATATTCTAAGCTTGAACTTAGGAAATTTATATTTTTACTCATTTTTATTTAACAAAAATTCAAGTACTACCAAGTTAGGGAATTAATAAATTTTACAGTGAATTTCTGAGACAACATTATACATCTTTCATCAAACACAGCATCTATAACAAAGCTTCTAGTGTGTCAATCTCTCAAAATTGCAACATATGCTTCCAAGGAAAAGAACAAAGTATCTGTCCAGTTACAGGGAATCCTAAAAGGCAGAGACCGAATAGGATGGAGGATGGTCACCGTGTGTGTGTGTGTGTGTGTGTGTGTGTTTGTGTGTGTGTGTGTGTTGAGGAAGACAACCTGTAATTAATTCTGAATCCACCAGCTGCTCTCTGCAGGCCCCTCCACTCCCCACTCAAAAAATCAAATGGGAAAAGATGCAAAGCAGCGTCTGCTGCCAAACTTGAGAAAAGAAAAGAAATGGCATTGTGTGCTCACACAGGACAAGTGGGAAATGTGTAAACTGGGACACTGTGATTAAATTTCTAGCTCATCTAGGTTGAACACACACACTCATTGGAAGATCTCAAACTGTACAGAGCTTATGTGAGGATTCTCATCAAGGCCTCCGAAAGTGGATAAGCTGATGTGACGCTGCACAATCACACAGAGGCACACTGCACAGGTGTGATCCATGCCACTGTGGCCACTTGGGATGAAAATAGGATCAGAGCTGATGCTCAAGTCTACACCAATCATCGTCCACTCTGGATGATTTTGCCCCCTAAACATTTTGGGTATGGTTGAAAACATTTTCAGTGGTCAGAACTCTGTATGGCTACTTGCTTCTAGCCATCTAGGTTGGAGCCAGAGGACCAGGATATACCACAACAAAGATTATCTGGTCCAAAATGTTGACATCAATGAAGTCAAGAAATCTTGACCTGGACATCAAGATGCTAATGAATGTACCACTTTATATTTCTCTAGTGACACCTGTAAAGAATCAGAAACCATCAGGTTGGCAAGAATGCACGTATAGGTTACATAGCTAGCTTGTGACTACCCAGCCAGGATGGGAGGCCCTGATGCAGAAAACGCTTCTCCTGCCACATGGTTAGAGGGAAAGTGGGAACCATGGAAGGCTACTGCAAAACAGGGAGAGCATGCCAGCATGAAATCAGGAAATGGTTGTTAGTGAGCTTCTCATTGCCATGACAAAATGCCTGAGAAAAACAACTGAGAGGAGATTCATTTTGCCTTGTGGTCTTAAAGGTTTCAGTCCACCGTCAGCTGGCCCCATCACTCGGGGCCTGAGGTGAGGCAGAACATGAGAAGGGCATGTTGGAACAAAGTTGCTCATCCCATGGCAGCTGGGAAGCAGAAGAAAGAGAGGAAGGGGCTGGGGACAAGACATGCCCTCCCAGGGCATGCCTAGTGACCTGCGTCCTCCCACGAGGCCCCAACTAGAGTTTCCACCACCTCCCTACAATGCCCCCTGCTTACTGATCCCTTGAGGGACTCACCCACTGCTGAGGTTGGAGCCCTCACAATCCATCAGTTCCAAAGCACCAGCCTGCTCTGGGGACCAAGCCCTCAATGCAGGAGCCTTGGGGGACAACCAGCCCTAAACCATAACAGACTGCAAGCATAGCAGCGTTCACAGTGTGGGTTGGACAGCACTCACCATTCTGTCATTTAATCACCTCCACTGGTCATGGTGTAGATGTGAGGTGTCCCCAAAAGCTCATGTGTGAGACAACACAAGAAGTTTCAGAGGAGGAACGATCCAGTTATAAAAGGCTTAATCCAATCAGTAAATTAACCCCCCCCCCCGACAGGATTAACTGAGTGGTGACTAAGGTGGGTGGGTGGCTGCAGGAGGGGGGTCCTGGGACCATACTTTGGGTATATGTATTTTGTATCTGGTGAATAGAGTCTCTCTCTGCTGCCTGATTATCATGCGAGCTGCTTTTCTCCTTCACATGCGTCCGCCATGAAGTTCTGCCCACCTCAAGCCCTGAGGAATGGAGCCAGCCTCATATGGACTGAGACCTCTGAGATCATGAGCCCTCAAACTTTCCTCCTTAAAACTTTTCTTTTCAGATCTTTTAGTCACAGCAGTAAAAAAGTTGACTAAAACAGAAATTGGTACCGAGAAGTGGGGTCATTGCTGCGACTAACCTGACCATGCAGTTCAGAAGCCTGGGGAGCTTTTTGAAATTGGTGGGAGGAATTTTGAGATGCTTAGCAATGCTTGCTGGAAATGCTTCAGATTACTGTAAGCAGAGCTTAATGGGCAATTCTGGTGGGAGTTCAGAAGACCAGAATGCGAGTAGGACTGTGGACAGTAAAGACGGGACTCAAGAGGGTTCAGAGTGGGAGGTCTCGAAGGAAAATCGGACTTGAGGTCATTCATGTTATGTTGACTAAAACACCAGTATTAACAGGGAGTGCTTAACACCTGATGAGCACATGGAAGCTAGTAGACCTGAGTGGTGTAGCCACCTCCTTCGTTGCTGCCCAGGGCACACACTGAGGGGCATTTGCCTTGCAGCAGTTTCATAGCTCTGCTAAGTGGGGCGAGTTAGCTTGTACTCTCAGACCTCATTCCCAGTGTCTGAGGTGTGCTGATTTCCCTTGTGGGAACTGCTTCTCTGGGACCTGCTGAAGGGCTTGTGCACATGTGAAGGACTGAACCACAGGATCTCAAGAGTCCTGGAGAGTCAGTACCCTACTAAATGTGGACCTGAGAAAGAGGGCAGCAGCCAGGCTGTGCACAGGCATGAGTGAGCTGGCATGTTGGGGGCAGGTACTGGAGGTCTGGGGTGTGCAGAATAAGGAACAAATGGGTACCAAGGAGATGAATCAGGTGGTGACGTGAGGATGAAGGGAAGATGAAGGGAAGGTGTGGATCCTGCACATCACAGGACATGTTCATACATCAGGCATTCAGGAACCAAAGCCTGATGGTGGGCAGGGGTGACTCAGGTTCCACTGGCTCCACGGATGGAGTTAAGAGAATTTAGGGGAAAGTCAACTTTAGTTAATATCAGATTTCCTTCTAGATGTGTCAGATTTGAGGGTTTTGTTCATGGACAAATTCCTTCACGGTCTTCCCTCTCTAACTCATCTCTTCTGCAAAGACCTCCCTGAGTTTACCCAAGCAGAGGTGACCACTGTGGGACCTCCTTCTATCCCAATATTTATTTACCGGTGTCTGGTCCTCTTTCTAAATCACTCTTGCACAAAGAGGACGGGGCCTCTCTTTGACACGCACTATCATGGTTAAATCATGCACCCATGACTCCTGTTCTTAGGAAAAATGGAAATCTGAACACAAGGAGAGCACAGCCTGAAAATGAGGGATCCACTGGCCAAGGAACATTAGGACCGTAGGTTGACACCAGGGAGAAGCCTGGCACAGATCCTCATCTACTCCGTCCGGGAAGAAGGCCTCTGCAACTCTGTGTCCTGGTCCTCCAACCTCCAAAACTGAAATAATCTGTCGTTGAAGTGCCGTACTTTGCTGCAGCATCCACAGGAAACTCACACACTTACGAAAAATTAGATACTGAAATTTTCTTAGAAATTATGGGATTCAAGAACTAGAATCTTTCCTGAACTACAATTTTTAAATCCATGCGGGGAAAACAGTTGCAGATATTAAATGCAATTCACTCATAGAGTCATGTAATCATTCATCCAATAGACAAATACAAGCAGACTCACCAGGGTCTTGCCTTCTGGCATGTTTTTGGATCACACAATTCATAGAAACATTGTTTTCTGAACAGGGAAGGACTTGGATCTGCAGGACTCTGACCCAGCCCCAGGCTGTGTCAGAGCACATGGAAAAGACCGACCTTTCCAGCACATTCCCAGGATCTGTGCAAAAGTGCCCTCTGTGCTCAGGTTGTTTTCCCCTTCGCTTCACTTCATTTTTCTTTTACACTTAGAATATAATTAATGACCATTTATCTAGCAGCCTTAACTCACAACACTGGAAATACTCTATTAATGAGAAAGAAGATTGGGAACATTGCAAAGCAAAAAGATTTGTTCTGTCTCCAAGTAATGTTCACATAATGATAAATCCTATGTGTAATTTTGAGATTGATAATTATGAAATGGTATCCAATACAAATCAAGAACAAAGTAAAAAGTAAACACAATAATAGGGACATTTCTGAAATGTCCAGAGTTCACATTTATTTCCTTTATTTTTTCCATATTCAGATTCAGTTGTCTACCCACAGAAAGGAAAAGTCATTGTATTTACAATGCAGGTCATTAAATATAATTATCATTACAGGCAAAACTACTCCCAATCCCTACTGCGAGGCTGGAGGCAGTGTGGCAGACACACAGAGGACGGTTTCAGTTTGTGTAGTGCTGTTTACCAGACACCCGCACAAGAGGTGACTGGAGGAAATAGCATGTGCACACCGGATACATTCATAGTACAGCCAAAGATGTCTGCAGCTGAGGGAATCAAAACGCAAGACTCTCCTCCGTGAGGTAATTGTGTTGGAAATGGCCTACACAATTACTAAAATAAGTTAGAATCCCCAAATTTTCGATCATTTGTCCTACTTGCCATCTAACACAAACTTATAAAAATTAAAAACTGTGAAATTATATGTAATCTCTATTTCCTGTCCATACACGCTAACTCCTCATCCTCAGGCATCTCTCTCGAGCTATAACACCTCCATGGAACTCTCATCTGTCCGAGGCTCACCAGGCACCCTGTCCTGGGCTCCTCTGACACAGATGGTCACCTACCAGCTGTGCCCCACTTCCCTGCTGTCTCACCTGCTCATCTTCCTTCTCCCCAGTCACACTGAGCCTTCCAGAAGCTCTGAGCAAGGGGTGCCTGCATCTTTCTCACATATGCACATGGATAAAGGGGGGGGGGGGGAGAAAGTGGAGGAAGCAAAGAAGGAAGAGCGAAGAGACAGGAGGAGGAGGAAGGGAGGGAGGGCTGGAGAAGGAGGGAAGAAAGCATTAAGGAAGAGGGGAAACAGCTACTGCTGAGAGCCACCCAGTCCATCACCTGAATCCCGATCCTGCCAGCCCCTCCTGTGTGGTGCAGGGCTGTCAGGCATGGCGGCTTGGCACCACAGAAAGGGCGTCCGGTCCACACCCATGGAGCCCATTCAAGGTGGTCACGGTAGTACTCCCATCTCTGATAATACATCCTTTTGATTCTTTGAAAACATTTCTGTGCTTCCAAATTGTATTCATCTATACTGCAGAATGTTAAATGCCCACTGATTTAAATGTATCTGAGACTGAAGGAAATGTAATGGATATTATAATTTAATGAGTTGTAAAAATGTTTCTGTTCCAGAGTGTCAACAGATTTTTGCTAGCCAATTTTCTCCCTGACAAATACAATTGTGCTCAAAGTGGCACATTTTTCAAATTCAGATATCAAGACTACTTCTTCCTTCAAATGAGTAGTTTATCGACAAAGTGCTAAAACTATAAGAAATTCAAATTAATAATGAAGATAATAAAAATAATCTCTAATTTAAATAAAAGGTATAGTTCATTATATTTCAACCACATATATAAATTGGATTTTCCAAGTGAAACGACAGCAGTTTAACTATAATTGCAATTGCATATTTACCTACAGAGGTGTACAGGGTAATGTGTATGCACGTGCATAGAATTCATATTATAGTTCATAAATGGCTTCTACATGCATCATTTCATTTGATTCTCACTAAAACTGAAGTAGACCAGAAAGATCTTATGATAACAATTTTAAAATTATAACACCATGAAAGTAATGTGAAATGACTTGCCCTGGTCACATACAAGGAGAGAAGGAAGAGGACCCAGGGCAGGAGAGCAAGGGAAATCCAGAGAGAGCAAATTCACTTGAAGCCCTATCCCCACATTCCTTATTTTCTCAGTGACAATATGTTTAAAAACTCTAGTAAGGTGCTGCCTCATAAACTGATGGTCCTAGGGTCACAGTGTCAGATTCCAAAACACAATAAATAAATAAATAAACAAAATCACTCTTTAGATTTATAAAAACAATGTAAGTTTCCTTTAAATGTACCTTATTAAATGAAATTTTTTCATAAAATAGAGACATTATTGAAATGTAAAAGTGTTTACATTTCCAAACCTTTTATTTTCATTTACTCGTATAATGCCAATAACTTCAGGTCTGCCTTTTAAGGTGAATGAGACCTGAAAGGCACGTTTACCTTGAACCCTACAAACAGACTTTCCACTGTTATTTTCACCTAATGTCCATTCTTGAGGGAGCTTTCATAAGCTCTTAAGGAATGTTTGGGCTTTTGGTGTTAGTTTGGTTGTGTTTTCTGGTGTGCGTATGTGTGTGTGTGTGTGTGTGTGTGTGTGTGTAACTTTTGCATGTTGCTTATTCTAGCCAAGTAAAGCCTGTTTTTTCCATTGTTTACATTGCACAAGTTCATGTGTGATGACAAAGCAACCAATGTGCTTGCACATGCAGTTCTTCTTCAAGGCAAACTACAGCTAAAGGCATTAAATCCACAGCATGAAAAGAGACAGATGACAGAGAAGAGAGGGAAAGACTGACTTCTATCCTTCAGGAAAAGTCACCAGTCTGTTCTATTTTTGAAAGCAGGCCCTGTTCCACAGAGAACTGGCTTCTTGACATGCCATTGGTATGTTACAGATTGTTATTGGCCACTGACCTGGTGCCATCTGCTCTGCAAGATTAAGCCAGCCGTGCTCACCTGTGTGGAATCCGGACCTCTTGCCACTGGCAAATGATCACGGAGTAGATTTAAGAAATTAGTTATGCTGCTGATTTCCTGAAGACAGGAATATATCTACACAATGAGATTTATCTTTTCTATTTTCTTTAGCACTTTCAAAACATCATTTATTCTAAGATGCTTAAGATTAGTGTTTTGTATTTTTAAGGGCAAAAATTTGAGGGCAGTAAATTTATGTATGTTCTTTGGCCTGATAGAGATTTTTAGTTTGATTTAGTACTCTCAGGAAATTAAAATAACCATCGAACTTCTAAAACACAGGGTCTCCATTTGATACCCCGTTCCTGCTGCATTTCCTGCATGAATCAGAGTTTTCTGGGGCAAAGTAATCTAGAATGCTAAAGCAGACCAGAGTGAAAGTGGCAGGTGGCTGTGGCCAACGTTTCCCTTTTGAAGTATCTATCCTGAAAAGTCACTTTTCCCTTTTTGACTTTACCCCTTTTACAAGCAGCGACTATCCATGTAGAAACAGGTGCAGTTGTCTAAGATTTGCACATGGTGAAGAAATACCTCTCTGTTCAACTAATGTTTTGAGCAGGATACTTTAAGGTTACCAGGATTTCCTTATTTGAAGAGGTAAATTTTTCCTTTCTCTCTGGAAAGGGAGTAGATGAGAAGACCCTGAGAAACCACCCTGTAACCCAGAATCTTAGACAACGGGGGCAGATTCCCTCCCTGCTTGTCTCAACACTCTGAGGGAATACTTCCTGGGTTGCAAGATCATCTTTTCCTTTCCTTGGAATTTTTGGTATCTACTTTATATTACATCATGAGTCACATATGGCCCCTACCCCATCCATGATCCCATGTCATTTACATAAAGAAAACAGTTAAGTTTTCCATGTGAAAGACATTACATTCTCTCTATACTTTTCTAGGGAAAACCTTCCCAGGCAGCCTTTCAACATGCTCTTTCTGGGCCTTAACCATTCCAGCTTATTTCCTCTGTATCTATTCCAGTTTCTCAAACCTTAACATTTTAAGATTCCTAAGATGAATACATTATTCTAAATGCTAATCATTGGCTTCATATTTGCTGTGGTGCTGCAGGGCTTATTATGGCAAGCAGTAGTCAATGAACACCCATGTATTTATCCCAACTATTCTCTTGTCAAGGCAGGCCCTTGACACTCTGAATTTTACCACTGGTATTTTGAATCAACCAACAGGGGCTTATGATTCTTCCTAGGAAATTTGCTTTTCCTATTCTTGGCCCAAAATATCAACCTATCCAGATTGCTCTAAATGTTGATTCATCTAGAGTATTAATTTCATGACTCTGCCTTTTCCTCCTGGGTCTATTCCTTACAGAGGTGTAGACAAATATGTACCCAGGAGGGAGGTCAGGACTTGATGGAGCAGCATTAAACAACATTCCAGTGCAAGCCATACACCCAAAGCCCAGTAACTGGAAAGGGAACATGTGTCCTGGTACACTCACAAGAGCAAGCACACCCAGAAGTGAAAACCAGATAACCTGCAACCTGTGCAACCAACACAGATGATTCGGTTCACATAGATTTCATGGTCACGCTGAGCAACACTACTATACCCAGAGGTGCAGATTAATAAACAGCATAAAAGCAGAGATGGTGGGAGTTGGGGCTGGTTTTAATACTCTCATTCTTAATTCAAATGTTTACCAAATAATAATGTGTTCAGTGCACATTTATGTCATGCATTTTCACTTTGGGTATTACAGTTTCCAATAAATAATTAACACTAGATACAAAGAAGTAACCATCATGACCATTCTGCTGTGGCTGGCATGCTAGGTCAGAGGACCAGGGGCTGTGGGGATACCTGGCCACTGCTTTCTCTGCCTCCTCTCTCTCCACATCTGTGTATCTTGTGGTGCCTTTCTTAACAGGATGGCAATTGACAGGAAAGGCATGTGACTCAGCAGGACAATGTAGACAGGGAGAGAGGGAGAAGAGTTCAATGGTGGAAAAGGGGTTGGGCCTCACTTGGTTAAGCCACATTTCTACACCGAAAAGCCATCAGAGGGGGAATCAGCACATCAGGCAGGATTCTGATCAGCTGAAGCCGATTGCCAGTTACTTCCAGAGCTTGAGTTGGACCAATTTCACTCAAACCATATGGTTACCAAGCAATGTGGAAGACAATGAAACAAATTGTGATTCATTTACACTCATTTGCACACACACATGCACACAGAACCATACAGACACACAGACAATGTAAGGAAGACTGCACACAAGGGTGTAAAGTAGACCTCTATAGATTTGTGGGGTATGAATGATTTCATCTTTGCTCAGGTTTATCTCTCCTTTGTACATTTTCTATATCAGTCACAATGCTTTTACCAGATTCTATGTGAATGCAACATCTACTCATGTAGTACTCTCTGGTTGTACATATATTTTACTGTCTTGATATTTATTTGGGACTACAATTGAGTTTGTGTAGGTTCATGATCAATCTTCTACTATATTCCTTCCTGAAGTTATGATATCTCTCTGCCTGTTCTTTCAAATATGTTTTACTGAGGTTAATCTTTGATGGCTCAAGGGTGACACTGCCTCCATTAAATATCTGATTCTAAGGAAATCTGATTTGACTCAACCCCTCTTGTCTTCCTCAGTTTCTCCTGCACACAAACAGGAATTAAGGCTGATTGGGCAGCAATGTCATTGGGAAATCCAATAAAGTGAGCAGATACCTTATTACAATCAGACTAAACCATAGTCTATGGAGTGATGTCAGCAAGCTAGCAAAACCAGAAGTCCCATACCTCATTCTTCCACAGAGACACTGATGAGTCAGCATTATATACGCCAAAGTGCCTTTATGAGAACTCCAAAAACCAGTTAGAAATTTTCAGGACCCTTGGTGAAGCAAACCCAAAACGGCTATATTGAAATAATTAAGAAAAACCTTTGCATTCTACACAAGAGCACCCCTCTCTACTAGGTGCAGCTCAGCACAATTGGGAGTAAATACAAAAGCACAGATTCCTCCTCAGGAAAGACAGAAAAGAGAGCAATGCATGCTTACCCACACTTCAGAGAATCCCCAGGCACTGGTTTCTCTTTCTCCTGACTTGGGACATTAACGAAACCAGCATTCTTTGGATCCCTGGAGGTCACTGGAAACACAAGAAAGTTGACTCGTGTTTTAGTCAGCTTTTTCACCGCTGTGACTAAAAGATTAGATCAGAACAACACAGAGGAGGAAAAGTTTATTTAAGGGCTCACGGTTTCAGAGGTTTTCAGAGGTCTTAGTTCAGGCTGGCTCCATTCCTTAGGGCTGGAAGTGAGGGAGAACATTACGGCAGAAGATTGGCAAAGGGAAGCAGCTCACATGATGATCAGAGAGCAGACAGAGAGACACTCCATGCTCCAGATACAAAATACATACCCCACGGTCATACGCCCAGTGACCCGTTTCCTCCAGCCACACTCCACCTGCCTTCAGTTAGCACTTAGTTAATCCCATAAAGGATGAATTCACTAATTAGGTTGAGGTTATGACCCAATCATTTCTCCTCCAAACCTTCTTGCATTGTCTCACATGTGAGCTTTTGGAGGATACCTCATATCCCAATCATGAAAACTTGCTTGCTGTTGAACCACAAGAAAACCCATAGCACCACAGACAAGCAACAGAGGGGTAAGAGATTACAGACTCCAGAAAAACAGGAAAAACTCTGTAGTTAGGAAATCACACACACAAGCCTAGAAAAATGCATTCTTCAAAAGTCTGAGAGGCCCCAGAATCTGTGACCATGATTATTGGTGAAGGTTTTTCCTTGCAGAAATCCTTGCAAAGTGTGCAAAGAAACAGGGAGACATAGATCAAACAAAAGAACAAAATTAATCATTAGAAACCAACCCTAATGAAACTGAAATTTATCAATTAACTGACAATGAATTCAAAGAACCCTCTCAACAAAGCTCAATGAGCTTAAATAGAGCATAGATACACCACTAAGAAAAATCAGGAAAACATTGTATAAAACAAAATGCAAATATCAACAAAGAGAATAAAACTATAACAAAAAGAACAAAAGAGAAATTCTGAAGCTAAATAATACAAAAAAGAACAGGCAGAGAGAAATCATTTTTTTTTCTGTGCTGAAAAAAATCAATGGAAAGGTTCACCAGCAAACCAGGTCATCAGAATCAAAGAGAATCACTGAATTCGAAGAGAGGTTATTTTAAATTATTGAGTCAGAAGAGCAAAAAGAAGAAAAGAATGAAGAAAAATGAAGAGAGCTTAAGGACATATGAGATGCCATTGAATAGACCAATATGTGTATCGTGGATTTCCCAGAGCCTCCCACAGAGGCAGAAAGAAAGAAGCAGAGAGATTATTTGAAGAAATAGTGGCTGGAAACTTCTCAAATCTGAAGAAAGAAATGGACATCTAAATTCAAGAAGCTCCACAGACTCCAGCTCTGATGAGCCTAAAGCACTCACTGTGGGACACATTGTAATCACAGTAGCCAAAGTCAAAGACAAAGAGAAAACCCAGACACAGCAAGGAAATGTAATTAAGACGCAGAAGAAAGCTCCCCCAAAATTATCAGAAGACCCCTCAGAATAAACCTTATAGGATAGAAGAGAGTGGAATGAACTATTAAAAGTGCTGAAAAGAACAGAGAGAATACTAACCCATGATATTGTGTATGGCATGACTGCCTTTCAAAAGAACATGAAATAAAGACTTTGCCAAATAGACAAAAGCCAAGGGAGCACGTGACACCAGACCTGCCCTGAAAGCCAGGGTAGAGAGTCCTTCAAGCAGGGACAGAAGGGATCAGAGACAGGAGACGAGCAAAAATACAGGCAAATGTCAACACAGAGGCCAACACAAAACTCGTCAAGGGTGTAAAGCAGTCTTAGTTTTGTTATGATATTTAAAAGAGCATAAGTTTAAAAAAATAAACATTTTAAAATACTGAGAATAATAGAGTATGAAGAATGAAATCACTGATACTTGAAAAAAATTAAAAGACTTGAGCACAGAAATGACCTTAAAAATGGGTTGATGGACACACAGTATAAAATATGTGATCAGTGACACCTAGGACAGAAAGAAGGGAAAATGTAAAGGAAGTAGAAGCCTTTTATGTAATTGAAGCTGAATCGTTTCTAACTTGAAATAGATTCTAATAATAAGACATCTTGTGTGATCCCCATAGTAACTACAAAGGAAATACCTACAGAAGAGATAAGAAAAAAAAAAAAAAAAAAAAAAGAGGATGAAGAAGGGAAAGGAAACAAAGCATGTCACTTCAAGAAACCCAAAGAAATAGGGAAGGAGGTAGCAAAAGAGAGAGGAATCAACCTGATGCAAGAATACAGAAAAAGTTAACAAAATGGTAATGCTATGTCTTTTCCATCAGTAAAAATTATGAAGATAAATGGATTAACCTTTCTGATCTAAAAACTTGAGTGCTTGAATGGATTAAGCTACAAGATCCAATGATATAAACACAAGAAACTCACTTTTGATGTAAGCATACACATAGACTGGAAGTGAAAGACCAGAAAAGATACTCCATGCAAATAGCATCCAAAAGAAAGATGGCTATGCTTGTCTCAGACAGAATAGGCTTTAAGTAAAATTGCCACAAGAGACAATGAAGGAAATACACAATGATAAATATTTGATTTAACAAGAAGAAATAGCAATTGTAAATATATATATGCATCCAACAACTGTACACCCAAATAAATGGAAGAAGTATCAAATAAATTGAAGTAGAAAAGAAGCAGTAAAGGAATAACATTAGACTTCAATATCCTATTTTAAGAACTGATAGAACCATGTAGAAAAGCATTAATAAGAAAGGGAATTTGAATAAGACTGTTGAGCAATCGGACCCAACAGGCACTTATACTTATAAAATACCCCACCCAACAATAGCACAGCACATTTTTTTCTCAAGCATACACTGAACATTCTTCAAGACAGACTACACGTTAGACCACAAATTAATTATTCATAAATTTTAAAAGCCTGAAATCACACCAAGTATCTGGTCTGACCACAATGGAATGAAAGTAGAAATTAATAGCAAAAGGCCAACTGAGGAATTCACAAATATGTGAATTAAATAAAATGGTCTTGCAAACTACTGGGTCAAAGAAGAAATCACAAAGAAAATTAGAAAATATCTTGAGACAAATAAAAGTGACCAGTCCATCGCAAATTAAAAAGTGTTTCTGAAAGAAATTGAAGGAAATACAAATAAAAATAAAGACATCCCATATTCATGGTTGGAAGATTGGGTTGTTAAAATGTCCATAGTATATAAAGTGATACACAGATGCATCAAAATCCCTATCAGAATCCCAGTGTCACTTGCCAAAAAAAAAAATCCTAAAATGCATATGGAAACTCAAAAGACCCCACATATCCAAAACACTCTTGGGAAAGAAGAACAAAGCTGAACACTCTTCCTGATTGTATAACATGTTAAAAGATACAGTAAGGAAAACAGTTTGGTGGTGGCTTAAACACTGACCTACAGGTCAATGCACTGAGTAGAGATCCTAGAAAGAAACCCTTGCGTATCAGTCATGATCTTTTGTAAGGGGGCAAAGACTACACAGTGGAGAAAGCAAAGGAAAACTAAATATCCACATGCAAAAGAATGAATCCGATCCTTACTTTATATCATATACGAAAAACAAAGACCTAAACAGAGGCTCCAAAGCTATAAAGCTGCTAGAAGAAAACACAATGGGAACTCTTCATGATATTGATCTGGCAATGATATCTTAAATATGACATGAACAGCAGGAGCAAGAAGAAAAGACAATGAGACTATATCAAGCCAAAGAGCCTTCTGTGCAGCAGTCAACACACTGAAAGAACCTACCTACAGAAGGGAAGAAAAGTTTGCAGACCTGTATCTGATAAGGGGTTAATATACCAACTCCTACAACTCTACAGGCAAAAGTGAACACAAAATCTGATATAAAAACAGGAGTTTCTCCAAAGCAGACATCCAAACTCCAACAGATACGTGAAAAGGTGCTGGAACCATTAGCAGACTGCAGATTCAAGCCATGACAGGTTCACACCGTTAGGACAGCTTTTACCAAAGAAATAATAAGCATTGGCAAGGATGTGGAGAAAATGGAATCCTAGCCACCTTGGTGGGAATGCAAAGCAGGAAGCTACTATGGAAAACCCTACGGGAGTTCCTGAAAAGATTAGAGGTAGAAACACTCCAAGGCCCAGATGACTCCAAAGCAACTGAGTACAAGATCTGCAAGAGACATGCACACCACGCTCACTGCAGAATCATTCACAACCGCCAAGGTGAGAAATCTCAGACTCACATTCCCACCAGTGGTGGGACGATAAAGAAAATGTGATATGTACGTCTACATCTAGCACAAATCTACGTTCACATGTACAAATATTCCACTTTTATATACAGTGCAGTATTACTTAGCCTTTTAAAGCAAGGAACCCTGGCACATGCTACGTAACAGACGCCCCTTGGGGACATCAGGTACGTGAAACAGGTCAGTCACGAAGAAAGAACACCACATGATTCTTGCATGAGGTCCCCAGAGCGCACGCCTCAGAGACAGAAAGCTCTGAGGCCTGGGGACATGGAGCTCTTGTTCAATGGGTACAGATTTTTAGTTTAGCAAGATGAACCATTCTGGAGATCTGTAGCACGATAGTGTTCAGGAAGTTAACACAACTGTGCTGCTCACTTAAAAACTTTTATGATGGTGAATTCTATGTGTTTTTAGCAATGGTTTTTAAAAATGACACCAAGTAAAACCCAAAACAAAAACCAGTCAAACTTTACCATAAATTCTTAGAACATAAACCTCAGAAATTAGTCACCTCAGATCCCATTTTATGAATAGACAGACTGGCACCTTAATTTTATCTGGCTTTATTCTCAGACTCTGTGGTCAGGTTAGTTTGCAACCACTTATTTTGTAAAGGTTGGGTAATGATTGAGAGGTGTGTGGTATATAGTATGTATATATTATTTTTTATGGGAATACGCACACCAGTTGTAAGCTTCGTGGGTGCTTCTTTGTGAAGCCGGGGACAACCCATGCGCCCCAGATGGATAGGATTTCAAACTCGCTGTCATGGACCAGAGATCACCAGAGGCACAGAGGCACTCACATTTGCAGGTTGTGTTTTCATTTTGTTTTGTTCTGTTTTGTCTTGTCAAACCAGGGATTGAACCACTGAGACACATCCCCACCCCTTTAAGTTGCTGAGACTGACCTTGAACTTGCAATCCTCCTGCCTCAGCCTCCCCAGTCACTGGAGGACAGGTGTGCCCCCGCACGGGCTTACATTTGCAGTTCTCTCAGTATCCTGGCATGGGATGGATGCCAACCTCACTTAAATTCACTTAGAAGAGCTGGACGACTTTTGTTTTCATTTTTTCACTGATTTTGGGCTTTATTCCAAGATGATGATTGATTTTTTTTTAAGCTCTTCCTTGACGAAGAACACAAAGGAAAAAATGATGCTGAAAGGTTTTCAAATCGCCTTTAAACCTTCTCTCCTTTTTACCTCACCGGTGCCAGGCGGAGGTTGGGCACTGCTCTTAGGCTGACCAGGACAGAGGCACCTGGGCGAGGTCTTGCCCTGGCCCTCCAGTGGCTGGGGTGCAGTCCAGACATCCTCCTGGGCTGGCATCGCTGTTCTCAATTTTCATGGAGGCTTTGCCCCTGGGGCCCAGCTAAGTGTCACCTCACAGGTGGACCCTAGAGAGGGGAATGACATTTCTATGGGACTTTGTTGCTTTCTTGTAACAACCAGGGAGCGGTTACTTGCTCTTCGGCGTCTCCAGTTCCTCCTGCGTCTGCCTGACTTTCTGATTTCTGCCCATTGGGCTGTGCTCCTCTTCTCATTTCAAAGTCCGCTCCTCTGTGACCTGCCACACGGAGCTGTCCCAGTGTGATACTCACTGGGCACTTCTTCTGAGTCTTCTGCGGGCTTTGGCTTTCCATCTCTGCAGTATTGGGGATGCAGCAGCGCCGGAGGCATGGCAGGCAAGAGCTGCGCTGCTAAGCTGGGCTCCAGCCCATTACCAACTACATGCCAGAGTGTTTTTACCTAATATTTCTGTCACACACCTGTCAGCATCAATTTCTTACTGATTATAATGAAGCCTACCCCAGCACTAATTTCTATTTTTATTGCACAGTGATAATCTTGTTAGAAGGCGACCCAAACTTTCTAAGTGACCAGACTCCTGCTGGACAAACCTTCAGAAGAAGTCTTAATATGCTGACGTCCTCTCCGTGGCGGGTCAGCAACCCCTGGAGTTGACAGAGCTGCTCAGGACAGGCTTCGGCAGTGTTCTCTCACTTAGTCCTCCACCTAGCCCTCCAAGGCACTGTGCCCAACCATTTCACAGATGAGGCCAAAACAAGCTTTTCCTTCTATCATCATCTTAGAGGACCATGGGACAGAGCAAGAATTCCAGCTGCTTCTCCACCTCAAGCAAGTGCTCTGACGGACCCCGTTAAACTAGGCCGTCATTTCCCACCTTGATATCTGCTTCATAAAGTCTAGAAAGATCCAGCCTTCTTATCTGAATGCAGGTGCATCCGTGGCTTCAGAAAGCTCCCTTCCTGAGAAATGGTTTGCTCTACATTCACTACAGAACTCATTATTTGTTTCTTGTATGCTGTAATATAAAACCAGTGAGCTTAACCATATCAAATCTACATAACCTATTTAAAACATTCTCCTAGCACTCACTTATAAGTTTCCTCATTTCTTAGGCTATATTTCTTTTGTCTTGCTCTTGTATTCAGTTTTAAATCCCTGAAATAAATGGAAAGTTAATGGCTCTCTGTTCCAAACAATATAGATAAAAGGCATATTAATAGACTTTTTAAAGAAGATTTGGGAGCTCACAGAATCACTCCGACCCAGGACTGCCAACCACATATTACTGAATGATTATAACTGGGAATCTAAATTGGAAAGAGGATGAGTAGCTGAATAAGACTTTATCATTCTTAAAGGAATTATTAAATATTTCAAATGTGTTCATTAAGGGTATACAGTACCACATGCTTGAGTTTTAACCACCAAAGGTTTATTTTTTAAAATACTAACTAATTCCAGGAACAAAAATGAATTAAAAATACTTTCAACATTTTAGTTAGAGGGAAAAAGGAATTCAAAGGGTGATTTTTATTCATAATTCAATATAACTTATTAAAATTTGAGCACTAAACGCATCCTTATTCACATCTTCAAGATATGTTTTGCCAAAAATGCCACAATAATATTTCTGAAGTAGTAACTGACTTAGTTTAATTAAAATGCTTAACGGTTATTACTTCTGTCATGGTAACTATGTGGATAAGTGATAAACACAAAAAACCTGGGAAGAGATATGACATCATCTCTGAGATGGTATAAGTTATGACTTCTTTTCTTTTTTCTCTTAAAAGCCTGTAAGTTCACAATTTATTTTTATATATCCATTTTCTTCTGGTAGTAAAATTTTCTTCCCAAAGTCGGCATGAAGTATATGGCAAACATGAGCTTGGTTCTCCTGTCGCTGCGGGTCAGGGCTCAGCAAACATCTTCTATAAAAGAGTCAACTAGCAAGTGGTTTACACTCTGTGGGCCACAGGATCTGAGTTGCTCAGACATCCTTTGTGCTGTTTTGCTTTAATCACAATTTTAAAATGTAAGGAGCATGCTTAGCTTGCAGGCTGTCCACAAGCAGACTACAGCGTGCATGCGGCCTGGCGGTGTGTTCTGGGCCCCTGGCTATAGGCTGTCTCCCACAGGGCGCTCGTTAAAGAAGCACCCTCCTTTCTTCTTATAAAGTGATAGGCGCACAGGGCAAATCATCATAGCTTTATGCACACCTGGCCACCAACCGGCTGGCAGTGTCCCTGAGGGAATCCCTCAGTCTCCCAGCGTCTTCCTTCCCTTCCTGGAGAAGGAGCAGATGACTGTAGAGGGAGGGAGGAGAGAGAGTCAGGAGGAGCCGGACAGGATCTGGGATGATGGGGCAGAAGAGAAAGGAACAGAAAGTGAGCTAGGGGCTGCATCCAGCCAGAGCGCAGGGAGCTGTGGGAGCTGGACTCTCCGGAGACCATGCTGAGGTCCCAGGCAGCGTTCCCTCGTCATTTGCACGTGTCACCCACCAAGCCTAGATGTGCACAGAGATCACGAGAGTGGTAATCACAGTACAGGGGAAAGGCAGACACTTCACCAGAGCTTTAATGCTGGGGGAGGGCGCCAGGTAGGCACTTACAGAGGGTGGGGAGGTCTTTGGGGAAGATGTTCTAGGTTGATTCCAGCTGAGCACAGTGAGAGGCGGGTTGTGTCTGAACACAAGGGAATGCAGAAAGCCAGTGCGTTAAGAATTGCTGTGTTCTACGTGGAGAGGTACAAGCACATCAGTGTTGTTCAGAGTAGGCGTATGACCCAGGAGAGGGGAGACAGGCAGCAGGAGGGGAGCAGGGAGGGGTCAGGGGGGCCACAACATGTGTCGGGCAGAGGAGAATGCACTTCACACTGTGGAAACAGGAAATCATTTAAGTCCTTTAAGCAAGCGGTTTCACAGCCAAATTTGCATTTAAGATAAATCATTCTGGCAACTGTACGCCTGGCTCAGAGGGGCACAGACTAGAGCAGGAAGATGAATTAGGATGGTCCCTGAGTCCTGGCTGCGGATGATGAAGCCCAGATCGAGGGCAGCCATAGAAGGTCAGAGGAGGGAAGACTAATTGGAGCAACGCTGGTGAGACAAATTGCAAAACCTTGATGACTGACGGAGATGGGAAGCGGGGGAGGGCAGGGGAGGAGCAGCGTGACCAGGACACCAGCAGGAACCTCGGAGCCTGGAGGGAGCCAGGGACTCGGACCCCAGCTTGGGCATCAGCAGCCAGCGTGGAAAGGAGCGCCATCAGGGAAGGTGCCCACAGGCAGAGGCAGGTGCGAAGGCACAAAAAAGAGGTCAGCCTGGAGATGCGGACGGGGAACCCGGGCAAATGCACGCAGCAAGCTACAGCAAGAGTGGAGGGGAGGCCGAGGGCAGTTCGCAAAGTGGGAGAGGCGGAGGCCAGAGGAAGAGCATGCAGGGCCCACCTGAGGAGGCAAAGGGAGAAGGCCAGGCCAGGGGTCAGGGAAGCTGGACCACGAAGGGCTGAGGAATACACTCGAATGAGGCCGACATAGTGAGCACGGACAGCACTTACAGTGTCTTCCACATCCACCAAGATAAGCACTCGGCAGAAATTATAAAGAACTGGTCATTTAAATAGCTGTTTTTTAAAAAATACGATTATAACTGGGCATAGTGGCACATGCCTGTAATTCCAGCAATTTGAGAGGCTGAGACAGGAGGATTGCAAGTTCGAGACCAGCCTCAGCAATTTAGCAAGACTCTAAAAAACATAGTGAGACCCTGTCTCAAATCCCCAGTACAAAATCAAAACAAAAAACAATTATATATAAAGTATTATGATCCCATGTGGGACATACCTGGTCACATAGCAAGACTCCATATCAAACAAACAAAAAATAGGTCGACTGTGTTTTGAGGCTGACAGTTGGCAAGCATGTTTGAAAATATCAACATTTCGATTACGTCTACTTTTAATTACAGTTAGATACTGTGAATATAAACTTCCTTAGAAGCCTGGTGCATTATTGGGTCTCTGGTTATTGTAATAACAAGAATGGCAAGTAAGAAAACCTTTACAGACTGACTAGGAAAGAGAGGTGCCCCCAGCTACATGGAGGGACTAGACAGGTATCACCCTGTGGTTCTCAGAGGCAGCACTCATGACAATGGCCAGGTTTCACTGTGTCCCACAGTCTGACTCTGCCTCTGTAGGACCAGGGATACCTGGTGAAAGCCTGTCCTTTCTGGGCACCTCTGGAGAACCTAGGATTGGCAGGCAAGGAGCACGCTGCCCTGGTCCTAGGAGATACACAATGTTCTTTTCAAAGTCAAGTTCTCCTATACTTGAACCATTATTCATTTCTAGGAAATATCACAGAACTGCTCATCCATTTTTATCAATGTATACTGTCTAAAAATCATTGTTAGACACATTTCCTTGAAAATAGTCCATTCCCAGGAGAGAAAATTTGAGTATAAATTCTTGACTTAAGTTGACCCATTTGTTCTCTGTAGTCAAAAGCACTGCCTAAATCCTTAGGGAGCCTCAGCTTGTGCAGGCATCGGGATGTGAAGGTGAGCAGCCATGAGGACAGGACACGTGAGCGAGGAGCACAGCCCCAGCAGGGCGTCTCACCTGGCAGGGGGTCTACGAGAGGGAGAAGGGCCAGGGTTGCATGACCTCCAGCGTCCTTGGCAGGGCAGGTGTGAAGGTCAGGGAAGATATTAGATGGAGAAGCAACTGGCAAGAGGCAGAGGTGTCTCTGCCATGGGTGAAGCACTGTACTCTAGGGCTGCCTCCTCCCTCCGTGCACTTCAGGTGAACAGCACCTGCTGCTACTGCCTGGCTCCTAAGCTGGCATGGCCAAACTGCATGCATTGTTTAAAAAATCTCAGTAAGGCTTCCTTATTCGCTTTACATGCTCAGGTTTTGCTCTCTAGAGATCTTGAAGAACACTGTATTGTGCCTGGCACAGAGTCAAATACAGATACGAAGAGTAGCTAGGAGAAAGGCTGGGGATGGAGAGCTGCATGCCACAGGGCCGAGGAGAGGACAGAGAGCATGTGTCCACACAGGTCTCTAGGCTGGTCCCCACCTCAGGCATCATCAGGCACCCCCATTCCCACATCCCTGACACTCTAGGGGTGCTGGGAACACAGAGCCCCAGTAGCCCTGCCAATGTTTAGCCAGGAGATCATCAAAACATCACCCCAGTTCTCTGGCCTCAATCCTGGCTGCCCCCTACAGTACTAGCATCTTCAGCCAATCATTTTTCAAGTTCCTGTCCACTCTGGTATTTTCTTATTCTATGAACATGTGCTGTCACGGATTGGAATTGCCCAGGTGATAAGATCTGGAAAGAGCAGATTCATTATTGAGGTGCTTAGCCGAGCACAGTCTCAAATTTTAAAAAGCATAATTTTCAAAGAGCTGAGTTCCAAAGCAATACCTTGTATCACATGAATATTTTAACACATTCATAATTTGTGAGTTATATACACACGTAGAGAATACACCCACACATATATTTGGATCACGTATATACCCTACATGTGATTATTTGTTTTACCCAACAGATTTTATTTTCCAACCTCTTAGGGAGGATGAGATGTTTCTACTTCTCTTTAGTTTCCTTCCAGAACATTTATGTCCTGCAATGGGTTCCTATTGAGTCGGTGTACTCCTTTATCTGCAGAGTACTGAACTGCCCACAGATCACATTAATGACCTGGAGCAGGAGCTACTGGAGCTTATATCTTCAAGCTTTTCAGTCCAAGGGAAGGGGATCTTTAGAGTATAAATTGCACAGGTAAAATACTTCAGCTATTTAGTGTGTGCTAAACAAATCATCTCACTTTATTAAATCCTCCCCCATTCTCAAAGGACGCAGATGAACTAAACCATGGAAGTGCGCTCTCTAGATGACATTTTATTGATTAAACTAATTTTTCCTTTGGTAAATAAATATCACACTCTAGATGATTTTTATAGCATGCAATTTGGTCTCTGGGACGCATTAACACTGACTCTATTGCAATGACTTATATCCTGGTTTCCAAACAAGTCCACCAAACATAAACCTCATATGCTCACACAAGTTAGCCACATGTGGCAAGAGACCAGAGATGTTAATGGTAAGTATCTGTCACCGGTGCATGTATAACATCAGCGATCTAAAACAACTTTGAACACACAGACATATTTTACAGTAGCCTGAATCTATGGATGGGATAAATTGCCTTCAAAGCTTTTAAAAACATCAAGAGCAAAATTAACTTATTCTGGCAGCTATGCAATAATCCCATGAGGAGGAACCTTGATAGTGCAGGGAACCTCTTTTTTTTTCCCCCTGTCCAGTCAGTGATTCCAGGGTCTCATGGATGACTTGTGGTCCCTTGTCCTTCCTTTGGATTCTAAATGAAAAGCTCTGAAGGACTGCGGGAGCATCATACACCGCCCGAGAATGCGAGGCAAACAGTAACCATCATCCCCGCTTGGACTCCAGAGCTTTCACGGGATTCTCAAAGAAAGCCACAACTCCAAGGAGGCTGAGAGCGTCCCCAGCTCCCGCGCTCAGGAAACACAGACCTGGCTTTCCGCTCCTTCACTTCTCTGGCCAATTTGGGGCAGCCAAGTTTGACTTGGTCCTGCTTAGCAATGGCTTTTCCTTCACCCTCTAAATAATTCTTTCAGGTGGCAAGGGACTAGCACGCGATGTTAATGTATTGGCTCGCTGCCCCCAGACAGTTCTGAGCCACAAGTGAGTGTTCACTGGCTTTCTATAAAATCACAGAAATACTAAGAGAACTTGACGAAAATCACCTTCATTTCCTTTCCGGTTGTACCAGGTACCCGTTAAACCAAGCGCTTCCACCGACCTCCTTGGTTTTACCTCGCCAGGGAAGAAGGGTGAGGAACAAGAGCTCTAGTAGGTGCCACGCCGCCCGCGGACCTGCCCATCACTTAGTCACCCGCCTCTAAGACAATGGAGCGGACATCGCCCGCGGGGGTCTCAGTGAGGGGTCAGTGGGATCAGAGAAGAGGCGACAGCTGGAGAGCCCTCCTTCTCTCATACATCTTTGTTCTCCGACACATCTCCGTTTCCATCCCCAAAGAGAAAGAGGAAGCACAGCCCGCCGCCCCAGCAGCGGTTGCATAGGTGACCGCGCCGCTTCTGCCATCTCCCTTAGCAACGCAAGGCTTCCGCGTCCCTCTGAATTGCCAGCTTCGCCCCCTCGTCCTGGGCTAGGTCCAGAGTTCAGAGGGCTGCTGCCCGCAGCCTCATAATCGCACCCTGAGGGTTGCGGAGTCTCCGCGATCCCTTTCGCTGGAAGGACCGAGAACCCCCCCCCCCCACGCCCCGCTGGCGTGTCCGGCCCGCTCGGTGCTGGCGCTCCAGCTGGAGACCCAGCGCCCTCCCCGGGACGCCTGCCCACCACCTCCAGGCCCCGAGGCGAGGCTGCTCCGCCAGCTTCCCCGCGCTGGGGACCGCGCGCCCCGCACCGCCCTACCTGCAGGAGAAGGGTCCGCGGACCCGGCGCCGGCCGCGCAGCGAAGGTCCGGACTCGGCTCTGGATCAGCCCGCGCGGCGGCCGCAGGCTGAGACGACCGCTCCGCCCGCCCCTGCGACCCGCAGCCGCGGCGTCGCGGCGACACTGCCCTGCCGCCCCGCCCCTCCGCCGGCGCCCCCCGCGCGGTGGCCGCCGCGGGTCGTGGACGCGGCCCCAGCCCAGGCGCCGCGCCCCGCTGCCGGCCTCGCGCGGCCGCTCACTGTCCGGCCTCGCGGGCGCGCTGACCGCCGGCGGTGCCGCCCGGCCGCCGGGTCTCCCGCCCCTCGTCTCACGCGCCCTCACGCGTGCTCGAGCCCGCCTCCCGGGTCTGGCGCCGTCCTCCGCGGCTCCCGCCCCTCGCCCGGCCGCCGAGCTGAGAATGGGGCTCACGCTTCAAACTTTTCCGTCCTGACTCTGCAAGAAGCCAGAGCCCCGCCGGGAGCGGGGACCCCGGACAGTCCGGCCAGAACAAAGGCCATCGCGGGGACTGTGGCAGTTGTCGCCAAGTGCGACGAGTGACCGACCCGTTTTAAAGCGACAGAGGCCAGCGCAGTCCTTCCCCCTCTCTGGCATTCAACAGCGTCCTGAAATCTGCTCCAAAATATGAACTTGGGCATGGGACAGGAGGAAGGAGGGCAGGACCAGCCTTCCCCTGGCGGACTGCTTGCCCCGCCACGATTTCCAGAGCCTCGTAACGCGTCCGCTGTGACAAAATACAACCTGTACCCGCCCCCAGTTTGGTTCTTAGTTGCCGGTAAAATGTTCCTTTGTCCACATTTTCCCATGAGGGAGAGATATATGCTATTTTAATTCTGGGGTTAATGAGGTGTGTGTGTGTGTGTGTGTGTGTGTGTGTGTGTGCGCACCCACACACATATTATACATGCACACACATATATAAAACAGCAGGGGGCCTTGTACGTAATGCACACTCAATAACTACCCAAACGAGTTTGTAACCAATTCATTGTTAGATACATTGGGATATATTGTGTGACAGCCGATTATGTAAAACACTCTGCAGAGGCTATGAACTTCATTCACATATGACATCATAACACTGCATTTTCAGGAACAGATTAAGTGACTTGAGAAACTTCCTAAGTTGCCGTTTATTTTTCAATTTTAAGTGCATTGAAATACTTTCCGTGAATTTTAAGATACCGCCGATGAGGCTGATTGACTTACAGTTACCATGAGACTATATGGAGTTTTCCATGCAGAAGGTGGCAAGACGGGAGACCCCAGTCAGAGTGAGTTCTTCTAAATAAAATTTGCAAAATTATCAAACTGATCAAAATAGTTCAGCATATTACCAAGAACAACGCAGGCTGGCAAGAATGGCTGTGAATCAGAAGTAAAATAGCTATTTCAGCAGCCACTTGTTTGCCTGGCATCTAATTATTTAGCACCAGACAAACATAAATGTGGGGTGAGGGATCTCACGTCCATGTTCATTCCATTGCATAGTATTTGAAGTCATTCTTTTCCCTTTATACTGTAAGATTTCTGTAGGAAAAGACAGGTGCACAAGTTTAGCTTAATAAAATTATTTCTGGTAGCCAGTGTTTAAGAATGTAGAGTGTGGTTCCCTCTCTCATTCCTAGTATTGGTAATTCATATCTTATTTTTCTTCCCCTGATTGTTGAGAATAAAATATCAATTTTATTGATCTTTCCAAAGACCCAACTTCCTGTCCTATTGATTTCTCCCTTGTTCTTCTTTATTCACATGTGACTTACTTATATTATGACTGTGATTATTTTTATTTCCTCAGTTTTGTTTGACTTAATATTCTCTTATTGTCCTTACTTTACATAGTAAAAATATGACAATTTAATTCGAAACCTCTCTTTTTTACAGATACATTGAGTGCTATAAATTTCTCACTAAATACTACCTTAGCTGCATCCCCCACATTTTAACATATCTTTTTATTTACACTGTCTTCAGTTATAATTTCTCTTTGGGCTTCTTTTCATCTATGGGTTATTTAGTTCAAATTCTTATTTGATGTCCTAATGTCTGGAGATTTCTGAGACACTGTCATGTCCTTACTAAATAATGTAATCAGTGTGATCAGCAAAGCTATGTGATTACCATTGTTTTTGAGTCTTATTGAGTCTTATTTTGTGGTCCAGAATATGGTCTACCATGGTGAGTACTTCTAGTTCACTTGAAATAAGTACACATTCTGCTATTCTTAGGTAAAGTTTCTAAAATATTAATTAGATCAAGTAGTTGACAGAGTTGTTAAAATTCTTTGTGGTCTATCTATTCCATTAATTAATAAGGGAGGAGTGTTGAATCCACAACCATAGTAGTGGATTTTTATATTTGTTCTTGTTCTATCAGGTTTAAGTTTTTATTTAGAATTTCTATTTTCAGTGCATGAATATTTAGAATTGTCATATACTCCTGATGAATTGATCACTTTAACTTTATGATCTTCTCTATCCCTAGTACTGTCGCTTGGTGAGAAATCTGCTGTCTGTCCTTGTTGACAGACCTCCACAGCTTTCTGTTGATGGGGTTACAGGTGTCTGAGCTCTGGCTACTGCAACACCAGTAACACTCATTTCTCACAGTGAAGCCGAGGATCCTGGCTGCGGGGTGATCACCTAGGAACTCCAGGCTGGAGGTGGTCACTGGGAAGGCCAAGCCCAGGGCGTGGTCACCGTGCACATCTGTCATCCTCCTGGCTTGCAGACACCAGTCCTCTCCTCAATACATCACACAGACAAGGACACAGGTCTCCTTTCTCTTTCCATCTTTATGAGGACATTGGTCCCAACACTATGATCTTGACCCCATGTCCTGATCTAACCCTAGTTGCACCCGAGACGCCCGCCTTGGAGGTTAAGAATCCAATATATACTTTCTGAGTGGAAAGAGAAGCACAAACATCCAGTGCATGACAGCATGATGACATGCTCTATCCTTTTCAATGACTTCAGTCTTTATAAAGTTTGTTTCTTGTAGGAAACATACAGTTCGGTCATATGTTTTATGGAACCAGACAATGTCTGTGCTTTCATCATCTAGCTGAGACCATTTACATTTATCGTGTGCATGCATAAGTCACAATATTATTACAATAGCACGTTTTTATATGTTCTACACAAGCACCAAAGTCACAGGCTCCAGGGAGAGGGCTGAGGCATACAAGCTTCCTGCATCTGATTTGCTCATTTAATTAGGAAGTATAACGAGAGTGACTGAACTCGCTGTAGAGCCTCTTGTGGACTCGCATCTGCATTAATATGCCCCACTGTTACACGAGTGGGATCTTCACTAGAAAATACACAAACCACGGAGGCTTGTTGATCTTCTCTGTGTATTTACGTCAGACCATCTATTGAACAGTACCAAAATCAGGAGATGTCTCCGTGATAGAGTGAAGTCACTAGTCTCTTACGTGAGAGAGAGTGTGACAGGTGAATGATACACAAATGTAGGAAAATAACAGCACAAGTTGGTAATTCTGAAAAGAGACTTGTTTAGCTTAGCAGTCCCCTGATTGAGAAATGCTGCCCTCCTCTCTGAATCAGGTCATTTGTTAGAGATACAATTTCATGCTCATCTCTTGTGCCACAGTTGCAGAGGCATTAAAACTACTTAGATCAAACCCTTGAAGACATAAAATAGGTGTAAATTTGTGCATTCAAACATTCTGTGCTTTACTTAAAATCAAATAATGCCTTGTCATTAAGTACTTCCAGAAGAAAATTGCTAATGAATGTGGAGAATAGGCATTAAAATTCAGTTGTTCTCCAATAAAGAAAATAGTTCATTAAAATAATTGTCCTCGAAACATATACTCTAATCTTTCATTCACATTTTTAATCTAAACACACATATGCACTGAATAAGTGGCTAGCATTTAATGTGTTCAAAACTGATTTCCATGTCTTTTGAATTTAGCTTGGGTAAAACATTTGCTTAGTATATATCTGCACACTTGATTAAATGTGTTTAAACAAAGGATTTAAGACGTCACCATGAGATAAGTTAAAATTCTACTACTTAAAAGAATGGGCAGCTGGATGTGGTGGCGCACACCTGTAATCCCAGTGACTCTGGAGGCTGAGACAGGAGGATTGTGAATTCAAAGCCAGCAACTTAGGGAGGCCCTCAGAGACTTAGAGAGACTCTGTCTCAAAATAAAATATAAAAATGGGTTGGGGATGTGTCTCAGTGGTTAAGCACCCCTGGGTTCAATCCCTGGTACTAAAAAAAAAAAAAAGGAAGAAGAAGAAAAAAAAGAAAAAAGAATGGTCAGAAACCCAAAGCAGAGCATATGCATTCAATAAATGTAGAGTATAGCTGTCACCAAGGGACATGCTGTGGATGCAAATCAGAGGTGCTCTTTCAACAAACTCATTAGCTGCATATTCAAAGCTAAGAATTTCTACAGCCACAAAATGGCCTTCTAGCCAAACCAGGGCCGTGCATTTCCTTCAAGTTTGGAGTTCTGAAAATACTCATGAGTCACCTAACAATTTGCATTCCCCCCTCCAACCAAAAGACACAATGAAACATTGTGTTAGGCAGGGTTCTCCAGAACAGAGGTGACAGGTGTGTATACCTGTATGCATATATACATATACACACATTCACACATATACCATTACAAAAAACTAACTGTAAGGGAGCAATTAAAAGGAATCAAATCAAGTGGCCCATACAATCAGTATAACATGCATAATCAATAAAAGATAGTTATTAGACACCACTGATGGCATGAAGTAAGGTCAGAGGAAGTGGTTAGTGTAGAACATTAAGATGTGGAGAGCATTTACTACTTAAGATGCACATTATTCAACAGACCTTTACCAGATCCCTGATTTCTGTAGTAATCAGACCCATGATTGCCATAGTTAGCAGATCACCTCAGGCTGTGTACTTGAAAGAGATCTGGACAGAGAAAAGCCCCTTAATCAGAGGCTACTCCTCGATTCATGTACATTCTTTGAAACGTGAGGACTTCCAGTTTTACTCGGCATACCCAACTCGTGACTGTCGTGATTTGAAGTATTTACCTTCCGAAGTAAAAACGAAGAGCTCCAGCATCTCCTGCGCTCCGGGCCCTGCTGGTTTCCACTGAGGTTCCCTTCGCAGCTCCTTGTTCCACCTTTCATTGTTCTCCAGAACCCCAGGTTCCTCGACAGGGGACCTCGAGTGCTGCTGGGAAAGATGCCATCGTCTTCTCTGTGGCGGCCCACTTTGAAGCCTCTCATGGCTGGTGCTGCTGGAGACGTGACCTAGGGTGGCATGTCCCTGTTCAACTGTCAAAGTCGTCCTTTAAGCACAGACACCTGGTTCTACTGACCAGACGTGAGCGTGGTCACTTCTGCCGGTGGGGCTCTTGATGACGATGGTGGTCTCTCAGCACCAGGACTGCAAAGGTCTATGTTGCAAAGCTGACTCCTCAGGCAAATCTGTGGCCAACTCTTCCACCCGCCAAACGGCGTGGATACTGGTCAGTTCCAGTTGCCACAGCACATGCTCAGCTCTTGCTCCCAATCTTGATGTTTCTCATGTCTTCTTTTCAGTCTTTCCCTAATCTGATACTGGGGGGTGTGGTGTCCACCTCACAACATTACGATTTAGATAAGGAAATGGATTGGAAAGCGACCATTCACGGGCAAGGTCTTGATGTTTTCTACTGATATTTTCTACTTCCCACCCGCAGAAAGGTACATTTTCTTTTCTCTGAGACTGTAAAACCTTCATGGAAGTAGCATGGTTCCTTTGATTTCTCATCTTGACCATGACACAGTATCACATTTCCAGAGGCCGTCCATGTGCTTCCAGAGGCACCGTGTCATCTCTCAGTAGCTCCCAGAATCTTTCCTGAAGGTGACAAAGACTGCATGGCTCGTAGAGAAGCCTTCCGTGAGCCATTAGATTGCTACAGTCCACAGCTCCAGAAGCATGATGTGACTCCCGCTCATAAAAATCATGTAACTAGACGATAACATTATTGGTTAATTCTCACCATTGTTCACCAGCTCACAAAACAGCCCTCTCGATTAGTTGAAGACAAGCTCTGTGCAAGTGAGGAGGTAAACAGGAGAATGGGGCTGTGGTGGCTTCCGCTCTTCCCCCAAGCCAAGGACTTGCTGGTACCTGACGTGTGGATCCTCCTCTCCACTCCATCCTCAGGCTCAGGCCTTCTGGTTCCGTCACATATAAACTCGGAGGCAGCACAGCCTGGCTGGATGCGTCCGCTAGTATCTGGTAAGAGTGCCTTTGACCTGCAGCTCCCCACAGGAGTCCTGCCCCCATTCAAGATGACCATTGCCTCCCAGAGCACCACAGCCCAGTGCCGTGACAACTGTGGGGGACTGGCACGCTCCAGTGTGCTCCTCTGCTAACCCTATCATTGCGGCTGGTTTCAATTGACTTCTGTTCTTCTCATTATAGGCACCTTTTCCCTGTTTCTTTGCCTATCTCCTTATTTTGATTGGATGATCTCCACCATAAAGTCTTGGGGTTTTGTTCTGGTTTTGCTTTTTTCTTGATGCATATTATTGTATTCTCACAAACAGTCTTGAGTTCTGTTCTATAACATAATTTAGCCACCAAATCACCAATTCTTTTGAATTTTGATCTTAAGATGTTGATCTGGACACTACAAAGGTTGGTCCAGGTCTAGTTTTCCCAGCATTTTAGCTAAAACGCCTGTGAATACTCTACCATTATCCCAGGAAATATGAGATTCCCTACTGGGGCCAGTGTCATTGGATGTGGTCCCCAACTCTGTGGAAACTTCACTGATTATTTCCTGTGATTCTTCTGAGTAAGGATTCCCCGGCTGGGGCACATTCCTCCTGTTCCTGAGTCCATGGGCCCTGAGGTGAAGAACTGAGGGACACTATCTGCAGGGCTCTGAGGATTCCCCTCTCTGACACTCCACCTTGGGAACTCCAGCCAGCAAGGCAGCCTCAGACCTCATCCTGTGGCCACCTCTGGGCTCTCCTTGGGTACTTCTGCCAGGCACGAGGGCTGCTGCAATCACACCCACACCGCCTGCTTCTCTTCTATCGGAGATCTCTGTCCTTACTGCTGATGTCCAGCAGCTTGACAACAGGCGTTTTATATATTTTGGTATTAATTTTTATTTGTTAAAGCAAATTTGGTTCCTATAACTCCTTCTTGACCAGAAATGAAATTTCTTGCTACACATCCTTTAATGCCCTCATCAAACCACCTATAAGAATCTCCTTGAAAACTGCAATAGCAATATCTATTTTTTGAAATTTAGTCTTCCCCTCCTAGGACAGAGACAGCTTACAAGGAGAAGTATAAACTGCAGAAATTGCTAGGTGTGGTGGCCACGCCTATAATCCCAGTGACTCGGGAGGCCGAGGCAGGAGGATCAGGAGTTCAAAATCAGCCTTAGCAAAAGTGAGGCAGTAAGCAACTCAGTGAGACTCTGCCTCTAAATAAAATACAAAATAGGGCTGGGGATGTGGCTCAGTGGTAGAGTGCCCCTGAATCCATTCCCTAGTACTCCCCCCAAAAAGTAGAGTGAAATTAATATGTTTAAGAATAAAGGCCAAAGACAAAGGGAAATAGTGCCATTAAGATGAGGGAAGTACTTAGTTCCTGATATACAACAGTGTGTATGTCATCTTACAAAACAGCACCTGAAATAAGTGATTTCTTGGTAATACAGTGAGCAAGAGTGCCTCTAAGTTCGGACGTCAAAGTCATTTCAGAGATTCTAAGCAGGAAGAGTGACTGGGAATGTTTCGACATTCACATCTTTCATGAGATAATTGTGCACTCTTTCCTGTGAGAACGGCACACTTTCTTTTCTTGTTATTTTGGTCCAGGAGAAACATCTTCCACAGAGTATTTTTGTTATTAATAGACACATATAAACAGTCGTCTGAAACAGTGTTTCAAGAGTGACTGTAAGGATTCCTAATGAATCTTGCTGATTGTAGTACCCCTGTTCAGAAAACGCTAAGCAAACTACTACGTGATCTCCATTCTCTGTGGGCTCTAAGAAGGTTGGTCTCAGAAGCGGGAAACAGAAGAGTGGCTTCCAGAAGCGGGGTTTGCAGGGAGTGGCGTCAAAGGGTATGTAGTTAGGTAAGTAGGAGGAATACGCTAAGGAGCTTTACACAGACCGTTGGGATTTTGCATAAAGACAACATAATGTTTTCTTGAAAATGCAAAGAAAGTGAATATTATGTGGTTTTTAAGACAAAAGTGACCACAAAGAAAACAACTGTCAACTCTTTGCAGTTCCACACAGCTTTAAAGCTGCATGTATATAAAATATCCAAAATACACAAAATCCCTCCTTTAACCATGACATTCTCAGAGTGAGAATCTCATTGTTACCCAAAATCTACCCAAGGAATTCTCTGCAGTATGAAGGGCAAGTGGAGTCTCTGGTCCCCACTGAGGTTCTGTAAAACAATACTTCTCATTCTTTCTGCACACAAGGATCGCCTGGACATTTTGTCAAAATTCAGTCTGACTCAGCAGGTGTGAGGGGCTGGCGCAGGTGTTTTGCATTTCCTGTTTGCCGGGTTCTCCTCCGGAGTGCCCGCACCTAGTGTGTGCTTCCTTTCCATTCACAGATTTTAGCATGAAGTATCTCCTTTGAGAATGTCACCGCAATTCCGTTTAAGGTGTAGGCTATCGATTGCCATTATTGATCTTATTCTACCAATGAAACTGAGTCTTTCGTAGAGGTCAGGGGGTGCTCAGAATCATCCAGCTTGCGAAGGGCGATTATAAGGCCATGCGAAGCGCTGATCTTTCTGACTCCAAAGCTTCTTTTTCCTTCTAACTGCCGCCTCGGGACAGAGCCCCGAGACCATGGAGCACCGTGATGGGTGACCACACCAGGACACTGCAGATCCGCAAGCACAGAGGCAGCTCATGGTGCCACTCAGAGCCCTGCTACCTGCCTTACAGTCCAGACCTTACAAACAGACTGCAAGGTAGCTCTGGCCTGGGTGCTGTGCAGAGTCCTCCCTGGGCCCCTGGAGTCACTGGAATGTGCAGATGGAGCCTCCTGACGGATCGGAAGCCACTTCCAGTCCATGGCCCCAGAGCTGCTCCTGGCTCATCCCTTCTCTCCTGTCAGTCTTCACTGAGCCCTGGTCCATCCTCATCTCTCCACTGGCTGCTATTGAATGACAGTCAGTCCTTCCTCATCTCTTAATGTAACTCTGACTTGGCCTTCCTTTCTGCACTATTAAAGACACATAAAAAAATAATGTCCTGGAGGATGAGCCAAGTGGTCAAACTACATAGATTCTTTTGTTCCTTTTACTTCCTTGTGAGAAAAATGTGGTACGTCAGGGTTTTGTAAAATGTATTTGTTCTTTAATCTCCTGCTTCATTCTTTGCCACCATTGCCATTTTCTTTGAAAACGGCCTTCATCTTGGTAGGGGGACTCTACTGCACCTGGATGATTGACTCTGCAGCCGAGGACAGCACCTCAGGGCACCGTCCTCACACTGCAGGCCCCAAATGTTGAAAGATGGTCATGATGGGCCACGCGTCATTTCACGGCAAGTTTAAAGCTGTGACTGGCAACTGCTGGTAAAGAAAACACTGCAAACTTCTCTGAGAAAGACCAAGGACAGCAAGGTGGTCTTCCAGCACAGAGCGGTAAAGTTCTTCCCATGTGCCCACGCTGTGAATCTGCCGATGTTTCCTGGTGTCCGTGGTAACTTGATTAAAGAAACAGAGCTCACAAGCAAGGTCTGCCATGACCAAAGAGGATGCAGAAGGGAATACTGCAGCCTGCACAAAGGTCTTTCCCTGACCTATTTGTTCATGCCGTCATGTAGTACAGTAGGGGCTGAGAAGGCAGAAGAGAACAAAAGACTTCTCTGTTCTAAGTAATGTTAGCAGAGTAATTTCATGAAAGTGAAGAGCAACTGCATGTATTTCATGTGTGTGTATATATATATATATATATATATATGTAGACACACATATACATAGGCGTGTATGTAACAGTAACTGTACATACAATCCACACACATACAGAAATAGATAGGATTTAAAATACAGGTTTCATCATCATTCAGCTACGGTAACCAACAGACTAGGAGGTGACTTGTTGAAAAGACAGCATGTTATACTTACCTATTCCGTGGAGAGGGATTTAGGGCCACACAGGTGAGCACAAGGTTGAGGTCAGGGGCTGAGCAGCCAGGTGAGAACACTGAAAAGAGACTTTGTTGTGGCTCAGCAGGAAGGAATGGATGGGACAGGGTCCACAGGCTCAGAACTGGCTGATTGCAATCATTGCAGCAGCCCTGGAGCACAGGATCTGACCCTAGTGTCTGGGCCTGGCCCTGGTGTGATCAGGACAGGAGAATCAGCCAGGCCAGAGTGTGGTGGTTAGGCGTGTGGGCTCCCGGCCAGCAGTCCAGTATTAAAGGCGTGTTCTAGGTCTGTTCTGTAAGATCTATAGGAATTGGTTACCCTGGGAGAGGTGGTCTCTCCAGGGTCTTGGACCCCAAAAGAACAGAAAAATTTTTTAAAAACATGATTAATAGATTAAAGCATGATATAATAAATTAAAACGTTTATGTAAACATAAATGTCTGTATAACATAAATCTTTGTATGTAGTCATCTTAAACGTTATTTTAGCATTATGTTCATAAAGCATTTTCACAAATAATTTCTTGCTGGATTGATAGGAATTCCTGCTATGAAAATAAAAATGTGTTATCCTTATTTCACAGAAGGAAAGTAATCCATTTTGTTCTAAAGTGTAATTCCCCTTCTGCGACACATTTCAAATGGGTAGGCATTTATTTGACTGTTAAAATGAAACCATAATGTAACTGGAATAAAATACAGGGAGTGTTGTTAAATGATATTTGTTTGAAAGACTTCTTAAGATAACCAGGTTTAGTTATCTGTTGATGTGTAACGATGTTCTACAAAACTCAGCTGCATAAAACAGCAAACATAGGTCACCTCAGAATCTGCGGGTCACGATTGGGAGAGGTTTACCGTGGTGGCCTCAACTCCTCAGGGCAGCCTTGGAGGCTGCCCCATCTTACACGAAGAAAGCATACGAGAAGAGAGGACCCTGGAAGTACAACTCAAGATCTCTACATCAGCAAGTTTGAAAACCCCAGGGCACAGGACAGACTGAAAAACTAGTTGACAAAGAGCTTGTTAAGTGTCTAAGTGTACAAAGAGTTCTTAAAATCATTGAGAAGAAACAAATAAATGAAAGAACTTCAGGAGTCTAAGGCCAATTCAGAAAAGAAAGACAGACGTATCCCCAGCAAACATAAAAGAAAATATTCAATAATATTAGCAATGAAAGAGACACCAATTAAAAGAAGAGATTGTACACTGAAATATCAGATAGGTAAAAACAGAAAAGACTTACAGCAGCTGACGGAGACCGGGGGTCTACTCGCTGCTGCCATCTAAATTGGCATAGGTTTTCCAGAAACAAGCTGCCAGCAAGTGCAACAACCTTGAAGATGCATGGGTACATTCGGTATGGAAATGCACATCCTTGGCAGACACAGGAAGGAGGTACAGAATGCAGATGCCCATTCAGCCACGGAGAGGTTCATCGGGGAATAACGCACATTGACAAAAGCACAGAAGTGTTTAAAATACGAAAACCTGGAGGAGTCACAACATATTCTCTGGATGAAGGCTGCCCTCCCGCTCATCCCACTGAGGCTGAACCAGCAGAAACAGAGTCTCCTCCAAAAGGGCCATAGCCCAGCTCCCAGCCCTGCTGGAGCGCAACTGCTCTCCAGAAGCAAAAGGGAAGCATTCAGGTTTCCTCTGGAGAGGAAGGGGCAGAACCCAGAGCAAACAGGCAGGAAGACCGAGAGGCGGGAAGGGAGGTGAGAAGCCAGAAGCAAAGTGTGGAACGGACTGGCGCCTTTAAGATGTTTCTCCTCCCCCGAGAGCACACTCAGGAAGCTCTAAAGCCATTTCCAGCACTGAGTCCCCATCCCCTGAACCTCAGTCCACACACATGAATGTCTTCTGTGTTATTTTTTTTATTTAAGGAAAATAACTGAAATTCATATCTGGGTCAGGGTAGTACAGACAAGAAAATCTTATGTGCGGCAGTAAGAAGATTCTAAGAGATCTCATTTAATAGAAGGCTGAACGTAGAGCCAGGATTGACGGTGAGAAAATAACACCCCTAGTAATTTACAGAAATCCTGTTCAGGCCATTGAACTCCCTACAATCTATTACATGGGGATTTTGAGCCAATCTTATCTACAGCTTAGGAAATAGGGTAACCCTGATTGCTATTTCCATCGTCCGAATCATAGAATTCTTTTGCAGCTCTTCTCTTATAAGGTTTCAGAAGACTGTGTAATAATAGCAGGCAACATCGAAGTTTATGTTATCATGAACAACAGAGTGCAGAATTGCATACTGTTGCTGAAATTTAATAATCACCATGTTTGTATACATAGGAAAGAGGACTTACATAATATAAAATTGCTCACTGCGGCTGTCTGTGGGCAGGGTGTTGACAGTGATTTGCTCATCTGTATTTTATATGATAAAAAGAAGCAAGCTTTTTGTTTGTTTGTTTTCCAGGCTGGGATGGAATCCGGGGTCTTGCGCACATCAGGCAAGTGCTCTGCCACTGAGCCGTGTGCCCAGCCCAGAGGTGCTTTCTTCCTGAGGGAAGGAGATGGGTGACCCCTCCGTAGGGCTATCTGTGTGTTTATAGGTTTACATAAGGGTCCCAAGAAACAGAACCTGGAACAGGGATGCTCATCACGGGGGAGGAAGGAAGCTAGCAGGGCGGGGGAAATCTGGTCAGGTATTGGACAAAACTTACGTTCCCTTTAAAACTTGTTCTTATGTGGCTGTTAACACCCAAAGTTAGAAGATTTGGTTTACAAATTGAGTGTACACGCACATTTGGGACATGGTGTTTTGGATGTTTATTCCTGAGCCTGGTGACTGAAAACCTCTCAGATTACTCAGCCCTCTTCCAGGACACCTGTTATCCAACACCCCTGTCGGCAGAGCCTCGGCTGAGCTACCTGTGCTTACAAACTGACATCCCCTAGGAATTTAAATGCCATGACCTATGCCTATCTTTGTTTGGAGACAAGCTGTCATCCCAAATTGCGTCTTACCGACCCCTTGCCCAAGACCAATTCACGTTACCTGTGGGAACGACCCATTCAAGTTCAGGGCAGCTCTCTCTGCCTTGCTCATTTGCTTGGGCCCAAAACTTCAACCTGCAGCCTTCCATTTATTGAGTAATTCATGAGTGAATTCCATTGGCACTGTCTTTATGTTACAGATCAACTCAATCCACTCATCATCTGTGGCTTGGGCTGTGGGATTGGCCTCTAAACCCGGGTCTCTGCTCCCTTTACCCTCACTACAGGGTTCTTCATCCCTCCCTTCCTGCTTCCTCCCTCCCTTCCTCCCTCCCTCTCTCTCTTCCTCCATTTCTCCTTCCTCCTGCCTCCCTCCTTCCCTTCCTTCCTCCTTTCTCCCTCCCTTCCTCCTTCCTCCTCCCTCCCTCCCTTCCTCCCTCCCTCTCTCTCTTCCTCCATGTCTCCTCCTGCCTCCCTCCTTCCCTTCCTTCCTCCCTCCCTCCTCCCTCCTCCCTCCCTCCCTTCCTTCCTTTTTCCTTCCTCCTCCCTCCCTCCCTTCCTTTCTTCTCTTCCTCCTCCCTCCCTTCCTCTCTCCCTCCCTCCCTTTTGCTTGCTTGATTTCTCACATGGTAGCTAGAATGGTCTTTGAAAATCTAAATTAGGTCTTGTTTCTCCTCTGCCCAGACCCTCCGAGGCCCCCACCCGCTCCCGGGTCCTGAGCGGGCCTTGGTGCTTCTCCTTCTGCTGGTCACCTGCCGCTCCCCTCGGCACTCGCCTCCTTGTGGCAGGTTCCTGAGCTCCATCCTGGGCCCTGCCAACCCTCTGCAGAGGGTGTGTCCCCTCACTTCCTTTGGGTCCTTTCCAAATGCCACCTGCCAGGGAGCCTTCCTGCCCAGTCCACTAAAGTCACACCCGTGCCGCCTGCCTCCTCTTCCAGGTCTGCTTGTCCCCGGTGAGTGTCCTCACCTGGCTGACGCATTCCCTAAGACCTTGGTGGGTCTCCCCTCTCCCCTCCCCTGTCTCAGAGGGGTACGCTCCAGAAAAGGAGGAGCACATCTCTGTTCACTTCTGTGTCCCTGAGCAGCGCACAGGGTTGCTGCTCAGTTGTGCCTGAATGAACAAATGAGTCCCCGAGGTTGGCTGTCCGACGCGTCTACAATTCTAGGCCTTATGTGTGGTGCTCCTACCGCCCCACTGGCCCCGGGGAGCATAGGGAAGGCCTTTCATTTCCTCCACGTTTTTCAACTGGTGCATGATAGGTGTCCATAATGGTGGGATGTGTTGCTACACTTTAGTACAGCACACAACATTACTCCCTTCACTTGATCCGTTTTTTAAAGGAATAATAATGAACTCAAATCTAAGTGAGTAACTATGAGAAGTTGACACCTGTTCCTCTCATGATATTGGGCAATTTTCAGCCTGGACAAAGTTTCAGTTACATTCAACAGCACTCGAATGTTCAGTATTCAATGTCACCTATGCAGGATTTACAGGTTCACAGATTTACTTTTTCCCCTTGTAATTGTGTTTTCTCTTCAAATCATTAAACTCTCTGAGAATTTCATTTTCCTCACATAAGAATTTGCACATGATAGCAGCATGGCCACCCAGGGCCTTATGAAGACCAAGTGCAATGATAGACACAGAGTCCAAGGTAATAGTACTGTTACCCTGTGGGGGTGAACAAGGTGCCCTGTCACTCAAATACCGCCCTCCGGCTCCACGCATTCTGCTGAAAACTACGGCATTTCAATCTGGGTGTGGCTGAGTAGTATTGCGTGTGTATGTCACTGCATTTCTTTATCCTCCCATGCCCTGGTGGGTGCTTCTGCCGAATGCATGCCTTTGCTGAACGTGCTTGTGAGTGGTGTTACAATAACGTGGAGGCGAAGATGTCTGATTCACTGGTTGTTTCCTTTGGACATATACCAGCAGTGGGGGAGTGGAATCATGTGGGTTGTTCTACTGTTCTGTCTTTTGAGGAATGGCCACCTCTTCTCCATAATGGCAATACTAATTTATTTTCCACCACAAGTGCATAAGTGTCTCCTTTTCTTTCCCTCTTCACCAGCATTTGTTATTTCCGTCTTCTTATCATTGCCACTCTGACTGGGGAGGCACTGTCTCATTGTGTTTTAGATTTTTTGCATTTGTCTGCTGACTTGTGATGCTGGGCAGGTTTCCACAGACCTCTTGACCATTGGTGCATCTTCTTTTGAGAAATGAGCCCAAGTTCTCACTCATGGGAAAACTAAAAATGTCCAAAGAAGAAGATGATAATTATTAGAGGGAAAAAAGAACAGGCAGGTGGGGTAGAGGTCGGATAAAGTACTCCTACAGAGGAGGAATAAGTTTTAGTGTTCTATAGCAGAGTAGGGCAACCACGGTTTACAACAACCTATTACATACTCTAGGAAGAACTAGAAGAGAGGAGTCTGATGACTCCAAACACAGAAATGGTAAGATGCAGGTGTTCATTACCCAAAGAGACCATTACACAGTCTCAGCATGAATTGAATCATCACGTTCTATGCAATAAATATGTATGATCACTATATGTCAATGAAAAAAACAAAATTTTAAAAAGTTCTCTTTCTGGATAAAAAACATGACATTACACCCAAATTATTAAAAGCTTCCTTGTGGGGACACACCATCACTCCCAAGCAGGGCTTGGCAAACAGCTTCCCATCTAGCTCCCTGCACAGGCCCAGGGGCAGGGCTGCCTCTCTAATTAAGGTGTCCAGGCAGCCTGGCATCACAGGGCACCCTTCGGACGCACCTGTCTTCTTATCCTTCCTCACAGAGAACCTGTTCCTTCGGCCCCTGTGACCTGGCCCTAAGAAGCCGCGCTCTCTTCCGGCTTCTCGCCATTTCTCTGCTCATCTGCGGCTGCGTGTCAGCATGCTGCGGATGCCCACCGAGGCGGTCTCCCGCCCTGACTGCACCTCCTAAGCCACCGCTCTGCCCTTGCCAGCGTCCTAACGTACGCTCGGCACGTCTCCAGCGTCATTTTATTTTCCCTCTCCAGGCACTGGAGCATAGTTTTTGTCCCTTACCATTTTATCACACCACATTTCCCAAGGTCACCAATAATCTCTATGTCGTCAAACCCAAGAGCTGCTTCTCCGCTTACGGGACCCTCTGCCGTCCTGGGTGTGAGCCCGTCCTCCTCTTCGCCCTCTCTCTCCCCTCTCCTGGCCTGCATCTGAGGGCCGTGAGAAGGTGCTCACTTTCAGGCAAGGAACTGAGTCCTCACCAAGAACCAAGCTTTCTAGTTCTTTGGTCTTGGAGTCCCCTGCTTCCAGAAGCCTGAGGAAATACATTTTTGTTGTTCAAACCCTCTGCATCTGTGGCATTTTGCTATGACAACCCTACCAGATGAACGCTGCTGAGTAGAGGGAGCATGGTTTAACAGAGACCCCAGCTGTGGATCACCCTGAGTGCCCACTGTGCGCTCATGGGCACTTGAGGACCCTGTGGGTGAAAGGGTTAAGTAATGTTTAAGCAGTATGGATACTCATTAGCACTCTGGGTACCAATTCACTAGGAATGAATAATACCTTGAATGACATCAGCTTCCGTCAACATGTAAGAGGTTACTATGGTGATGGGGCAAGTTTTCCAGAGCGCAGAACAAGGACCATGCTTGATATATTAGTCAGCCAGGGAAAGCAGTCACATACAAGCTACAGCATTCATTCAATGAATAGTCATTTATACAGCATGCATGTCAGCAATTCCGCTGTGGTTTTCGGAATATCAAAACTTTGGCAGTTGTATTGAGAATCTTGGCAGATTTACAAAAGTGTTAACACTCATTTTCAGAGCCTAGGGGTTTTTTGTTGTTGTTGTTATTCATTCTTTATTTCTTGGATCCCATATTTTCAACAGGTCCACAGGGTTTCCAGCTCTCATGCCAAAGGGAATGTTCTCTACTCGGGCTCCGCTCTGCTTTCCACCGCAAATTCAGCAGATTTTCTTCTATCATTGAGAAATTACATTGTGTTATTGTTAATTATATTTGACATTTTCTAGCACACTTCCATGACCTCTAGATACTCCTGTATCATTTTAAATGTACACAATTAAAATCGTTTGGCTCCTATTAATTATTCTTCAGTTCTTCTTAATTGCTCCTTTTTACCAAAAAGGTCTGCAAAACAAAAGAAAATAATGAAAGTCTATTAAAATACAATAACCAATCTGGCTTCCTATGGAGAGGAGACTTTATTTCAACAAGTAGAGGAGGATCGGCTCCTGGGAGCAGAGTACTTGAGAAGGGAGGTAATCTATAGAAACCAGAACCAAAGCAGGTGCTCTACATCATAGGCCCCCAGGCCGGCTCCTGCCCTGCTTGATAATGTCATCCTCAGAGTGCAGAACAAACATTTGGTATATCTTGATTTCAGCAAGTTTTGTTTTTTTTTGTTTTTTGTTTTTTGTTTTTTTTTTTTTTTTTTTTTTGCAAGACATGTAACAGTCACTTATACCATTGTTATGGATAAAACTCCCAAATCCTCCTTTTTGGGTAGAACTTTCTGAATTCAGCAGGCCGAAGCCTAGTTCCGCAGAGTCCAGGGCACAGAGACAACACCAGGTATTGCCCATAACACCTGACAGGCAGCATCAGACAGGCAGACCTGCAGACACAGAGCTGGAGGGACAGGAAGATTTCCTGATCCCTGGGAGGGCCCAGACCAACAGTCCCTCTAGTCCTGTGTCCACGGTCACTGTGGACCACTGACCTTGACACAAATGTTTCTAAGCAGCATTTCAGGTCATTCTCATGGAGACAGGTACTGTTGGATCACAGAGGGGTCGGCAGGATTCCTAGACTCTGTAAAGTGACCTTCACCTCCGCAGAATGGATCCACTGCTCTGTGTGTCCACCGCTGAAGACATGCTGATGCACAGGCGTAGTCACACTTTTCTTAGCTCTTCCGGTTTAAAATACACATGTGGGCAGGAAAACCCCTCAGATCCCTGGCGGTGGGGCTGAGCTGCAGCCGCCACAGCCTCTCCTGGTGGAAGGGGCGATGTGACCGGGCAGGCGCTGTTGGAGGAACACTTGGAGCGAGAGAAGGGGAAGCAGGAATGGGGGGTCCAGAAAGGAATTGCCGGGGAAATGCCCGGGCCCAGCCCAGCTCCTGTGCCCTCTGACCCTCCAGTCAGCTCTCAGGGTCAATGACAGGTTCTCGAGGAGTCAGTCTCAGTAACGAGGGTGCTGACCATGACAGTGGCCACATGGACAGAAGTCAAGGACCCTGCCCAAGGCCACCCCGATTCAAATGGGGATCAGGCCTGTGTCCACACTAGAGCAACCCCCAACTGACTCCCGGTGGGCACTTGGAATCGGGAGGCACAGCAGGAGTTCCGGGAGAAATCCTGGCCCTCCATGGAAAGGAAGTCTCAGGACACGGGCTGCTCTCCTGCTCCCTGGCTTCCACACAAGGCGTGACTCAGTGTGCTTGATCCTGACGCAGAAGCCAAGGCTTCACAGCCACACTTCAGAGTTGTTCTGCAAGAAGGAAAAAGAGCAGCATACTCAGAGTCCAGAATAGGCTTCAAGTCTCAAAGTAAGAGTGACACGGTCACACGATTCTGCTTCTCCATCACGAACATGCTGACCGTCAGGAGTATCAGGAGACTTCCCGCATCACGCACCGTCCTGGTACCTGATGCAAACTTCCACTTCAGGATAAATGTAAGGTCCTTTGCCTGAGATTTCTTTTGTTGCAGAAAAAAAAAAAAAAAAAGGAATAAAGTATATACTAAGTTACATGCTTATAAAGAGTTTTCTTGTTTTTGAAATTGATTTCTGTTGAAAGTATTAAAATAATCCAGTTATACACCTGATCCTCTGAACAATCTTTAAATATCACTGACTCTATAATTATTTTTCATGTCTGTGTTAAATGGATCAGTCCTGAGAACCCATAGGGTAGACTAATTGCCTTCATGGAATTAACATCTCAGAAGGGGGAAGGACAGAAAGAAAAGAGACAGGGAGAAAGACAAGGAAAGAAGGAGGAAGGACAGAGGGAGGGAAAGAGGGAGAGAGAAAGAGGAAAGAGACAGAGGGGAACCTCACTCTTTTTGTAAGCTCTGTGACAGGAGGAAGGCAGCTGGGTAGTGGGACCCTCGGCACAGACTGACTTTGGGCAGGTTGCTTAGGAAAGGCCACCTGTAGTTTGTGAATTAGCTCATGAAATAAATTTCATATTTTTCCATGAGAACGATAAATTTCATTTGTATGATCTGGTTTCAGTTTACAAGAATAGTCTTCCAACATTAATAACTTCCAGATAGTCTTCACAAACAGAATTAAAACACACTTTACAGTGGCTTTTCCTTCTTTTTAACAGAATTGTTCATCACTAGAGATCTCAAAGAGGCACCATGTGCCACGCAGGTCTTCAAGAAGCACAGACGGACTCTCCTTCCATGGCATGTTGGGACTAGAATTCAGGAGAACAGCTTTGATTCCACCTTACACACTTTTCTGATTTCTTTTATTACCATAAAATATTTTAAAACCTTTTAGGATTTAACTTTGAAGATTAAAAAGTGCCAGCTTGACCCTGGCAATGGCAGTTTCTGTCTACTGAAAACACAGAAACTGGGCCCAAAGTTGTAAGCCAGTTCTAAGCTTACCTCGGGCAATCGGGTCCTGGAAGATTTCCATGGCTGCGTCAGAGACTGGAGAAGCCAGGGCTGAGGATCAGCAGCTTCTCCTCTCCGTCCTGATGCCTGCAGCTACTCCCCCAACCCCATCAAACAGGAGCCCAGAAGACGTTTATTGTTTAGCAAACTTTATTTCCATGTGTACTTAACTGTGAGTGTGGAGGAGTAATTTGGGAAGTTACATATTTCAGAGTTGCTTGCATCCAGAAGACTTAAAGATTTTTTGCTCTGAACCAAACAGGTCACCCCCAGCAGCTCTCCAGATACCTCCTTAGGGCCAGATGTAGAACCGCATACTGGAGGAAAATGTTTATCCTTTTTTTTTTCTCTCTATTACTATAAAAGCAAGCCATAAATAATGTGGAGAATTTGAGAAAAAGTTTTATAAAGTATAAATTACAGCTCCACCACTCAGACCTAACCACTATATTGTGACATTTATTCTGTAAATGATTTTCTTACAAAATTGGAGACACCTTTATTCTACTAGATTTTTCTATTTCAAAAGATACCATGAGACTTTTCCTAGGTCTTTAAATATTCTTCAAGGAAACAATTTCAATGGCTTAATGACTATTTTTAGAATAAAAAGCTTGGTTATAGAATGTTCCATCTCACAAATGTACCAAAGCGGGTACTTAATTACTGTTGTACTATCTGACCTTTCGCTGGCTCCCAGTTGGGTAAGTAGAAATGGAATTGACATCCTCACACATAAAGCCCTCTGTGTATCTCTAATGATCTCCTTAGGATAAATTAGAAATGTGGTTATTGAGCTTTTTAAAAGACAAAAATCTTAAATGCATTTAAATGTATCACCAAATTGTTTTTTAAAAAAGGTCATCTGAACTCACACTCCCACAGGCAGGGAATGAAAACGCTGACAGGCGACTTTTACAGGGACTGGTTTTACTTTGCTGAAGTCTGAAGGACCTTGGAGCATTTGTAGAGGACAGGAAAGCACAGATATTTGACCACATGGCAGAAACTTAACGTGAGTCCAAGACAGCACTCAGATAAAATTCATTGAACTAAATATTTATGACATTAGACAAGATGACACTAGACATTAGACACTTTGTGGGGATTTAGTAAAAGCGAATTAAAATAAAACAAAGGAAAAGGGGAGGGGGAACTAATGATTAAAAAAGAAAAGAAATAGATGGCTGCCTTCTGTATCCACAGATTCAGCCAACTGTGGGTTAAAAGTATTCTTGAAAGTGATTGCATCTGTACTGAACATAAACAATTTCTCCCCCTTCTATTAGTTCCTGAACAACATGGTGTAATGACTATTTACAGAACACTGATAATTGCATTAAGTATTATGAAAACATACGACAGGATTTGTGTAGGTTATTGGCAGATGCTTCATTTTATATAACAGATTTGAGCATCTGCAGATTTTGATATCCTGGTGGGATGGGGGGATCCTGCATCCAAACCCCTGTGGATACCAAGGGACACCTGTCTCAGAAATCTGAAACTAAAAAGGAGCAGCAAGCGTATCAGAGAAGGAAAGTTTGAGGCTGGTCCTGGGAAGCCGGGTGTTGCCCTGGTCCACTCCAGCAGAGCCGCGGCCATTCCTAAGTCTTTCCTTTCTTGTGAAGAGTCTGAGGGCTGCATTTCCAGGGCCCCTTTCCATGTAGAGGGTCAGACCTGGGAGCTCACCAGGAAGAGCTGTCACTCTACACAGGCAGGAAGAAGGAGGGGGACCTTGATTTCCACTGGAAATTGGTGGCCATACTCAACAGGTGGAGGTCTGAGGCAGCTCTGCGACTGCTAGAAAAGAAAACGCAGCAACTGTGAGTCTGGAATCCAGGGCCACTTAAGGAATGGTAACACGTGAAAAGGAGATTTATTTCAGGAGGATAAACATAGCCGGGATTGAAAAACTAGGAATCTAAATCAACACAAGAATACTACCTCATTTAATTTGCAGAGAAACAACATTGGAAAAATTCCAACACCGTTCCTGATGAAAGGAAATCATTGTTATAAAAAGGGAACGTAGGTATTCTGTCACTCGATGAAAAGGAAACGTGCAAACCAGACCCTGCATGGGCCTCCCAGGAGCAAATCTGGGGACCAGCTTCGCCGAGGCCACACGGGGCTTGGGGGGCACCACTAGGGCACCAGTCAGGCATCGTTTTAGGGGTGCTGACCTGTGTGAGGAAGGAAGGAACACGTGCTCATGAGATTAGAAGGAGGGGTGAGATGAATATTGGCAGTTTTTATAACTCCATACCTAAGTTCAGCAGAATCAAATGAAAACATATAGCAAATAAAATAGAACCATTAAATACAAGTTATAAAGAAGTTTATTTCATTCATATGCCCAAATAAGAATGATGCTTACTATTTTTTATTTTTATTTGAGTGAGAATATAAGATTTATGGTAGTATCCCTCAAAGGGAGGTTGAAATATCTTAGACTGAACCAGAAACCTTCCCACAGGGTGGAAGAATGAGAGCAGAAGACAAAAAGGACCAAAGAAAAGAAATATTTGCAACTCATGTGAGAAAATCGCACTTTCCTGAAAATGCAAAATCACGTACAAATTGACCGCGCGCACACCAATATAAATTAACAAGTCGTGTGATCAAAACTATGTATAAAAATAGAAATCCTGATTAATATATGGAAATGTAACTTGTCTTTACTAAAATAAGAGAAATAAAAGTGCCACTAAAATATGATTTTTTTACTCTCAACAAAAATTTAAAATGTAATAAACTCAAAACCACATACTGGCAAAGCATAAAAAACCAGAGGCTTATAACCCCACTGTTGCTGCACCAATGCATTAAGTAAAAAAAGAAAGACATAAAACCTATAGAGAAAAAAATTTTTAAAACAATGTACCAAATTTTAAAATGTATAACCTTTGGCTCAATCCGCCTTTTGGAAATGTCGAAAAAGGCACCATAAACAGCACATTGATCAAATGTTTGCAACTCACAAACATTTCAAAAACAGCTTGTTGATTTATTAAAAAAAAAAATGTCTTTCTGCTGCTTCTGTCATTCTCTGCCTTTGGAAGAGTCGTGGTACAATGGGGTGGGAGCGTGACTGGTGTTCATTGAGTCGCCCACTGCTCTGTGTACAAACACAACGGGTGCTCAGCCTGCGAGAAGCTGAGGCGCCATTTTCCAGAGCATCCTGTGCAGCTGTGGCGCCCCTGAGAACTGTCTCTGCAGCTCTCCTGGCCTCCACGGGCACCGCGCATGTGAAGGGGTGGTGGCCTTTGGCTGAGAAGGGTCCCTGCCCCTCTGGCTCTTGCTCTCTTTGAGGTCTCAGGCCATCCGTTATCCTATTTCTGACCTGCTTTCCAACAGCTCTACTCTCTAAACCTCCCTAAGATTTAAGATTACTAAGGTCTCTGCCTTCTTTTATCAAAAAAGATGTAAAGAAAGAAGTATTTGGATTGTGAATGTCCCCGAAGGCCCGTGGCTGACATCTTGGTTCCAGGCCCTGGTGCCATTGGGAGGTGGTGGAACCTTTCAGGAACTGGACTGAGGAAGGAAGTTGGGTCATTGAGAGCATTCCCTGAAGAGAACGTTGGGACCTGGCCTCCTCCTGTCTCTCTCTGCAACTCCTGGCCACCACAAAGTGAGCAACCCCCACAGGAGCCCCTGCCTTGATGCCCTGCCTCACCACAGGCTCAAAGCAGCAGGGCCACCTGACCATGGTTGGGATGACCTCTGAAACCGTGAGCAAAATTAAACCTCTTCTCCTTTTAAGTCATTCATCTCAGGTGTTTATCAGCAATGGAAAACTTACTAACACAAGGAAAACCCCAAGGCAACAGCAGGTAGTCTGGGAAATCCGTCTGCTTTCACCTTCTGCCTCTGCAGCCTCTCCCCGTGGACTGTCTTTCTGTATCCGGCTTAATGTCTTGACTTCTCTGTAACTTTTACACTGGTCAATTCGCCTCCTCCTGTAGTCATTTACTCTTCCAACCCAGCTTTGGGGTTCCAGAATGCTCGTCTTTGGTGGCTCCTCCTTAGTCTATTTTCTGGGCTCCTGTTGTTCTGGCCTGACCCTGGAAGTTAATTGCATCCAGGTTTCTGCTGTGCTCCTTTCGTGTGGTTCATACATTTATTTGCTTCCATATGTTGAAGATCTGTAAATTCGCAAGGTGACTACGGAACCGTCACTTAGACTTGTGGCTCCTGTGGTTAATTTCTCGCATCTCCACCTAGAGACTTCAATGTCTTGTAGTTCCTTCCATCTTCATAAGTCTGAAACTTTCAGCTTTATTACCCCAAGTTCGTTCCTCCCTAGTGTCTCCTATGTTCAAGGACAGGGTGGCACAGGTGCTACTGTTAGAACCTTGTGTTTTTTCCTCAGAATAAAAGAAAAACATAGCCTGCAGCCTCTCGGCACCGGAGATCCTGTGACTGAATCCGTGAGGACTGAGGACAGCAACTCATTCCAACCTTCTCCTTGGTCTCACACTTGTCACTCACTCAGCGACAGGGAGGAGCTGCGGACTGAGAGGCTTCCTTCAGTAGGGGGTGCTGTGCTGAGCCGGGGTGCTGGCTGAAGAACGCAATCACCACGCTGAACACTGGGGAGGCACCCGCGAGCTCCCCTGCTGTGCCAGAGCCGGGAGTGCCAAGTCCTCACTGTCCTTGGTCGCCCACGCTGCCTTCCAGCCCAGCCTCCAGGACCACCGGAAGCCCCTCCCATCGCCCTCTCCAGGGTGGAGGCCCTCAGCTTTGCCCATGCTGGGCAAGGCCAACTTCCTGATTGCCGAGTTTTATTCTGTTATCTGGAGTCCATTCTTCCCGTCCCTGCAGGACACTGTCCCCCAGCATTTCAGAACGAGTCCTCGCTTCCTGCTCTGCACTTCCTGTGCACCCTCAGGTCTCACGGCCCGCCCTACTCCACACCGGCAGGTGCCTCCAGGCTGGCGTGGGCCACACCTTGCCCCTCCCCTCTGATTCCTCCTTGTACTGCAAGAGCTCCAGGGCAGCTGCTGTCCCCTGGCACTGTAATGGCCTGGGCACTGGCTGCCATCCACTCACCTCCTGAGAACAAAGTGTGCATCTTGTGACCTGTATCCTGAGTCCTGCTAAGAGACTGGCACCTCCTCTGTGCAACCTGAGTGCTAACTGAATGGATACCGTGTAAAGGAACGGAGTCTGGATCCACTGACCAGGGACTTCCAACATCGAGGAAGACACTAAGTGACCAGCTAGTGCTGATGCCTAAATAATCTTAATCTTTGCTTAATTATAAAACACATAGATCATATACTACAGATGATAATGATGTCTTTCAACTCATTTCTCAAGAGTCTTAGCGTCATTGAGATACACGTGCAAATTCATTTTTCCAATTTCCCTACATCTGCTCCTGCCCTTTCTCTGCCTGGATTTCTCTCCCTTGTCCCGTTGAAAAGCCCTCCTTTCCCTGCGGGAAGCACGAATGCCCCACCCCCTCTCCCAGGTGTCCTCCCTCCTCTGGCCAGTGACTTCATTTCTGTCTTTTCCTCAGGCTTTTTCCATTATACTATTTCAGGCTACTATATCTTGTTCACACAGGTGACAGCAACTTCTGGGTCCTTAGTGACTTCAGGCAGGGCACACCTTGCTTTTATTTTTATATCTACAAAGTTTGTAGAATTCTTTGCACAGAGTAAGTACTTAATCCGTCTTCAAATGAAGGTTAGGACTAAGTTAACAGTTCACAGAACATTCTTGATTATAACAGTGGTTTCCAATGCAGTGTTCTAGGAATCCTGCTAAGCTTTTTACAACTTGAACTTAATTCTCACAACAACTGTATGCACAAGCATAATTAATGTCACCATTTTGTGATTTCTCTCTGAGGAACAGGGAGAAAAATAACTTTCTAAGCTATACAAAACCAATAAATAGAGTGATCTCAACCCAATGCCACATACTTTGGGGAGTTATATATTGGCAATGGAGTTTTTCTGATTACATTCATCAATTAAAGAAAGAAAAACTATGTTTTCCTTTGGGCAATCTGATTTAGTTCATTTTTTCAAATATTGAAAGATACTTTTAAGAATCTTGGTTAATTTTAATATTAATATATTCATACACACATATAAAACTTGTGATGGATAGCTAATGCTCTGAAATACGTTAAATTAACTTCCAGGACTCAAAATATGCAGTTTGATGGGTAATTACACCTACTGGTCAGTCGCGACTGTCTTTGAACTGCTTATTTCCCTTCAGGGATGGATGTGCATCTGTCTCCAGGTGGGAGCCAGCAGGTACCTTTGCTCTTCACAGGTAATTAGTCGGCGTGGTCTCCCCTGAAGTGATAAAGCCCCATCTGCTGTCCCCATGAATTCTCAGCACAGCCTGTCACCCTCCACCTCGTGTGAGCTCCTTATGTGTCCACAGACAGACAACAAGGGCTCCCTTCCTCCTAGGGAGCCGTTGACTTTGGGGTGTCCTGGAAGAAGTCCTGTTACAGAGAAGGGGTTGTCCTACTTCTCCGAGGCTGGCAGTGATCCTTCTTGCCCTTGTCACCAAGTGCTCTGAGAACACCCTGGATGAATCAGTGATGGGGATCCTTGCATGGATCTCTCTGCCTGCTCGGCGCTCCCCCTCTCCCTGCCCTGTGAAAGCCCTGGCTCCTCCTGGTTCAGTTAGTAGCTGAGTCCAAAGCTGGGGGCAGGCTGATGGGCAAAGAGGAAACCAACACCGAGCAGTAGATGTCAGAACTTTGCAGAGACCTCACAGCTTAAGTGAGCAATCTCAGGCAGTACCAAATATGGCATGAACACCCCAAGTTCCCGATCGGTACGTGCCTTACCTGGATATTTAAAAGCATCCTGTCATCGATAGCATCTTCCTACCTCCCTGTTCCACTCTGGGGATTGATGAAGGAACTAAGGTGGTAACCAGTGTTCTGCAGGGTCATGTGCTAGGCCGATGACTTCAACAGGCCCATCTCCAGCCCTCGGCTATGTACCCTCATAGTGCTGCCCACTCAGTCTCTGCTTGGCCACCTTTTGGCTAATGGTATCCAGCACAATGGTATAAGCAGAGGTTTGAAAGTAGGGTCTTGTTCATTTCTGCCATCACCATGAGTATGTGCCCAGGCTAGACCACAGGATAATAAGAGATGTGTGGAACAGAACAGAATCAATCCAGTGGAAGCCATCCTGAACCAGCCACAGGCCAGAGCAAGGCAAGTGGACACAACAGTAAGCACAAGTTGAGACTAGCCTGTCACCAGCCTGCAGGCTCAGGAGCTGCATGCGTGCTGACTCGGTCATTAGGTTTTAGAGTCAAAGATTTCTGCTTTCTAATTTACCTCAATTTCAATACAGAGTAATGCTGCAATGCATTATTTTGCATAGAAAGTGTGTTTCCTTGAGCATCTCACTAGATCAAAAAATTCGTTAAAGACAGGCTTCATCCAGTTCACCACTGTTACCTTGGTTCCTAGCACATACTAGAGGTTTAAAGTATTTGGGGCAAATAAACTAATTCATAAGTGTATGACACAAGGGATATTTTTGTAAGCTGGTAATAGGAAGAGAAAGAAGGAGAAAGCGTATCATCATCCTTGTGTTGAGGTCAGGTGTAAATCAGGGGCCTGCTCCTTCCCTTTGACACAGAGGGCCCTCCTTCTACTACAGAGGCCGCCACCAACCCTGAGATTGCTCTCTTTAACAGCAAGCCCTGACTCCTGTTCCCACGGCTCCCTATTCTAGCTCCCTGTATTGAGTTTTGCTTCTCTGTACCTCTATGTCGGCTTTTCCTCCATATCTGCTGTTCTATTTCAACAATCTGGGTATCACCTGCCTGATTGGCTTTGGTTCCACTTCCTTTACTCTACTTCCACTAGTGTCCCATTGATCCAAGAAACACACCTATCAGCATTAGTGATGTTGATTAACCTTGCTCTGAAGCATGAAGCATCATAAAAGCTATCATCGAAGGAAAAGTGCTCAGACAGAAAATGGGCATCAAAAATCAAAATGTGTCCAGGGCAGTGATGTGACCACAGGAAAGATGAGCTCACTCAGCACCAACCCCAAAGGTAAGAGGGGAGGCCAAAAAGGCAGAGTGATCATCCCTAGCTCCAGACAGCATCCAGGGGTCAGAATATGCTGGACAGAGCATTCCAGAACTCAACCTCTAGAAGGATCCAGGTGCGCCAAGTGGGGAGAGGGCACAAGGGGTGGGCATGGCAGCTTTGAGAAACTGAGACCAGGCAGGAGGCAGAGGTCTCTCAAGAATCTATCTGCAATGTGTAGTTTTCCATTTGTTGGCGGCAGTGATCTGAGATCCTAGAAATGTGGATTGACGCTTCTGGGCTCAATTGTTATTCCTACGGTTAGAGAGGAATTTTGAAGGGTGTGTTCTATAATTGAACTAGGGACATGCCTTGAAATAGCCCTCTGGGAGCCTGGTGAGGCACCAGCAGAAGCCAAAGGCTGTTACCTGAAGCCTCAGAGGACGTGGCCTGGGCCCCTTTCCTTGGACAGTCGGAGGACTGAGAACTGAAGCCACCCTGGAAGATGCTCCAGTGCCTTCCTTCCAGCACACCCTCCTCAGCGGCAGACTGCAGAGCGGCTGTCCTTGGCACAGGGCCACTGGGCCGCCAGCGCGCTGGTATTCCCGGTTTCAAGCAGGAAGCCTGAAGAGCAGCCGGGAGGGGCCAGGGAGGTCGGGAGGGGGTCGGATCCCAAGTCCGAGGCTGTGGCATGGTTTCAGCTAATGAGCCCACTAAGTGCTGTCCAAGCCAAGTGGATACTACTTAGTAGGTTCATTTCTTCATTATTTCAAATTACTGAATTATTGGGTTTTAAACCATTTGCATTTCTACAGTATGATTTCAACATCTGTACAGTTTTCATGGCTATAAAACATTTATTTGAAATTTTACTATTTACTTGTGTAAGCAAGTCCTCTTATTGAGTGACAGGTATTTAAGATCAAAATTGAACTGCCTTGATCAGACACTGAAATGTGGGTATTTTGAGAGGAAAAAAAAAAAAAAAGCCTGATATAAAAGTTAAGGGCATAGAGCTTAGTTTATCATGCAAATATCTGAAAAGTTATTTGAAGGGTTGGCTCAAATTTAATACTTGACATATCTTTAATGTTGGTATCTTAGTGTTCGTTAAATTACTATCAAGAACAGCAAAGACTCTGGGATTTTAACCTACTTGTACTCTGCCAAAATTTCAAAGATAATGACAGATGACAGGAGACTCATGGGTCTGAGACACAAGAAAGCTCATCACTCACAGTGATACTAGTGTTCATACTAACATTGCTGTTTTTACATCAGTTCCCAAGTCCTTCTAGACAATATAATCAGGGACAGGAAACATCTATATGTATACGCAGTGGGTTGCGTTATAACACAGAAATCCTGAATTTAGGGAACTCACATGTTTAATGCAAGACAGTCAGCCTTTGCTCCAGAGAACAACACTACTTATTTTCTGCAAACATCTGTGATTTTGCTTATAAGATATACTAAATTGTGGGAGACTCATGGACAGTTGTCTCTCCACAAGTATAACGTGTAAAGAAAGTGTAACGATCTGATTCTACCATGCAACCAATGACCATGCTGTCATATTTCCTCAGATTTACCCAGGGTGCCACAGAAATAATATACTTTTTATGTGTGGCATTATATGGCAAATGTAAGAAAACGGTGAGTTTGCTGAAAATCTTGATTCACTGGCTGCAGTATTAGTTTCCAAGGGCTTTCATAACAAAATAATACAAACCAGGTGGTTTGAAATAACAACTATTTATTCTCCCACAGCTCTGGAGGACAGAAGTCTGAAATCAAGGTGTTTGCAGTCTCACACCCTTCCTGAAGCCTCTGGAAAGACCCTTCTTGGCTTTCCCAGATTCCTGTGGCTTGGCAGGTCCTTAGACTTTCTTGGCTTGTAGATACATCACTTCAACCTCTGTCTTCGTTGTCACGGAGTGTCCTCCCTGTGCATCCCTGTGTCTCAACTTGAGTACAGTTACAAGGATTTTTGTCCCAAATCGAGTCACATTCAGAGGTACTGGCAGCTAGGAATTCAACATTATCTTTTTAGGGGACACAATTCAACCCTCGAGATGCTTCAGGGATGAGCTTCAGATTTAAAGTGATGTATAACTCGGGGACCAAGCAGACAGAGTCAATGATTTTACTTTTCAACAAACGTGATGTCAAGAAAATTTTGAAAAGAGAGTTCACGCTTGATCTCTTCATTTCACCTACAGAAGCTGGTCATGAAGCCATCTAGGACCTGGGGAACAATTTGTGTGTTTGAAAAATTAAAGCAAGAAACAAGTTATCAGGAAGCTCCCCATGATTCTGTCTCTGTCTTGGGGGGGAACATTCCTAACTGCATACACACATCTACAGTCACAGAGGTGCTCCATTATCTGAGCTGATTTTAAAGAAGACATCATATCAATCCTTGAACATCAGCCTTCCCAAGGGATGTCAACAGGGCTCCTGTGTTAAGACACCTCTTTCTTCAGGGGTCCCTTTCAAAGGCATTAAGCCAGGAGCCCTGCTCTCCTCTGCAGGGCCACGGGGGTCAGTTGAGTACCTGCCCATCTTTCCCCATTTTTAATCCCACACAATTGCCCTCCCGTTGCTGGCCCTCTGCCTGGCATGACCGCTCCTATGCTCCAGCTTACTTTCCCTCTGGAAGCTCAGCCATCCCCAACTCCGGCCTTGGGCTCTGTCATTCACAGATGGACCTCACAGCCACGCTGTTCCACGTGGCCACATGACCACTGCAGAAGGGTTTTCCCACTGCTGCCCCATGCCTGCAGGAATGGCCACCCCAGCACAGGCCAGAGGTGGTGCTTGGGATCGGCTGTGGCCCCTGCCTGGCACCCCAGCCTGTCACTGTCCCAGTCCTAACTACTGTGCCAGGTGAATTGTTTTCTCGCACCCTGTCAACTCGTCCTACTTCACTGTTGGAATCTAAGTCATCCCTGAAAAGGGCACCAGGTCCTCCTAATGAACATACTGTGTTGTTGAAGAAGCTCCTGAAATAGTGTAGCTAGCGGGTACACCCCACTCGGCCACACAAAATGGCCCTCCACTTCCCTTTTTGCCCTAGTGACAGAGTGGGACCTGTACCATTTCTCTGCATTTGTGTCCATAAGGATATTTCTAACTAAGTTTGACAAATACTAAAGTCAGCAACTCCAGGGCCAATTGTTGGAGAGATTTTCTATTAAGAAAAAAAAAAAATATCAGACTTACACAAAACAGTACTTCACAACAAGATGAATTCCATGCATCACCACCCAGTTTGAACAATTAACGTCCTCTCGATCTTGTTTTGTCTGCTCCTCACCCTGAAAGCCAATGTCAGACATCATGTCAGTCAATCTCTGTTGACCTCACCCTCTTCTTAATGCTCCAAATAAATTGCTTTTTACAAACCCACATCATGGGGATGAGTAGCACGAGAGAGCAGAGTGGAGGACGGGAGGTTAATCGTGTGGCATGCACTCTTTCTACATAAAGAACAAGCACAGGGGGTCTGTTCACCTCTGTGGTCCTCAGAGGTTAACTGAAGCATGACAGAACCTTCTTGTTTGAAGTCTTATTCATGTCATTATGAACAGAGCAATTAACAAGCTTTCCTGCTTGGCCCTAACTGACCAAATCCACACTTACCTTAAAAAATGTATAAGGTGAAACTGTTTAACAGTAAGTCAAGATGCTAAAATAAAGAAAAACATGCTCAGCGAACTTCGATTTCCAGAGAGCAAGTGCTGGGGTTGCCAGAGGCTGCACGTGGAGCCAGCATCCTGGGCCCAGCGTCCAGCCCCTCTGGGGGACACTGAGGTACTCGGCCTCACTGCCTGGTCTCCACAGAAATGCCTGTCAGTCAGTGAGTCTACCGGAACAGATGGCACAGACTCAGCAGTTTAAACGACAGGAACTAGGTTCCTGGAGATCAAGATGGTGAGAGGCTTGGCCTCTCCCGAGGACTCCATCTACGGCCTCAGTTGGCTATCTTCTCCAGTGTCTTCACGAGGTTGAGATCAACATGGTGAGAGGCTTGGCTTCTCCCAAGGACTCCATCTACGGCCTCAGGTGGCTGTCTTCTCCAGTGTCTTCACGTGGATTTTCCTCCACACGTGCTTGACGTGCTCTTCTTGCAGGGAAACCAGTCCTGTTAGACTCAGGCCCACTCCGCTGACCTCATTTTACCTCCATCACCTCTCCAAAGGTCTTGTGTCCAAGTACAGTCACAGCCAGAGGTACTGTGGGTTAGGACTCCAGCAAATGAATTCTGGGGGACCCAATCCAGCCCTTAATGATGGCTTAGCTGACCAAGTCACAAGGGCTAGATTAGGTAATGTTTGTAAAAGTTGCTGGTAGACATAAAGCATCTACGGTATATGTCTATCCACCCACCAGAATCTAATTATGTGAGTCAAATATATTCCCTGAGGTGATAGCTGTTGTCAAAATCTTGTGTTTTAGGAATTCATCATTCCTAAAAAAAAAAATTAACGTGTTTGTCAGCAGCCAGATTCCAAACTGGGAAACTCCAGTGATTTCACCTGGGAAGGAGCCCTCAGTAGGGCAGGTGGCTTTGAAGGAGAGCAGAGACTTGGGATGAAGATGTGAGGACCTGATGTAATATTGTCCACCCGGTATAGAATGAAGCCTGGCTATACCACAGATTCCACTAAAAAGTGGTGCAAAATGGGGTTCAACAGGTGAACAGAGCCAGATTAAAGAGGATGTTCAAAGCCTGGCAGATGAGTTTTGGTGTAGTAAAGAAAAACATGTAAGGGAAGGATATTATTTCTGTGTAGTTTGAACATTCTTGAACTATTTCCTAACACACAGATGATCCTACTCAAGGAGCATGAGGGTCAACTGTTTCGTATGAAAGTTTTCTCTAGATTTGGCTCTGCTCTCTTCAGTTTCGTTTTGGGGCAGCGTATTAGTGACCCAACTGGGCTGTAACAAATGTCCCCAGAAACTCAGTTGCATATAACAATAGACATTCGTTTATTGTGTCCGTTTCTGAAGTGGGTCCCTCTCAGGTGGTCACAGTCACTGACCTGGCAGTTGTCTGAGACTGGCTGGCCGGAGGCTCTGCTTCTGAGCTCCTTGCTGGCAGAGAGAGGCTGTGGTTCCCTCGGCTTGGGCTGCAGATCATTCCTTGCCTGCCTCATAGTGAGCTGCCAGGGCCCACAGATTCGCAGTCACCGGCTTTCAGAGACAGCACGCTGCTGGGTGCCTCCTGGTGTCTGGTCACACCCCATCACCTCTGTCTCATTCTAATGTCAGAAAGAAGTCTACCTGTGCGGCCCGCACCCAGCCACAGGCCAGACCGTGGAGAGTTCTGCAGGCCTGCTGGCCCTCCAGGACCTGGCTGCATGTGGGTCTGAATGCCCGGGCCTCCATGCTCAGCTGAGCCTGGGCCGCAGTAGTGAGGGTGCACACCGGGCCTGCCGGGTGAGCAGGCCACAGGTGCTCCTCCCTCGCAGGTGGTGGCTGCTGCCAGGCCAGGCCCAGTCCGCCCCCTTCTCCCTCTCTGCCTTTTCATCTCCACCATCAGAGGAAAAAGAAGGCTCTCTGCAGATGCCAGGGCCTTGACCTTGGACTCCAGGCTCAGGACTGGGAGAAATAAAATTCTGTTCTTTATAGATCACCCTGTCTCAGGTACCAGACTGAGATACTCAGTCAGCGATAGCGCATGCTTTGCTTTGGAAAGTATTACCTGTTGCCAACATTGCATTGAAACTCGTCCTTCGTGTTAGCAAGGCGAAATGGCCTCCCCTCTCTCTTTGAAATTGTGGAAATATCAATGTTGAGATCATTGAGGCGTTTAGTTTGTTGTTTAAATATCGTCTTTTGTGGAATGAATTTTAAACTGAACATTTGAATTACCTTGAAGCTTGTCAACCAAAATTAGCTACTTTTGGAGTTTTGTAAGCAAAATCTCAGGTCTAGAATAAATAGGTCACTCTTTTTTTTTTTTTTTTTTTTTGGCAGTACTGGGGATTGAACTCAGGGCCTTGCGCTTGTAAGGTAAGCACTCTACCAGCTGAGCTATCTCCCCAGCCCTAAAATAAATAGGAAAACTAGGTCCCTATAGGTGTGAGGGAAGGAAGTGTCAGGAGGAACCCAGGTTTGGCATCAGTGTTAGAAATATTCTCAATGTTTTTACTTTAACAGAGTGACTGAAACACTAAGGCGTTTTGAAAAGGCTACTTAGCATGCAAATGAATATTTGCAAGGAGTCCTAGGCATACTCTTACAGTGCAGGTGGAATTCCTTATTTGTGGTACTCAGGACAGGGCGACTAAGCTGGGCAATAAGTGCTCGAGGTTATACTGGCAAGGGGCACCACAATCTTAGTTCAAGAAGACAGATGGAGATTTCAGATCCTGTGAAATGAAGTGAAAGTGAAGAATCTGGAGCAATCGTCACTTTTAACTTCTTGGACTTGAGGTCTAAATTGGATGTCAGGCATGAACAGTACCATCATATATAAATAAACTGAACATTTTTCATGAGAAAAATTAGAAATCATATTTCTCAAAATATATAAAATGAGGACAGAATAAATCTGAAGTTCCTTGATTTTTGGAAAGTAGGAAATAAATAGGAATATAAAGCCATCAGTTCTGTTACTAGAATTCCCATAGAAGATAAAGTTTTGGAAGCTCTGGGGTAAATGATTTGCATTTAATGATTTTGTGATCTATCAGTACTGGTGATTTATTACCATCATCTTCCTTAAAGAAGCACCAATCTTCATATTTAAGGAAAGTGACATCATATTCATTTTGTTAACAGCAGTATACATTGAGAGAAATGTGCATGTGTGTGTAATGGTGTGTGTACTTGTGCATAGTGAAAGGATCAACCACAGTAATTTCCAGGTTGCACATGATCACAGGATATAACATAGCCATGAAGCCAAATGTCACTTTTTTAGCCAAGTGGTCTTTTTTTTTTTTTTTTAATGTATGACACTATTCTCTTTTTTAATATTTTTTAGTTGTCGATGGACCTGTATTTTATTTATTTACATGCGGTGCTGAGAATCGAACCCAGTGTCTCATGTATGCTAGGCAAGCGCTCTACCACTGAGCCACAACCCCAGCCCCCAAGTGTCTTTTGATTTAGGAAACTAGGCACTCCTTTCTCCTCAGGTGATGGCAGAAATGCAGTCAGGTCGGGAAGTACCATCAGGGTCACATCACTGAATGTGAGGACTCCTTACTTAGCACTTGAGTCTTCTGGTGAGGAAATGAAGGCTTATCAGCAGAGCTGGCCTCGGGGATAAGGGACCCATGTGTTGCACTGGGCTCGCACACAGAAGGACCCTGTCCTTGTTTCATGGTCTACTGTCACTGCTATGAAATTCTTCCTAAGTTTTGGATGAATAGGCCCTGGTTTCATTTTGTTCTTGTTCCTGAAAACTATGCAGGCAGTCCTTCACATATAGCCATGGAGTGTGAAAACAACGACCTGCAGGGCTCACGTTCCTTCCTCCCAAGCGCCATTTAGCGCAGGACTACCCCTACGGCCTGTGCACCCTGGGGAAGGATCTTAACCTCTCTGTACCTCTGCTGAGTCACCTCTGCTCTGGGGTGGTAACGAGGCTCCTTCTAGGATTCCCACAGACAGTGTGCAGAACTCCTTCACAGAGGTGGTGCAAGATGGCCACGTGTCACTGGTAGCTGTCTCAGTCATTGATGCTGCTGCCAGCACTCCTGGATTGTTAGGGAAAACAGAGCCAGCACAGGCTGCGAACAGCCGGTCACCAACACTCCCAACACACCGCATTGCTTATAGAAGTGACAAAATCAATAATTCAGGATTGAAAGGCACTTCTTACATCTTCAATGAAATGACTGATTTGGGACCTCCTACCTAAGTGCCCCCTGGATAGACCATAGACACACACATTAATATTTAAGGCTGGGAGAACTTCAGATTTATCTTATTAGTGGATTACAGATAGGTGCTTCTTTTGCTCAAAGCAAATGATTAGTCATAAAGTCATTGATCCAGTTATGGGCTCTCCTGAATACAGAAGCAAGAAGCCTGGGGGAGGTGACAGGCTGGGGCAGGGGAACATGAGGATGCAGCACGATGGACCAAAGGCATGTGTTGGGGTGAAGACCCAGCTGCCCCCTGCATCTTTCAGCAGGAGTGTCTTTGTTCAGTGAATTCATGGACCGCTGTCCCATTAAGGATTCCCATGTGAATAACTGGGGTAGTCCCACTTCCCGGGGCTTTCAATTCCAAGGTGATAAGATGCAGAGAAGTGACTATTAAAAAGAAGTGACTATCCTCGTGGCTGAGGATACTGCACATTTAGATTTCGCCTTCTATGAATGCATTAATTGTCAAGGTACATTCTGGTAAAAATTAATATGGTAATTAAATACACTATAATCCAATGTGTAGGGAATTGTATCAACCAATGTGAATCCCAACGGCAGCCCATATGCACACCCTAATGTGATTCTTCCTTGGCAGAGAATAACAAAATAGACAGCAGCCACTGGAAATGTCGCACAAAATGAAACTGGAGGAGGGTCACGAATCCCCTGGGTGACAGGTGTTATTAAAATCTGAAAGGACATTATTGTTACAGTTGGGCAGGGAATTTCTAATGTTGGCATTGCAGGCCATTAATGCCATCTGTCTTGCTCTATGGTCCTACTGATATTAAAGAGAACAGGAACGAGCTTCTGTGTATTGGAAGTAAGGCAGATGCTTCAACCACTCATGTGAAACTTGACTGGAGATTCCAGCAGACTCTGGTTAGTTGATAATATCTTCTCAGCAAATTCTTTTCTTCCTCCAACAGTCACTTTCCTGTATCCCTTCAAATTTTATCTCATCTTTGTGTCTTCGAGGTGCACTGAATGTCGGCCACACTGGATTTGCCTACTTCCGATTGCACACCATATCTTTTATGATCTAAAAGTCGTTTCCAGCTCTGTAGCTCTGGCTTCCAAAGCAGTCCCTGATGGCTGATTGTGATCCGGATTGCTGGTCTCTAGATCCATTAACTCAAATTACCCAGGCTAAACATTACCTTGTTATTTCCCAGGTGCATTTTTAGCATCTATTGTTCTGCTTTAGATATTAGGTCCCTTTCCTTGGTGATGCTTATAACATGTTCCAAATTGGGATTGGTTCAGAAATAACAAAAGGAATTGCTCTTTGTCCTCATTTTGAGCCAAAAATAAAGATGCATAGTGAATTTGGATTAGTGCTAACTCCTGGGGTCCTCAAGCAGTAAGTCACTCTGCAATCAGAACATCATAATTTCACTAGATTTATTAGTTCTTGGCTCCTCAGTACTAAGTAACTGTGGCTAATTTCATTTCTTTAGACTTTCTTCTTACATATAAAGTGTCACATCTCGGTGAGGTATTTTGAAAATGATTTTGTTTTACCTTGAGTGATACTTGGTGCCAAGTTTTTGTGAGACAGAATTCTAAGTCCTAGTAGCTTCTTCTGCTGATTAACAAAGGGTGTCTGAGAAAAGTCTGTGCCCTAAAGCACTAGCTTTATTGGTCTTTGTGCTCATTTTTAGTGTTTTTCTAAGAAAACAGGCACTGAAAGGTATGAAACTAAGCAACATATCAGATGACACATCTGAGCATCTGGGGCGTAATCCTTGAACAACGGTTTTCTGGCAGGCGTGTCCTGCTGGAGAGGGTGTGAAGACGGGGTGTATTTGGTGGGACTGACAAAACAGGAACGATTGGCTGGGAAATGAAGCTGAAACGCCGCAGCTGCCTTATGTGCGACAGTGGGTGGTGCTGTGGAAGAGGAGTCGTGCTTCAGGGATCAGGAGAGAGACAGAAGAGGCTGCAGGAGAGTCTGGGGAGATGACTCGGACGAGGACCCTTGGCTGGAGTCCCTGTCAGGCCGTTGGCGTGGGCCACAGAGCTCCTGCAGAGCCTGTGTGTCCTCCTTCCCCTGAGTTGGTAGGCGTGGGGTGTAGGGACCTCGAGGGCTCCTCATGGCTTTAGCTCTGAGGTGACGCTTAGGGAATCAGGAAAAGACATGGAATGCCTTCACCTGGGAACACTGACAAGAAACCATAATGGCAGAGGGAAAGGAATTGCAATGCCCACAATCTGCCACACGGCTGTGGGCATCCAAGCCAGGGCCCAGAGACCCCAGAGGCAGCCTCCAGACTCCTGTGCCCCCAGCGTGCACCTCTTCTCTGCTCCCTGCTTCCCCTGGGAACCAACCCCAGGCCTCAGGGGAGTTGGAGAGTGGACCTGAGGATAGCTGTCGCATGCACGGCTGGGGCCTTGGGCCAGGATGGACGGCACCTGCTCAGAAATAAGCACTGTGCAGTGTCCTGTGGTGGTGGTGTCTGCAACTCTGAGTGTGGATTTTGATCTTATGTGCTATTCTTCCCATCACAATGAAGAAATTTGGCTGTACGAAATAGTGTCTAAAAACACTTTTTGAAACATGGTGGCCACTCTCATATCCTCTGCAACCAGTATAGATCCCTCAGCAGGAAGTGTGGGTGGCAGCACTTGGCAACATTTTCTCAGTTCATGACACAAAGGGGCCCACAGTTAGTCACCCAGCTGGAGTGGGCCTGGAGTTCGGCCTGGCATGTGAGGCATACTTGGGGACAGCCTCAGAGGGCTCAACCAGTATTCATGCCGACTAGGTTACCTGGTTGGAGCCCTCTGCCTTTGTCACCTGATATCCTCAGACAGTACATAAATAAATGAGTGTCACTGTGTGTTGATAAAACTGTAGCTCTGGACCAAATTTTAAATTTCATATAATTTTCAGGTATCATGAAATTTTCTTCTTTCGATGTTTTTTAAACAATTAATTTTTATTTAACATAAGGACCATTCATAACTCGTGGATTAAAGTACACATTGGGATTTGGTGTATAGGCTGCAGGTTGCTGGCCCCTGGTGTAGCACGTTAAGAAACCAGTGTCTTATTTGAAAATAGTTTGGGATGGGATATACTGACTCTCTGCGCTCAGGGCTAATGAATGCTTGGCAGTGACTGTGCTAGCCATGGTACATACTTCTAAAAGGGTGATCTTTCAAAGCACATGTGCAGTCATGGAAGATGGCCATGGTTCTCGTCGTTGCTGTTCAATGCCTGACTGGGTCCATCCTCCCTGGCTGGCTGCCTACGAGTCTATTGCTTAACTGCCGGGCCCTGGAGGCTGCTGTGTTGAGGAGGAGCCCCTGTGCTCTGCTGTTAAGCAAAGAATTATTTCATTTGGAAGAACAAAAATTTCAAATTATTGAAGTTTGGATTAATTAAAGGAGTTATTACAACATACCTGTCAACCAAGAAGTCTCAGTGATATGTTTTGATTCCAAAGAAAATCTGAGAAGAGCTTATCAGCCTTGTTTAGATAGAACCTGATAGCTGCTAAGGCAATGCCATCATAACACAATTTGGTGTAGACACTGCTGATTTCTGTTAGCGTAGCATAACCGGGCGAGGACCACTGGGCCTCTCACGTATTCATGACTGTTTAGAATTAGGTAACGAAAAGTGACAAGGCTATCTAAATACAAATTCAATGTGGGCTTAATCTCATTCCGTTTTAATAGAAATTTCAGCCAGAAGCTGATCTACTCTGAAAGGCACCTTTTCCTAGAGCTGTGGCTTCTCTTCCCATCTCTGATTCAAATATCAGAGAGACAGAAAGGAATAATAACTAGATCTGTGATAACACACAGTTTTGTTTACAAAATAAGATGTGCTGGTTTAAAAAAAAATACAGAAACAGAAAAAATACAGAGTAGTTGGTGTTTCCAAGCACTGTAGAGAAACATGACACACTTGGAAGTCAGATAAAGCATGTCGCTGAACACTGACAAATCAGTGCTGTTCATCAGAGTTTCAGAACGAGGATGAGGACTGAATCCACCCACAGACAATTTATTCCCTGGCAATTTGAACCCAGGCTGATATAATTCTATCTCAAACTATTCCAGTCTTCTCTACCAATGACAGAAGTTCAAGGTGAGTATCCCATTTCCAATCAAGAAACAGGCTGGTTGAAATAAATTCATTAGTTTTGTCCCAAATGCTTACATTCTTAGCTTTGCTAAGTTATGCTTACCAGCATGTGTTGCCATTCTTATCCTCTCTTTTCCCTGTATTGTATTCTTAAATTTTATGCGTCTGTCTTACTTTCAGTTAAAATAGAAACACATGAATTTTACTGATAAATGTAGACGTTTCTTTGTTTTGAGAAGCTGCACAATGCAGGGGTCGGGTTGGGAGGGGTGGCTGAAGAGGCAGGAAGGGCAACGTGATTGATTCCAGGAGCAGGCAGGCTCTCTGTCTTCCAAGGAGACATGTTGAGATGCTGGAGAGAAGCTCAGAGTTTGCAGGATTTAAATCCCATGTTCTGCTTTTTATTTTTGTAAGAAAAATGCAGTTTCTCACCAGTGACTGAGTCCAGTTCTAAGTTTGAATAACGGCAAAAATCTAAGCCTATTTCAGTCTCGGGCACCTCAGTAGGTTCATTTTGAGCATCAAGTGGTAGGACAACCTACACATGCACCAAATGTCCCATGTTTTTATGGCAGCAAAGTTGGGAGAAAGTCTGTTTTATGTTTTCATATACATATTCTTTTTGTAATTTTTTCATTTATAAAATTAACACAATGTGGGGCCCAGTCTTCTGGCCTAGAAGGCATCTAACACACTCATGGGTGTAGGAACCCAGGGAGAGGCATTTCTCCCAAATGCTCTGCCTCTGAGCAGGTTTGGGGTATTTTTTTGTTTAGACAGAAGGTGGGGCACTATCCAGGACCGAGGACGGCCATCACAGTATGCGAGCCCTTACCCTTTCCTCTCCAACGCCATCAACCCAGGGAGAAGAGCAGAAAGCCAAGCAGGCCATGCTCAGGGCAGCCGGGTGCCCAGCTCACCGAGAGACAAGCCTGAGTCCGTCAAGTTTCCCACGACTCCTCTTGGCTTCCATGACGCCTGTGTCCTTGGCATTACAGGCTCTCCTCGGATGGTGTAACTCGCTCAAGTCCCTGTGGCCAGTAAAGCAGAGGGATGTCTACAACTTGCCTGCATGTCTCCATTTTCAGAGCTGTGTTATTTAATCTCAGAAACTGAATGTTTTCTACTTGTCCTGCCTCACAAAACTTAGGTTCCCGTTATTAAGACATGTGGAGTGGGGCAGATGGGACGCAAGTGACGCTAGCATTAACCAGAGCAGGGTGTAATATTTGAAAGGAAGTGAAAATACTACACTAGGTACAGAAACGAACCCCAAAGAAATGATCAGAATAATATCTGAGTTCAATAAAGGGACTAGTCAAAAATTTACATACCTACAATAAATAATTTTGATGTTTACCAACGATAAGCCTATTCACCAAAAGAGGCTAAGTTAAAATGGGAAAAATATAAATTAGAAACATTAGTAACATGAAAATATTTGAAGGCATATTTTTCTAGTATAAGAATATTTTTATTGTAGGAAAAAATAATATAAAAATAAAAGTTATTTGTGTAGGCCTAACTAAAACCTACTGTAATGGTTAATTTGAATTGTCAACTTTATTGATTAAGAGATGCAGATGATTAAGAGGCTTCTGGGTGTGTCGATAGGGCGTATCTAGGAATGATGGGCATGTGGGATAGTGAACTGGAGACCCTCCCTAAGCATGGGCAGCACCCAGTAGGATGGAATAAAAGATGGAAAAACAAGGAAGCAGATGCAGATGCAGCTCAGCTCTTCTTCAACGGGTTCTTGATTGCTACTTAGATCATCTGAGGATATTGGACTCTCACTTCTTCACTCTTCCAAAGCAGACTCTGCCAGTGATTCTCCAGGAAGTTTCCAGAAGCCTTGGTCTTGACTAGGGTAGCACTGTTGATCCCTCTTGTTCTGGGGCTTTTGTGTCTTGGACTGCACAGATGCTGGTTCTTCCAGCTCTGCAGCTGCAGACGGCCATTGTGGGCTATCCAGCTTCTGGTCATGTAAGCCAATCTCATAAATCCCCTTTTATAATCATACTTCTTGTGGATTCTGTTCCTCTAGAGAACCCTGACTAATACACCTACATTTCCACAATTTCAATAGGCATGCCAGTGTGATTTAATTCTGAAAATACAGTTTGATTCTAAAGTTCTTTTAACATAGTCCACATGAGAGAACAACAAACTGAAGAGATGTAAACTCCATAAAATATCAGCGGACACTACAAAAATGCAATAATCAAAACCGGGTTGACACTGGGTTAACTGAAATGTTAAGAACCAGTTTTGAGCATGTTCAGAAATTTAGTACACAAAGTATCATCAAATCAATAGGGAAAGACATTGTGGACAGGTTGAGTGGGGTCTCATGGCTGAACAGACGCAACTCCATCTGCAGTGCTTGCTTCTGATCTTTGAGGTAAAAGTTGTCATTGACACAACTGGCAAAACTCATATGGGTCCAGAATTATGAGGTAGTTATGTGTCAATGTCATCGTACACAGGAAGCTTTAGAATAAGTGACTTTGAATCGATCATTTAGTTTACTTTTAGGAATTTATTCTGAGGAAATATTATATCTTTCTGACAAGAATGTTCATTACTGAGCAAGAAAATTTTGGAAATAACTAATTGGAAATTAAAATAAATATAGAAAAAATATTATAATAATAATATAAATAAATAATCAGAAGTCACGAATACTCTGAGCCTGTTCAGTTTGAACACTGGCTTAAGAAAACCCTGAGTCATATTTTGTCGCTCCTGAAATCAGCCATTAAACCCTGAAGGTCACTAGATGAAGTCAGCTGTGGTCCTGTAACTTCTACAACTGTAGGAAAACAGGGAGTTGTCTGAAGGACGGTCTAATTAGTGTGGAAAGTCCTGTATTTCTTGTTTGTTCTGCCTCATAAAACTGCTTGCTGCAGCTTCCTCCTCTTTCTCCTGCCTACCCTCCTGGTGCCAAATAACCTAAGTCTAATGCTGTTCTATGGGCCAAAGCAAGACAGGCCCCTGCCCAACAGGGAGAGGACAGTGTGATGGCCAGGGAAGGGGTGGGACAGGGGCTGTGGCTGGGGCTCAGGTGGGAGCTGCTACCTGCCACAAGTGTGGGAACCCCAGCCCTGGTGAGGAGCTGTCCTCCCCAGGGGTGGCCTGGCCCGGAGGTTGACACCCAAGCAGGTTGAGGAGGGTGATTGTGTAGGAAGCTGGCAGTGGAGACAGGAAGTGGGTGATACACCACAGAAGATTTGAGGTGATTAGAAATACGCTTGTTTATTGTCAGAGGAAGGAGTTACGAGAACAGAAAAGAAGACTGGGATTCACCTCTTTGATTTTGGATTGAAGTTGGAAGTATTGGTGTGAGTTCATGGTTTTCAAAATACAGAAATGGATCGTGTTCACCCAGCTCTGTCCACCGACAGCAGCTGAGAGAGTGAGGCCCATAGAGACGCGCAGACCCAGGGCCATGGCCAACCAGAGTACCAAGGCACAGTGCAGAAAGCTCCGGGGGGTGGGGGGGAGAAAATTGGGAGGTGAGTCTGGGAAATTCTGTTTGCTAGAAGACAAAGAAGGATCCAAGTGTGAGGGACAGGTCCAAAGAACTCAGACACCAGTGCAAAGTCTGCACCAGCCAGGTCACAGACGACAGGGGCATCAGACAAATACCAAGAGCAATGGATCATAGCCCTTGGGACAGGAAAGGAAACCCCAGGTTCATGGAGATAAAAACACATTGATAGCTTGAAAGCAAGATGAGGAACAGGATATTTACTTATTTTCAAGGTAATTCCCAGAAAATTTGTATTAATGATAAAGGAGAAAAAAATACCTCAGCAGTGGAAAGTCCTGGGAGACGACATCTCAACTGGAGACCAAAGTGGACATCATCGGCGCGGGCAGCCTGGGGACCTGTACCACTGGGAGAGGGTAGGAGAAGAACAGCATCACTCCTGTGGCTCTTCTGAGAAGACACACAGCCCGAATCAAACCACAGGGAAGCACCGGTCAGCTCCCAGGAGGGTCGCCTGCTCCCTGGCCACAGCATTCCAAGGCCTGCGGAGGAGGCACGCTGAGAAGTAGAGACACTCAGGGGACTGACGGCGACTGAGAGCTTACACTGGTGTTCAGCTTTGCACACGCTGAAACACACACCTGATGCTTACAGATGAACTCTGCCAAAATTTCAAGAAAATCCTGTGTCTTACAAATTGTTACAGAAAACAGAATCAGATGAAATGACTCAGGGAATAAGAAACGAATAAGACAACAGGTAAAACGTTGATGCTACAGTGTATTAGTGTTGGTGAAATGATTCTACAGGGAATATTAGCCACCAAGGGTTCGTTTGTAATCAAATGCAAATTCATATCGGAAAAAACATATTATGATCAAGTAGAGTTTATACTAGAAATGCAGACATGGCTTCACACAGGGTACACATATGTACCCTGAGAGTGGCTCGAAGTAGGGAAACTCATAATCATCCCAACGCCAAGACAGGTTACAGTCCGGAGTATGTATTATCCTCTGTAAACAACTAAGCACATGAAAAAGGATTAATGACTTCCTTAATATGTAATTAGCTTTTATGATTAGTAAGAAAAAGACCAACAAGAATGTCTACATGAATGCTAAGTAAATGAAAAAGTTTATGATAGGAATAAAATGATCTCAAGCCTAAAGACATCCTTTGCATGTTCTCACTGTGTTTATAACTAATAAATAAGAATTAAAACTACAGTGTTATAACAGTTTCCATCAATCATCATCATAAAGTATGATGATTCACAGTTAAAGGAAATTTGGGTGAGACATGCACTTCAGTGCTGTTTGAGGGAGTATAAGCATTTGCAAGTTCTGTAGAAGGGACCTGATAACATTTACCACAATTTAAAATACATATCCTTTCCATTCCACGTGTAGAAGCTTACTCTCAAATATAAGCACAAATATCTAAAAAGGCTGTGTTCTATAGTTCTGTAGATTATTGTGCAGCCATGCAAGAGAACGCTGAGCACATCGCTTGAGAGAGTGAAGTAGATCTGCAGGTGACGATATGAACTCTCCCAGATAGAAACAAAAACAAGGCAAGACTACATAGGGTATGGCACAGGGCTAGTGCCATTTATGAAAATAACTATGCACTAGCTCATAGTCATGGAGACATATGTATACGCAAGGAAACTGCTAGCATTGGAATCGAATCTGCGCCCCTGGGAGAGATTCATTCCCCGTCTCTTGTCTGCATCTGCTTTGAGGTCTCCTCCTGGTCTGACTCCTCCCTCCCTGGCAACACCTGGAGTGCTTCCCTGCAGGTGGACAGGGTGCAGACATTTCCTCATGCTCCACCTCTACAGGAACTCCTATCACGCCTCCTTCAGGGCTTCTCTTGTTACCCTTTGGCTTGGGGTAAAAATCAAACAATAAAAAAGCTGCCCCGGGACCAAATGTAGGTTAAAGAAATGGAAAAATTGCGGACCAAACAAGAACCCAATGTCTCCTGTGTACAGTGGTGTGTGTGTGTGTGTGTGTGTGTGTGTATTCATATAACTACCACCCAGGTTCAGATCCAGGGTGGGGTCTCCTTCAGCCCCCAGGAGATTCCACTGTAACTCCGTGTTATGTGTAGTGGTCACTCACTTTTTCCTTTTCCTTCTTGTTACTGAGGAGTGTCTTACTGTACACACGTTCTACAATTTTGTTTTGAATTGATTCTGCTGTTCACTTGCACTTGGATTGTTTCTAGTTTGGGACCAACATAAATAAACGTGCTGTGAGTGTTCGTATGCAGTCTTTTGACAGGCACACGAACTCACTGCTCACTGAAGCCACATTTGCAGGCAGTTTGTCTCTGGGATGGGGCAGAGTAGAGATCTTTGCCTTGTGAGCAGTTAGAGGGACAAATTGATGTAGTCTGAGGGGGCCAGGCAGAGGGGATTCTTGGGATGACCCAGTGGTCCAGTGCTGAGCGAAAAGGAAACGTGTCTCTTTCCTGCTCTTTCATCTTTGATATTGCATTAAGAAATTAATCTTTAATCCACCATGTCCCTAAATGGATGTTGTTTATATATGTGAAGCCCACTAATTTCATATATCAATTTTCACCCCACAGCTTAAGTTTTCTTATCACTTCATCCAATATATTCAATTGACTCACTTGAATCTTGCCTCTTAGTTGCAGGTGATATCGTGTGCTTGCACTTCACATTGTTACAGTACTTACTTTCATTCTCCTTAGCAAATTACTTTGGCTGGTTGTCTCAATCAATGATAACAAACAACCATGGTATGGGGTTTTCTCAAATATTTTCTGACTTTAATAAAATGTTCCTTGCCTTTTACCATTAATCATTATGCTGGGTTTTATTATAGCTTTTATTAGAAATGATGTAAAATTCTATCAATTAGATTTTCAACATCTATCAAGATGTTGGTGTTTTCCCTTTTATATATTATTACGTTATGTATTAATTCATTACTAAGGGGAAGCTATTTGTCTACATTATAAAACTTTTTTGACAAATCCTTTTTTTAGATTTTAAATATTGTCTCAGTTCAAATTTGGACCTATTTTCTTAGATACTCATTTCGAATAATATCCAGATTATTATCTTAAGAGTTTGGCAATATAATTGCATATAGTCATTTTAATTTCTTTTGTATTCCTTTACTGTTATCTTTATTTTATGTCATTCAGTTCCTTCTCTTGATTCAATTACTTCATTCCTTCTATGCAAATGGCCGGTTCTTTTTTTTTTTTTTTTCTTTTTTTTTTTTTTTTTTTTTTTTTTTTTTTTTTTTATTGTAAACAAATGGGATACATGTTGTTTCTCTGTTTGTACATGGCGTAAAGGCATACCATTTGTGTAATCATAAATTTACATAGAGCAATGTTGTTTGATTCATTCTGTTATTTTTTTCCCTTCCCCCCACCCCTCCCACCCCTCTTTACCCTCTATACAGTAGTTCCTTCCTCTATACTTGCCCCCCTCCCTAACCCTAACTCTAACCCTTCCCTCCCCCCCATTATGTGTCAACCTCCACTTATTAGCGATATCATTCGTCCTTTGGCTTTTTGAGATTGGCTTATCTCACTTAGCATGATATTCTCCAATTTCATCCATTTGCCTGCAAATGTCATAATTTTATCATTCTTTATGGCTGAGTAATATTCCATAGTATATATATACCACAGTTTCTTTATCCACTCATCAATTGAAGGGCATCTAGGTTGGTTCCACAGTCTGGCTATTATGAATTGAGCAGCTATGAACATTGATGTGGCTGTATTTCTGTAGTATGCAGATTTTAAGTCCTTTGGGTATAGGCCAAGGAGTGGGATAGCTGGGTCAAATGGTGGTTCCATTCCAAGTTTTCTAAGGAATCTCCACACTGCTTTCCATAGCGGCTGCACTAATTTGCAGCCCCACCAGCAGTGTATGAGTGTACCTTTCTCCCCACATCCTCGCCAACACCTGTTGTTGCTCGTATTCTTGATAATCGCCATTCTAATTGGGGTGAGATGGAACCTTAGGGTGGTTTTGATTTGCATTTCTCTTATTACTAGAGATGTTGAACATTTTTCCATATGTTTGTTGATTGCTTGTAGATCTTCTTCTGTGAAATGTCTATTCATTTCCTTAGCCCATTTGTTGACTGGACTGTTTGAATTCTTGGAGTAGAGTTTTTTGAGTTCTTTATAGATTCTGGAGATTAGTGCTCTATCTGAAGTATGATTGGCAAAGATATTCTCCCACTCTGTAGGCTCTTTCTTCGCATTGCTGATAGTTTCCTTTGCTGAGAGAAAGCTTTTTAGTTTGAATCTATCCCAGTGGTTGATTCTAGCTTTTATTTCTTGTGCTATGGGAGTCCTGTTAAGGAAGTCTGGTCCTAGACCAACAAGATGAAGATTTGGACCTACTTTTTCTTCTATAATCTGCAGGGTCTCTGGTCTGATTCCGAGGTCCTTAATCCATTTTGAGTTTAGTTTCGTGCATGGTGAGAGATATGGGTTTAGTTTCATTCTGTTGCATATGGATTTCCAATTCTCCCAGCACCATTTGTTGAAGAGGCTATCTTTTCTCCATTGCATATTTTTGGCCCCTTTGTCTAGTATGAGAAAATTGTATTTATTTGGGTTTGTGTCCGTGTCCTCTATTCTGTACCATTGATCTACCTTTCTATTTTGGTGCCAATACCATGCCGTTTTTGTTACTATTGCTTTGTAGTAGAGTTGAAGATCTGGTATTGCAATACCCCCTGTTTCACTCTTCCTGCTAAGGATTGCTTTAGCTATTCTGGGTTTCTTATTCTTCCAGATGAATTTCATAATTGCCTGCTCTATTTCTGTAAGGTACGTCATTGGGATTTTAATTGGAATTGCATTGAATTTGTATAGCACTTTAGGTAGTATGGCCATTTTGACAATATTAATTCTTCCTATCCAAGAACATGGAAGATCTTTCCATCTTCTAAGGTGTTCTTTAATTTCTTTCTTTAGTGTTGTATAGTTCTCATTGTAGAGGTCTTTCACCTCTTTTGTGAGATTGATTCCCAAGTATTTTATTTTTTTCGAGGCTATTGTGAATGGGGTAGTTTTCCTAATTTCTCTTTCTGAAGATTCATCACTTATGTATAAAAATGCGTTGGATTTATGGGCATTGATCTTGTAACCTGCTACTTTACTGAAATCACTTATGAGTTCTAAGAGTTTTCTGGTGGAATTTCCAGGTTCCTCTAAATATATAATCATGTCATCAGCGAACAGGGATAGTTTGAGTTCTTCTTTTCCAATTCGTATCCCTTTAATTTCTTTGGTTTGTCTAATTGCTCTGGCCAGAGTCTCAAGAACGATGTTGAATAGAAGTGGTGAAAGAGGGCATCCCTGCCTTGTTCCAGTTTTTAGGGGGAATGCTTTCAGCTTTTCACCATTTAGAATGATATTAGCCATGGGCTTAGCATAAATGGCCTTTACAATATTAAGGAATGTTCCCACTATCCCTATTTGTTCTAGTGTTTTGAGCATGAAGGGGTGCTGAATTTTATCAAATGCTTTTTCTGCGTCTATTGAAATAATCATGTGATTCTTGACTTTAAGTCTATTAATATGGTGAATTACGTTTATTGATTTCCTGATGTTGAACCAACCTTGCATCCCTGGGATGAAACCCACTTGATCATGGTGCACTATCTTTTTAATATGTTTTTGTATGCGATTTGCTAAAATTTTGTTGAGAATTTTTGCGTCGATGTTCATTAAGGATATTGGTCTGAAATTTTCTTTCCTTGATGAGTCTCTGTCTGGTTTAGGTATCAGTGTGATATTGGCTTCATAGAATGAGTTTGGGAGGGTTCCCTCCTCTTCTATTTTGTGGAATACTTTGAGAAGTATTGGAATGAGCTCTTCCTTAAAGGTTTTGTAGAACTCGGCTGAGAACCCATCTGGTCCCGGACTTTTCTTTGTTGGTAGGCTTTTGATGACTTCTTCTATTTCAGTACTTGAAATTGGTCTATTTAAATTGTTTATGTCCTCCTCATTCAGTTTAGGCAATTCATATGTCTCTAGAAACCTGTTGATGTCTTCGAAATTTTCTATTTTGTTGGAGTATAGATTTTCAAAATAGCTTCTAATTATGTTTTGTATTTCCATCCTGTCTGTAGTGATATTTCCTTGTTCATTCCGAATTTTAGTGATTTGGGTTTTCTCTCGTCTTCTCTTTGTTAGTGTGGCTAAAGATTTATCAATTTTGTTTATTTTTTCGAAGAACCAACTATTTATTTTGTCAATTTTTTGTATTGTTTCTTTTGTTTCAATTTCATTGATTTCAGCTCTGAGTTTAACAATTTCCTGTCTTCTACTACTTTTGGTGCTGTTCTGTTCTTCTTTTTCTAAGGCTTTGAGCTGTAGTGTTAGGTTGTTTATTTGTTGAGTTTTACTTCTTTTATTAAATGCGCTCCATGAAATAAATTTCCCTCTAAGTACTGCTTTCATAGTGTCCCAGAGGTTTTGATATGATGTTTCTTTGTTCTCATTTACCTCTAAGAATTTTTTTAATTTCCTTCTTAATATCTTCTGTTATCCATTCATCATATAATAGCATATTGTTTAACCTCCAGATGTTGGAATAGTTTCTGTGTTTTACTCTTTCATTTATTTCTAACTTCAATCCATTATGATCTGATAGAATACATGCTAGTGTCTCTATCTTCTTGTATTTGCTAACATTAGCTTTGTGGCATAATATATGGTCTATTTTAGAGAAGGATCCATGTGCTGCTGAGAAGAAAGTGTATTCACTCTTGGTTGGATGGAATATTCTATAAATGTCCGTTAAGTCTAAATTATTGATTGTGTTGTTGAGATCTATGGTTTCTTTGCTCAATTTTTGTCTGGAAGATCTGTCCAGTGGTGAGAGCGGCGTGTTAAAATCACCTAGTATTATTGTGTTGTGGTCTATTTGGTTTCTGAAATTGAGAAGGATTTGTTTGACATACATAGATGAGCCACTGTTTGGGGCATAGATGTTTATGATTGTTATATCTTGCTGATTTATGCTTCCCTTAAGCAGTATGAAATAACCTTCTTTATCCCTTCTGACTAACTTTGGCTTGAAGTCCACATTATCGGAAATGAGGATGGATACTCCAGCTTTTTTGCTGAGTCCATGTGCATGGTATGTTTTTCCCCATCCTTTCACCTTTAATCTATGGGTATCTTTTTCTATGAGGTGAGTCTCTTGCAGGCAACATATTGTTGGATCTTTCTTTTTAATCCAGTCTGCCAGTCTATGTCTTTTGATTGATGAATTCAGGCCATTAACGTTCAGGGTTATTATAGAGAAATGATTTGGTTTCCCGGTCATTTGGTTCATTTTTAAAATTTTGTTTATTTATTTGTTTGACACAACTTGTTTCCTCCTTTATTTGACAATTCCTTTAGGATAATTCCTCCCTTTGCTGATTTGCTTCTTTGTTTTTCATCTCTTCCTCATGGAATATTTTGTTGAGAATGTTCTGTAATGCTGGCTTTCTTTTTGTAAATTCTTTTAGCTTTTGTTTATCATGGAAGGATTTTATTTCATCGTCAAATTTGAAGGTAAGTTTTGCTGGGTATAAGATTCTTGGTTGGCATCCATTTTCTTTCAGGGCTTGAAAAATGTTGTTCCAGGACCTTCTAGCTTTTAGGGTCTGGATTGAAAAATCTGCTGATATGCGTATTGGTTTCCCCCTGAATGTAATTTGGTTCTTTTCTCTCACAGCCTTTAAAATTCTGTCTTTATTTTGTATGTTAGGTATTTTCATTATAATGTGCCTTGGTGTGGGTCTGTTGTAATTTTGTGTATTTGGAGTCCTGTAAGCCTCTTGAACTTGATTTTCCATTTCATTCTTCAGATTTGGGAAATTTTCTGATATTATTTCATTGAATAGGTTGTTCATTCCTTTGGCTTGTTTCTCTAGGCCTTCCTCAATCCCAATAATTCTTAAATTTGGCCTTTTCATGATATCCCATAGTTCTTGTAGATTCTGTTCATGATTTCTTACCATCTTCTCTGTTTGTTCAGCTTTGTTTTCAAGGTTAAATATTTTGTCTTCAATGTCTGAGGTTCTGTCTTCCAGGTGTTCTATCCTATTGGATATGCTTTCTATGGAGTTCTTAATTTGGTTTATTGTTTCCTTCATGTCAAGGATTTCTGTTTGGTTTTTTTTTCAATATCTCTAACTCTTTATTGAAATGATCTTTTGCTTCCTGTATTTGCTCTTTTAACTGTCGATTGGTGCGATCAATCAATGCTTGCATTTGCTCTTTCATCTCATCATTCAATGCTTGCATTTGCTCTTTCATCTCCTCGTTTGCTTCTCTGATCATTTTAATTATGTACATTCTGAACTCCTTTTCTGTCATTTCTTCTGCCATGCTGTCATTGGGTTTTATTGATGTAACATCTAGATTTGTTTGCAGCATTTTCTTTCCTTGTTTTCTCATGTTGTTCAGATATCAGTGGACCGCTGAGATATTGCAGATTTCCTCTGTTGATTTACAATGACCCTGAAGATTTCTATATATCCCCTCTTAGCCTTCAGTAGGCTGAAGTCTTGGAGGAGGTTGATAATGCGGTGCTCCACAAGGAAGCTGCCTCTCTAGGAGTAGTGGCCTTCAGGTGGGGTATATTCCCTGCTAGTGGGCAGAGGTGCCTCCACTTGTTGACCAATGGTCATCCAAAGGGGACCTAGGCTGTGGGCTGAGGCAAGGCCTGTTTGGGCCTGAGCCTCTGGTTTTACTGTCCTTGTGGGAAACCTCACCCAGCAGGGAAGACTCACCCGGTGGGGAGGTCTCGCTGGTCAGTTTCCTCCTAGAGGTTCCCCTCAATTTACATCTACTGCCTGGGCTGGGCTGCCTTCCTCTGCAAAGTTTCCAGGGGCCCGGCCCTACCTCCTGGGCCTGGGAGCCTCACCCTTCGCAGATGAATCTCCTTAGGCTGCCCCTCCTCAGAGAATTTGCCCATAGGCCTGGAACCTTCGCTCCGCCCTAAGCCTGTCTCTGTGCGGCTCTTCCACCCAGAAGCCTCCTAGATCCTGGGACCCTGTTCTGCACCTAATCGCCTGGCTGCGTGGCCCCTCCTCTGAGCAGCCACCTGTGGCCCCGAACTATCGCTCTGAGTCCCAGAGATCCGCCACAGGCCTCTTCCTCCAGACAGCTGCCCAGTATGCCGGTGCGGTCACTAGGAGTCCAAGAAACTCACTTCGTGCCTCCTCCTCCCACCAACCACCCGTAGCCCGGGGCAATCAATCACTCCGAGTCGAAGTGACCCTGCCCGTTCCTCCTCCTTCTCCAGATAACCCCCCGGGTGTTCAGGAGCAGTCCCTCTGAGTGGCTCTGAATCCACGTGACCCGCTGCACGGGTCCTCTGGGCCACCGCCCGGAGCTCTGGTGTGGTCCTTCAAGACCAAGCGTCCCACCACGCTTCTCCTCCAGGCAGCCCCCCTGTGTTCAGGAGCTGTCACTTTAAGACCAAATAACTCACCACTCGCCTTCTCCTCTGAGCAGCCGCCTGGAGCGCTAATGCAGTCACTGCGAGTCCAAAGGACCCGCCGCGCTCCTCCTCCTCCTTCTCCTACTCCTCCGGGCAGGCCCCGGGGTTCAGAAGTGGTCAGGGTCCAAACAGCTCGCCACGCAGCCCCTTCTCTGGCAACCGCCTGTAGTTCCCGTATAGTCGCCCGAATCCAAGCGGCTGCTCCTCTTCCTCCTCGTCCTCAGGGCAGGCCCCGGGGTTCAGAAGCGTCGTTCTGATTCCAAACAGCTCGCCGCGCGGCTTCTCCTCTGGCAACTGCCTGCAGCTCTGGCGCAGTCTCAAATGGCCGGTTCTTAAACTCACTTGTAGCTCCGGTTTCTGGGTTGGGAGTGAACTGAAACCTGTCCCAGTGACCTCCTTCTCTTGCTTCCTGTGGCATTACTCTCAGCTCTGGAGTCAGTCTCACTCCGACGTGGGTGTCCTGACGTCTCCATTCTGCAGGGACGTCATTCCTTAGCCCTCTCTCAGGGTCCATTCCACCTGTCCTGCAGCAACCCCCGGGTCCTCTTGATGTCCTGCTCCTCCACAGAGGGGTGCGCTGGCCCGCGGGCCGTTCCCCTCCGCCTTCATCTCCTGTGTGTCCCAGCCTTTTGCAGCAGGGTCAGTGCATCTCTCCCCTCGAATTGTCCAGTCGAAGAGCCTGTGGTCACTGGATGTTGAAGTCCTATCAGGCAAGCATCCTTCCTGTCTCCTGAGGGGGCGGATTTGTTTCCTGCCTCCCTTCACAGACCCTGCGAGCCCCTTGGGACCACCTGGCTCAGGGGCCTCCACTCAGACCTCCAGGGAGGATGGCCGTAGCCCACTTCAGCCCCCTGCCCCTCACTCTGCACGCTCATCAAAACAGAGTCTCACCGATGTCAGAGCCCACAGTGTGACCCTGGAAGGATGGACTAGGAATATGGTGTCATCGTGGGCACAGCATTGGTGGCCCTGATTTGAGACAGCTCTAGTCCTGTATCTTACATTGACTGTTAATCATCACAAAGTACTTTTTGTCTTTCAGCATTTTTACCTTGAATTCAGCGGAGCAGGACATAATCTGATGATCCCTAGATTCTATCTACATTTATTTATTAATTATTTTCCTTTTCCTTTATTCCAAGTTTCTTCATAAGAATGCTCTAGAATGCATTGCTATGTATGCTTAGACTTCGGCTGTACCTCTGCTTTAGCTGGTGAGCTTGATACTCATCCGACAGGAAGTTGGCTGTCCGTCTCCTCATGCCTTTCCCTTCCTGTTCCACTTCCTTTTTAGTAATCCTTCTGTTTTTGAGTGTCATCTCTGATGTTACTGTGCGGAGTGTGTGTGTGATGTGTGTGTGTGCTTGTGCGTGTGCGCGCGCGTGTGTGTGTGTGTGTGTGTGTGTGTGTTTTCTCTCTGTGTGCTTAGAAGGGCTGTGGTCTAGGTTTATCTAATTGTAAAAAGTCCTTTTAAAGTTCCGACGAATGTGGTTTGTCATCAGGCACTGGGCCCTGGTGAATGAAGGGGGCGTTGGGGACATATTCCTCTCTGTTCCCCTAATTCAAACGAGGAACATAAAGCACTACAAATTGTTCTCTCCAGTCTTTGCTTTTCGTCTTCCCTATGCCAGTAATATAACTGATGATGTTATTTTCTAAAGGATTTCTTTATGTTCTTAATCTTGCATTAAGTAATTCGCTTACGGGGGTTCTGTTGCGTTCCCACCATGAAGGAGAAGACTACAGAAATGCTTCCCTTTCACCTGCAGACCAAGCAACTGTGGAGTGGCAAGGCTGAGGTGTCAGGGGAGACTCGGGATAGATGGGACTCCAGGCCTCGCCTTTTCTGCTCGTTTGAGAACAGAGGTGATGCCAGGGCTCAGAGGCAGCCTCTCTAACCAACAAGTGACAAACATGTTTGAGGACTTGGATGGATTCTCTGGAATTCCACCCTCAACATCTTGTACTTAAAAAGAGGAGAAGGTGGAAAACCTCATTTCCCAGAGTCATTTGCAGCTAAATCTGCATATGCAAATTTGCCACCACCAACAGGCTGTGCTGCAAAGAGTGTCCTAAGGTAGAATGAGCAAATATTAAAAGCCAGCCTAACTGGAACCACTGATCCATTACATACCTCAAAATAAGATGGCTATCTGAATGCAACTAGAAGTAAATGTTAGGAAGCTGCACACATCTTTTTTCTGCAACCAGGATGATCAAAAGGATGAACCATCCATTTATTTTTAAAACAATACAAAACATATTCAACAGCTCTAAAAGGTTCAAAGGCACATGGGGAAAACGGAGCTTTGATTCCCTGCTGATTTTCCATGGACATGAATAAAACCAGTTCCTGGAGTGCTAACGGTAGTTGTTTACCAAAAAGATTAGGACACAATCATCTAAAAAGAAGACCATTTTCAGTAACATTATTCTCAAACTCATACTCAAGAAAAATATGAGCCACCATGAACAATTTTTCACATGCACGTTAGTGATCTTGAACTACCTGAAGAATCAGATGCACAACCTAGAGAGAGCTCTCCGAGAGGAGCAGAGTTTGGACAACTTTTCTTACATAGAAAATTTCAAAGCAATTCTCATTCTTCAGAGTATTTCATAATTTACTTAAATAATGAATTAATACACCTGCTGCCTAGTGTGAATTATATTTTATTTCAGCACTCTTTATAAGCTGTAGGAAAAAAATGGGGATTTCTCATAATCTATACTGGCTATAACAGTAGAATGCTAGAGATAAATCTTTTTTTTCTAATTCAACTTTCCCCAAATAGATATTAATCCCACAAATCTTTACTGAGCATCTAATATGTTCCAAACTCTTTTCAGGGCACTAAAGATGTAGTGTTGAACGAGAAAGACACATCATTCTTCAGAAGTCTAGCATGCTCTCGAGGAAGGGTCTGAGCCCTTAGATTGCTGGTGTCCACGTGCTGACTCGTACCCCTGACGCCCCACTGTGGCTTATGCAGAGCCTCACAGTGGAGGAAGGACCCCACCCACACTCAGCCTCCAGCTCTGTGGCTTCCCTCAGTCTGAGCAGTAGAAAATAAATATCATGCAAACAAGTGTACAAAGCAAAAAACTGTACCCTGGGCAGTCTTTTTACAAAATTTAACACCTACATAATGTAAGCAGATAGTTCGAGTATAAATAAAATCTTCTTAAAGCACAGATAGGTAAAAAGTGACAATTTTATACAGTGAAAAGTCCTTTAGGCCTAAATTAATTACACAACTCTTATTTTTAGCATTGCTCAAATTGTAAGCTTCTACTGCATTATCATTTGGACATTTTCTTTGAAGTATTTTTAGCAAGAATTTATCTATACCTAGAAACTATGTTTGGATTCAGATTATTAAAAGGTGTGCTGAGCATGCAGGTAGCACTTGGTTAGCAGCAGACAAGTCCAGCAGCTTGGGGTTGGAGGACATGGGCCAGTGAACATGTTTCCCTGCCCGCTTCAAAGGCCAACAAGGCAACAGAGAAGATTCAGTGAGTTCATTGTCATTATTACTATTATTTGTACGTATATCTTGATTAAAAATTGTTTAGAATGCATTGTGTGACATTTTCAAAAGTACCATATTTAGGAACTTTTATAAAAAGTCCAGCATTTGAAATATTAACTATAAAATATATATTTTTTTAAATTTTTGAGACAGTTTAAACCTTAGTGTGTTCCTGGTACTAGCTAAGATATTTCTAGTTTCTTGTTCATTTTAACATATATATAAACATTCACATATCAAGACTAGCTACTTAAATAAAATCAGCTCTTTTTTCCTGTATAAACTGTTAAGTCTTTTGATGAATTAATGCACCTGCTGCCTAGTGTGAATTATGTTTTAGTTCAGCACTCTTTATAAGCTGTAGGAAAAAAAATGGGGATTTATCATAATCTACACTGACTATAACAATTAGCTTTTCTGAAAACTTGAATCCAGAACTAGCATATATTTCATTATCTGGGGAATTTTTTTTAAATGATAGAACAGAAAATGAAATGTAAATTTGAGTTATTGTGTGAAAGGCAATTATTATTTTACTTTTAAAATGTATTCAAGTTCTGCAAGAAGAACCTAATTTTAGCTGAATTCTTAAGAAGGAAACAGCACCAGCAAAGCTTCTTAAATTAGTAAAAACCCAAAAATATACAACTTCCTTCTTTAATCCTGAATTTGTTAGACCTACTTGGGTGTTAATTCCAACTCATGCTCTTGTTAATACTTAAATACTCTTTTCATTTTTATGTGGTTTTACTCTTTTGTTCTGTTTATGGTTTTCTCTGAATTCAAGGCGAACAGTGTAACTGAGACACAGTGGCCGATTCCCTGCTACCTTGCTTCCTGTTGAGGCTAGTCATGAATCTGTCTATCCTAAAAAACCAAGACACTTATTAATTCTCAGGCAGACAGTGCCAGCAGAACGCAGGCCACCACGCAGTGCTTGCCACGGCAGGTGCCTGCGAGATGGAAAGCAGGTTCCCCTTGGGACAGAGAATTCAGAGATCAGCTCTGGTGGAAACTGAGGAGGTGCAGGGAGGCCGAGGCTGAAGGGACACCTGCTATCGCCTGGTGAAATCTGAAATGTGTTCAGCGACAAATATCCTTAAGAGCAGCTACAGGTTGAAGTTTTAATAAGAAAGAATCCCATATCTGATACTCCACGAGTTCAAGAGATGATGTCAATTTGAAAAATCATACACACACATATCAACCTCTCTCCAACTCACCCCGCCACCACCCCAGTCTCTGGGAACCACTGTTCTTCTCCCTCTCCCTGGGGTCCGCCTGAGTGAGGTCATGCCGCACTCCTCTCTCCGTGTTGGCTGCTTTCACTCAGCAGAGTGCCCTCCAGGCTCATCCATGGCGGGATCTCCTCTTTTGTGGTCAGATTAGAAGAATGAGTCTGAGAGATCTGTGGTGTCCCATGGTGAGGACACTTAGTGAAGATTGGAGAGGGGATGTCATGCGTCCTCCTCTCAAACGGCAGCTGGGGAGGTCAGGCACACGGGGACAGTAGCTGTTGTCATCCTGCACGTGCACGTCACAGTAGATACACACAGGTTCATCTGTGGACAAAAAACACGTATAGTGTTTCTGTTGTCAAAACAGTGGGCGTCACCAGGAAAAAAGATCACGGTGGTTTGTGCAGGGGGTGGGGGGCATGCTGAAATTCAACATGGGTAACGCTGAATCTGAAGGTCGGTTTGAGAGATACGATTCTCACACCATAAAGTTGACCCTTCCGCAGTTTACAATCCAGTGGCTTCAGTCATCACCAGAACCTAATTCCACAGTGTTCCCACCTCCCTGCCCATCAGCAGTCACTCCCGTTTTCTGTCTCCCCTCAGCTCTGTGCAACACTAATAAACCTTCTATCTTCACAGATTTAACCATCCTGGACATCTTACATAAAGCAAATCCTAAATAGGCGGCCACAAATTCTTTCAAATAGACTTTATGGAACAGTAACATTTTGCTTTCATTCACCTAATATTTTCTTTTAAGAGTTGTACAAGTGAGTTTGTGAATTAGAGAATGGTGGATCCATTGGCTAAAGCACACACTGTACAGTTGAAAACCCTTTAAATTTCCTGAGGAGAAGGATATCTGGTCACTGATGACCTTATTATTTCACTTCTTTCTTTTAAAATCCAGTATTCTAAAGCATCCCATTGTGATGCTAGTGAATCCAGGACAAAAAGTGAGGTGAATTAATTTTCCCATAAAATTGATTGGGTTGTTGAGTTGTTTTGAGGTTCTGAATGGATAATCAAAACCAGTGTTATGGTTGGATGTGAGATGTTCCCCAAAAGCTCACATGTGAGATAATTCAAGAAGGTTTAGAGGAGAAATTATTGGGTTATGAGAGCCTTAACCCAATCAGTGAATTAATCCCCTGTTGGGAGTAACTGAGTGGTAACTGGAGGCAGATGGGGTGTGGCTGGAGGAGGTGGGCACTGGGGTGTGGCTGTGGGGTAGACATTTGTATCTGGCAAGTGGAGTCTCTCTCTCTGCTTCCTGACCGTCATGTGAGCTGCTTCCCTGTGCCACACTCTTCCTCCATGATGTCCTGCCTCACTGTGAGCCCTGAGGAATGGAGCTGGCTGTCAATGAACTGAGACCTCTGACACCATGAGCCCTTAAATAACTTTTCCTTCCCTAAAATTGTTCTTGTCAGGTCTTTTAGACAGAGCAGTGAAAAAGTGGACTCAAATAATCAGCAAAGAACTAATTACTAACAAATATTAAGCTGGAATGTATTCTGTTTAAAGAAGGTGTCCATTCTGTCTCCACGGGGGCTAACTACAAAAAGAAAACCCTAGCTCTACCTGACACAGTGGCAGGTCCTGGAGGGGAACCCCCAGAGCCCCAGAGCAAAGGAAGGAGGGAGCCACACCAGGCAGCGCAGCCCAACAGCACAGCAGAGAAGCCCTGCGCTTCCTATGAAGGACCGGGCTGTGGCCCGGGCTGGGTAATCACAACAAAATCCCGCCTAGTGAGTACAACTAAAAGAACCCCTAGCAGCAGTGCCCGTAAGCCAACAGGGGAAGAAAACCTCCCTTTCAGAATGGCCTCCTCATCAAGGGGCAGCTCTTCCTCCCGGGGTGCTCAGACTCCTCTCACCAGAACCTGCTGAGGGACGAGAGGAAACGTGCAGACCTCTCCTGCGGACAGAAAACAAAATAACAGGCAGCAGCAGAAGGAAAGGCTGCTTCCCGTCTGCTCACTGTCATCGTTTCCTCGTTTCTCTACCCCTGCCACCACCCGAGCAAACTGGGCATGCAGCCGTGGCTTGGTTAGGCGTGAGAGTCCATCCAGCACAAGGACGCCGCTTCCAGTGGTGCAGCCCACGGTGAAGTTCCAGTCACGACTTCACATTAATACAGCGTGTCTAAGAGACAATTATCCGAGACCGGGGTGTTCCCACTCAGGGCCAGATGACAGCCCTGCATGTCTAGGAAGGACAGCTTCAAGGGTGGCAGTGTCAAGAAGAGGGCTCATTAATGTTATTTCACACACTTTGAGCTCCAGGGATCTTGCAATGGTCTGCAAACACACCGGCAGTGGGACAAAAGCATCGATGTTGACCAATTCCACGTGGTGAATGGCAATGACCGTCCTCAAAGGCAGCATGAAATCTAAGGCACAGGGATGTTGGTACAGAAAGTCAGGAGGCAGAGTCAGGTCCCAGGAGTGTGGCCACAGACCTGAGTCCTGAAGACTGAGTTAGCGTTTAGCAAGGAGACGAGAAAGCGAAAGTCCTCCTAGGAAGAAGGAAGAACTTACCCTGCAGTGGAGGAACATGTCACAGTGCTCAGCGTGCCTGGAGCGCAGCAGGCTGTGCGGAGGACCGGAATGTCGGAAGGGCTAGTTCACTAAGGAATTATTTTTCCACTGATAAAAGGAGTGTGTATGTTATCTAGAAAGCGAAAGAGCCATGGGGGAAGTTACAGAGAAAGGGAGGACAGCCTCACTCTTCCCTACAGAAGTCCTTTGGTAACGTGGGAAACAGGCCGGAGCTACCTGCTGTAGCGCAGGAGCGTGTCGCCTGCCCCTCGGCAAGCCGTTTGCTCCTGTCCTAGACACAACACCTCGCTCCAGGTGCAAAGCACCTCCGTCACTGCATGCAGGGTCGTTTAGTTGATCTTCTTTGTTGAGGAGGTATAAGGCCCTGGTTCCCACGCCGGCTCCAGCTCCGTCTCTCTGCCGACCAGCTTTCTGGGCAGTGCTGCCGAGGTTGGGCAGGTCTCCTTCTGAGCAGGGAGCTGCCTCGGGTGCTGAAATCACCAGCTCCGTGAGGTGCTCCCCAGGTGTGCCTTGTTCTGTGTCCCAAACTCTCCCCAGCACTGACCCCATCGCAGGGGAACAAGACTTGAAGAACTCTCCGTATGAAAATCCGGGAAATAATGACTTTCCAAACCGAGGTCAGTATGACAGGTTGACATATTTGACTCCATGGAAATGTTACAGGCCAGGCTACATGGGCAACGACTAAGCAGACTCCATTTTACCCTGAGACTTCATGTCATGTAGGAAATGCGTCTCCTGTGGGAACACCCACCTCTGTACCCATCGACAGGTGCTTAGCATAGCAGGTTTGGCAACACAAAATGGCAATTCTTATATAATGTAAAATTGTTCTCTTTTTGATTCTTATTTTTCTTAGACAAAGTACCATGTCAACAGCGATTCTCTAAATGTCAGTACCCATTCTTTAACTAGTATCCAACAAAGGTCGTTTTGACCCACTTGCCCTCTGCTTATGATTTCAGATCTCATGATGTTAGTTTGTAGTTTTAAGTCATAGAAACAGACACTTCTTTTTAATGTACTGACTTATGGTAAAAAAACTCCCGCAACCCTGTGGTCGGGGCTGTTCTCCCAATAGCCATTTCGGGCCTTGTGTGAGACAGTCAGCCGGCGAGCTAATAAAGACTCTCAAATTTGGACTTCTTGGTGATGATCCGTCTGTTCTTAAAATTGTGCCCCACAACAGTCAACAAAAATAGAGAGCAGGAAGGATGCAGAGATACTTACAAGTTAAAGTCAACATGGTAAATCAGGACTTCCTGGATGCGGCATGTTAGAGATGAGGTGTCTAGTCCAATTGCTCAGGGGATTGACTGCATGAAGGCACCAAACTTCTAGATAAGTTTTACAAAGAAGTGTCAGGGCTTGGATGACTTTGGTATTGTCAGTCCTCTCATGAAATCACAGACTTGTAGCTTTGACTTGCAACAGATTAGGGTTAGACAGGCAGACCTGGAAGCTACTACCACATGCAGCGGGGGCAGGAAGGGTGGAACCCAAGGAGAGCTAACAGTGAAGGAGTGTGAGGAGAGTAGCCCACACAGCACACCAGGAGTGGATTTTTCCAGAATAAGCAGGAAAACCAGGAAGGAATGGTATCACCAAAGCAAAGGGTGGAGAGAATTTCAAGAGGGCAAATTGGTGAGCAGCTAGAAATGTTCGTTAGCCAAGGTCAATGCCCTAGTTTTCCATTGCTGTAAGACAGCTGAGCCTGTGCACAGCACTCAATATGGCCGCAAAGAACCAGGGGATTGGTTTGTGGGCCGGGGAATCACTGGTTCCCAGGAGAAGTTCTGAGGGTCAGTGGGGGCAGGACACAAAAGATGCTGAGCAGAAGGCAGACGGGCAAGGAGGACACGGAGACAGCAAGCGTAAACAGCATTCCCAGGTCCCACGGGTGAAGGAAGGGAGAGGCAGTCCTCGTGGGCGGGCAGCAGGAGGAGGGACCGCAGGGCGCGCGAATCGGACCCTTGCCATCAGCTCCGGGTCTGGCAAAGAGCAGCCGAGGAACAGGAGGTGCCGCCCGGCAGTAGCCAAGCGGGCGTCGCTGCCACTCCAGGTGGAACCGGCTTGAGCACAGCGTGCTGTGGAGGAGGAGGAGGGGAGGCGGAGGAAACCGCCCAAGACTGGGAGAAAGCAAGTTCCGAGTTCCCGGGTGGAGGGTTCCATCTCCCGCCCTCTCACTTGCACCCGGGGCCTGCCTCCCAGGCACCGCAGAGAAGTGGCTGAGGGGCGCCAGGCCCTCCACCCTCCTCGCAGGGCCCAGGCGAGTGCTCCCGTGCCCTTGCCCCGAGGACGAGGACGTGCTGCTGTGCTCCTAGGCGAGGTCTCCCGCTCCACCAGCCTCTGGTGCTCCTGTGCCCAGTGCAGACGCCACCAGGCCACCCCTCCTCTCCTGCTTCTCCGATTTTCCTTTCATTAACATACACGCGCTTTTCTCTCTCCCCATGGGCCGCGGGCTGGAAACTGAAGCCAACCTCTCCAGCAGTTTCCAATTCCAGCTACTCAGCATTCTCCTTGCTGCAATCCTCCTGGAGACTTTTCTGCGCATTATCTCCAAAGGTGCATACATGAATTCTATTTGTTTGTTTACTTGGATTTTTTTAATCAGGACGGCGAAATGTGAAAGGAGCCCTCTGGTGTATTCCAGTTGACATTTTACAATGTGGGAAATGCAAGGATACACATGATCACCCTTCTTGAACACTAACTTGATTTCGAAGATGATAACTGTCACCACCTGTCCCTGTGCACCCAGAATTTCCAAGGGAACCAGGTCTATCTGCCGCAGCATCTCAGTAATGTGGTCCATTTGGGTAATGGCTGAACTCAGAGCGAGGACATTTCTGGCTGTCAGGGGAACAGGTTGGTCCAGGGCTAAACAAGCAGACACTAGTGCCTGCACCCATTCTCAGGTGCCCAACTCCCCACTGTAGACCCTTCTGAACAGGGTCACCCTGCCCACACCATTCTGCAGAGAACAGACCCTGATAAACCGCAGGCTTTGAGTTGTCAACCCTTGTTCACTTCCTTGGCTTCCAAAGACTTGTTGGCCTCTCTCTTTGAATTTGATGCTGCAGTTTTATTTAGAATGTGCTTTTGAACTAGAGGAAAAAGTCTCTGATGCATTCTGGCCTTGAGCATTTTCACTGTGGTTTAAATTTGGCAAGCTTAAATCTTTCTTTATTTGGCCAAGATCCGGTATTGAAATAGTAAATTGTTTTTGTACTTCCAGTAATTTTTGCTCTCTCCTCACTTCCAGCAAGTAGCTGGGATTCGTAATTCTTTTCAAAGTTCTTCCCAGGGGTTTCTGGCTGGGACGGAAGCCCAGGCGGCTGCCCCTCCCTGTGTTCTTCAGAACCCCACAGCTGTCAAAGAGCCATCGGGCTGGTGCTGAGCAGCAGGAAGGCCTTGGGAGACAGGAGATGGGATCCAGGACACCCTGGTGGACACGGGGCCCGTGGTTCCTGTGGACAGGCTCTCCTGGACAGGGGCTCGACTCTGTACATGCCTCCTGGCTTGGGACTTTGGGAAATTCTAGAGCTCTTTAAGCAGAAATCCTTAAAAGGAAAATCCCATCTGTGTACCAAGGGAGGTAGAAGTGTGGTCCCCAGGTGTGCCCAGCAGGCTCCTGTGACCTGGGAACACATGCAGGTGGCAGGGTTTGGAGCAGATAGAAGAGGAGAAAGCTCCCCATTTTCTTATGATTTTCTTATGATGCTTTTAATAAGACTTCGTATTTAGAGCACCTCAGGCCCTGGAAATAAAACGTTGAATTTTTTATATTCTCCTTAGTCTGAGAATGTTTGGCACGCCATAGTTTGGGAAATGTTTGTACCTTGCTGCCCTGAGTGTGTGAATTGGTACTCACACCAACTACTCTTACAAAAGGTGTTGGGTCTTATTGACATCCATGTTCAAGTTCTTACATGTGTAATTTTATTCCTAACTTGCACTTTCTTTTTGAGCTGCGGGTGCTTTTCCCAGAGTTATTTTCCTAAGTAGAATTTAATATTCAGTGCTTCTGCCTCATAAACAAAAGTCAGGATGAGCCACAAGGGGCACAATGGACTGATGTGAAGATTATTTATCTGAACTGATTTGAAGATTTAAAATAAAAATTTCTATCAGAATCACCTTTTACTTAATTATATTAAGTATTTCTTAACTGCCCATTATTTGTTGTATTAAATAGTTGCCCAATACCCTATTAATGGGCATAAGCTCATTTCTTTTCTTTGTTTTTTACCTTTAAAAGCAACCCCAAGGACATTTTGTATGAGTAGATAAATCGTGATGTGGCATTTCTGAATCACAAGATACATTTTTCATTTGATCACTTTTGTCAAATCAAATTCCATAAGTTACTTCAATTTATTCTTCCATAGGAAAGAAGATCAGAGTATACAGGGTCTATGCATTTAGACTCCACAGCAAGAGGAGGGAGAGCCCATGGCTCAGGCGCATTCTGGGAAATTTTTGGTGTGCTTTTCCCCAAATAAGCCAGGATCTTCGTGAACGGGTGGGTGTCTTACTGCTGCATGCCCAGCGCATGCTTGTGACAAGTGCATGGTCCCGTGGGTCCTTCACAGCGAGGTCCCTGGGTCCCTGCCCTTGACGCAGACACCCAGGCTGTTCCTACTCTGTGAGGTGCCTCAGGGTGGCAAAAGGTTATTTGGCCTTTGGATTGACTACACTGCTGGATCAGGAATCTTCCTGCCATCGTACTTAGTGTCTGAGGTCCCTTCTACTCACAAGCTGTGAACTGTTCTGTGGTCTAGCTTGCCACTCTTCCATTGTATGCAAAGGCAGGAAGCATTTCTACTGGACAATGTGATGCTTTGCATGAAGTGAATCTTTCCATTTCCTAGACTATATACCTAGAGTTGCTGGATTCCATGGGAGTTTTATGTGTTGAACATTTTAGGGAACTTCCAACCCATGTTCCAAAAGGCTGCACCATTTACATTGCACTAGTGACATATGGTGATTTTAGTTTTTTCCCATCCTTACCAAAATTTCTCTTTGTCTCTCTTTTTTAGTTTAGCCATCTTAGTGGGTATGAAATAGTATCTTCCTGTGGTTTTGATTTACACTTACTTGGTGACTAATTTTACTGACTAACCACATCTTTTCATGTGCTTATTCACCACTTGATTACCTTCCTTGAACAAATGTCTATTCAAAGATCTCTGGTCATTTTTATTGTGTTTTTTTTTTCTTTATATTGCTGAATTGTAAAATTCTTTACATTGTCTTTGGACACATCCTTTATCTGGTATGTATTTTGAAACATTTCTTCTGTTTCCTGGATTTTCTTTCCATTTTCATGTTCACATATTTTGAAGCACCCAATCCTTCTTAATTAATATGTATTTTAAATTAAACATGGATAATGAATTTTACTACCTGCTTTTGTGTTGTTCAAAGATTGTTTTATGTAACATAGGATGTCCAAATGCTGAGGTATGCTTGTATTTTCAAAGTGAATCTCGTGGTCATGGATGTACACAAGCACACATACACATATGTCATCATGTATGCGTCTTCATTTTTTATTTTCTGATTGTACCTATCTTCTTTGTTCTGTCAAATTACCAGCACAAGATATTACATTTAGAATAATTAAGTTTTTGTATTTCTAACATGATCAGATATAAGTATTCGATGCATTCTTATTCAGAGAATGAGCAAGGTGACATACCAGCTCTCTGGACCACTTGTGACCAGAACATATTTTGCATTGGCACATACACTTCCATGAATGTTGGGACAGCTCCCATAGGAATTTGGAGCTTCAGCTAAATTTGAAAAACCTAGGTGGGTGGCACTGAGCTCCTGCCCCATTCTGTAACAGTGGGGCCGAGTCCTAGCATCCCCTTGGGACAGGGTATGTGAGTCCAGAAGCCTGCCTCCCACCTTCTAGAGTCTTGGTCATCATCCAGCCATTGGCATGACCTTCCTGTCCCTAGATGATCTTCACTGTAGACTTACTCCTGTTCTGTCTCTTCTTACACTTTGCAGTACTTCTTTATAGATCCTATTCGCTGTGTGCAATCCCCAGTCCACCTGCAGGTCCATCAGGAAAATGGCTTTGATATTCTATGGCAGGGTCTCCTTCCTTTATAACCCATGCAGCCTTCCGAATGCACTTTTGGCACCAGGAACATATTTGTGCATGAGGAAATCGTGACTGACTGCCTTCCCGCAATTGGGATTTTGCCTCTCTGCCTCTTGCATGCCATCCACTCAGACATTCTACGTCCTGCAGAATGAGCCACACTGCTGGGTCCAGCCCTATTTTCTGTGTTTTGTTTTTACAGATTTTCAGTACCTCTGACTCTATTCCTGGGCCTGAAAGCTTAATTATCTCCTTGTCAGGACTTTCAGACCCAGGTTAGATATTGCAGATGATAGCAAGTATCTTCCCACCTTTACAAAGATGCTTTCTGCTTCCCAAAGGGAAGCCCAGATCTCAGATGAGTGGAGTGGGTTTCCTCCGCCTCCACTACCAAACCGATAATTAAAATTGGTCCTTCCTAGCTTCTATCACTGCATTGACAGCCTCTGTTACGCTGGTGACAAAGCTTTTCAGGTTTCTGTGGCTCCTGCAGTTATTGATTGGCATGGGCAGGGTGCTCACACCCTGCAGTGGAGACATGAGGGTGCTGGTGGTGGAGATGATGTGCAGTGTGGATCTCACGCTCTCTCAGAGCCCAGTTCTCCCGTGTGGGCAGACACAGCAACCCGCCGTGGGATCGGAAGTGCTGTCAAGCCTCTCACGTTGGCCTTTCTCTTTGTATCCACAATGCGCCTGTGCTGAGGTTGCCAGGAGAGTTTCGCTTGGCCTGAAGTCCAGCAGAGGGGAGATCTGGCTGTTGTGGGCACTTGCAAGCTCTGCAGATGCCGCACTTTGTGCAGCTCCCTGTTGGTTAGGCACTCTGCAGTTTCCTGCGAAGGGCTTCGCGAAGCCACATGACTTCTCTGAAGGCCCAGGGCTGTCATTTGGTCCAAATAGAAAAGAAGGTCAAAAAGAGGTAGAGTCCCCTTGATTTATGAAGGGAATAAAAGAAGGGACTTGGAAACATCTGAACAGAGTGTGTGTGTGAGTGTGTGCACACTTCCGTGCCAGAAGACATGGAGCAGGTCATAATAACTGTCATAATCAAGATCTGAAAGACAGAGCTTCCCGGAAAGGGCCGCCTGGCTAAGGTACTGGAGTTTGGTTGTCCTGTTTTAAAGACGAGGAAACTGGCCCATAGACATTGAAGAATTTGGCAAAAGCCACAGAGATATGAAGGGAAAGATCTTATAGCTATTTTACTATTATCCAAGAATTGCTTTTTCCATTTTGTGATTTCAGATAGCAATTTCACTCTCTTCCCAGTATTGATGAATCCCCAATCTATTTTTGGACATAAAGCTCGACCACTTCCAGGATATTCCACAGGTCATTTTGACTAGTTTGTCTTTCCACTGGGATGCAAATGAAAACATGCAGCTCAGCTGAGAAGCTTCTGTGCCAATTTCTCAGATCACCAGCTCTCCTAATGCTATAGACCCCAGCACCAACTACCCACCACCCTTCCCTGGGTTTTATAAAAGTGCACGTGAGAGAATGTGTGTCATACATGTAATATGTACACTTAACAAATCAACTTGTCCTTTAAACAGAATCCCATAGAGCTTTGCCAACTAGGCATCTTTCAGACTTATGTATGTCACTGTCCTCAACACAAGTTAATGCATTTTTCAAATAGCATCCACCAATAATTTTCAGAGTCTATATGAAATTTCTATAAATCAAGAAAACAGTACATTATGTTTAACTCAGTATACTGTTTCTTTAAAAGGTATATGTTACGTTTACATTCATTTTAATGATTTATTATAGTAACCTTGTGGCATCACAAGGTTTTTGTGCTTGGAATACATTATATTAAAAACATATATAAGGACTTCATTAATTTAAATAAAGTCATTGTTCTATCCAAACTAATTTGAACTGATTGTATTTCCTAAAATCCAGAGCACTCCACTGTAAACCTCCTGCTTACTGCATGCTGTGATTCATTTTAAATATTCGAGTGAAGCAGGGAGAAGAAAGCTGTGCTGGAATAACCCCTTCACCTGGTGTGGATGGGGTGGCATCAGCGAAAGTGATGGGAGTTTGGGTTTCATTTAAGTTGCTCAATTTCACTTTCATTATTCTAATTATCCAATAAAATCCTCACGTTAATCTGTTCACCACAATTGCTTCTGATTTTTGAACTTTTCTGTTACTCCAAGCTTTGCGGATCACCCAGGAAGGGAGGACTCCGGGAGTGGTATGAAGCTGGGTTGGCCCCTTAATTCCAGGGAGGTGGACTGGGCAGGCTAACACCATGTAAATTCAGACATCCAGAGAAGTAGGTCTGCCACAGATGAGCCCCTCAATCACCCCTCCAGAGCCTTTCCCTCGCTGAGACCCCACAGACACCAAGGCATAGCAAGAGGAGTGGCTGGCTGTGCGTGGCTTAGGTCAGCACGTGGTGAAAGTGCCCTGCATCACCCCTCTGGAGTCACATCCAGGTCACCAACCAGACCTTTGCTTTCATGAGCCACAGCAGTTTTAATCCACAATGAATATCTTAAATGCCTTAATACTTTTAGACACCTTAAAAATGGTTTAAGGTAATTTGCATAACCACCTCTTAAGGTATTATTTATATCTCTCTCTAATTCTCAGTATTCTTATCACCAACTCTTGTACAACTTACAGAGATGTTGGTTTACATATCATTATTTGATATTAAAATCTCTCATTAAAGGACAAATGGAAACACTAAAGAAGATGCAGTTTTCATTTTTTTCCATTAAAATATCTGTGCAATATGGTTTCAGTAGTTACTTATTGATTTAATTGACATAAGAGTTTAGAATTCAATATGTGGCTAGGTATGCATTTTGCTCAATGTTTGTATCTTCAATAAACTTTTATCTAAGCACAAAAGGCAATTTCACAATCTTTCACATAACATTTAGAGTTTTAAAGGAATATTGGAAATATCACAGTAAACATCAATGATATTTGGCAACCGTGATAAATGTTAAATTGAATCGGTTGATCAAAGCAAGATCGAGTATCTCTACCTTCATATAAGAAATATTTATTGGATTACACGTGGCTGCCACCATTTTGAGACAACAGCCAGGCCCCGTAGGACCCCTGGCCAGACTGACTGAGCCCCATCTCCAGGATCCCTCAGCCCAACCCATCACTCCCTGCCTCTGGGGCCCTCACATCAACTGACTGCTCCCTGCCGCCAGGACCCCCAGACCAACTGACTGCGCCCTATCACCGGGACCCCAGATGGATTGATTGCACCCGGCCTCCAGGATCCCACAACCACACCAAACACACGGGACCTCCAGGTCCCCTGCCAGACCAACTGCATCCCGTCTCCAGGACCTCCAGCTGACCATGTCCACCCCTGAGCTGCAGCTCCCCATTTGCCAACACATTTCGAAGCCAGAGTGGCCATCTTGGATAATCCTGGAAGCCGTAGCTCTGATCTTCGGGTGGGGCAAATCCCATCCTGCGATGCCTGCTGGAGGCTTGAAGCTCATTGTCAGGTACCTCTCATGCATCAGGCTACTGAACACTGGGAGGTTTCATTACTGTTATACAGTAGATTTTCTTTTTTATCCTTTTTAAAAAAATTTAAGTTTTTATTTCTTTACTTTTCTTGCTCTCTTTTCCTTTTGTTTACCTGTTCCCTCAGAGTCTTTCTCCCTTTTTTGCATGCTAACATCCGATTTCTTTTGATTACACTCTCACACTTTCTATTTTCTAGAACTTCTGTATATTCTTTTCAATTTTGTTATTGTCCCCATAGGGGCTATTTGATCTAGGATTGCATAGTGTCTGATTTGGGCACTGCTAATATTGATCTCCCCTTAAAGAAAGGGTTTTGGAAACCTATAGGGCCACTATAAGACTCTAGGGGGAAATCTGCAATACCCAGATCTGCAGCGCTAGAGGGGAAGATACATGAACAACATGAAAAAACAAGGGAAGAAAATGATCCAAACAAATCTAGAGTCTATAGTAATAGAATCCAATAACAGTATGTTAGAAGAAATGTCAGAAAAGGACTTCAGATTATACATGATTAAGATGGTTCGTGAAGCAAAGGATAAGATAAGAGAGCAAATGCAGGCAATGAATGATAATACCAATAAGCTGAAAGAGCACCTTCAAGAAACAAAAGATCATTTTAACAAAGAGATAGAGATTCTCAAAAAAAACCAAACGGAAATCCTGGAAATGAAGGAGACAATAAACCAAATAAAAAACTCAATGGAAAGCATCACCAACAGACTAGACCACTTGGAAGACAGAACCTCAGACAATGAGGACAAAATATTTCATCTTGAATATAAGGTCACCCAAACAGAGAAGATGGTAAAAAATCATGAACAGAATCTCCAAGAACTATGGGACATCATGAAAAGACCAAATTTAAGAATTATTGGGATTGAGGAAGGCACGGAGATACAAACCAAAGGAATGAACAACCTATTCAATGAAAAAATATCAGAAAATTTCCCAAACCTGAAGAATGAAATGGAAAATCAAATACAAGAGGCTTACAGAACACCAAATGCACAGAATCACAACAGATCCACACCAGGGCACATTACAATGAAAATGCCTAACATTCAAAATAAAGATAGGATTTTGAAGGCCACGAGAGAAAAGCATCAGATTACATATAGGGGGAGACCAATACGGATAGCAGCTGACTTCTCAACTCAGAATCTAAAAGCTAGAAGGGCCTGGAGCAGCATATTTCAAGCTCTGAAAGAACATGGTTGCCAACCAAGAATCCTATACCCAGCAAAACTAACCTTCAGATTTGAAGATGAAATAAAATCCTTCCATGATAAACAAAAGTTAAAAGAATTTACAAATAGAAAGCCTGAACTATTCCATGAGGAGGAAATGAAAAACAACAATGGAGGTCAGCAAAGGGAGAACTACCTTAGAGAAAAACCACTCAAAGGAGAAACCAAGCCAACTTAAAAACCAAAAATAAGCCAAATGACTGGGAATACAAATTATTTCTCAATAATAACCTTGAATGTTAATGGCCTAAACTCATCAATCAAAAGACATAGATTGGCAGAATGGATTAAAAAGAAAGACCCAACAATATGCTGCCTGCAAGAAACTCATCTCATAGAAAAGGACATCCACAGATTAAAGGTGAAAGGATGGGGAAAAACCTACCATGCACATGGACTCAGTAAAAAAGCAGGGGTTTCCATCCTTATATCAGATAAAGTGGACTTCAAGCCAAAGTTAGTCAGAAGGGATTAAGAAGGACATTTCATATTGCTTAAGGGAACCATAAATCAGGAAGACATAACGATAGTAAATATTTATGCCTCAAACAATGGTGCATCCCTGTACATCAAACAAATCCTTCTCAATTTCAGGAATCACATAGACCACAACACAATAATTCTGGGCGACTTTAACGCACCGCTGTCACCACTAGATTGATCTTCCAAACAAAATCCAACCAAAGAAACCATAGAACTCAACAACACAATCAATAACCTAGACTTAATAGACCTATATAGAATATTCCATCCATCAACGAGCGGATACACTTTCTTCTCAGCAGCACATGGAATCTTCTCAAAAATACACCATATGTTATGCCACAAAGCAGCCCTTAGGAAATGCAAAAAAATAGAGATACTGCCTTGTGTTCTATCAGATCATAATGGACTGAGAGTAGAAATCAATGACAAAATAAAAAAGGGAAATTACTCTAACACTTGGAGACTAAATAATATGCTATTGAATGAAACATGGATAACAAAAAACATCAGGGAGGAGATTAAAATATTCTTAGAGGTCAATGAGAATGATGATACAACATATCAAAACCTCTGGGACACTATGAAAGTAGTACTAAGAGGAAAATTCATTGCATGGAGCACATTCCAGAAAAGAATGAAAAGTCAACAACTAAATGACCTAACATTACAGCTCAAAGCCCTAGAAAAAGAAGAACAGAATAACAGCAAAAGTAGTAGAAGACAGGACATAATTAAAATCAAGCTGAAATCAATGAAATTGAAACAAAAGAAACTATTCAAAGAATTGACAAAACAAAAAGTTGGTTCTCTGAGAAAGTAAACAAAATAGACAAACCCTTAGTCACACTAACAAAGAGAAGGAGAGAGAAGACTCAAATTACTAAAATACATAATGCAAAAGGAAATATCACGACAGACACCACTGAGATACAGAACATAATGAGAAGCTACTTTGAAAATCTGTACTCCAACAAATAGAAAGTACCGAAGACATTGACAAATTTCTAGAGACATATGCTCCTCCCAAACTGAACCAGGAGGACATACACGATTTAAACTGATCAATATCATGCAATGAAATAGAAGAAACCATTAAAAATCTACCATCCAAGAAAAGCCCAGGACCGGACAGATTCTCAGCCAAGTTCTACAAGACCTTCAAAGAAGAACTCATTCCAATAATTCTCAAAGTATTCCAGGAAATAGAAAAGGAGGGTACCCTACCAAACTCATTCTATGAAGCTAATATCACCCTCATACCCAAACCAGGAAAAGACACATCAAGGAAAGAAAATTTTAGACCAATATCCTTGATGAATATAGATGCAAAGATCCTTAACAAAATATTGGCAAATCGCATTAAGAAAATTGTGCACCACGATCAAGTGGGGTTCATCCCTGGAATGCAAGGATGGTTCAACATTCATAAATCAATAAATGTAATCCATCATGTCAATAGACTTAAGGATAAGAATCATATGGTTATTTCAATTGACACAGAAAAAGCGTTTGACAAAATACAACACCCTTTCATGCTCAAAACACTAGAAAATATAGGGATAGTAGAAACATATCTGAACATTGTAAAGGCTATTTATGATAAGCCCACAGCCAACATCATTCTTAATGGAGAAAAACTGAAACCATTCCCTTTAAAATCGGGATCAAGACAGGGATGTCCTCTTTCACCACTTCTATTCAACATTGTCCTCGAAACTCTAGCCAGAGCAATTAGGCAGACCAAAGAAATTAAAGGGATATGAATAGGAAAAGAGGAACTTAAGCTGTCACTATTTTCAGATGACATGATTCTATATTTAGAGGATCCAAAAACCACCTCCAGAAAACTTCTAGACTCCATCAATGAATTCAGCAAAATAGCAGGCTATAAAATCAACACTCATAAATCTAAAGCATTTTTATATGCAAGCGACAAAACAGCTAAAAGGGAAATGAGGAAAACAATTCCATTTGCATAGGCCCCCCAAAAAATAAAATACTTGGGCATCCATCTAACCAAAGAGATAAAAGATCTCTACAATGAAAACTACAAAACACTGAAGAAAGAAATTAAGGAAGACCTTAGAAGATGGAAAGATCTCACATGTTCTTGGATAGGCAGAATTAATATTGTCAAAATGGCCATACTACCAAAAGTGCTATACAGATTCAATGCAATTCCAATTAAAATCCCAATGATGTACCTTACAGAAATAGAGCAAGCAGTCATGAAATTCATCTGGAAGAATAAGAAACCCAGAATAGCTAAAGCAATTCTTAGCAGGAAGAATGAAACAGGGGTATCGCAATACCAGAACTTCAACTATACTACAAAGCAATAGTAACAAAAACAGCATGGTATTGGTACCAAAATAGACAGGTAGATCAATGGTACAGAATAGAGGACATGGACACAAACCCAAATAAATACAATTTTCTCATACTAGACAAAGGTGCCAAAAATATGCAATGGAGAAAAGATAGCCTCTTCAACAAATGGTTCTGGGAAAACTGGAAATCCATATGCAACAGGATGAAACTAAACCCCTATCTCTCACCCTGCTCAAAAATCAACTCACAATGGATCAAGGACCTTGAAATCAGACCAGAGACCCTGCATCTTATAGAAGAAAAAGTAGGTCCAAATCTTCACCTTGTTGGCTTAGGATCAGACTTCCTTAACAGGACTCCCATAGCACAAGAAATAAAAGCAAGAATCAATAACTGGGTTAGATTCAAACTAAATAGCTTTCTCTCAGCAAAGGAAACTCTCAGCAATGCCTACAGAGTGGGGGAAAATCTTTGCCACTCATACTTCAGATAGAGCACTAATTTCCAGAATATATAAAGAACTCAAAAAACTCTACACCAAGAATACAAATAGTCCAATCAACAAATGGGCTAAGGAAATGAACAGACACTTCACAGAAGAAGATGTACAAGCAATCAACAGATATATGAAAAAATGTTCAACATCTTTAGTAATAAAATAAATGCAAATCAAAACTACACTAAGATTCCATCTCACCCCAACTAGAATGGCGTTTATCAAGAACACAAGGAGCAATAGGTGTTGGCGAGGATGTGGGGAGAAAGGTACACTCATACATTGCTGGTGGGACTGCAAATTAGTGCAGCCACTCTGCAAAGCAGTGTGGAGATTCCTTAGAAAACTTGGAATGGACCTTCCATTTGACCCAGCTATCCCACTCCTTGGCCTATACCCAAAGGACTTAAAATCAGCAACTACAGAGATACAGCCACATCAATGTCCATAGCTGCTCAATTCACAGTAGCCAGACTATGGAACCAACCTAGATGCCCTTCAATTGATGAATGGATAAAGAAACTGTGGTATACATATACAATGGAATATTACTCAACCACAAAGAATAATAAAATTATGGCATTTGCAGGCAAATGGATGAAACTGGAGAATATCATGCTAAGTGAGATAAGCCAATCTAAAAAATCCAAAAGATGAATGATCTCACTGATAAGCGGATGATGACACGTAATTCGGGGTGGGAGGGGGGCAAGAATGGAGGAAGAAGGGATTGTATAGAGGGAAAAGAGAGGTGGGAGGGGTGGGGGTAAGGGAAAAAATAAGGGAATGAATCAAACATCATTACTCTATGTAAATGTATGAATATGCAAATGGTATGCTGATACTCCATGTACAAACTGAAACAACATGTATCCCATTTGTTTACAATAAAAAAATAAATAAATTAAAAAAAAGTAAACCCCCTTGCTTTTAAAAAATTCAAAAAAAAAAAAAAAAAAGAAATATTTATTAAGCTCTGTTTTGTCTCAGCCACTAGAAATACAGAGAAGAGAATGGTCCTGGTCACAAAAGGCCAGTGGTGGGGAACGGGATGGGCAAAAAACATTTATTCGACATTTATGAGGGCCGTTTTCCTAAGAGAAGACTGTGCAACATGCTATGCAGTCTTAGGTGGGATGTTTTCAGGTCAGCTCCGGGCCTCCTGGAAAGGCCCCAGGGAGCAAGCTGCAGCTCACACAGATCTGAAGGGTGGAAGGGAGATCCCTGGACGGACAAGGTGCCGAGAACCTCAAGCCAAAGCAGTGCCCTCTGCAGACAGAAGTGGGGGAGAATGTGGAAGATCTTGGGGTCCGAGGTTCTTCAACGAGGCTGCCCGAGAGTGAAGCTGGGCAGGAGACTGGACCCAACGTCCCAGCCTTCAGACAAGGCAGTGTGAACTCCGGGCAATATTCCGGAACCCAATGAGGAGAGGGCTGTAGGGATTTTTAACTTAAACCTTTTTATTTTTAAATAACTGTTCACATTCAGCTTTAAGAAGTAATAAAAAGAAATTTCCTATATTCTTAACCCAATTTCCCCTCAATGTCACATCTTAACAATCGATAGGAGAATGCTACCTTAGGGACCTTGGTCTGTGGGTAATGTGGAGATGGACTGACCAGAGGTGCACATGTGTCACGGAACTTTCCAGGAGACTGAGCCATGCCGACAGAGAGAGAAGGAAGACCTTGCCTAAGTTGGTGCCAGGGGACAGGGACAGGGTCGTAGCTCACTATCAGCATGAAAACCTGGGACACGGGTAAAGTGATTGGATGTCAGGACTACAGGAAAAATAGACCGGATCTGCTGTCTTTGAAAATGTGAGACCCCCACAACAGAGCAGAGGGAACGGCGGTTCTGGTCGGCCACAGGGGAAGCCAAGGCTTGAGGCTCGCGAGGGAGCACACCAAGCACAGCTCGGATGTCCTCAGGAGGAGCACCTGAAGGAGCAGGGCGGCCCTGGGGACGAGGTGCCCTCTCGTCCCTAACACGGACTCCTCACTGCCCGGCCATCAGCTTCCCTTCAAGTGGGGCTTGTCACCTTGGAGGTTATTAACTAAAGACTCAGATCCAGGTGTGAGGACTCCTTCCTGAGCATCGTGTCTTCTTTCTGTCTGATTCCCAAGAGAGACGCACAGTAAGGGAAAAGGAGAGTAGAAAGTTGACGCCTCCCTTCAGCATGAATTGATCGACTGCTCGCTACTTGGTGGTGGTATTAGTGGCTGCAGGGGGTAGCTTAGTTTGGAGACCTAAACAGAGCCTCCCATTCTGCTGAGTTGGAACTGGTTTGGGCCCATCACCAGTGTACCCAAGACCCGAGAATCCCATCCGGGAGACTCTGTTGTGGACGAGGAGGCTGGGGGGAGGAGGGTGGTGCTGGCAGACCTGGCCCTTGCTGTTCTGAGCAGCGAGCACACAGAGCCAGGGCCACCTCTCTCTGGAGGTCTTTCAGCCCAGGGGAGCTTCCTCTGGCGTGTATGCAGATGTCTTGGAAGGTGGGCATCTCCCAGTGCCTGGGTCAGCAGAGCCTCACCTCCAGAAACGACCCTGCGCATGCTGCCCCTTCACACTGTCCCTCCCCAGGGCCTGCCCAGCTCTCTCCAGGCTCCGGAACGCCCCACTGTGGTCTCAGCGCCTTGAGCTCACCCTCTTCCCTGCCGCAGCAGTCTTGAACGGAGCCTCACCTGCCTGTTTAACCCCATAGGGGCTATTTTTCTTTGACAGTGGTACTGAATAAAACAGAATCCTAAGGATTTTTTTTTTTTCATTTTAGGTAAATAAAACATTGATTTTAAAGCCTCAGATTATGGGACCCAGCAGCACCAAGAATGAGCAACACACACACACACACACACACACACACACACACACACACACACATACACACTCCCCCAGTGCCACATGTAATAGATGTTTTTCCTAAACAGTTTTTTAAAATACTTTTTTAGATGTTGATAGATCTTTTATTTTGTTCATGCATTTAAATGTGGTGCTGAGAATCTAACCCAGTGCCTCACACATGCCAGGCAAGTGCTCTACCACTGAGCCACAACCCCAGCCCTATGACAGATTTTAGTAAAAACATTTAGAGTGGTCAAAGGTCAAAACTCATTAAATATTGTCCAGTATAAATTACTGAGTGAGCAAAGTCGTCACTGAAAATGTAAAAGAGAGAGCGCCGGGCATGGTGGTGCACACTTGTAATCACATCGTGTTGGGAGTCTAAGATAGGAGGATCATAAGTTTGAGGCCAGCCTCAGCAACTTAGTGAAAGTCTGTCTCAAAATAAAAAATAAAAAGATCTGTGGATGTGGCTCAGCGGTTAAGTACCCTTGAGTTCAATCCCCGGTACCAAAAAGAAAAAGGAAAAAATAATTAGGGATAGAGAACTCTGAGAACTGAAATCAACCACTTAATTCAAGGGAAGAGTGTTCCCTCCTATTTTCAGCATGTATTTTGACCTGTGGTCTCTCCACTGGGTCCTGCTGAGAAGGCCTGCTGGCAGTGATGTCCAGAGCCGGGCGCAGCACCGCCTACCCGGTGAATCTGATCAACTGCGGGCAAAGTCAGAGATGTGTCTGAACACTGCTGAGACCGCAGGAAAAGTCGCCAGGCCACAGATGGCCACTTCCTTACGCCCACTCATCGTCAGAGGGCCCAGCGAAGATGCAGATTCTGATCCATATCTGGGGTGGGGGCTGTGGGTCTGCATTCCTAACAAGCCCCCAGGGGCAGGGCCCTGAGGTCACACTTGAGTAGCAAAGGTCTCCTTACCACGTGGGTTTCGCCGTGGAGGGGCAGCTGGTGCACTTTAGAAACGAAAAGACCTCTCTGCGCTGCTTTCACCTGGTCTGGTGTGCATCCTGTGCTCGGGGGCAGCTGGGGTTTGGGTCCTCATTTGAAGACCTGGACTCCTCCACTCCCCCGCCACACACACACACACACACACACACACACACACACAGAACTGAGGCAGGTCCCAGGATGGGAGGACCTGTATAGGTAGGCACTTGTCCCAGAGGCCAACCTTCTCTCCACACTCCTTAACGAGGCCTAGGGGTGGGACATCGGAACCCAGTGGTGCTTTTGGAGGAGCGTGCACTGTCCTGTGTGGGCAGAAAGGAAAAGCCCACTGCGAAGAGCTTCTAGTTGGTGGGAGAGGGAGGAGAGGCCTGCCCTGAGAGTCCAGCAGGCAGCAGAAGCAGGCCTCCAGGAGCAGGCATTCCTCGGCGCCTGGCTGTCCACACAGCGACATTCGCTGGGCCCGAGGGCTTTCCATCCTCAAGGGAATGGAAGGTCCACAGCCCCTCCTCATCAACCTCTCAGGATGTCTGGATCTTCAGAGGTGCAGCCTTCCATTCTGATCCCCAAAGCACTATGGATCCTGCTTGTGCATCGTAACACTGGACAGGCAGCAACTCTGCGCCCTGCGGTTACTTCAGGAGCCCCAGAACCCTGTCCACAGGTGTGCACAGACCCCACGGCATGGGTGCCGATGCTAAAAGTTCATGCACAGCCTCAGAAACAGGAAAGCATAGAACAGTTTCTGTGGTTCTATGGCTGTTGTCATGGAGACTTGATCCACAGTGGGGTCTACTAGCACCTGGAACACCTTTATGTAACAGGTGACAATCTAGGCACTGCAATATTATCTAAGTTAGCCACACACGTGTGCTCTGTGGTGGTGCTGTCCCCTATGCACATGTGGAAACCAAGCACAAAAGTGTTCCATGACTTCCCAAGGTCACACAAGGTTGCACAACTGCCCGCACCCAGAGAGCGGGCTCCAGAAGTGGTAGTCCAGTCACCATGATCTCATGCCTCACGCTGCAGTTCAGCCCCTCCCCTGAAAGTCTAGCCGTTTCCAGGAGAATGTTGATTACATATCCAGATTGCTAGCAAGGGCAGTTCTTCCAATGCTGCATAACTGGAAGTTGATTGCAATCCTTAGTTTGATGCGTTAGTCCTTCTACCTGGGATTAGGAGAACATCAGTGCCTTCTTGGGCTCATTTTTCTGTAACAGCTGCAGCTCCATATGTTAAGTGAATTTTTGGTTGGATTGTTCTCGTGTGAACACTGAGTGCTAAAAACAGTGTAATTGGAAGCTAGAGTTAATTACTAAGACTTGAAAATTTTTAGACACAAATGCTAGGAAAAAGGAAAAAGCGCTCTTTTAAAAAAAGACATTTGTGTTTATTGCTAGTTGGTTTTAACTTAAGAATTCCTGATTGGAGCCAAGAAATAAATTCTGGGTAATATTGTAGTTTGCTTTATATATAGAATTGTAATAAATGATTTTGAAGAGCTAAAATAATTTAGATTCATGTAGTATGGTCACATGTAAGTGGTAATAAGTAGTGGGCTATGCCAGTTCTCACAGGGAACCTGGTAATGTTCATTTTCCATTACATGGTAGGATTGCGAATTGAAGAAGTATCAGATTTTATGTGTTCTGACTTTCTTCTTCCAGTCTGGCAAATGGCAATAGAAATGAACACATAAATCTCCTTCTACTTTACAAATGGAAAAGTCAAGACCTAAAACCCAAGCAACTGCCCAAGACCATAGTACTTTGACCAGCAAAGAGAGAACCAGGGTAAAGAGCACGCAGAGGTTTCAAGTCGAGCCTGGTCTTACTAAGTCAGTGCCGGGCTCTGGTGGGAGTCCTCTGACCCAGCAGGCCGATCAGCTGGCAATGTCCACCATGGGCTGGAGGGATGACTGGCCCACAGACTGGCCATGTTCACTGACCCCTGATGAGAGGAGGGGTTCGGAGTCTGTTAACATGGAGTCCATATCTTGGACAGAGGAGTGCTGCTACACAGTCAAACTGTAACTCTGCTTTGCTTACACTTATTATAGAACAGTGTCCCCGTTAATAAGTGGCTATTAAAAATAGCTGAGATTTTATGTTTAAACATAATGAAACTGTACTGCAACAGTGAACGCTTTTTGGAAATTATGAAAACATTCCTTATTGCTACTGAATTGTCTCCAGTTTATCTCAGAGCGGGATTATTGAAGATGTGGTGTAAATGGCATTGCTCAAAATGTATGATTTCCTAAGGAAAAGTTACTCTTAAACAAACCATGCTGTTACAGCCTTTCAACCGTACCCTCGGATCTTAAGTAGCTCCAACATGCGTGAATGACTACGGTTATTACCCCAAGTGAATAATTCTGTTCTCCATCTTACATCCAACAAAAATCAGCGTAGCTTCACTTGTCACATGATAGGGAGGGGACACAATCAGATCACTAGCCACTAGCCTTCCGCAGGGAAATGAACAAAGTAAAACAGAAAAAAAGGTACACCATGGAGGTGACTGCTGCCCCGCTGCTGAGCTGCTGAGGAGGATGCAAATGAGTTTTAAGAAACTATCAAAATAGATCCATTTTCGTAAGCGTACTGCATAAAATGGCAGCACTGAACATGAAGATGTGTGATTCTAAAATAAAATGACTCGAGTATTTTTATGACTCCACAAATAGCTGTTCTATAATAGTGCATGGAATTCAGCATAAAATAGAAATATCCAACAGCCAGAAAGTTAGACTTATTTATGAAAGAAAAGTAAATGTTTTATAGCAAAAAATCACAGAAGTAAATAAATCTGACTGTACATGCAACACATGATTTTTAAGTAATATTTTCTTCAAAGAGATATTAAAGATTTGGGAAATTATACAGCATTACAATATTTCAATAGACCATTTAATATCAATGTTAATGCATTTTAGGGCTCATGTGTATATTATGCTGATTTTTTTTAACACTGGGGATTGGACCCAAGGATCTTTAACTACTGAACTGAACTACCTCCCCAGTCCTTTATATTTTTTATTTTGAGTCAGGGTCTTTCTAAGTTGCTGAGACCAACCTCAAACTTACAATTCTCCTGCCTCGATCTCCAGAGTCACTAGGATTACAGGTGTATGTCACCACACCCAGCTCTATTATGCTAATTTTTCTGAAATGTGAGTTATTTTTGTCTTTAGTTTAACGAAACTTTCTCTAAATTCACAAACACTGCACAAACCTTGCTACTTAGTGCTACTGTTTTCTAACCCTATGGTTCTCAATGGGGCAGTTGTACTCCCCTATCCCCAGCAACGCTTGGAGACATTTTTGACTGTCATGTCCAGGAACGAAGGGCAAGGTCATTTGTATCTAGTAGTAGAGGCCAGGGATGCTGCTGAAGACCTTAGGAGGCGAGCATAGCCCACCAAGAGAAATTATTCAATCCCAAAACCATGCCATGAAAAATTTTCTAACTGGATTACAAACTGGAATGACACCAAATAAAATCTTTCAAATTCTTAAACTGTCCTAGTTCATAGGCTCCCCGTACCTAAAGACCTCCTCTAGTACACTTAGCAAGTGATGCGGCACAGGTGTCAAGGCAGAAAGCTCTGGAGGAAGATGAGATAGTTGGAGAAGTAAAACTGTACGCATTTTATACCTGACTAAGGAAGGGAGTTGGTCCCGCTGAAGTAATGGCTGTGGAAACAGCTCAGTTGAGCAGTATAGAAGAACCCCTGTCCATCGCCTCAGCAATGCCACCCAGGAGCTAAGCCCCAGAGCCCAGAGATGTGTTTCACAGGAAATCTGGAGACAAATGGTTCCCAGGATGACTTCCTTCCTCAAGCAAATCAGCTGTGTTTCTGAGCTTCCAGAGGAGGATATGTAGACTATCCACCCTCGTGGATTTTCTAAAAGGTGGAGCTTCTCAAAAATACCTGGTTTGGGGGCTGGGGAGGTAGCACAGTTGGTAGAGTACTTGCCTTGCAAGCACAAGACCCTGGGTTCAATCCCCAGCACCACAAAAAAAAAAAAAAAAAAAAAAAAAAATCAGTTTAACAGAATATGATATATTTACACAATTTGACTATGAAGTTTATGCACTTTTCCTTGATGCTTTTGCTGCGTGATGTGTTGAGTAGGCGGGGCTTAACGCATGGGTTAGCCAATCACCACTGCCTGACCCCTAGGGAGCATAGAAAAAAAATGAAAGTCAGCTTGGAAAACACAGATGACACATTTCATTTCTGTAAATAAGGTTGGACTGGGCATTAGCACTCTGTCTTCCACACTCACAAGCATTGAATACCTGGTCAAAATATCCACTTTCCACACACAGCTGGGGATGTAGCTCATTGGTAAAGCACCTGCCTAGCATGTGCAAGACCTCCAGTTCAATCCCAGGACAACACACACAAAAGATCATTTTCCATACTTCAAGTAGCTCTGTAATAGCTACTAAAAAAATAGCACAGGTAGAAATCCTCGACACTGATCCTTTCACTTAACAAATCAATAAAGTAAATCGTGAATCTTCAACAATGTCTTTAACAATGACTAAAATAGATGTGGACACCTGAAATCCACAGCAATTTTAGACTTGATTTATACTAATAGCTTCTATTCCATTCTCTCTGAACCTTTTAGGAAACATGAAGGTCAAGGGTCACACTCCTGTGCCTGGGTGTCAAGTTTTGAATAACTAGGAGAAGACCTCGCCTTTCAGATTGAACATAATGAGAGTCATTAGGATATGAAAAAAAAATTAGTAAACAAATTAGGGGCTAGGAGGAAGTTAAATGGTAGAGTGACTGCTTGGTGTGTCCAAGGCCCTGGGTTCAACTCTCACTACCTAAAAAAATAGGAAAAAAGTTCATACAAAATGCACAGCAACACAAAGGCTAGTGATTTAGTGATTTTAAGTGCAAAGCCTCTATCTTTGGAGATTCAGGCTAATAGGATGGTGGATGTTTAGAAAATGCCATGGAAGACCCCACTGGGACTGATATATGAATTCTGGAGTCATTTTTGTAACTATGGACAAGTTGATTCTAAAACTGAAACCAAAAAATGCAAAGAAATTGCAATAACCAAAACTACTTAAAAAAAAAAAAAAAAGAAGAAAGTGAAGTCTCACAGTGCTCTATTTTAACTTGTGTCGTGAAGCTGCAGTACCCAGGACAGTGTGGCATTGGCGAGGGAGAGATGCACATCGACGACAAGACACAGACACGGGCAGCTCAGCGGAGGAAGGGTGAGCTCTTCAACAAGTGGCCACTGAAGAATTATAGAAGTGCGTATAAACAAACAGGCACAGTGGACCTCAACATAAATCTCACCCCTTGCCAAGGAAAAAAAGGTTAAAATATAAAGAGTAAAACTATTATTTTTTATAAAAATAGAGAAAACTTTGTGTTGAGCAAAGAATCCTTAAATATAACACCAAAAGCATAAGAGAAAAAAAGAAAATAAATTGCAGTTTATAAATGGATTTTCTCAAAAGGACATAGTTAAATGAATGAAAAGACAAGCTATGCATTAGGAGAGAATATTTGCAAATTGCAAATATGATAAATGACTTTTATTCAAAATATTTGAAAATCTCTCTCTATGTCAGGGTAAGAAAACAATCCAATAGAAATGGGGAAATATTTGAGGAGGCACTAGTCTAATGAACAGATGAACAGTGCGAAGATGCTTAATGCTCCTACCGTAAGGTAAAAGCTAAACAAAACCGTAGTGAGATGGCACCGCACATCCATTAGGATGGCAAACACTTTAAATGAATGGATGGAAAACAAACTGTGACCCCAGTGCTGGAGAGGGTCCAGATCAACTGGAAGTCTCTCACACCCTACTGGGAATACAAACCAGCAAATGACTGCTCTCTGGAAGTTTGCACGTTGCTTAAAAATCAAACATAAACTTACCCCGGGATCAGAATATCACTCTCAGGAATTTATTGTAAAGATCTGAAGAACGATGTTCAGTCAAAACTTGTGCAGGAATGCTTGTAACATTCCTATTCATAGTGACCTCCTCAAAAAAACTCCCAGCTTTTCCCAATCCTCAAATTAATGAAGGGATGAACAGACTGTGTGACACCACAGGCTCGGTACTATTATGCAACTAAAAGGAACCCACTACTGACGCATTCGGCGACACAGTGAATCTCAAACGCACACTGAGGGAAGGAAGTCAGTTCCCAAAGTCCAGCTACGGGACTTCATCTCCATGCCATGCTGGAGAGGGAGCAACACAGGAGCAGAGGGCAGGCTACAGGTCACCAGGCGTTGGAGGGCCCAGTGGTTTGTCTACGAAAGGGCAACCTCAGGGAGTTTGGGGGATGGTGGGGCTGTTGCCGAGAGCTCGTCCCTTGTCCCTGATATCAGTCCAGTAATGAGGACACAGTCTTGAGAAAAAGGAAAAAGAAGGTTTATTGCTTTGCTAGCAAAGGAGAAACACAGGGGACTCCAGTCCCAGAGGCTGTGATTCTGTCCATCAGCAGGAACAGGGGGCTTTTAAAGAAGTGACTGGGAGGCTACATTCCACGTGTTCTCTGTTGCCGTTGTGATTCACTTGTTAGTGTGGGAGACAGCCATTTCTGACATCTTCTGGTACCATCGCCAAAGTCCGGATGACTTCTTCCTATGGTGGGTGTGTGCTCAGGGACAGATGACTCTGCCCAGGATGGGGAAGAAAGGTATCCTGTTTCCCTGAGATCAGGGAGGGGGAGAGGCTGGGGAGGCGCAGGGGGAGAGGAAGAGAGAGAAACAGGTCTGTTTTAAAAATATGTAGCAGCAGCAGAGCAGCAAGGGCTGTATTCAGAGCATAAAGTGGACCACGGTTTCAGGACCACGCTGCACCTGACCCTGGTGTTGGCACGAGTCCCCCATGTGCTGAAGCTCCAGGAACTGTGTACACAAAAAGGCAGTTTCACTTCACTGAAAAAAAATTTTTTAAAAAACTGCAAACCAAACTGGTTTGCTGGATTCTCTTGCTGAATTGGGTGATGCTCTGCTGATTTGGGAGCTGAAAAACAAAGTGGACTTTCCCAGACAAAGCCCAACATATTGAGGTGATACCCACATGTGGCACTGAGTATCAATTTATCACCAGACTCTCATTAAAGCTATGAGACAATGCAGAAGAAAACACCTACGCTGGATATTTAAATGTGTTAGAAGCTGCTCTTGACCGAATGTGTTTGCTGCCCCACCCCAAGCTCACACGTTGAGGGGCTAACCCTGGGTGATGAGTGGGCCCAATGGGCTTCTACCGGAGGAGCAGCCTTGGGAGCCCTCAGATCATGATGGTGGAGATGTCGAGATGCGATTAGTGTCCCTGTGAGAAGAGACCTGAAACGATGGTCTCTCTCCACCATGTGAGGACATAGCAAGAGGTGGATTGTCTGCAGCAGGAAGAGAGCCGCACCAAACCCTGGTCTTGGACTTCCAGGCTCCAGAACCGTGAGAAAGAACTTTTCTCTGTTGAGCCGCCTAGTCTATGGCATTCTTGTGAGAGCAGTCTGACTGGGCTATGACAGAACCCTAATCTGTCTTTCTGCAAGAAAGACACAGAGCCTTAGGTGATGACAGCATCCAGCTAAAATGGAGTGGAAATACCTTTCGAGATACTTTCAGCTCAGCTGATGTGCAGTAGTGGGCTGGAGCAGCCCTGGAGGCTCCCAAGAGGACATTACCTGGGACCCAACCTAGGATTCGCCCTCTCACCGGAAACTCCTGTCAAATGTAATACAGACCACACTTTTACAACAACACTATTACTGAGCTCCACAGGAGGAGAGAGAGGTAGGCTCCTGGCTCCCCAGTCAGTTAGACCTTGCCGTGTGCCTGGACACCCCAGGACGCCGTGGGGAACTCTGGCCCACTTATTCTCCTTTAGCACCGAGTGGAGTCGATATTCTGTCTGCTGCTCTGCACCCTTTTGACTTTTCATCCACCTCACCCTTCAATTGGCCTCCAAAATGAGACCTGCCCTCTTCTTCCAGCTCAGGGCAACAGTCTGGACTCATGACAGGTAGAGAATATTCTCTCCATTCTCAGATCGGCATCAGTGTAAATGAAGGGGAGAACTAGAAGCACTGAAGAGCTGCGCATGGCCCCCCAGAGGAGAGTGATTCCATGAAAGACTTGGAGGACAGGGAGTAGAGAACCGACTCATCAATCAGGATGGAAATGGTCTCAAGGGCAGGGAAAGAAGCTGGACAGAAAAGGGGAGGATTTTTGTTTTTTGAGAAAAAGGAAAAAGAAGGTTTAGTGCTTTGCTAGCAAAGGAGAAACCCAGGGGACTCCTGTCCTAAAGGCTGAGATTTTCCCTACGGAGAGGTTTTAAACCGGAGAGGAAGGACTGGAGAGTGAAGTCAACAGCCTCTCTACAAAACCACCTGCAGGGAGCACGTGTGCCAGGCAACTCCTAAATGACTCAACAGACTGCGGAGTTGTCCTCTGAGGGCACTGTCAGGGGAACAAGGAATTCCAACATGAAGCCCACTCTTTCTTCATATTCAGGGACGCTCCAACTCACCTGCTGGTTCTTGCCTGACATGGCAGAGTTCACAGGCCTGTCAACACTTACAAATTTCTATTCTTTGTCTTAAATGTGAGTCACCAAAGAAAAAATATTTTAAGAGCCACTGTGATATAAAGGAGAAAGTCAAATAAATAAAATGACCCAGGAAAACAACTCAAGGAACAGAAAACAGCAACAAAAAAGCAAAATGTCAACTGGGAGGGAGACAGGTGCAAATTCAAGAAATAAAAGAGGAAAACACACATTGCCAGGTAAGATAATGACAGTGACTGCACTTGCAATGCATAGTAAATCTCCAAACCAAAGGACACAAAATATTAAAGAATTATTTCTATAATTTATAAAGTTGAAGGATAGGAGAACTCAAATAGGAAGACGCAACAGGAAATTTAAAAGGACTTTGTAGTAGAAAAGGCTGGAATCCTTACCCGTGATTCCTTTTCTCCTGGGGCACAACGTGAGTCTGTAGGTATCTGTTCTTATTCCCCAGGCCCTTTGGCATCTCTACCCATCTTCAGCTCCAGTTCCACCTCATCTCTATATCTCTTCTAACACTTCTCCATTTCTACTTTCATCTCTATCATCTGCATCTCCATCTCCATCTCCATATCCTGTCCTGCCTGAGTTCAGACGGCTTATTCAGATACTGAACCCTTGAAAGATGGTGGAGGCATCTGAAGAAGAGAACTGAGGTTCATGGATGATTGATGTGTGAAGAACCATAATCACCCCCTGCTAAGCCAATACTGCGGAATGAGCAGGAAATAGACCTTTGTTGTGGGAAGCTGATATTTGGGGGCTTTTTATCATCAACTCAAATATTCTGAATAAAATAGAAGTTGATACCTTGCCTTGAGCTACTAATACAACAAAAATCTAAAATATGTGTCCTTGGCATTGTAATAGGGTGGGTTGGTCAGCCAACAATTCTGCTGGGTCAACTGCTGGAAGTTCACGGTATGCAATGGGACACATTCAACTAAATTTCAGTGTGTATACTTGTGTAGCATGGACACAGGTTAAAGGTGGAAAACGCAATGTGAAAAAGGATATTGAACCAGTAGAGTGCACTTAGCCACATAGTTAGACACAGAAATGAAACATAGATGAGCATGAAGGACATTATGACAGGTGAAGTAAGTCAGGCACAGAGGGAAGTAGCCCATGTTCTCATTCAAATACTAAAACTAAGAAAAAGAAAAAGTGATCTCATGGTAATAGGCAGTAGAACGGGTATAACTGTGGTTACCACAGGGAGGGATGGTGGTGGGGAGATATTAGTTAATAAGTGAAAAGTTAAGGATTGAGTTCTAGTACCCATAGCATAGGAGGGTGATTATAATGGACACCAGTTCACCCCATATTTCAAAATAGCTGAAAGAATTTTGCATTCCTAAATACAAACAAATGATACATTTTTAAGACAATAAATATGTTAATCACCCTGATTCAATCATCACACATATATGGAAAATTCATGCACTGTACCCCATAAATATGTACAATTATTATGTGTCAATATTTTAAAGTTAAAAATTAACCAAAAAAAAAAAAAAAACAAGTGTTCCTCCAGTACACAAGCAAAAGGAAGGAAGGAAGGAAGGAAGGAAGGAAGGGAGGGAGGGAGGGAGGGAGGGAAGAAAATGTATGGAGAAATTGTAGAAATAAGAAAATTCCATAAAATTCATGGTCTTGAAGGGTCAGAGAAGCTGAGCTTTTTGAACCAAATAGCAGAAAGACAAAGAAAAAAGAAAATGATCCCGAAGCCCATTTGGGGTAGAATGAGTAAATGCGTAAGTGGTGGTGTCCCCTGCAGTGGGACTCGAGCCTGCGGAGGCCCGCCTGCCGGTGCTGGCCCAGGGGTCTGGGCCGCCGGTATGGGAATGGGTGCAGTGTGAGCCCCACGTGACTTAAGATGCGTAGCGGCCACATTTTATGGAGAGAAGCAGACAACACCATCTTCATGCGTCGTATCAGCCCAACGCGAAGTCAGCATGGAAAGCACCGGGCCTTTCCCATTCGCAGCTGCTCTCTGCTCTCAGTTGTGCGTTTTTCCTTTACATCCATCTAAATTCAGACCCCGATGTTTCTACCAAACTTCTTATTCACTTTTACAGACACAAAGAAGATTCATGTATTTGTGTCAAATTTACCTAAAAATCATCCAATAAATAGGCCAGTGATCCCTTCCTATCAGTGCACGGCCAGTGCCGACTAGCCACGTGCACTGGACATCACGGTTCTTCTTCTCGTGGTGCTGAGGGTGGAACCTGGGTCTTCAGAAGGCTAAGTCAGGCTCTACCCTGAGCCACACTCCAGCCCCTTAAGTCACAGTCTACGGCTTGATCCTGGTGCTGAGGCACGAGTGTGTTCACCTTGCACACGCTCACCCTGTGCACTTAGGGAAAGAACACGTTGCTTTGGTTCTCAGTTCATTCCCAAGAGCACGCACACGGGAACAGGACCTCAAGTCCTTAAGTGCTGCACTGTCTGCTTTCGTAAACACCTGTTTTGACATTCTCCTCTTTATATATAAAAAATTCAAGCCTGCAAATGTCCTAAGTTTTTGCTGTGTTCCAGGTAATAAGATGAATTCAGTCTATGAACTGAGGTTTACGCCAGGAGATGTAGCGGACCAGGTTGATTCACCCAAGGAAGCTGGCCAGGAGGGGAAAACACCTTCCAGACAGTCAGTGGTTTTACGATGAGAGACGTTCACTCTCTGTGTAAAAGGCTCCTGAGAACACAAGAGCTGCTCTTGCTTCTAGGGATCTTCTCAAGTACAAACAGAGTTAATCCTCTTGACTTGAGCCTAGCACTTTCCTCATGGAGAAACTGAGGCAGAGAGAGGTCAAGGAGTTGTCCAGCATTCGGAGCGAGCCTGCAGGATGCAGCCCAGGTGCGGGCTAGAACGGACGCTGCTGTGAAGGGAGCCCTCGGGCACCTTGCTGAATCACTTCCTGGGCACATGTGTCCTGAAATATTCATTGCCACGCCAACAGCGTATCCGTTTTCTGTAAATATTTAAGCACAGTGGACACAGGAGTAAGGTAAGCAAGAATAAAATAATTCTGGTTCCCTGCCATGCTCTGCAGTCGGTCAACACCAAAGAGACCCAGGAATCCAAACCACCTGGGAGCCGCAGCCCTGCGCCGGCAGCCCTGCCTCTGCTTCCTCTCCACCCGGCTCTCCTCTGGCTGTCAGGCTAAGCTGGGGCTTCACCCGCACTCAGCTTGGCAGGGCAAGAGCTGGCCACACAGCCTCCCTGAGCTGGGCTCCCACTGGTCTTCCCGCCCGTCCACCTCTCCCCACGAGGCTGGCTGTGACCCTGCCTGGAGTCCATGTCACTCTACTCACATGACCCAGGACCTGTTTCTGCTCAAGAATATGGTTGATCTTTTTGTGGCTGAACAAAAATTGCCTTAACTGTTTTCAGATAAATTCCTAAAGAAAATCTTCAGACTTTCCTGTCTGCTTTCACAGGTGTATAAGAGCCAGGATTTCCCATGGCTCATGTCCCTGGGCTTCCCAGGAGGTATGGGATCCGCACTGTGAAGGGCAGGACAGTTCTGTGAAAATGGTAATGATCAACAACAATTAATAAGAAAAAACCACACACACTCAAAAAGCAACGTGGGACTCAGAGACGATCCTATTCGATCATTGTGACGTGCATTCTCCAAATAATTTTCATCTGGCTATTTCAGGACAAAGAGGAGTCTTCAGGCACGTGGCTGAGACACAGCAGAAGCTGGGACGGCCGCTGGCACGTGCGCCTGCTTGCCTTCTTTATGGGATGTGAGTAGCACTGAGCCTCCAGCTCGACACGTGCGACTCCCATTGCTGTGCTATTCAAACTTCTCAAAACTAAACTGAAAGATCAAAGATAGACTCTGCCCGATTTATAACCAAAACTAACAGCTGCTTTGGTCACATCTACTGTGCATTTACACTGTCCATGAACGCTGATGGACCTGGTGGGGAAAAGGCAAGATCCAAGTCGGAAATCTTCTCCCAGAGATCCCCACGGAACAGTGTCACGGAAACACCAGTGACGTCGGCTGTGGCTGCTGACTGTGGACAACTCCAGGGACGAGGGACCAGTGTTGGCTGACTCCACTGAAATAAGTGGGTCTCTTTCAAGCACGTCTTCAAAAAAATCCCTGGATTACATGGATCCTTGAGAATTAGGCGGGCAAACACTTTCTCTGGGGGGCGGGGAATAAAATTGTCAGACTTCTAATGCAATAAAAGTAGCTTGCCAAATCCATCCAAAAATAACTACTGAGCTCAGCAAGGGCACAACTGCAATCTGTAAACTCCCATCTGATGCCAAATTCTACCTTCTAATTAATGTCATGACTGTCTCCACTCTAAATCTGGGAATGATGTTTAAAAACCCCTCTATGTTAGACAAAATGGAAACCTCAGACCTGCGATGTAATTGAATAGATGGCGGTTTCTACTGTGGGTGGGAAACACTTCATTACTTCCATCCTTGGGATTTTGAACTGGGTCTTGGGGAACAGATTTCAAGATACATGGTGTTTGTCTCCAAAGCTTCACTCTGGGCTCCTGCAGTCCTCAGTTCCTTAAGTCTCAAACTGTCAACTAGTGCAATCGCCTTATTTTCTGATCTGTGCCCTCTTATTAGAGGGAGGCGGGCAGTGCCGGGTGGGAGAGGTGAGAGGTCTAAGCACGGCCGGCAGCACTGGAGGTGCTGGAGATGGAGGAGGAAGCACCTTGTGCCCGAGGGGTGCACCCACCTGCCTGCTAACCCTGCGCTTCCTAACCGGGCCCCCACGGGATTCCCCGGGCAGATCTAGAGAGTACTGATGTACTAACGCCAGAGGCCCAGGTGAGTCTCTGAATTGCTCCGCGCTGTGGCCTGGGCTTTGGAAACTTTACCCCCACCCCCACCGCCCAGTGACTCCAGTGCACAGCCAGGCAGGCTGCCTGCCCCATGCCGGCTGCGGAGGCCACAGCTGGTTTTCACAGTATCCGTGAGAAGCAGTCAGAGCAAATCATTAGCTCCTTTTCAACAGTGGGAAGTGAGCATGAAGACTTCAGGGCTGGGCTCTCAAGCTAGGACTCAAAGTCACCGTCTCCCGCTGGCCTCACCTGTCCCTTGGGGTGTGACAATGAGGGGGCCCTCTCTCTAGGCTGGGTCACTGCTCCACAGTGTGCTGTGGGAAGACTGAGCTGCGCTTCACTGGCAGACTCAGCTCTGGAGTGTGTGTTCCTGCTTCTTCACGCTGGACACCACTAACAACGAGTGAGACACACATCGTGACCCTAAGTACGTGCCTGATTACACGAATGGTATGGATCTACCTCGTGCACACCACAGAAACGAAAAGACGCACCCCGCTTTTGATCAACGAATCAAAGTGCAGTCTGGAAGATAAAAAAATAAAAATTAACAAAAAAAAACAAAGGTGGGGACAATGCGAAAGAAGGAAGGCGCCCTCAGAGAACCCCTCGTGAGGTTACAGCACACCCCTCCCTCGCCGAACACACAGCACTTCAGGAATGGCATTAGCAGGAACCGATCCCCAGCAAACACGGGGACACGCCACAGTGATATGGCCCTCAACTTTCGGCTGATGGTGACATGCCTTCTAATTACATGATTTTATAGTTACAAAAACAGTTGTCTGATAAGGTGCCACACCAGATGCCATGTCACGTCCATCCAGAGGTTAAAAATAGTAACACCTGTCTACCTGTGGCTCTAGATCACTGTCTTAACTTTAAATCACTGTCTTAACTTTAGAGGGCTGTCTTTCCGGAAGGAGGTGACATTTCTGACCTACTATGAGAAGGCCGTGACCAGGAGGTCCTCCCAGTGTGGTCTTGGAATCGACCACGTCGATGTCCTTCACATCCTCTGCCCTCTGTTAGTTTTCCATTCTTATACTTTGATTTTAAGTCTTAACTCTGAATTTTATAATGTGAATCTACAGGGACTAATGAATGGGTAATACGTTAGGACTCTGCCCCGGGTGAGCATCTGCCCTCACACCTAGAAAACTTTGAAAATAGCACGTGTTCTGAAGACTGTGTGCTGCAAGGACTGCCTGAGGTCATTCAGGTGGATGTGCCTGGCAGGACAGCGGAGGCCCAGGTCACGTCAGCCAGGCTGAACGAGAAGGTCATTGCTGTGTCCGCCAAGTGCATCGTAGTAAATGCAGTTCAAAAGTCTCCTGGAGATTTTGTCATGTCCCTGACTTTGTAGCCATCCCTAGTGGCTCTAGCTGTGTGCCCACGGCTGTCCATCAGCCCTTCTCGGGGTACTCCCTTCACTCAGGTCATGTGCGTGCTGCACCACCTGTGTCACTGTACTGGCGGGCTTTCAGAGGTACACCCCGCTCCACCAAAGGGGCAATGCTCTGGTGCGTTCAGATTTCAAAGCGCCTTCTGCTATGGTAGGAACCAACAACTGTGAGAAGAGGACACCATCAGACACCTGCCCCGCAGCAGCTGTGGTTTCGGGGAACTACAGCCAGTTGTCCCAGATACTATTTCTAGCACGACACGCTCTAAATAAGGAGGAAGCCACCAAAGTACAGCTAAAAGATGATTATGGGGATTCTAACAATGTCACGGAGCTTCTCCTCTTTCTGGTTTTGTTTTCTGCAAATAACCAAGCCCTGAGGAGTTGATAAGTGTGCCTTTATAGTAAGATCGATAAATGATGTTGAAGATAGATTGTCCTGAATGCACTTGGTCTCCTCTTGCTCAAATCCTGTAAGAGTCCTAACGTTAGGACCACGACCATTTCTGGTAAAAAAAGAAAACAGATGATTATAAAATTTTTATTGCTTAACAAGAAAGTATCTACTGAGTGCTTGCCAATGTCTAGCCTTCTTATGAATTGTGCAAGACGGCACAAAGAGAATCCTTTCCCTGTTTAAAAAACTCGCAGCCTACACTTTTCAACCTAAAATATCAATTTCAAGATATAAGTATGTTATTCTCAGATATCGGTGCGCCCCACCCCTGCTTCCGGAAATGCTCACTCCTTTCAACTGAGGGTCTCACAGAGTCTGAGGGTCTCCTTTGTGCTCCTAATACACGTAATTCTTATTCTGCATAGATTAAATCATATGTATGTTTGATTTTTTTGTAGACTTTTGGATATACTCCCTATTTTGAAATTTTGAAGTGAATAAATATCTATTCTGCTTCTACTTCAATTTTTGCCCACATAGATTGTTTATTTAGAAAACTAGAGGCCAAAACAGAATTGGAAGCTGAAGAAAAACACAGCTTTAAAAAATATTTCTTTTATGTTATGAATACTAGACATAATTACTCAAGAGTTCACACTGGTGATAGGTGAACTGTATTATGCTGCCTCATATAGTCACTTAAATTTTAATTTATTTCCTCACTCAAACATTATACAGTTGTCATACTAGTAATACCTAATTAATGCATTTACTGCTATATTGCCATTATTTTTTAATATTTATCTTTATTAACAATTTGAACTTTCTTGTTTATTCATAAACTACCATCACCATAAATTATTGCATTTGATATGGGCAATAATAAATACCTGAAAATATTCAACAAAGAAATGCCCACATAAAAACACATAAGGAGATACTCATGTCAAATTCAGACCACAGTAGTGTCTTTAAGGTGAGCATTGGCAGGGTCTTAAGATACTAATAATATTCTGAGATATGCAATTATTTTAAAACCTTAACATTACAGACATTAACACCGTTTCTAAATGGCGTGCTAGTGTGATAAGTAACTAAGAGTCAACTCCAAGTACTCACAATCACTGATACAGAAAACGCCATGGAAGCCAGATAGAACCCCACGACGCAGAGTGGGTAGAATATCTGTGTTAAATAGGTAAATATGTATGTGTGCCTACAAACACATCCCAATTTTCTATTGAATGTTTTAAATGAAAGCTGATGTGTCACCCAAGTCAACCACTAGAATAAATAAAGCAAGGGGCCAGGCCCGTGGGTCTGTCCGGCTTGCTTGTGAGTCTTTACCCAAGAGCTATGCCGCTGGCTGCCTTGTGGAGACCCCGGAGGCCGAAGCTGAACCCATCTCCCCTTCCTCTCTCAGGCTCCGGGCGGTGATTTTTCAATCACTGCGTCCCAATGACAGGACCTTTTACTACCCCGTTTCCTGAACTTTGAGTTTCACACTGTGTCAGCCGCCTCCCATGCCTGTCTTCTCCGACACTATGTAGTCTTGGACATCTGCACCATCACTTTGGACAAAAGTGCCTTCCTCAGCCGAGAGACACCTGAGAGTCGCCAGAGAGAGAGTAAATGAGTTCTGACTCTGTTTTGACTTTAAATATCATAGCTCTGGGAAAATTATTGAAAAAAGAGGTGCTTTTTTTTTTTTTTTTTTAAGATTTAAAAGGCAGAGAGCCTGATGGGTCTTCCAGTCCTGATAGGAACTAGAACTGAACAACAGAAAAAGACCCCAATTCTTTATTTAATGGGGATACATCAAAGGCAGGGATAAGTTTTCAGTAGGAGGAGTTTTGTTTCAGTGCTTATTTCTAGGTGGATAAAGAAACTGTGATTCTACACACAATGGAATATTACTCAGCCATAAAGAAGAATAAAATTATGGCATTTGCAGGTAAATAGATGAAATTGGAGAATATCATGCTAAGTGAAATAAGCCAATCCAAAAAATCCAAGGGTCAAAAAGAGGTTCTTTTGACGAAGATTTTGAGTTGTATTTTCAGCCTAACAAATTCCAGAAGCACAATGACATTCCTTTTCCTGTGGCAGTCAAGGAATTCCAGACTCCTTGAAACTGCGCAGAAAAAGACTTAGGCTCTTTAAAAAAAGAAAGGTATCTCCAAGGGGCAAGAGAAGGAGCTGTGGTGGTGGGTGATGCTCTGTCTCCGGCAGAGCCCGCCACAGTCTACAGAGGGAGAGGGCAGGACCTCCTGCCACCTTCAATCATCACGCCCCTCGGGCTCTCCAGGGAACCGGATTCCAGCACAGAATCCGGCTCCTGGAATCTCTCGTTCTGTCCCCTTCAGCTGTGAGAGCGGCCAGCGCCTCTGCCTTTCCACCCAGGTGGCGCCTGATCGTCACTCCAGCCCAGATGATCAGGGAAGAGCTGCATTGACATCGGGCCCAGAGGATCAAGCAAGAGTAAGAACAGCGACTTCAGCACGGCGCCTCCAAAGCTCCGTGTCAGAATGGGCGATTTCACGAGTCACCCCTCATTTTTCCTGGCGGAGCTGCTGGGTTTTCCTCCCACCTCCCCACGTGCTCCTCTTGCTCTTCCCCCGCAGGCACGTCTTCCCTTCTTTACAGCCCCTCCCGGGAATGCTCGCCAAAACTTGAATTTTCAAAGCACTTATGAAGAAACGGATGCCAGCTCGCTGAGGTCCAGGATGCCCCAGGAAGCTCTTGCAACTCGGAGTTCTTCCTCCCCCGCTTTGTCTACTACAATGCCCAATTTCCACTATTAGACCGATGTTCTTTGCATCAATTGCCATCCTCACCCAAGAATGTTATCTACAGGGTCGAGTACAAGCTTGCAGGCGTCTAGGAACTTTACAGCTCTGGGGGGTGGACACGACCACCACTTATTTTGTCGGTGTTCTGTCTGTTTTCATCTATTTGTATGTAATGTGCAGAACACACCAGCTTAGAAGTGAGTAAACTGAGGTTTGGAGAATTGAAGTGACCTGTGCACACTAACCAGCCAATGACCAGCAGATTCTAAGCCTGGTCAGCGAGGGGTTGGGAGAGACGCCGAAGGCCAGCGTCGCTGTCCTCTGATTCAGGGCTCACATCAAAATGAGTGGACGGCGCCTCCAACTCCATCAAGATCACAGGCACCAGAGCTTTGGTGCTAAAGGCACAAAGCTTCTCGCTGCTCTCTGTTCCGTCAGCTGCTTGGCCTGTGGCAGGGAAGGGAGTCCTCTGGACTCCTACACACTCAAGTCACACTGTTCTGAGAATAAATGACTTGAGAAAGAAAAGCATGAAACTAGAATGGATATTCCTTTTCAGAGCATTTGAAGAATCCAAAGCAAGAAAACACTACACTAAGAAGAACAGAGATGCACTAACTGAAGGCCTCAGGGCGAGGCCGTGGCCCTGGCCCTTCCCAGTCCCACAGAGCTTGCTGAACGCAGAACAGCCGAGCGGGCCTCCCGCCTGCTCGCGGCTCTCGGGCTGGCGGGCACTCTGGACGTTGCAGGCCCCTTGCCTGACACGGTCTGAGTGCCCTTCAGGCCTGCTCTGTTCCCTGACTCTAGGATTTACACCCGCCATCCTGATCAAATAGTCCCGAGCCTGGAGTGGCAGCTGGGCCTGCCATCCGACGACAGCTGCACCCACGGAGCTCAGCTGCGCCCCTGCTGCAGACCCCCGCAGGCTTTGGCCCCGTGGCCCTCAGGCCCTGGAGCCTCGGGGTCCCTGGACGGGCGCCCTCGGTTAGCTTGAGAGGATGAGGGCCGGCTCCGGAAACTGGAAGGGACTGGAGAGGGAGAGGCGCACAGGTGCTGGAGGCAGAGCGGGCACTGGAAGGTCAAGGGGAGCCCGGGGCACTGCAGGACGTCGGCCCGCGCACGGGGAGAGGGCCTTCCGCTCTCAGCCACAGGGGGCGCTCTGCACCTGGAGCTGGGCCTCCCGGGCTGTCGAGCGTGGAGTTCCCCGTCTGCAGGAAGTCCTTCGCACGTCTGCCCACTCTCCGCTGACGCAGCTAGGATCGCCGTTCTTCTACTTAATAGAGAAGGGCGTCCCCATTTCCCCTCAAGCCTGAGCTTATGCTGCTCCGAGACATGCGAGGACGCCGCAGTCTGCAGGCCCCCACGGGACCGCCCCGCATCCTCCTTTCCGCATGCGCACAGCCTCGCAGGGCCCCGGGACGCTGGCCTCGAGGCCAGGCCTCGCTGCTCAATTCGCCCCTTTCCATAGAACTGGAGGGCCGTTGTTGTCTGGTGCTGTCCCATGGGTGCGGGGCTCTGTTTCTGGATTCTACTTGGTTAAACTAACCTCTTTACCCGTCTTCGTGCCAACACCACGCTGAGTCGACTCCAGCGGCCCATGGTGTTGCCGACGTCCATTAAAGAGGTTTCGAGAGTCCTCGGTTACTCCCCAAGGTTCGCATTGCACATAAAATCATTTAATTCAATCCCAAATTGGATACATTTTCTTCAAATTTTAATTATAATTTCATTAAATTTACATATTTATATTGAAAGAATCAACTATTGAGGTACAAATGCTTTTCGTTGTAATTGACTTTTTGAAAATGCCAGATCCATTTAAACCTCCGTGTTGAGGCCGTATCCGTCCCTTTCCAGTTAGGACGTGACAAATCATGGTGACCATTCTGAACACCCCCAGCGATTTTGCCTGGAAAGGAGAACACGGGCTAAACAGGAATCGTGATGGGAGCCTCTGTGCGCCCGAGCTGATGGCAGCCACTCACTCTGAATCACGCGTCTCTCCAAACCCGACGTAGCTGGCCACCAATGACAAGTACGACCACACGACGGAGAACACGACAAATCGAGCAAAACTGATGACACTTGAGACCTGCTGGACCAGCCGCATCAACCTTATCGATGTGTCTCACCAACGAGAGTCCCAGCCACACAGCAGGGTACCCCCCAAACCAAGCCATTGCGAAGGGCTGAAGGGCCTACGAAGCACAAAGGAAAACGGCGGGCGTCGGTGGGAAGCTGGAGGGGATCCCGACAGCAGGCCAAGCGGGATTTGAGCCAAGGTTAACTGAGGCGAATTAACCATCGTTCAGTCCTTTTCCATATTTCATACTCAGATGTAGGAAGCGTGAATACTTACGCGGGAGTAGCAGAACGACTCCTTCATGACGCAGAAACTATGGTGGACCAGAGGCAGAAACGCATCCCGGAGCAGGTGGCATCCACGGGCAGATGAGTCGGGGTGTCAAAGACCCCAGCGGAATTTTAGTTTGCCAGACACAGTTTCCAGATAAATACACACACACACACACACACACACACACACACACACACACACACACACACTACATATAATACTTTATATATGTGCATAGATACACTTTATACATATGTGTGCATAGATTCACTTTATAAATTTGTATGTGTATGTGTGTAAAACTACACATATACAGTTTTACCCAGAAAGTAATCAAAAAACAAATTTCCCAGCGATGGGTGCATGCTAGAAGAGAGTACAGGAACCATCAGTGGCTACAGCTGGGATAATTTAAGCACTAAAATAACCTAGATTTTATAGTAAATATCCATATAAAAAGCTGACTGACATAAATAAATGTCTGAATAAATAAACAGGGGATACATGGCAAATCTACCATACAGAAGAATTTAAGTAGATACTCTGCCCTCAAAGAAGTGGAGCCACACAGAGCAGCCTCCTTCCTGAAGAGGGAGAGGGAGGCCAACCTTGGCAGTCCTAAGTCAGGTTGGTAACGAGTACGCTCCGTGTGATGCCACGAAGTGGCCCTTCACCTCTGCAGTCTCCTCCCAGCAACCCGGGTCTCCAGTGTCTTCATGAGAAAACCACAAGACAACTCCCAACAGGGCACAGGCCGTTCGCCACCTGGGAGCGGTCCTCACAAGCCTCAAAGCCAGGACGCAGTAGCCAAGTCTGAGGAGCTGGCCACTGGGGCAAGGGAGACAGCGCAGTCAGATGGATGTGGCCTTAGGGTGCAAAGTGTCCCAGGCTTCTGTGTTGGAAACTCAGTCCCCAAGGACAGGGCTGAGAGGCGAGCAGGACCTGAGGAGCTCAGGTCACCAGGGCTCAGCGCTCAGGGACAGGTCAGGCCATGGTGGTGGGATGAGTCACCCGGAGGTGGGCTCCTGCTGCAGGAATGAGCTGGCCCCCTGCCCTCTCCCTTGCAGGTGCTCTCGGTCATATGATCCTCCCACCTGCTGCCATGTAGCAAGAAGGCCCCCACCTGGAGAGACGTGCCCCTCGTCTTGGACTTCCCAGACCCCAGAAGCACGGGAGTCTGGCTTCATGGTGAATTTCTGTTCATGATAAATTACCCGGGCTGTGATAGTCCATGAGAGCAGCACAAAATGGATTAGGACCTGCCGAACCCAGAGGGGGTCCTGGCCTGGAAAGCACAGTAAGTAAAAACTACGAAAAACACATCATTGCTGGTTCATTAACTGCAGCACATGGGGCAGAGTGCGTGAGGAGCTCTGCGCTATTTTCCCTGTAAATCAAGAGCTGTTCTAAAAAATATCAGCATTTACTCAGAGAAAGAAAAAAAAAAAAAAAAAAAAAACCAGTGAGTTTGAACTACTCAAGGGTTCAGATTTCAACTGATATTTCCAAGTTTCTACAATGGTCTATTTTCTGGATTTGTTGCTGACAGATTGTACCTGGGGTTTGGATTCTGGGTGGATTTGGGGTCCACAGGAGATGAGGCAGGGGATGCATCTTGAAACCTTTCCTTATGAGGAAAGTACATTCACGTGCTTAAAAACCCAGCCTCAAGTAAGTTCATGTCCTAAATTTAAAAATTGTTGTTGTTAGTACGTACAGATTTGCCAATGGCCAGGAAGTAATTGGGTGATTTAAGAAATGACTGGGTGGAAAGTCAGTGTTATTAGCATTTCATACTTAATCATGCAGTCAATGGGTTTCATGGCAAAGCCAACTAACTGGAGCTAAAGAGCACTTCAGTGGACAAGATAGGGAGATGTCTCTGTCCCACCTCTGCCTTCTCCCAGCCTTCCCTGTACAGAGGGCTCACTGGGTAGCAATCGCTCCAACTCCTGCCTTGAACCTTCCACCAGCGTCTCCATCCACTGCATTCAGCTTCATAGTCCTGGAGGATTAAAGCCGCCCCACCAGCCCAATGGAGTGGCACACACCTGGCATTCCAGGGATTCAGGGATGGAGGCAGGAGGATTCCAAGTTTGAGGCCAGCCTTGGTAACTTAGCAAGATCCTGTCTCAAAATTAAGTAAATAAATAAATAAATGAATGAATAAAAAGGGCTGGGATGGAGCTCAGTGTGGAGCACTCCTGGGTTCAATCCCCAGTACCAGGAAACAAATAAATTGTTCCCACCAAGGCATCAGGCCCCCCCCCCAGTGTTGGGAAATGTTTGTTCTTATTTTAGCCCATCTGTTAGACCACAGTAGCACTTGTGACCAAGCCACAGGCGCTGGTCAGGGCTAAACAGGATGGAAGTGGCAACCAGGATGTGGAAAGAGGCAATTCCAGTTGAGTTAGCACGGGACCAGTGAAGAAGCCATGCAGGATTCCCCAAGCCCTGGCAGGGGCAGGCAGGGATTCCCCAGGGGCCTGGCTGCAGAGCTGAGGCGCTACACCCACAGGGCACCCTTGTGGTCAGATTCAAGTTGGAGGAAAGAGAGCGGGGAGAGGGATACAGGCCGCCCTCTGCTATTTCTTCTGACCCTGTGGACCTGGCCCCGACCCCAGGTGCTCTCCGCCTGCTCTCCAGAACTCTGAAGCTCGATTCTCTTAACTAAGGTTGCTGTTTACCCTCTCTCCTTGACAGACCTTCTGCTGCAGTAATGCCAAGGCAGTCTCACAAGCAAAATCAGTAACATCACCTTCTTTGAAATAAACTTAAATCTCATTGTCTCTAAGATGAATGTTAAACTCCTGTGCACAAGTTTCATGAACACAGTGTTCAAAAGTCCTCATCTTCAGTTTACTGGAATAAGATAATAAAATAGAACCTCAAAGAACTCACACAGTCCCACTGGAGAGACTGATACAAAAATAGCTGTTTAACCACCAAAGTGATGAAGTGAACGATGGCAATAATACAAGCATCTAATGTTTACAGAGCATGAGGAAGGACAAGCAGTTCACTTGGTAGAAATTTCCTGTACTGCCTAAGAGGAGGAGAATAGGCATGGGGTCTACCAGCAGAATGCCCCACACAGGAAGTACGGCATTGTGATCTGTAAGTTTTACTTTTTTGATCAGAAGTAAAAATAAAGACTCAGTAGAGATGTTGCTTCAGTAGATCCATGAAAAAGCTGTCTTGACTGGTAGGAAAAAACTGTCTAACTGGTAGATTACAGCAACATCGTTACTTTTGAAAGCAAGCTTTCTTCTTTACCAAACAGTTTTGCCTCCTGTGTATGGGTTGCTAACTTGTCAAAGACAGGCAGAATCAGTTAGGAACTTGAAGGAAAGGTTTTGCTCACAAGGAGCTCCCCAGGTGTCAGACTTCAGAAGGACTGACCTACCAAACTTAGAGCACAGCACATATTTTAAGTCCCATGCTTCCTAAATCTGTAGTACCTGTTCTTGGTAGAAAAAGCTGTTCCTTCCACAGGGTAACTTCTTGTTGTTGTAAGGTTATATTTATGCAAATAATCCAGGCTTTATTGTTTTGGAAAACAGAGCCAGTAGAGTGGGCCACTGCTCTTGGCTTATCCCAGGGTACACAGAATCTTTTCTGGCTGTCAGGGCCCTTGAAGGTCCCAGTCACGCCAAAAGCGAGGTGAGCCCATTGCTCCCTCCCATCTGCTTCCTTTATTTATTTTTTTTTCTTTTCTTTTCTCTCCTTGCAACAGGAACAAGATTTCAAGGTCCATGTCAGCCTTAGAGAGGGTAAAGCTTGGGTCTCTCTTCTTGGGCCGTCAGGATAGGGAGATGCTCCTGCGTACCTTCTCCCTCTTCTTGGGTTCATCATGGAGGTCATTTCCTGCCATCCTTAGAAGGAACTAATAGCAGGAACCAGGACCCAGCCAGGGCTACCCAAACCACGGAGCAGGTGCCACAGGAGGGGAGTTTCTGTTCGATTAAGTGCCCAGTTTCTTGTTTTCAGAGGACAATGGGCTGTGCTGAGAGAGTTTCAGGTCCCCGTCATGGCTTCCTATTATTGACCACTTAAGAATGGAGAAGCAGGCCTTGTCATTGTCCCCCACCTAGTGGCAGCCCTCTGGAAGACGTAGAGCTTCCACAAATGTGTTGGAAATGAAGAATCGGGATGGACTTGAAGCCAAATTTTCACATGGCCGTAACGGTTTCTGTTATAAATTAAACCACCTGGAAAGTGGCACTAATTTTTTTTAAGCAATGAGAATATGAGACTTTAAAGCCATACTTAATGAAGAAAAGTATTTCTTCTAATACTAAAATCAGATGAAAATTCAGTTTAAAATTCCTTTAGAGCTCCCAATTACCTTAAATAGATAATAGCTCACCTTTTATTGAGACTTTCCTTCTTCTCAGAAAAAGGAAACTTGCTTCCGTCTCCTAGTGCTGGAAGCTCAGAGTCTGGCCAGGAGTCTTGACCGCCCTGGTGCTGCAGCAAGCACACTCGTCGGTGTAGGTACTGCTCAAGGGTTAGGGTTTCATTTTTATTTTCTGTCTTTTCTTTTTCAGTCCTGGGGGTCAAACGCAGGGCCTCCTGCTTGCTAGGCCAGCGCACTGTCACTGAGCTGCACGCCACCCCTGACTTAGGATGTTTAAATAAGCAACAGAATGCGGGTAACGTTCGGCAGTTGGAAACTGTTTTCCAGTCCTGACCTTTTCCTTACAAAGGCCAAGCAAATGATTATCATCCCTAATGACAATCTCTCTAATGAAAAAGAACCTGTTAAGCTTACTTCAACTAATTGGTAGTAGTTATACCAGGCACTGTGTTAAGAAATAGCATATGATTAGCCTGAAAGCAATTTAGCAAAGTAATTTGGCTTATTGCAACCGAGCTGAAAGTAAGTTGTTCAACATAAAAGCCTAACAGAAAATGAATATTCTTGAGATGATTTCTCTTTTACATATAGTCCTTCTTAAAAAGGCTTGTTAAAATATCTGAGTGCCATTAAGAACGTGGGGAGAGGTTTTCTACTTTTTGCTTCTTAATTTAGTTTTAAAATTTATATTCATTCATTACTGCTTTGTTTTCCTTGAAACAAGAAGAAAGAAAAAACTGAAAATTGTGACGCTTTGGGTCATTAGTTTTGAGAGTGTGTTCTTTTGAGGAGCGATAATATTTTTCTACTTCTATCTGTTTAAACTAGAGAAGTTAAAACAAGAAAAGCACAAAAAGAAATTGAAGATATTGATAAAGATCTGAAAAGTTGACAAAAATATTTAAAGAAAATAAAAATTTGTCACTTGGAGGAAAATGGATGGAACTTAAGAAAGTGATGTTAAGCAAAATAAACCCAACTCAGAAAGTCAGGGGTCATGTGTTTCCTCACATGTGTGGAAACTAGAGAGGAAAAAGGAAAGGCAAGGTGTCCATGTTGGGGCGGGTGGACCTCATGAACATTGAGGGGGAATCACCTGAAAACTGAAGGGAGATCAGCATTGAAAAGGGGCCAGGGGGAGGGAGGAAGACAGGAAGGGAAATACTGGGGACTGATGTTAGCCAAATTATACTGTTATTTCATGTACGTGTACAAATACATAACGAAAACCCCACCATCATGCATAATTACAATGGACCAACAAAAATATGGAAAAAAGAAAATATTCAAAGACAAAGTTACAAACTCAAATTCAAAGTTACAAACTCAAGTTACAAAAGAATCAGTATTCAAAGAAGAGATAATGTGGGTTTCAAGATGGCAGACTAGAGGGTGGCTGCATTTCATGTTGCTCCAGGACTCAGGATTCAAGAAGAGGAGATATTGAGAGACTTGGGACCAACTCAAAGCCACTGGGTGAGTCTCTCCTGTTGGGGAGGCATCCCGGATGGGGTGGTAGTCCCGGGTCGCAGGGAACGTTGTGAAGTAGAGCTGCCCAATGAGACACCCCTCACGCTGCTGGAGCAGTGAACTCGGACAACTGGGAGCATCAGACAGGAGGCCGCCCAACACGACGCTGGGACTCGGAGCAACCCACTGGGGCTCCAGGCGGCTGCCCGGAGGAGGAGGAGGAGGAGGAGGAGGAGGAGCGCAGCAGGTCGCTTGGACTCAGAGCCACTGCACCGGAGCTCCGGGTGGCTGCCCGGAGGAGGAGGCGTGCGGCGGGTCACTTGGACTTGGAGTGACTGCAACAGGGCTACGGGTGGTTGTCGGGAGGAGGAGGTGTGCAGTGAGTTGCTTAGACTCCTAGCAACCACACCAGAACACAGTCGCTGGGACTTGGAGCCACTGTACGGGGCTCCAGGTGGCGGCTCAGAGGAGGGGCCACACAGCCAGGCGATTAGGTGCAGAGCAGGGTCCCAGGACCTAGGCCGCTTCTTGGTGGAAGAGCCGCACAGAGACAAGCTTAGGGGCGGAGCGAAGGTTCCAGGCCTGCGGGCAGCTTCTCTGAGGAGAGGCAGCCGAAGGAGACTCGTCTGCGAAGGGTGAGGCTCCCAGAGCCAGGAGGTAGGTCCGTGCCCCTGGGAACGTTGCAGAGGAAGGCAGCCCAGCCCAGGCGGTAGGTGTGGATTGAGGGGAACCTCCAGGAGGGAACTGACCAGCAAGACCTCCCCACCGGGTGACTCTTCCCTGCCAGGTGAGGTTTTCCCACAAGGATGGTAAAACAAGAGACACAGGCCCAAACAGGCCTTGCCTCAGCCCGCAGCCTAGTTCCCCTTTGGATGACCATTGGTCAACAAGTGGAGGCACCTCTGCCAACTAGCAGAGAATATACCCCACCTGAAGGCCACCACTCCTAGAGAGGCAGCTTCCTTGTGGAGCACCGCATTATCAACTTCTTCCAAGACTTCAGCCTACTGAAGGCTAAGAGGGGATATACTAGAAATCTTCAGGGACATTGTAAGTCAATAGAGGAAATCTGCAATATCTCAGCTGTCCACTGATACCTGAACAATATGAGAAAACAAGGGAAGAAAATGCCCCAAACAAATCTAGGTGTTACATCAATAAAACCCAATGACAGCATGGCAGAAGAAATGACAGAAAAGGAGTTCAGAATGTACATAATTAAAATGATCAGGGAAGCAAACGATGAGATGAAAGAGCAAATGCAGGCATTGAATGATCACACCAGTCGACAGTTAAAAGAGCAAATACAGGAAGCAAAAGATCATTTCAATAAAGAGTTAGAGATATTGAAAAAAAACCAAACAGAAATCCTTGACATGAAGGAAACAATAAACCAAATTAAGAACTCCATAGAAAGCATATCCAATAGGATAGAACACCTGGAAGACAGAACCTCAGACATTGAAGACAAAATATTTAACCTTGAAAACAAAGTTGAACAAACAGAGAAGATGGTAAGAAATCATGAACAGAATCTCCAAGAACTATGGGATATCATGAAAAGGCCAAATTTAAGAATTATTGGGATTGAGGAAGGCCTAGAGAAACAAGCCAAAGGAATGAACAACCTATTCAATGAAATAATATCAGAAAATTTCCCAAATCTGAAGAATGAAATGGAAAATCAAGTTCAAGAGGCTTACAGGACTCCAAATACACAAAATTACAACAGACTCACACCAAGGCACATTATAATGAAAATACCTAACATACAAAATAAACACAGAATTTTAAAGGCTGTGAGAGAAAAGAACCAAATTACATTCAGGGGGAAACCAATACGGATATCAGCAGATTTTTCAATCCGGACCCTAAAAACTAGAAGGGCCTGGAACAACATTTACCAAGCCCTGAAAGAAAATGGATGCCAACCAAGAATCTTATACCCAGCAAAACTTACCTTCAAATTTGACAATAAAATAAAATCCTTCCATGATAAACAAAAGCTAAAAGAACTTACAAAAAGAAAGCCAGCATTACAGAACATTCTCAGCAAAATATTCCATGAGGAAAGGATGAAAAACAAAGAATCAAATCAGCAAAGGGAGGAATTATCCTAAAGGAATTGTCACAGAAAGGAGGAACCAAGTCGTGTCAAAATAAATAAATAAATAAATAAAATTTAAAAATGAGCCACATGACCGGGAATAAAAATCATATCTCAATAATAACCCTGAATGTTAATGGTCTGAACTCATCAATCAAAAGATATAGACTGGCAGACTGGATTAAAAAGAAATCCAACAATATGTTGCCTACAAGAGACTCACCTCATAGAAAGAGATACCCATAGACTAAAGGTGAGAGGATGGGAAAAAACATACCATGCACATGGACTCAGCAAAAAAGCTGGGGTATCCATCCTCATTTCAGATAATGTGGACTTCAAGCCAAAGTTAGTCAGAAGGGATAAAGAAGGACATTTCATATGCTTAAGGGAAGCATAAATCAGCAAGATATAACAATCATAAACATCTATGCCCCAAACAGTGGCTCATCCATGTATGTCAAACAAATCCTTCTCAATTTCAGAAACCAAATAGACCATAACACAATAATACTAGGTGATTTTAACATGCCTCTCTCACCACTGGACAGATCTTCCAAACAAAAATTGAACAAAGAAATCATAGATCTCAATAACACAATCAATAATCTAGACTTAGCAGACATTTATAGAATATACCATGCAACCAAGAGCGAATACACTTTCTTCTCAGCAGCACATGGCTACTTCTCTAAAATAGACCATATATTATGCCACAAAGCTAATGTTAGCAAATATAAGAAGATAGAGACACTACCTTGTATTCTATCAGATCATAATGGATTAAAATTAGAAATAAATGAAAGATTAAAAAACAGACACTACTCCAACACCTGGAGATTAAACAATATGCTATCATATGATGAATGGATAACAGAAGATATTAGGAAGGAAATTAAAAAATTCTTAGAGGTAAATGAGAACAAAGAAACATCATATCAAAATCTCTGGGACACTATGAAAGCAGTACTTAGAGGAAAATTTATTTCATGGAGCACATTCAATAAAAGAAGTAAAACTCACCAAATAAATGACCTAACATTACAGCTCAAAGCACTAGAAAAAGAAGAACAGACCAATACCAAAAGTAGTAGAAGACAGGAAATAGTTAAACTCAGAGCTGAAATCAACAAAATTGAAACAAAAGAAACAATACAAAAAGTTGACAAAATAAATAGTTGGTTCTTCGAAAAAATAAACAAAATTGATAAAACTTTAGCCCCACTAACAAAGAGAAGATGAGAGAAAACCCAAATCACTAAAATTCGGAATGAACAAGGAAATATCACAACAGACACAATTGAAATACAAAACATAATTAGAAGCTATTTTGAAAATCTATACTCCAACAAAATAGAAAACCTTGAAGACATCAACAGGTTTCTAGAGACATATGAATTGCCTAAACTGAACTAAGAGGACATACACAATTTAAATAGACCAATTTCAAGTAATGAAATAGAAGAAGTCATCAAAAGCCTACCAACAAAGAAAAGTCCAGGACCAGATGGGTTCTAAGCCGAGTTCTACAAAACCTTTAAAGAAGAGCTCACTCCAATACTCCTCAAAGTATTCCATGAAATAGAAGAGGAGGGAACCCTCCCAAACTCATTCTATGAAGCCAACATCACCCTGATACCTAAACCAGACAGAGACTCATCAAGGAAAGAAAATTTCAGACCAATATTAAAATCCTTAATGAACATCAACGCAAAAATTCTCAACAAAATTTTAGCAAATCGCATACAAAAACATATTAAAAGATAGTGCACCATGATCAAGTGGGTTTCATCCCAGGGATGCAAGGTTGGTTCAACATCCGGAAATCAATAAATGTCATTCACCATATCAATAGACTTAGAGTCAAGAATCACATGACTATTTCAGTAGATGCAGAAAAAGCATTTGATAAAATACAACACTCCTTCAAAACAGTAGAAAAAATAGGGATAGTGGGGACATTCCTTAGCATTGTAAAGGCCATCTATGCTAAGCCCATGGCTAATATCATTCTAAATGGTGAAAAACTGAAAGCATTCCCCCTAAAAACTGGAACAAGGCAGGGATGCCCTCTTTCACCACTTCTATTCAACATCGTCCTTGAAACTCTAGCCAGAGCAATTAGACAGACCAAAGAAATTAAAGGGATACGAATAGGAAAAGAAGAACTCAAACTATCCCTATTTGCTGATGATATGATTATATACTTAGAGGAACCAGGAAATTCCACCAGAAAACTTTTAGAACTCATAAGTGAATTCAGTAAAGTAGTGGGATATAAGATCAATGCACATAAATCTAATGCATTTTTATACATAAGTGATGAATCTTTGGAAAGAATACTTAGGAATACTACACCATTCACAATAGCCTCAAAAAAAAAAATAAATAAAATACTTGGGAATCAATCTCACAAAAGAGGTGAAAGACCTCTACAATGAGAACTACAGAACACTAAACAAAGAAATTAAAGAAAACCTTAGAAGATGGAAAGATCTCCCATGTTCTTGGATAGGCAGAATTAATATTGTCAAAATGGCCATACTACCAAAAGTGCTATACAGATTCAATGCAATTCCAATTAAAATCCCAATGACATACCTTACAGAAATAGAGCAAGCAATTATGAAATTCATCTGGAAGAATAAGAAACCCAGAATAGCTAAAGCAATCCTTAGCAGGAAGAATGAAACAGGGGTATCGCAATACCAGAATTTCAACTATACTACAAAGCAATAGTAACAAAAACAGCATGGTATTGGCACCAAAATAGACAGGTAGATCAATGGTACAGAATAGAGGACATGGACACAAACCCAAATAAATACAATTTTCTCATACTAGACAAAGGTGCCAAAAATATGCAATGGAGAAAAGATAGCCTCTTCAACAAATGGTTCTGAGAAAACTGGAAATCCATATGCAACAGAATGAAACTAAACCCCTATCTCTCACCCTGCACAAAAATCAACTCACAATGGATCAATGACCTTGAAATCAGACCAGAGACCCTGCATCTTATAGAAGAAAAAGTAGGTCCAAATCTTCACCTTGTTGGCTTAGGATCAGACTTCCTTAACAGGACTCCCATAGCACAAGAAATAAAAGCAAGAATCAATAACTGGGATAGATTCAAACTAAATAGCTTTCTCTCAGCAAAGGAAACTCTCAGCAATGCGAAGAGAGAGCCTACAGAGTGGGAGAATATCTTTGCCACTCATACTTCAGATAGAACACTAATTTCCAGAATATATAAAGAACTCAAAAAACTCTACACCAAGAATACAAATAGTCCAATCAACAAATGGGCTAAGGAAATGAACAGACACTTCACAGAAGAAGATGTACAAGCAATCAACAGATATATGAAAAAATGTTCAACATCTTTGGTAATAAAAGAAATGCAAATAAAAACTACACATACACTAAGATTCCATCTCACCCCGATTAGAATGGCGTTTATCAAGAACACAAGCAACAATAGGTGTTGGAGAGAATGTGGGGAGAAAGGTACACTCATACATTGCTGGTGGGGCTGCAAATTAGTGCAGCCACTCGGGAAAGCAGTGTGGAGATTCCTTAGAAAACTTGGAATGGACCTATCATTTGACCCAGCTATCCCACTCCTTGGCCTATACCCAAAGGACTTAAAATCAGCATACTACAGAGATATAGCAACATCAATGTTCATAGCTGCTCAATTCACAATAGCCAGACTATGGAACCAACCTAGATGCCCTTCAATTGATGAATGGATAAAGAAACTGTGGTATATATATACAGTGGAATATTACTCAGCCATAAAGAATGATAAAATTATGGCATTTGCAGGCAAATGGATGAAATGGGAGAATATCATGCTAAGTGAGATAAGCCAATCTCAAAAAACCAAAGGACAAATGATCTCGCTGATAAGTGGATGATGACACATAATGGGGAGGTGAAAGGTGTTAGTGTTAGGGTTAGAGTTAGGGTTAGGGAGGGGGGCAAGAATGGAGGAAGGAAGGACTGTATAGAGGGAAAAGAGGGGTGGGAGGGGTGGGGGGAAGGGAAAAAATAACAGAATGAATCAAACAACATTACCCTATGTAAATTTATGATGACACAAATGGTATGCCTTACTCCATGTACAAACAGAGAAACAACATGTATCCCATTTGTTTACAATAAAAATAAATAGATAAAAATTTTTAAAAAATAAAATAAGGAAGAGATAATGTGTGTGCTATTATATTATTTTGACTACATTGTCCTGGGGCCCAGTTTATACTAAGCAATATCGATCCAATTGCCCTGTGCAGGTGGAGATGAGCTGACTTGAGAGAAGAGATGGTCCAGGGCAGCAGCAGTCCCCAGGGGACGGCTGTGTCAGAATACCCGTCACAGGTGTGAGGGCTGATGAGTTCATGCATCGAAAAATAAATCGTATTTCTATAAACAAAGAGAAAATGTTCTAAGGGCAAATCTTGCCATCTTCATGCTACAGTAAAAGTAACAAATCGTGAAGAAGCCCCCACCCTGATTTTAGCCTCTGTTGGGGAAATAGAAGTTAGAACAAAATTCCATCAACCCGGAAACCTTTTGCACAAAGTTAGTAGAAAAGTTTTATCACTGAACAAGCTGTAAACTAGAAGGTGAGGCATAGGACGGGCAGTCAGCCAGAAGGCTGTACAAACAGAAGAAACTTCACCCTTTCACCTGGCAAGGAGCTGCAGCCACTGCATGTGTATTTACAAGATAACAGCAATTAGTCGCCCAGTAAGAGGACTCAACGGTAGCATTTATTACTCAGAGTCCACCCCAGTTCCCCCTGGCAGGGGGGGTGGTCACCTGTGTTAGCTAACTGGCTTTTATGGAGGAAATTCCACTCCTGCCTCGTGACAGGAAGCAGCTTACAGACGCCACAGCCAGGCACTGCCTGACCTGGGCTCCCCTACGTGGAGGACCACGTCTCACAGACCTCCTCCCAGGTGCTCAGGAAAGATGTCCTGACTGAGAAGCAAGAAGTGCACCTTTAAAATGGTACACATTTCCAAGAAAGAGTTGACAAGTTATCTAAAGAAAACTGTTTAGAGAGAAGTGTGGAGAGGGTGGTGGTGTCTTGTCGTCTCCCCTCATCTTTACAGGGAGAAGGAAGCCCCGCGGCCCACTGCTCCCCTCAGGCTTCCCTCTCTGCTGGCCTCCGCGCAGGACTCTGGGTCCGTCAGCTAGGGTGACAGTCCAGCCCTCCGAGGGCTGCGCTGCCCGGCGCCCTTCTGCACTGCTGCCTCCGGTGCTCTGGAACCAGGCAGCGGCCTCTGCAAGGCCAGCAGTAGCGCTTTGACATCATGTCCTCAAATACTTCACTGGATGAGCCCTATGCGCTCTGGAATTTCCTTTGCATACTTTTGGGGCCTCAGTCTGAACCAAGGTAGACAGACTGGAAAGTCCTAATGCGTGGGGTGTTTCCTTGAGGATTCCCCTCTCCTCCCAGAGCCTGTTTATCAGCTCTTTTCCATTTCCTAGAACAAAGACTGGGTCATTTCACAGGTGTCGCGCCACCCAAAAAGGAAAACGCCTGGAGTTTCCATCTGCCTTCCCCGGGAGCACGCACCACCCGCTGGGGCCATCCAGGGGGCGCCTTTGGGCGAGTGCAAGTCCTTTTCTCCTGGAGCTTTGTCTGCTGACGTTTAGTTCATCAGGAGAGACAGGACAGGAACAGCTCTCCAGCTGTGACCAGCGTTCAGCTCCATCTTCAGGACTTGTCCAGAGGAGATGACACTCTCCATAGGTGGGAGGAAGTGAAGGGACACGCCCCCCAGCTTCCCCATCAAAACCAGTAGGCAGGTGAGTTACTTCACCAGCAGCCTCTTAAAGGACACTGAGTCCAAGAACAGGGGTGGAAGAAACGACTGCTGTTTTAAATGCATATGGTCGTGTTATTAGGAAATACATATTGTTACATGTTTTAAAATAGAAACACAATCTCTCACAAAGACTCTTTACCCATTAAGGAATGAAAGAAATAACCTCTTCACTTCTAATCATTGTGATTTGAATTGCACCTGTCCTGGAGTCGAGTTTAGCTACTAAGCTTGTTAACATCAAGTGCATCTGAGCCGCTGAGCTGATGTAATGAGAACCATGGACACAGGAAGCGAGAAACAGTACTTAACAAATCCTTTATGGGTATTGCAATTCTCCATGTTTACTTGATGTGTGCAAAAGTATCTTACTCCTCTAGATAAGATTTTGGATAATGCGTATGAAAGGTCCTCTATCAAGCTACCAAGTGTATCATGTAGAAAGAAACTGATACAGGACAAGAAAGCAGAAATAACCACAGCCTCCCAGTTTTTCCGTTAGTGTTTATCATAGGGGGAGGGATGTGGGTTATATCTTTAAAATTGATTTTATCAATCAAAAATAAAAAAAAAACATGAATTTTAGCTTTTATGAGTAAACACTCTGTGAAGCACAATGAGATTAAACAAGAGGGAGCAAGAAGAAATAGCCTCTGCTCTGATCAGCACAAATCTCATGACAAAGGCGGACATGGAAATTATAAATATTGCCATACCACCAATGTCAGGAAATGAATGCATGGTTTATAAACTTATCTCTATTTCTCACATCACTCTACCACAGATTAGTATCTCTGCTTCACAGCATTAGAGACCAGAACCAGGGAATCTAGAACTTGCTCAAGATGAGTATCTGAAATGAATGACAGCGGGGTTTCAAACCAGTTAGTTCCTGGGACTCCAGATCCCATGCTGCTGTTACCACATTACGATGCCTGTCAAGGACTTGTAATAAGACAGGTTGAATTTGTAGCGTTGTGGCAGAGGCCTAAGTAATTCCAAATGGGGGAGCTCTGTAAAATATTCCTGGCTGAGACAGTGAATTCTACAGAAGCAAAAATGCTGGTATCCAATGATTCAATCAAAACAAATAGAAGGTATTCCACCCCAGCTGCTGTCTGAGATAGAGTACATCCTCCTCCACAATTACTATTCCACGGTTTGCAGGTTCAGAGGTGGTGTGGTGAAGATTACAGAATGCTTTTTTCGACTGACGACTAACTGTGGGGCATGCACGGCCCTTGAAATAACCAGTAGACCCTGAATTGCTATGTTGTTTTGGTCTAGTGCATTAATTCAAAGAAAATTGATGAGATGGAACTCTGAGATAAATTGAATAACACAACCATTAAAATTATAATATTTCTAGATATTGGTAATATAATCATTAAAATTCTGCGATTTCTCTAGTCTATTGTTGATACAGTCCACAATGTGGACGGATGCTTTCACTGGGAGTACCGCCTGGCTAGTCCAGCTCAAACAAAGGCAATGAACTTCTGAGGCTGCCTTCAGGGCCCAGGGCCTGTTGAACTCACCTCATTATTCAACTCAGAAGCTAATTAGAAATGAAAAGAAAGGGGGAGGTAGGTGCTTTCTTTACCGTGAGTGAAAGCAGCTTGGACTTGGAAACAATGTGAAGGTTATGATCATTTAAGCTTGAATAGAGCTTCACATCCAAGAACTTCAATGAGACCGTGGGTATTCAATTTGAAGAGGATGTCTTGTCACCATACAAAGGGCAGAAAAGGAAACTCTGAGAAGCTGGCCTCCCCACATGCAAATGGCGGCTCCCAGGAAAAGAGGGAGGGGTTTCAACGGTGGGCAGAGGGTGCAGGGCCAGCCTGCCCTCTAATTGACATACATTCATGCATATTTATGGGACACAGTGTCGTATTTTGACATATGTATACAACACACAATGACATAATCAGGATAAATAACATTTCCAGCACCTCGACACTTATCATTTCTGGTACTGAACATTCAAAATTCTTTCTCCTAGCTACAGCTCATTTTATAGTTCCAAAACGGCTCATTTAAGTCATTTATTAAAAGTCACCTCTTTTATTATTGACTTTTTTACACCAAAAAGTAGAACTACCAAGTTCAGTATGGTGGAAGACTATTGGAGCTTTGGATTTTCACATTGATTTGATGGGGAAAAAGGATTTAGAAAGAAGGCAAAAGACCCCACTCTTGGCAAACCCCAGCCTACACCAGGTCCCTGAAGGACAAGCAATATGTGCCTTTGTTCACAGTCCTCCCTGTTCAACTGACCAGCTCCTGCCCAGAGCATATCATGGGGGAGGGGCCAGCAGAACAGAGCCACTGGCTCATGGCACAGTTGGGAAGCAGAGACCAGGAAGGGTTCACAGAACAGATGCACCTCCTAGTGTTAGCCCCCAAAGACCCACCTCCCCACACATGTCCCACCTGCCCACAGTTACTACCCAGTCAGTCCATTCCGATTAGAATAAACTTATTTGGTTATGGCTACCATAATTCAATCATTTCACCTCTGAATATTTCGGCATTGGCACAGGAGTTTGGGGGTGGGGGTCATTTCATATCCAAACCATAACACTGTCCTTTCTCCAATGTATGGCATCTTTCTTAAATACTAATCAACTATAGATGCATGGATTTACTTTGGGGAACTCCAATCTGTTCCACTGGGTGGCACGCCAGGTTTACTGCCAGTACCATGCTGTCTTGGCTACTATATCCCTGCAGTGAGATCAGATATTGTGATGCCTCGAGATTTGTTCTTTTTTGCTTAGGATTGCTTTGGGTATTTGGGGTTTTTTTTGTTGTGCCATATGAATTTTAGGATTTTTTTTTTTCTAATTCTGTAAAGAATGGCTTTGGTATTTTGTTGGGAATTGCATTAAATTGCTAAATCACTTTGGGTAGTATGAACATTTTGACAATCTTAAATTTCCTAATTCATGAACATAGGAGGTCTTTCCATGTGTGTTTGTGTGTGTGTGTGTGTGTGTGTGTGTGTGTTTCATCAGTGTTTCATAATCTTCATTGCAGAAGTATCTCCTTTCTTTGCTTATATTCATTTCTAGATGATTTAATTTTCGGACCCATTGCAAGCAGAATGCCTTTCTTGACTGCTTTTCAGCAATATCGTTATTGGTGTATAATAATGCTTCTGACTTTTGTATGTTGATCTTTGTGTCCTTTGTTTCGCTAAATGTATTTATCAGTTCTCACAATCTTTTGGTAAAGTCTTTAGGTTTTATTTTGGCTTCCCTGCTTCCTATTTGTGTGCCTTTTATCTTGCTTAATTCCTCTGGTTTATGCTTCCAATTCTGTGTTGAAGCAGAGTTTTGTGAGTGGATACCCTTGCCTGGTTCTAGATCTTGGAGGAAATGCTCTATGCTTTCCCTGCTCGCTTTGATGCTTTCCGTAGGTTTGTTATATATGACTTTGTTGTGTTGAGAAATGTTCCCTCTGTACATAATGTTGATGGATTTCATCCTGAAGAGGTGCTGGATTTTACTGACTGTTTTTTCTGTAAATATTGAGGTGATCATGTGGATTAGGGCCTTCACTACGTGCATCTAATGTAATGCCTTTCTTAATTTGTTTATGTTAAACCGTCCATGCATCCCTGGGATGGATCCCACTTGATCATCATATATTATCTTTGTGATGTGCTGTTGGAATTGGTTTGCCTGCATTTTGTTGAGAATTTTTTGCATCTATGTTCATAAGCAATATTGGTCTATTTTTTAATTGTTGTGTCCTTGTTTGGCTTTGGTATCAAGTAATACTGGCCTCACAGAATAAATGTGAAAGAGATAGTTCTCATTTACAAAAATAACAAATGTTTCTCGAAGACAGCACTTAAGGTATTCAAAAGCAATGCTCTTGCCTTCTTCCATGAACCTCCTGAGTTCTTCTGAGTCCTTCCTTCCTCCCTCCACTCTTTCTTTCTTGACTAAAATTCCTTAAACTAAGGAGCGTCTAAGTCCAGCATCAAGCTTTATATCCTCCAAGTTCACATACCATCTCAGAAAAAAAGCCAACGTCAAACCCATTACCCAAGGAAGGCACAGCTGGAAGTCTAGGAGCCGGGAAGCAGCAGAAGAATCAACGGGCTCTTGATCCACATGCGTCATTAAAGACAACTGGGGCGGTGGTGCCAACTCTCGATGCTTATGGCAGCCTGGGAAGCCAGGATGCGACGAGAAGGAACCGCTCCGAGCAGCGTGAGGACCTGTGTGGACAAGCAGGCTGATATGGCGGCATTCGCCCAGCCCGTGGTTAGGCCTGACCTGGGCGACTGCCTTGGAGCCACGCTCTGGAAAGAGGGATAAATGGGGCCGTGGTTCTGGGTCCCACACAACAGGACGAGGGGACAGCAGACACACAGGCACAAGGACTCGTGCCCCAACGGCAGGCCGAGGAGAAGCCGAGAGAAAGTGGATTCTGACGCCAGAGCTCAGAGCCGCCTCCAGAACCCCGAGAGGACCGCTGTTTAGGCCGCCTGGACTGTGGTCTGGGCAGAGCAGCTGGGCAGGCCAGACGCGCACTCTCGGGAGCTGACACCTCCAAACCACTCAGGCCATCGGGGAGCCAGGGAAACAGGTGGGAGGAAGGCAACCTGTCCTTCCTATTTAATTTATTTTAAAAAATTTTTCCTATTTAATTTATGATGAACTCTTGTTGGTGTAAAAATCAGGTCATTTCCCAGGATAGGGCTCACAGACATTTGCTAGCAAGCTGCAGACACACCTTTCTAAATCCAAGTGTCCTCTAGCCCCCTCCTCTCGACTGGTGGATGTAACAGCAGGAAGGAAACAACCACCCAGGAGAGGCCAGTATTTTCAAAGAAGAAAAAAGAGGTGGCAGAGCTAAAGTCAGGACGACACCCTGCACCGCGGAGCAGGGACCTGCCTGAGTCACCTTCCGCCCCCCGCAAGGCTTCACTCAGGGCGGCATTCCCAGAATAATCCCATAAACCTTAAGGAGTTAGATTAACTGGCACCAAGGGTTAAGCTCCAGAGCAACCATGAGGCTCGGCAGAGGCCAAGGGCGAGGTCCCCGAAGCTCTGAGGTGCCTGCGCTACTGCTGCAGATAGCTTATCCTGCTGTGCGGTTATAAATCTTCAAGGGGTGACTATCCGTGACCTCCACCCATAGTCCCACATACAACTTCTTCCTATTTAGCAGTTTTATTTATTTTAGTTGGCACGTAAAAGTCCTCCAGGCTCACGGGGTACCTGTGATGTTTCGATTCACGCTTGCACCGCGTCGCTCACATTGGGGCACACACATCCATCTGCTCAGACATCCTCATTCCTCAAGGCGGAAACACGCCAGCCTTTCCTTCTGGAGTGTTGGAACTGCTCGGTGCGTGATCATCATCTGCAGGAGCTGGGCAGGAGCACCCAGTGCTCCTCCATCCTGTCTAACTGAGTAGCTCCAAGGATCAGCCTGCCCCGTCTGATCCCCTGCCTCTGGTAACCACTGTCCTGCTCTTCACTCCATGGGATCAACTTGTAGATTCTACACATGAGTGCAGCCATGCAGAAAACTTTCCTGTTTTTAATAACTCGTAGTCATGGTAGGACAAAAATGCTTAACTATCCCCAATATGAGTTTCCCATGGTGTTTTATTTGGTATAATAGATTAAAATGGAAAACCAATTAGCACTTTAGTCTTGGAGCTGTTCAGTTTATTTGAGTTGGTCACAAGATTGATACTTATATATTTAATTCATTTTTAAGGACCAATATAATAAGAATTTATATTTACCTCAGCCCGACACTTTTAAAACACTCCAAACTTTTTAAAAATTTCTATATTGTGCTATAAAGAATAGAGTAAGAATTTGCAGCAAATATGTGAATAAGGAAATAAGTAATAATAAGGGAAAAAGTAACAAGTGATGAATGTCCCCAGTCACTGAGTGGCCCCTGCACAGAGCTCAGACACAGGTCGGTGGACAAGACCAGAGACCTGCTTCTTTGCTTTCATTGCATGGTGATGGCGCCTCTCTGAAGAGCAATGGTCAGCAGCTGTCAGGAAGCAGATGGGCCATCTCAGGGCAAAGCAGGACAATCACGCGTGCCCTGGCATCCCATGTATCGGCTTCATCATGGACACGACAGCCTTCCTCATGCAAAAGTGTCGTTGATGTTGCTCACTGGAGGGTGTGAGTGTGTGTGTGTGTGTGTGTGTGAGTGTGTGTGTGTGAGTGTGAGTGTGTGTGAGTGTGAGTGTGTGTGTGTGAGTGTGGTGTGTGAGTGTGTATGTGTGTGTGTGTGTGTGTGTGTGTGTGTGTGTGTGTGTGTGTGTGTGTGTTTCTGCCAGAACTACTGCTAGGAAGAAAAAATCACTTTGGTGAAAAAATGTCGGTAAATCCTCCAAGTTAGACTTGGAGGCCAAGACGTGGTGAAGCCGTTCCACCAGGAGAGAGGGAGCCATGTCCTTGATCCCCTGAGACTGGGAGGCCGCGGAGAGAGGAGAGGAACCCGAGAGAAGAGACCAGGGAGGCCTGGGCCGCTCTCACAGATCTGACTGTCATCCTGATGCCACGGGTCCTTGTGGTCCTCCAAATCCTCAGGGGACAAAGAAACGTTACAGAACACTTCAGAAGAGTGGATTTGAAATGGAACCTAGTAAACAGGACTGACTTCTGCACCCAGGACACTGTTAAAGGCTTCAGAATCTGAACCAGGACAGACCTGCCATTGAATTTGACAGTTAGAAGATGTCGCTAATCTCAGGACGAACATTTTGGGAAAGGTGGTTTGGTGTGCACCCATGATGTTTCCTCCAAAGGAAACATCTTATGTTTCCTATGATCTTGCCCCCAAAGATGCATTTTCCTGTTCATAAAGGAAAAGACTAAAATTCCCTTTAGATTTTCATGTGACCCTTTAAGGAATTGTTCTGTGCTGATGAGGATAAGGAGCATCTGGGGCTTACTTAGGGCTGGTGGGATGGGCGTTGCCGCTTAAGAAGACACTTGTGCAGTTTCCAAGCTAAGCAGAGTCTCACCTTATGACCCAGGACCATTCTAGAAGACGTTATCCAACTGTGTTGAGAACTTGCATCCACACAGAAACCTTTATGGGAGACTTTAAGCAACTTTCTTAATAATTGCTCAAAAAATATGTACAACCAAGATGTCATGCAGTAGGCAAACAAACTATGGACCATCCAGACAATAAAACGCTATTCAACAGTAAGGAGAAATGAGATAATAAACTGTGAAAAGACATGGAAGAACATTAAATGCAAATTGCTAAGTCAAACAGCCCGTCAGAAAAGGCTGCAGGTCTTAAGACTCCCACCATGTGACCTTCTGGAAAAGGCAAGGTCGCAGAAGCAAACACATCTGTGAGTGCCCCAGACCTGGGTGGCAGAGGGAGGAGGAGGTGGAGTGGCGGAGCTCAGGGATATCAGAGCTGTGAGAGTCCTCTGCATCATACTGGAGTGGCAGGCACATGACACTGTGTGTTTGTCTAACTCACAGAACTGTGCAACTCCGAGTGAGCCCTAACGTGAACTGTGCGCTTGTGTTAACAATAATGTGTGAATGTTCATCGATGAACGCTGAAAATGTTCACTAACTGTAGTAAATGTAGCACAGTGATGCAGGATGTTAATCCTGGGGAAACGCAGGGCTGGGAAGAGGGAGCTCTTGGAATCCCTGTGTCTTCTGCTCAGTATTTCCCAAGATCCCAAAGCTCAGTTTAAAAAAAAAAAAAAAAGCCTATCAATTTAAAAAATTAGATAAAAGAAGAAATAGATTTAGTGTAGTGACTGAGCGATAGTTTAAAAACGTTAAAACAAAGTAGTCAAATATGTACTGCATGTAGGTGTCAGAATACATTATTAATAGATTTAATGACGGATGTCATTTTACACTGATCCAGGATGTGCTGTAGATGAAGATAAAAAAGGATTGTATATCTGGGAAGGGATTAGGAAGTCAAGACTTCGGAAGAATCAGAAAAAAAAAATAAGTGCAGTCAAGGACAAATCCCATTACTCATCTCCTGGTAAATTCATGCTGTTGGGGAGGTATCAGGAAAGGTTCTTGCTAAGCCTGCACCAATTTAGGGAGTACTGTTCTCTGAACTTCCTTGTCGACTTTCCTCCCCTTTGTCCTGGGGACTCCAAGAGAGACACAGCCCTCAGGTATACAGCTGGAGGTCAAAGCTGGATACAAAGGTCCAGCGCTGCTTGGTCTTCACCGCCTTCCAATCCTGACTCGATCGCCTTTGATGTTGCCTTAGCTGGACTGGAGAGAGAGCCAGGTGGTGGGCCCGCGCTGTCGAGTGCTGCCCCCTGGTGGCTGCACGGGCGTGCGACGGGCGAATGCGGGACCCGCGCCGCGCCCCGCCTGGCTTCAGGTGAACGCGCAGGAGCCGGCAGGCGGTTTCGCGACGCGGCAGACCTGAGTTCGGAAGTCACCCCTCGGGAACGTTCCGAGCGCCGCCGGGAGCGGTGTGCTGTGCCCTGGTTTGACTGGTGAGCAGGGCGTCGGTCCTGCGCCGCTCGCTTCCTCCAAAGCACGAGCACCAGGAGCTGTGACCAGGAGGGAAATACCCGGCAACCCCAAGCAAGGGCGCGCCCCGAAACGCCCGGCGGACGCGCCTCAGGACTGTCAAGGTCGCGAAACACGGGGAGCAGGATCCGCCCCACCAGGGGGTGCAGAGGAGACGGGATAGTAAATGCGCCCAGGGGCGCGGCCTGCGTTCCGGGACACGAGAAGGATTTGGGCGGAAGATCTCAGGGCGTCCGAACGAAGGTGGGGTTCAGCCAGCAGCGAGGGCCAGCGTCAGTGTCTTCGCTGGGACCCGCGTGATTTAGTCAGGCATTACCTTCAGGAAGCAGGGTAAGGGCCCGGGAAGCCTGCGCTGTGCTGTGACCGCCTAAAAACTCGAGTCCGTTAGAAAGTCAGATGACATTGCCAGTGTTCCCTCGGGAGATGCTCCCAGATTTTTCTCAAGAAAGGTTCTTTCTTTGGTCACGTCTTCCTTCCGCTGTTTCTTCCTTCCCTGGACTCTAATTGCAAAGTTCCTCGTACCTTTAGGTAAGTTACCTAACTTGCTGTACAACTGGGTAAGTGTGTTCACGTGGTGCGCTCCACCTTCCGCTCACCCCCGCTCATGCCCCTTCTCAGCAGGAACCCTTGGTAGCTGCCCACACACAATCCCATGAGTGAGGCCACTGGCAAAATTGGAACCTTCTCAATAAAGCTATCGTGTCTTCCATGTGAGCAATAATCCCCACTTCCACTGTAGCCAAGTGCACAAGTGCGTGCTTACACACTTTCTCTATGTGTGTGTCTATATATATAGAGAGAGAGACACACACACAATTAGAAAGTTTTGCTACAGGAGATGCGGGTTTCAGACACTGAAGGGGCCCCTTGCAGGTCTCCATGTGAAGCTGCAGGTCACCTTCCATGGCTGGCTGAGGGGATGCTGTTTTAGAAACAGCTGGTTCATTTTTACTGTGACATTTTGGACTCTCATCTGGAAGCCTTTCAATTTTCAGGCTTACACTTGAGAAAAAAAAAAATTAAAGAATTTGTTTAATTTCCAAGAGTCAAATTGCAATGTATTTGCAATAGTCCTTATTGGAAATGCAAATTAAACATGGTTATGTTTTCTTTCCCATCCAACTGCCTAAGCCAGACCTGTCCACACTGAGGATGTCCTCTGCCCTGGTAGGCCATCGGGACCCCACCACACACTCCCTCCCTATGGGAATACCTACAGGAGGATCAGCGGGCTCCTCTCATTTGAATGGAGGCATGGAGGTTGTCCTAAGGGGAGCAGGCAGAGCAGGACCCCATGATATTGGTCACCACCCAAATACCCATGTTTCACTATTTTCCTGTTCATTTTTTGACATTCCTCTCCACTGAGAAATTACTGGGAACATGGCTGATATATAGTAGGCATTCAACAAATATTTGAATAAATGCACAAATTCCTGGGCCCTTCAATCTAATGCAGTCTTATTCTGATTGCAGAAGAATTTTTGCCTTATTCCATGAAAGAAGTTTTCTTTATTCCCAGTGAAAGTGTTTATCATAAATAAATATTGAGTTGTACCAATATTTTTCTGAACTTTACTGAGGAGATGATCATTTGATTTTCTCCTTTGCTATTGTATTGCTGTCACTGATATATTTTACTAAGAATCAGAGTTTTGATTATCTAAAATAAATTACATAAAACTGAAATAATCTGCCCACTGAAGGCTTGGCAGAATTTGCATTTCTTGGCCTGACCACTTCTTTTTGTGCAAATTGTAAACTGCTAGTTAAGTATCCTTGTCCTGTGTGCTTGGCAGCAGGCATCTTTAAGAGTTGAACTTTTTACTTAATTTTCCAATATTTATACATATTTACACAGGAATGAGCTGTCCTGGGGTGGATTTAGATCTTCACACTGTTATGAGGTGCAACTTAAGATCAAATGGATCACCACTGAGAAGTCCAAATCTGAGAGTCTTTATTAAGCTGGCCAGCTGACTATCTCACACAACGCCCCAAAAATGGCTATTGGGAGAACAGCCCCGACCATAGGGTTGCAGGTGGTTTTATACCATAAGTCAGTACATCAATTGAAAGTGTCTGTTGCTATGATTTAAAATTACAAACTAACATCATGGGATCTGAAATCATCAGCAGAGGGGGAAGTGGGTCAAAATGACCTTACTTAGGTATGAACTAAAGAATGGTTACTAACATCTAGACAACCACTGTTGACATCACTGTTCACATGGTGCATTGTTTAGGAAACTAGGACTCAAAAAGAGAACAATTTTTCATTATACAGGAATTGCCATTTCGTCATTTTGTATTGCCAAACAAGTCATGCTAAAGCAACTGTTGACAGGTACAGGGGGTGGGGCATTACCCCATTTCCCTAGGGAACATGGAGTTTCAAGGTGAAATGGAGTCCATTAGTCATTGCCCACATTAGCCTGGCCTATACATTTCCATGGAGTTAAATATGTCAACCTGTCCCAACACACCATCCACTCAGTTTGGTGGGCACCTCTCCACCCAGGTTGGGGTAGTCTGTGCAATGTTCCCAGCACACCTGCACTGGGCTGGTCTCAGCTCATGTGGCCAGGTGTGGGACTGTCCGCTTGAGACATCAAAACTGCAACTCAAAGCCTGTGGGTTTTGGAACATCCCAGATTCTGGAACATTTTCAGACTAGGGAGGCTTCATCTATGCTGATGATTCCCACTCTGATGGCTATCTTAAAATATTCATTCTTGTCTATTTTTTTGTTGTTGTTGATTAGTTTTAGCAATTTTTGTTTTTTTAAGATCTGTCTTTCATGTATTTCAAAGTTCATTATCAAAACTTTTTCATAATATTTTCTAGACCATTTCATCTCTGCATCTAGAGTTTTGTCCCCATGTTAAAGTCTAATTAGTTACCTTTCTGGATTTTTGTTTGAAATATTACCAATATTTTATCAAATTTTTTGTCTATAGAGAAATTATTTTTGGCCTTGATCTTTTGTCTTTAACCTTCATATTTTTTTCTGAATTTCTCTTATTATTTTTAATTGCTTCTTCTACTTTTATTCATTTAGGTTTTTCTTGTTGTTTGCTTTCCTTTTATCTTGCTCTTGTTCTGTCTGGTTCTTGCTATGGATTCTTAGTTTTATAATTTTTAGCCATTCTTCTTTTCTAATATAAGCATTTAAGTTCATAAAAATTATATAAATACAAATCTTACTGTACTTTAAGGGTTTTCTTGTGATGTATTTCATTATCAATAATTTTAAATATTTTCCCATTTCCATACCAAAAATTATTTAGAATGATTTTTTTTTCTACCCTAATTTCTCAATGCATATTATCTACTTTTTAATAGTGTTTTCAGTTCATGAAAAGTTCTGTGAAAAGACCATAACTGACATAAAACCAGATACTTAATATTAAATTTTGCCTTATGACGGCTTGTGGTTGATTTCCATAAAGTCTCAACTTTATTTAAGGGATGTATCAGCATTACTCTCCGTATTTGATCCTGAACTATAAGATGTTAATAATTGGTGAATGTAAAATGAAGAATATAAGAGGCTTCTTTGTGCTGTTTTTAGTTCTTCCAGATTTCTAAAAGCCTAAATTATTTCAAATTGAACAGTCAAACGTTTTAAAATCACATCACCTCTGAACTCAGAGGTGGAGAATCCTGCCTTCTCCCAGGCCTGTGATCCTCCTGTTTGTCTTTCCAATGCCACTGTCTCATCTCAGATCTGAGAATTAATAACAGGCTGAATCTCCCTTCGCACCTGCTAATAACCAGAGAGCATGGTCAGGCCCTGATGTGGATAGGACACTGACAGGAAGTCCTCAGGGACCACGTCCGTGCCTGTCACCACATGAGGACACAATCAGCCCCTCAGGAGAAGAATGTTTGCCTGCTGTAAGATTTCTAATGCCACAGACACATACCTGCCTACACACACATATGCACACCTACATACAGACATAGGTAAAATCTCACAAGAGACATTTTTCTGCTATAAATACAATCCTAAAGATAGTGGTCTAACCAATGTCTCCTAAATCATTTAAAATAGATCCAGGTGGATATATTCATTTGTGAAGGAAAGATATCGGGGCACTTGTATTGTAAGATGAAAGAAGTGATACAGAAAAGTCCATCGACTGCTCTGCCGTGTACCAGGTACATCACTGTCTTTGTACTGTTATTGTTTTTTAAGTCTTCTGAAATGACAAAGTAATAGGCCACTGAGGAAACCTAAATTGGCCCGTTCAGAACCACAAAACCACAGCAAACAGGTTTCATCAGGAAGCCACCCCTCGATCTGAGCCCACGGGCTCCTATCTTTGTGATTACTTTTAAATATAATGTGTGATTGAGGCAAGACCTAAAAAACAGAAGCAAAGACAAAATAAAATTAAAGTTAGATAACAAAGCAAATTACTAAAGCCTTTTCACACGCATGAAATTAGATGTGCAGGGAAAAAAATGATCTCTTCTGAACATATTCCTAGTATTTATGAAGCTCATTTTGCTGTGAGACAGTGAGATAGAGCTGAATGAGCAACCATGCTAGTGTTCCCCTGGTAAATAGTTCCTATTTTTATTCTATCATTTTAAAAAAAAATCCTAAATATAATATCACCTCCTTTTTTAAATAACAGAGATAATCAACCAGGATAATGGCAGTGAAGAAGGCAAGGGAGCCGGAGACAAGTCCAGACTGCTGACAAGACCACTGCCTTTGCTTCCCCACCACCTGGGAGCAGGTCAGCAGAGTCTCCTCGGCGGCCAGAGCTGCTGGCTGCCCTCTCCAGCCCTTCACCTCTGGGCCTTGACCATAGGAGAAGAACCTAAAAGAAGAAACTGCTTAGAGGGTCTGAGCCCCTTTGTGTATCATGATTAATGGGTAAAAGACAACAAATTTATTAACAAAATTAATTCATAGAAGTGAATGTGTCTGTGGTTAACTGGTAGTGAATCCTCTTTTCCAGTCCTCTGGAAGCACCTAGCCCAGGGACCAGGGGCAATGCTGCGGAACAGGAGAGTTGAATGGGGCCCTGATAAAGAGGAGCGTGTGGCGATGACAGGTTCCAATAAATGTGGAGCCTGACAGGAGCACGTGGCAATCGCTAGCCAGGTTGAGTGCTGCTTGCTGTAGCCTGGTTGTTGGATGTTCTGCAAACCGCGGGTCATTTGGGTTGGCATCTCCTGAAGTTCAACATGTATTTTTATGTAGCAAAACTTCCACTGCCAGATCCACATTCAAAAGAACACAAGTGCATGGGGTTCCCCAAAATATTTTAAGAAACATTCACAGGATCATTACTCATAATAGCCACAAACTGGAAATACTCCAAGGCCCTTCCATGGCCAAAGAGAATGTGCTGTGATATACCCTGGGGTTCGGCCCTGAGCTGGAATTGAACAGCCACATGCAGCGACCCTGGCGAACTGGCAGGGGAGAGAATGCTCAGTAAACGCAGGCAGACCTTACAGGAGGGAGCATCCCCACCACGCAGTAATGATCTGCAAGTGGCCCCCAAAGGTCCACGTTTTGCAGGCGGGGCCCCAGCTTGCGGCACTACTGGGAGGTGGTGGAACCTTCAGGAGCCAGGGCCCAGTGGCAGAGGCAAGGTCACTGAAGTGGGTATCAGGACCCAGCCCTTCTGGCTGCCTTATGGCAGGCCAGTCGCCCTGCCGCGTGTCCCCACTGTAATGTTCTGCCTCGAGACCTGAAACCACTAACAAAGCAAACATTTTCTCCTTAGAAAGTCGTTCACCTCTGTCACAGTGATGGAAAGCCCACCAGCACACAGTGCATTCCTGCCAAGCTGGAGAGGCGAGATCACGCCTTGTTAGAAGTCAGAAGAGCAACAGTCGCTGACGACAGAGCAGTGGAAACACCGGGTGTGGCAATGGCCGTGTTTAGATTTGCAAAGCATGCCCAGGGCATAGCCACTTTGTAAAGGTGCGTCACAGTGCATCTAACGCATTTGAGAACGCAAACAGATCTATGCATCCTTCTATCAATAATTGAAGGCATCTATAACAACCACAGGGAAAGATCTCTTCCCACCGTGACTCACAGAGCATTTCTCCAAGTGCCATTTAGAGCTGCAAATTAGTTACTTGGGATGTTCTGCTAATTCACATAATTCCCACACAAGAATAAATCAATAGCTTCAAGCAGTTGTCTGTTCTCACCGCTCTTGACCTTAGGATTTAAGGCAAAAGGATGTCTTTGTTGGACTCACATATTTAAACATAAAAATGCTTTGTTATAGGAAAACCTAGCATGAAATCTTTTTTTTTTTTTTTTTTCCTTAAGTAAGTTGGGGAAAGGCAGAAAGAAGGGAACTTGGTGAACTGACTCAAGAAAGATCCCCACTCACAGTCTCTATTCACCTAATCTTGATCATAGTTCCTGGTATTTAATAAACTTTTACTTAACCACAGTATAATTTTCCTCATGATACATACAAGGAAAGAAGATTCATATTTCAATACTGGTTCACACTGAAAGGGAAATAAAATTAAAAATATTTTATGTGTCTGCATTCTACATTCACTGACAAAATGTTAAATATTTTAAAGCTATAGTGGCATATGCATATTGCAATAGCATACCACATGAGCCTATTACATAACTTAATGTTGTCTCTAAACACCTGATGCTCTGGCAACAGTAGTAATAAGTGCATATAGATGAGAACAGATCCTCTTGCACATGTGGAACACATCCAGGGTTCCAGATACTCTATGTCACCCACTAGCATGTCACTTTACAGTGCTTCAGAGCGGATCTCACCTGATCTTTGAGTGACAGTTACATAAGGAAACTAGAGGACATGGGTTGCCAGACAAATGCAGCTGGACCAGGAGCAGAAGGCCGAGTCCTGGTATGGGCAGGCAGTCAGCAGCAAACCTAGGGAAGCGACCCGCTGCTTCTCCAGCATCAAATCCCTCCTCCACTATCACTTTTTTCAAAGCAAAACAAAACAAAATGAATTGCTAAATATACTTTATTTGAACCAATAAGCAAAAATTGTAGGAACCAGAGATTTAAACAAAGTTTGATTTTAGACACAAAATTTAAATCATTTTCTTAGTTTTGAGAAGTATTATCTTTAAAAATATTCTAATATATACAGAAAGTTAACGTAGATTGGGGCGTATTTTCCAAATACTATTCAAACTAATGAAGGCAACTATTTAATCAAGTTAATTGTTAATGAGATAAGATGAGAAAATACAAAGGAAGCAGCTGTTACAAAAATGTTAAGTACTATGGCATTGTCAAGTATGATTCCTTATAAAATTAAATTACAATCATGTCCTCTGAGACGCTGTAGTCTTTACAAGGAGCACGTGCATGCTCCCAACTCCAGGATGCTAAGGACTTCAGTGAAGCCTCATCTTCTGCAAAGCAAATACCAAAGTGTTTTAAAGGCTGAGATATGTGAACTATAATAGCAGCAGTTTGAAACAGAAGAACAAGAAATAAAGGGAAATTATATTACTTTATCATGAATGTTCTCATTAATTTCTCATGGATATTTTATTTTATATAAGTGCAATCATAGTTATTTTTAATTAGTGCTTTATATGCATAAGTTGAAATTACCCTACACCAAAATGTCTGAAGTAAGTGAAATTAATTATAAAAAATACATACATGCATATACAATGGAAGAAACTCTTTCCCTCCTGTGAAAAATGTCTGGGTAATAGATAATATTAGAGATGAAAATTGCGAACTTGAACTAAGCAAAAATTTAAGTAGTACATTTATCCTATTTTCAGTCCAATTGTTTAATATTTAAAATTAAACTTTTTAAGAAGTTTAAAATTGAACTTTTAAAAAAGTGTAAAATTGAACTTTTTAAAATTAAGTTTATTCTTTTAACTGGAACCTAAAATAAAAAAACATTAAACTTTAAATTATTTTTTTCTTGTACCTAAAGCAAAATTCCTAGAAAATTTTTTTTTTTTTTTTTTTTTTTTTTTTTTTTTACTTCCTATGATATTAACTGAAAAAGAGAGGGGAGTTTTTAACATAAAAAGAAAAGATGAAACCTGAGATTTTTTCCATAAATATCTCAATGTCCTACAGATGCGGGCACACATTCCAGGGGAAATTATGGAATATCACTTTTGAAGAAGTCACTATTGCTCTTTGAACCATGTGTTTCCTCTGAGAGAAGAAGCTGCGGTAGATTGTTCAAGACAGAATTATTCTGAAAAGTCTTTCTAATTCTATCTTTCTGAATATGGGCTCTAGTTCTTGTAATTCACATGACACTCTTTGGCTGTGGTTGTCTGTTAAATTTCCTGTTTTGGACCACTTTCAGCAAGCCAAAACAAACAGCTCACAGAAAAGCTCTGGTAACTGCTTTTCCCCTTTTGGCATTTCCAGTTAGATGTTCTCCCCTTAGAGGTGCAGAGGAAGACAGGCGAAGAGCCACAGACACAGAGTAACTGGTCACAGAAGTTTTCAACGCCCCAAAAAGGTGCCATCTCCGTCCCGTGAAATCTGAGCGTTTTCTCGTGGTATTGCAAGTTGAAGTTCATCTCCTTCTTCCAGCTTTGCAATGCCTAGGGAAGAGTGATTTACAAGAGCTTAAAGTGGTTGTTTCATGATGGAAGAAAGAAAGAAAAGAATTTAAAGCAAATGGCATTGTTTCAGGAAAAATTATTCACATAAGTAGTGACCCTTCAGGGTGTTCCCATAGACTCTAAACCAGCTACAGCACCATTGGTCTCAAAAGTGAAATAAAATAAAGTAATAAACAGGAGGAGATACAACAGATACAAATGGATTTATTATCTACCATTTATAAAAGGAAGACTCAGAAAAGGACCCAAATATCAAACTTCAGAAATAAGTTAAATAAATCATAGCATGACCCTTGATAGACTATTGCATAGAGATGTTTTGCTTAATTTCATTGAAAAATGAAACTTATTCTAATAATGTTAAATAAAACTGTAAAAAATCACATACACACAGTCTTAATTATATTTCTAAGTGTGCATATAGAAGTATAAATAGTTAGAATTTTTTAAAAACTAAGTTGTTTCTTAGCAAAGCACGCGGCAGTTTTCCTCGAGAGTCTCTGATGACTATGGCTTTAGGTGTCATTTGGAGGACTTTATAGCCTTCCATGTTTAGGGTTCCTTAAATAACTACGTTTGCCTTATAATCATAGAAAACAAAGTAGTTAGCTCCTTATAAAAGACCAAGGTGTCTGTGTGCCTAACTTACAATGATGTATCCTGTGAATTAGAATACAAGTACAATTCAAGAACTACAGTCAAATGTCAGGTAATTGTTGGTCTTCATGCAAAAGAATATGGAGGAAAGAGGGGAAAAAATAAACAAAGTAGCTAGTCTCTAAATGGAGAAGACTTTGAAGTAACCATTTAGAAAGGGGCTGCCTTGCGTCAGTAGCACACAGTGAAACTGACTCCATAGACACATCTTCTCCACCTAAGGCTCCAGGCGCCTGGTCTCCTGGGTCCACCCACACCAGCGTTTGTCTATTGGACACATACTATGTGCCTGTCACCCTTCCAAGCAGGCGGGGAGCAGTGATGGAGGTGACGGCGGCCCGTCCCTGAGGTCTTGATAATGGGCCAAGACAGACAACAACGTCCAGAAATTCATAGGTTAGTGAATATACTTTCTAGAATCTTAAAAGCATTTGAAGATTGACTATCGGAAGTAGTTGAAAGGGAAATTAGAAAAAAAGATCAGGTTCATTTATTGAAAACATTTGTGCTTATCATATAAAGGCAATAGCTCACAGAGCACTGATTAATAAGAACCCCAAAGACTGAAAGTGAATAATATAGGTTTCATGTAAAGTTCTGACACTGTTTTGGGCTATTTCTGCTCTTCCAATTAACAGTTGGCAGTTACATTGTCTACAATAATCACATTCAATTTACTAATGAAATAATGAGTAAGACTCAGCTCTGGGTACATTAGTGGTTCTTGGCGCTTCGTTGGGTTTCTTAAGCTGACCATTCCAACGTGTTCAGGTCACTACGGAAGCAGTTTGTGCACTTGCACACTATCATGCAGTTTTTAATAACTTTGAACAAATTCAACCGAAAACATTAAAGTCGCTAGCCTGAAGCTTCTTAGAGCTCCTGTGTGACACTGAGTCATCATTTTTCAACAGTGAGGCACCCAGGCACTCCGGCAGCACACTCTCCCAGGAAGTACATGTGAGATGAACAGATGATTAGAAAATTTTAAGAAGAGTTAGTTGTGAAACACCAAGTACTAATGCATATAAATAGATAAGACAGGAGTGGCCCTGACATTTATAAATGTTTTGCAATATCAAAATGCTGGTCAGCACTGGGCACAAAGAAAGCTGCCCATATGAAAAATTAGGGAATTCCAATTCCACAGACTTCCTCCTGAAGCTTCCACTGAAGCTGTCCACCAATTCTGTCACTATGTGCCACTGTCCTTAGTTTCTAACTGATTGATTGGGTATTCATTTGGAACGCCTTTGAAATACTTCAAGTACTTCCCAATCCCGTGTTCTACACTGCGAGCCATTCCCAGTAACTTGCCTGAGGCCAAAGACATTCCTAGGGGCTCTGAACGGATTTGTCAAAATCACTCAAGAGGAATAAATATGTTGAGCGTGAGCACATTTTCAAAAACCAGCCTTGATGAACTTGATATTTCACCCTCCTGAAATAAAACAGCCCACCCAGGTTGTTGTTAGCAGAGCCCACCTCTCCTGTGGCCCTGGTCTCTCCTGAGTTCAAAGGCAGGGTTGCTGCTACACTTTCAAGTCCCAAAGTCACCTGCTGGGTGTCCTTGGCAACAGAAGCAACCTGTGTGAAAGTGAGAGATTGGGCAGCCTGAACTTTTGCACTATGCCCAACTTAGGCCATTCTTCCCTGGCAGGTAAGAGTTTTGCTGGCTTCCATGGTGGAGCCAGCCTAGATGGGCTTAAACCAAGTTCTGGAGCTTTGAAGCTGTGCAACCTGGGTGGAGTTATGTTACGTCTCTGTGCTTTAGCTTCCTTCTCCCTAACCCAGGTGAGAGTGTCTGACACCCAGAGAGAGGGCCTGATAGATGGAGATCTCTCTGTGACTGGTAGGTATTATCATAGTTATTGTCATGGTTAAAACTGAAGAAAATACATCTTGGGATACTCTCAACATAGAGCTCCATGAAGTTGCTCTGCTGTCCAAATGTATATAAAAAAATTCTGACTATTAGTATGAATCCAAGCATCTCAACTGAAACAGACTGGCTCATCCTACAAGATAAAACAGTGTACTGAGAAATGTCTGTCTTTTTTCTATTTATGGGCCCCGTCCATTCTTTTCTGCATTGGGTAGCTCAGATATTCAGCACAGCCTGTCTGCATACCACAGCAAGCATGTCTGAGAATGTTATTTACCAGCTGAATAGCAGGAGTTATTGGGTAGTGTTTCTGGCATATTCTGAATACACCGGAACAGAGTCCACCAGACTCAACTCGTCCCCAAAGACGTGGACTTTTTTCCTCTGTATTAGGTGTCCCATGGCAAAGGTGCTGTCAGTGTACAAAACCTGAGAAACAACCAAAGAACACAGTCAAGCGTGCGCACAGGATGGGAGGCGTGGGGCAGTGAACGCAGGACCAGGGTCCGAACCTACCTGGCCGTATATGAAGAAGTACCCGGTTTCTTTCACCACTATTTTATTCTCTTTTTCTTCCAGGGCTCTTCCTCTTTTAAAGCTGAGAAGCCATGGAACAAATGTGTAAGATCCTACAAGGAAGAGAATTAGTCTTAAGAGAGGAACCTGAGGAAGGTCGTTTTCACCTCCATGGAGTTGCTCACCTAAATCTGAAACGTAGAATTTCATCTACTAAAAAATTGTGAAAGAGGGAGAGAAGACGAGTCACAGCACCCCAGCAGATGCTCTGACCTCTTAGGCACTGACCTGGGTGCATGTCAGATTCAGGGACCTGAGAGCCAGCACCATGGGAGTGTGTGACTTCCTGTCATCGTGTCGTCGTGTTGAATTTCACCTCTTTCATGATAAAGGCTGGTCTGAAGGGCAGAGTTTGAAGCCCAGACTGGGACACGAATCCTCTAAGAGCACACTGGTAGAGATTTTCCTTTGACTGCAGGGAGGAGTCGTGAAGAGTTCAGCAGAAGGGACGGAGGAAACCAGCCTGCTGCGCCTGGCAGCAGAGAGCAGCCACGCACAGGGGAGGGGTCCTGGGGTGCCACAGCCGGCCCGCAAGGGCAGGCGCTCCAGTGATCTTAGCATCAGATTCAGGTACTTCTCATTCTCTGCCCTGGGGGCACATGGGGAGTGACAGGAGGCATTGCTCAAGGTCAGATGGAGGGTCAGGCAGGAAACGCAGCCCCAGAGCAGCAGGCAAGCGTCCAGAGTCAGTGAGCCAGAACAAGTCTGGGCATCTCAGACACCCACAGCCAGTGTCGAGACAGGACACTCCTTCCCTGTGCTCGGCTGAGCTCCCTGGGTTCCTCGCAGCCCCATTAGGTCAATATTGGTGTTAGGGTGGGAGATCTGGAGGTGTAAACAAAATGGTAGCAAATCAGGGGGCGGAAGGTTACAGAGATGGCAGTGTAAGGACAGGACAGTGACATGAAACTGCGGTGTTTAAAATGTGCCGTCTAACTGGCCATGCCAAGCCACAGGGTCTCCACACTCCACTTGGCCATGGCAGAGGGGACGAGATGAATAACAGAATGTGCCAGAAGTTCAAGCAAAGAACTTTGCTGGGGCTGAGGCTGCAGAGTTTCCTCCCAGGGATCTTCACAAGGGGTTCGGTGCGACAGGCAGCTGACAGGGTTTGCAGAGTGAGTTTGTTGGTTTGTTTTGTTTTTCCCCCATGGCTTTATTGAGGGAAAACTGAAGTACAATAAAATGTACATATTTGGAGTATGCAATTTGATCAGTCCTGATATGTATGTAACCAATACAATCCATATAAAAATCATTTCCATTACTTTGTTTTAAATTTGAAATCATGCAGACTGTGACCTGCATGATTTATTACATTAGAAATCAATCACCTTGGCTGGGGAGATAGCTCAGTCGGCAGAGTGCTTGCCTTGCAAGCACAAGGCCCTGGGTTCAATCCCCAGCACCACAAAAAAAAAAAAAAAAAAAAAAAAAAAAAAGAAAAGAAAAAAGAAATCCAATCACCTTAAGATATGTAGAACCCCACCCCCACATGACCACTATTTCAAAATTAAATGGCACACATATAACTATCTCAGAGGTTAAGGAAGAAAGCTCAAGAAAAGTAAATAAAAAGTGCTTTGAACTAAGTGATAATAAAGGCTTAAAATATCAGGCTCTCTGGGATGAAACTGTAGTCAGATGAACATTTGTAACTTAAAGTATGTGTATCAGATGCCAGAATAATAATCAAATTATTTTCAAATTATGTAGTAGGAAGGAAATAATAAGAGTAGAAGCAGAAATATATGAAATAGAGAAGAAATACTACAGCTAAAATTTGATAAAAATCAAACAAACTAATCAAGAAAAAGCAAGAACACAAAATTAATATCAATGGAAAGACAGCGTATCAAAACAACCCCACAATGTTAAAATTATATTAAGGTCATATTACAATTGTATGTCAACATATGGAATAGCTTTGCATAACATAGTCTATATTAGAGAAGGATCCGTGTGCTGCTGAGAAGAAAGTGTTCAGTCATGGATAAAATATGGATAAAATATTCTATATATGTTAAGCCTAAATTATCAATTGTATTCTTTAATTCTACAGCTCTTTATTAGTTTTTGTTTGGAGGACCTGTCCAGTGGTGACAGAGGCATGTTAAGTCACCCAGTATTATTGCGTCATGGTCTAGTTGATTCTTGAAATTGAGAAGGGTTGGTTTGAGGACATAGATGCTTCACTCTTTGGTGCATAAATATTTATGATTGTTATGTGTTGTTGTTGCATAATTCCCTTAAATAGTAAGAAATGTCCTTCGTGCCCTTCTGATTAACTTTGGCTTAAAGTGCACTTTATCTGATATGAGGATAGAAAACCCTGCTTGTTTACGTAATCTGTGTGAGTGGTATGCTTTTTCCCATCCTTTCACCTTCAGTCTGTGGATGGCTTTGCCTATGAGGTGGTCTTTTGGAGGCAGCATATTGTTGGGTGTTTTTTTTAATCCAATCTGCCAGTCTGTGTCTTCTGATTGATGAGTTTAGGTCATTAATTTTCAAGGTTATTATTGAGATATGATTTGTGTTCCCAGTCACTTTCGTTTATTCTAGTTTTTAATTTGAATTAGTTTCTCCTTAGATTGATTATTCCTTTAGTGTAGTCTCCCTTTGCTGGTTTTCACTTTTTTTTTTCATTTCATCGTCATAGAATATTTTGTTGAGAATGTTCTATAGTTCAGCCTTTCTAGGTGAAAATTTTCTTAACTTTTGCTTGTCATGGAAGGTTTTTATTTTATCTTCAAATCTGAAGTTTAATTTGGCTGGCCATAGGATTCTTGGTTGGCGTCCATTTTCTTTCAGAGCTTGGTATATGTTATTCCAGGACCTTCTAGCTGTGAGGGTCAGGGTTGAAAAATCAGCTCAGATCCAAATTGGTTTCCCTTTATATGTAATCTGATATTTTTCTCTCATAGCCTTTAAAATTCTATCCTTACCCTGTATGTTAGGCATTTTCATTATGATGTGTCTTAGTGTGGGCCTGTTGTGATTTTGTACATTTGGGGTCCTATAAGCCTCTTAAATTTGATCTTTTCATGTCATTAGTTCTTGGAAGTTCTGTTCATAGTTTCTTAACATCTCTCCATAATCAACTCTATTTTGAAGATTATATTTGTCTTCATTGCCTGAGGTTCTGTCTTCCAAGTGGTCTAGTCTTTTGGTGATGCTTTCTATTGAATTTTTAATTTGGTTTATTGAGTCATTCATTTTGAGTATTTCTGCTTTTTTTTCCAGAATGTCTTCCTCTTTACTGAAGTGATCTTTCACTTCCTATATTTTCTCTCGATTTCACTTCTTATACCATCCTTTCTCTTTTCAGCAGTTTTAGGTGGGTCATGTGGAGTGTGACGCTGCCCCTCTGGATTGCTGGGGCGAGAGCTGAACCCTTATGCAGAGTTGATGGAGGCAGGGTCTGGGCTTAGGCGGGCTCTTCACTGGGTGCCAGTTGGCCTGGAGATTTTAAACGGCACCTCCAGTGCCTCGTACTTGCTGGTCCAGCTGGATAACCGTACCCCAGGGATCTGCCCTCGGTTCCACTCGTGTGATAGGGACCCAGTTCTCAGTTCCATTTGTCACCGTCGGACACCACGTTTCTGGTCTCAGGTTCAGTCTCCTGCCCGCACTGACCCGAGTCTGGCCAGGTGCGTCTCTCCCAGCTGGTCCTGCAAGGTCCTGCGAGCAGTCGGATGGGAGGCGGTGGAACTAGGTGGATTTTCACGACCAGTGTCCCCAGTGTGAACCTCTCTCCCCTCTGGTTTCTCCTGGTCACTTAAGCACACTCTGTACTGTGCAGCGTGTTTACTGGGCCTGTGTGTCGGTCCAAATGCAGGGAATCAGCTTCCTCAGTGACTGCCCAGCAAGCAGCAGCTGCAGAATGGTCCTTCCTTGGTCCTCTGCAGGCCACTGGGGCGTTGGTGGCCTCTTTCCCCACACACAGACACTGCAGCGAGTCCTTCAGGTTCGCGGGGCAGAGTCCTTGATCTCTAAACCCTCTGTACCCAGACAGCCAGCCCCGGGCCTCCCAAAACGCGGGTTCCTTGAACTCCCTTAACCCTCCACTGCTCCGCTCGTGGGAGGGGGCTCAGGCTGGTGCTCTGGCTGTGCCACTGGAGGTTTCTTCCTCACTTCACTATGTCCAGCCTCCTGAGTCCCGAGCTGCTTCAAATGCTCAGTCAGTCTTAAATATTCAGTCCACTTTTCTGTTCACCCGCCATGCCAAGAAGCTGCCTGTCTGCTCTCTTGGTTCCACTCCACGGAGCAGCCAGGGACGCGGCCTCCTCGAGTCTGTCATCTTTGCAGAGTTGGAGGTGCCAGCCCGCTTCACACCATCCACAAGGTGGACCGGCGATCTGAACGGTCCCCAAGTAAGAGGTACTTTTAACTGACAGAAAATACCATATATATTTATTGTGAACAACATAATGTCTTGAAAAATATGTATATTGTGGGATGGGTAAATCAAGCTAGTTAACATGTTCATTTCCTTGCACAGTTGTTCTTTGTGTGTGTGGAGAGATCACCTAAAACGTGCTTTCTTTGTCTTTTTCAAGGTGATCTGTTGTCACCGTAGTCACCAGGATGAGTCACAGACCTCTGGAGCCTTCTTCTCCTGTGAAGCTTTGCACCTTTGACCCACTTCTCCCCAGCCTCCAGCCCAGCCTCGGTAGGTAGCCACCGTTCTACTGTGTGAGCTGGACAACTTTGAATTCCACATATAAATGAGATCGTGTGGCATTTGTCTTCTGGTCCTGGCTTATTGCACTTACACACTGTGTTTCAGGTTCATCGGTGTTGTAACAAGTGATGGATTTCCCTCCTCTGCAGTGGCTGCGGAGCAGGCAGTTGTGTATGGGATCCACTTCACCCTCCTCCATTCATCTCCTCCCCTGAGGCACACTCAAGTCGGTCCCTATCTTGCTACTATAAATAATGCTGTAATCAATGCAGAAATCCTGAATCCATTTCCTTTGGATAGATACAAAATAATGGGACTGCTAGATCATAGGCTAGTTCCATTTTTATTTTTTTGAAGGATCTCCATACTGTCTTCCATAATGGTGGAACTAATTTATATTCCCACTCCAAATAAGATTCTTGATGTAAGAATATAAAAAAGAACCACAAATTTTCTTCATATTTCTAAGGAGTTAAAGAACCAGAGATGCTAAAACAAAACAAGCTGCACTGTGATTTCAAGTTAAAATGAGCAACAGTTCCTTCAGGGGATGCTTCCAGTTCACATTTCATAGTTAGGGAGGACAGTGCCAGGGAGACTAGGGCAAGGGAAGGGGAGGCAGGAAGGCTGGAGTGTGCCCGCTGGGCAGAGATGCATGGCTGGTCTTTGGGAACACTTGTTCTGGTCTGTGCTCACTCCCAGGAGCCACGTCCACCACTGTCACTGAGGGAGCTATAGAAGGGCTTCGGTGGCCAGGGCAAGATGGCTAGTGAGGAGGTTGGGGCCGGGCCAGAACAAAGGAGCACACAGAGTGTCTTCGGATGAGGTCAACTTCCTGCTTGACGAAAGCACTCACGGACCCAAGGGTGGGACCCAATCAGACACTTCCACACTCATGCTTCTAAGGAGGGATCCAACAGAAAAACTGAACAGAGGTGTGGAAAGAGGGGGTACCCATCTATAACAATGGAAGGGTGTGGACGAGGAGGAGATAAGGAAAGGAGGAAATTCCAAGGGCCATAAAAAGAACAGGCCGAAACTCCGCCACTCCCAGCTCCGGAGTCCCTTCTCTCAGAGAAGTCTGTCTGTCATGTTTGCAATGAATCTGCTGCTTGCTTGCTGGCTCTATGTCCAGTTCTTCAATTCTTGCTGAACAGAGGCAATGAACCCAGTACCCCCAGACGGTAACATCACATCTAGAGCATGAAAAGGGACAGGTCTGGGTGCTTTTCCCAAACAAGGGCTCTGGGGAAACTTTTCCTTACCTGAAAACCCTCAGTGCCATATTGGCAGACAGCCAAAGATCACCTTCATGGTGGGTAACAAAGGCAAGATCACCTCTACCTATCTGTGCCCAGGACAACTTCAGTGAAAAGCTTGCAGTACAATAGCATTCGGTTTTCTTTAAATGAGGCCATGTACCCAAGGCACTTAGAATTCACGGGATGCATGGTGTTGTGGTAAAACACCAAGATGACGTCGAGTGTGGCTGCCTTCATGGTCTGGTAATAGGACTTGCTGCTCTAACCAAGGACAGCTTTTGTCCCCTCAAAATAACACCTACCTTAGATCCTAACTTCCCTGAGCTCAAAGAACTGTTTGCGTTTGGTTCCCTGCTGATTCCTCAAGGCTTAAAATGACTAGCCCACTGCAGACATGAAGTAAATGCTTATTAAATGAACTAATTCAACTTCAAACATATAATAATTCAAAATGATGGTATACTATGGCAACTAGACAAGCATTCAGCTGTTCTTGCTTTTAGAAGGATTTTGCTATTAGTTTCTGAAATTCTGGGAAATGGAATGCCATCCATCATAGAGCTAGTATGTCCTCTTGAAGAGAAGTAGAACACATATTTCTAAAAGCACTTATTTGCATTCTGGCTAGGGATATCTATTGACTGAAGTTTATTTTCCAACAATTTAATTCATGTCTTATTTTTTTACAAGACATTTATTTTCTTTTGCATTGCATCATCTCTTTCTGGCAATGTCCTGATTTAAAAGATAGAATCCATGTGTCGTTGTTCATTTTTACTGTCTTATTCCTTTTCTACTCTACACCCACAGCCACTCATAAACATAGGTGTGTGCACACACAGAGATGATACTCCATAAGATGGAAGAGTCCTCGTCCTTGCCATTGATACAGCCGAGCACAAAGTGTGCACTCTGAGTCTGTACTGACGAGTGAATTCCAAATCTTTAAAGAAAACAAGCTACACAATAAGTTAAAGGCTAATTATAAGCATAAATATTATGTTTCTACATGTTAAAATTTATTTAGATTTTTAGCATGCTAGTTAGACTATAGGAAATGCAAACTAGAAAAGACGCAGTAGTGCCTACCCTGCAGAGTGTTTTTCTAAACCAATACACCTCACTCCTTGCAGCGGAACCTTAAGAATTTGGAAGTAAACTCCCAAGAATATCAATTCTTATTATTGCTAGTCAACAAGTAAATGCAGGGGTACCTTCATGTACAAGGTATGAAATTTCCAGTTTCAATCATTTTCAGATCTTTGATGTATTTAAAAGTTTTCAAACATTTCTGCAATTAATATACACATTAACATGTGAAATTAAATAAGAATGACTGTACTAATATGTGAACATAATTTGCATGTGTTTGTGAAAATATCTGCCCTTCAAGAACACATCTTTCCACCTCTAATACACATTGAAGAGTTGCAGATAAATTTTAGGATGCAAAATCTTGAAGAAAATCAGATGTACTTCATTAAAGGTTGTTTTTATTCTATTTTCTGAATTGGAAAGTTATCCTCCCAAGATTGACACTTTCCTTGTTGGTTCCATATAACCACAGATGGCAGCCAATGTTTGTAGCTGTTCCACTGGTTTACTTCCCTTGATTTTCCACTTTATTACTTAAAACTGATGGAAATAATTTTAAGATAGAAAATATTGCTAACACTTTTTCAAAGGTAGATGAAGGAAATCAATCCCAAAAACAGGATTTTGTTATGTAAAACAAAAGTGGTCTGGTATTGAAACTTACTCCTTGCAGCCAATAATCATTTGCCAATTCTGGGTGAGGGAGGGCTAGGAACATAAGAGAAAACAGAGTCCAACATGGCAGGTCCATGCGGGCTGAGCTGCCTGAGGAGCAAGGAGGCCATGGCAGGCTGTGAGCACTGAGAATGGGCACATCTGCATTCTAGAAACATCTGCTCTGTGACTACCAGGTAAGAAATGGTGCAGGTGGTTCACACCAGGGTGCAGAGATGTGAGCAGGGAAGAGATTAATTGAACATGCATTTAGGAGAGAGAACTGACAGAGTTTTGAGATCCATGTGAGTTAAAAGAAGCAGTCAAGAATAAAACCTGGAATCCTACAGTCAACACCACCACCCACGACTCTGAAGTGAACAAAGGCAGGCATGGTCATGAAGAGTGGACATTGGAGGCTGAAGAGAAATGGGCAGGGTTCTAGAACTCAGACCAAGACACCCAGGACATTCAAGAGATGCTCAATGAACAGAGGCTGCATAGGCTTGGGGCTCAGAACAGTGATGTGGGCTAGGGACACACTGTGGGCCACCAGCATACAGCTGTCAAATGACATCAAGGAAGACTGGGGAATTCGAGAGAAATAAGAGGAAAGAAGAGAGAATGGGACTATGTGGGAGGTCTGAAGAGCATCAATATTTAGGCAAAAGCAAGCACCCAGGCTTACAGGAAGTGGGGTAGAGAAACAAGGCAAGGAATGAGGTTCCTATGGGAGAAGAGCATCATTGAGTATCAGCTCCACTGAGATACATCCAACCTCCACTAAAAACTGAAGTCAAGAGACTTCCACCACCGATATGGGTATGGAAATGGCCTCTCCCTCTCTAACTCCTGAAAGCAAAATGAGAGAAGAGAGAGATGCACGTTCTCCAAAATTACCATAAGGGTTGCAGAAGTAACCGAGGTCACAGTGGGGCTGAGTGAAGGACAGCCAAGCCCGTGGTGAGGACTGGTTTCCCCCAGGCCGGAAACCAGTCCCCAAGGGTGGGGAGCAGCTCACACACTCAGCATCACCCACAGGACAACCCAGGAAGCTTGACTGCTACCTGGAGGAGCCTGGGAAACTCTTAGAGGAGACAAGAAACTCATTCAGTTAAAGGAGAGAAAATAAACATGTCCAAAGCAAAATGAGATGGAAGTGCATTTAGAATTTGAGAAGAAATAGAAAACTGAAAGATAGAAAAAGAGTAAAGATTCCCATCATGTATGGAATTGGAAGCTTGGAACAAGAGCTGACACTGATTTTAGTCTTACAAAGGATGGTGTCCGGGGAAGGTTGGTTGAGTGTGGCTTTGCTGACTTCCTATGGCTGCTATAACAAATGATCCCAAACTTGGTGGCTTCAGACAATACTGTGAATCATCTCGCGGTTTCCAGAATGCTCTTGGTGGCAGGGCTGTGTTCCTCCTGGAGGTTCCGGGCAGAGTCCATTTCCTTGCTGGGTCCAAGTTCCAGAGCCTGCCCGTCGTGCTCCTCCATCTACAGCCCCTCTCCACCTGACAAGCTGCTTCCCAGCCCCGTTGCCTCCTCTGAACCCGGCACTCCTGCCCCTGCTGACTAGGGCCTGGGTGATCACACTGCACCTACCTGGTCCTTACCACAATCCTAGGAGCTAAAACTCAGTCCCATCTTGTCAACTCCCCTGGGCCAGGCCATCTCAGTATTCAGGGATTAGGCTGTGGGCATCTTCATCATAGTCATCGCTCTGACACATCAATAATAAGTGTGGAATTTTAAAGGTAATAAAATAATCTTCAGTGTATTCAAGTGAGAAAGTTGAAGTCACTGATGAGAAGAAAAATTCTTTTGCCTTGGTTTTCTTCAAAGTGCTTAAGGGCACCAAGAGACAATGGTGAGATTCCTAGGACACAGTCAAGTGAAGAAGGAGGAACAGAATTTTCTACCCAGTCACCCGCCCTTCAACTATTAGGACTACCAAGAAATAGCTGTGGTAATGCAAATGTAAGGTGAGCATGGCTTTTGGCTGCCCTTTAAGTAAACCAGCACAGACGCAAATCTAAGCCAACACCGCAGGAAGGAGAGAGACTGCACAAGGACCTGTCACTAGGGTTGAAACTGTCACCCAGAGACCAGACAAAACACATGGGAGAGCATATCAGCAGAGAAGGAGAAGAGTGCTTTGTGGCTCCCCAGTGTAGAAATGACATCAGTAACAAATATTGGGAAGTAGAGGGCAAGATATATTAATAGTAAGTTGCCTCATTTACAGTAGCTGGGGCTCAACAAATATGAAGTGACAGATCGCATAATGGAAACATAAAACTTTAAACTACATAGATAAACATTAATAAATATCATACTGCTGTCCAAAAATATATGGTAGTAGACAAAAAGGACAGAAGAAATAAAGAAGAATAACATAAATAATCTCTTAGATCAGAGAAAAGAGTCAATAGATACTATCCAAAAATATAATTGTAGATGTCATATTGAAGTTGTGAAAAATGGCAGAGGAGAAATGTCAAAGAATTAGTCCACTGAATCAACAATTAAACTGTTAAGGAAGGATATAATCAACTTTGGGGGTGTGTGATCTAGTAAGAACCTATTCCAAACAAGGGAGTGTTTCATGCAGAAAGACAGGCAGCAAAAACTCAGTAAGAAATCGCCGTGGTACTTTTTCTCACCTGCCTTCCATACTCGCCTCTCCAGTTTGGCAGCACGCATGGAGATGGAGACCTGAATTCCTGGTGGTAGTTTGTTGTGTCGGTGGTGCAGTATATTCACCTTGCTCACAAAATATTAGACCATGCATTTGGAGCTGTCGGGAGCTCCTCTTGCTTCCCAGGCTAACATCAACCAAAAACACTTTTAGAAACAGACAAGCCCAGCCAGTTGAAGCCTGGGACAGAAGATAGGTAGGCAACAGACTTGTCAATAATCCTGGAGGAGGACACTAAGGAGGATGACTTTGGAAAACGCAGGCTTTGAAAGGCTATTGAATGTTCTCACAGAATCTGGAGTGCAATGAGCATGTCAGGAGCAGACATCTCCTCAAAAGTGAGCTGGGAGGACCCCAGCCTTACCCCTCTGGCTGATTTTTGGGCTGAACAACTTCGGTCCACAACAATAAACAATAGAAAACTGCAGATGGAGCGGGGGTGGTGTCTGATTTCCAGAATTACCACCTTGGATATTCAAACTGATAAATTTTCAACAAGAGTTTAATGCATACAGAGAAACGAGAACATTATGGAGCAATTACAGGAAGAAAAAAGTGACAGAAACAATCCCTGAGAATTCCCACACACTGAACTCACAAGATGAAGTCTTTAAATCTCTTAAACAGCTAAAGAAAACCATGAATAAAGAACTTAGGAAAATGAGGATAATGATGTATAAATATGGGTAATTTTGATTGAAAGGTCAAAAGTATTGAAAGGAGCCAAATAGAAATTTTGGAGCCAAACATAAAATTACTGAAAGGAAAACTACCACTAAAGAGGTTAAACTGCAGACTTGAGCAGGCAGTGCAGAATCGGCAAAGATGATAGCAGAATTCAAGTTACCCAGCCTGAGAAGCAGAAAGGAAAAGTCACAGAGACTCATGATCACACGAATCCAGGATATGAAATTAATTATAAATTGTTTTCCTACATACCAGTGATGAACAAGTGGAATGTGAAATTTAAAACATAATGCCATTAACATTAGCACCCCCAAAATGAAATACTTGTGTGTAATATAAAATAAATGTGCAAGATCAGGATAAGTAAATCTACAAAACTGATGAAATAGTCAAAGAGGAGCTAAATGGATAGCTATTCAATGATCATGGATAAGAGGACTCAATATTGTCAAGATGTCAGTTCTTCCCAACATAATCTATAAATTCAATGCCATCCTAATCAAAATTCTAGCTAGATATTTTATGAATATCAACAAACTGAGTCTACAGAATACGTACAGATGCAAAAGATCCAAAAATGCCAATGCAATATTGAAGAAAAAGAGCAAAGTGGAGAATTAATACTACCTGACTTTAAGACTTACTGAAAGGCTACAGTAATCAAGAGAGTGTGGTATTAGTGAGAGAACAGACCAACAGATCAGTGGAACACAATAAGAGCCCAAAAATAGTCTCACATAAATTCAACTGATCTTTAACAAAGGACAAGCTAATACAATGGAGAAAAAATAGCCTTTAAAAAACATAGTCCTGGAACAACTAAACATTCACATGCAAAAAAAAAAAAAAAAAAAAAAATCCAGACTCAAACTTCATCCATCATAAAAATTAACTCAAATAGACATTATTACCCTATGTACATGTGTAACTGCACAAATGGTGTGACTCTGCATCATACACAGCCAAAGAAAAGAGAAGTTGTGCTCCATTTATGTACAGTGAGTTGAAAAGCATTCTACAGTTCTGCATAACTAATTAGAACAAATAAAAATAAAAATAATTAACTCAAGACGGATCGCAGATCAAAGTGTAAACCACAAAGCTATAAAACTCCTAGAATATAACATAAGAAAATCTAGATGACTTTGGGATTGGTGGTGACTTTTCAGTTATGACACCAAAAACACACACCAAAAAGAATTGATAAACTGAATTCATAAATATTAAAATTTTGTGGTCTGCAAAAGATACTATCAAGAAAATTAAAACATGCAACACATAAGTGGAGAAAATATTTCCAAGAGATATATCTTACAAAGAACTCTTATCCAAGAAATATGAAGAAGTATTAAAAATCAACTGTAAGAAAGCAAACAACCTGATTTAAAAATGGGCTGAGCCCTTCACAGACACCTCACAAAAAAAGATATACAGATGGAAAATAATGATATGAAGAGATAATCCATATCATATGTCACCAAAGAAATGAAAATTAAAACAATAATGAGAGAGCATTATATATCTATTAGAATGGCAAACCCCCAAATCCAGCAAGGAACGTTGAGCAATCGGAACTCTGCCTCATAGCTTTTGGAAAAGAAAAATGGTGGATCTGGTTTTGGAAGATTTTCTTACAAGATTCAACATATTTTTATCATATGATCTAGCAATCACATTCTTAGTATTTAACTAAAGAAGTTGAAAACTTGTGTCCATACAAAGACCTGCACTTGAATGTTGATAACAGCTTTATTAATAATTACCAAACTTGGTACCACCCAAATAGGTGAATGGATAAACTGTTGTACAGCCTCACAATGAATATTACCCAGCACCAAAAACAGAACTGAGTTATCAGGTCATGAAAAGACATGGAGGAAACTTAAATGCACATCACCCAGATAACAAGTGACTCCAAAAACATTTGTACTGCCTCTCCATTTTTCTTTGAACCAAATCTGCTCTAACAATAAAGTATTTAAAAGAGTGAATAAAAATTAACACATCATTCTAAGATACCATTAAGCACACTACCATATGCATTATGGTAGTCACAGAGCAAAAAGAAAAAGGAAATTGAAAAAAAAATATGTAGAAATAATGGCTAAATTATCCCCAAATTCAAACAGTCAAAAATCTACACTTGCTAGAAGTTCAATATACTCTAAGTAGGATAAACACAAAGGTATCCACACAAAGGTTCATTATAATCAGGTTACTGAAAGACAAAGAAAGGAAGGTACCTTGAAACATCAAAAGAGAAGCAATCTTTCAAGCACAAGTTCAGTTCAGTAAGATTAACAGCTGAAGTCTCATAAAAAACCATGCAGACCAAAGGCAACAGTAAAATGCAGTCACAGTACTGAATGGAGAAACTGTCAGTCTGATGTTCTACATCTGCAAAAATAGTCATCAAATGTAAAGGATAAAAATATTCCTAACTGAATAAAAATATGGTAGTGCATAAGCAGTAGACCTAGCCTACAAAAAATGTTAAACAGAGGACTTCAGATTGAAATAAAAGGATGCTAGTTAGAAATTAGAAGACACATGAAGAAACAAGAACATAAATAAACATAGTGTATGGATAAATATAAAAACCATTGTCATTGTAGTTTTAGTTTGTAACTTTCTCATTTCATTTCCTCTGTGATTTGAAAGAAAAATGCATAGAACAATAATTATCATTCTATGTTAATAACCACATAATTATAAGCATATATTTTGTGACAACAGCAACATAAAGAAAAGTTAGGTTGTAACCAATTCAAAGCACATTGTTATAAATTTAGGGTGCTTATTAAAATTGCCAGGGTAAGAATTAAAATAATAGCAAAAATGCAGGTTAGTTAGGAAGAATATGATGGCATACATGTAAATGTCTATTAAACACAAAAGACAAAATAATAAAGGAACTGAGAAGCAAAACATAAACATAAAATAAACATTATAATGACGAATTACTCTTTCCTCATTAGTAATCACTTTAAATATAAACGGGTTAAGTTTTCCAATTAAAATACAGAGATTGACAAGATGGATTATATTTAAAGAGAAAAGTAGGTGATCCATTAATATGCTGGCTACATGGGAATCACTTTAGATTCCAAAACACAAATAGGTCAAAAAAGTAAACAATGGAAATTGTGCATTTTGCAAATAGTAGCCAAATATTGCTGAGGTAGCTATACTGATATCAAACAAAATAAAAATTAAGCCAAAAATTATTATAAGAGACAAAAGATGCTGAAATAAAGATTTTACCCAAATGCCCATAGACTCACTATTCACAATAGTCTAAAGGTGGAATCAATCAAATGTCCATCAGTGGACAAATGGACAAATTATGGTTTACATATAATGGAACATTATTCATCCATAGAGATGAACCAAGTATTAATATGTGCTGCAACATGGATAAACCTCAAAACAATCATTCTAAGCAAAAGAAGTCAGATGCAAAAAGCCACATATGACACGATCACATTTATATGAATATTCATAGAGACAGAAAGTGGACTGGGGGCACTGGGGGCTGGGGAGATGGAGAACTGGCAATAACTGCTGATGGATGCAGGGTTCTCTTTGGAACTGATGAAATGGACAGGAGAGAACGGGGTTGCAAAATTCTGTGAATGTGCTAAACGCTAATGCATGGTGCACCTCGACTTTGTATTATGTGTATTTCACTTCAGTAGGCAGATGTAGCTATAAATACTAGAGCCCAACACTCAGAGAAAGACAAGCAAACAGTCTACACAGCAAGCACCCCGTTCAAACCACAAAATACAAATTATTTGTTAAGATGTAAAACTGCACAATGTATCATAATATTAAATCAAAACAGACTTCCTAAATTAGTGTGAATGTGATTGCATCACCCAGCAGATGAGTATCACTTTAAGATGAGGTCAAAAATAAACCCCAGCTCTGTTGCGTGAACATAGGCTCATGTGAAAAAATTTCAGGAAAGTAAAAAATAAAATTTCGGAGAAAGTCATACTAAGGAAATGTAAATGAAAAAATAAAGTATTTCAAACTCAAAATCAAAAAGACATGATGAAACTCAAAACCTGTATAACATAATCAGCTAGAAGACTGAATGAAAGACAATATTCCTGTTTGTAACAGCATCTGAAAGGATAAAATTGACATGTAAAACTATGAACAAGATATATGAAACACATAGAAGAAAATTCCAAAACACCATGAAGGAAACAGGAGAAGAGTGAAAAAATGTAAAAATATATCATGTTCTCTGACAGATTTGACTAGGACTCCTGTTATCATGACAGAATATTCCATAATTTAATTTATAAGCATAATGGGACTCAACAAAAAAATTAGAAGACCTTTTCCTTTATCAAAAGATAAGCTAATTCTACTGTAAAATGGGGAGTAAGAAGAACATGGAATTCTTAACCATAAGGAAAAAATTGACTCACCAGATGGCAATATAAAGCAGAATAACAAAATTGCATTTTGGGAGTTTTGAATAGACAGATAAATCAATATAATAGAAAAGCAAAATAAGTAATTAAATAAAAGTTGATAAAACCAAATTGACTCAAATATAGGAATTTAAATTAACATTAACATTGATAAGCTATGAACTATTTAACATGAATTGCAGGCACAATGGATAACTGGGTAAAAAAGTACATTGGTTGCACATCTTAAATTTTATGCCAGGATAAATAGCAAATAGATTAAATACTTCAAAGTAAACAATGACAAAGTCATTAGAAGGAACTGGGGAGTCCTTGTGGGTGCCTTTGAAGAGTGGGGAGCCTTTCAAATCACAACTCAAACTCCAGAATCATTAAGAAAACACTGATAAATTCCATACACACACAAAAACATCCACTATATGTTAAAAAAATAAAGGGCAAATTAAATTAAGATAGAGAATGCTTATAATTCACAACTGGAGCAACTACTGTTTAGCATGTAAAGAGCTCACAGAAATCAATTTATAAATGACCAGCAGTCCAATAGGGAAATGGAAGGATTATGAACAAGACAGGAACTTATGAACTGACAGGAAAGGAAACTGAAATACAAATGGAAAATGACAAGAATATAAAGACCGAAATACCCATTGTTCTTAAAGTATACGGAAAGGGGCCCATGAGTTTCAGAGTAAAGGAAATCAAATTATGAGACACTGATTTTTTTACCAGAAGTTCTTCTGTTGCCAGTGGTAGCATAATACTCGGGAACCCTTACAGAACCACTTGAAAATAACTGCAAATTGAAAAGGTTTCTCACACATACATAGACTGACACAGGAAAACTGAAGAATGTACAAACTTATTCCTTGATGCATAATCATTGCAAAAGATTATCACTATGTCTATTGGTAGGAAACTGAATAAATTATCTTCATACAATGTTAAACTATGCAGCTTTTTTAAACAACAAAGAAAAGTGTCTATTGACAAAATAACTGCAATATGCACTGCTAAGTAAAGAAAATTAGTTATAATTTTGTTTTCAAATGCTGTTACAGGTACAGAACATTGTGTATAGTATAGGGAATGGGGACTCAACCATATTCTAATTTCTTTGTGTTTGCTGACAGTGTTGACGTCTGCACACGGAACAATAAAAGAGGTAAGTGGGAAGGGAAGACTGAAAAGAGAGCAAGAATTTTCAACTCACACTTCTGTGCTTCTCAATTTATCTGAATCATGTGAATGTGCTATGTATTTGAAAATTAAAATTCTGAAAAAAGAAACAGAGAGGATCTTAGTCTACTCTAGGTAGCTCCCTCTTGCCTTTTGCTATTTTTCCCTCAAAAGTATGGGACGTTGGTGTGGCAGGACTGTGGGCTGAAACCTCTGAAACCGTGGGAGGAAACGAATCTCTCCTCTTCTGAGTTGTTTTTCTTTTTTGTCACAAAGATGCAATGCTCAGACAGACGGAGCAACCGCAGGGGACTCAGAAGCGCCCATGAGAAGAGCCCCTCTTGAGCCTCCTTGCCTCTGGGATGGGTAAGGTGACGTCGTCTCGAGACTCTAGATCCCTCGGAGTGCAGCAACATGATGGTTTATCACCTTTTCCAAGAAGCCCCGTGCACCAGTGCGGGGAAAACGTCTCCCCGGCTGCAACGCTTGCACAACTGACGCTCTCTCTGATCCGCGGGCTGCGCAAGGCCTCGGTGCGCTCCGGAGGTGCTGGCCCCGCAGGGCAGATGCGGGCTGGAAGTTCCGCTCCCCGCAGGGCCGCGCCCAGGACCGCGTGCTTAAGCCGGGGCAGCCGCCGGCTCTCCAGGGAGGCTGCTGCCCTCTGAAGGGCGCAGCTGCGCCTGGGCACAGATGCCGCGCATCGCGCAGGAGCAGCTTTGTTTTGGGGGTTTTTGTTCTGTTTTGGTTTGGTTTTGGTTTTTGGCCAAATGTGTGAAGTAAACTTTTCCAAGAAAAAAATTTTATTGTACCTTTGGTCTTTTGGGTATTCTTCTGGCTTTATTTAAATTCTCAGGAAACAGGAAATAGTTCATTTTAGTGCAGTACAGTCACAGGAGTGTGTGAAAAACTGAATTACAGAAGTCAAAGTTATTTCAGAGTAGGACTTCTCAGATTCAATGGTTTGTTAATGTGCCTTGTGACTTCCAAAGGGAAATGTACGCGGGATGCTGTGTTCCCAAATTACCGGAGAGTTAAGACCCCCATTTCAGGGACCACCTCCCTGAATTAGTATTCTGAGTCACACATTTTGGCAGAAGATGCTAAAAGATCATTCTCCATGACCTTGTTTTTGGCCATTATTACAGAAAATACTTCTTTAGAATTAAAGCAAACAGAAACTTCAAGTAAGTGAGAAAGTTTAAAACACTCTATTCCTATGAGAAAATGGCAAACTATCAAGTATTAATTTGACATTAGAGGGCTATCACAAAAATATATTTTATAAAATACATTAATCCTACTTCCATTTCCATCTATTATGATTTCCACAACCAAGTATAATAGAATTATCATTTGTGAACATGGTCTTCCATCATTATAGAAGCTGACATGGTTTCTAAATAATAGAAAGTTAAATTTGATTTAGTATGGATTTAGTTTTATTGTATCCTAATAATTTACAAACTTCTGAATATTAGTGCTTCCAAGGCAGTTTCTGTTTACTAGATAATTACTAGTCTAAATATTATTCCCCATTCACCTTAAATGAATTTAGTTGATTATATTACATCTGATTATAAGAAGTTTCAGGTGGTTGGCTGGAGGTGCTGTCGAAATACACTTTTTACACTGGGAACTTTCAAGTGTGACTGTACTGGACCGAGTCATGGCAGACACTACCCCGCTATCCCATTACCTTTGCGTATAGTCGGGGTGTCGCTGTCTGCAATCAGTTGCAAGCAGTCTTGGGTAACTGAAAAGCAAAAGTTCATCATTTTAATTACTTGAGTCAGAATGACAAGAGAACTAAGATGACTGAAAATACAAAGTCACAATGGTATCCCAGGAAGCTGTCAAACACACCTTTTACATTGCATGCCGGATGTTAGTCTTAAAGTTACTTTCTGAGATCTGCCCATTTACTTTAATATCTATGCTGGAAATTCATGCACTTTGAAACGCTCCACACTGTTGAGGCACAGCAAGCATGCCACTGTGGAGTTGAATTTAAGTTGCTTTAAAACAACAGCTGCGTAGAAAGCAGATGTGGTCATTTTGTTTTCAAGTCTGCACCAAATAAATGAAACAGCTAAACTTACCAGATCAGTTTGAAACAATCATTTGTTGAAACATAAAACACAGTAAATAATGACTCACTGCTACTGGAAATACATTAAGGTTGAGCCTACTCTAAAAATCAGGTATTGTAAACTAAGGTTTAGAAAGTGTAAATGGCTTGTTCAGGACCTCAGAGACAGAAAGTGACCAGACCAGAATTTAAATCCTGCTTGTTTCACTTGGGAGCCAAAGTCAAGTTTCTTTTGGCAAAATTCTTTGGACAGAAGGGAGAAAGGGGAACTTTGTTTAAAAATAAACGTAAGAACTTTGTGAGACTGCGCTGGCAGTAAAGCTCCTGGGGCCCACCAATTCACATCCCAGATCACATGTGGACGATTTCCTAGGTTGTTCAGAGCAGTAGATAACGACTGCCTTCAATGAAGAGAAAGGTCTCGGGGAAGCCGAGGAAGACCATGTCCTGCAGGTTGTGTTGTGAGATAAAAGAAAAGCAGTAAGAATTTGTGGAAAACGATCCTAAACCTAAGTCTGCAGGTTTCAACTGAAGAAAATACTAGCTTTTTTACTCTTTAGCAAAACCTTTACACTTCATAAACACATGCTTGTCCACGTGTGTATTCTCCCAAGTGGACACAGTGGGGAAGCCTGCCTCGCCTCAAGCGGAGATTTCTAACAGTTGAAACGTGGCATAATGGAGCACTGATTCTGCACTGCTCTGCTGCCCTTGAAGGAAACTCTTCACGGGTGGTAACGTTAAAAAGTCTGCTGAGGAAGTCCCCTCCGTATTAAAGGTGGAAATATAACATCAAAAATTACAATTTCCTCATACAGTGTGGAACTTCTCCAACCTATTTTTATGCTCATCTGATCATTTTGACTGTAGCAGAGTGTTTTGGTCTCCTCTGCGGACTCCTTTGCTGATCTTGTGGAACAAAGGTGGCCACATCTGTGCCACAGGGACAGTGCACTTCTTGTGGCTGATGCTCGTCTGTGACAGTCCTTAGGAGCATCCCAGTGTGCAGCAGAGTTATGATAAGGACAGCTGGAAAGAAGGACAGAACACAGCACAGCACATGGCCACTGAGCTCGCGCCCGGGCGCCTGGGAAGTTGAACGGAAGCCACTCTGCACACACTCTCACTTGTCCAATAAGTCCTCTTACTCACCATTCCCAGGACGTGGCGGCCAGCCAGAGCACACAGAGAGCCCTCTAATCTTTCCTCACCCCAAAGAGGGGAGGATGCTGCTCGCAGGCCGAGGCAAACCTGCCGGGTGCCCCGCCTTCCTTAGCCATGTGCACACATGTACGTTGTGGAGATTAAGTGGAGTGGCGTGTGCCTCTCTCCTGGCAGCTCACTGCAGAGCGGACCTCATCCAGCAGAGGCAGTGGTGGCAGTGATGGTGGTGGTATTACGGCTGCCAGGGCTGCAGCTGAGTAACTGGTACCCCGATGCCGTGCTCCGTGAAAGCACGCAGGCCCAGCAGAGCTGATCAAGGCCAAGGGACACTAGAGTACGATTTTCCCTTTCCCCGGCTGTTTCCCAACATTCAGTGGGAGACTGCCGTGTTCTGGGTCTGTGTCCACCCTAAATTCCTGTGCTGACAGCTGATCACGAAATCCAGTCTTTTAAGACTCTCAACATAGCTCTGGTTGCACACTGTGGATTAGCAGGCGGGACTCTGGGGAGGTCTCAAGGGAGAAACCAGCTGACGGGGAAGAAAGAGACCCCATAGAGGCTCCTCCCCCTGCACCCTGCAAGCCCACGCACAGCAAGAAGTTGCCACTGTGGAGCAGGAAGCCCTCATGGAGGACTTCCCAGGCCTCCGGCCTGTGGGTGGAAAAGCTGTCCCCTCTGTGCTACTTTGCTATAGCAGCCCCAGCAGACTAACATGCAGACTGGATCTATTTAGTCAGAAAGGAGGTTTACCTAATGAATGGCGATGTGATGCTAGCAGACAGACATGAAAATGTCTTAATCTCCACCGCCCAGCTAGAGCTTAGCCGTGACCTACACATTGAAGAAGAGTGCTTTCTTCTATCATGTCGCAGCAGAAATCTAACTGTTAGAAGAAAAAGTGTTTGGAGAGAAAAGTTTATTTCAGGAACTGTTGTTCAGAAAAGAAAATGACAATTCAAACTGACAGTTCAAGAAGTGCATTGGACTTCGATTCACTGAAGGGAGAGTGTTCATCAGTTGCCCTTGTTTCAGGAAAGTCATGTGGATTTTTTTAAGACAACTCTTTCTTTTAGGAAATTTAAAACCTATCATCAGCTGGTCTTCAATTCAGTCTCTTAAGACTCTATCTCCACTCAACTTAGAACTGATCTTACACTACGGGTTATCGTTGAGCTAAAGATCTGCCTCACAGGAACCAAGCAATATTACTTTTAGTATCTCCCAATACCATAGCTATCTAGCTGCAAGACCTTCAGTCTAATGTAAGAGATGCAATGTTGATAACAATGGTAATATTAAATAATTGTGTTCGGCTTTCAAAAGTCTATAAGAAATGAAGGGAATTATTAGAGAAGGTGAAAATAGTTTACGTTTCATGCTAGGTGTGGTGGTACATACCTTGTAATCCTATAATGGCCCAGAAGAAGTGAGAAGAGGGTATTCTGGGGCAGGAGTGTGAGCAGAGAATTAAAAAGGAATTGATGGAACAGAAATAACTACAGCTGATAGGAATGAGAAAAATATCTGAAATAATGGTTTTCTGGGTGTGTGTGTGCGCGAGCACTGAGCAATTAAGTATGAATTGGTCATTGATGTATATCCCCTTAGATTTAATTACCCAATATGCATAAAGCCAAGTAGAAGATGTAAATTTATAGCCTTCTGCATTATCTCAATTCGTTAAGTCAATATTGATAAAATATTTTAACTTATAATGCTAATTTTATGCCTGAGTCATCACCTGCGTTTTGCTAGAATTTCACTGAATTATATGAGGATGTTTCAATTTATTAATAACACCAGGAAGCACTGCACATTAGTAGCTTCCAGGGAAGATCAGAAGCTTCAGGATGCTCGCATACCAACCCTGGAGTCATGGGAGTAAAGCTAAAAACTGTCTGTAAAAAGCAACCAGTGGAATCCACAGTCAGCTAGCAGATCCGCAGCTTCCCCTGGGGATGCCATCCAGAGGCCACAGTGATGCTCCGCCTCCAACTTCCCCAGGTCCCGTTCTTCATTTTCCCCAAGCATGCACACCTCCTGTCCCTTCTCCATTTGCTCTCTTAGTGGATACAGAATGGCTATGAGGGACCCAAGCAGGAACCTCACACACATGCCTGGCTCCTGCCTCCTCAATCATGCAATCAACTAATAATCAAGTTCAACTGGTTTGAAAGTTTGCCTTTCATCCAATTTAGATTGCATCTCTCATTTGACTCTTGCAGTGAATTTCCCAAGCAAGTGTGGTGGGTTCAAGATAGCAAAGGCAATCCCAATCCCCACCCCACAGAGCTTACGATCCAGTAAAGAAACAGGCATGGCTTGATACTACACAAACAGTGACAGCTGCAGCTGGGCCAGGCGTTTGGTATAGTCAGCAGGGAGAGGGAATAAGACAAGATGGTGAGGGGCCTCATCTGTCATCTCTGTTTCCTGACAATTCCTTTGACAATCACATGCAGGACAGAGAAGCGCAAACCAGCAGCAACACTTCAACAGATCAACACGCACTGAAAAACTCCAGTATTCAGAAGAGCAAAGGGTCACGTGGTAGCATCTGCCTGTGCCTTGCGGCTCTGTGCTGAGCTAAGGCCTCCTGTTAAATTTTTTTTTTTTTTTTTTTTTTTTGCAGTGCCGGGGATTGAACCCAGGACCCTGTGCTTGCAAGGCAAGCACTCTACCAACTGAGCTATATCCCCAGCCCAAGGCCTCCTGTTAGATTCGCCTGCTCCCTGCTGCCTCACAGCTGCCACAGCTGGGTGTTTTGTGCCCTCTGCTGCTGTCCACGCCAGCCCAGCTCTTCCTGACCTTGGCGAGCCTGCCCTCCAGTCTAAGGTCTCCACCAACAACAGTGCCCTGTGGTCCCCTCACTCACAACCAACAGCACAGCAGTGCCAGGACCCACTGACTTTTCTCAAATCTGGAGTCCTACTTGATAATCACTCATACACAGCTTTTATAATTGAAAAGAATTTGTAGTCAGCAGATAATTAATTCCCACTTTAGTTCTATCAATTACTGGATAACCATGAGTTTGACACTCAGTTTTGAGATATTTTTATCTCCACATCAGGAAAGCAAAACACATTTCATAGTGTTATCAGAATCAATTGATAGCAGAATTTAGATATGCTTTGTAGTGTGTAAAGAAATTGTTTATTTCATTGTTACTTTATTATTTTAAATTTTATGCTAAATTTCATTAACTTTATTTAATTCCTTCAACTAATAGTAGCTGGCTGAGAGAAAGGATGACTTGCTCTGGGTTCCCATATTCTCCTCTAAAGTAAAACAACAGTGCTCAGCAAGTCACGGTCAGATACACCGCGAGTCTGGCACAGGGTCAGCACGTGGAATGTGCCGTGCTACCTGGGTTCCTCTCCCCTCTTCTCGGCATCCTCTGGAGGGCCTGCATCAGACATTTGCACACACATTGGGGATTCATCTATCTTGAGAGAATGTTGTCTCTTCTCTAACTCTTCAGAAGCAGGAATGTCCCCAAAAACCCATGACAAAAATGCAGCTGCCCCAAAGCAGTTCTTTTAAGTAGGAACTGACCTATAACAATAGCAATTAGCTATTAAAGCTAATATTGTCCCTTCATGCAAAATTATTAATAAGAACCACTCATCTTTCAACACTATGCATTTATTTTTTTAAATACCTATTCACATCTGCAAAATAAAAAGAAGCTGAAAGCACAGAGAAACAGAGATCTTTCAAGAAGGTAGAAAGACCTCCCACACCTTCCTGACTTAACACAGGAAGGACCTCCTTGTCCATGCCCCTGGTACTCAACACTGCCCTAACTTTTTTGCTTTTTCAACATATTTTCCATTCTCTAGTTTACAAATGACTAAATAAAATACACGTGTGATTTATTTTCTCCCTCTCTCTCCACCTCACTGCAATATAAGAATTTGTGGGAGAGACTCAATATCACATTTGGCTGCAGGGAGGGGCTTGTTTCCTGGATCTTCCCTTTCCCAAAACTTCAGGCTTAACAAGAACAGGGTTCAAAGGTTTGGTTATCAGGTCGCTATTTTAAACACTTTTTTGGAAATTGAACAGAAGCCAACTCTTGCAACACTGAAAAAAAAAATCTCACTAGTGAAGAGGGGAAAGAGAAATTGCACTTGAGAAAGACTGTCGTCAAACATCGCCTAAGAGCAGCCAGCGGTTCTAGGAAGAGCGCGTCCTTGCTGGGTAAGAGGCTCCTGCTGGCCTGATTTTGCCAAGTTAGTGATGGGGTTCTAAATTTCATGCTTTCAATACTCGTAGTCCAACCTTGCAAGTTGCATCTCAGTCAGAAACACCAGCAAAGCAAAGAATACCACAGACCTGCCGGGTATCTCATCTTCCCTTGAGAATGAGTGGGACTAGGTATTTCAAGAAAGGAGACCCCAAGATAGAACTGATATCTTCACTTTTCACAATTAAAAAAGTTGACCCTACAGAAATGCTTATGGTACAATATTAGGTGTCAATTTATGTGCACTATACTTGAAATTCTAACTTTAAAAAATGTTAAATGTAACGTATCCTGGATTCATCCTGAAACATTAAAAAGAAATCCATCTGGGATGAATCCCAAAACCCCCAATAGGCCTGGATTTAGTTACTTGTGGAGTCCCACGTGGGTGTCTTCCTTGTGCCCTGGAACCACACTCATGCAAGGTGATAATGCTAGGGGAAGATGCATGGGGACACGCCCACTCTGTTCTGTTGTGCAACTTTCCTGTAACTTGAAAATAACTGTGATCTAAAAAGTTGATGTGAACATGGAGAAAAATAAATTTGACCCACCAAAATTTTACAGTAATTATTTGGAAGATAAAATATGGGCAATCTTTCCATTGTTGTTTGTAATTCTTTGTTTTTAAATTTCCTATTGACTAACAAGGAAGGAAATGCAAAAGTTACTTAATTTACTGAGCAACAATCTTTTAGTTCAGGAGCAACCTATTTGAAGGAATTCACTTCCTTGATGAACTCTGAAGATGCTTATCTTTAGGATCTTAAAATGAATAAAATTGCCATTAGGCAAGTATTCTAAACCCAGATCATCAAAACCCCATTTGTACAGAAATTGTATTATGTAACATTTTGAAGCCAATTGCTTTAATTTTTTTTTGAATTGGGAATATCGCCAAACACAATTATGAGTTTAACAGTGAATTATTGGCTAGGTTGAGCTACTTGGGCAATTTTTTTTTTTTAATTCTGGATTTCCCCGCATTTCTGTTTGTTATACTGTAATCAGAACGATCTTTTGAAGTACAATAACTTTAATAAGACTTTAATTTGAAACACAGAATAATTTAAAAAAAAAAACAAAATTCAAGCCAAAATACTAAGCTTTAAAATTAAGTAAAAGCAGCATTTGCCCTTGGGAGGAACAGGGGACAGGCATGTGGGCTGATGGCCATGTCCATCCCTTTACCTACTGTTTTCGTGAACTTCCAATAGAAATGTCAGTGGCTCTGAAAAAAATATATTGACAGTTGATAAATAAGGACGTAAGTGAACACTCTGAAAGTCAAAGGGACAAGCCACACCTAGTGGTAAAGAAATCAGAACCACTAGAATGGAAACAAGATCAAAAAGGAACATGGACTGAAGCCGCATGAATCCTCTCAATTCCAAAACAAGACCCCACTGAACAAACAACAAAAAGGTCTCCCTATTTCAGACAATTTTCTTGGGCACAGAGCCATTAACTCTGAACTGGTGCTCACTCTGCAAAAGCTTAGTAGGTGGAAAAATGCAGGTGAAGTGCACTGTCGAGTGACAGCAGCCTTCACCTGTCACCCAGACTCATACCTCACACCCTCCACCAAGACTCTGTAGATGTCAGAACAAGTTAAAGGTAAATCTCAGTAATACTGACGGAGACAGTAGTGGGCCATGGAAATCGGGTCATCTTGTGTTCACTTTGTGAGTCTTATGTTATTCTCCAAACTTGCTACAAATTGTAAGTTTTTTGGGGGGAAAAAAGCAAAACCACAACATTTTATCAATCTATAGTTCGGAGATGCCAAAAAACACAAGTATGTAAAAATATGAAGATGGGAAGAAATTTTAAAATACAAATATAAGGTATCTTGGCAAAATATGACTCAGGAAGCCATTATTCTTTTCTTCTTAAATCTATAGAAATGAGTCTATGTCCTCTTTGGAATGGTAAATTTAGAAGCAATGGAATGGTAGCAGAGAAGATAAAAAATGACTGAGGGGCCTGGGGTTGTGGCTCAGTGGTAAAGCTCTTGCCTAGGCTGTGTGAGGCAATGGGTTTGAGTCTCAGCACTACACATTAATAAATAAAGGTGCATTGACAACTAAAAAATATTTTTAAAAACGATTGAGAAATCCTGACCTTACTAGATATTGAAGCCCATTACAAAATTACTCAACATAGTTTATTTATAGCAGATAAATAGAATAATAAAGCAATGATAAAAAACAAAGTCTCAAATAATTTCAGTTATATATGAGGAACTGAACATAATCCCCCCAGTAATTTTCCCAACACAAAGGAGTTAACAAGAAGTATTTAATATATTCAGTTGAGGTAGCAGTCTGAAAGAGAAAAAAGGAGAAGAAAGGAGGAAGTTAATGCCTAGCAAGAGATGATTCACCAAAATAAACACCAGGAGGATTAATGCATTAAAAGCAAACAAAACACTAAACTATGGACAAGTCAAAGTAGCAGGAAATAGAGCAAACCAAGAGATCATGAACACAAACACATTTAGCTTTTAGATTTTAGAAAAAAACCAAAAAGGAACCAATGACCTTATTGCACAGATGCAGACTCTTGGTATAAGTTAAAAGAGCAGAAAAATTCTGTGAAAATATTTACATAGAAGTTTTGATAAATAATGTCTCATTAGAAAGAGTTTATACAAAATCATAAAATATTAGGGAAATGAGAAATTAGAAATAAAAATTAGCAAAAGATCCAGTTAGAAGTCATCAAAGTACACATTCATTATTAGTAGTAAATCAGCAAAACATTAAAATAAATTTGAGATACTATGTTATGACTACTAAATTAGCCAAAATAAATCTTTAAAGACAAAATGCTGTCAAAAACATGGAAAACTGATATAGTACATTCTTGTTTGCATACATTTGTAACTCACTTTGGAAACACTATAAGTAGCATGTTCAGTCTGTTTAGCTCAGAAATTCATGATGTGGAAATTGTATTGAATATGTATTTCCTCAGAAAGAAAAGATATGCAAAGAAATTTTACATGTTCAATTATAGCAAAAAAATTGAAAATAGTCATGTTAAAATTATACTATTTAGTACAGAAGTGAGAATGACTAGAAATGGGGGTATGCTTGTAAAAGGGAAAACAAAAACATCTATCACAGTATTACATGCTGTTATTTCAAATTATGTAGGAAATATAGATGATAAAATACAAAATATAAAAATAATTAAGATATTAAAATAGCGTTTCCTAGCTCTAAAAAAAGTTTAAACCCAATTGTTTCTGATAACTAGCCCAAAAAATGCTAATTAGATACAAAACCAGGATTATATGAGATGAGGAAAAATTTTTTGTAAATATGGCACATAGTTAAAAAAATTACGTTTCCATCACAGCGCCTCCAGCGCATGTGAAGGTCACCTGTTCCCTCTCTCCTGTGCCTCACGCTTCTCTTCGGACGTAAAGCACACATACCCGCGGACACGTGGTCTGTGGACCCCAGGGAGCTGCGCTTTAGGAAGGTTAGATGAAATTGGGCGCAATGCCTATGCAGGGCCACACCTGCCTGCCTGGCACCTTACGGATACGTTCCTTCAATACACAAGGGAAGCGATAGCAAGGATCTGTGAAATTGTCCTATTAATAAACACACTACCAATACTTTTTACCGTCTTGGAAAAGAAGGAACAAGAATTGTTCACCTTGATGCTCCTTCAACCCTGAAAAATTCAATGGAAGGCGAGGACTTGGGAGAGGACAGAAGTCACGAGAGGGAGAGGGTGAGTGCACGCGCGGATCTGCTGGAGAAGTCTGCCTAAGTAAGGTGTCCTCTAACTCAGCGTGCGTGTGCGTGTGTGCGTGTGCGGGTGTAAAACCGTCCCTCTTAAAGGACACAGAAGGAGAGAAAAGGCACACACAGTCGGGGCGCCCAGTAAGCCCCTTCCTGGGTCCCGCGCATGCAACCTAGCGGGCTCTCCGGGACGCAGGTGGACAGTCTGCCTCCGCAGTAACGCGGGGCTCTGTCGGGGCGCTCTGCACCGATGGCCAGACTTCTCCCCGGAGGGCGCCGTGCGCTTGAGAAGAGCCCTGCCTCCCGCTGGCCTTCCGCGCCTCGCCACGCGAGTGGAGAAGCGGCCACAGGGAAGGGTACTTCGGCCCGCACAGCCCGCCCATTGGAGGACCCGCGGGCTGTGCCGCCTACTGCAGCCCGGGTGCTGGCGCTCTGCGCCCAAGCCCTCTGGCTTCGAGGGCCAAGTTCACCGTCTGTACCTCGGAGGGGTAGAGGCGAGGCCACCTGCGGCGCTGCATGCCGAGGCTGTTCAGTGCACCTGCGCGCGCAGCCCTGCCCACCACCTACCTGCTTCCTCGGGCCCCTCAGCTGCACGCCTCTTCCTGCCGCCGGGGCTGGACTGGCTTTCCCCCAGAGCTGCTGCTCCGAAGATTCCCTGTGAACAGAGAAGCGCGGTTACTGGCCGGGCGGCGGTGCGGGGCTGGGGGCGGTCGTGTGGGCGCAGGACTCACTTTCAGTCCCGCGGGGGCCGCGGCGGCTGCGGCTCGGGCCTGGGGCGGGGCGGGCGGTGGTGCGCGGTGGCCCTGCAGTTCCGCGCGGAGGCTCTCCAGGTCCGCTTGCAGGGTGGCCACGCGGTAGAAAGACACCAGCGTGAGGCCGCTGGACAGCAGGGCCAGCAGCAAGGTCACGGCCAGCAGCTTTGCATCTCTGGAGACTCGGACTGAGGGGCTTTCCTCCTGCAGGAGAAGGGGAACACACTCCAGTTTCATTTCTCCCCCTTGCTGGAGGCAAGAAGAAAGGCGTGCCTGCTCCCACTCTGTGGAGTCATCCATTCCCCGACTTGCACTTTGAAGGCTGGGGCCTTTAGAATGAGTGACCACAGAGGACGGATCATTTCCTGTTATCTGTGCGCGTCGAGGTCCCGCATTTACTGCGTGGCAGCCCTGGGCTCTCCCCCTCCGGAGCGCTCTCCTGATTTTCTTCTTTCTCCCCCTGTGCATCTTTGCCCCTCCTGGGCCTTGGCTTTCCTGGCGTTTGCCCTTCTTGGATTGCTCAATCTGTCTTCCTCATTTCACTTTCAGTTTTTGTAAGAATTTTAATGCCATCTCAAAGCGCTCATGTCAAGGAGATATGAGCCCCTGAAGCCTAAAGCTTAGAGCCAGAGCAAATTTAAGGAGATCGCCCTGAAGCTTTAGGGAAGAATGGGGTCTACTTGGAACCGCGTGAGTTCTAAGGAGAGGGAAAGGGACACTGACAGCTCCTGCTGGTGTAATGAAAATAATTAATGGGAAGGTCGAAGAAGCCAAGTGCTTTTAGCACTGCATTGTATTTAGCTGGAGGGTGATTTATGAACAGTTCCCAAGGAGGAAATAAATGGAGAATCCTTAAAGGAGGCTTGGAAGTCCACTGGGGATTGTTCTTGTTATCTTAACAATGCAGTGAAAACAATGTGACTCAGCTTCAAAATAAATTGAATAGGTAGGGAGTTCTTTAAACATGGGGGGTACATTTTCAGGGAAAGATGCATCATTCCTTTCCTTCCCAGACTGGCTGCCAGTGAACCAATTGCACCTCCCCTTTGCTGCTGGGGTTTCTGAAGCCTCGGGCGGGGCTCAGTCTGAGGTTCCCTGGAGGAGGCTGAGTTTTATCTATAGCTCCAGTTCCTCAGTCCCACCATTAACTGCGCCCAAGTCGTCAATTTACAATTCCCACTTGACCCTGCCTGTCCAACAGGTATAGACATACAATGTCCCAAATCAAACCAATCACTTCATCTGGAAGTGACTTAGCGTGCTGCAGGAAATGTTCCCTCAGTTGATCCTGCCTGGTCTTGATGGCAGATTCCTGCACCAGCACCATTTTCTGACTGTTGAGATACCAGCATCTAAATGTTGATTCATCTTGCAACAAAGTTACTGAGCACTTCCTAAGGCTGGGTGGCACTCTCCCCATGTGCCCAGAGTACTGAGCAGTAGCTTTGTCTCACAGCCGTCTCTTCTTCCAATCTTAATAAGGTTACAGCCATGAAAGAGCATAGAGGCAAGGACTCTAGAATGAGCTTCTACCCCTCACCTTCCTTAGGCAATTTGTGGAAGGTCTGAGCAATTTAGTTTCCTACTCTGTAAAATGGAACGATGATAGGAACTGTCCTGGGGTGTGGAACAGGCTTATAGGAAGATGCCAACAAACTACATTGAAAATATAACTGTTTTTTCATTCACTACCATTCATTATATTCAAAGGACAAATGAAATATTCTCACTATTATAGTGGCTGCAAGAGGTATTTTGTACAATTGCTCCTGTAACATCTGTAGAAATGTATCCAGCAAGCACTGCCGGGAATAGGTACATCTTCACTTCACCTGGTGACACCCAGTGCCCTCTGATAAGTTCCATTTCCTCACTCTCTCACCATCCAGCGAGGTCCTCAGGCCATCTCTTTTACCCATTGGGATTGTCCTGTTTTTCCCTCTGCTTCTTAGATGACTTGGCTATAAAGCCCACAGTGAATGTATCCCATCCCACAGGCCAACACAAAGTGGCCCGAGTCAAGTCAGAGTCACTTGGCCGGGAGTGTGTGGGCTCGGCATGCTGCAGTCAGCCAGACCTGCCTGGACCAGTCCCAGTCTCCATTCCCCCAAGCAAGCTGCTCTCTAATTTCTCGGGTGGGAGCCTTGTTTTATAATACGTGTGTCGGACAGCACACAACACGGTTCTGTCGCAGTCCTTGCTGCAGGTGGATCAGGGTGAGGCATCATGGACAACCTTGTAATGACACATGGGTTCAGTTTGGAGAGGTGCAAAGCCCTCCAGGCTGGCAGTGAATGGATATCACTCATATTTGGTGTGTGCGATATTACCCAAATACATATAGAAATCAAAGGGTTCCAGGCAAAGCAGGACCCCGATGATCTTTACTTTCATCAGAACACCCTAGAGATCCCATTCTCCTGTGAGTTGATGTTCTTCCACTTCTGATTGGCTCCTTCTCTCCATGTGCTTCCGTAGAAGCTATTAAGTGGCGTGATGCGGCTGCTTTAGAAAATGGCCTCTGCCTTCACCGCTCTGTGGGGCAGTGACCTTCATGCCTGACCTCCTCAAGAGTCCCTCGTCAGCTACGTTCAGGCCCTTCTGAAACAAGCACCTGCTGGTTTCAGGGTTGGTTGAGGCTCAGGTGCCACTGTACATAGAGGGGCGACTATTTCTTCCAGGGAAGGTGGCCAGCAGCCTCTCTGACCCAGATGGGCAAGCAGGCATTGCCATCTGCAAGCCCTCCTCAGGGGTCACACAGTCAGACTTTCTCCAAAGTCAGTTAGAAATCTAAATGGCATCTATGGCTTTTGAATTTCTTATCCGATGAACAAAAGGAAGTTGTTATTCCATAAATCAAAGATCTGTTTCCTGTAGAGGAAATGGTTTGATAATAATTTAACGGAAATTCTGTTAAACAAGGAGCACATTTGTAGTCATTAAACAACACAGCACCTGTCTACCCAGGGAGGAAAGCCACTGTACCTGAGCCACAGACCTGGGTCCAGTGTCCACTGTCCGCGTCACTTTCACTTTGTAATATGGGCAATACATCCAATGTAATATACCAACCGAGATACCATGACCTCCGGACTATCCAAATTGTCCTGTGCACTCAGGAGTGGGCGGGTAGGAATGAAAAGAATATGAGATAGGAGTTTATCCAAGGGGCAGCACTGCAGGACAAATAAACATTCAGACTTTGACAACTTGCTTTTTACATTGACAACCTCAAAACTTATTCAAAAGGCTGAATTATAAATCTCTGGTGAATAGAACTGTGAAGAATTAGCAGGTTCAGCAGACTCTTCTATTCTGCTTTCTTTGAGGAGAAGGCATCTCTTGTGTGGACCCAGGCCATGCAAGCGTGGAGACCACAGCTCTTCTAGATGTGAGGATGGACCTGAACACACAGCTCAGCTGCTGGCCTAAAGGACTCAGGCTCAGAGACATTCTGATACAAATGATTATGTAATTTAGAACAAAAAAAAACATGTTTTATTTTTTTTTTTTTGTAGAAAAAAATTGCAGTCAGTGGCTCTTACGGTGTTAGCTAAGCTTGACTTAGAAGACTTATGTTACTCACTGTATAGTTTAACCATGATGTGGTGTGCGCTATTTTATGTAGCCAACTGCAGTCCTATGCAAAAGGGTGATGTGGCTGGGATGCTCACTTTATTTCCTAACAGGTACTCTATAAGAAGGAGTGTGCATACACTTATTGGGGTGGAATTTTTGTCACTGCTGGGAAAATAATCTACTTTTCTAAGAACTTGAACCCAAGAGTGGAATCTTTCAGATCTCTCTGTGATTAAGCCCACCTTCTCTTGTTGTGCAATTGCTGTTAGGTTTAATGTCCATGAATCACAGTGTATTTTAAAGAAATTTATTTATTTCAATGGTATTTCAATTAGAGCATAATTTAATTTGTCATTCTTGACCATAAAGGCAAGAGTGTCTTTGTTTATCTTGAGATAAATGTTTCAGCTGATGTGATCACATTCATGAATGAATTTTTCTGTTTTCCATACACAGACAGACAGCACATTGACACACAGAGGCAAGTACTACCAGGTTGGGTTGGATCATCTCAAAAACATTGGGAGAAATGATAAGTTAGTTCTATCCATGCAGGAGATACCATTTATGAATTTCCTCTACTTTTTAAAAATTAATAGTTCTAATTTATTTATTTGAAATTTTGCATATTAAATGTTAAAAATGAAAGAAGAGGTGAGGAGTCACCACCCTGAGGGCAGATATGTCCACATTTCCAGTGTTGCTACATCATCTGAACAGACTTGTTTTGGGCCCAAATCCAGAAACTGACTTAGTTCAGATGTACATCTTGCAGGACGCCAACACTGGAGGGCACTCCTCATGCTTGAAATCTATTCCGTCCACATCACCCTCGATGGCCAAGCCTGGAGGGATGAGCAGAGCTCGTTGCTCTATGTGAGTGGCTTCCTGGAAGCTCCTTGTTTTTTAAGAAGAATCACAAGAAAGGGACACTCAGTCCACTGGATGTGCACCTCTGCGTGCAGCATCCTGGCCTCCAGAGGCCATCCCGCAGCTGCTGTATGTGCAGGCCAGCAGGGCGGGATTCATCAACGATTGTGTCCCACTTTGGGTCCTATTTTTTCCTTATTGCTTCAGCCAACATGACACAAGATTAGATAGTAGTGCACCCAAAGACATTCCAACTAATTCTGCTAGTTTGAGAATTGTATTTCTAACACCAAAGGACTTTGCATAACAGAATTGTGTGTGTTCTTTCAAAATTTTTCCAAATGTCCACATTTTTTAAAGTACAATATGGAGGTAAAAGGTAAATAATGTGAGAAAACAACATCTTTTAAACTGCTATTATGTGAAGATCTCTGAAGAATCTGTCTTTTCAATGTAGAACCAGAATACATGTAGTTGCCTCTTTCAGAAGGGAGGATATTAACTCAGCACGTGGGACTCTGCGTGAGAACGAAATGGTCTCAGACTGAAGAGAAATCAGGGAGGACCACGGGTTTGAGAACCCAGCAGGAATATGCGGGAAGGCTTCGTTCTCCTTACTGCTGAGTGGATATGCTGGCTCTTTCCTTGAGGGGTGGGCAGCTGGATGCCAAGTGAAGCCTTTGGCTGTCATTGGCTCTAGGCAGAGAAAAGCCATGTGAGTTTTTCCCCCACTATAAAAGCTTACAAACCTGTTTCTGAGATCACAGTCTGTGGGCTTTCGATAGGGTGGGCAGAAGTCTGTGGACGGCCATCAGCCTCACATGAAGGTGCCATTTCCTGGAGCCTCCAAGCGCCTGCAAGAGAATGAAATGCTTGGGCTAGTCCTGCATGTCCCTCCCCGGACTGGGAGGCCTCTGGAAGGGCTCCCAGGAAACAAAAGCCACCTTCAATAGACCAGAAGTTTCCCCACTGGCTCACTGCTGGCTCAGGAAAGGACCTGGCATTCCCACACCTGAGCCTGAAACTGCACCGCTGAGCAGACGCTTCAGAGACCCATGCCTAGTAGGAGGGCTGGGAGCAAGCAACTTGTGACAGCAGGCCAGGCCCGCTCTCTAAGGATGACTTGAGAAGAGTCAGTGGCAGGACAATTTAGGAGCTAAAGAAGATCTTTATAATGATTCAATGAGGCAGTTTAATAACTTAAAATGTGACGGGAATAAGTGGAAGAAAAACCTCAAACAGCAGAGTTTGCACTTGGCGTGCAAAATACAGGAGATGTAAAAGGAGGTGGCATAGATTAGAGAGACCCAGTGGACATAAAATCTTGCAGGAAAATGCCTCTGGAGCTGTGACAGACTCGCAGGTGCAGTTTGAAAGTGCTCACCAAGGACCAGGATGGAACACAGGGAGGTGGTGGTGGCTGAAACCCTGAGCAGAGCAAGGATTGTTTGACAGGCTGAAGATAAAGCATATCAAAATTGTGAAATGCGTCTAAAGGTTTCTTACTTGGAATTACGATAGCTAAAATTGAATATTTTAGAGAAGAAGAATAGAAAATACTGTACTGAGCACACAGTTCATGAAGTCCTACAAAGTTAAGTAAGAAATTTAAAAAGATGTTTTAAAAATTTAAAAAAATGAAAGTAAAAATTAAGCTTCAAGATAAAGTAAGAAATCCAAAAGAAGAAAAGGCGTTTGTAAAACATAATAATTACACAATAAACGGAAATGGAAAAATGGTACATTTCTAGAGCTACTTTAGATGCTAAAAAGAAAACATTATGAACAAAGTCAATGTAGTAAAAATAAGGAGAATTTGGAATACACTGAAATATCTCCTCTGTTCAAGAACAATGAATAACACAGGAAGTTACCAGAGGAGGGGCATCGACTATCCACACCAACCGTGCTCTGGTATACTGGGACACACACCACACACACACACACACACAGTGAAAAGAAGGAAAGAACTGAAACCCTCCTGTCCCACGAGCTCAAAGTCCTATTGTGAAGTATTATGTTAAACAATTTCAAATTTTGTTTGATAAATTTGTGCAAAATTGTTTTTACCTGGTTTTCAATTTCTTTTTTTTTTTAACCTGTAAGTGATTGTATTTTTAAAAAACTCTACGGTGACTTCTCTCACTTTTTCTTTAAAAAATAGCTGAAACGTACCAGTTTTGCATTGCTGTCAAATCATCAGAGATGGTGGGACATATCTTTATGGTTTGTCTCACTCCACCTCTCTCTAGATGGTTCTTTGACCTCCTCGGTTGAAGCCTTACTCATTCACTTCCTTCTTATTTGTTGACACATGGGCTGTGAAATTCGCCCACAGCACTGCTTTGTGAAAATTCGGTGATATCTGATGTGTGTTGGTAAAAAAAATCTGAAAATTTGGTTTAAAGTTCCACTTCAACTTAAAACTCATTTAAGAAGTACTAGTTAATTTGTTTGAATTTCAGGAAATTTTTCCAATTTTTTTCTTACTAATTTCTATCCTATTGTATTGCACTCAGGTACTTTCTCTTACTACTTACTTCTACTTACAAGGCTTAGAGTTTCTTAGGGATTAATATCACTGACATTAGTATGACTACAACGGATACTTTAAAAGAAGGGTCATCCTTGTTAATTATATTACTATGGTCTAAAGTATCTTTTTTTGGTTGTTGTTGTTTATATCTGTCACAGATTGATGGAGTGTCTTAGAACTCATATTTCCCTGTGTATTTCAGTTGTTTTTCTGTGGTTTTATTAGCAATGGTTATCAATGCTATATTATTTGACATTGTATTATTCAATGCAAAGATCTTCAGAAACAAGATAATAATGTCTGCCAGAAAGATATTTTTTTCAAAATATGCAAGGAAGGCAGCAATTTAATCACCATTATAAAATGCGGGACGCCATCCGTGACTAGCAGAATCAGGCGGCTGAGGCATGGGACAGGGAAGTTGACTCCCAGGACTTGGCAGTCTTGAGAGAGGGTTTCAGACAGCCTGGGCTATGTGACTTAGGTGCAGAGTGGGGCTCGCCACTGAGGAAATGCTAATCTACTGGATGACAGTTAAAGCAAATGGTTTCCCTAACTCCACCCCCTCCTGTTCCTCACAGAAGCAGCTCCTCTAGTCCCCCTTTAACCTGTTGATTATAAATAAAGGAAGGTGGCCTCTTCCATCATTGTTAGAAACTAGATCTTAGCAGCTCAATCAGTCATGGCCCCTTCAATTTAAAAAGATAAATGTCATCCTGTGTTTATTTATAAATAAGTTTCTTATTTATGAATCTATAGACAGCACATACATCCCTTGGACAGAAACACTTTCCCTCACCCCATGCTGGACATGGTAGAAAACCCTACAGATTAGAAAGCAGAAGCTTCTAGCCAGGTGTATGGGTGATACCAACACCTGTAATCCCAGTGGCTTGGGAGGCTTGAGCAATGGAGGGATCGTGAGTTTCAAGCCAGCCTCATCAACTTAGTGAGAACCTGTCTTAAAATAAAATATAAAAAGGACTGAGGATGTAGCTCAGTGGTTAAGCAACCCTGGGTTAAATCTGCCAATACCAAAAAAAAAAAAAAAAAAAAAAGCCAAAAACAAAAATAACACAAACAAAAAATAAAGTAGGTAGGGTCTTCTATTGGGCTTATGGGCTCCCAGGAAGGGCCATTTTGCAAAGACGGGGAGAAACAGCCCTCTGTAGCCTTCTATTTGCAATGTGACTTTGAAGTTCTCCCATAGAAAGGTCACTCAGTCCTCTCGCCTCCTGATCTGAACTAACCTTGCAAATTGCTTGGGCCAGAAGAATTTATCAGGCAAGACCCAGCTTTTCTTAAATACTCCTGGACTGCTTCCTTGAGACCACCGGGTAGAAAAGTTGGTCTAGCCAACTGGGTGATAGACAGTGAGGGGAGCCACCACGCATCTGGCTCAACACCCAGCACTATTGCCAAAACATGTCAGTGAGGTTACTGTGACCCTCAGCCGCATGCCTCTCAGAGACAAGCAGCCACCTGAGCAATGGAGGTGGGCCTTCAGAAGACCCAGCGGAAAGCCGCAGCATCAACAATGGTCACCACTGCAACGAGGACCCTCCCTTAGGATGGCTTGTTACTAGCAACAGATGACTGATAATGTCACATCGGTGGTTACAATTTCATAAAATAGAAATGAATTATGATAAAACTCAGCAATGAAACATAAAGCAATTCACAGAAGACAAGTCTCACAGCAAAGGAATACTCATTTTAAAAGCACTACAGGCATTAAAACAAAGCTACAGTAGAAAACACAATGATATCCAAAAGAATTAGATACGCCTCTGAAGAAGTCAGAATGTTAGAAGAGCCCAGGTTATAAAGGCAGTGAGGAGAGCCAGCATCAGTGATTGACAATCATCAACCATGTATTGCTGATCGGGTGCTGTGTTTGGATGTGGTTTGTCCTCCAAGGGTTCATGTGCTGGGCCTGATCCTCAGTCATGACCGTAGCAGGCGACAAGACCTTTAAGGAGGAAGGACCAGTGGGTGGTCATGAGGTCGTGGGTGGACCACCCTCAGAAGGCAGGAAGATAGCATTCCACGACCATAGTGTTAGTCCTGCTGAGAGCTAGCTGTCATCAGAGTGCGTCTCAATCCTCTCTGGCTTCCTGCCCATGCATGCACTCCTGCCACCGTGGTGCCACCCACCCTGAGGCCTTCGCCAGAGCCGATGGGATGCCAGTGCACCTCTAAAGTGATGAGACTGAACAGACTTCTCTTCTTCATAACATACTGAGCCTCAGGCAATGCATGACGGCGGAGAAGCACATACACGTTGTGAGCAGTGAGTACTCTTCAAAGTTAACAAACAAGAAAGTTTGCTTTGGAAACAGCGTAGAATACCTGAAAACATGGAGCACATTTGTGCTTCATCTCAAGAGCCTTGCTGTTGAGACTCTACCAAGGAGCCGGGAGAGAAGAAGAGGCTACGTAGAGAGAGAGACTGTACAGATGGTCTCCAGTAAAATTAAATTCCATATTGTTTAGACCTATATCAGGAGCCAAAGACTTAATATCCTGTGCTTTCCTACTTCTAAAATAAAACACTAGCAATGTTTATCTTCAAATTGTTTCATTATCAAGTCTGATTATTTACAGAAATATAATTTTATGTAAAATTTATAAAAGCTATTTTAAATACTTGTATAGACATTCATAAAACATGTGATGTTGGAGTTAGCAATTCGTAATGGTAAATTAGTTCTGAATTTACTGAATTTAAAATGAACTTGCTGATTTTTTTTTTTGTCTTTTCCTTTTAAATATAAGCCTCTTTGTTCTATTACTAGTATAAAAAAGAGGGAGTGATTTCCAGAATTTTAGCCAAAACCATAATCTGTTATCTCATGGCTACAGCTGTTTACATATTTTAAATTGAATAATTGAGCTTCCAACAATTTCAGAAATTAAACACAAGCCAGATCCTTGATATTTCATGCTTAGGACAAGGAATCATGATCCAGTACAAATTCATGTGAAATTCATATCATGTTTATTCACATATTAGCAATAATTAACCAAAGATAAAAAGTCAAATAGAGTTATGTAACTGTACCCCCAGTTGATTATTAAAATTCTTCAACATTTATTAGCATTAATTTAACATCTTTAAATTGCGGCAATATGCACTAACACAAAATTTACCATCTTAACAATTTCTAAAATCACTCCTCAATTTCTCTCTAATGTTATTGACTTATGAATCTATAATCCTCCCTTGCCCCACAAATGAGGACCCCCCATTTCAATTTGTAAAGCACTACAGGTCATGTATTTTACAGCTCAAAGAGGAACACATTGATTTGGTTCAAGTATGGTTGGTCCCCACCCAAAAACTCATGTTGAAGCTTGATCCCCAGTCTAATGGTGTTGAAAGCGGTTGAACCTTTAAGAGGTGATAAGGTCTTAAAGGGGAATTCATGCCTTTCTCATAGGGATGAGTTCTTGCTCTGGCCAGACTTAGTAGATGTCCAGTGCCATGGTCTTGAACTTCCTTAACCATGAGCTAAAATAGACTTCTTTCCTTTATAATTATCTAGTCTTGGGTGGTCTGTAATAGCAACAGAAAATGGAATAAGACACATACCATCCAGGCTGAAGGAGATATCATAGTGTGTACTATGGTTTCGAATGAGATTTGCCTAAAGCATCATTGGAAACTTATTCCTCAATGCAACATTCACAGAAAGAAAGCATTAGCACATTTGAGGATGGATTGATAGAGGCAATGCAGTTTGAAACTAAGAGAGAGAGAAACATGGCACCAATCTATGCATTATCAGAGTTCCAGAACAAAGAAAAAGCAGAAAAAATATCCAAATAAATAATGGCTACATTCTTCCTCACAGCTCACACATCTCCCGTGGGATCCCTGTTGAATGGATTGATGCCAATTACAAATGGGCTTGAGGCTGAGTTCCAGCACTTTCCCTCTTGTGCATGCTCTCTCACCCTCTGCCTTCTGCCATGGGATGATGCAGCTCAACATATGCAGCCCCTTGATCTTGGACTTCCCAGTCTCCAGAACCAGGAGCCAAATGAATTGATTTTCTTTATAATTTATCCAGTCTCTGATATTCTATTGCAGCAGGACAGAAAGCACTAAGTAGGTATGAGAAATAAGTCCTAGGCTAGCACTCAGAAAGACTAGGTTCTACTAGGTTCTATTTACTTAGAGTTTAGTGTATTATTAATCTGCTTACCATTTCAAGTCCACTTTTTGTTTGTTCTTGTGGCTTCAAGTTACTGCATGGTGTCATTTCATTACTCCAATAAAGTTTTGCTTCCACCCCACTCTCTGTGTTTTGTTATAGTCAAATATATTAAATATATATGTTATAACACAGTAGAATACTACACAGTGTTTTACAGTGGATTTTTAAATAATTTGAGAATATAAATGTGTATTTATACTGTCTTTTCTGACTGTATAATCATCAATCAATGCTCTTTGTGTGTGTGTGATTTGAATTGCCATACATGATTACTTGATTTGAGTGTGAATAACTTCCTGTAGGATTTCCTGTGAGGGGGTTCTGATAGCAAAAAAAAAAAAAAAAAAAAAAAAAGTTCTTACTTCTACAAATGTTTTATTTCACTTCATTTATGAAGGGGTTTTGCTAATATTAGATTCATGTTTGACAGTTCTCTTTAGCACTTTGAGTATGTAATCCCATAGTTTCCTGACTTCCACTATTTCTAATGGTTAATCAGATGTCAATCTCACTGGGGTTTTCTTGTGTATGGTATGTTGTTTTCTCCTGCTACTTTCTGAATTTTTCCCTTTGTCTTCTAGGATTCTTACCACGTGTTCCTAGGTGAGGATCACTGTATGCTTATCCTACCTGGAACTTTTTTACCTGGAATGTGTAGATTGATATTTTTCATCAAATTTTGAAAGTTTTCAGCGACTGTTTCTTCGTATTTTTTGTGCTTCTCTCTCTATCTGGCACGCCCCTGACACACGTTAGTGCAGTTCTCTGAGCAGTTCTCTCTTCTCCATCCTTTGTTTCTCTCTTGTTCAGATTGGATTGTCTCTAGCAATCTATCTTCAAGCTTCTAATGCTTGAATGCTGAATGTTTAAAAGCTGATAATGCTGCATGTTTGTCTACTTAAGCCTGAATGGTTTTTAATTTCGGTTATTGTGCATTTTAACTCTATAATTACTATTCAGCTCATTTGAAAAAACAATTCCTATGTTTTATATTCTACAACTGATGTCACGAAAGCTATTTTTTTTTTCAAAAAGTAAACTATTCTCTGTCAAGTGTTTACTTTGGTGTGAAATCTGACTGCTAGGTAAATTTAGTAGAATCTTGCTCAATCCTGAATATTCGGTCTGAAAAAATAGTATCACCTCTTCTGTGTAATAAATACATTTTAGTTGTTAGAGCTTGAGTAAAACATGTACTTATAAAATTATTGTGAAGTTTGCTGTCTATGGCTTAGACATCTTAAGGAATGTTATTGATATGATGTTAACTTTTCCCCGTTTTTGCATAATCATACCCCATGTCAGTGGACGAGACTTGTTCTCCAGCATGTAGAACAGTTTTATGAGTAAACTAGGTCTGTTGAATCCATGTTTAATGCAGGATACTTGGTAATACTCATATTGATGCTGCCTTCAGTTCATGAGAGCCATCTGCTAATTTAAATATTCAATTTACTTGTGAAAAATAGGAGTGATCATGGATCTTCCATGAATGAGGCCCATAGCACTGAAATTGATTCAAAAATATATATCCAAACATTGCTGACAAATTGTGCTCTCTTCCATTTTACTGGATAAAGAAGAGGTGGAACAAGAGTTGGACTGCATTTATCTATAATGTGTATAAATACAATCATGAGCTTCTTATTCAAAGGAAACGTGTGTTTTAAGGAGGCAGCCTGGACTTTTGATCAACACTATGAAACTCCGAAGTGGCTCTAAAGGTCCACATACTCAGAATCACATGAGGCCCTCTGCTGGGAAGACAGCTTTTGGAGTCAACTGAGTCAAGCCCTTTCATTTGCACGAGGAAACCAATACCCCAGGGCAGTGAAATATCCATCCCTGAATCTCAGAACTCCTCAAACTCCCAAAGATGGATGAAAATACTTCTGAGAGCTGCCTCTTGGGCTGGGGTTGTAGCTCCATGGTAGAGCACTTGCCTAGCACATGTAAAGCACGGGTTGATCCTCAGCATCACATACAAATAAATATATAAAGGTATTGTGTCCATCTATGGACTAAAAATATTTTTAAAAAATCACTCTCCACAAATTCTCTTTAATTCTCATTTTAAATTCTTTATGTCAAACAACAGAGATTAGCTTGAAGGCTCTTTAATTTCAGAGTCCCAGTGGCTTATAAGTATTCTTGTTAAAGACAGGGATGCCTTCTTTCACCACTTCTATCAACATAGTTTTTGACCCCAGCCAGAGCATTTAAACAAAGAAAGAAATTAAAGGGATATGAATAGGAAGAGAATAAATCAATCTATCCCTATTTGCCAATGACATGTTCTATATTTAGAAGACCCTCCCCCCCCAAAAAAAAAAAAACTCCACCAGAAATCTTCTAGAACTCATAAATGAATTCAGCCAAAGTAGCAGGATATAAAATTAACATCCATAAATCGCTGTGTTCCTATATAGCAATGATAAATCAGCTAAAAAAAATTAGGAAAGCTATACCATCCACAATGGCCTTGAAAAAGATAAAATACTTGGGGAATCCATCTAAAAAAAAGAGGTGAAAAGACCTCTACAATGAAAACTGCATAACTCTAAAAGAAAGAAATTGAAGAGGACCTTAGAAAATGGAAAGCCCTTCCATGTTTGTGGATAGGCAGAATTAATATTGTCAAAATGACCTTACTACCAAAAGCACTATACAGACTTAATGGAAATCCTATTAAAATTCCAATGTCATTTTGCATAGAAATAGAAAAAACAGTCATGAGATTCATTTGGAAAATAAGACGCCAAAGCAATAATCAGCAAATAAAGTGAAGCAGGAGGCATCACAATAACAATCTTAATTATACCACAGAGCTATAGTAATAAAAACAGCATGGCACTGGCACCAAAACAGGCAAGAAGAACAGAGACAAACCCACATAATACAGTTATCTAATACTAGATGAAGGTCCTGTAACATATGTTGGAGAAAAGATAGCCTTTTCAATAAATGGTGCTGGGAAAAACTGAAAATGCATATGTAGTAGAATAAATTGAACCACTATCTATCACCCTACCCAAAACTCAACTCCAAATGGATCAAGGACCTAGGCATTTGACCAGAGATGTTGTACCTACTTTAGAAAATGTAGTCCAACTCTCATCATGTAGACTTAGGAACTGGAATTCCTCAACAAGACTCCCAAAGTGCAAGAAGTAAAATCAAGAATCAATAAATAGGACAGTATCAAACTAAAAGCCTCTTCATAACAAGGAAAACAATCAAGAATGTGAAGAGAGAGCGCTCAGCGTGGGAGAAATCTTTGCCACCTGCACCTCAGATGGAGCATTAATCTTCATGATACATAAAAAAACAAAAACCTAACACCAAAGTAAAAATAACCCAATCAAATGGGCAAAGGAAGTGAACAGACACTTCACAGAAGAAATTCAATGGGTCAACAAATAAATGAAAATGTGTTTCAACATCTCTAGCAATTAGAGAAATGCAAATAAAAACAACACTGAGATTCTGTCTCACTCCAGTCAGAATGGCAATTATCAAGAATACAAGTAACAAGAAAGGTTGGCGAGGATGTAGGGGAAAAGGTTCACTCATTCTTTACTGATGGGAATGAAAATTAGTGCAACCACTCTGAAAAGCTATTTGGAGATTCCTCAGAAAACCTGGAATGGAACCACCAATTGACCCAGCTATCCCACTCCTCAACATATACCCAAAGGACTTAAAATCAGCACACTACAGTGAGGCAGCCACATCAAACTATATACACATGGAATATTACTCAGCCATAAAGAAGAATAAAATTATGGCATTTTCAGGTAAATGGATGGAGTTGGAGAATATCATGCTAAGTGAGATAGGCCAATCCCAAAAAACCAAATGTTTTCTCTGATAAGTGTATGCCGATACATAATGGGGGTGGGGGTGGGAGGTAAGGGAAGAATGAAGGAACTCTGAATTGTGTAGAGGCAAATGAGGGGAGGGGAGAGGCCAGAAGGAAGGAAAATGGTGTAATGAGACAGACTTCATCACCCTATGTACATGTATGAATGCACAAATTGTGTGACTCTATACATTTACAACCAGAGAAATGGAAAGCTGTACTCCATTCATGAACAATGAATCAAAATTCATTCTGCTGTCATGTATAACTTCAAGAACAAACAAGGGAAAAAAGAAACCCTCCCCAAGATTAAAAATTAAAAATTAAAAAATAAATAAAAATAAAAAGAACAAAATAAAAAAAGAAAAAAAATTTCTTGTTGCTGTTTTTAAAAGATAATTCGAAACAAATCTAATATTCAGTTTTTCTCATGTATTAGAACTGAGAAGTATAGGTCCCTTGGCAGAGTCCATCGGTAGTCAAACTGAAGGGACCACATATGTCACTGGAGCAAGTGTTAGACCCAGCTCTCTCCAAACTGGTGACTGACACGGGTTTTCTCTGTGTGGATCAAGCTTAGTCAGTGGAGCAATCTGGAGAGGAGTAGGCCACGAGAGGTCAGCCAAACGCGAATGCTAGTCAGTCTGTCCCGGCTGTGTGGACGTTTGTCCTCGAGTGTGTTCCGCTTCCTTCCAAAAGCTCCAGGGGGAAGCACCTTAATGATTCTACTTCTACCAACAGTCTCGTCTTTAAAGGTCTCCACTTCTTGTACAATACTTCTAAAATTCTTCCAGCCTTTCTCCACTGTCCCGCTCAAAGCCACTTCTACATTTTAGGTATTTTTACAAGCAACACCCTATTTCCCTGTGCCAAAATCAGTATCAGTTTCCTATGCAGCTGTAAAACATTTGCCAAATCTTGAGGATTAAAAAAAAAGAGACACGTTATCTGACAGTCCGGAGACCAGAAGTCTGAAATCGAGGGTCAGCAGGAGCACACTCCCTCCCGTCGCTCCTGGGGAGAATTTGTTCCTTGCCCCTGCCAGTTCCTGGTGGCTGTGGTGTTATGGGGGTTCTTGGCTTGTGGACCCATCACTATAATCTCAACCTCCATCTTCACAAATCTTTCTCTTCTCTGAGTATCCCTCTACTTCTGGGGGACACTTGTGATTAGATTAAGATAACTTCCAAAGTGGAGGTCCTTAATTTAATCCCATCTGCAAAGACCTCTTTCCTTATAAGGTAACATGCAGATTTCAGGGATTAAAGAATCCTCTGCCTTTGGAGCCATTGTTCAGCCGACACAGAAAAACTAAAGAGATCTGGCAAATAAGGCAACATGTGGTTTGCATTTATTGAAACTGAATTCTCTTGCTGCCAAGAGCCATTATCGGAATAACTGACAGATTTGAAAGGATCTGAACATCCAGTGGAATAACGCATCTGTTCCTTTCTTGTCAATGGTTGCCTTGTGAGCATGTTCAAGAATGTTTCAGTACATACTGAAATTACTTAGGGTGCCAGTTCATTAGCTTGAGAACTTGCTCAAACAAGGATTCAAATATTGTTTTTACTGTACTTCCAAATTTTTATAAGTTCATGATGTAAGGAAAAAAAGAAGAATGTAATAAAGAGGTAGACAGAGGAAAAGGAATGGGGGGGGTGGGAGTCAGAATGGAGGCCCTCCAGAGGAAGAGTGGGTTCAAGTAGGAAGGGAAATTCAGTCAAGTGCCGGAGAACCATTTGGTCCCAAAGAAGAGCAAGGAGCAACGCACTTCAAGAGCTGCGTTGTGATCCAGGTGAGTGCTCTCCTCCCATCAGCGCCCGGCTTTCTTACGCCCCTGGCCTTTCTCCTCATCTCCTGGTAGGAGACAAGAACATGCTCTGCTACAGCCACCTCAAGGGCAAGTCCTCAGGCAGATTTGCTTTCAGACTTCTCTTTCAGTTTTATCCACATAATTAAGAAAGAAAGGGTAATGCATCTCTCAGTGATATAGGTTTTCTTGAATTTAAGCCTCCAAACAGCAATATTGTTCTGATAAGGGAAATACAATCCCTTATTGTTCTAATCGTACAATTAGAACACAAATGGCCTATATTTTAGATTAGCTACTCCCCTTAGAAAATGGAATGCAAATGATTAACGTGTGCAATATACAGACTACACCGAAGGCAAATTTGCATCGAAGAGTCTGAAGCCACCACTACCCTGAAAGACTTCTGGGTTTTTTTTCCCCTTTAATTGAAAAAAAAAGTAAAAAACATTATTAGTCATCCACCCCAACTACCTTGAATACCAGTAATGAAATTAATGCCAGGTGTGCTTAAGCTTTAATGACTGTATCTTAATTATAAAAATGTTTTAATTGCATGATGTTACCTGATTATCGTTATTCTGGACTGTGACCCCTAAGGCCATCTTAGCTTTAACACCTGGATTACTGTGACCTGCATACTGTGGGCTTTACAAGCGTGGGGCAGCGCAGTGTGCAGGCACTGGGAGTGGAGCACTCCCTGCTCCTGAGAACGTCTCTGGGGAGCAGAGGCGCCCTACCTGCCACGGACATGATCATGGAGTGCGTGCAGTACCCACCGCGTCACAGCGTCGCCCATCCATTGGAAGTTCACTGAATCCCAGTTACATGTCCACCATTGGTCTCTCCGTTGGGGAAAGACGAGTGTTCTCACATGAAATTTATACCCAGCGGGTGAAGCTGTGTACTGGGCGCTGGTGTGTCTAACTCAAGAGGCTGTGGCTAGCTGCAGGCCACAAATCATAGATGATGGGGAAGGCAGCCATGGCTGGGGAGGGGGAGGACTCAAGCACAGGTCAGTTCTCGTTCATCTCCGGCGTCACCGTGAGGAAGAAGGAAAACTGTGTGCCCTACTCCTGTGGCTTGCTATAAGGAAACACCAGAGAGAACGGCGACTTAGTTCTGCAGACATGCAGCGTGGAAGGGTCCAAGATCACGGGGTCAGCAGTCTGTTCTGGTTTGATTGACTGCTGTCTTCTTTCTGAATCCTCTTGGAGAGGGGCTGGTGCTCCTCCTTCCAAAAACACGGATCCCAACACGACCCACCTCAGTACCTAAGGATCTCCCCGGGAACCGCTTCCTAGTGCTCTTCCCCTTGGGGTTAGTGTTCCAACATGCGCCTCGGGGAACACAGCGTTCAGTCCGTACCCTGCTGGCGGTCTCTGGACACTTTGCACTTCCCCAGCTGCCGCCCCAGGCCAGTCCACCCTGTGCGCAGAGGCCCACAGGTGCTGAGCATCCGGGAGTCTCGAATCACGCCTCCAGGAGTATGCCCTAAAAAAAAGGCCACGGGTATGTCAGGGAGTTACATTATCCCAAGGGTCACTCTCTGTTCTGTAAATGATGACCAACTTTTAAAAAGGGAATTGCAGGTACACAGTAAAAACCAAACAGAAGAAATTAAAGTCGAGTAGGTGACCCGTGGCAAGAGGTGCACTTCCTGGCTGCTCTGGGCTTGCTGCTCCCCACTGACCTACTCTGCTCCACGCTGGCCACATCTGCCCTGGAGGCTCTCTCCTGGCTGTCAGCCTTGTCTCCGTCCTCTGCTCAGCTTAAGCTGGAGTCCCTCCAGTGACATGTGACCTGCATAATGACTGCCCCTTTTATTTTCCTGAAGTGACTTTATCATATAGGTAACTTCCAGCATTTCTGAGGACTGATTTGTGATGTGTGTGCATTGAACTTCCAGGTCTGTTGGTTGTAGGTCTAGGTCTGGAAAGTTAAGAAACGCAAAGCAGTGTAGGAATGGCCTCAGTGCTTCATTTTCTTCCTTAAGAGGGAAAAGTTTGGATTAACCCTGTAATTGATGGGTCCAAGTTGCTTAGCACCCTCTGTGGTGCTATGCAAGGACGAAAGGAATGGCAGGTGTTAGATCTTGGCTCGTACAAAGAGAAAACAAGGCAGTAGGTAACAACTGAATGGAATACGACCAAGTGTCAACGTACCAAATGCTTTACACATAGCGAGTGTCAGAAGCGGGAGGAGGGCCCTGCTTAGAGCTGCCTAGGATGTGTCCGGGAGTCAGGCCTTGAGAAGGGGCGCACATGGGTTCTGGAGGAAATCCCGCCAGGCCTCCAGCGCAGCATGGAGGAGGAGGGAGTCTGACTCCCAGAGAAAGACAAGACACCTTTGCAACAAGACCAAGCTCGTTTGCCAAGGGCCCTAGGAACAGGGAAGTCTGACTGATCCACTGAGAAACGCAGCCCCTGAGCACCCACGGATAGGGAGCGTCATGGAGTCTTTCCCAGGTATGACAGCAGCCATGGTTGAGGAGTGTGACCCGTGAAGCTGGAAACGTTCAAAGACTGTGAAGAGTAAATGCTGAAGGAGTCGGAGCCACAGGTGGCACCTCACAAGCACTCAGGAAAGTGTCAACTGTTAAGGAAGGACTCCAGGGACAGGTGTGGTAGTAGAGGAACGTCAGGAAATAACTCCTACTTGAGAAAAACAGCAAGATCCATTTCAAAAGACTCAGGATGGGCTTTGAGGCTGACTCCAGCCCTCAGGCTGTGGTTACTCCCACGGCTGAGGAAAGAGGACAGTCCTGAGCTTGGCATCTAGATTTTCCTGCAGGAACAGTTAACTACCTTGAAGACAGTGTTGTTCACTGCACAATTCTTCCAATTTGCAGTTCACAGCAATCTGGGGAGTGATCCTGAACTGGTCCACTTCTGATTCCATTTCAACATTTCAAACCTATTCCAACATGAGTAACACTTTTTGAGTTGCTTCATTGAGAAGATGAGTAACTATGGTTGCTACAGGTTCAGAATAAAGAGATGCGGGTGCAAATCTAGGTTCCTTTCTGAGTAACCCTGAGTGTGTCCCTCAGCCTTTCGGAGGACATTTTTAAAAAACGGGCTGTGAGTTGCTGTAAGTTTGCGGTGAGAACTTGATGACATTAATACATTCAACACCTGGGCCCTGTGTTTAGTTAGGTATTCAAAAAAATCTCTTCCATGTCCCTTTCCCTCAGAAGGATGGAAGTTACCTTCCATCTTAACAAGATTTAACTTTGTGCTTTCTCAGGGTGTAGCCGAAAGTGAGCCAATAGTTAGGAGAATGAAGTGAGAATGTGAAAACAACTCTTTTTGGAAAATAAAATGTGATGTAAAATTACTTCGCCCTGGAACTCAGGCTGGCGATCTTTCCAGTGAATATGTGAGATGCCCTAGAAAAGTGGCCTCTGGTAAGTGCATGCTGCACATCTCTCCCAGGGGACACAGAAGTCCCATCCTACACTTGACATCAACTTGTAGAGTTCATTCAAGCATGAAACGTCACCTCTCCCTAGGGAAGGCCAGTCACAGACCACACCAGCCGAGGGAACCTATCCACTTTGACAAAATGAAACCATGAACTAAAACACCAATGGGAGAGAGCACAGACTTCTTGAAAAAGCACTTCATGGAATCCCAAGGCATGTGACTCTGAACAGGACACTATTCATCCCTAGAAGCGAGTAACTGCGGGAGTGCTCTGGGGCCCAGTCCTTCGCCAGTGGTCCACTTAGAGAAGATATCTGTGATGTAGGTCTAAAGCAAATGTGTGCAGGAGGAGAATACTCTTGGGGGAAGGAAATATACACCTTGCTTCAATCTTTTACCCACACCATTAATAGAATGAAATTAACTAATTTCAGTGCAAACTCAGGAATTTTATTTAACCATCGAAGAAACTTTAATGTCCTATATGATAGACTTTACATTAACAGAAAAAATTTAAAAAGACTGAATACAAACTATCTTGACATTAATCAAACTTTTAATGTATCAATTTATTGCATATGTCAGTACAGAAAAATAGAAAGTATATTTTAAAATAAATTTATTGTAAAAAAAAAACAAATGTAAATGTTTCCTTGCCATGGCTAGCACACAATGTACTATGACATTCAAATTTGAGTTATAAAATTTCATTACTATTTCAAACAAAATATGGTAAATAACAAAAATATGATTTACATTATGAAATTAGACTTACTTTATCCTGAATGTACTTGAATATGTTGAAAACAACATGAATTTTCAATATATGCTGTACTGACAGAAATCGTTATAAATTAGGTTAAGCACACACCCATTACGTATGTATATTATGGCACTTTTGTAAAAAAGTGTCGCTTATACAGTCTTATTTTTAAACTACATTTTTAAGATACAAAATATAAATGGAGGTATATTTGTGCCATTTGGCAAAAAATGTGTTGACTGGAATTAGGATGATTATTTCTTTTGCCATACAAATGGACATATTATTTCTGATTAGCTAAGAGGAGGTGCATACGTGTTAGAACAAACAGAAGTATTTTTTCCTACCCTATCATTTAAAAAATAGATGTCTGTGCTCTGTCATTTCCAGCTTTACCTGAGTGATATGAAAATACATGAATTTAAGCAATAATCCAAAAGTGACTTATGACTAATTTTTCCTTTCACAGCTTTTCTTTCCCCATAATTTTCAAATATAATAGAAAAAAGGGACAGGGAAATATTGGTGGAGGTTTCAGTATCTCACTCATGACCTAAATGAAAGTGACTTCTGTGATATCCTTCTAAAAAGTTCACCTTACCCTCAACCTCAAGGAGGGGAGGGACTCACTAATGTAAACCACTATGAAGCTGTCTGAGCTTACAAGATAGTTTGTATAAAATCAAATATGGCCTTTAATGTTAATTCTGCCAAACCTATTCCCACCCAAGCCAACTCCTACAAAAGGAATAGGTGAGCATCAGAGGGTATGAATTCTCAGCAGTAATTACTGCAATATGATCACTCTAGTGACTTACTACCAGAGCTGCAATGTGTCTACAGAATTCAGAAAAGCATTTCCATGAAAATAACAATTTTAGTCAAAACCTTTTGCAAAACTGTAAGGTAGTGGCAATGTGAGCTGCCTACTTTGTCATTAGAACTGCTTTGCATTCAAATGTTGCTGTGCAGTTTCCAGCCCACCAATCTCTTTAGGCAACTATTCCTGCTTAGATTTAGGAACCGGGTCACATTTCCTGTCTTGTTACTTCAATCCTATTAATATCCTTTCACCTGTCACAAATCATTTTCTTTCCTTGGTTTGCAGTGTATTTTCAGGATTTTTTTAAACCAGTTTTTGTCCTGATCTTTTTTCTTTGGGTGGGTGGGTGGTTTGAGGGGTTAACAGGGATTGAATCCAAGGGCGCTTTTAACCATTAAACTCCATCCTCAGCCCTTTTTAAAAAAAAGTTTTATTTATTCATTTTTCAGACAGTCTTGCTAAGTTGCTTAGTGAATTGGCAATTACTGAGGCTGGCTTAGAACTTGCAATCCTCCTGCCTCAGTCTCCTGAGCTACTGGGATTACAGGTTCCTAATAATCTTTAAAATAATGGATTTGATTTTTATTTCTGAATGAGTTTTAGTACTTTTTTTTTTGGGGGGGGGGGGCTGGGGATTGAAGCCAGGGCCTTGTGCTTACAAGGCAAGCACTCTATCGACTGAGCTATCTCCCCAGCCCCCTGAATGAGTTTTAGCTCACCATATTTAAGATCATTTTAGAATTTCCAAGTTTTTAGTAGCTTAATAACTTAAAATTCAAAATTCACTTATGAATTCTCCAGCTGCTCTTTTATGAATGAGCCAGAAATTAACACAAGAAGATCTCACTTCCATTCCCATCAGAGATGGGGACAAAAGGAAGATGTGACTCATGTACACGTCACATTTTACTAAGACCAAGTGTTTGGGCTACAAATTAGAAATATTCTAAAAAATGATGCCATGGGCTTCATGAACCCCCAAAAACATGAGCACGTTTTCCACCCCTTCCACCCGAGGAAGTGATCTCGAATACAGAAGCTGGTACAGAAAGACATGGTACAATCCCACTACGATCCCTCACACGGCCCCTGCCCTTCACTGGAGGGCTCTTTAGGAAGAGAGGAGACGAGGGTGGGGATGGCACACGAGTGCTCTGCAGCACCTGAAGTCCTGGCTTAAGACACAAAAGGTCATAAATTTGAAGTATCAAAAAAAAAAAAAAGCAAAATAAAAAACAAGCACTGATGAAGAAAACCTCACCCTTTATCAGCATGTTTCCAGCTGGAGCTGATCTACTCCTCCCAGTGCAGCAGACGGAACAACTACGTGAACACACGAGACAGCAGAGTGCCCAGTGACCTAGATGGTGCCACAGGCGTACCATGAAGGCTCAGGTCCAAGATGCCACGTTTCGTCGTCTTCTCTCTCCAGTACATTGCTACTTAGAACAGTCGTCCTATGTAGCAGCACTTACAAGATGAAAAGCAGCCTGCAATTGTGGAGGATTATAACACAAAATTACACCTCTCATAATATGTTGCTACCAACTTTCAAAAGCAAGACTTCTTATAATTAATAATTTATAGAAACACATTTCTCTTTAGAAACCATATTTGCTATCATTATTTTTCTAAATCCTAGCGTAACATGAATGATAAGAATGCTTATTTGGCAGAAGTATCTCTAGCCCTATCTCCAAGGAAGATGTTTTAAATTATATCAAGATTATGACTCACTATTTCTCTGATCTAGTTTCTTACAGAAAGCGAAATATTCAAATGTATTCAAGCTGAATCATAACGGAGTTCAGTTACAACTAACTTTAAGGACTGCTTGGAACAAGCTGGCACAATTTGTCTCACAGCTTATATGTTTAATTAAGGTAGGTCTTCTAAGTTTCGAGAGGCTTCTCTTCTTAAGAAGCTCTCTCCTGCGTTTTCTGTGTCTGAATGCAGCGCTCTGCATACAGCCATTTACCTGTCACACGTGATATCAGTTGTATCACACAGCTCTAATCCCTCATGCCCACCTGCCCTCACATACAAAATTTAAAAGCAAAATTCCCAAAACTGTCTTTTGATGCAGTTCTCTTGGACAGCAACTGGAACATTAAGTCAAGAACATAGTTGATTTTACTTTTGCTTTATGACTTTTATTTTCAAAAACTCCAATAAATAATATCTCACCTTTGGTGGGGTTAGGTGTATCTTAGGTCCTGGGACTTAAATATCCAATGTGGAATTATGAAAAATGGTATGTACAATCATGTAAGAGGACTTCCTAATTTAATTCTTAAGCAAGTTCTAATCTTCACTATGACTGCTATTCGTGGTTCAGCTTAGACTTACAAAATTGACAGAAGCTAAATTCTCTTTGCCACCAAAATTACAAATATTAAAAAGTTCAATATGCACAGAAAGCTGCAGTAAAATTCTAAATTTCTATCTCTACATGCCATGATCCAGACTGTACCTAACAAAAACACGGTACATTTATATTGGAAAACAGGGTCCCATTTATTTGTAAGAAAAAGCTGGATCTCAGCATCCACCAGAGCAAAGGTCAATGGCAACCTGCACACAGGCCTCAGTTCCACTTCTTGCCAGAAACAAAATAGAATTTACATAAAAATAGATATAACCCCGATAACCATATACACCAGTATATGATCAGTGCTATTTACATTAAAAATGTTGCATTGCATAAGTCAAGGAATAAAATACCATCATGCATTTCATTTTAACTTTTAAGGTGAAAAATGCAGCTATAGAACTAAGTTTTCTTACCATGATTGTCCCGATATTTACTAAAGGAATTACATTCAAAGGTTTCTTGCTCACGTGTCTCCTTTGATTCCCAGCTATTAGCCTAAGTGTGACGCTGATTATGTCACTTAAGCAACAAGAAACTTTTGAATGACCTCTATTTTACTGACATACTAAACTAAAGTTATGGATACATAACCACATTGAAAGTTTTGTTGAACATGTGTGAAATAATCCCAAGAATTACAGTCTTCAAATGTAAAAAACCATTTGGATCATCAAAAGGAGCAATAAGGTCCTTTCAAAGTTTAATGTCACTCTTCAGACAAGTACAGACGTAATACACTTCTAAGAAAGGAACATTCTTTATCATTCTGCACAAATTAAAATACAATGCATTAATCAAAAGGGGAGCATCATATAATTGTTACATTAGACGAAGTTTTCGTCATTTCTTCTGGAGAATGACTCTTTATCACTTCTTTGATGAACTGTTCCAGTGCAGTGAAGTAGCCCTGGCACTGCCATGTGTCGTTATGAGTTCCATCTGGAAAAATGGCTAGCCTCTTAGTCCGAGAGGGGGAGAGTTCATAAAGTTGCTTCATCATTACTGGTGGAATCAGCTGGTCGGAGAGTCCAGAGATGAAAAGAGAAGGCATTCTGCACTGAGAGATTTTTCTGTAGGACAAAAATTTATTTTTGTAGCACCATAAAGGAAGGTATCGCATTGGAAAGAATGAAAATAAAGTGCTGGCCATATGTGGTATGCTTAAAAATGTGTTTCTCCACCATAATGGCTGAAATCCTAGTGAATTTTCAGAAGCCAAATGAATGGCCACTGCTCCTCCCAAGGAACGGCCAAAAAGAAAAATTTTTGTTTTATCAAGGTCGGGTCTAGTCATCACGTAGTCTAGCACAGCTTCGGAATCTAAATACAGCCCTTCTTCACTTGCTTCTCCTTCGCTTTTCCCATATCCTCGATAATCAACAAGCAAAAGATTAACTTTGAGGTTAACCAACATAAGCAATGCATTTGGTAACCTGTGACCTATGTTGCCTGCATTCCCATGAAAATAAATTATAGTAGGGGAATAGGGCGAATTGTCTCCAGTGTATCTTATTAAAATAAGATTTAGACGTACTCCATCTTTGGTTCTGATGAAAATGTTCTCATGTGGAATACCGGTGGGCATGGGGACATAAAGGCGTGAAGAGGACGGCTGTTCTGGAAAATAAAGCAATACATCCTGGAATTTATAAAGAATACCTGCTATTGATATGAATATTAACAAAAGTAAGAATAATGCCTCCATATAGATGAAAAGTCACTATTAAGGTAAAAGAGAAATACGGCAGAGCGCCCAAGACCACGAAGCCAAGGCTATTAGCCATCTTTCAACGAAGTTCCACAGCATCCAGGACTTTTCCATTGTAGCTCTCCGTAGGTATCCTAGAGAAAGAAAAAGAATACCAATAACTCTCCATATGCCTGTTACTCTAATGGACCTGTGAAACAATCACGAGGTATCCTTGGGAGCCTACATCACTCTACCCAGAAGCTGGCTGCTTTCCCCTTGTCCCATCCCTTCTCAACAGTCCCCAAACTAATGTACCCCTTCAGAGTTTTACTTGTGAAATGCAAATATTCACTGAAGTTATTCATTTTTTAAAAAGTACTTATTCACTGCTAAGTACTTTCATTCATGTGTTTTCACTGATGTGACAGGAAAATGGTTGATGCCATTCCCAATTTTGCAGAGAGGAGATAGAGGTTCAAGGACAAAAGTGGGTGTGGCCACAGTCCTAGCTCTGCAGGCAAAGGATCGAAGAGGCCAAGATGCTCATGGCATGTCAAAGGCTAAGCGATGTCCATCTAGGGCAAGCCTTATTACAAGAGGTAGCTGCCAGATTCTAACCCAGCCAACCCAAGTCAATGTAATTTATTTTCAATAACCTTTTTATATTTAAAATTATAATGGGTAAAAAAGAACCAAAATATTTCCTTCTATCTGAAGGTTTTAGTTAATCTTAAAATTAATCAAGTCTAGTATTATTTTTGAGAAAAAGTTTAATAATGTGTCTTTTAACACTGAACTAAACGCAAGTTTAAAGTTGCCAGTGTTGTGCGATGTGCAGGATCTCTTACACAACTCTTGTAGAAGTTCCATGATAGGGGTCACCACTGATTGCTGTAACATACTGTAAAGCAACATACTTGGGGGGATAATGTGGAGCAAATGCACAGTAATTCTCTGAGAACCAGAAGAAAACCAAAAAATGACTTAGGGAGAAAAAATTTTAAAAATATTACTGAAGCTTATAACAAACACAAAAAATATAAGAAAAACTACTGAAGACACTTTTCTTTGTTATAGACTAGAAGTCTACACATACGATCTTAAAATGGCAAGGCAGGTTATCAGGTTTCTCAGGTAATATTTATCTACTTAGGCTTGTTAACTAGACTTTTAAAAACACTAAATCTCATTTTATTCTTTAACAAAACCACAACAAAGAAATTACACTTATCTTTAACAAATAATTGTTACTGATTTTAAAATTTCATTGTATGCCATGAGCAAAAAATGTGGCATTTCAGTACATATAAAATTCAATTTAAAACAAAGAACATGAAATCAAGTTAAATTAGGTTGATTACTGAGACGAGCTGAGTGGTTAATAATTTGATTTCACTATCATTTCACCCAACACAGACTTTCACATTTGAATTCCTACTTAAATGAATCTTTTGGAATGTAAACCACAATACCACACTTTTCTGGATTCAGAGAAACCAACACTGCACCCCAGTTGCAGGAAGTTTTATTACAAGGGGCGCCACCTGCAATCAAGAGAAAGTCAAGTATGGACAGTAAATTTAAAATCCAAAACTAAAAACTTATAAGCAATGCCTGAATGCTGTCAGTATTAAACCTGCCTACAATCAGATTCAGAGACATAACAGAATCCAAACAGTACGCCTACTGTGCTGAACCGAACTGCTTGTTTTGACCGTTTTTGTTTTGTGGTGCTGGGATCAAACCCAGGACCTTGTCCATGCGAGGTGAGCTCTGTACCACTGAGCTACATCACCAGCCCTTGAACTGTTTGTTTTATAATCTACCATGTTGTTTGTCAGCAGCGTGGACACAGCTAATTTATTCAACTTATCTGGTCATTTCAACTTCGTATCTAACATCTACTTCATTTTAACTTTTTAAAAATGTAAGTGATATTTGAAGAATTCTGTGTCAAAAAGTTGTATTAAAGATATCTAAAAACAAACTTTATATGCTAAAATAAAATAATTTTAATTTTGGTACTATAATTTGGATTAAATTGTTTTGGATCATTTGTGTGTTTGTGTGCATGGTAGAGTCCTGCAATATATGGTAAGATACTATTTGTTTCTTTCCAGGACAGTGGTGCACGCCTGCAATTCTAGCAACTCCTGGAGAGAGGGAATCTGAAATTCAAAGCCAGCCTCGGTAACTTAGTGAGACCCTGTCTGAAAACGAAAAGGGCTGGGAAACAGATCAGCAGTAGAGTGCCTGTGGTTTCAGGACCTACCCCTGCCCCCAACCCCTAAAAAAAACTTTAGTAAAAAACGTCGAATTTTTACTGCATTTTTTCAAAGCTAAGCCAAAAATCATTTGTGAATTTATGAAACAGATATCAAAAATGAGTGACTCAAACATAATTTATTTGGTGATATATTAGGTAAAAGCACACTGAAATTACATCAACCTTAACATTTGTGCTGAATAACTTTTTATATATCACCTATTTTTAGTCTTAATATTCTTTTCAAGAGTGAAAATTTTTTTAAATGCCTGCATATAAGGTTGATCAGCAATAAAATGAGTAATAAAAGCATTTATAAATGTAAAGCTATGCTACTCTTATTTGCTTTGTGATGAGCATTTCTGGCTTTATTGCCACTGTCTGTTCTGTTCAAATTAACGACATCTGAATTTAGTGAGCACCTATAAAACAAGATCTATACTGGATAACCAGGGATGGGGTCTTGGCTTTCAAATCAAAGTTTTAACTAAAGAAGGGTTGTAACGCTAGAAATGTAAAGCTCAAAATACATGGATAAAGCACGTTTTAAAATTTAAAACACATTTATATCTGTGACATCTATGCAGTTAAATTTTCAACTACTACATTTTCAAAAGTTGTTTTTTCTAACCTCTTTAATGTCTAATTTCAGCAAATAATTCTGACTTTAAATCTTTAAGGCCAAGAACTGTTTCTCTTTTCACTACTGTATCCCTAAATGGCTACGAATACTCAAGATCAAAATGTTTTATGCATGAATAATCTAAAAATGTACCTCAATTATTAGGTTTCCAAGAAAATGTAGTAATATTCTAAGCCATGAGTATACATGTTTAAGACTGGATGTCAGGAACAAATGGCATATTTAGTTTGGTCTTTCACGGGTTAGGAATAAGAAATTTCGGGGTTTTCCACAAAATGTTCCAGAAAGGTCACTCCAAGTGACTGTGAAAGAACACCCAACCCTTGGTGGCTGCTGCACAACGGAGGTGGCCTTGGCAGCACGATCCCACCAGTGACAGTGACGAACACAGCTTTGAGAGCGGTTGGTGGAAGCGTGTCCCCTCTAGTATGCGCCCACGGCAGGGGGGGTCAGACTCACAGGCTGCGCTGTTTCCTCACACAGTGTTTGGCAGTAATGTCTCCTTCCTTCTCTGAATCATACTTCCACCTCGAAGATGCTATTAGAGGAACAGGAACTTACTATAAGGAAGGATTTTTATTTACTAAAACAGGTGAAACCACAGCAAAGCACAATGACTGGGTACCACGTGCTAAGACACAGCAGCCCCTCATAAAGACCCGGGTGTTCTGACGCCCTGGAAAGGAACACGACTGCACAGTGCCGCAGCCAGCACGGTGTGGGCTTTCTGTTCACATTGGTACTAAATATAGTGAAGGGTTAACAAAACCTTTCTCCTTTTCCATATAAAAATCGACCTTCACTTAACCCTCTGGCAGTTTCCCTGGAAACCTAAAAAAGGTGAGATACCAACTGTGTTTCTAAGCAACATTGTTTGTGGTTAAAAAAAAAGACTCCTACTGGTGAGCTACACCTGGATTACAAAGGCGTCCCCCAGCCTGTGCCAGTGGAAGCACAAACGGGGCTTCTGAGAAAGGAGCATGACCTGTAATCCTTGTCCTCTGCTGAGTCCTGGACTCAATACCCATGTGTTACAAAGGACACTGTTTTTTGAGATGCATGAAGCAGCTAATGAAGGTGGAACCCATACCCATTAGGTGTCATCTTGCCACAAGACCTGAGGGATCACCTGGGAAACACACACTTGCTGCGGGTTGATGTGCTGGGGTGTCTAGCCCTTCTCTTCCAACAGAGCAGAGGCTGAAAGATGGAGCTCACTACCGTACTTGGATTTTGTGAGTCCAGTGTCCAGCTGATCCCAAGACCTGGTCATGCAGGAAAAATGAAGTAATTAGTTGTCCCTTAAAGTATATCCTGTGTGGCAAAACTTTTGGAAGAGAATTATTTGACAGGCTCTGTTGCATGCTAAAATGTACTTACTGGTAACACCTTAGCCTCATACACAATCAAAATAAATAATGAGTTTAATATACTCAAAGTTAAATCAAAGTTTTTATGGAGTAGAAGGGCTGCACAGTGGGAGAAATAGCAGCCCTATTCTATGGAGATCACGTGACACAGTCGGTTAGTCACCTCTCCCCTTCCACCCTCTGCATCGCTGTGTAAGTTTAACCTTACCCCTGCATCTTGAACCAACAGCTGACTGATCCCCATTTCTCAATTCTGCCTTTGCCCTGTTATCAGATCTTATCTCAAATGTCAAATAACTCTAAAACCAATCAATATGTGGTTTCAACAACTCCCAGTTAACTCCTTCAGCACTTGCTTGAGAACCCAAAGAGCAAGCTCTTCCTGTGAATCTCACAGAGTATACCTTGCTTGCTACTATCCACACTAACCTATCGCCCTCCACGCAGGCATTTTTCCAAGGTCTCCTCCTGTCTTTCAGGTTCCCTTGTATTACCATTTGGATCTGGACTGTACCCCCAAAGTGTTATGTGTTCAAGGCCTGGTTGTGAAATTGTGGTGCTACAGGGAAGGAGTGGAACCTTTAGAAGGTGGGGACAACTGGAAGTGAGGTCACTGGGAGGTGGCCCAGGAAGGACCCCTAGGCCTGACCCTCTTCTCTCACTCCTGTTTCACACTCAGCATCAGGTGAGCCGTCTCCTCCACCAGGTGCTCTGTGCCATCACATGCTGTCTGCCTCTCCACAGGCCCAGAGCAATGGGGACAAGCAACAATGAACTAAGACCTCTGAAGCCATGAACCACAAATAAATCTTTCTTGAAGGTTATTCCCTCAGTTATTCTGCTACAGGTAAAGAAGGCTAACTAATGTACTCGGCTTTTTCAGTGATTTCACTTTCTCATGATTTCAATTATCACACCTGTGTATGAGTTAATCCCAGTCTATGCCTACTCTGTATCTGCAATCTTAATTTATCTACTCCCCTCAAGTATCTGATGCTTCATTAACATCTCAAACGTTCCCAAACAATTCCTCTTCCCAAAGTTTTGCATGCATTACATTAATTATGAACAAAAAAGTGCAAAAGCAAATATGATTTTTTAAAGCACAGATTTCATTTTGAGGGTCAAGAGATAATATAGATTAAAACTAACACTATGTGTCAAAAACTCACTACTTATGTATTACAGAAGCAAAAATAAGTACCTTATTATATTAGAATGAAAAATAAGAATAATTTTTGTGCTTTTAAATGATGTGGTTTGAGGTATCACACTATTTAGCACCTCTCAAAAAAATCTTGAGGCATAACTCATCTTTATTATAATATATAGGCAAATAGATACAATTATGATTATTTTCCCTTTAAAAGAATAGTTTTGAAGTACTGAACTTCAAGTATCAGTGACACCCTATGTACTGTGCAGGAACTCTGATCATCATGTACCTTACAGAGGTGTTGATGGTCCCCTTCTGAATTTTATGGTCCTGATTAACTTGGGATGGTCAACTGTGGTGCTCTTATGCTTCCTGTCTTTAAATTCAAGTCCTATATGGGTATACACTATAACCCATTTAAAACTGTAAATAAAAACAAATTAAAGCTATCACCATGTGGCCAGCACCGCTAGATGAATGACAAGTCAACTGGTAAGTAATGGCCAAGGTCAAACCTTCAGTGATAATCACCTGTTATCCTTCATTCATATTCGTAAGGATCACAAATGGCTCTATTTGCAAGAAAAATATTTACATAACAATCTGTAAACTGGTATAAAAATAAAGCTGAAAACTGAATGTATAATTAACCCTAAGGATCTGAGTATTCAGAATACTACTGCAAGCCCTCAGGGGAGCTGTCAAACCCAGTCTGGACCACTGGGGAACCCTATAGATGGTTTCCCAGTCTCTTCCCAAAGTGATGGTCCTCAGATTCCAATACATCCTACTACAATATGTAAAGATAAAGGACAATGCCACAAATAACATGTGCAAATACCTGCTATGTGGATCAGAGTATGTGGAGACTATAGGGTGTTTAAAATGATAAATGTACTACAGTCCTTATGCGCATGTGTTCAGGATCTGCCAAGTAATTCTCAAGCAACTCCTCAGGCACTCAGGAGACATACATATGAACAAAACTGTACATGTCTAACACAGGCTCATTCAGTTACAGAGGAGACAGAGAAAATCAAAGAAAGATCACAACTGTCCTGAAAACCACATAAGAAAATAAAAACCTTCTGTGTTCTTCACAACATAATCTACCTGGATTTCAATTAGAGTTACCAAGTGAAAACCTAGGCAATCTTTTTAAGAACAGGACCAAGCGTAACTTCAGGGTTGAGAATCTCTCTTAACTTTCTATGAAGCAGCTATTTGTGTCACTTATTTTTAATCACTTAGCACAATTATTCACAGGATACAGTGAATACAGTAGTACTTAGAATAATCTAATTAAATACTTGGAAAAGAGTCAAAGGACCTTAGAGCAGTTGAACTTGGTGAACTTTAAGGTTCCTATTAAATCTGAAATCTTCCTATGCCCATGCTTCTCAAAAGGCCACTGCAGACCCCTGGATGTCCTCAAGACATGTTGTTGGGTCTCACAAGCTCAGAATTAAACTCATAATGATGCTAGGATGTCATTTACCTAGTCACTGACTGACATTTCCACTAACAGTGTGCCGACAAAGATGAATACTATTGCCAATGCCTTGGCAAGAATCAAGGCAGTGGTGCTAATGTGTAGGAGTAATTATAATCTTTACCACCCTAAGCTCACAGTAAAGGAGAGAGGAAGAAGTTCGTTTCACTGAAGAATGGTGCTAAAGAAGTAATAAGTTATTCATTTATTTGTATCTCAACCAATAAGTACACAACTTTTCAACATGCTGGGTGACATGTGACAAAACGGGAAGTCCACATGAAGGACCTGTGCTGCGTACTGAGGTACATTTAATTGTTAAGCTGTATTGGCTGCTTTTTTTTTTGTTTGTTTGTTTTAAGCTGACACTATTTTCATCTGAAAACAATTCACAAACTGATTATTCAGACTTAGGTGTTTGGCAGACATCTTCTGGAAACTGATGTATGTTTCCAATTGCTCTCCAACACTTCCTTACTTTTCTAATGCCACCATGGTGGTGGTGTTGACAATGTGAATTCTGAAAACCTAAACATGCCACCCTTTGGAAGAATCTGTATAACTCAACAAACTGATACATTCTAAATGACCAATGAATGTCACAAATTTAGACATGAGTAAAACATTTGTTATAAGATAAACCAATGGATTTTAATACATCAAAACAAAGACTTCTTTGATGCAGGTTCCAGAAGCCACTATGTAACTGACCTTTAAGGACCCAATTCCTGTGAGTGTTGGAGTAGCATCAAAGAACATCCACAATTCTCTGAAAAAACAATTACAATATTGCTCTGTTCAGAACCACAACCTGTGTGAGCCTGATTTTGGCCATGTTTCACCTAAAGGAGCCTGAATGCAGAAACGTGGGAATCCTTCTGTCTTCTATTAAGCAGACATTAAAAATTATTTTAGAGAATGGTAAACAATGCCATAGTTCTATTTTTGTCATTATAGTTGTTTCACATGAAATATTATTTATGTTAATATGTAATAGATTATAAATTCCCAGTTGTAATTTCTAACACAATAAGCAGCTCTATAACCCACATATAGAAAAATTCCTTTGGGAACTTCACTAAGTTTTTAAAACATAAAGGGATCCTGAAACCAAAGGTTTGAGACCTGTACTATCCATTCTAACTGCTTATCTACTGCCTTTCCCCCCAGAAACTTGTCTCCTTCAAATTATGAATGATATAGCACCTTTATTTAAGTTCTTTGTCCTTTATATTATAAATTATAAATTTATTTAAAGTTCTTTACCTGGTAATATTTTAATAAAAAATTAAAGACCCACAAGGTTTCCTTTAATTATCATTGCCTTAATAACTAGAAGAGTAGAAGGGACAGATCTACTTTAAAATTTTTTTAAAGATAAAGTTATATTTTAGTGAAGGTCAGAACAATAAAACTAATTATTCAAATTATGTTTTAATTGCAAAAGTGCACAATGCATTGCAAATACATTTGCAAATATTTGATTTGCTGATTGTACTAATAGCTAACGAATTTTGAAAGCTACCAATGTTTTACCTATATGTGAATTATATATGAATTCCCCAAAAGCAATTTCACTAATGACTAAACAATTATAAATACAATTAAAAAATCCTTACTTTTTAAGGTCTTTAAGTTGGTCTTAAATTGATAACATTAGAAGTTTGTCTAAAACTAAGAATTGTTTACACATAAAAAGCACACATACATGTACAGTGACAGGGCTCCACGAAGGTTCAAGTGAAAAACGCAGAGGAGAAAGTAAGTTCATGGTCACTGTGACATCCACATGACAAGAATGAGGACCTCATGGAGCTCATTAATGACTGCAGGACAATTCACAGCTTCCACTCATAATCACATGACAAGAAACACAGAACTGATTCAGCATTCTTACGAAGGTATCTCCTTTCCTGATAATCACTGGAAAGTTAAGAAGCCGTGCCAGCTGCACAGCTGAAATGGAAATGCAAATAGCTGCTATCAGGGTGCTGGGGGCGCCACAGAATGAATCATCTATTTCCCTAATGGTCACCCACATGCTGTCAATAATGAAAAATGTGGTCTTCGTAGTCCCATGGGACAAATGAACAGTAACTATCTATGGAGGGGGTGGAGGTCAACTGAGTGCAGGAGAGAGCATTATGTACCTGCAGGAGCAGATACCTCGGAAGTTATACTGCGCAGCAACTTAGTAACATTGTGTGCTTTCGTTCTTGAAACATGAAAGACTTGGCAAATATGATCATCTCTGACAAAAAACAAAATGTCAGATTACTGTTACTAAGCAAAGCAATCATAATTTGCTCTGAGATTATAATATCTGCAAGTAGAAAGATGGTAAGCAGTAAGAAAAACCACAGGTCTCTAAATGTAAATACATATGTTAGAATTTAGACTGATAATGAAATTCAGGAGTCTGCAACCTATAAATGGATAATGTTTTAAAATTTAACACATGAACTAGATGGATAAGTTTTGGAATTTATTATTTCGTATGAAACCAATGCTACAGGAAAAGTTGGAAACTCAGGCTACTTTCTAAATGCGTGCAGTTCACACCCTGGAAATACTATACCTTTGCATGGGACTTCAGCAGAATGTACTATTTTAGGAGTTAAGACCTATGTGAAACAGTAACATAAAAAATAACAACATAGTATGAGGTCTATCATTTGAAGAAAAAAGCTTCATTAAAAGAATTAGAAGAACTAGAACTTTTTTTTTTTTAATATACTCCAAAACAGGGTATTTACAGGCCTCCCACTTTCTTAAGGCAACTAACAAGAATTAGAACTTGGAATCTCTGAGTAATGATTAACCGAGTTTTAAATTTATGGAAACAGAAATAGAAATAAAATCTCTTGAGGTAAGTGACAAGAGAAGTACAACCAGAGAAAAATGTGAAGTTCAACAGTTTCCTGTACCTATACTAAGTCATACTGTTGGCCCAGGACGACTCAGTAAACCCTCATAGTAAAGATAGCAAGGGGACTACCAGCATACCTAAGAAGAGAGTTAAGAGTCCAGAGCTCCCTGCAGAAGCTGGCTTGCCCTCATGGTTCCACACCAACTATCAGGGGAGGCAGTGTGGGCAGTGGAAGGGGTGGGTGTTTTGGGGTGTGGTCTGTCAATAACTAGATGGCTTTTGCCAACTCGGCCTAAACATGTATTTCCTTGTATATAAAGGGAAGATGAAAGATTTAATTGAAATACTGCTGAGATCAAATATAATACTGTTAATAAATGCAACTACTTCTATGAGACAAATTTAGATCATTTTATTACCTACTAGAGCAGAGTAAGTGAAAGGAAGTATAACTAGGAGTCCTGCTAGACTTGGATTAAATAATGAGAATAACTCGCTGAAGACTGCACTGCATGTGCATAGAAAAGAAGGGAATGCCTTATTTTTCTGTCGAAATCAGATCAGGTGGTGGATTCTTTAGAAGATTTCCTTGGGCCCCCACTGCCTGCATTCTCCATTCTGCAGTTGGTGCAAACTTACAAGGCGCGACTTACATATAATTACTGCTCACACCGGCTGTGAGTTCCTTCATCCTGCTTAACTCTGTGTTTTCAGTGCACAGCAATGTCTGTGCATAGTAAGCCTCTACTAAGCATTACTGACCGCTTGATATGCTGAGTAGGATAAGACGACATATCACAGACACTCATGCATTCTTATGCAGTGGAATGAAATTCAGCACTTTGGTCAAAGGCATGTAACCAATCTAAGCACGCACGAAAATAAGTATTACTCCAAGTCGAAGGAGAGGAGGATCGATGAAAACCCAACGTGGAAACTCGGCGGCCGTACTCGCCTCTCTGGGGTCACTAGCACTTGGTAAGCACAGGTAGAAGAGCTGCTGGAGGTAAGACTGACTTCTGGCTGCTACCTCGGCCAATCACACTAGTAATGCATTTTGCTTCAGACGAACGACGACGGACGTTTACAGCAAAAGTGGCTCCCCTGTGTGGGCTGCTCCCAGGTTTTCTTAGGAGCCCCAGAACTTCTTGCACAGGCTCCGGCGGGCGGGCTGGCGCCGACGGCGGGAACACACCTGCGCCCCGGCCCCGGCCGCGCTGGGCTGGCCACCGGGCTCGCGCGCGGGCGGGCGCCGGGCGGGCGGGCGCAGGGTCCGGCGTGCGCGCGTCCCGGCCCTGAGCGGACGGCGGGGGCCTGCGCCGCCCGCGCTGCGGCCCCGCTGCACTTACTCAGGCTCGCTGGCAGGGTGCGAGGTCGGCCGCGGGCACGAAACCGGGCGCTGCGCAGCAGCGTCGCCCCGCGCCGCTTCCGTCGCTCCTCATCGTCCTCCTCCAGCCGAGAGGCCGCCGCCGTCGCCACGGTCTAGCCAGGAGATCCAGCGGCGCGGCTCTTGGCGGCTCCACTTCCGGCCCACGCTCGGGTGTCGCCGGCAAATGTCCCCGCCGGCTCCCACATAACCTGCTCTCCGTCCTCCTCCCGGGTGGGAACCGGGCCGCCCTCCGGGGCATGCGCAGAAACCGCGGGCCGAGAGGCGCGCGACGGTGGCCGACGGGGGAAAGATACCTCAGCACCGCCTCCCGGCCGTAGCTGCGTGGTTAGCTCTTTTGGGAAGGTCCCTCGGACCTTGACCCGGGGGCCCAACCAAGTGGCCCTGGAGACACAGTTTTTACAAAGAAATTTTGTCTGCCCAGGGGGTTGTTAGGATCCTCAGCTCCATGCTTTAAAGCACTTCTTTCTTTCCCCCTTACCTTCCTAAGCCTGGACCTGCAAGGCAGATACAGGCCTGAATCTTGTACAATTTGGAGGGTTTTTTAAAGAAAAAGAATGAAAAATGGATGCATTTTTTCCCAGTTTTACAAAAGCACAAACCCGCAGTTACGTGGTAGGGCGCCTAGGTCATTGCTTCAAATGGACCAGCGTTGCACCAATGCATGGAGTTTGTTCAGGGGTGTCTGCCTGGCTTTCCCCCCAGGGTCATTCCCAATTCTGTACACTCTAGTTCATATATACAGAAGAAATCTCCTAAGTTGTTGTTTCGTTATGGAGCTGTGGCCTTCCAAGAAACTGAGGCAACACAAAGACACCCCCCCCCCCCCTTCAAACTCTGATTCTTGTCATCAAATCAGAAAGATTTCAGACACATGTCGACCAAAGTAACAGGAATGGGGAAGGTGACACTCAAGGGAGAGAGTGGGTCCTCTCAGACATGAGAGGGACACCTTGCCTGTCCTGCACTGCACTTTGGGGGATCCCAGAGAAGTTTTCAGAAGTCCCACTTAGGTCAGCCTCTTGACTTCTGACAGCAGAGTGACATCAGACTTTCCAGTTCCTACTGTCATAGCAATGCTAAGTCACCTTGACTCATGCTAATTGGATTCCCTTTCCCCCCCCCCCGGGGGTACTAGGGATTGAATTTAGGGACACTCCAACACTTAGGTACATCCCCAGCCCTATTTTGTATTTTATTTAGAGATAGGGTTTCACTGAGTAGTTTAGTGTCTTGCTTTTGCTGAGACTGGCTTTGAATTCAGCATCCTCCTGCCTCAGGCTCCCAAGCCACTGGAATTACTGGCATGTGCCACCATGCCTGGCTCTAATTGGATTCTTAACCATACATTCCTACAGATTTTAGGTTAGGAGAAATTACCCTTATCTCCAAGAGTTTCAGGATCTGCTCACAATAGTCTCCTGGATTCCTCCCCTCAACATTATCTTGGGCCTGTGTTTCTCCCACAGTTAACAGGTTGTTTGCTGAGGAATGTGGCCTAATGTCTAATTAGGCCAGACAGCGCTGCCGATGAATTGCTTCTTAAAAAGAAAGTATGTGGGGGTCAGCACTGTGGGCCCATTCTATAGAACCATTCTCTTGACCTCATGTTCCCATATGCTCATCTGTTTGCCCCCTAACAGTTTGGTTGGCTTTAACAAATGTATCTTGCTACTAGATGAAGAGTTTCAGGCAAGCCCTAAAGTACACCACTTACATACATAAATTAACAGTCACAGCAACTCTAAAAGATACTGTGAGACACATGCTCATCTGTCCAAAACCAAAGGCTGGACTAACAGACACAAGGCAAAAGTGAAGCTTTACTTTAATGATGGCCTTGCAAGATCGGGATGGTCAGGGACACACAGGTTGAGCATTACCAGCATTGTATCCCCTAGGGTGCAAGATCCTGTCCCTGGTTCCTCATTGGCTGAGTACTATGGGGTGTCACCTCTGTTTTACTGTCTCCTATTAGGTTATTTAAAGATATCTATGTTTAATTGTCCCCATATCCCCGTGTTCTCTTGTGGCCCAAAGTCCCCTTGAATTGGCACCTTTTGGCACACTCTATCTCTGTTGGTCAGGTCAGTCCCTTCTTGTCACCTCCTGTTGGTCAAGGAACTGTGCATTTGCACATTCCAGTGTAAATGCTTTTAAATTCTTATTCTGCTTTCCCTTGCAGCTGACTGTTTTATATCCCACGTCATTTTACATTACAGGCTAAATACTGCATTCTGAAAATGGACCCCTGGCCTTGTATTTCTCACAATACTTTGTGGAAAACCTTGGATCTCTTTGAACCAAGAAGCAAAAATCACAACACAAATTGGGGACTGGGCTTAGAATAAAATTTGAGTTTGTTTAGTTTGATAATTCATAGTTCTCTTATTAGTAACAAAGCCCAGTGTCAGAAATTGTAGGAACTCAGTAGCTATTGAACACGATAAAAATACACACACACAAGTGCTCTTGCATATGACCAACAAATGGAGCCTCTTCTAATTTAACATTGCTGGGAGTTCCTCCAAAGTAAGTTGATATTTAAGTTGAATAGTAGGGTGGAAGAATTATTGACAGAGCAGTATCATGAGGCTTTACAACATTACAGATGATTTCTGACCAATATCTGCCAAATTTCAGTGAATTAAACATATAAACTAAGTAAGTAAGTGTTGCTGGCATGGAAGGAGCCATATGATCTAGGTCCAGTTCAAACTAGCACTGTGAAATAAGTTAAGTGACAGTCTTGTAAAATGAGATTTTGTACATTAGATAACCCCTGATGGTAGTTCATAGCTCTGAAATGTTTTATCAGAGCCCACTGCAGCAAAATCTCACTTTGATTTTAAAGCAACAGTGTTTTATCCTAAAACGAAATAATTCTAAGAGTTGTTTCCCCCTACCCATTACGGATAATTTCTCAATTCTCCAAGGTGAAAGAGAACAGATGACAGCAAAATTTCAGTGCAAAGCAACAGTTTCTGCAATGTAAGGGCTGGGTTTGTTTTCTTCCTTCAATCCTGGACGTCTAGCACAATTATTATCATAGTAGGTGCTTAATAATGCTTTATATAATGACTGTTTTGAATCCTTGAACTGATATGATTAGTAACCCATTCAGCTGTTTATTTCTGTATTACAAATTATGTAGGTTTATGAATTGTGTATTAATTCTGTATTAAACGACAAGAACTCAGATCACAGTTGCACATAGCATGAAATATGAGTCTGAGGTAATTTTGCAAAAGCCTACTTTTCTACCTAAATGAACCAGCAGATGTTTTGGAGAGGGGAATGGGTTCTTTAGGAAGCTTTCCCAGCTGCCACCGTTTTCCATACACAGCAAGAATTCTGAGCGCATCCCCTGCTGAGGAGGGCTCAGGCTCAGGATCCCAGTAACAAGCCAGGGTACAGAGTGAACTCAGGCTTCGCTCAACCACGGAATCCACAGTTGTGGGTGGTCGAGCAATTGCAAAGACCACCGATCTAGCTATATGTGTTCAGTCACAGCCATGGATAAGCGCCCTCTAGTCCTCGCTCCCCACCTGGGGCCTGTTCCGAACGCCACTGCGCTTGCGCGCGCGGTCTCGCAACGTCCCGGCCGGCCGGCCCTCGGGTCTGCACTGCGCCTGCGCGGGGCTCCATGGGCGGAGCCGTCCTTGTGGGCGGGCTTTCCGGTCTGGTGGGGGAGCCGGGCGTAGGACGTCTGGTGGGAGGTCGTCGGGCGCAGGTGAGGCTTGCGCTGGTGAGGGCGCGGTTCGGTCGGGGCGCGGGCGGCGGGGACTCGCGGGCGGCGGGACTCGCGGGCGGCGGGGCTCGCGGGCGGCGGGTGCGGCCCGCGCTCCGCTTCCCAAGTGCGTGGGACTGGAGCTGGTCGCGCTCGCACCCGGCTCCCGGGAGTTGGGGAGCTGCCCGCGCCGGCGGCTGGACCTGGGCGTGCGTCCCCGCCAGCCCGCGTCCGCGCTGGCGCCCCGGGAGCCCCGCTGGGGTTCGGGCTGGATAGAGCGCGCAGGTGGGGCTGCCGCCGGGAGGCCGTCGGCCTGGGGGAGTCACCCCTTGAGCCTCTGCGTTCGGGCTGCACGGACCTGGGGGGCCCCGGAGCCTCGGGGCTGTTCGTGTGCTGGTTTCTTCCGGTAGAGATTCGCCCAGTGTCGCTGAGGGCAAGGGAGGTTCGCTGCCCGGAGTCCCGTCCTCGGAGGTCTGCAGCTGGTCCAGGGTTGCACTCGGGAACTTCCCTTGTCCTGTGTCACTTTCTCTTTCTCCAGTAAAAGAGCACTCAGACGTCTTCCGTAAACACAAAATAAAACGGGCCTCTTGGTTTTGTTGTGGCGCTTCGCAGCAGCCAGTGGAGTCGAGTGTGTTGATTACTGCTTTCAGTCTCCTGAAAGCTTTGCACTATTGCTGTCAAAAAGTGAAGGCCCTCCATCTCCCCACCCATTATTTGCTTAGTATTTGGCACTACTAGATTTTAAATGTTCTGTGGATCAGTAAGCATTAAAGTACGAAGTTTCATGGATTTCCCAACACCAGGTACTGTGTTAAGCACCTGTGTAGATTGTCTGATTTCATCCCCCTCCTAATTTTCATAGGATTTTTTTTTTAACCCCATTGTGCTCTTAAGGAAACTGAAACTTCTAGAAACTTACTGTCCCATGTCCCACAGCTATTAAATACTAGGGAGTCCACGTTTGGATATTTGTTAGACTCTGGACCTGAGCATGACAACAATGTTCTTTTGTCTCATTGCAAATGGGAAGCATCAGCTTAAAAACCTCAGAGTCTAAAAAGTAAAATTAGCACATAAAAGACAGATATTTGACTTTTTATGCAATTGCAATGAGCAAAAACTTTTGTCTTATTTTTAGAGTAATTTTGTAATTGTGTTACCTGTACATATAGTCATTTTAAGATACATGTGTATTCACACCATTACCTATATTTCATCATTTTTGTAAAGTAATTTAAGTCTATGCCTGCAATTTGTTGAGTGAAACTTTGAGATCACGTTGCATTTACAGGCAGATCTATAGAAACTATATACCAATGTTTGAAAATTCAGGGAAGTACTTCTTAATAAAGTTAATTTTATATGCATTATGCATAAATTATAGATGCAGCATAAATGCCATAATGCATCCACTTGAGAGAACCAGGTGGTACAGTCAGTTATGCAAACTAGAGTAAGAAAGGAGAGGCAGTTACTATATCAAAGCTAAAAGTCTGAGGAAAGTGGTCTGTCTGGGGTTTATCTCTTGATCTAACCTGCTCAGTAGAAGTTAGGTTTGCACTGTCAAAAATTATACTGAGAAGGGCAGGCTTTTCTCCTTAGGCCTCCCAATTGCAGCTGTGAACCATTGCCCATGCAGTCAGAACCAGGCTGTACCCCACCAGTGGTGTTGGTCTATACATATGTGACCAGCAGGACTTGCCCTGTACGCTTTCCCAGGAACCACTTGTAGGTGTTTAAAAAGTCATGGGCAAACAAAACTGCTATGGATCTGCCACTGGTAACTGAAATGACAGCATGGTTTCTGGCCAGTAGATTGTGTGTCTTTCTCTTTTGTGTGCTGGAGTGGGGAATCCCATGACGTTTACTCTACAGCAGACCTCTGTACTTCTGGAAAAACTTCTGTGATTCCACTGCATGCTGGTGTGCCAGGAGGAGTCTGAGACTACGAGACAAGCTGTGGATTATGTTCCTAGAGCATGCATTCCACTTGGAAGTCTATTTTGGGGAAAAATAACTCATATTAATGTTATATATACTAATTTTAAGCTCTAAAATAGCTCTGATGTATTATAGATTCTAGTAGAACTGACATTGATCTTTAAAACCTCAAAGAAATTTTTACATGTTTGGTAACCATTTTAGGAAATGTTATAGACCCTAACCCAACAAAGGATGCATTATTCTCCTGTTTTCGAAGACTTCAATGAAAAACTGTCTCAAGACGTTCTACTTTTGTTTTATTTTTGTTAAAGCACTTAACATTTTATTATAGTTAGTTCTCCCACACCCTTTTTTCTTTACAGAATGTAAATTCTTTCAAAGTAGAAATGTAGTATGTCTGCCCTAGTGTAGTGCCTGGCTCAAGTGTGGTCACTGAGTACTTGGGTATAACTGACATAGGGCATGAACCAAAGGGATTGTGCTAACAAACTTTGAAATGGATAAAGTGAGGAACTTATTGGGAGAGAATTCTGAATTAGGTTTTGAATGCTGGAGTGATTCGGCATAACTACCAGGGAAGAGGTGAAAGTAGACAGATATAAGTTAGTTTGTCAAAGACCTTAATTGATGATTAGGATTTCAAAATTTCCCAGAAGTCAAATTTCAATTCAGTGAGCAAGTTGTTTGTTAAAGAACATCTGTTTTAGGCACTGTGTTTCTGATGCTGTGTATAGTCTGAGAAAGAAGACACATGCAGAGGCGGACTTTACTTCATGAGCCTAGAAATGAAGTGTTATTGTTACTGATTTTATTTTTCTATTTTCATTATTAGGAGTATTCTTTTGCATTGTGTGCCAAATAAGTAAGCGATAAAAGAATTAATTCAATGAATATTGGCGTTTAGGGAGAAAGATAATTAAAATTACTTTTCAGTGTTTATAATTATAGAAAATGAAGAAAGTGATACTGTTGGTAACATACAAATTAGTTTTAAGTAAAATGGTTATTAGATGTAGAGGTTGAAAAGCATTTTATATACTTTTCATATGTCATTTATAATATTAACATACTTTCATTTAATAAACCTCAATAAGCATTTGCTGTGGAACAGATCATCTCTATAAGGCCATGATGTTAAATACTTAGCTGAATTTTACCTTTCACTTTTTCTCTTTTTGCTTTATTAGTTAGACCAGAGGACCCACTGCTTCCATGGCTGCCTCACAAACTCCACAGACTGTTGCATCTCACGTTCCCTTTGCAGATTTATGTTCAACTTTAGAGCGAATACAGAAGAGTAAAGGACGTGCAGAAAAAATCAGACACTTCAAGGAATTTTTAGATTCTTGGAGAAAATTTCATGATGCCCTTCATAAGAACCAAAAAGATGTTACAGACTCTTTTTATCCGGCAATGAGACTTATTCTTCCTCAGCTGGAAAGAGAGAGAATGGCTTATGGAATCAAAGAAACTATGCTGGCTAAGCTTTATATCGAATTGCTTAATTTGCCAAGAGAAGGGAAAGATGCCCTTAAACTCCTCAATTACAGGACCCCCACTGGGACTCGGGGGGATGCCGGGGACTTTGCGATGATTGCGTACTTTGTGTTGAAGCCCCGATGTTTGCAGAAAGGAAGTTTAACCATACAGCAAGTAAATGAACTTTTAGATTCAGTTGCCAGCAATAATTCTACCAAAAGAAAAGACTTAGTGAAAAAGAGTCTTCTTCAGCTTATAACTCAGAGTTCAGCACTGGAACAAAAGTGGCTCATACGAATGATCGTAAAGGACTTAAAGCTTGGTTTTAGTCAGCAGACTATATTTTCTGTTTTTCATAATGACGCTGCTGAGTTGCATAATGTCACCACAGATCTTGAGAAGGTCTGTCGGCAGCTGCATGACCCCTCTGTAGGACTCACTGACATTTCCATCACTTTGTTTTCTGCTTTTAAACCAATGCTAGCTGCAGTAGCAGATATCGAGCGCATTGAGAAAGACATGAGACACCAGAGTTTCTACATCGAAACCAAGCTTGATGGTGAGCGGATGCAGATGCACAAAGATGGGGATGTTTACAAATACTTTTCCAGAAATGGCTATAACTACACTGATCAGTTTGGTGCCTCTCCGCAAGAGGGCTCTCTCACCCCATTCATTCATGATGCCTTCCAGCCAGATGTGCAAACCTGTATCCTTGATGGAGAGATGATGGCCTACAATCCCAGCACACAGACCTTTATGCAAAAGGGCAATAAATTTGATATTAAAAGAATGGTGGAAGATTCTGATCTGCAGACTTGTTACTGTGTTTTTGATGTATTGATGGTTAATAATAAAAAGCTAGGTCGTGAGATCCTGAGAAAGAGGTATGAGATTCTCAGAAGTACTTTTATACCAGTACCAGGTAGGGTGGAAATAGTGCAGAAAGCACAAGCTCATACCAAGAATGAAGTGATCGATGCACTGAATGAAGCAATAGATAAAAGAGAAGAGGGAATCATGATAAAACATCCCTTGTCCATTTACAAGCCAGACAAAAGAGGTGAAGGATGGTTAAAAATTAAGCCAGAATATGTCAGTGGACTAATGGATGAATTAGACATCTTAATTGTGGGAGGCTATTGGGGTAAAGGTTTGCGGGGTGGGATGATGTCTCATTTTTTGTGTGCAGTAGCAGAGAAACCCCCTCCTGGTGAGAAACCATCTGTGTTTCATACTCTGTGTCGTGTTGGCTCAGGATACACCATGAAAGAACTGTACGATCTAGGTTTGAAATTGGCCAAGTACTGGAAGACTTTTCATAGAAAAGCACCACCAAGCAGCATTTTATGTGGAACAGAGAAACCAGAAGTGTACATTGAGCCTGGCAATTCTGTCATCGTTCAGGTTAAGGCCGCAGAGATTGTCCCCAGTGATATGTACAGAACTGGCTGTACATTGCGATTTCCACGGATCGAGAGGATAAGAGATGACAAGGAGTGGCATGAGTGCATGACTCTGGAGGACCTGGAACAGCTGCGGGGGAAAGCAGCTGGAAAGCTTGCCTCGAAACACCTCTACCCAGGAGAGGAGGATGAACCAAGAGAGAAAAGGCGAAGAGCTGCCCCAAAGGTGAAGAAGGTGATTGGAATTATTGAACACTTAAAGGCACCTAACCTTTCTAACATAAGCAAAGTTTCCAATATATTTGAAGATGTTGAGTTTTGTGTTATGAGCGGAACAGCCAGCCATCCAAAGCCTGACCTGGAGAATAGAATTGCAGAGTTGGGTGGCTACATTGTACAGAATCCAGGCCCGGACACATACTGTGTAATTGCAGGTTCTGAGAACGTCAGAGTGAAAAACATCATTTCTTCTGATAAACATGATGTTGTCAAGCCTGCGTGGCTCTTAGAATGTTTTCAGACCAAAAGCTGTGTGCCCTGGCAGCCTCGCTTTATGATTCACATGTGCCCATCAACAAAACAGCATTTTGCCCGTGAATATGATCGCTATGGTGACAGTTACTTTGTTGATACAGATTTGATCCAACTGAAAGAGGTGTTCTCAGGAATTAAAAATTCTAATGAACACACTCCTGAAGAAATGGCCTCTGTGATTGCAGATTTGGAATGTCGTTACTCCTGGGACCGCTCTCCTCTAAGTATGTTCAGGCACCACACCATTTATGTGGACGTGTACACTGTGATTAATGACTCGAGTACCAGAATCCAGGGAGCAAGACTAGCCATCAGAGCCTTGGAGCTCCGGTTCCATGGGGCAAAGGTAGTTCCTCTCTTAGCTGAGGGAGTATCCCATGTACTTATTGGAGAGGATCATAGTCGTGTTGCAGATTTTAAAGCTTTTAGAAGAACTCTTAAGAGAAAGTTTAAGATCCTTCAAGAACGTTGGGTAACTGACTCAGTAGACAAGTGTGAGTTACAGGAAGAAAATCAGTATTTGATATAAGCCAACTTTCTTAGGAAAGCCTTGGATCTGGTGGACCCATTGCAATACGTAGTAATGATGACATCGTAAACTGCCTTTTGGTTTTATTTTTAAAAAATCTATACTTAAAAAGTATTATTACATATAGTAAAACAAGAATTTTAACTTTTAAGAGAAAAGAAATGGAATGACCCAAAGCCAAGAGATTCTCTTAGTAGTATAGTATTTTATGAGTTTTATGACCAAAATGAAATAATTGAGCTATTTAAAGAAGAGGCGTTCGTAAAGCCATCTATATAGAAATCTAGAATTTTGACTCACATATTAGTAAAATACATTTGGAAACTTTTAGAATCGTCAGAGTACTGACTTAAATAGGATTTTTCCAAAGTCAATTAAAAATTTTAATAGTTTTTAGCTAATAAAAGCATTGAAAGTAAAAAGGGCAGAGTAGTTATAATTAGACATGTAAAATAAGTATTTTTTACTTGAATGCCAAAATGCCTCTTTTAAATGTGAAACAAACTTTTTTACAAAACTTGGTGATGTTTTTTAGCCAAGTTAGTTTAATGTGACTTAGTGGCCTGAGCATTTAAAATTGAATTGGTTTGATATTTTTAAAAACAAATATATATATATTTTTAAGTTTTTATTGTTTGGTACCAGGGATTGAACCCAGGGGCACTCAACCACTGAGCCACATCCCCAGACCTTTTTATTTTTATTTTGAGACAGGGTCTTGCTAAGTTGCTAAGGGCTTTGCTACCCTGCTGAGGCTGGCTTTGAACTTAGATTCTCCTGCCTCAGCTTCCCAAGCCACTGGAATTACAGATGTGTGCCCCTGCAGCCTGAAAATCTTGCAATTTTAAGTTAGTACAGATTTAAATTTTTTTCTAAAACTGAACATGTTTTATATCAAGTATTTTTATGTGAATTTGTACTCCAGTATATAGTATTCACAAACTATTTTCCTAGATATAATCCATTGAGTAGGTGTCAAATGGTGTGTGTGTCATGATTTCCATTAGAGGCCAGTAACTTGCTTTAGCTTTTTAAAGTTGCTCTTGTAAGTAGATTATTTAAAGTCAATGTGTATAATACATAGTATTTCTGGATTTATATGTCAAATTTTGAAATATAGCCTATATGGAAAAATTTCTTTCACAACAGTTGAGTGGAATTTGGTACCTGAGATACTGTGTGTAGATTATGTGAAAGTAATTAAAGTTTTATGAAATAATAGAGAAGAAATCTGGATTGTTATACTTAATTTAAATAAAGTAATATATTATTAAAATGTTTTATTTGTGTTCTCTTTATTTTGAAAACTTCTGAATGGTTATTTTCTGTCAGATTTTAAGGTAACAATATAAGTTTTAACTGGTTTGACTCGAGTTCCTTTTTAAAGTACTTTGTTTCATGTTATGGGGTGAGCTTTTAAACATTTAAAACTTGTACTTTTGTGTAAGGGGAAAAATTTTAAAATACAGGTAAGTGTAGTGGGGGTAAAAGTCCATTATTTTGCCACCAAAGATAATAACGTTGCCTTTTTAGGTCATTGGTGGTAAGGAAAGTACAAAACAGCTATTGAGGCAACAGCCCTAAAGCTGACCCCAACGCTCTGCTTACCCTTGTGAGCTGGGCTCTTTACTGTCACCAGGCATGCCTGCCTCCTCCTCAGTTGCTGTGTGCTCTTGAATGCACTGTGCTGTGTCTTGTTAGCCCATTGATGCTCAAGCTCTGATGATTTCACAGAGCCACCTCCACTCCCTCCCCCCCTCCTTTTCCATTTCCTGTGAAGCAGTGTGATAAATCTTCATAATGTTATTATTAGCTCTTTGGGATATAGTCCTAGAAGTGGAACTGCTGGTTCAAAGTTAGGTTATTTTTCAGTAACACTTGGTATGTGTTAAAAACATCAGTGGAGTTGTTTTTCTTGCTTCTCTCCTCTTCCTTATCTCCAGGTGCTGGGAGGTTCAGTTGCTCATTGCTGAACCTGTTCAGTACTTATTCCCTGAGTAGGTTTTTCCTATCCATGTGGCTTCAGGTATACTGACATCTCCCACATTTCTTTGGCCCCAGTGTCTTTGCTGAGCTGTAGTTCCTATATTTAACTACATCACATCTCCATATGATGTCTAATAGGCCTCTCAAACCCAATGTTTAGAACTTCTTTCTATGAAGGTTTATAAAAGAAACAAACAAAAAAAAAATGGTGTAATGAACCCGCTGTGCATTTGACTCAGTTTGAAAAATTATTGGTGATCAATCTTTCATACGTATGTTCCTCCAGGATGCTGCCATATTATTAGCAGTATTGAGATTGAGCCCAGGGATGCTCTACCGCAGAGCTGCATCCCCAGCACTTTTTATTTTTCATTCTGAAATAGGGTTGCGCCAAGCTGCTCAGGCTGGCCTCACACTTGGTGATCCTCCTGACTCAACCTCCCTGCTGGGAATGCAGGGGTAGACCACCACGCCTGCTCAGATGACTTTTAAAGTAAACTAGATCACATGCTTTTATCTGCACATGTGCCACAATAGAACCCTCGATTTCTCAAACAGGGTTGTGCTCTCTTCCAGTATTTTGTTTCTGTACTAAATAATGCATCTGCTCATCCTGCTCATGATTAAAACTGTGGAATCGTTCTTGACAGTCCACCTGACCTCATTCCTACGACACATGGCACATCTATTCAGACATGGCCTTGCTCCACTCATGCCAGTAGCCAGCATCTAGCCATTCCTGCTCCTTTGTTTTACTAGTGTCCTTAACCGGCCTTCCTTCCATTCTTACTGTATTATGTTCTGTTCTCCGGAACAAAATCTTTAAAGATGCAAATCAGATTGTGTTTCTCTTCTGGTTAAAACCACTGAATTGCCATCAGTCATAATATCCAGTCTTCTCCATGGCCCGTTGTACCTGGCCCTGCCTTACCTGGTTTTGGATGGCTGGTGTCGTTTCCTACTGATGACCCCCTGCGCCCCACACCCCTTGCTCACCAACTTCAGCTGCGCTGTCCTGCTTGCACCCCTTTACCTTGTTCTCCCCGTGTTTGCCCCACCCACACCAAGCCCTTCTTTCCCACCACCAGAGGAGGGTTTTCCTGGGTGATGACTACCATTTTGTCCTGTTCATAGTTACCGTCAGCCAGCTATTTCTGGAGTGAGTGTTCTGCAGCAGGCTGAACACACACTTGGCTCTCACTTTCCAAGGCCATGGATCTTTTTGCCAGAAAGCAGGACAGGACTTACCAAGAACTTCAGCCCTGTCTGCATCACTGAAGGCTTGGAACTGCTCTTCAGCCTGGAGCAGCTGCTTCACACCGTGCTTTGCCTGGGATCTTAGTTACAGGATCACTTTGGGCCCTTGGATGCCTCACTTTGGGGAAAATTAGTTGGGCTTAATAACATGTCTAATGCAGCATTCTTTTGGCCCCACTGCTATTCTGTAAAAATTGCTGCAATTTATTTTCAACCAATATAATAAATTATTTCTGTGGTGATCATTTGGGTAAAAAGATGAATAAGATATTCTCTGTCCTCGAGAAACTCAAGATGTACTGAAAGCAAGATAATTGGAATAGAAACTCGAGTGTTTTCCGAGTGAAGGACTGAATCATTGCTGTGCAAAGCTACGTGGAGTAGGGAAGAGGACCCCTTCGACAGACAGCTCGCCCTGGCTCAGTTCCAGACCCACCGTCACTTGTATATTATTCTGACCCATAACTACTTCTCGGAACCCTAGTTTCTGAATTTTGAAGTGAAAGTGACACCTGTCTCACCAGCGTTGGAGCACAGAGTTGCAGCACCAGCTCATGGTAAGGACTCTTCAGTTTGTATCTGCTGCTCTCACCCAGCTGTCCACCATGGCGATAAGTGAGTAGATTCAGAAAGGAGGAGAACGTCAGGCATCGTGGTATGGAATGATTTTCCTGGCAGAGTGAAGATAATAAATAAACGTAGGTAGTACAAACGTGTGGAACTATTTGTAAAACACTCAGATGTAGGTACAGAGGTCAGGGTAGATTTTGAAAGGTCTTAAGTGCCACACTCAGACTATGGATTGTATCTGGTGCTCAAGGTAAGTGCGTTGAATTGCAAGCAAGGTATCAACCTCAGATCAGATCAGGTTGTGTATTTTGCTTTTTTTTTTTTTTTTTTTTGTTCTTTTTAGTTTCAGTTTTTAGAACACTATTGAGGTTTGATTGAAGTAAAGGATTCCATGTATTTGTTGTATTCAATTTGTTGAGTTTGGAGATAAGCACACACCTGGGAGATTATCATCACAATCAAGACCACAAACATCAATTCCAAAGGTCACCTTGTTCCCTTGGCTGATTCCCTTGCCTCGTCATCCTCAAATGCAGTGCCTCCTGAGCTCTAGACTCTGTTCTGTCTCACAACGAGACTGATGTCCACATCTGTACTGTACACACTTGGTGTTGGAAAGAGGGGAAGAATGTTCCTCTGCCCTGGTCTCCATTCATCCTCCTTGGAGGCTGTTCTCTCGTTTCAACAACCTTATGATCTCTTGCTAATGTGTGTTCTTCACATGCAAGAATTTTTAAAGAATGGTCTAAATGTGTAGTTGTATTTCCCAGCTTTTTGCTCTTAAAATCTCACATACATTTTTTAAAGAAAGACTTGGAACTCTGTTTCTACACTCCATAAATGTCAAGATCTTGTTGGAGATGTGGAAGCAGAGACATGCTTAGCTTTCACCAAGAAGATGTAATTGTGTGTCCAAGGGATGTACTTATACCCCCAAAGGGAGGAAGCTACCTACTTGGTAAACTAGATTAGCCAAGTAAATCCTAGCAATTTCTCAGAGGTAGATATCGTGAGGAGATTGCCTGTCAGAGAAGAGGTAATTCCTTTGACATTCAAATAGTTTAGAGCATAGAAAAAAAACAAGTCTTCCCAAATTTGTTTCTTAATTATGTAATGTTGGTAATGCCACCTCCCCAAAATAGCACCAAATTTGAAGCAACCACAACTTTCACCCATCACCACTGGGAATGTAAAATGATGCTACTTTGAAAAACTGGTAATTTTTAAAGTTCTAGACCTGTTCTGTAGCTCCCCAAGTCTATCCTGCCACAAGAGAAAAAAATAAATAAAAAGCTGTCTGCAAAATGATCGGTACAAGAATTTTCAGAGAAGCTTCATTCCCAATAGCTGCAAACCAGAAAGCCATTCATCTTTCAGTAGGATGGATAAATAAATCAGTATGCTCTTGTAACAGGTCTACTCAGCAGCCTCAGAACACCAGTGGATGCCCACTGCAGTATGGATTCCTGCTTGAGTGGCAGAAGCCAGATGCCAATAGCACACATCGTAAGATTCCTTTATATGAAGTTCAGAAACATAAAACTAATTCTGAGCAATAGAAATCAGAGCAGATTTGTCTCTGGGAAGGAGCATTAGCTGAAAAGGAACAAAGAGACATTTCTGAAGTGATAGAAATTTAATTGCCTTCATTGACATGTTAGTTACACAGATGTGTATGCTTATCAGAGCCTTAAGACTCATTTTAATAATTTCTTTAAATATTAAAAACAATTATGGATTTCATAGTTCCATAGAGACACAATATCCTAATATTTTTAAGTGAATATTGTAAGAACAGCAATAAAATATTTCCAAACAATTTTCAATTTTAAGGAGTATGAGGATGAACCAATATTAAAAACTATATTACGGCATGTAACTGTATTAATGGACTAAAGGCAGCAATGAAAACTGGTTTAAGAAATTTAATATTTTTTCTCAGAGGGAAAAAAACCCTAAAGGACATAAAAAGTAGGAGCCTTATTAAATATTATAATACTTTTTTAAAAAGCCAATCTTTGGCCTTCTTGGGTGGTGGTGACAACCCAGCACATGTTTTGGAGCTCCACAAATTCCCACATAAAAACCAGACAGAGCAACTAGGTAGCAGACAGCCCTACAGCTGTTTTCACAGCAGGAGTAAGTGATGAGGTGTCCCCCAAACCCAGCGCACAGGTGGGTGAGGACCAGCAGGTGGACGGCAAGACCTGATGTCATTAAAACACACGTGACAGAAGCCAGGCGATGGTGGGAGGCCCGCAGGGGTCTGAGGGGGAAGCAAGCCACCTATTCAGCAGGGTGACACTGGAAAGCCCGGGTGCTGGGATGAAAACAGCCTGAGTCCCCAGAACAGCCCGTCCTGACGCTCTCCAGGGCAAGAGCCCATGCTGAGAATAAGCCCCTGCAAGTGGAGCAAAATGTGATCAAAATAGGGAAGACTGGCACACAGGAAGTAGTTCAGAGAAAAGCGGAGCACGCGTTCTCGGAACGCAAACTACTACATTTTTGAAAGACAAGAGGAGTTTCTGTTAACATGTATTTCTTCTGAACATTCAGTGAAGACTAGCTCACCTGAAAATGAGCAACCAAAAGGTATTGGTGCTAAACACAAAAATATGAATAAAAGCATAATTTAAAATAACAGGGAAAATGAAATCAGGGCATACCACCACAACAGATTGAATTTATAACCTGCAGCTTCAAAGCAAGTCAAAATATTAGGAGAGAAGAAGGAGAAGGAAAGGAAGATACAAAGGAAGGGACTCTGAAAGAATACTATTTTAGAAAAACTCAGAAACAAAGTTACAGAACTCAGGAATTAGATGAAAAACTATCAACATGTCATTGGTAATCTAAACCCAGAGAAGAAGTAATTGATAGGTGTTATCTCGCTTTCCACCACTTTAAGAAAGTACGCGAGACAATCGACTCATAAAGAAAAAGGTTCATTCTGGAGGTTCAGCGCGTGCTCCATTGGTTCTGCTGCTTTTGCCTTGGGTCTGTGCGAAGGAAATGCATGGCGGTGGGAGTGTGTGGTGAGGAAGACTGCTCACCTCATGGTGGGAAGCAGAGAGAGAAGAGAGAACTGGGGTCCCACCGTTCCCTTGGAGACGACGTAAACACCTCTCCAAGTCCCACCTCTTAAAGGTTTGGAGTTTCCCAATAATGCTCCCCAGGGAATCGAGCCTTTCGTGCCTGGACCCTGGGGACACTCAGAATCCACACTGTAGCAATACGTTTAACTACATAACACAATTAACTCACGAAGCCTTGAAAATTGTGTTCTCTATATCACTGTTAAGTTGGTTTTGGGAGCAGAGGGGCAAGGGTTGGCACTTCTTGCTCCACAGTCTTGTTGACGTCACTCTTCCTTATATCTGACCCTTGAAAGGGCCAGATAGCCTCTGGTCCTTCTTGTTCAGTGGACACAGATGTGATGATCTTTGGGCTGTCTTACAATGTTCACATTCTGAGGTATTAAGTCATTTACTGCTAGCCTACAATTTATTACTGTGCCTTTTATTTTTATGAGGAGATCTTGAGCTAGTATTGATGATTTGGCTGGTAAATAGGCCTGGGAGGACAGCTGGTGGAGAGTTCCAGAGGAGGCCAGGCAATCCCTAAGTATGAATTTAATGGTGACTTTTCCAAGGAGCAAGTCTTCATTTCATCACCCTTTTGATTTGAGTATATGAAGTTCCTCTATCTTACATAGATAAAAAGATCCTTCATAGACGTGACACCTTTATTAAATTTCAATATTAATGTAAGTATGAAAAACTTATTCCCTAAGAAAATGCACCGTCAAGATAAAACATCATGCGATCGTCCTCACAATACAAACACATATGCCTTCTCTAAGCTCCTCCCTGTAGAGAACCTCTAGAAATTCAGGCGCAGCCACAGAAACTCCACCAGCTCCTATCAAAATCAGCATAGCAGAGTGCTTAAAAGGCAAACCTTATCATAACCGGCACATGACTGCTCTTCAAGCAATAGGAAGTGTAGGTTTATATCAGTAGTGGTGGCATGCCCTTGGTTATGGGAAAAGACAGGTAAATGAACCAAAGTCAATGAATTCTTGAGTCTTGGTAAGTTTAAATTTTATCATTCCATGTGAAATGGCAAAGCCCCAGCAGTCCTCGTGGGCAGTATTACTGTTTCTTAGATTTCTCTGCTTGCTGATGAGGGCACAGCTGTCTGATAGCCACTGCTGAACTTAAGGGGTACCCTTTCAAGGAACAAGGACACTGAGCTCAGGAATGATACTGTTCAAATTCTTTAAAAAGGGTATTACAGCATTCAAGGGCAAACATGTCGTTCAGCACGCTGCATTCTCTCAGTCCCATCCCTGGTGTGATTGAAGTGTGTTAGGTGCATTTACCTCTACAGCTCTGGCTTTTACAATGGCTGGTGCAAGATCTCCACGTGTTCTGAAACTGCAGTTCCCTCAGAAGTCGGAGTCCTTTCATTAATGTTGTTTTCCAATGCATCCTCTAAGTCATTTCCCCTTGGCTGCAAAGCTGGGGTTGTTAATGGCTGAGGAGGGAGCTGTGAGTCATGTGATTTCCTCCTAAGTGACAGCATGCTATTGATCAAGTGTGTGGCTTGAGGGTGGAGCATCATTTTTCAGCTGGTTGTTTGGGGATCTCAAGGGTTACGAGGACATTTCCATCTCAAGTTTGTAATTGTCTTAATATCTTTGACTTTTTATATGAATTGATAAGTAAGATAAATAATGTTCCTTTTGAAATGGAGTGATTTAAAAACCTCTGGAAATTGAGCAAGCGCTTGGAGAGCTGAGTCTGACAAGTGGCTCTAGGACTCCCCGAGTCCCACGATCACTCAGCTGAATGTCGCTTGCCAGAACGGAGGTTAGAAATTGGAATTTTTAAATTCTTGGTCACATAAGTTAATTTGTCTCAATATTATTTTGATATAAAAGGAAAACTAAGGTGCATTAACTACGATAAAACAAGTTAATGAAGATCATATATACAGAAACATTACAAGTACATACAGCGAAAATGGTCGTTAGATTGTTGTGTTCACCTGGTCCAAGTTCCCATCTCTCACAGCAGTTCCCGGAGCAGCGTTGAACAAAAGAATTATGACCCATACTGATGATCATATGGTTTGTCTTTTACTTAATTAGTAATTGAGCACTATTCATAACCCCAATGTATTTATCTGTAGAATGGTGTTTTCAAATAATTCCACACTTTCCCTCTCTCTAGGTACTTAGAAAATGACCATTTTCAAAAAATAATCCCCTTGATTTTTTTGAAGTCCAATTTGCAAAAATTAGAAATCAGGAAATTATTTTTATATATTCTTGGTGTTGAAAAAGTTAATTTCTAGCATATATTTTAATATTTAATAGGTTTCCAAGTAGCATATACTGTGCTATTTTAACTTTTTCCCTGCAATTCACAGCTACTTTTGTAATTTCATAAAAACTAAAATAAATTTACTATTTATAAAACAAAGTACTGCCTTCACATATCATGACTACCATTCCAGATGTCACGGCATAACAATCAATTCAAAGCTTCCTGGTATGAACAGCCTTTCGATCACAGTCCGGGGTTCAGACTACACCCAGCAGCAGTCTCTTGTCTGGGTGCCCTTCTGTCTGGGGATCCGCTGGCAGTGGTCGCTCTGTCCTTGTTGGCTGGGGGTAGTCAGGAGACCCTGGGCTTCACAGCCTCCAGAAGCTGAATGCTGACAAGGCTCTGACAGTGGGAAGTGACCATCCCCGGTCACCCTCCAGAGGAGAAAACAGCTATGGCAAACCCGGGCAGGTATCCGCTTCCAGAAGTGAGCTGCTTGACATGCTAGGGGCTGATTTGGACAAGGATAGTGGGCAGAATCTGGGGGAAGAGGGGACGTGAAAGCACCAGCCTACGTCACTGAGGGGCTGTCAGCACAAATCTGGATCCCAGGGAGGCTGCTGGTGGGTCTCAAGGGAGTGAGGAACATGTAGGAGGCCAGGGGAAGAGGGGCAGTATGGGAAGAAGCTGGAGGACATCACCTCCTGTGACAAGCAGGGCCTGAAGTGATGAACCTGGTGGTACAGAGGAGACCTTCCGGCGGTGTTGAGGAGGATCCCATTCCCTGCTGCTTGTAGTAAAAGGTGGATGATTTAAACAAATCCATTTTTGTTTGTTTGACACGAAGGAACCCAAAATTGATAAGTTTGAACATTCTCAGTGTATGCAGAAAGCAAAAGCTGTTGAAATTAAGAATTTGCTTCCAAAAGTGTAGAGGGCCCAGGTGTGATCATGTAAACTCCCATCTCACCTCAGATACACCTAAAGATCAGCTCTAGTTCACAAGATCCCAAGGCAAAGATCCTCTCAGGTCCTTTTGATCAACAGAAGGGTCCTGTAGAAAGGTGAGGTCTGCAGCTGCTGTGCCATCGCAGCACAGGGCGAATTAGAGAAACACATCACAAAGATCTGCCAGGAGGTTTTTGTCCAGCGGACTGAAGGCCACAGAGAAGATCATGTCTGCAGGAAAACCCGCCAGCTTGGACAGAAAGAAACAGGCCGAGTGTAAAGTGAAAGGAGGCTGAGGGAGCGTCAGAATTCCGTGGGCAGGGCAGGAAGCAGTCTCAGGAGGCTGCCCAGCAGCAAACCCTGCCTGCTTCCATGGTAAAAGGGCTGACTCAAGGGCACCCTGAGACCTGAGGGTGGACCAAGAGCAAGATGCCTTTCCAAGCTTTGAAGGCTGAGCCAGGAGCTGTGAGCACGTGCCTGGATTTTTAGTATTGCTATGGACAAGGGACCATTCTTACTTTCCATTTCCTTCTCTCTTTTGAAGGGGAAGGTCCGCAGCTGTCGTTCTCTGTCTGTGCCACCACTGCATGCTGGATGTACCGGGCAGATGACTTGGGTTTCATCTGTGGAGATGGAGAGCTGTACCTAGTGGTTTACACCAGCAGCCTCATCTGCCCTGAACCTGGTTCAGGAAAAAAGCTTTACACTGTGCTGGTAGACTAAAGAATTAAGTAGGACTTGGGACTTTGGGGAGGGAATCTTGAAAGGGAGTGTATCATTGAGGGTCAGAGAACAGACTCTGTGGACAGGTTTTCAAGGTGGACCCCATGATCTCCGCCTCCTGGTGTTCAGAGTCTGGTAGAATCTCCTCCATCTATGGAAAGACCTGTGATTGTCATCTTTTCAATAGAACTTGACAGATGGGATGGAATGTCACTGTCACAATTACATTATAATTCTATCAGACGTACCCCCTTCTCTCTCTGTCTCCCTTTCTCTCTCCCCACTCTCCCTCCCCTACTCCATCTTCCCCTCTACCCTCTGTCACCTTTCTGTAGATTGGATCTTGGATGTCCCCCAAAGTCCCATGTGTACCCCAAGGCTTGGTACCCAGAGCAGTACTATCGGGGGTGTCAGAATTTGACAAGGTGGGGCCCAGTGGGCAGTCTTTATGTTATAAGGAGCACACCCTCGAAGGGGGTTGCAGGTCCTCAAGACCACCCTCTTCCTTTCTTTTTCTTCCTGGCCCACAGTGTAAGTGTGTCTGCTCTGCTACACGCTCCTGCCCTGAGGTGCTGCCTCACCACAGGCCCAAAGCCACAGCACTAATCAGTCATGCACTAGGACTTCCAAAACTCTGAGCCAAAATAAACCTCTTATCGTTATACATTGGTTGTCTTAGGTATTTGTCACAGTGATGCAAAGCTGACCGATGTTGACCTTTACAGAAGCAAGCTGTTGACCCCATAACTTCAAGGAAGAACGGCTGCCAATACCCAAGATCGGGAAGCAAGCCGGTGCTGTCCCAAGTGCACTTGCAGGTGAGGACACACCCCTCATTCTCTCATCTTTCTGAGCCTTAGAATGATTGATTTCATAGGTGATTCTTGTCAGACTGCTCAGCAGTCTATGCTGCACAAAAGACTCTGAAGAAATACTCCCTTTTTCCTTCCTGGCTCTCCTAGTTTTGCTGGAAAAAAGTGCAAATTAATTATAATTCACTTATAATTGACCTCAAACTATTTTTTCCTTCTGATCTCTCTGCCAACTCTGGTCAAACTGACTCTCTCTGCTTCACCCTTTCTAATTCCAGGTGAATCCTGCTTCCTTGATCTGATGGGTCTCCCCAAGGATCGCCATGGCGGGTTCCACATTATCGTTCTCTAAAGCCACAGATCATATGTCATTTTATCCAGAAAAATCACTCCGATGCCCCAACCATGAATCCCCTTCTTTCCAGCACCTGAAAAACTCAGAAATTTTGTATCCTTATTTTCTGCCTCATAATCTATTTATCTAACTTTACCTTCTGGGTTTAGCTTTTAGAGGATATGAATAACTATGTGAATCTTTTATGTTTCAGTGTTTATTGAGTATTTTATCAGTTTCTTTGGAATACAATTATACCACTAAGTTTTAGATTTAATACTGGCACATATAAAAATAACCATACCACCAATGTAAACCTCTCTGCTTAAGCAAACGACAAGAAAAACCTTCATGTGTAGCCAGTGGCCAGAGGAAGGACCTTGAAACGGATGAGCCTGGATGGAAATCTGGCGTCTCTGCTTGGGCAAGTCAGATAATTTCCCGTGCTTTAGTTTCCTCTTCTATAAAATAGGGTAATTAGGACTTTTAGATTATAGAGTCGTTTTGAAGCTAGGAGTGTGATTAGAATGATGCTTAGACTGCTGTTCTCTCTCAGCACAGTTTTGCACATGGTATGAGAACAAAATAATCAGTACGGAGCTGCTGTGATAGACAGTAGTCATAAAAGGTGAGTTGGAGAAAAGAAGTGGACTCGTAAAGGAAAGCCTTACAAAAACACCAAGAGCCTTCTCCGTCCTCCTTTAGACCGTGGCTCACATCTGGGGATGGTTTTCGCGCTTTCGGTAGATGACATTTGGAGACTGACCCTCAAGGCTGAGATGGCTGCCAGAGTCTGGCGAGTGAAGAGGAGGACTTCTGTTAAACGTCTTGAGAGGAACAGAGCAGCCCTGCGCAGTAAGCAGTCATCCACACTGAGATGTTTGTGGTGCTGGGGTTGAGAAAGCCTGTCTGGAGTCATCTGACGTGCGAGGTGAAGAGACGTCTTGGTCCTTGTAAGTCACCCTTCACCTCACTTGATCACAGCTGCATGGCAAGTCCGATTCCGTCCATGAGACAAATGCTAATTCTGGCTTACTTCCTTTAGAAGGTTAGTATGTGGGTTAATTAGTGTTTGCCAAGTCCTTTGAAGTTGTAAAGCCCTACACAAATGCTACTTATCATTAATTACCATTCTGGAAGCCCTATGCTGTGATCCTACTTCTTCTCTATCAAAGCCCAGCCTCAAAGACCTGAGCAAGACTGAATTATTTTTGGTAAGTTGGAACATTGTTAATGAGAAAGATAGGCATCGGGGACCTAGACCAATCGTAGATAGCTGGCACATGACTGTATATAAATTGGCTCATTAAGATCAGGAAAACTATAGGTTTTGCTCTGGGATATGCCAGCTGTATTGGAGCACATTTCCAATTATATGATACTATATGTTTGAGAAGGTAGAAGCATGAATCTGCAATGCAGGTTTAAACGATTATAAGGAAAACAAAATAATTCATGGAAATGAATTTCTATTATATTTATAAACTGACTTCTTCCACCAATAAATCACAGTGTAATTTGGATTGTTCTGAGAGATGAACAAAATAAAATGACTCACAAAAACTTTTTAAAAAGCCTAAGATACTGGGTGTGATACTTTTTTCCTCTAGACATGAAGTAAAAGTCACATCTTGTAAATGTAATTTTATACCTTGACACAGTATAAAAAGAAGACAGCGTTTGATTTGGTCTTACTGGTTGTGTCATTTTGCTGTTAGGAAATAAAGCCTACCTCTGATTTGCACATTGATTATATTGTGTTCTGCTAAAATATCTGTAGTGCTCTTCTGCCGCATGGACCTGGATAAAGCCTTGGCTGATGCAGCTCTGGGGTAGGTGCAGATTGAGTGTCCCTGTGAAGTTGAGGATGGGGCTCTGTTGAATTCTGATGGGACACATTGGCAAGTGTGAATTGGCTCCACTCGGCCATATCCTGATGACATTCATCCCTAGTACCTCACTATGGGGGTGAAATTTAGGAACAGAGAGCAGGTCTAGGAGAGTTACCAGTGAGGCCTTGAAGTTTGACCAGAAAGTGCAGCCTGTGGAAGGACTTCTCTTCAAACCCCAAAGAGGTGACATGAGAAGAGGAACTGTTTTCTCTGGATAGCCACTTGTTCTCATATAAGTTAGAGTTATAATCTCCCAATGAAGTTTAAGTTGACCCGTGTTTATTTCATTAGACGGTAAATTTCTGGGTGACAGAGATCATGTCTTTGATATCCCCCAACCCTAAGAAATAGTATAGTGTCAGAAAGAAGAAACAGGCTTAAAAATAATGTTAGATAGAATCTAGGAAATAGGACTCCAAATATTGATTGGAAAAATAAAATTAAAAAAAATCAAGAAATGTTATGCAAGGAAGAAAAATGGTGGGGAATGTTCACATACAGGTTGTTAACAACTGAGTTCCACTTGTGAAAACTGTACAAGGTAGTATAAAGTAGTACGAAGCTTTAGTAATAGACACAGGATGGCCCACCGAAGACCAAACAGCTTGGACAGCACAGAAATAGACCCCTCTGTGTGTGGCTCTAGTACATGGTGAAGGCCAGGGTTCCTGTCCATGGGGGAAACAGGGCTTGCTCAGCATATCACTTGGGGGCAGTGGTGTAGCCATCTGGAAAACATTTGGAATCCTCTCTCATTCCTTAAAGCAAAATGTATTTCAGATTAACCCAGATATGTAAAAGAAAAAAAAAGTCATACAAATAATATAAAATTATGAAAGAATTATTTTAAACAAACAACAACAAAACACCCAAAAGAGAAGAAGATATTGCTGAATTTAATGTATAAAATTTATAAAAATGCTTTTCATAAAATCCACCATGAGTAAGTCAAAGGAGATGGATGACTTAGTAAGTAAAGTATTTGTAATCAAGTCCCAGAAAATGACTTTCTTTATTACATGAAGAGCACCTGTAAGAAAAGCTATTAAGTAGGTAATTAATAATAAGTACAATGATATATAAAATGTTCAAAACATAAAAACGTAAAAAACTTACGGAAAGATATCTGCAGCGCCTGTAACAACATGAGGCCACCTGGAGTCCCTGTCGCCCTGTAAGGGCTCTGACATCTGTGCCTGGCACCTCTCCAGAAGTGGGGGTGTTGCTGCCCTCGCCCAGGGGACTCAGCAGTGTCACCCTTCTGTAAATGTTGTCTTTGTATTGATTTTAGTTTGAAAAACTCCATTACACTTGGTTATCTGATGAGTAAAGATTTTAGAACCGTGTTTGTTTACTGAAGACACAAGAACTAAACTGTTTGGAGCTCAGTGAAATTTCACTGGGTTCGAGGGAGGCCATCTAATTGAAAAAGTCTCAATTAAGACGGCTCAACTATATTCTTGACACATCTATGAAGATTGAAGTTACCTGGCATCCATGTGTGGTGTGAGGACAAGTTAGCCTGACACTGGCTTCGTCTCATTCCCCAAGAAGCCGTGATCCTGGGAACTTAGTGTAGCAACAGCTGGGATTCGCTGACTTCCTTCCTTGTTGCTGCTGCACTGGTGACAAGCACTTTGGGATGTTGGTGTGATTGGGTCCTCTCGATTTGTCCGAAGCAGGTCCTCTTCCAGGCAGAGGGTGAGATGGGAAGTCCTGGTCTCCATTCAACAGTGTTGTCTTCCTCTGACCAGCTTCTCCAGGAGAACGCTGGGGTCAGTGTCCTCCTCCATAGACCCCAAAATGTGTGTTCTCCAAGGCATGCGGGTTTTCCTTCATGTAAATTTATGAATTAAAGGAGTTTCCTCTTTTGTTTGGGGAACCCAAAGTAAAATCAGTTTAACTCTTTTCAATACAAAAATTTACTGTTTCTTGTCTCCTAAGAATGAATTTAGCGGAAGATAATCAACAAAGTGTTTTCTCCGACAGTCTGTTAACAGCCAGGCACAAATGCCAGCCTTGGTCTTAACAGCTGCCAGACTCATGATTCACTGAACAGGAGAGTAAATTTCAACCTTACTTGATTTCGTTAATTAGTACAAATGAGATCACTGTAGGGCAGTTGCTTATTATCACTTACCTTCAAATACCTGAAGGGAGAGGTGGAGATGAGATGCAAATTTTAATTGTATTCACTTATTTGGACATGGTGAGAAGGGAGTCACAGTGGCATGATGTCCTTCTTAGTTGGCATCACTCTTTGAAATGAAATTCCATGTGCTTGGAGAGGGACATAGGCCAGGGGGTTATCTCGGTAATCTGCAATAGACAGGGAACAGCTGGGGACACTCTAGATGCTGACTAGAACAGCACACATGAGGCTGAGTCGCACACAGCCAGTGAGGAGTCTTGGTGACCTGTGACGTGGCAGAGCAGTTGACATACTACACAATCTTTAAGGGCGTGTTTTGAATGCCCAGGAAAATAAGACTTTGTAGATCATTCAGCAAAATGTGAATACTGATTTTATGTAGGAGGAGTAACTAGGGGTGCTTTCTTTGTTTTTCTGAGCTTTTCTAGTATTTAGTACCAAGGGGAAAATTCTAATAAGATGTAATTGGTGTGCCCCTAAAAGTGAGAGGCTGAGCACCAACACTGAACATCAGAAATCTCATTTTACTCTCCAAGTAGAATTCATGATCAATGCCCATTTCATTCTCTTGACTGATTTAAAATTTTTAGATATCTGTTCTTTTCCATGACCCCTTCATCTATCTCACAAGTTTATGCTAGTGGCAGAACGAGAGCCATGTTTTCATCCCGTGGTGAGTCTTCAGGTATGATCTAGTTACAATTCATGATGGTCTTGCTGACTCCAGAGAGCGCTTGGGATCAGAAAGCTGCGCAGTGGGAGATGTGCGGAGGACTGGCCCTCTACTCAGCAGAACGCAGTGCTCTGAGATCCAGCTTCATGTGGATATTTTCTTACTTTCTTTAAGCAAAATAACTGACTTTGTAGCACAACACACCAAAATAAAGTAAAATAAGAAGTCACAATTCACCAGATCCTTTGTGTAAACGACAGAAACTGTGAGCTGCGGAGCTATGTACTGTGTCTGAATCACATGATTCTTGGTCCTCTTGGGGGCTTCAGATGAGCTCAGACATAAACCTTGCTTGAAGATTGTGCCTTATAAAGACAACAGACCAGAATCAAAGAAGATGGACAGAGGGAAAGAGGGCACGTGTGATAAGGGGGGAAAATCAGGCTTGGGGCTGAATGTCCAAGTTCCTGGCTCCTGTGTGAGTCAGGTACCCTGGTTTATCAAGGCTGCCCATTCTCCTGCCATGCCTCCTCTGCCCCGCTCGGAGTGTGCATGTTTCTTCATGTCATGTCCTGGTCCTAGTGATGGGGCTCTGTCGTAAGCAGTGAGTAAGAGAGGAATCGAGTTTGGGTCTAACAAGTGGATTTTATTCATGCAATGTACACTCAACATTCCTAATAAGAGCAAGTAACAATACTAAAGATTCACCCTCTTATTCACCTAGAGTCCAAGCCCCATGGACTTACTCAATGCAACGTCTCTTAGCCAAGAAGTCAGTCAGTAAGACTGAAGGGATTCTTCTCAGCTATAGCCTCTCTCAGCCTCTTGGGTGTCTTCAGATGTCCCCGGATGTCTGGAGACTGGATGTTCGGGATGGCAGTTGTCATCACTGGAGCGGTGGTTAGTCATCTGGCCTCTGGTGACAATGGTCGATGGGCAATCAGCGTGGTGTGGACAGCAGCCGGGGCAGTCAAGAGACAGAGCGACGTGGAGTCCTCTGGTTGCAGTGCTGCTGACCATTTGCTCCAAAAGTCCAGGGATTTAAGTAGTGATTTTTAGTCTAGACATGGTCTGGTCTCATAGGTACATGTTCATATCGACATTGGTCAGGAGTATCAGCCTGCCACACACCTGCCATACTTGACAAGTCCAGGCAAATACGAAATACAACTTATTATCACTACATCACATACACTATAGCAATTCCTATTATTGTTTTTGTCTCATTACAGGCTCCCCCGTCTCTCCCATCCGTCTGTCATAAATCAGTCTGGAAAAGTACAGGAAATGCACAGGCCCTCCCACCTGAACCCTCCTGTGCTCCCGAGGTGCTGGGGCACCCTCCTCGGCCTGTGAGTGTCCTGTCCTCACCTGCTCCATTTGTCCCTCTGGTCTTCACCTTCTCTCAACTCCTCCTGTGTTTTCTGCCTAAACCTTTTATCTGGTACTGAACTGCTCTGTTTTATTTAGGGACTCTAAAGAGCTCATTCTGAGAAATTTAGCCTCCTGCCTATATTTTTAGGATTTTCCCCCACTTCAATTATAATATGGATAGGCCTACTGAGGAATTCCTTAGATAGCATTGCACTACAATATTTCATGCTTGCATTTTTACACTAGTAGTGTTTCAACAAAAATGGTAATAATGATAAAAAGTTGGTAAGTAAATGTTTTCCTGTAGAATTGCTAATGAATAAGTTAAGGAATTAATCACTTTAAATGGATGTTTAGGGAAAAGAAGAGGCTTCACAGTGAGGCAATAATGCCCAATTCAAAAGGAAAAATATGGAATAAGTAGCAGGGGTAATTGGAGTGGACTCTAGAAAAATGCCCTAAAACAGAATTATACTGAAACTAGGTGATTGGACGTGTGTTTGGGGAGGGGCTCGGGATCGACCGTAGCAGGAAGCAGCACTGTCAGTCTTATGTTGGTGTGATACAGCCATTAAGGCTGGAGTCAGTGTGTCAGAGTAATATCGAGGCTGGGTGGCCTTGGATTGTGAACTTAGTAGCTGTGAGCCTAGGTCCACGTGTGGATGACATCATGACATCATGATAACTGGCTCTCCAGTGAAGAGGAAAGAGTCAATGCCTGTAAGGGGCCTAACTGCCTGGCACCAGAGACAGGTAGATTTTTGTGAGGCCTGAAACTTACACAATTTCCTGACCCTCAAATAGGATAACTGGAAAAAAATTTAAAAATACAAAATTAGTATGAGACCAGGTGACTTTCTTAATTGTGGTTCCATTTCACACTTTAAAAGGAACAGGTATGATAGCTTTGGCTGATGTCACCGTGGGAAAGCCTTAGTCAGAGCTGCAAGTCCTGCTTGCGTCCTCTTGGGTGCCTCGCTGGCGATCCAGGTCCTGTGCAGTGCTGGCCATGGCTGCTGGCCCCATCTGGCCCCCTCAGGCCCACAGCCCTCCTCCCTTCTGCAGGCCACTCATCCCGCTGGGCCTCTCCCATTTGGGCCTCACTGACCCCCCGCCTGGCCTGCACAGACGTGCCTGGGGTTGCCCTCTCCTCCTCTTCCAGGCGCCCTCCTTGTGGGACCCTTACTGTGTAGTATGATCAGTTTTTTTTTTTTAAAAAAAAAAAAAAAACAACTCTCTTTAAAAGTCTGGATCTATTAGTACTTTCAAAGAAAGTTCTTGGAATGCTGATGACTTCTTTGTGGTAACAGGAACTTTCTTTACAATCCCTTTCCCAGGTTTTGGGAGCCAATCCAAAGAGTTACTGTCACCCATTTGTAGAGCGAGCTGGAGGCAGGAGGCACATGGAATTTTCTGGTGCTCTTTTTGAAATCATGGCTGCCAGACAATGTCAGTAGGACATATAGTAAGGTCAGAAGATAAGCAGTCAATAATAACTTGAACTGGGGAATGTTTAGGTTGAGCTTTATAATTATGTTATATGAATAAATTTCATGGCTTGAGTGAGCTATAAGATTTATCTGAACATCTGAAGGATTTTCAAAGTGGGAGGATGTCTATAATTAAAGTGGTAAATCTTTAAATAAGTGGTAGTTAAATTATGAGGAAGCTCTTAAAGACCTCCCTGGAAAGGATGAGGCAGGGAGTCAGGGTGTAAATAGCTGATGATGTAGTGAATCTGTACAAATGCATACACTATGTGGTTTGGTTTGGTATGCTTTTGAAACATTAAATATATTAAATATTTAAAAAATGAATTATAAGTATTTACACAGGAGATAACAGAATAGATTAAATATCTCGGAATCATGAGAAGTCTAGGAAAACGTGCCCTCAGTGTAAATTCTTACATTAAGCAGACTGATACCTACAGAGACCATGTATTTCTCACAGCAGTGACATCACATCTTCAAACCTGGATGGGTGGTAGAAGGACACTGTTGGCCGCCATCCCCAGGCCCAAGGGGTTAACAGCTCCCATCGTGGTCTTGGGATTGGAACCTTCTGTGAGATAGCCAGGTGTCCTGGCGAAGAGACGGTCTAGTGGGGCCCCAAGACCATGTGGTACAAGAGAGGCCTGATGAGCTCAGGCTTCCAGAAACTCTTCTTCAGATGTGTGCACGAAGCCACCCAGGCCCTCCAGAGCACACTGGTGCCCCCTGAATGCCACTGGGTGACCACGGTCAATGAAGTTGTCAAATAGGGTGAAATTTTTGTTGTTCAAAGCTACTACATTTTGGGATTATTTGTTATACAATAGTAGATAACTCAAAAACTACACTTTGGATCAATTTAGAAAGAGACATAACATTAATTTAAGGAAGTAACTTTAGAGAAGGTAACATAGTAACTCAACTAGGCATAGTCAGTCAAAATAAGATTAACATTTATGTATGATGTGTCAAAATGCATTCTACTGTCACGTATAACTAAGTAGAACAAAAAAAAAACTTTAAAAAATAATAATATTAACAAATACCAGTACCAGTAAGATTCAACCAAGCTGGGTGCAGTGATGTATGCCTATAATTGCAGTTGTTCATGAGGCTGAGGCAGGTGGATTGAAAGTTCAAGACTAGCCTCAGCAATTTAGCAAGACCTGTCTCAAAATGAAAACAAACAAACAAGCAAATGAAAAATCTAGGGTTGTGGCTTGTGGCTAGGTGCCCCAGGGTTCAATCCCTTGTACCAAAGAAAAAAAAAATTGAACCAGAGACCATGAGATACCCAATAATTTACAGGCTGAGATTATTCTTTGTCTCTAACATCCTGGAATAATTGTGCTCTAGGCCCTAGACACCTTAATCGAGGTCCATAATCCAGCACTACCAACCTCATCTGGTTAGAAGTGCTGTTCTGGGGCCCTTCCTAGTCCCCTTGTGTAATGGTTAATTTGAATTGTCAACTTGATTGGATTAAGAGATGCCAATGATTAAGAGGATTCTGGGTGTGTCCATGAGGACACGTCTAGGAATGATTGGCATGTGGGATAGCAAACTGAAGTGGAGCCCCTCCCTAAGCATGGGAAGCACAAGCCAATAGGATGGAATAAAAGCTAGAAGAACAAGGAAGCAGATGCAGATGCAGCTCAGCTCTTCTTGAGCAGGTTCTTGATCGTTGCTTCAATCATCTGAGGATATTGCACTCTCACTTCTTCACTCTTCCAAAGAGGACTCTGCCAGTGATTCTCCAGGTAGTTTTCGGAAGCCTTGGTCTTGACTAGGGTAGCACTGTTGATCCCTCTTGTTCTGGGGCTTCTGTGTCTTGGGCTGTGCAGCTGCTGGTTCTTCCAGCTCTCTAGCTGCAGACGGCCATTGTGGACTAGCCAGCTTCTGGTCATGTAAGCCAATCTAATAAATCCCCTTTTATAATCATGCTTCCTGTTGATTCCGTTCTTCTAGGGAACCCTGACTAATACACCTTGCCTCAGAAGCTGCACTTCAACAAGTTCCCAGGGGTTTGCTGCACAGTAAACTTTGAGAAGCACTGTCCAGATGGTGTCATTAGGAGTGGGAGTTCATACAAATAACTGTGGGAGCAATGCTCATTTTATTGCTGGGTCTCTTCTCAACCGTTTGGACTGTGGTTAAATCTACGGTAGCATCGTCCACATGCATTTTCCTCTTCCTTGACCAGCATTCATAGTTTCTAGTTTTGGACCCCTTTGGCTTTTCCAATAGCATGATATGATTACAGGCAGACTTTCTCTGAACCACAAATGGGGAAGTCTGTGTTCAAGCTGGGCCACGTGTTCCATGCCTATTGAAATTAGAGCTTAATTAGATGAAGAGAATAAACCCATTTTGTCACTTCTTTGGAAATACATGCTTTATAATTTAGGTGAGAGGAAAGTAGGTTCAACAGAAATGCCATTTGCAGAACATACATGGCTCCCGCTCTGTTGCTGGTGCTGGAGGGGCTTCTGGAAGGGGGCGTCTGCCCACAGGGCACTCCAACCCGGCGGGTTTGCAGGCAGCTCTCCACTGCTGCCATCTCACGGTCAAGGGTGGACTTTCTTCTTCAGGACTTGCTGCTTTTGCTTGTTCTGTGGTGCTGGGGATGGAGTCCAGGGTCTTCTGCCTGCAGGCCAGGAAGGGGCTCTCCCACCCAGCTGTACCCCAGGCACCTGCGCTCGCTGTCTTAATATCACGTTTGCCTGTTCATCTTCAGATCAGCAGAATTAAATCCCCTGGGCAGAATGGAGGATAAACGCGTCCTAGATTCTCATGCATGGGTTCTGGCGGGCACCCCGAGAGAAGGAGGAGGGAGCTGATGGGCCCTGGGACACGGGCTGGCCTTCAGTGATAAAGAGGCTTCTCTGGCAGAACTGCAGGGAGGTGGCTCAGCCTGGTCACTCAGAACTCTGAGCTGGGCAGGGAGTGACAAAGGCCGAGAGTGGCCCCGTGGCAGATCCGTGCTGTTGGGGGGACAGGCCCTCCCTGCCAGGGCACAGCTCTCCCCGTCCGCCCAGGTTCTCGCAGAGTCGGGAAGTGCTCGCTCTCCTCACACTGCCTTCCACCGCCTGGCGATGGGCACCTAGCTCCATCAAGATGTGGCCTTTTACTGACCAAGAGGACCGGGACTCACCCAATGACCAGGAAAGTGAAACCCAGAGCAAGATCACAGTGATGGAGCCCAAATGTGAGCGGACCAGCCCTGGCTGGAGGAGCAGCCCTGGGCTGGAAAGGGTCCAAGGCAGGCGGAGGTGGGACAGGGGAGGGGAGGGCGGAGCGGGGAGCGCCCGCCTTGCCGCCTTCTGCCTTTCCTCCTCACGTCAGGGAAGCCCAAGCCACCGACCAGGTTTCACTTTACCGGGTCCCATGGAGCATTGTTCCTTCAGGCAGCGTCTGGATTCACCCAAAGGAAGCTCGTTGTCTGTCTCCCTGAGTCCAGACAATGGCCCTCCGTCTGGGAACACAGTGATTTACACAGGCAGGTTTTTCTTTTATATTTTTGTGTATTGATGTTTGAAATAAGCAGTTCTTGTTTGTTGTAAAAAAAGAAAAGGAGAATATCAAAATTAAAACAAAACATGGCTCATACAATTTGTGGTATGAAGCACTTGCTCCAGGACTATTATGGTTTGTAGGAAGCACACAAAGGAGGTAGTTTCAGTGTGAATCACAGAATGCTTTATAAGAAGATAAAAGAGGCTTTTCTTCACAAGAGGTAATTAAAGTTGAGTAATATACATCCCTCAACAAATATTTATTAAGCACCAGTGTGCACCAGAAACCGTGTAGCTGCTGGTGTTAGGTACAACTCCAAATAACGACGATGCCTGTGCCTTGTTCTTCCAGACGTAGAGAAGAGCACAGAGAACAGAGCAATGTGGAAACGGGGCGGCTCCCTGGACTGGGGAAGGTGCTGGTTGGAAAGGCTTCCTAGGGGGCAGCAGCTGTGCCAGGAATGGTGGCCAGGTGGGGCAGGAGCGCTGTGTAGAGAAGGGCCAGGCCCCCACAGACCACTGGTTCTCACCTCCTTCTCCAGCAATTGGGCATCCATGGGGAATTCAGAAGGGGGCTGATCCATTGCACTTTGCAAACTGAGGGTTCTGTCCTGCTCCATGGTGGTGAATGCTCTGGGAGGGAGTGAGAAGGGGTGCAGGGCAGCGGTGCGGAGACACTTGCTGTCCATCCCTCAGAATCTCACAGGCGTGCTCAGATGATCCAAGCCTGGGTGGTGGGCATCACCTGACTTAATCGATGTCCATTTTCCTTAGACGTCACATTCAGTTTGCTGTCCTATCCCAGCAGTTGAACATTTTGTCCCATTTTCTAGATTTTCACTGACCTTCATGAAATAATCATGCCTAGCATTTGTTGAGCACTATTGTGTGCATGGCATTGGTGGTTCTCATTTCTTGTTCTCAATCAACCTCTGAAATAGGTGCTGTCTCCATGTTTCAGAAGGGAAGTCAGAAGTTACAGAACTTGAATAAATTCACTCAGTAAACAGTGGTGCTAAAGTACACATATTTCTAGTTCCATTGTTGATGTTCTTTCCCAAAAAAGTGAATAAGCTTCTGGGATAGCTCTAGGATGGTGGTGGTGGGAAAACCCTGCTGGGTGGGGTGGAGCCAGGTCAGGGACTCAGAGGCAGACCAGGAACTCTCGCTTCATTTCACAGGATGGCGAGGTCTCTCTGCACCATTCCATGTGATCAGAGGTTTGCTGGACGGGGTAAAGGATCAGACTTGCCAACGTAACTCTTTGCTCAGGGACAATTGTAGTTCCTCAGACAGATATTTACCCTTAGAGAATGGTGTTTAGGGCTGAACACACGCGGGACACTGCTTCTTATTTCGAGCCATCACCACCTACCTTCTGCCTGCCTTCCACAGTCTCCCTCTTTGACGCTCCAGACGTCTCCTTGGATCGGCTGCAGTGACATCACCTGGGAGCCTGGTGAAAGTGCAGGCCCATCCTTTGAGCATCCTCATGGAGCAGGAGCACATGTAATTCACATGGACGCGAGAGTTTGAGAGGCACTGTGTGAATCTTTCAGCATCCCTATTAGCAATCGACAAAGCTCTAGCCTAGGTACATCAGAATTGCCTGATGTGCTGGTGAAATAAAATGCAAATTCTCAAGCTCTATAAAACAGATGCTAAGCGAACTCTGGAGACAAGACCCAGAACTTTGTCTTTGAAGAGTTCCTGTGCAATTCTGATGCACAGCTGTAGGATGGCTGTAGCTAGGTTCCCTAGCCAAGGCTTTCAGCAGGCCATGTTACTAGTATGTAGCCAGGGTCATGAACACATTACTCAAGGTCACAAACATTTGCTTGTGAGCATGCGCTTACTGATATAACCTGTTGGCCATGTGCCTTGTCTTTCCTGCATATAAAAAAGCCATGAAAGAGCTTAGGAGCTAAGTGGAACTGGTGGGGGCAAAATGGAGCTGGAGCTGGAGGCTGGGGCTGCTGCCTGCCACCTCTGAATAAAGAATGTCTACTATCCCAGCTGCGTCTTGCATCTTCTTCCACCTGCAGGGATCCTGAATCTGTTTCTCAGGGTCTGAGCTTCTGCCCATCAACAGCCATTTGTTAACCACTGATTTAGGGAAAGGGGAAAGTTCATTTCCACTTTATCATGTACCAATAAATTGTTCTCACAGAATATTTGGAGGGAAAATGTCATATAATTACATTCTATTCTATTTCTGAATATTCAGTACTTAAAGTGTCATTCAAATATAATGTTAAGGATATTTAAGAGCATTCTAAAATTTTTCCCAGAAAATACAGTGCATAGTTTCCTTTGTGTAATAAATATTGCCCACTTTAGACTATGTACTTGGTCTTTAGAATTTGCAGTCATATGAAATCAGTGAAAGTTCTGATGTCCATTCAATTGCAGAGTGTGCCTGTCTTTTTAAGTATTTAAACATGGAGTTTCATAATGTGCAAATACTAAATTAAAATTGTGGAAAACTGGTGTTTAAGAAATCTTCATTTCCATTAAATCATCACATTTGAGGTCTTTTAATGTCAACAAATATAAAAAGTAAATGTAAAAAGTAAGTAATGCACAAAAGCAAATGAAACATATACTTGCATATTAGCTGAATTTTCAGTACAAAACTCTAATTCCATTGCCTGTGGGATGCAGGCCAGGATGTTCTGGTTCCTTGAACTGAACTGTTTGCACAAGGTCCTGAAGGTCACTGTTGTTTCCCACTCAGGGCTCCTAGTGGTGCTCACTTCCCATTCATGTCATTACATCCCATTGGAAATGGGCCTTGACTATATGAAAAGGTAATTATCCTTGTTATCTGAAGTGTATGCATTAGTATTTCAAGCTTCAGCATTATATTGTGGGTAGACCAGTTGCTCACATAGGAAATCAAACCAATTCTGAGGTACAAAATTAACTAATAGTGAAGATACACTAGACTTTATTAACACATGTGCTCTTCCTTTCCATATTTTTATTGATGCGTTATCATTTTTACATACTGGTGGAATTCATTGTTCCATGTTCCTACATGCACATTATATAACAATATAATGTGGCCAATATCATTCCCCAGCATTTCCCTTTCGCTCCCCTCTTCTCTTTCTTGGCCCCTTTTCTCTACTAATCTCCCTTCAATTTTCAGGAGATTCCCCTTTCACATCCACCAGCTTTCTTTTCCTTTATCCTCTTTAGCTTCCACATAAAAAAGAAAACCTATGAAACCTGATTGTATGATTTTTGCTTGTTTTTTCAGCATAACATTTTCAAGTTATATCCATTTTCCTGCAAATGGCATAACTTCATTCTTCTTTAAGATTGAATAAAATCCATTGTGCATATAAACCACATTTTCTTTATCTATTCATCTGTTGATGGGCACCTTGGCTGGTTCCATAGTGTGCTTATTGTGAATTGTGCTGCTCTAAACGTGTGTATTTCTATAACATGCTGACTTTAATTCTTCATGATAAATATTAAGGAATGGTATAGTTGGGTCATTTGGTGGTTCCATTCTAAGTCTTAAGAAAAACCTCCATATGGATTTCTATAATGGGTAGAAATGTATAATCCCACCAACAGTGTGAAAGTGTTCCCTTTTCTCCACATACTCTCCTGCATTTATTATTGTGTGCATTCTTGATGACTGTCATTCTAACTGGAATGACATGAAATCTCAGGATAGTTTCAGGATAGTTTCAGTCTTCTACATATGAATAACCAATTTTCCCAGCACTATTTGTTAAAAGACTATCTTTTCTCCAATGTATATAATTGGCACCTTAGTCAAGGATCAGATGATTTCATATGTGTAGGTTTGTCTCTGTGTCTTCTGTTCTACTTGTTTAAGTTTGACTGTAGTTAGTGTAGGAAGCCATCTAAGACTTGCAAATAAAATCAAGCTTGGCTGAGCCATCAAACACAGAAATCTGGCTTTCAGGAACTGGCAGTCATGAGAGATTGTTTCAGATGACCTGAAGTGTATGGCTTCCATGCAGAGTGGTTCACTGCTGGAATTTGTGTGTCCTAGATGTGTCACATGACCTGATTCAGCAAAATGACTTCCTCAACTCCACCCCATCCTGTTTCACACGGAAGAAGCTCCTACTGGTCCCCCTTTGATCTGTACCCCTTTGATCTGCTAGAAATAAACCAAGTGCAGGCTCCATTTCTTGTTAGAGCCAGATCTTAGCATGACTTAATCCATCATGCTCCCCATTCTAAAAGGATAATTGTCTTCTGTGGTTTTATATTAAATAAGTTTCTTAGTGAATAATTTACAGCCAGCCCATCCCTCCATCAGAATCCCTTTCCCTCACCCGTGCTGTACATGTGATGAGAGTTAGTTTGTGTGTGAGGCAAAGCATGCTCTTCTTCTGGCTGTGAGGCAAGGTGTGCTCTTCTTCTGGCTGTGTTTACTAAGCAGCAGACTCTCTACCCTGTGAACTTGTAGCACCCTCAGAGATTCCTCACACTCATTAAACATGATTTTTCCATCCTCTTCCATATCATTCCACAATTATTGGCTTGGTTTCCACTTTTCTATTACACACTTCTGAAGACTGAAATAAATAATAGTTGGACTGATGCACAAATCTGAAACAACTGCTGCCTAAATTCCTCTAAGTTCCACGGGTGATTTAAGTGGGATATTGACTGAAGTTGCAGGATAAACTAGAGGTTCTTTCAAAGTCTCTTCCCATCCAAAGTCTCCCAGTATGTAGGATTTTGCTTTTTGAAAGGTACAGTTAGAATGCCAAATACTCCTGTTCCCCCACTTTTAGTCTCAGAGTGGGTTTCCTGGCAGGCATGGCTGCCATAGTCTTCATCTGTCGCCCCCTGGAGCTGCCTGTTTTCCCCTCTGCCACCTCTTCCAACAAACTCACCATTATGCTCAAATGGTACACTGTGCATATCCATTTGGAGTGCTTCACACTCAGGTTTGAGACTCCAATATTTAACAGTGGTGATCTGACTCATAATTTGCAGTCACAGTCTCTTCTTGCATAACTTCAGAGGTTTTCTGACAACCCTATCACTCCTTTTTCCTACCTGCTTAGGAGGGATTTGTGTTCAATTTCAGGTAAAATGAACTCCCCCATAGGCAGGTAAAGCAAAATGCATTTTGGGTTTCATCTGTACTTTCCTGAGAATTAGGTGAACAAGACTGTTTCCTGAATGACAAGGGCAGCCAATGTGGCCAGAATGGCTAGTTTCCCCACAATTCACGTTTCCTCATATATTTTGTGTTTAGCTGGAAGACAACTGCCCACCCATGACATAGACTTCCCAACTCTTTGGAATGAAGTTGTGGCCATGCCATAGCTCTCTAATAGAATGTGAGCAATGACAGTTTGTAATATTTCTGGAAAACAATCTTTAGAGCAGACTTCACCTCCACTTCTGTATTAGGGTTCTCTAGAGGAAAAGAACAAACAGAATATTTATATAATATACATATATATAATGTTTGTAAAACATTTTAATATTATATATTATATTGAACAATATAATAATATGCTATAAAAAGGGGATTTATTAGATTGGCTTATAGGACCAGAAGCTGAATAGTCCCACAACAGCTGTCTGCAGGCTGGAGAGATGGTAGATTCCATACCTTTTCAGTCCAAGAAGCTTAAGCCTCAGTATAAGAGGGACCAGACATGCAGCCCTGGTCTGAGACTAAAGGCCTGGCAACTCCCTGGAGTATCACTGGTGAAAATCCATGTTGGAAGAGTAAAGGAGCTGCAGTCTGATGTCCACAGGCAATGACAGCAACAACAGATGTACCCACTCAAGAAGAATCAAGTGTGCATGAGCTGTGACTGCCTCCTTCCACCTTTTGTTCCAACTGGGCATTCAGCCTTGTGGACCATCACTCACATTTAGGTTGGATCTCCAGCCTCAGTTTACCATCCCACATGCCAGTTAGCTGTGGAAATATTCTCAAGGGCATAGTGAGAAGTCTCTTCTCTTTGTTTATTCAAGAAAGGCACAGTTTAATTTGCATATAGGCATAACCTACATCTCACTTGGCAAGTGTTAGGCCACAGGACAGACCCCTCTGTTGGAATCACAAATTTGCTAATTACTGGACACAATATGCTTCTCCAACTGACATGTCCTCAGCTTTTTTTGCGGAAGAATTGAATATAGTCTTTATTATTTGTGAGTGCTTGTGTGTGTGATGGACAAACAAGTCTCTCAATCCTAGATGTTTCGTAGGTGTCTTTCAATCCAGTGAAATTGACAATCCAGATTAGCCAACCACTTCCTTTTCCCTCTAGCTCTCAGATGAGTGCAGGTGGAATCAACCTGGACCCTGAAATAGAACAATGGGGAAAGACAGCTTAAGCCTGGAACACCTGTGACACAAGGAGGGAGGAGGCCGGGAGGGCAGGGACCTGGGCCCTTAGGTCACTTCCCGGGTAGCAGACATAAACAGTACTTGCAGATATGTGCTAAGGAATTTTAAGAAGGCCATTTTAAAATAGGGACCTATGTAACTGGGATCCATTCCTGATTGATATTTTGATTGGGCTAAAATTTGTATGAACACCTTGTGGACACAGTGCCTTCCCCAGGGTTGGCAGGGGCTGCCTTCCTTAAACCTGTAGATCTTGATAGACCCTATACAACAGCCACTCTCTGGTCCCTGCCTTGGGACCCTTCCCTCTTCGGGAGCCCTGCTTTCCTTCTCTTACTCTAAGAAATCTTGTTCCTTTGCTCTCACCCTTGTGTCCATGGATTTTATTCTTCAAATTTGTGAGACAGAGAACCCAACCCCATAATCCATGCTACACCTGTCCTGGAATCAATCAATCAATCAATCAATCAATCAACCTTTCTCTCTCTCTCTCTCTCTCTCTCTCTCTCTTTCTCTTTCTCTTTCCTTTCTTCATCTTTGAGAAATAAATGACTGTGTGGAGCTTGTCTTCTTTCATGACTGTTATCACAGCAGAGCCCCTCTTAAAATGGGAGCTGCATTGGAGAGGGGTGGAAACACACTCAAGGGGCAAGTGAAGCGGGACCACGGAGATGAACACCCACAATTAATATTCGCCCGAGGCTGGCCCTCACGTTCACCAAGGGCTGTACTGCTTAGCTGGGTGTTATGTCCATCAGTTGTTTAAAATGTCGATGGTGAGCATTTACTTATCCATTTATTCAGAATAAAAGGTTTTCTGAGAACTAACTATGTACCAGGTCAGTATGTGCTGGGGGTGGGAGTGAGTGCCAACACAAATAGCCCAGTCTATCTCCAAAGCCCTTATGACTAATGCCTGGGACAATGGAGCTGAAAGGGGGAAAGAGTCTGGGTAAAAAGCACATCATCACAACTGAACATGGAAAAAGCTGTAAAGAAACATCACCAGCACATTGTGGGATCCTAGGAGAGGTAGTGATCATGCTTGAGGAACGGACATGATTCATTGCCTCCCAAATTTCAAGTGCTTATAAGGGAAAAAACAGCTTTTCCAGGTACAGGGGCACATGCCTGCAATCCCAGCTACTCTGAGGGCTGAGGCAGGAGGACTGCAAGTTCAAGGCCAACCCGAGTAATTTAGTGAGACCCTGTTTCATAATAATTTAAAAAAAACCAGTGGCATATACTTGCTTAGCATGCACGGGGCCCTAGGTTCAATACCTAGTACAGCAAAAAAGAAAAGAAAAAAAGCTTTATGATTGAGATTATTTTTACTAAGCAATACAAATTTCAAAACAATTTCAAAAAGCAGACAAAATTAGAATACTTACCCTAAAATACTTGGAAGTATTTTACAAATTGGAAATTAAAGAGTAAATGGTGCAGAAGTGGGCAGCAATTGGTTGTGTACAGGTTAACAATGAGACTTGAAATAGGAAACTGGAAAAGGGGTTTCCTTCCCAGCACATGGCCAACAGAAACAAGACGAGTAAGAGCAGGATGCAGAGGAATGAGCTGCTTTGTCTTTGGTGTGACAGAGCTCACGGGCACACTCGTGTTAATGTCTCTGTGACCATACTTTCTCAACACCTCTTTGTCATGTTTCATATTAGACATGCAAGATGTAGCAAGAGGCTGTTATGCACAGGAGGAATTGAACTTCCTTACTTGGAAAATTTCTAAAAGTTTTCTCACAGTCTATTTACTAGATGAAGAATTATTATCTATTGAAAATTCCACTTATTCAATGGAATGAACAATGAGGACTTTTTTTTTTTTTTAAAGACTGAGTCACACCAAAAAATTCTGGGGGCTACTATGACATAAAGTTTGATATCTTACCACCAAATGGTATGTATCTAGAATTAATAAAAAGAAGGTACCAGTTAAAAAGTTAAAATTGTGTTAAAATGTCCTTTATCCTATTTGTAGATAGCATATAGAACAGTCGTTTAACCTTTCTGGACTTCACTTTTCTATTTGAAATCATTATTTTCTTTTCTGCATCTCCCTCACCTCCCAAGCCCCTAAAATGTCAAAATGTCTCCACCTCAATCCCTGGACTACTGAGTAGCTCCTGGACTACTGGAATGGCTCAATATTCAAATTCAGAAAAGTAGTCTTGCTAAGCTATGAACACCAAAAATAAGCCTTAGATATATTAAGTTGTAGATGCTTACTGGAAACTTAAAGAGATGCTGAATAAGGAAGTAGTAATGTGCATTTGGAGTTTGGAGAGAGATGTGAATTTTGGACTTGGCAACATCTAGGGCTGCGTTTAAAATTAGGATTTTGGATATGGTCCTGCAGCCAGACATCGATCAGGGATTGGGCTGGAAACATATTGACATTTTAGGGGCCAGGAAGGAGAGGCAGAGCAGAAAAGAAAACGATGACTTCAGATAGAAAAGTGAGGTCCAGAAAGGATAAGGGACTTAGCCAAGGTCATGCCACAGTTTGCACTGTGGCTGGAACTTGAACTCAGAGAATTTATTCTGCTTTGAGTCCTGGCTCCAATTTAAGAGTGGAGGCTGAAGGAGGTATGCATTCACTCTTCCAATGCCTTACTGTAAGTGGAGTAGATTCCACACATTGATCTACTTCTGTATTGTTATTAATTCTAGTATTCCATGCTTTCACGGACAAAGAACTTGTGGGTCACTTAAAAACATTTTTCTTGTTTAGAGCCTTTGCTTACAACAAATCAAATCCTTTTTTAAGTTTAAGCTGGGGAATAAGAGCAGCGCCACACACTGCGTTGCTGGGGACCGCCCTGTGGATGCAGAGGGATTCCTTGATGACCTCAGAAGCTTCAGGGCCTGTGGAACAGGGGCAGAGGTACAGCACCTTCTGCTTCTCTGGTGTCACTGGACAGTGATGATTCTAATGCAGGGCGTAAGAAATTCAGAGTGTTTAGGTAACAGAAACTATCAGAAAGTCACTTATAATCAGAACTCTGAAGGCAAGAAGGGCTTGGAGCAGAGCAATGTCAAGGGTGCCAGCTCAGGCCTTGCGCATCTCTCAGAGCTCATGTTGTAATTCGAATTTTGAAGTTGCTTTCATTGCATGGGTTTTATCATTGGAAGCATGAGAGGGATGCATGAACGAATGGCTCCATTTGCCTCTGTGGCCACAATGGCAAACGACAGAAGACTGGCCACTATGACCCTTAAGGTCCCTTGGTTCTGTGGGGTGAGGAGCCAGGAGTCTGGCGGAATGAGAACTTCACCCCAGGGATCATGCCTCTGAAGTCCCCGGGAGCCTGTGACTCAGCAATTTTAAACCTGGAAATTAGTGATGATATTGTAGCTGCCGGGAACATTGATTCCGAGCATTAACAAGCCAGGAAAAAAGCGTCTTTGGTGTTTTGGCAGATGTTTTTCCAAAATATGTACTAAAAATGGAAAGTAAGTACAAGGACACAGTGTCTGACGGAAAAACAAATCAATCAAGTTTATTGTAAGGACTCATTTTGTTTGATATTTATATAACATCTTCCTTCTGATGAATTCAAATTAGTTGGCTTATGATTTTATGTTCAATGCTTCACTGAAGTTAATATTTAACAGCAAGAGAAGCCTCGGCCCTCTCCACAAAGGTCGCAGCCCTCGGCGGCAAGGCGGACACAGTCGGGGATCCCCGTGCAGAGGCGCCTGTTCCCGGGCCTGGCCCTGCAGCGTGCGTGTGGTCTGACTGCGTGCGAGGCTCCATGAGGCTCCATTTCCTCCGCTCGGCTTGCTTCTCCGCAGTGTCTCCCTCACAGGGTCGCCAGGTTTCAGATTCCTTTGTATGAAACCTGCGTACTTGTGAACCTTACGCATGCCTGACACCCCGAAGGCGACCCCCGTGTTCCACTCCGGGCCCTCTGCCCTGCCCCGAGTCACGCTTTGGAAGGCACAGGCCAGTGGCCCTCCGAGCAGCCGCAGCCTGCCCGGGATTCCTGGGCTCTGCCACCCGCTCTTGCTGCCATTCCCGTGCCCATTCCTTGCATTAGGAAGAACTTTGCAGCGAAGCGATTCTGCTTGGTCTCTGTGGGCACTTAGTCTGCCAGAGGTGGATGCGCCACAGCCAAGCTGGCTGGGGACTTTCCTGGGTGGAGGTCTCCCTCTGCCCACTCTCTCCGCCCCTCTCCAGCAGGAAGAGCTCTGGCCTGGAACTTAGAAGATGCTGCTGTTCGTGCCAAGTCACACGTTTGAGTCCCACTCTTCCTACGTTATCACCCCGATTCCTTGACCGCCACAGGCTCGTGTGTCCGTGTGCACCGTGGGGACCGAGGCTTGGGGACTAAGCAGGAAGGGCAGGCATCGCCGAGCTCTGAGTGCCACTGGATGGACCAGGGATTTTTAAAGAGATGACAATGGAGTGTGTGAGCGGCAGGCGCAGAGACCCCCGCTGCAGGGCGGTCGGCGCCCTGCGTCGCGGAGGCGGCTCGGAAGAGCGCTCCAGCCACGTCCCCGCCACCTGCCTCCAGCGCGTTACCTCGACCTTGCGTGCTCTGAGCAGTCGGGCTGCGACTTTTGGATCACCAGTGGTGACGCACTTGATGTGTTCGGGCCTCCCTCAGAGAGACGTTCTGGGGCCCTGGCCCCATGCTGTGCCAAACACAGGCTGTCGCCCTCCGGTGAGCAGCTGGTGGGTGCCCCAGGGACCCTGCCCCGTGGTGACACGCGCTGTCGTTTTGGGTGCCTGTCCTTCCCACTGCCCCGCACACCTCCCGCCAGGGCCCGCAGGCTCCCCACGCCCAGGCTGCCCACCGGGCACCCTCGCTCTTCCTGACTCCGCACGCCAATCTGGGAAGGCGCCTTCCGAGCGCCTGTCTTCGTGCTGGTCTGTGGGAGCCCGCAGCTCCTTCCTAGAGCTCCTGGAGAAGTTGTCCTTTCCTGTTGGGCTTCAGACAGAAACACTGGATTACTGGATTAAATTTCCATTTATGTCAAAGATGAATGTGACGGCGTGCGTGCAAATCTAACAATCATTCAAAATTAACAGTCCAACCAAGTGTTAAAACACTTGTGCCACGCTTGTATTGAACCTACAAAAACACAAAAACACAAATGCATTCTCTGCTCATGAGTAAGGGCGCTTCCGGACAACTCGCCTTACAATGTCCTGTGACATGGAAGGCAGGCATCTTGGAATTGCTCTTGAAGGTTTCTCACTCTGGCCCAAAAAGGAGCAGATTCACCGGGTGGGCACGAATCCCTCTTGAGTCTCTGAGTGCACTTTGGAGCATATGCCAAGGATAATGGGTCACGTGATTTCTTTAAAATCAAAGACTAAATGTACTACTCAGAGTTTAGTATTAGAAAGTTCATGGCTATTTTCTCTTAGGGGCTCAAGAGTTAGGAGTCTGGCACGTGTGTGTGTGTGTGTGTGTGTTAGACAATCCAAATCTAGGGGGAATACATAAAACAATTTGAAGGGATGTTTGTAGTTTTCCATTAATCTCAGTTGGGTCCCTGGAGCCCAGCAGCTGAACATGATGCAGTAGCTGACCACAGAACATGGATTAGGGCCCTGATGTGCAGAGGTGCGCCCCTCAGCAGAGGCAAGGCAGGGAATGCCATATTTTCTCACCTGGTTCGTGATCTTCGCTTGTGCTTCTTCAAGAGCAAGAATCAGTATTTAATGGTCTAGGGGTTATCAAGAAATATGTGCTAATCACTGCTATAAATAATTCCTGTTAAAGGACTGCATGACCGATGTGATCCTACAATATATACATTCAGAAAAATGAAAGATTACACTCCATTTACGTATAATCTATCAATATGTACAAATACATTTTACTGTAATGTACAACAAATTTGAAAAAAATTAAAAATTTAAAAAATCATCTGAACATTAAAAAAAAAAAAAAAAAAAAAAAAAAAAACCCAACTCCTGGAAGTGTCCCCCGTGCAGCCTTGTGGCTGGCGCAGGCCTATAATCCCAGCAGCTCGAGGGGCTGAGGTAGGAGGATGGTGAGTTCAAGGCCAGTCTCAGAAACCTAGGCAGGCCCTAAGCAACTCAGTGAGAACCTGCCTCTAAGTAAAATGCACAAAAGGGCTGGGGATGCAGTTTAGTGGTGAAGTGCCCCTGGGTTCAATCCCCTGTACCAAAAGAAGGAAAAACAAGGGTCGTCCCACCACCCCATGACGGCGGGGATTTGTCACCCTGGGGAATGGGTACTTCATAGTCTTCAGAGTCCCTATTATTAGGGATCCCATATGTTCTGTGATTCTATTTGGGAATGAGTACTTCCAAATCGTAAGAAGTTGTATTTTCTAAGTTTTATTTATGAGATTCTGCCATGTCATTTTCTGGCTTTCATATGAATATATCTCCGGCTTTGGATCCAAGATAGAAATGGCATACAAAAAATGACTTCAGGCACAGAACCCAATTCTCTGTGAATCAAAAACCAGGTAACTAGAGGGACTAATGCAAAGAATTAAGAAACACATTTTATATTTTTCCTTAATATTCTGACAAGAGATCATTGTTTTTAAATCTTAGTATCACCTACTCTTTAACCATTTAAAAATTATACTAAAGTATTTCTGAAAAAGAAACTTTTATGATATTGATAAAGTCCTTTTAATTTAAAAGAAAATGAATTTCAAAAATGTCTCACTTATTTCACTTTCTGCATTTCATTACAATTCTCCCTGGGGTGTGGATTATAACAGCAGTAGTCCTCTGAATCTGAACCCTGTGTGTTCTTCCCTATACCTACAGGCCTAGGATAAAGACTTGCGTATAGATTAGGAACAGTAAGAAGTTAACAGAAATGATAAAATAGTACAACTCTAGCCAGCGTGGCTATTAAGTGAGCAACAGGCAGGTAGGTGGAGGCACTGGCAAGGGCTCAAGAGAGTGCACGTGTCACCACACAACTCAGAATGGCCTTCAGTCTGAAGTTATAAGTTGTCTGTCTCTGGAACTTTCTATTATGGTCTTCCGCCTGTGTTTGACGCAGGTAACTGAAGGGAGGGGCTCCAAGAGGCTTTACCGTCATCACCTTGACACCACGCAGGTCATCAGTAGTGGACTATGCAGTCTTTCAACGGGACAAGATAGCATTTGGTCACTGGTATGCCCACCCAGGGAGAGCAGTGCCATGGCTGCAAGCAAGCTCTGAGTAATACGTTTGTTCTCTTCATTTTGTGTGATGTTCAACGACATCAAGCAACGTGTTGAACCCTCAGGCAGTGGGATTGATTCCTGATACTTCCAGCAGGTGGCAGCAAGTCACGTCGGAAAAGCTCGCAATGGCCTCAGAAAATGGGTGCCAACAGTCCGTTTTGCCTGTGACCGAGTTTCCCTCCCTCCTTAACGTGAAGGTAACATGTACTGTGTACAGGGAGAAATGACGTATGCATGGAGGTAACATATCATCCTGAGGTTAGCAATAATAAGAGCTAGATTTTAATGAGGGCGATTCTGTCTCCCCCATTCTAAGTGTTAATATATGTCATTTCATGCTCACATCCTCCTGTTGATATTATTGTGCCCATTTTACACCCAAGGAAATTGAACCATGGACTTTCCAAGTTTTCAGGGCTACTAAGTAAAGGAAGTGATATTTTAACCAAGAGTCCGGCCCCAGTGGCCAGTGTTTCAATCACTGCACCATAATTGTAGGAAATGTAATAACCAATTAAAGCTGAAAGTATTAGGCAAGACGCAGTGAGTTTTCAGAAGAGAGACCTTTATACTAGTGCTAATGAAAAACTCTGGAGAAATTGCTAGTTTATTAGAGAGTCTGCAGTAAAAAAGGAATCATGGGTCAATCAACAACTTATTCAAGTGGGAGAGAAAGTGGGATTTCGAGAGTCGTGGAGTTGAAAGGTGTGTATCAGAGCAGCCTGCCACAGGGCGAGGACGGTGGTGAATCACAGCAGGAGAAGCGGGAGAAGCAGTGTGGACACCCAGCATCTGGAAGGTCACTGGGGCGCTGAGGAGGCTCTGCGTGTGGAGCAGTTCCGAGGATTACTGAGCATTATGTGACCTTCATCCTGTCCCTCGTCTCCTCTGGCTCCCCAATTCCAAGATGATTTCTTCATGTTAGTTCTAGCTGGGCTGAAACTAGATTACATAACCCCACAATCGGGGAATATCATGAGATTTATGGAATATCAGTACCCTTATTTTTTTTTTCTTTGTGTGAATATTAGGAAGAGTGAGGAAATTTAAAGATGACCTTTTATTTGCCTTTTTAAAAACTTTTTTTTAACAGTTTCTAAAATTTATTTTCAGACTTGTATCAAGTGTGTTATTTTAACTGATACATTAAAAGCATACACACCCTGCATACATTCATGGGCACCTTGTGATGCTCAGGTACACCTTTGCATCCTGTAAGGCTCAGAGCAGGGGAACATGCCCGTCTCCTCAATGTCTATCATTTATGGCAAAAACATTCAAACCTCCTTCTTCTAGCTTTTCCATGCATGCAGCACTTTACTGTTATCTATGGCCACCCTCCTGTGCAGCTGGAAGGCCTTCCTGTCCTTCCGTGTAACTGAGCACCCACCAACGCCCTTCCCGTCCTCCCTTCCTCCCTTCCACCCTCTCCCCGGCATGATCACCACCACAAATGTTAAAATTATTTGCTGATAGGTCTCCCCACACTTTCTCTCCTAGAATCCTTATTCTCTCTCCCAGTATTCGCCACTCTCTGAATTCAGCCTTTGCTGCTGTCCCTGGAGGCGGTCCATCACTTCCTGCCCATCTAAGTAATGGCCATTGGGCTAAAGTCAGTGTTCACCTAGGAAAGTCAGGGGAATGGCAGAGGGAGAGAAGGAACAGCAGCCAGGCCTGAAAGCCAGCGCGGCGTGCAGCTTCCTCTAGCAGCGTGCACTCTGGGGTCCTGTGCCCCTCCCGTGCATACTTCTTGGAGAGGACTCTGTCCTCTGGGGTCCTTCGCCCCTCACGTGCACACTTCTTGGAGAGGACTCTGAGGTTTCACGCTGAGCCCCTTCCAGCCTTTCCTCAGGATGCCTGGTCCCAGCAGGAGCTTGCTGGTCACTGTGCGTGGAGTGGGGTGAGGTACAGTTCAGGTGGCCCCTGGTTCTCCCTACCTGAGCCCAAGCACCATTCAACTTGGGTTCCAGCAGTCCGAGGCCACAACTGAGGCTGAAAAAGCTGAAATCGAGCAGTAAGGCCTCTTCCTCACTTCAGGGAGAGAGCGAATGGCTAAAAAATATGGCCATGAAGAGACGATGTAAGTAAGGTGATGTAAGTCACAGTTTTCCGAATAAAGACAAGCCCAGGAATGCTCTGCAGGCCACCACCAGATCCAGGGAGTGTCCTCACGTACCCGGGACTGCAGGAGAAATGCAGTGGAAATCCGCAGTGTGAGCTCTTCGCACATGGCACAGCCTCTGCCTAAGCAGGAGTAGGAGGTGGAGGCAGGAAGGCCAGGCTGCTGGAGGACGCTGGCAGGAAAGCGCAGGAGTGGAAATCAGGAAGGTCCCAAAGCTTTCCACTCCCAAGAGGTAGGCAGCTCTTTGCCTTGGTGGATTCAGTGGCCCCTGTTAATTAGAAATATTTTTGCACACTCCTTCTTCCATGAGTGAAATGAAATTTAAAGAATGTAAAGTACTGTGTACTTGGTTTTTAAGACCTCAGTGGGACGCCTTACTTGCACTTACCTATTATTCAGTGCTGGGGTGGAACCCGGGGGCTACGCTGAGCTATGCCCCGACCTCTACGTGTAAGGGAAGGACCAGTGGGCAGGTGGTGCAGGAGGTGACATCCACTTCAGCACGGAAGTCCTTGGGGTCACCAGGTGGGGAGAATAGGAGCGTCCAGTCGCTGCCTGTGTCAGCCGGCTGCGGGACTTGAAGTACTCCTGGCGTCTCGCTATGAAATGGCAGCAGCACGTCCACTTACTTTGACAAAAAAAGAAAGAAAAAAGATATTAATTTGCAAAATGCCCGGCGAGGGTAGCACCACTGCTCTGAGTGTCTTTGCTTGAAGTGGTCTTCGTCATGGTTAAAGTTCTGAGCTCATGTCTTCTACACCATGTTTTAAATAAAGTTTTATTTTTTCCCTTCTATTCCTGACAGTTCTTTGAAACACAGTTTCTCTAAAAGCAATTGAATATGATGAGACAAACCTATTCATCCTTTAAAACTTTTTGAATAAAAACCAAGAAAAGCACAGTAGAAAAATAAGAAAGCAGAAGCCTTCAAAGTTATCCCGAGAAGAGCAGCAGCTGTAGTACGACCACATGGCTAGGCCCTTGACAATGTCCTGATCCTACTTCAGAATATTCTATGCTGATAATGCCTGACTCGTATTAAAGGAATAATAAAAATAATGATAATTAAAACCATCTGAATACTCTTCTCAAAAACTTGAACAAGATCAGAAATATCTGTACCTGACTTCCAACTAATCAGGGCCACAGGGATTCAACAATTAGGTGTCAAAAAAGAAGACACCACCAGCAAAATTGAAATACAGAGAAACTGACAGGAAAATGAACCACATTTCATTTTAAATAAGAGTGACATAATTGGAGGTGACTATAATGGATGAAAAGAGACAGCAGCATATTGCAAGGTTGAACCTGCTTGAATCCAATTTCAACCAAATAAACCATTGAAGACTTTTTGTCTTCAATGTGAGATAGACTTGATACTAGATTATATCATGTAATTATTATTATGTTTATGGTGCAGAATGGTGTGAATAAAACATATCTGCAGCTAAGACATATTGAAGTATTTATGGACAAACTGATATGGCAACTGAGATTTGCTTTGAAACACTCGGGTAGATATTTCTGTTTCTAGCTATGATGGACTAAATTTCGGCAAAGCAAAACTCCTTTACTCCACATACAGAACATGCAGGGTGAACAGTTTTCTAAGCTTCATGAAAAGAACTGTCCTGGCAAAATGACAAACAGCAACCCCATTCAGAGGCATCAGGAAGCAACCAGGTCAGTGAGAACCAGAAGGCCAATGAAGGCTGAGAAAATAAAACCACCGAGCTGAGCCTGACTTGCCATACACTGTTTCCCCCTGAAGCATTTGGTGATTTTTAAATTCAGCTGGACAGGAGGCCGAGAAACCAAGGAGAAATTGGGACAGAAACAATAGGCTAAGCAGAGCTTTGGCCCTCACAGCACCGGGAAGCTGAGATTTAAATTCAGACTATAAAGCCAGCTAGGATTTGGGAGGCCAATTCCAAGAGAAAGAAGGTAGAGAAAAGATGCGTGTGGCAACCTGAGCTGCTTTCCATTGAGGGACTCACAGTCCACTAGGAGGGAGAGATGGAATCTCCACTTAGAGGCTGGGGAGTCAGCGGAGCGTCTGCAGTTCCACAAGGCAGAAGGAATGGACTGAGTTTCAGAATGCCCAGAGGGGGCACCATATTGGACACGCCAGAGTCCACTGGGACACCTGGAAGTCCAAAGGATCACATCATATGAAGTATGTAAACCAGACTGGAGCTCAACATTTGAAGTCCCAAACCCAAAGCCAGTCTCCAAATGAAGAGGTAAACTTTTGTAGCGAGAGGCTGAAGAGAAAGAAAATTGTACCCAGGAGGGAGACAGATCCATGTTGCAAAATTTGATTCCCAAATGGCATACGAAGATCTTTCTCTGCTCGAAACGCTTATCAAAAGAGAGGTCCTCACACAAATTTCTACAATTATTTAATCAATAATTACCAAGTATCAACAAGCAAGAAAAAACAAAGAATAGAAGCAGAACTACAGGTGGATCAGGTATTGGCCTTGTTAGACACACACACACAAAAAACTGATTTTTAGGTTCAGGAGAACCCAAGGCAACATGGGAAACTAAAGTATATTAAAAGAGAATTCTAACAAAACCTTCAGTTGAAAATACAGTAGATAAAATGATGGTGATATTACAGATTACATTCAGTACCACATGCTGGAAAGAATACGGAACAAGAGGAACTCTCATTGCTGGTGGGAATGTGAGATGCAGTTTTGTTGGAAGAACAGTTTGACCATTGCTCATAATATAGTTTTACTCTGTAATCCAGCAGTTACAATCCTACATACTTACCTGGTCTAAACAGCATATTCCCAAGAAAACCTCCATGCAAATTTTTATGATAGCTTTATTCATAATTTCCAAAACTGAAAGCAATGATGATATAGTTCAACAAATAGAAGACTGGGAAAGCAAACTAAGCTAAATCCTTACAATGAAATATCCTTCAGTGTAAGCACCTACAGAACTTTATAGCACAAGGAGTAACTTTAACATACACAAACTGAAGAAGGCATTGGAGAGCAGCAAGTTGATCCTAGAGACTATAGACAATGACAGAAAAATCCTACTATGTTGCAAATGCATCCGACAACCTCATTAAAGGGGGTGAAGGGTGAGGAAGGTTGATCTAACCAGCTGGAAATGACTAGAAGCTGTACAACTGAGGGCAAGTGAGGTGGGTCTCTGAGGATAGAGTGGAAATTCATAGCTAAGCAAAGAAGGAGCCTAGAATGATGCATGTGACCATAAAGATACTAGTCAAACTCGGGTTTGACTTACTATAAGTACAGGCACTTTACATGTAGAAACATTTACAGATGTGCATGTGTGCATAATTCCAGGATACGCACTTGCTCTGTCAGCAAAGAAATATATGTGTATCCTGAAATTCTTGAGGGCCTCAAAGAAAAATGACACTCAAGCAGCTGTGAACCTTGCTAGGCTCTGATCTTGGGTTCTAGATTATTCTCCAGTCAGAGTTCCTTGGAAGCAGTGGCTGGTTCCAGGGTTGGGACATGAATAAATGAGATGGAGCATCTTGTGGTGCCAGAAAGTAAGAAAGTACTTGAAACAAATACTGAAATCCCAGAGTGATGGGGACATGTCCCAGGGACACAGGAGGCACCTCAAAGAGCTCCCGATGGCCAAGGATCAAACAATTGTAGGATACATAAAGAACTGCATTACAACACAGCATATAAAATAGATACCCATGAGTCATGCTGACGTATATAAATGATGGAAGACATAAACACATGAGGGACTCTGCTCTCAAGGAGGAGACCATGCCTCCCCAATCCTAAGTGTGGCCTGGATCTCTTGACTTCTCCAGCTCTACAGTAGTAAAGGAGGGAGAGAGAACCATAGAGGAAAGACCTGGCAAAAAGTGGCTCAGCCAGGAGATTGAGGTTGACGTCAACAGTGGCAAATCATGGTGGTAATATGGATCCTTGGTTTGGAATGACAAGAATAGCATTTACCTTTGGGGACTTCCTCCCAACACCAGAGCTCCAACCTGATAATGAGGTAAACACCTGATGAATTCCGGGGGCAGGTCATCCTGTAGAGCCCTTGACCAGTGCTCCTCAGAACCATTGAGGTTATTAAAATCAAGGAAAGTCCAAGAAATAGTCATAACCAAAGAGGAACCTGAGGACACAAGGCAGGTGGCAGCGGCCTTCTTAATGCACACATGGTGTGTGTTCCCTCTCAGTCTATCATGACTCATTTACATTTTGTGGGCTCCACATGCAAATCACTTTCTGGAAATTCACTTAGAAAAATTTTCACTTTCACTTTGGCTTTTGCATCACACTACTCTCTTCTGGGCTTATTTCTTGGCCTTTGGAGTATGTTCTTTAATAATTCCTTCAGAACTGTTTTTGGATGGCACCATTTCTGAGCCCCATGAGGTATTAATGCACAAGCCACAGTCTAAAACAATTCAATGAGAATATCCAGGCATAGGATCTGGATATCAATGGCTTCACTTTCCTTTTTGCATTAGGAGAGTGGATAGGGTCTGCCGATGATAACGTTGTTCAGTGATTTCTGAACATACACACGTAGCCATGTATGTGGACGCAATCATGTGACCACCATCGTTGCCAGAATGGAACACATTTCCACCAATTCACAGAGTTTCATCTTGCCCTTTCTCAGTCTATACCCAGACTACAGAGAGGAACACAGTGAATTTCACCATCAATCACTAGTTTTCTTGTTCCTGTACTTCATTTAAATGAACTCTTTATTTACTCACCATAATGTCCAGGAGAGTCATGGGTATTTTTGCACTTATTAGTACTTTTCTGTTTCATTTTGTTTTGTTTTCCTATGTACTGTTCCACTGTTTAAATGCTCCAGTTTATTTATTCCTTCTCTTGTTCATGGACATTTGGAGGGTTTTGAGTTAACAAAAGTACTGTGAACATCCTTGTATTTGTCCTTTTTTGTGAGTATACGTGCTGATGTGTCTTCGTCGAGTCTTGGAGTGGAATTTCTGGTGTGTGTACAGTGGCAACTTGAGAGAGAACTGCCAATGTTTCCCAAAATGAAAAATCCATCTCACCCTCTTGCCCAAAAATGTATGACAGTTCCAGTTTTGAATTCTCACAAACAATTGGTAATTTCAGTATTACATTAAGACCTTTGAATGAGTTAATCCTTTGAATAGTATTTTATTTTTGTTTTAATTTGCATTTGATGAGCGATGCCATTAGCATCTTCTCATGTTTATTGGCCATTTGAATATCTTCTGTGAAATGTCTGTTAACACCGTTATCTAAACACCTGGAAATAGCGCCCCCACGTGGTCAAGGTTGAGAGTCACCGTGGCGGGAGCATGGCTGCTGCTTGGAATCCTCCCATCTCACGTCACAGTCTGACCAAGTTTTCATCTCATCAGCCCGGGTTGCTTTCTGGGAGATTCTGAGCTCCTCCTTTCAGTCCACTAAATTATCTTTTAGATGTATACATTTCAGATCGCCTACTAGAGTATTAATTTCAACAGTTTCATTTCTTTTTAGTATGTTTAGTTGCTGGTATTTTGTGCATACAATTCTACTTTGCTTCCCTCTGGAATGAGTAAATATCCTTCCCTGAAGTATCAGTCTGCTAGTCAGTTCTTCTGTTTTAATACGAGTGGTCTGTTTTGTGGCATGTGTGTTTCTAAGTGCCTTGTGCTCTTTGCTCTGTGAGGCCTGTGGTTGAGGTTCCTTGTGGGGCAGCCTTTTGTGATTGACTGCATGGAGCGGGAGTTCTTGTCTTCAACTGCGTTTGTGTGGAAGCAACAAGGCTGAGCTTCCTGATGGACACGGTATCTTGGCATCTTCTTTGCTCCATGAGCATTCCCAGTTCTGCCTGGACACTGTCAACGGTCCAGATTCTGTTCTGTCTCTCTTTCCTGAGCTCGTGTCCCTCTCCTTTACCTGTAGGCAGACTCCCCACCATTATTTCCTGGCATAGAGAAATATTTGTTTTTGGAAGTGTGCCTGTGTGTGCTTAAGAGGCTGGACTCACCTAGCCACTTCTGCCATGTTGAACCATCAGTTAACACTGGAAAATCTCCTTCCTGTGCCCCTCACCTTCAAGTGACAACTATGTTTTGTAGCAACAGTCTCTTGGACACATTTTGGCTGGTGTACTTTTAATTTTCAGGAATTTCTTAGTTTATGGTCCTTTAAGTTATTTTCGTTCCCTAATATGGTTATAATATTTTTACAACTATCTTTTCAACCCATCCAATACTCTTGAGGTGAGTGTAACTGTTTCTTGTCCTTGTTTCTTAATTTTGAAACAGAATTCTAAACTGATAATTGTGAACTTTCAGTGAACATTTTCCTCAAAAACACATTAAAGAGAAAATTGACCAACAAGAACTATCTGAAAACATTTAAGAAAATCCAACTTCCACATTCTACTCAGTTTACAGAATATTTACGGAATGCCTGTTGGGTTCCAGACCAAGCGCTTCTCTAGGTGAACCAAGATGGGTAAGAGGAGCAGGACCTGGGCCCGGGCCTCAGACATTTAAACAAGCAACACGACGGAGCACGGAGGTGTAACCACGAGGAGTAAGCATGAGCAGGTGGCTTACACGAGTTGCTCGGAGTGAGAGGGACTGACGGGGGTAGTGGTGCAGGTTTGGCAATTTTCCAGATGAGGTGAAGTCTAGGTTGGGTGAGGGCGGGTGTGTCAGGAGGATGCACGCACACCCATCTTTCAAGTCAAAAAGACCTGCCCGTGGGAAGCACCGGTAGAAGGGAACCATGGTCTGCTTACAAAATGGTCAGTAGCTCCGCATTATTGCTGCCTAAGGTGCAGATGCGGAGGAAAGAAAGGGGAGGGTTGACAATTGGGCAATAGGAACTTCTCTGGATTTTCTTGAGTAAGTTATGGGCATCTGCTCGAGACTTCTACATTGGTACTCGCGTGGGGATGGCACCTTAGATCTGCTCAGACAGTGGTCTCGCGGGTGAGTGGAGGTAAGGGGACAGTCAGAGAGAAGACGCGGGGACAGCCTGCTCCACAGGGGGATGATGGGAAGAAAACTCTTCAGAGATCCGCAAGCAGAGTCTGCAAGAGCTGGAGGAAGGAGACGTGAAGAGACGGAGGATGCGGAGGATGACCCTGACCTTCGGCCTCCGAGCAGATGGTGGTATAGCAGCCTCAACCCAGGAAGGAAAATAAGAGCCGGAGAGGAAAATTCGATCATCCGGGGATGAGGACCATTCACCTGGATTTACTTAGTGCACATTACAGACGTCCGGACTTGGAAAACAGAGTTTCAAGGAGAACATTAGGTGGTGTCAAATTCCAGAGAAAAGTTAGATTACAAAGGAACAAAGCTTTAACCATTCAAATGAGTGACCACTTAAATTGGGACACACAGTTTTTTTTTTTTTTTTCTTTGCTAACGTTAACATTATTTTAAAACATACTTTAATGCATAGTCACGGAAGAAGTTCAACATATTTTTCAGAAGTGTGTTATCTAGGCTATACTTTCCTGAAATGTAAACTGACCTCTCTCTCTGCAGAAAGAGTAATTACTCAGTTTTATCAAAAAATAATCTAGTTTTGATTCTCACCTCTCTAGTGCATGCTGCAAGCCAAAGTTATAAAGTGCTTGGATAAAATACAGATTATCTTTACCCACTATTACTCGTGGCTTTGAACTTCATATGTACTCTCATTTTACAATATATATAACCTGTGTGTCTTCTAAAGGTCATGGTAAATATCCATGTGAAGTCTCTAAAGTAGGATAAAATTGATTTACTTCCCATCTAAGCTTCTTTCCTGTCTACCATTGTAAAAAATAACAAAACTGAAGTTAATTGAAGCATTTTCCTCTTAAGCATTTCTGAATTTTCTTATTAAAATTCCAAATGCATACCTTTGGTTCTCCTCTGAAAACACTCTTTGATTGCCAAGTCCCTGCTGGCTCGATATGCACCAATGGTGGCCAATGGGACCTCTCAGTAATGTAGTACCAGGGTGCCAGGCAATTTCAGATGCCGAAGCACCTACAGCAATGCAGTTATTTCCTCTGAGAATTTCATAATTCTCTAAACAGACTATAGTCTATACAAGAATTGCCCTTTTCCAGTGAAAATACGACTTTCTTTGCTGCTAATATAACATTTTAAGTACTTACATTCAATTGGAAGAAAAAAAAATGTGTCTTGTCTGATCTGAAAACTTTTGCTACAAATTACAGATGGTTTATGTAAAAAATAGTATTCACCTGTATTCACTTTGTTCTGAGTTTAGAGGTTTTGAAGGTACATGAGAGCCAGTGGTGATAACTGACTAATGTGTACCCAACCTTTGTTTTTCTTTGATCATCTGTTTCCCAAGTAGGTGTGGTCAGCAAAGCATTATGGGAAGGAGTTTCACATAATCCTCTCCCTTAAATATGGGGTTGTGTGTAAGCAAAAATGAGGGATTACTTTCTATAAAACTCATTACCACGTATAAACACGTATCAAATGTACTTTAGCACTATCAACGCAATTTGCACTAGAGTGTCTGGATCCACAATAGGCAGGTGAGCAAGGTGAGGGCAGGGCCCAGGCGCCCAGGCAGGCTGCCTCTTTCCCACCGTGGCTGGGCCGAGTCCGGCCGAGCGCTTCAGCTGCCGCCAGCCCGCGGCCTCGGGTGAATCCTCCTCACTCGGTGGCCACATTGCAGCTGCTTAGAGCAGTTCCTGGAGAGGCGCGCTCGGCAGGCCTGATTCTTTCTCCTTCTTTTCCCTCTTGTCTTCACAATTATGTTTCCATCTTCTTAATGCTGAAAACACATGTCGGAGGAGAGCTGCGGTCGTGGCTCCGGTGGAAGCGATCAAGTACACGTCTCCCTTCTGCAGGTTTCGGCAGCTTCGGGTTCTGCTGGTTTGCCTCCACTCTCCTGCAAGGGCGGCTTATTTCAAGAAAGAAAGAGCCCAAGGTGTGGAATTCTCATTATCTTCACTGGATGGCCAACCCTGGCATTCACTCCTGGTCTACGAGGGGACCTTCCTCTGACTTCAACTTCCAGTTTGAGCTCTAACATCCTTCCTCGGGCTTCTTAAGGAGCCCAGGGAGAGGCTTTCTGCTCCTCCATTTGATGGCCACAGAGCATTTGTGCCGAGTAACTGAGTGCCCAGCACTGGTTAACCTCAGAACAAGCTGAGGGTAGAAGCTTCTGATCTCAGGAAGCCCCTGACCAGCCTCTCTCCACCACGCCCTCCTTTGCCCAGCCCCAGGCTCTGGCAAGCACACTTCTCTTTTCTACCTCTGTGCGATCAACTGTGTTGGATTCCACATGTGAGCAAGATCATACATGTTTGTTTTTCTGTGCCTGGTTTATTTCACTTGACAGGAATACAGCATTCATCCAATCACGAAGGATAGGATTTGGTACATTTTAAGACTGGGTATATTAGTCAGGGTTCTCTAGAGGACAGAATCAATAGGAAGTATGATTATAAAAAGGGGATGTATTAGATCGGCTTACACGACCAGAAGCTGGACACTACAACAGCTGCCTGCAGCTGGAGAGCTGGAAGAACCAGTGATGCTCAGTCCAAGAGTCCGAAGCCACAGAATAAGAGGAATCAACAGTGCTACCCAAGTCCGAGACCAAAGGCTTCTGGAAACTCCCTGGAGAATCACTGGGAGAGTCTGCTTTGGAAGAGTGAAGAAGTGAGAGTCCAACGTCCTCAGGTGATCACAGCTGCAATCCAGAGCCCCTTCAGGAACAGTGGAGCTTGCATCTGCTGCAGCTTCCTTGATCTTCAGACGTATATTCCATCCAAGCCGCCATCCTACTAGACGGTGCCGCCCTTGCTTAGGGAGGGTCTGCACTTCAGTTGGATGTCCCACCTGCCAATCATTCCTAGACACACCCTCATTGACACACCCAGAAGCCTCCGAATCTTTGGCATCTCTTAATCCAATCAAGTTGACAATTCAAATTAACCATCACCCGGAACAATATTTCATTTAAGTGCCATCTTTTCTTTATCCATCCATTAATTAGAGTGTTGATTCCATGTCCTGGCCACTGTGAAAAGAGCTGCAATGACTATGCAGATGTGTCTTCCACACACCGATTCACCTCCTTTGGCTGTGTACCAAGAGGGGGGTGCTGGGTCACATCACAGTGCTAACTAGTCTTAGTGTTTTGGGGACTCTCCAGAGTGTTTTCCATAATAGATGTACTTCTTACAGTCCCACCAATAGTGTGTGAGGGTTCCCTCTTCCACACATTTTCACCCACATTGCTATATTTCCCCTTTTTGATAATAGCCTTTCTTTTTTTCCCTTTTTTTCTGTGTTGCTGGTGATTGAACCTGGGGCCTTGTGCATTTGAGGCAAGCACTCTACCAACTGAGCTATATCGCCAGCCCAATAATAGCCATTCTTACTGGAGTGAGGTGATATCTCACTGTGGTTTTGATTTGAATTTCCCTGATAAGTAGTGATGTTGAATATTTTTTCAAATACCTGTAGGCCATCTGCAAGTTCTCTTTTGAGAAATGTTTGTTAGTCTTTTGCACAATTTTTTAATTGAATAATTTGTTTTGTTGCTCTAGAGCTATTAATGTCCTTATGTATTTTGAATATAAATGCCAGATCAGATATATGGTCTACAAATGTTTTCCCCATTATATTATATATAATTATATATTATTATATATTATATGTGTGTGTGTATATATATATATATATATATATATATTCTCTTCACTCTTCACTCTGTTGATTGTTTGCTGTGCACAAACATTTTAGTTTGATACAGTCCCATTTGTCTTTTTTTGTTTTTGTTACCTATCCTTCCGTAGTCTTATCCAAAAATATCCTCATCTATTCCCATGCTGTCAAGTGTTTTCCTGAAGTTTTCTTCTCATACTTTCATATTTTATATTTTTTGAATTTTTTGAATTTTTAAAAAAAATTTTTGTATCATGAGAGATGAGATCAAGTTTCAGTCATCTGTATGTGAACATCCAATTTTCTAGTACCATTTATCAAAGAGGCTGTCCCTTATGAGTTGGAAATACATGTGTGGATGTACGTCTGGGCTCTCTAGTTTCTTTCATTAGTCTATGTGTGTGTTTATGTTAGTACTATAGCATTTGACAAAATTGAACTTTCCTTCATGATAGAAACTCTCAACAAATTAAGTATGGAATATGCATTATGCATATACCTGCCTACAATTAAGACCATATAGGACAAACTCATAGCTACGTCATATTGGAATAAAAACAGGATGTCCACTTTTACCACTTTTACTCAACACAAAGTCCCAGTCAGAGCAATTAGGAAGGAAAAAAGACGAAAGAAAAGGTGTCCAAATTTAAAAGGAAGAGGTCAAACTGTCCACTTGCAGACAACATGGTCTTATAAATATAAAATCTTAAAGATTCCACTAAGCCAGGTGTGGTGGCATACGCCTGTAATCCGAGCAGCTTGGGAGGCTGAGGCGGAGAATTGTGAGTTCAAAGTCAGACTGAGCAACTTAGTGAGGCCCTAAGCAACTCAGTGAGACTCTGACTCTAAGTATAATATAAAAAATATTTTTAAAAATTCTGGGATGTGGCTCAGTGGTTAAGAACCCCTGGGTTCAATTCCCAGTACCAAAACAAAACAAAAATAACAATACTTCATCAAAATCCTGTTAGAATTAATAAATAAACTTTGTAAAATTGCAAGACGCAAACTCAACATATAAAAATCACTAGAAATAAATTTGATCAAGAGGTAAGAGTAATTGGTGGTCACTAAAAATGAATGTGAAAAAAATCTGATCTCCAAGACACAAGAAACGAGAGGAGTCTTCAGGGCATTTGGGAACTTTACTTCAGTTCTTATAATTGTGATGGAGGAAAGGAGAGTATGCCAGGGAGTTTGGACAGCGTAGAGTAAGTTGCTATCAATAAGGAAATGAACTGACTTACCTGCTGTGGACAGTTACCTGAACTCCGCCATCTTGATGTGAGCATCTGTGTCATGGCCATTAATCCCCAGTCCAGGAATCCTAGGAACTGGGGTACAGTTGGAGGGCCTTCTCCAGATGCTTTCCCAGTTCCAGAAGGCTCTGCCTTCCCTCCTTTTTATGAAAGGGCAGTTCCTCTTCCAGTGTCCTGTGGCCTTTTGTTGGGTCAGTGTCCCAGCTGAAGATACTTGAAGCAAAGTTTCATATGGGCCTTTGGTATAATGGCTGTTTAAGGGTCCAGGAGGCCTCCAGTAAATCTGTCCCTTGAAGGCACTACTGGCAATTGTGGCCGTCAGATGGACAGACCCTCTCTGCTCTCTCTTGATAAGATACCCCCTCTTTTCATCCAATTAACTCTAAGATAGAGAGGTTTGAGGTCCCTTTTCTAATTTTTGAAGTTTGTGCCAAATATCAGGTACTGACTGGGGTATGAAATGCATGGCTAGAAGAGATTTTCCCTCTAGTGACTGAAGATTTAAGCTAGTGAAAGGGTGGAGGGATCAGGTAGACACAAGAGAGAGAGGGCAGGATTTTCCTCCTTGCCCTGTGTGATTCCTTTCACTTTACCGTGATTAACAGAATATGTGGTTGACCATCTCCCTCACTGAGTCAGGACAGCATATGGCATCTGGCCCTTCTGCCTATTGCCTGGGAACCATCAGGCAGAGTTTGATAACCCAGGCCAGATTATGCAGGGATTAGATTACAGTAGGCCTGGCCGATATTCACTAGGTTGTTGGTGCTGTAAGTCTCCAGTATGTTCTTTGGCCTTAGGTTGGAAGTAGGCCTTTGTTTTCTCATTGAGACGGGTAGTGGAAGTAGCATGAACATCTCACCAGGTCAGGTCATAAGTGAGTGTGACATGGTGGAATTCTTTAGTAAATTCAGGAGGGTCTTGAGAGGAACTTCCAGGTTTAGATTCTACTAGGGAGAGGTCAGACATGGAGGGGTGTCTGAACCTGAATGATTGCTTCTGCTCCTGCTACCTCATGCAAGGGGTAGAGTGGAGGGAGAGGATTTGGGGTGGAAGGATTGTCCGGAGCATGTTTGTCCCTCTGGACTAGGAGGTTTAGATGGGGAGGAAGAGATGGAGCAGAAGGAGGGGTGGGAGAAGGATTGGGTGGAGCAGAAAAAGGTGGGAGAAGGAAGAACCTGAACATGAGTAACTTAGGGCCACTTTTGGAAGTAGTGGCCGTAGAGATTAAGTTGGAGGACAGTACTGAAATTGAGGAACCACCCGGGGACAGAACCTCTTGGTCCTCCAGTTTGTGTTAGGGCCAGATGGCATCTCCATGGAAGATCAGGGTCTTCTCTTTAAGGTGTGTCTGTCCCATTTTTAAGAAGGCACCCCAGAGGGGCAGCCTTTGGTGGGATCGAGTGAGTTTTGCCCATAATGACAACTCAAGGAAGAAGGGGAACTGAATGTGGGAAGGGAGAACATTTTCAGCTTGAAAGTTTGGAGGAGGCACCCCCACCAAATTGAACTCAGTGAAACGTAGGATTTCAGTATCCCAGAATCTCTAAACAAGTCTCACATAGAGAGGACTGCCCGAGGCAACCCCAAGGCAGACCTCGACTAGAGGGTGGTGACAGGTTGGAAAGGTCTCCTTCAGGAGGGGATTTAAGAAGCAACGTTTCTTATTGGTCGGATGAGAGGTTGGGTCCCAGAGGTTGAGGTGAAGCAATCCCCCTGTGGGCCACCAGAAAGTTAGGTCAACTTGGCCTATGGCAGGTGCACAGGTAGTGAGAGATTTCACAGCTTCCAAATTGAGGGCAAATGACAAGATTTCGTTCACTTCCCAAGAAGGAATGGGGCCAGACACCACAGACAGTACTGCAGTTTTATGAGCAGAGCTGAGCAAGTTAGCGTGTTTGTTTGTAGTTTGGCCATTAGTTCAGACCCAGGGAGCTGAGGTCCTCAGGGGGTATGTTGCTTTGCCATGTAGGATGCAGTGGGCTTGCGATTTTTCCTGGAAATGTTTGCAATTTGAACCACTGACCTAGAAAAGAAGATATGGGAAGGACTTCCTCCTGAGAGACAAAATGAGGTCAGGCTGTAAAATGGAGCCACTATGTCAGGGGTGAGCGAGCTTGAGCTTACATTGTTCAGTGGAAGAAACAATCCTAAAATGTATATGGAACCACAGTAGGCCTTGAACTGCCAACAATCTCGTGTAGAAACAAGAAAGCAAGAGGCCCCACACTCTGAAACATGAAATGTACTCATAGCAAGAGGGCGTCGAAGTTCAGGGTGAGAGAGAGAACAGAGCACCTGACAGAAACTTCCTCACGAAGGGCGGGAGGCAGTTCCACAGCTGAAGCAAGGCCCTGAGCCAGGCCCCATCCTCCAAGGGAAACACAGGGAGTTGGCTCTCTGCTGAACTTGATGTTTCAAAGATGGTTTCATGTTGGGGTCTCAAGCCCCCTTGCTCTTCTCGACCAGCGGCAAGGGAAGGGGACACTCCCCAACAAGGTCAGACCGGGATAGGTAAGGCCGACTGACTGCCCACTCCCAGCCCTCAGGGTGGAGGACAATCAGACGCATCAGGGAGACCCGTCACAGCAGGAACTCGTTTATTGAGGAAGTCACACAGCTTTTTTATGTAGGGTGGGGGCTAGACGGGAACCAATCAGCTTAAAGGTCAGCAAGGCAGGGGGGGTTCACGCAGGCGAGAGTCCCATAGGACTATATGGCAAGCAAGAGCTGATCACGTTCACAGAACTATTGTTAACCAATCCCTGATGGTGGTCCAATTCATCGTCATTAACTATTGAAACTGCCTTTGAGGCCTTGATCTTGCTCACTCGCCAGGGAATAAGGAGTCAGCCTGAGTTAGTTAACGTGTCATTAGTCCCAACAGTTTCAAGGTCTCAAGAAACACAGTCCTTGGTTATAAAGACCTGCCAGCGGCTTTTAGAAAGATTTAAGTACGTAGAGATAGTATTTAAGTACAAGTTTTCTAAAGCAGAAGGGCCTGAGAAGAAGGGCCGGACTCAAGCTGAGTCCTGCTGAGGGAACGTCAGGGCCTCTGTGCAGGAGTCACCCCCTGCAGCCCTGGCACCTGGCAGCATGTGGGGTCACGGGAGCAGAATGGGAACAGGGTCCCAGCCACCGCATGGGCGACCCTGAAAACCCGATGTGGGGTTCGCCCTGTACCCTTTGGCAATGAGTAGTCATTGAAAGACTTAAAGCATGGGAACAAAACGATCCCACATAAATTGAAGGAGGGACACTCACATGTTTTTATAACAGAAGAACTGAAGAGGATAAGACCGGTCAAAGTAGTAGTTAAAAATCTGTGAGGTGGGTGTTTATTGTTCCCACTTTAACATGATAAATCCAAGACTCAGGGTGCTTAAATATCCTTTCCAAATGTTATCTGCTTGGTAAATGTGGGCAGTTTCATGCTCAATCTGTCTCCCAATGAGCCTGAGAGCTTCCTCTTGGCAGTGTGGCTATGGAACCAGTGGCCGTCACACAGAAAGACCGTGGGTTTGCTTTGTATAATATGGGGTGACAGGTGAGTAGTGGGCACCCTTATTCTGGAAGCTGGGCGCTGGAGCCACCACGGAACACAGCAGAGAGAACCAGAATCAGTGTCAGCCGCACTGAGAGACGTCAGCTCCTCTGAGCATCTCCCGGGATCCTGGCCAATGGACGCTTCTTCTGATTTCCTAGATTGAATGAGATAATGCACATAAAACAACTTTACAAACTGTGGAAGCCTAAGAGATGAAGGCTATTACTTTCACATTAAAAGAATATAAATTGTTTATAAGCCAGCTTCCAGTTTAAGTGTGCCTGGGTGGATTATATTCAGTGGAGTCTCATCATGAATTATTTATACAACAAGGAATTTCTTCCTGTTGTGTAACTGGAGTTTCAATTTTTTGAGCTGTCTATGGATGACTCTGAAAACATCTTCGGAGGAAAAAAAAAAAAAAACTACCATGAGAAAATATCTGCTTAAATATGCATGATTTGGAATATTTTGTGTTGCAAGTCATGGGAGACTCAAGTTGCTTTAAACAACCGAATCGATGTGCTGGGATTTCTAAGGGAAAACCCTGCAGCGGAGAGTTCACCTACGCCGACTCTAGCAGAGTCCCCGGGGCCGCCACACGCTTGGTTCCTTGCAGCCCCGGAAGGCCGTGCACACTCCCACCTTGCTCCCCTTCACTCTCCTGCGGCAAGAGGGGCTTTAATAGTTCTTAGGTCACATGGTTTCAAATAAGAGAGACCGCTCCCAGTATCTTCTTTGGGAGAAGATCCCTCTCTGTCGCAGAAAGCCTTAGTGAACATCTCACTGCTCATGTTTACTCCCCACTCCCTGTCCCAGCGCTGGGACCTGGACATGGGCCCTGTTGAGTAGCGCCAGGCAATGGGACCACCCCACTTCCTTTCCTGCTCTGGGTCGGCCCACCCCACCTGAACCACAGGGCACAGTGGCTTCCCAGAGGACAGTAACTAAATTATTCACTCACGTAAATTACCTTTGGGAATGGGATAGTGAGGTCCCTGGAAACAACTGAACAGAAATTCAGACTGGTTTACCACGTTGGTCACTTCCTCTCTCTGTCTCTCTCTCTTTGTGATACGGGGCTTAAACCTGGGCACTTTACATCCCCAATCCTTTTTATTTTATTTTTATTTAGTGACCTGGTTTCACTCCGTTGCCTAGGCTGACCTTGAACTTGCGATCCTCTGCCCAGCCTCCCTAGTACCTGGGATTATGGGTATTCACCATCGAGCACAGCCTAACATTTCTCTTTGAATTATTTTGAAATGCATTGGTTCATTAAAGACTCATTCACATTTTCTTCAAATTATTTTGTGGTTTAATTAATAGCCTTGTATTTTATTTAGTCGGATCTGAGATTTGGCTAGAATACTTTTTAATATAAAGTGAAAGGAGGACTCAAGAAAATCTTTCCTTTGGACGACTTGTTCTGAGTGCTTATGGCCCTTTGTATTGTGCTTTTCCCCTGGGTATGTAGATAGGTATTCTGGGGTCTTTGTTTCTCTTTATTTGTCTATCAAATATTCTTGTGGAATAAATAAAATTTTTTTTTAAATATTGAAATTTTTAAAGTTTAACTTGCTTTTCTTTTTAATATAGACACAAGATATTTACATGTGGATTTCTTAAATCAAATATATGCAAGATGATCTCTCTTTTCTGTGCCTGAAACCCCATCCCATTTCCCAGAGATAGCAATTTGTTATATTTCTTTCTAGAAATGTTTGGTGCATGTATTCACACAAGTATGTGAAACTAATCCAAGGAGGATTTAGTTTGCACTCTGTTGTAAACTGCTTACATTTGTAAAGTCCTTATAGTTATCATTATCTGGCAACTATTTCCATAATAGCAAGTAAAAGTTGACTTTATTCTTTATAATAGCTATGGAGTAAATGACTTTGATGAATGTGCCATAGATTATTTAACTGGAACTTTGGATATTTAAAAAGTGCACCGCTCATCTGCAATGCTGCAGTGAGTCTTAATATACTGTTTTATTTGAGTGCAAATAAATCGGCAGGATAAATCTGTCCGGTCAGGGTGCCGGGTGCAAGAATGTGCGCAGGGTGAGTCTGGAGAGCTGCCTTGCTGGGAGCTCCGCACACATGGCCAGTTTTCTTCCTCGGCCCGCCGAGGCCAAGGCACTTATTTCCTCCCACTATGTGCTTCTGTCCTACTATGCTTCACTCTTGTGTTTTTGGAATGAATTTGCCTCGGGATGGTTTTGGAATTTGGGCGTGACCACGTTTCCCACTGCTTCCTTCCCGTCCGGGGTAGTTTGTTTCCTGACCGGCCATCTCACTCTTGATTATCTCTGCACGATGGCATCTTTTAAAGCAAACTCCCCGGGTGACTTAGTTTTCGGAGTTCTCCTGGTCATTTTGGCAAGTTTCCTCTCCCGTCTGTTTGTGGAATCTGAATATTTGGCTCCCCTCTCAAATACGGTTGGTATTTTTGGTAGGAATTTTCAAAAGCATAAATGAGAAAGAGAGGGGGTGGAGGGAGGGAGAAGCCCACGTTGGGAAGCTGGGGACAGGAGTAGAGGAGCAATTGGCGTTGCCCTAACAGGAAACGGAATCCTAGGCCAGAATCGGGAGGAGCTAAGGAGCGGCCACGCGGTTCCACAGCTAAGCCACCCCTAAACTAAGGGGTGGATGAAATAAGAACCCCAGAGAGCAGACTGAGTGCGCTGGGAGAACCAGTGCCTAAGAGGCAGACGCAGCCCTCCACCTCCACCCTACCATGACACGCCCAGGGAGAGGGCTGACAGGCTTGCGGGACCGGGCGGGGCAGGCACAACCCAGAACGCAAATCCATTCCAAGGAGCGACTCTGCCCTTCCCATCCTGCTTTGCTTCTACACTGTTCACCTACACCTTCCAACACCACCACGGGACTTGTGGGGGAGGACGTGGGGCCTGAAGCTTGCAGAATTTAGAGACCCCACTCTAGGAACTGAATTTTCAGAGTGCAATGACCAGGTGGACCCAGGGCCTGGATGGACCCCGAGAGAGCAGCCTGAGCTTTCCCAGAGCCCGTCTGTCCTCTGTGCACCAGTCTGCGGGCTGCCAGTTCCCAGGGCTCTTCTCTGTCTCTTTGGGGTCACTTAATCCAGTGTGCTCACGGAGGTAGGCCAAACGTGTCTGGGTTTCTGCTAAGTAAGGCAGGCCTTGCCCTTGGCACTGAGTTTTGTTATCTGCGCTTTGATTCCTACCCCATTTGCAGGGAGAGGGGAGCAAATGCAGTTCTGATGAGCAACTTCTCTACGCTATTTAAGATAGAATCTGTGAAAGCCATTTAGAATTGTTTCTAACTCTAGGCATTGAAGGCAACTTTCCAATAAAGTGATATTAATGTCTCCAGGACAAAATATACTTAGGAAAATATATAGGAGATAAGATTATTCCAAAGGAAAACAAAGGAGCACAAACCTTTTAAGATAACAATCAATTCTTCACAAAAATGTTATTAGCTCAGAGTTACCTTTTAATAACTAGTGTACTTTTCCCATAATATACTTTGTGCTGCAAAATTGGTCGGGATGACAGCATGAATATTACCTGGCTCCTTCTGACTTAATGAAGCCCGAAAGCCTGTTATTGATGTCTTTGGAAAGACTGATAAACTTCTGAGGTAAAATGGAATTTGTAAATCATTCTCTTATGTATGGAATTTATAAACCTCTTATTTTAACAGAAGATTTCCCAGCAGAACCTGCTGGGTATGCATATCAAACTGTAGTCTGAAAGCTTGTGTGCCCCTAAAACTCAGGTTGAAACCTAACCCCAACGTGGTATTCAGGGGTGAGGCCCCTGCGAGGGACGGGGTTCTGGCACCTCTGCACCCTCGAGGAAGAGCGCCAGGGCCCTCCATGCCAGCGTCCTCCGGGACAGCTAACCTGCCGGCCTCTGGATCCTGGCCTCCAGGCCTGGGAAACCTGAGGCCTACCTGCCTGTGGTCTGCACACTGGGCTGTGCACGGTGTTCTACGGAGCAGCCCGAGTGGACTAGGGCACATCCTGGGTGCGTGTCATGGGGACCTCGTGGGCATGATCACACACCTATTCGCCATAGTCTGTAAGTACAGACCCCTCGTGACTTTCTGCTCCCCCTCACCTCACTTAAAGTCTTCATGCCTTCTCTTTTGTCCAACTTTCGTTTTTAAAGCATTTCTCTCTGCGTCTCCTCTTTTCTCCTCTTTCAGCGCCTCAGGTGGGCGTGTTGAACATGCAGGGTCAGAAAGATCTTTGTGGGTTCGGATTGCAGGAAGCGGCAGGTGAGAGTGAACCAGCTGTGCGGGTGCGCAGGACTCACCCCAGGGAGGTGCGGGGCAGGTGGCCCTGCTGGGGACACTGAGGGAGCACCGGGCCCAGCGGGAATCAGGGTGCTTTTCATTCTGTTAGCTGACCAGTGACAAGAGTCATATTTTATCTCTTTATAGGAATTAGGATGAGCTTCTCAGAGCGTGTTCAGTTCTTAGAACTAACAATATTATTGACTTTTAAGAGCTGAACTTTAAAAATGGTCTGTGAGAACAATAATAACCAAGTATGTTTTGAAGTATTTTACACGTATAAACTCATTTAGCCTTTCGACAATGTACTCCTAGCAGGCTCATTTCATGGACAAGGAGCGGCTCGAGGCTGGGTAAACGACCCAGCTCTGGCTCCGTAGAGCGGAACACACCTCCTCCAGGCGATCGGGTCCCAAAGCTCATCTCTTAGTTCCTCCTCTGTTGTGAACACTTCATGTGAACAGCAAAAGTTCATAAACTACGAGGAAACTAGGGAAGTCCATTTGAATCATCGGAATGATTCAGTAACACGGTGCCTGAAACGAGAATGGAGTCATGCCCTGTGAAGTTGGCCAACAAGGTTTCACTGGGCACTTACGTTTGGGCATTTGCTTTATTGAAATGCTAGAGTGAAATTATATTAGGAATAATGCATCTGAAATATGCATATATTCTAGATTACGCCCAATTTTTTTTATTATTTATCATTGTACCTGACAGGACTCGGTAACATACTGATGTTTCCGTTAGTTTGCTATCTGTCCATATGCCTATGTATTCCATGCATCTTCAACAAGGTGTTCTTTCTGGGCGTGGTTTATTTGGATATTTTTATGCTGTTTCTCTTTAACCAAATGGAGACCTGGTGGTGGGACTGTGAGAGGAGTCATATGAAGGAGACCACCAAGATCAAGGCCACACAGAAAAGTACCCGAGAGGTAATTCTAATGGCTTTTACTAAATTAGCAGATGCCGACGACATGCTGGGCACCACTCTTTCCTCTTGATTGTGCTGTAGTCATTCAGAGCAGCCGATGGTAATACATGTGAATGTCAAAAGTGTCCGCTTCTGCAGTCCTCCAGCTTTCTGAGACTATGCTTCTCAAGCTAGACGTTACCAAGAGTAACTGAGAGGGGTTTCTACGTGGCTGTGGTCCGGTAATGCTCTATATCGTGTGAAGACCACTGAAAGCACAGCGTGAAATCATATCTGAGGACCAGGACATCAATGAACCCTTAATAAAACCCCATAGTTTTGACCTTGCTATGGAATAATGCCTTATTAGAGATAGGAAATCAAACCAAAGAGGGATTTTAACAAGATTAAATTCCTAATAATATGGTTTTCCTCCAAATAAAAAACATTTTCCTCAGCAATCCTAGAGATATAATTTAAAGTGTGCATTTGGGTCTGGGGTCCTCTGGTTAATTGTGTGCTTCTGGGAAATACATGTACTTGAAGAAAGGTGAATATAAATTGTGGAGGGAGAGAGGCCCATAGTGAAGGAAAAGAAAGAAAAATAATGAAAGAAGACAGACAGATACCCTGTGCCTGGCTAACAATATAGCATCAATATACTCTGGATGAAATTATATTCTCATAGTGGATTCTTTACAAATAATTCTTGAGTTCTATAAAGTACATCATATTCACTTGAAAGCCAAGAACGTTGTTAGGTGGAAAGCCAGAGGACACAAGAAGAAAATTTTGCCACTCAGATCCTCTGTTTCAGGACCTGGTCCCAAACTGTTTCCAAAGTCTGCTATTTTAATAATCTCATGTAACCCTTCACCATGATTATTTTTATCTCAGACATTTCTAAGAGATGAGGTGCTTTTCTCTGACCATCAGATTATTTCTCTCTAATGGAATTTAAGTGTCCTTTCTTAATTCAGGTTGGTAATTTCAGGTACATTTTATTTGTTTTACAACTGCTTAATAGTTCTTTCTCCATTGGATCATGCGATTTGAGAGATGGGATATGTCTCCTAGGACTTCTATGTACCCCAAAGCTCCAAATTTGTTGAATTCAGCCTCCAGTAGACAGCCAACAAATAAACATCAAATAAGAGGAAAACTGAGTTTTGTTAGCTAACATATTAAGTCCTAAAGTGACATACCATTAAAAGTAGGAGGCAGGGTAGATAAATTTTAATGGCCATACTTTCTCTCGAATATTAATAGGCCTTTAATCTTGTCATTATCAAGGGCTTCGTGCCCTTTCCAAGGTGGGTGAAGCCTTGTTCTCTATCACAGGATTTGACTAAAAGTTTAATTATTTATATAATACAAGCCTATTATAGCATAGCCCATTATTCACGTCAAATGTATTAATATGTATTAAGTACCCATTTTCCACTGGACCTAGGTAAGGTACTCTGGGGACACAACCAAAAAGCAAAAGACAAAAAGGCTCAATATTTGGGATTTTTAATGGATCTAGATGTGTAATAGCCCAACTATTTGTCCCTAAATATTAGACACATTTCCCAAAACTCTGAAATGGTAGGGAGATCTTATACAATGGAGGAGATGGATACACAAACCACTAATTTGAACACCGTAACTTTTTCTCAGTTGCTGACCTGCCCCAGTGACAGGCAACAACAAATCAGCAGCAATCATCCAGTCTAGGGCTCAGGAACCTATCACCGAGCACCTGAAGCTTTATGGGTCTTGGGAGAGAGTACCCGTAGGCAATGGAGGTTTGCAAGAGGAGGGCACAGGGTAATGTGAGCAGGACGGGGGTAGCAGGCGTGTGCATGAGCACACTGATACTTGGATGCGGGATGGGGCAATGACGTTTGCAAATGAGCTGGAAAGCTGAGCCTTACCGGTTGCCTTGAATCTAGACTGTAAAGAGGGAGAAGATGAAACGGGCTTTACCACAGTCGCAATTCCCAGCGTGGTCACCTGACCTAATGCAAATGACTTCTATTTTAACTACCTTAATTTGTTAATTTACTTTATCTTCACTGTTAATCGTGCATGTTAATGGGTTCTTTGTGATCTTCCACACATGCGTCCAGCAGGCACTCTTGGCCAGCAGAGCCTCCTGGCTGTCCAGGCTTATCACAAGCGTCCTTCCTGCCGCCCGCACCTAGGCAGCTTGGAGCCTATGCTTGCACCATCTCAGCCTGTGCCTCCTCCTCTGCCTCAGGAGGGACGAGGGCCCTGACAGCAAGACGGTCACTTTCCTGCCTCACCCAGACATGCATACGGATCTCCCATTCCTACCTCCTGGGCCAGCACCGCCACATGCTCCCGCCTATCTCTTGCCACACTATGGACACTATCCAGGACAAAAGAGGACTGGATGGTATTATTACCATCAGAGCTGGGTTTTCCTAGATTGCTGGGACTATACAAATTTATCTAGTTGTTTTTTTTTTTTTTTTTCACCAGGGATTGAACCTCTGAGCCACATCCCCAGCCCTTTTTATTTTTTATTTTGCTTAGGGCTTCACTAAGTTGCTGAGGCTGGCTTTAATCTTGCCTCAGCCCCATGAGCAGCTGGAATCATAGGCATGTGTCACTGCTCCTGGCTAGTGTATTTTTAAATTTATTTCTTTATTTATTCAAAAGGTATTCTATTATTTCTAAAAACTGCGGGTTTTTTTACTTTTTTATTTTTTGCTTTTGGTTATATTTAGTCATTTATGAAGTGATTTAGTTGAAAGTGACTGGACCCATACTTAATAAGAATTAATACATGCAATATTGTATGTTTTAATACTTAATATGAAGTCATGAAACTGGATCTTGATATCAGATATGGGGCCTTTTCTCAGTGGGAACCTGTGATTAAGGACAGCAGGTAAAATGGGGAATGACAGTAAAGGAAAATTGCTCTTCTTGATCACAAGTTCTCTTATTTCTTTCTAATTATAATTTTTGAAGTTTATTTCTTGGCACAAACAGTGGGCTTTTCATCTTTAATGAAGTAAAACATCTCTGGTCGGGACAAAAGCCTTGATGTGAACACATTTCTAAGAGTGTTTGCAGCCCTGGTGGGAGAGCGAGCGGCGTTGGGGACGCCCCCGTCCCGAGCTGAGCCTGCGGGGCAGGGAGGGCGGCCTGTGGGTGTCAGGTTGCTGGTGGCATCCACAGTGCCAGGAATCCCGTCTCCGGATTTGGAGGCAGAGGTCAGACAGCAGCGCAGGGAGGTCGGCTCCTTCTGAGGCTGGGCGGGCAGGCTCTGCCCAGGCCTCTTCCCCGGGTTCACAGGGGTCATCTTCGCCCGACCTCTTCGCCTCCTCTTCCTCTGCGCGGGGGTGTCCCCTTTTCTCCTGACAGGGGCGTTGTTGGCTGGCCTTAATGACCTTCCCTTAACTCCATCATCTGGTTTCCAAATTGGGTATTTTCCTGAGGTCCTGCGGATTACACTACTACCTATTTGGGGGCACAGTTCACCCCAGAATAGTTGAGTATCGATATAAAAGCAAGTTATTCCCATAACCAAAGGTTGAGTGCCTTCTATGGAAACCCTTGATTTCCCTTGGGGGAATTAATGTTCACAAAGGTTTGTTCTAAATTCAATAGAAACCCCAAAGCAATCTGGACATTTTGACATTGTATTTCAAGGAGGGAAGGCAACAAGAAATATCAGGTCTTCAGAGAGCGTGGGACTATTTCTCAGGGATCTTGGAGCTGGGCTCAGACCAAACATGCTTGTGGATGGTATGAATGTGTATTTGTTACATGATGTTGGGGGAAATAAACTCCCCATGCCTGTTTCTGAACTTGGGAATGTGGGGATAAGGTTAAAAGCATTTTAAAGGTCGTTGTGAGATTTAGTCTTGCTCATCTTTGCACAAACACTGAGGGCCTGGTACACAACAAATGCTAGCTAGCTTATTCAGATTATTATTAATCATTTATTTTTCTTTGGAATGGTATGTCTGAAAAGTGTTACCATCCAGCCTCAAATAAATTACAAACCGGAAACAATGAGAACCAGAGAGTGAGTTCAGAACTGATGTCAGAACCGTGGGGTTATATGGTTGAAGTCGTATTTCTCTAAGACTCTTGTTTCCTCCTTGTGGCACAATGAACACATTTAACAGACGCTTGACTTACTCTCCAGCTAACTCAAGTGATACCGTTTATTGGTTCCCGTGGGATTGCTGGTAGTACGTTCTAGGGGTTTGAGATGGGATTTAAGTCAGTGGAACTTGTGTTTTAAAGGGTGAGTGGGTTACTCTTAACACAGCATCAGACATGGGGAGGCTCTTAACAAGGGTTAGCTCCCTGTCCCTGCTCAACCTCAGCTGGAGAAATGAATGTTGTCTTAGTCAGCTTTTCGCTACTGTGACTAAATGATCTGACTAGTGCAATTATAGAGGAGGAAAGGTTTATTTGAAGGCTCACAGTATGAGAGGTGAGGCTGAACAACTTGGTGAAAGAGGGTAGTGAAGGGAAGCAGCTTACACCATCAGGAAGCAGGGAGAGAGAGGAGAGAGAGAGAGAGAGAGAGAGAGAGAGAGAGAGAGAGAGAGAGGAGAGAGAAGGAGGAGAGAGGAGAGAGAGAGAGGAGAGAGAGAGAGGAGAGAGGAGAGAGAGAGGAGAGAGAGAGAGGAGAGAGAGGAAGGAGAGAGAGAGAGAGAGGAGAGAGGAGAGAGAGAGAGAGAGAGAGAGAGGAGAGAGAGAGAGAGAGAGAGAGGAGAGAGAGAGAGAGAGAGAGAGAGAGAGAGAGAGAGAGAGAGAGAAAGGAAAGACTCCATTCTCCAGATACAAAATATATACCCCAAAGTCACGCCCCAATTCCCACCTCCTCCAGCCACACCCTATACCTCCAGTTACCACTCAGTTAATCTCTATCAGGAGATTAAATCACCGATTCACCCAATCATTTCTCCTCTGATCCTTCTTGCATTGTCTCACACATGCGCTTTTGGGGGACATGTCATATCCAAATCATAACAAATATGAATTAGCTGGGAACTAAACGGACAGTAGCTGAAGGAACACACAGGCTCTGTATTTGCCCCTGTGGGTGATGTTTTCCTTTTAGAGAGGGCTACAATGGATTTTGTTCTTAAGCCTCATCAAGGACTAAGTCCTAGCTACACTATTCTTCTACCTGGCTGCACCCCATGATTGGGGTTCATGTTTTAATGGCTTGTTTCTCACCTTGCGGTAACTCCCTAAAGCCCAAAAGTTGGTTTTGCCTCTGCACCTTTGCCTTAATGCAGAGATGCAACAATACTCCAGAAATCTTTGCAGGTGAGGACAGTCACGTGTCAGAAGAGGCTTGTTTCAACTCACCCGTCATTTCAGGTGCCGAGCATGTTTTCCTCTTCATCTTGGACCTGCCTTTCCATTATTTTGTAAAAGAACTTGACCTTGATATGAAGACTATCTGGGGACTCCTGTGAGCTTAGCTTCTGTTCTGAGCTTCAAGGGAGTAAACAGGGTTCACCTGTATTTTAATGATGTTATGTGTTAAAAAGGTGGTTAGGGAAAACAAGAAGGCCGTTCTCAGCCTAATCAGGAACGGGCCTTAGTCATAACCCTGCCTGCGGCGCCCTGTTAGCATTAGGCAGATGGAGCAGAAATCTCAAACAGGCCTCGACCTCATTAGAGAACAAGAGCAGAGGAAATGATATCAGGCAAACTGTGGGGAGCAGGATGAGAAAGCTGGAGAGAAAGAAGCCCAAGGGAACACTGAGCAAAAGGGCAGGAAGCGAGGTGCTCAGCAGTGAGGCCGTGTCCTGAATGTGGGGTCAGTGCCGTGTGCTCTGGGTCTCAGGAAACAGAGGTCAGTGCAGTTAAGCAACTCTGAACTCGGGGTGACTAAGGGCTTCGCGGTAAGATCGAGCAGGCTGAGAGTTTGTTTTGGGGTACGTGGACTGAATCATTCCTAACTGTCGCCTGCCTTTAGCATGGAGACAAAGGGTCAGTGATGCTGTGCGTCTTGACCATTCTCGCATCCAGCGACTCCTTTAAACGGAGCGTGATGGCCTCAGGTGGTGATCTTCATGAAGTCACACCTCCTTCACTCCTGTCCTTTCCAGATGAACAACTCACCTTATAAAGGCTTATTTAAAATGGGCCAGTTTCCAACTCACTATCAGAATTACCATCCAAAAAATATTTCTCAGAGGCTAATACTGCAGTTTATGAATAAATAAACACAAGAATAAGCATAAATATGAAACAAATACGTTCCTATGTGTCAACCTAATATTGCAGTGTGTTTTGACGTTTGGCTTCCCCTCCTTCTATTGTTAATAGTCCTTGCTCCAAATAATACATGGAATTGCTGGGCCTCACCCTGGCCTGCTGCCCAGCCTTCCCTTACAGCCCGCTCTCCTGCAGCTCCCTCACCAGGCCTCCTCCAGCCGGATGATCAGAAGGAGTCTGTTTACTCCTAGGGACATGTCTGCACCTGTTTGTAGCCTTTTGTACACTTGTATTTGACATTTGCCTGTGATCATTGCCTCCTATCCTGGTGGCAAGATTCATTACGTTTCTTCAGGACCTTTTCATGGATACCCACCCAATTCTCTACATGACCCCATGAGGTAGACTTTGGGGAACATTCTAGATTCAAACCATGTAGTCACATCCCCAGTAAATTAAGAAAAGGATATTCAAAGGATTGAACGGAAAGACCTTTAAAAGCATGTTAGTAAGTTTGAATATCTCTGCTGGTAGGTGGAATGGAAGTCCCCAGAGGGTCAGAAGAATGGCTCTTCTTTATAGCTCAAGGGCTAGGCATGGACTTTACACATAGTAAACCCTTGGCAAGCATTTGGAAATACAAATTCGCAAACCGTGACTGCCAAAATTTATTACTCTTCATCAGTGGGGGAAAAAAAAATAATATATATATACACACACACTCATAAAATCAACAGTGAATGATTAAATTAATAAAAAATGAAGCTTAGAGATTTTCAAAAGAAGTGCAATGAAAAATAAATGTAAAATATGTTTAATATCAATGAAGTCAAAATAAAAGAAACTGTAACAATGTTTTTACTGGAAAATTAGATGTTGAACTAAACTGTGAGAAAATCCTCTTGCTAATGCCTGGCATTTACATGGGTGGGGACACAGATTCCAGGGCCAGGTTGGCTGCAAGCCCCAGCTCTGTAACTCGTGGAAACATGAGCAAGACAGGTAATACTTCCGGAAATTGACGTATTTTTCTGTAAAATAGGCTCGATATCTTCCTCTGTAAAGTGGGGTAAGCGTAGCGCTTTCCTCATAGGGTAGCTGTGAAACTTGAGTGGACACATGGAGAACTTTCATACCGTCGACTGGCACAGAAAATGTTACAAAAATTCTTGTTATACAGAGATTCCAGTGTTTTTGGGGGAGAAACGAATAATACCACGTTGTTGATGTCGAGTCTGTTCTAGACATATTGTGCATGTTTGATTAATGTCCTCTCAGCACTGAGGCCAGTATTGTAAGCCCCATCTTACTGGTATTCTTAGTCTATCTGCTGTCGCTATAACAGAATGCCTGAGACTGGGTGATTTATAAAGGGATTGGTTAGCTCCCAGTTCTGGAAGTACAAAACCATGGCAACAACACCTGCCCAACTTTTGGTGAAGACCTCATGGCTTAAAGTGTAGGGAAGAGGGCTCATACAGAATAGAGGTCACAAGGCAAGAGAAAGAGGGGAGGAGCAAGGCTGTCCTGGTCACCTGGTCATGACTGCCCCATGACCAAATGGCCTCAAGTGCCCCATCACCTGTCACCACTTTTATGCTGGAGACCACACTTCCAGCACAACTTTGAGGAATAAATCATAAGCAAGCTGTGGCGCATGTGATGAAGCCGCTGAGCAAGAGGGAAGTCTACTGTGACACTCGTCCTCATGCACTGACCTGACAGTCTATTTTGATAAGTGGTGAGATTCTTGAGTGACAAGAATATTCTTGAATAACAACTAGAGTTTACTTGACAGTTGTTAAAAGTTCTTACAGGTGAGACTTCCTTTGTCAAAGCTATTTGCGTGAAGCCTTTTTAAAAAATAATTTTCATTACAGGAAATAACTTTAATTTTGTGTTTACCATTGAGCATTTCACTTACTAATTAGTCATTATTATCTGATGGGATGCCAGGCCTCATTCACTAGTGTGACGTTCTGCTTGAATAGGTGGTCAGATTGTAAAACAATCAGGGAAGCAAACGAGGAGATGAAAGAGCAAATGCAGGCATTAAATGATCGCACCAATCAACAGTTAAAGGATCAAATACAGGAAGCAAGAGATCATTTCAATAAAGAGTTAGAGATATTGAAGAAAAACCAAACAGAAATCCTTGAAATGAAGGAAACAATAAGCCAAGTTAAAAACTCCATAGAAAGATTAACCAATAGTATAGAACACCTGGAAGACAGACCTCAGATATTAAAGACAAAATATTTAATCTTGAAAACAAAGTTGACCAAACAGAGAAGATGGTAAGAAATCATGAACAGAATCTACAAGAATTATGGGATATCATGAAAGGCCAAATTTAAGAATTATTGGGATTGAGGAAGGCTTAGAGAAACAAACCAAAGGAATGAACAATCTATTCAATGAAATAATATCAGAAAGTTTCGCAAATCTGAAGAATGAAATGGAAAACCAAGTACAAGAGGCTTATAGGACTCCAAATATACAAAATTACAATAGACCCACCAAGGCACATTATTATGAAAATATCTAACATACAAAATAAAGACAGAATTTTAAAGGACGCGAGAGAAAAGAATCAAATTACATTCAGGGGGAAACCAATAAGAATATCAGCAGATTTTTCAATCCAGACCCTAAAAGCTAGAAGGGACTGGATCAACATTTACCAAGCCCTGAAAGAAAATGGATGCCAACCAAGAATCTTATACCCAGCAAAACTTACTTTCAGATTTGACGTTGAAATAAGAATCTTCCATGATAAACAAAAGCTAAAGGAATTTACAAAAAGAAAGCCAGCATTGCAGAACATTCTCAGCAAAGTATTCCATGAGGAAGAGATAAAAAACAACGATGCAAATCAGCAACGGGAGGAACTAGCCTAAAGGAGTAGCCAAAGAAAGGGGAAACCAAATCATGTCAAAAAACAAAAATAAGTCAAATGACTGGGAATACAAATCATATCACAATAATAACCCTGAATGTTAATGGCCTGAATTCATCAATCAAAAGACATAGACTGGCAGAATGGATTAAAAAGAAAAACCCAACAATTTGCTGCCTGCAAGAGACTCATCTCATAGAAAGAGATACCCGCAGACTAAAGGTGAAAGGATGGGGAAAAACATACCATGCACATGGAAACAGCAAAAAAGCTGGAGTATCCATCCTCATTTCAGATAACGTGGACTTCAAGCCAAAATTAGTCAGAAGGGATAAAGAAGGACATTACATACTGCTTAAGGGAAGCATAAATCAGCAAGACATAACAATCATATATCTATGCCCCAAACATTGACTCATCCATGTACGTCAAACAAATCCTTCTCAATTCCAGAAATCAAATAGACCACAACACAATAATACTAGGCGATTTTAACACACCTCTCTTACCACTGGATAGATCGTCCAAACAAAAATTGAATAAAGAAACCATATATCTCAATAACACAATCAACTATTTAGACTTAACTGACTTATATAGAATATACCATCCAACAAAGAACAAATACACTTTCTTCTCAGTAGTACAAGGATCCTCTCTAAAATAGACCATGTCTTATGCCACAAAGCTACTGTTAGCAAATACAAGAAGATAGAGACACTACCTTGTACACTATCAGATCATAATGGACTGAAATTAGAAATAAATGACAGAATAAAAAACAGAAACTTCTCCAATACCTGGAGATTAAATAATACACTATTATATGATGAATGGATAACAGAAGACATCAGGTGGGAAATAAAAAAATTCTTAGAAGTAAATGAGAACAAAGACACATCATATCAAAATCTCTGGGACACTATGAAAGCAGTACTTAGAGGAAGATTTATTTCATGGGGTGCATTCAACAAAAGAAGTAGAAATCAACAAATAAACGACTTAACACTACAGCTCAAAGCCCTAGAAAAAGAAGAGCAGACTAACACCAAAAGTAGTAGAAGACAGGAAATAGTTAAAATCAGAGCCGAAATCAACGAAATTGAAACAAAAGAAACAATCGGAAAAATTAACAAAATAAATAGTTGGTTCTTTGAAAAAATAAACAAATTGATAAACCCTTAGCCACACTAACAAAGAGAAAGAGGGAGAAAACTCAAATTACTAAAATTCAGAATGAACAAGGAAATATCACAACAGACACAAGTGAAATACAAAACGTAATTAGAAGCTATTTTGAAAATCTATACTCCAACAAAACAGAAAACCTCGAAGAAATCAAAAAGTTTCTAGAGACATATGAATTACCTAAACTGAATGAGGAAAACATACACAACTTAAATAAATCAATTTCAAGCAATGAAATAGAAGAGGTCATCAAAAGCCGACCAACAAAGAAAAGTCCGGGACCAGAAGGGTTCTCAGCCGAGTTCTACAAAACCTTTAAAGAAGAGCTCATTCCAATACTTCTCAAAGTATAAAATAGAAGAGGAGGGAACCCTCCCAAACTCATTCTATGAAGCCAATATCACCCTGATACCTAAACCAGACAGAGACACATCAAGGAAAGAAAATTTCAGACCAATATCCTTAATGAACATCGATTCAAAAATTCTCAACAAAATTTTAGCAAATTGCATACAAAAATATATTAAAAAGATAGTGCAACATGATCAAGTGGGTTTTATCCCAGGGATGCAAGTTTGGTTCAACATCCGGAAATTAATAAATGTCATTCACCATATCAACAGACTAAAAGTTAAGAATCACATGATTATTTCGATAGATGCAGAAAAAGCATTTGATAAAATACAGCACCCCTTCATGCTCAAAACACTAGAGAAAATTGGGGTAGTGGGAACATTCCTTAACATTGTAAAGGCCATCTACACTAAGCCCATGGCCAATATCATTCTAAATGGTGTAAAACTGAAAGCATTCCCCCTAAAAACTGGAACAAGACAGGGATGCCCTTTTTCACCACTTCTATTCAATATCGTTCTTGAGACTCTAGTCAGAGCAATTAGACAGACCAAAGAAATTAAAGGGATACGAATTGGAAAAGAGGAACTCAAACTATCCCTGTTTGCTGATGACATGATTATATATTTAGAGGAACCTGGAAATTCCACCAGAAAGCTCTTAGAACTCATAAGTGAATTCAGTAAAGTAGCAGGTTACAAGATCAATGCTCATAAATCCAATGCATTCTTATACGTAAGTGATGAATCTTCAGAAAGAGAAATTAGGAAAACTACCCCATTCACAAAAGCATCGAAAAAAATAAAATACTTGGGACTCAATCTCACAAAAGAGGTGAAAGACCTCTACAATGAGAACTACAGAACACTAAAGAAAGAAATTAAAGAAAACCTTAGAAGATGGAAAGATCTCCCATGTTCTTGGATAGGCAGAATTAATATTGTCAAAATGGCCATACTACCAAAAGTGCTATACAGATTCAATGCAATTCCAGTTAAAATCCCAATGATGTACCTTACAGGAATAGAGCAAGCAATTATGAAATTCATCTGGAAGAATAAGAAACCCAGAATAGCTAAAGCAATCCTCAGTAGAAAGAGTGAAGCAGGGGGTATCGCAATACCAGATCTTCAACTCTATTACAAAGCAATAGTAACAAAAACAGCATGGTATTGGTACCAAAATAGACAGGTAGATCAATGGTACAGAATAGGGGACATGGACACAAACCCAAATAAATACAATTTTCTCATACTAGACAAAGGTGCCAAAAATATGCAATGGAGAAAAGATAGCCTCTTCAATAAATGGTGCTGGGAAAACTGGAAATCCATATGCAACAGAATGAAACTAAATCCCTATCTCTCACCCTGCACAAAACTCAGCTCAAAATGGATAAGGACCTCGGAATCAGACCAGGGACCCTGCATCTTATAGAAGAAAAAAGTAGGTCCAAACCTTCAACTTGTTGGTTTAGGATCAGGCTTCCTTAACAGGACTCCCATAGCACAGGAAATAAAAGCTAGAATCAATCACTGGGATAGATTCAAACTAAAAAGCTTTCTCTCAGCAAAGGAAACTATCAGTAATGTGAAGAGAGAGCCTACAGAGTGGGAGAATATCTTTGCCACTCACACTTTAAATAGAGCGCTAATTTCCAGAATCTATAAAGAACTCAAAAAACTCTACACCAAGAATACAAACAATCCAATCAACCAATGGGCTAAGGAAATGAACAGACACTTCACAGAAGAAGATGTACAAGCAATCAACAGATATATGAAAAAATGTTCAACATCTCTAGTAATAAGAGAAATGCAAATCAAAACTACACTAAGATTCCATCTCACCCCAATTAGAATGGCGATTATCAAGAACACAAGCAACAACAGGTGTTGGCGAGGATGTGGGGAGAACGGTACACTCATACATTGCTGATGGGGTTGCAAATTAGTGCAACCACTCTGGAAAGCAGTATGGAGATTCCTCAGAAAGCTTGGAATGGAACCACCATTTGACCCAGCTATCCCACTCCTTGGCTTATACCCAAAGGACTTAAAATCAGCATACTACAGAGATACAGCCACTTCAATATTCATAGCTGCTCAATTCACTATAGCCAGATTGTGGAACCAACCTAGATGCCCTTCAGTTGTTGAATGTACAAAGAAACTGTGGCATAAATATACAATGGAATATTACTCTGCCATGAAGAATGATAAAATCATGGCATTTGCAGGCAAATGGATAAAACTGGAGGATATCATGCTAAGTGAGATAAGCCAATTTCAAAAAACTAAAGGATGAATGATCTCGCTGATAAGCGGATGAGGACATATAAGGGGGGCGTATGAGGGGTTAGGGTTAGGGTTAGGTTTAGGGTTAGGGTTAAGGAGGGAGGGTGGTAAGAATGGAGAAAGGAAGAACTGTATAGAGGGAAAAGAGGGGTTTGAGGGGATGGGGGGAAGGGGAAAAAAATAACAGGATGAATCAAACAACATTGCCCTATGTAAATATATGATTTTCAATTAAAAAAAAAAACTCAGTGGAAAGCATAACCAACAGGCTAGATCAAGTGGAAGACAGAACCTCAGACATTGAAGCCAAAATATTTAATTTTGAAAACAAAGTTGACCAAACAGAGATGATGGTAAGAAATCATGAATGGAAGCTTCAAGAATTACAGGATATCATGAGAAGACCAAATTTAAGAATTATTGGGTTTGAGGAAGGCACAGAGATACAAACCAAAGGAATGAACAACCTATTCAATGAAATAATATCAGAAAATTTCCCAAATCTATAGAATAAAATGGAAAATCAAATACAAGAGGCTTACAGGACACCAAATGTACAAAATTACAAGACTCACACCAAGGCACATTATAATGAAAATACCTAACATACAAAATAAAGATAGAATTTTAAAGGTTGCAGGAGAAAAAAAAATCAAATTACATTCAGGGGGAAACCAATAAGAATATCAGCAGATTTCTCGGCCCAGAACCTAAAAGCTAGAAGGGCCTGGAACAGCATTTTTCAAGCATTGAAAGAAAATGGATGCCAACCAAGAATCCTATACCCAGCAAAACTTACCTTCAAATTTGATGATGAAATAAAATCTTTCCATGATAAACAAAAGTTAAAAGAATTTACAAATAGAAAGCTGGCACTACAGAACATTCTTAGCAAAATACTCCATGAGGAAGAAATGAAAATCAACAATGTAAGTCAGCATAGGGAGGAATTACCCTAAAGGAAAAGCCAATCAAAGGAGAAACCAAGTCAAGTTAAAAACCAAGAATAAGTCAAAATGACTGGGAATACAAATCATATCTCAATAATAACCCTGTATATTAATGACCTGAACCCATCATCAAAAGACATAAACTGGCAGATTGGATTTAAAAGAAAGACCCAATAATATGCTGCCTTCAAGAGACTCATCTCACAGAAAAAGATACCCGCAGACTAAAGGTGAAAGGATGGGAAAACATTCCATGCACATGGACTCAGTAAAAAAGCGGGGTATCCATCCTCATATCAGATAAAGCAGACTTCAAGCCAAAATTAATCAGAAGGGATAAAGAAGGACATTTCATACTGCTTACGGGAAGCATAAATCAGCAAGACATAATAGTCATAAATATATATGCCCCAAACAGTGGCTCATCCATATAAGTCAAACAACTCCTTCTCAATTCCAGGAACCAAATAGACCACAACACAATAATACTAGATGAATTTAACACACCTGTCTCACCACTGGACAAATCTTCCAAACAAAAATTGGACAAAGAGACCACAGATCTCAATTACACAATTGATAATTTAGACTTAACAGACATATAGAATATTCCATCCATCAATGAGTGAATATACTTTCTTCTCAGCAGCACATGGATCCTTCTGTAAAATAGACCATATATTATGCCACAAAGTAACTCTTAGCAAATACAAAAAGATAGAGATATTACCTTGTATTCTATCAGATCATAATGGAATGAAATTAGAAGTCAATGACAAAATAAAAAACAGAAACTCCAACACACCCGGAGATAAAATAATATGCTATTGAATGATGCATGGATAACAGAAGACATCAGGGGGGAAATAAAAAAAAAATCCTTAGAGGTAAACGAGAGCAAAGATACAACATATCAAAATCTCTGGGACACTATGAAAGCTGTATTAAGAGAAAAATTCATTGCATGGAGTGCATACAATAAAAGAAGGAAAAGTCAACAAATAAACAACCTAACATTACAGCTCAAAGTCCTAGAAAAAGAAGAACAAATCAACACCAAAAGTAGTAGAAGACAGGAAATAGTTAAAATCAGAGCTTACATCAATGAAATTGAAACAGAAGAAATGATTGAAAAAACTGACAAAATAATAAGTTTTTTCTTTGAAAAAATAAACAAATTGATAAACCCTTAGCCACACTAATGAAGATAAGGCGAGAGAAAACTCAAATTACTAAAATTCATGATGAAAAAGGAAATATGACAGACACTATTGAAATACAAAACATAATTGGAAGCTATTTTGAAAATCTATACTCCAACAAAATAGAAAATCTTGAACACATCAACATGTTTCTAGAGACAAATGATCCACCCAAACTGAATCAAGAGGACATACGCAATTTAAATAGATCCGTTTTAAGCAATGAAATAGAAGTCATCAAAAGCCTACTAACAAGGAAATGTCTGGGACCAGATGGATTCTCAGCCGAGTTCTACAAGACCTTCAAAGAAGAGTTCATTCCAATAATCCTCAAAGTATTCCATGAAATAGAAGAGGAGGGGACACTTTCAAACTCATTCTATGAAGCTAATATCATCCTGATACCAAAAACAGACAAAGACACATTGAGGAAATAAAATTTCAGACCAATATCCCTAATAAACATAGATGCATAAATTCTTAACAAAATTTTAGCAAATTGCATACAAAAACATATTAAAAAGATAATGCATCATGATCAAGTGGGTTTCATCCCAGGGAGGGAAGGTTGGTTCAATATCCGGAAATCAATAAATATTATTCACTGCATCAACAGACTTAAAGTTAAGAATCACATGATTATTTTGATAGATGCAGAAAAAGCATTTGATATAATACAGCACCCCTTAATACTCAAAACACTAGAAAAAAATAGGGATAGTAGGAACATTCCTCAACATTGTAAAGGCTGTCTATGCTAAACCCATGGCCAACATCATTTTAAATGGAGAAAAACTGAAAGTATTCCCCCTAAAAACTGAACCAAGGCAGGGATGACCTCTTTCACCACTTATATTCAACATCCTCCCTGAAACTCTAGCCAGAGCAATTAGACAGACCAAAGAAATTAAAGTGATACAAATAGGAAAAGAAGAACTCAAACTATCCTATTTGCTGATGACATGATTCTATACTTAGAGGAGCTGAAAAATTCCACCAAGAAACTTATAGAACTCATAAATGAATTCAGTAAAGCAGCAGGATATAAAATCCATGTTCATAAATCTAATGCATTTTTATTCATAAGTGATGAATCCTCTGAAAGAGAAATTAGGAAAATTACCCCATTCACAATAGTCTCAAAAAAATAAAATACTTGGGAATCAATCTAACAAAAGAGGTGATAGACCTCTACAGTGAGAACTACAGAACATTAAAGAAATTAAAGAAAACCTTAGAAGATGGAAAGATCTCCCATGTTCATGAATAGGCAGAATTAATATTGTCAAAATGGTCATACTACCAAAAGTGCTATACAGATTCAATGCAATTCTAATTAAAATCCCAATGACATTCCTCATAGAAATAGAGCAAGTAATCATGAAATTCATTTGGAAGAATAAGAGAACCAGAATACCTAAAACAATCCTTAGCAAAACTAGTGAAGCAGGGGGTATAACAATACCAGACCTTCAACTATACTACAGTGCAATAGTAACAAAAATGGCATGGTATTGGCACCAAAATAGACAGGCAGACCACTAGTACAGGATAGAAGACACAGAGACAAACCCACATAAAAACAGTTTTCTCATACTAGACAAAGGTGTCAAAAACATACAATGGAGAAAAGATAGCCTCTTCAACAAATGGTGCTGGGAAAACTGGAAATCCATATGCAGCAAAATGAAACTGAACCCCTATCTCTCACCCTGCATAAAACTCAACTCAAAATGGACCAACAATCTTGGAATCAGATCAGAGACCCTGCACCTTATAGAAGAAAAAGTAGGTACAAATCTTCATCATGTCAGCTTAGGACCAGACTTCTTTAACGAAACTCCCAAAGCCTAAGAAATAAAAGCAGGGATAGATTCAAACTAAAAAGCTTTCTCTCAGCAAGGGAAACTATCAGCAATGCGAAGAGAGAGCCAACAGAGTGGGAGAATTATCTTTGCCACTCATACTTCAGATAGAGCACTAATTTCCAGAACATATAAAGAACTCAAAAAACATCATTGCCCTGTGTACATGTATGATTACACAAATGGTGTGACTCTACTTTGTGCACAACCAGAGAAAAAACAGTTGTACCCCATTTGTGTACAATGAATCAAAATAAATAAATAAAAAGGTGGAAAAACTAACAATATTTGAAGGAAAATGTATGGATTGAGTACCTAAAGTAAGAGTTTCACAATATATTTGGGTAAGATCATCAGGATAAATCTAATGATGTGAATAAATTTGAGACAAATGCAATTGAAAGAGAGTTAAGATGTGTCTTCAGAAGTTCAAAAACAATTTTTTACTTGCGATTTAATGCTGGGTAGGTTTCTCTAAGTGATGATTTATTTTAACATCCATTTTCTGTTTGCCGTCTCTGAGATGCTGCAGTTGATTACTTAGACTTTTTCTCTGTTAGTTTCCCACGTTTGTTTTCACTGGTTTGCAGCGTTTTCAATGTTCTTTTCTCACTGTGGACCAAACGAGTATAGAAAAAATGGTCTTAAATATCTTCATTTTCTTTTTTACTTTTTCAAAAGATAGTCGATGGTATTAGATACCAGCAGGTATGTGGCACACGACATGAAGGAACGAGAATAGCAACTCCCTTTTGTCTTCTAAGTGTTAGAAGATGTCATCTGTGGCAGGGATCGATGAGGAGGCAGGTGTGATCATGGTGACAGCCAATGGTCAGAGTTCACGTTGTTCAATCTGGAAAAGCTAAAAATCCTAAACCAAAACAGAAACAGGCAGGACAGCGAAGGCACCCAGCCCAAAGGTCCAGTCCGAGTGTGAATGGGGGAGGCAGGTGCCTGATACCTGCATGGTGGGCTGGGGGCGATGGCACTGCTTGCCGAGGGCCATCCTTGCAGGCACTCCCCTGTAGACATGGAGGAAAGGAGGCACGCAACGTGTTCCTTGCCCCTGAGTATTCCAAGGCTTGGTACTTCAGGAGCAAGCATTGTGGGTCCACATTTCTCAGACAGAAACATGCCACCCAGGAGGAAAGTCATTGTGTTCAAAATCATGTAGTTAGACAATGGCACATCTGGAGCTGAGACAAAAGTATCAGCTGCCTTACTGATTCGCGTCGTGTTCTGAATTCTGCACTGGCCCCTGGATCGTGGCAGGACAGGCTTGCTTTTCACCACGTATTTCTCTTGGCTTACTGATGCCTGTCTTCCTGAGCTGCTGCCCCCACCCCTCACCGTCTCTTCCTTTACCATCTGCGTTTCTTCTTCTCACCATCAGATTTTTGCTTTCAGTTGCTTGAAAATGGCATCATTCATGAGAGCTGAAGTACTGTTTCATGATATGACACCTGAAATTTAAGGTGAGCTTCAGAGATTAAATATCTGTTACCTAATGAATGAAGCTATGGATTAAAATGTCCAGGTGGTGGGGACTGCAATTTTAGAGACACTGGGGCAGCACTGTTACCTGAAGGTAAGTTAAGGTATAAATGTACCTAACTTGGTGAGTTAGTTGAGGAAATTTCCAACTAGTGTACTGCAGGTATAACTTGACTTCTCCCACTGGGTATCATAAAATAAAAGGTCAGGAAAAAGCATAGGGTTAGCAAAGATAAGTCATGACTTGCTGGCTTGGAAGATCCTCGGTTCTGTGGATGCCAAACAATGCTGAAATTAAACAGTTGATTCTAAGAAAATACCCAGAGCATATTTAAGGAAGCCTGGCACAGAGTGGAAGACAAGGACATCACTGTGAAATGCTTTATTGAGACCCGAAAAGGCTAGACGTGGTGCTCTAGAGATTTCTGTGTCAGACAAAAGCCCTCTCAGAAATTCAGGTGTTGCTCTCTATCCTCCCAGGAAATGTGAAGGACAGTCCCTGGGATCTTCATAAGGAGGCTGTGGGGTTACTTCTGTGGACATGGGTGAAACATGCTACATTCACTGCCCTGGTCCCAGTAGTGCTTATTAGTCAAGTTGCCAAACTTTGCAGACTTCCTGGCAGCACAGGAATCTATTTCTCTCCTTGAGATTCCATGGAGAGAAGGAATGAGCTCCTCAGCTGTTTCTGATTCTGCAAGTGGTCTCTCCATCATTTTCTTTTTTTTTTTTTCTTCCCAGCATATGTAGGGAACCCAACCTTTTTGCCCCTCTGAAATAAATGAGGCCACAGACTCATGCTACCAGGTGCTCAGTTGTCAAATACAGTTGGCTCTCTGATAATTCAGTTACAACGTCAGCTGGGAGAAGATACCTCAAGGATAAGAAGTGTTGTCATGCAGGATTTAATGTATGCATTGAAAGATCACAGGAACGAATTCTGTGTGACCCATAACCAAACCAACACTCTGAAGGGGAAACCCGTGGGTGAAGGGAAGAAGAGCACCTGTTAACTAAGGGCCCGTGTACAGAACATTTGTTCTCTGCCATCATGAGTTTGGGCTCTCCTTGGTTTAACCAAGTGTCAGTCCAAGGGAAGGGTGATTCAAAATAGGATTTAATAATATTTTCATTGAGTTTATTGACTTGAAATTTTTGTTTTCTCATGCCATTGATCCAGTAGGCCCACAAATATTCCATGTCAGCTGGGCTTGTTAATCTTGACTAGCATGGGGAAAGAAATAGGGCTGCCATTGGGATGTGGGGTGGGAGGAAACCATCAGGAGCCTAGGGTGTCATTTGGGGTACCTCATTCTAAAGTAAAAAAAATCATGGAAGACATAAGCAAGGCCACATAGGTAAGACCAATAGGGACTTGGACCCAGTGGAAATGGAAATTTGCATCCTTTATCCATACAACCCATCCCTCTGGAGTGCCCAATGAAGCAATTAAATATGAAATGGATAGCATGAGAAGACATTTTCAGCCTATCATTCAATCATGAACTCTTGATGAATTATAGAAAGTCTCTTATAACTACCTCTTTTTCATATTTGTTTTTAGAATATGTATATGTAAAGGAAAATTAAGCAATTACATTTTATTTACTTTTTATAGCATCAATAAAAGAACTATAGATGGAAGCTAGCCATTTAATTAAAACCTTATTTTAATAGGATAGTAAAAATAGATTGTGAGTGTCCTGGAAGAAGGAAGAATTATAACTTCACTATTATATTCACATATATGTAGAACAATATGATAATTAATTTAGAATTTATAACAGACATCAGTGTTGCTGGATATTATATCAACATGTAAAAATCAATTGTATTCTTGCTCCCAAATAATAATCTCTTCAACTATTAAAAAAGGGTAATATTTATAGTAGCAAAAAGGAAAAAAAAAAGCAGCTTTAAGTCCAAAAGTATATCAAACAAAATATCGTAAAATTAAAAAAAAATTAAACGTCAAGATGAATTATGAAGAAAGTTATAAAATCTTATGAAAAAAATGAGGAGGAAGAAAATAAGTCAAAGGGAAGATAATGTTCAAGGCCAGCAGGTCTGAGATGGTAAAGATGTTCACTTTCCCCATACTGTAACTTCTGTCACCTCCATATAAACCTAAACCAAGGCTGTCGCGAGATAGGACGCGCTCACTTTCACATGTTTTGGAAAAGCCACAAATGGTCAAGATAATTTTGAAAAGGAAGGAGTTGAGAGATTTGGTGGAGGAGGTCAGAAGACACATCTTAGCTGGGTAGTAGCTGAGGCCTAACCAGTACAGCTTAGGCAAAGGGGCCATTGAAGGAAAGCAGCAGACCACAGCATCCGAGAAAACCCCGGGACAGTGGAGCTGCCCTGTGTTGGTAGGAGGCTGATGATGATCAGCCGGTGCTGAGCCCTGATATCCACGTCAGACAAAGCAATGGGGTCCTTACCTGGTGCCACATGTAAGAGCAATCGCAGTTGCACCAAGCACAAACGTGACAAAGTGGTGTCTTCATGAGGACAGAGTGGTGAAGGGTTTCTAAAGAGACACCGGAAAAAGGGACCACAGGTAAGTAAGAACAATTAAATTAAAATGTCTTGTTCTCCTTGTTGTCAGTTGAAATACTAGGGGGTGAGAGTGGCCAAATGAGGTTGTTATATTGTGTGCAGGTGTGAGTACGTAACAGTAAATCCCACCGTTACATACAGCTATAATGCACCAACAAAGACATGGAAAAACTAATTGATTTTAAAAATATTTTATTCCTAAGAGCTATAGAATTGGAGGGGGGAACATCCATGGAGGAAGAAAAGCAGTCTGATGCACATGGACTGGTAAGAGATTGTTATACGAATAAGCACATAACATTGACAAATTAATATTACCCAACTAAAAATGGGCCAAGAAATGAATAGTATTCCACAAAAAATCACAAGTAACCTTTAAGCACATGAAAATAACACCTTTTAGTTTGAAAGATAAAAATCTCAATGATTTCCCACTGATCAGATGGTCAGGTATTGAAGTTTAGCCGTGTCAACTAGCGCTGCAGAAGCAACGGTGGACACTGGGGGACTGCTGATGAGGGAGCCAGCTGGGAAACTCTCCATTGACCTTGAGCACGTCCTCTCCCAGGCCATTCCATGCAGATCTCCCAGAGGATTTGGGGGATCCCAAAGCACATGCCGACATTGTTGGCCATGACACAAAACAGGCTTTACAGCGTGTTGGATGTTAGCAGGCTTTCTGTCAGTGCATGTTTGCGCAAGACAAATCCCTCTGCTTCTGACCGTGTAGCCCTACTACTGGGTTTAGACAGAGCATAAACCTTCTCCAGCTTCCAGTTAGTGGTGTTAATTCCAGTTTTACATGTTCTAGGTTAAATCGTCATCTACATATAAAGTGTGCAAAAGCGATTCACATTTTCCTCTTTTCTGGTTGAAAATAGCTCTTTGCCTGAGTTTTTCCTGGATCTGCCTATCTGTCCCATTCAACTTGTTCATGTACTTTTTTTCCCATCTTAAAATTCATGCTGAGAATACAACATGGCTTGCTAGGTCTGAACCAAGCAGTACAAAAATTGAGGGTGCTGGTACTATCGTATCCACAATAATACATTAATTTACCCGTACTGTGGGGATTCGGGTTGTGGAGGCAGTGGTAGCCCTGTTGCACCCTCGACCCTAATCCGTTTTTTTTTTTTTTTTGCGGTGCTGGGGATCAAACCCAGGGCTTTGTGCTTGCAAGGCAGGCGCTCTACCAACTGAGCTATCTCCCCAGCCCCCTAATCCGTTTTTAATCTTACTCACCTCGCTCTGCTACGGGACCTCGCTAAAATAGCCACTGAGACATGAGTCCCTCTTCCATCTGTAGCGGACAGTTGCTTCCACGGCTTCCTGCCCACACTTCTGTCCTCAGTGGGGGTCTGCCCCTTTCTCCACTTGCTTGTATCTACGCGCGGCCTCACCGCCTCTCCTCACCATCTCCCTGTGTCCCCCAGCCTGTGACATGTCTCCCTGAACAGCTTTGTGCTCTTGCGCCGTGCTGGAAATGAACTCGGCTAACTCGTTTTACTGGGTGTCTAGCAGCACTACTCTCCTCCCTGTTGCTAATCTCCTTCTCCACGTGGGTTAGAGTGTGGCCTGCACAGCAGACCCCAGCAGGTCCCAGTGCCACCCAGTGTCCGTGACAACTCGGGAACTCCTGCCTGCCTGCCTGATGCACCCGTCGGCTCAGTAACGACACACCTCCTGAGACCTGTGGCTGTTGTGACTTTCCTTCCCCGTGTGGCTTGCTGGTGGAGGGATAGAGCCCTGGGGATGGTGTGGCCCCGATGGCTCTCCTCGCTCCTGAGTCCACCTTGCTGGGCTCTTGGTCACTCTTCTGTTGGACTTGCACACTGATGCACAGCTGGGCCCTTCAGAGAGCGACCTGTCTGGTGGCATAAGCTCCTCCAGGTGATGGCGTTCTTTTCCAAGGTAGGGCCCGAGGCTGGAGCGTCATTAACGGTTTTATTCTGAGAGGCTCCCATCAGTCTTGAGTCAGGGTCCCTTTTTAAGCCACCTGCTGTCAGGACGTACCTACATTTGCTCTTTAAAATTTAGAAAGACCCTGAATTTTTCAATCCATTTGATTCAACCCAAATCACTGCTGATACGAACAGGAACAATACATTGTTCCTTTGAAGACTAGTGACCCAGTTAGGTTAGACAGACAATGCCAGACAGTGTCTGACAATACAAATTGGCACGGGCTCTGTTAGACAGTCTGAGCAGCTATTTGAGGGCACAGAAGAAAGAGCAGAACAATCTGCAGAGGCTTTGAAAAAGGAAAAGGAATTTTTATAGTCGTTCAGAAAAGTAATGGAGCATTTGTGACAAGTGGCAGCAGCACACACAAAGACACTGCTGTGGGAAGGAGTGTGTGTGTCCGGAAGTGGGGACCGGACGCCGTTGCTACTGCTGAATGATGGTGCATGACGGGCGTGGAAGGAAAGGGGCAGGAGAAACGCTATGGAGATGACACGTTCTCTGCCGCAACATGGTCTTATCATGTAGAGAGGAGGATCTGCATAAAGTTCTTCAGAAAAGAAATGCTAAAATCTGTGCTCGCAAAAATAAACCCCTAAAATATTATGACTACTTTGGGAAATCCTAAAATTTCACTTTTATAGAATTGACAGATTGAAATAACTCTTTCAGGAAAGAACTGAAGTGGTTGTTGGGCAACACTCTTGTGTGTTGAGACTGGTAAACTTGACACTTTCATGATCTCCCCTCTCCATAGAGTATTTTGCACATCCATAGTCCCAAGTTCAGCATCCAGGAGCTGTTTGATTATCTGCAACTGGAATTGTGTTTTCAGACTTATCTTGGAACCATGAGAGAGATCATGCTGGACACTTTCTCAGCTTTGGGAGAGGCCAGGAGATTATCTCAGCACATTCTTCTGTGTCCTGCATATCCTAACAGACACGTCTGTGTGGTATGGACACAGGGGCTCTACGGTTCACTCTGTGTACCAAGAACTTTCTCACAGCCTAGAAAGTTCTAGATGTTCGGAGATACTCGACAAACATGTGAAAGAATGAAACAAGCCAGTGAGCCAGCAAAGGAATGTAAGTCAACCTCTTGACCATGTGCCCCTCTGGCTGAGAGCTGGTGAGTCACAAGTGGAATTGTAAAGTGACAAGGTTCCAAGAGGCTGTGTCAGGCTGATGTGGGATGGACCTGAACCACCCCCAAAGCTGAGCCTGAGATGTTGAGCTCACCCTTCTTGATGTGCTGTCAGAGACAAGAAGGGTCGAATTCACAGGAGAATTCAACTACATTTACAAACCGATTTAAGGGCTAAAGATTAGAAAGTTTTTAGGAAGAAGTGAATTTCTATTAAATGTACTGTTGATTTCTTCTCCTCTTGATCACTGTTTACTTGGGTACAAATAAGCCCTAGATCTTCCTGAGTTATGGAATGCATAAATAAATGCCATGACTGAAGCTATGTAAGAATAATGTGTCTGTAACTGAAATACAGCACAGGGAAGAAAGACAGGACTATTTGCCAGTCTCTGAATGTCTCCCTTTAAAGGCACTTAGTGTTCAGTTCCTTCTCCTTTTGTTGATGTGTTCAACATGAATTCAGCAACTAATATTTGCCACAAAATATGCTCAGATTTGAATGAAGTTAGCTTTTTCTTCTTATAGGCATGTTTTACCTCTTCGGATTTAGGTCTCCCACAGGCCCCTCCCCTTAGCTCAGCGAACATGTTTCACGGTATTGTTATTGACCAGTCCTCTCAGAGGGCACTGGGATGTGTGGGGAATGGTGAGGCCGAGATGTCAGTCATTTCTCCAGTAGTGGCCATAGCCTGGTGTCCACCCACGTGCAGACTCTGAACCTTCTCTTGTAAAAAGGTGCAGGGGCTGCATTGCATTCATAGTTTAATGAACGTCTAGCTGACGTCAGGCACTAATAACCCCAGCTGCCAGGTAGTAGGTACTTGTCACACGGAGGGTGCTTAGTGCTCAGATCTGGCCTGATCTTCACAGCAACCCTGCATGGAAGGTAATACTGTCCGTAGTCGATGCAGAAAGTCAGTGGAAAGCAATACCGGTCCTCTGGCCGTGCTACTGTTAGTCACAGTACTGACACCCACACCCAACTTCTGTTGGGTAAGAAATCCCATGACCCTAACAACTGAGCTACTCCCCGCATCAGGCTCAACCTTGAAATAAATAGGCAGGATTAGTTCATGCCTCGCGTTCCTTTCAACCTCCGTAATCAATGATCCTTTCCAAGTCTGTGTCTCCAAAAGCAATCATTAACTCTAAATTTAGAGAATAGCTATCCTGTGTGCTAAAAGGTCTACTTCCTTTTTCTCCCCACAAACTCCAGTGACCGGCCTTCAAGCCCTGCATGAATTTTAGAAGACTTTCGGGTTTCCAGTAGGGCTCGCAGTTGCCCTGTAGAGAACCAAGGCGTGCCACAGGGGCCCGGCCTGCTAGCTGAGCCCTGATCACGTGTTCATTCATGTTTTTACCTGTTTTTAATTGAAAGGATGGTACACCACAGTTTCCTTTTTATGTTGTGCAAGTATCTGCTGACCTCTTTCCTATAATACCGGAAATGTATACCTTAAAAAACACTCTGCCTCATTATTTCAGAGGGACACCCGGTCTCTTTGTGGGGGAGCAGGTGGCTGGTCAGTTCACTTTCCACCCTCTTCTTTCCTGCCTCCCCTCATTCTGTGCTCTCCAAACATGGTGTGCTCCTTAGCATCACCAGGGCACGCTGAGGAGGCAGGACGCAGAGAGGGGTTTCCTCCTGCCTGTTTTAAAGAGGATGAGCGGGTAAATGAGCCGAGCACAGCCAGGCCCCGAGGACCTGGCTGAGGTCGCTGCGCTCCTCCGTGTCTCGTCTGCATCCATTGTGCAAAGTGCTCCTGAATGTTGCTTCCTCTGCCAGTTACAGTTTTCATTGGAAAATCAGAATTAGCACAAGATAACAGGATTACTTAGAATCTCAATAAAATATGTGGCTTCTTCCAATGGGTTCTTAGTTTAAAATTTCTCAATGCAAGAAATGCATTATGAATATTCACTTATAAAAAAAATCTTATTTTTATTGACTACTATGCTCAGAATTCAGTATTTCTCAAACCATGATCTAAAATTCCCACCAGCTCGACACATTCTTAGTTTTCCATGTTCAGAGTAAAATTTTGATCTGTCATTAAACATGTAATATTAGTATATTGCGAATTGTCTGCGTTTCGGCCTGTAACTGAATCCTGACTATTTCTGCTCCAGCAATCGCCTTTGTATTCAGGCGAAGATCAAATGCAAATATTTCCAGGGTACTGGAATATTTCACCATAATTTGAAAAAAAGTTTTGGAGTGATTGAGCCCTAGGACATCTCTCACTGGTAAGAAGGGTGACCTCAAAATGACTCCAGCCTTAATAGGCATTAGCATCTCGTACCAAAAGCAGGGGTGCCACCTGGTTGCTTTCCTTTTAGGTATCATTTTGCAGCAGTTCATTGTCAATGAAGACTTTTCTCATCTGTTAGTGACCGTGATTGCAATGTGTACTCATGAAATGCAAAATTTAGTCATGCAAATGTTATATTCAAATAAACCAGACAATAAGACAACATTAATATTATTCCTAATTAAAATCAGCATTAGAAGCTTCTGTGGCAGAGTTTCATCAGAGAGAGAACTCTGATACTCTGATTAGCTCAGGGAGTCAAGTCTTAACATTATCATTTTATAAACCCGATCCATGCATAAAAAAACATTTCTTTTATTAGTATGTTTAAATCAACATGGGATAAAATGCTGAAATAGAAATGGCTGTTGGGCTCAGTCTGTCTTATTATTGAATGCATATTATTTTATTACTATGGCCAACATTTGGAATTTAATTTCAACATTATAGATAAGCATTATTAATATGAAAAAAATTTACTTTTCTAGCTTTGTTTTCATTTATTTTATATTTCTTTGGCTTTTTTCGATTTATTTATTTATTTATTTATTTATTTTCTACAGACTGCATGTTGATTCATTGTACACAAATGGGGTACATCATTCCATTTCTATGGTTGTGCACAATGTAGATTCATACCATTCCACTAATCATACATGTACATAGGGCAATGATGTCTGTCTCATTCTCCCATTTTTCATACCCCCCATTTTCCTTCTACATAATCTAAAGTTCCTCCATTCTTCTCTCACTCCCCACCCCCAGCCCCCATTATAAGTCATCATTCACTTATCAGGGAAAACATTTGGCCTTTGGTTTTGGGGGATTGGCTTATTTTACTTAGTGTAATATTCTCCAATTCCATTCATGTCTCGCGAAATGCCATCATATTATTCTTCTTTATGACTGAATAATATTCTATTGTGTATATTCCACAGTTTCTTTATCCATTCATCTGTTGACGGGCATCTAGGTTGGTTCCACAATCTAGCTATTGTGAATTGAGCTGTTATAAACATTGATGTGGCTGCATTACTGTAGTATGCTAATTTTAAGTCCTTTGGGTATAAACCAAGGAGTGGGTTAACTGGGTCAAAAGGTGAGTTCATTCCAAATTTTCTGAGGATTCCCCATACTGCTTTCCAGAGGGGTTGCATCAATTTGCAACTCCACCAGCAATGTAAAAGTGCCTTTTCCCCCACGTTCACACCAACATCTATTGTTTGTGTTCTTGATAATAGCCATTCTAATTGGAGGAAGATGAAATCTTAGAGTTGTTTTAATTTGCATTTTTCTAATTACTAGAGATGTTGAGTACTTTTTCATATATTTATTAATCACCTGTATGTCTTCTTCTGTAAATTATCTGTCCAGTTCCTTGGCCCATTGTTTGTATTTTTGGTGTAAAGTTTTGTAAGTGCTTTATAAATTTTGAAGATAAGTGCTCTATCTGAAGTGTGTGTGGAAAAGATTTTCTCCCAGTCTGTAGGCTCTCTTTTCACTTTATTGATTGTATCCTTTGCTGAGAAAAAGCCTTTTTAGTTTGAATCCACCCCATTTATTGATTCTTGCTTTGATTTCTAGTGCTATGGGAATCTTGTTAAGAGAGTCTGATCCTAAGCCAACAGGATGAAGATTTGGGCCTACTTTTTCTTCTATTAGGTGCTGGGTCTCTGGTCGAATTCCTAGGTCCTTGATCCATTTTGAGTTGAGTTTTGAACAGGGTGAGAGATAGAGGTTTAATTTCATTTTGCTGCATATGGATTTCCAATTTTCACAGCACCATTTGTTAAACAGGCTATCTTTTCTCCATTGTATGTTTTTGGCTCCTTTGTCTACTTTGTGGTAACTGTATTTTTGTGGGTTTGTCTCTGTGTCTTCTATTCTGTACCATTGGTCTGCCTGTCTATTTTGGTGCCAATACCATGCTGTTTTTTTTTTTTTTTTTTTTTTTTAACCATTGCTCTGTAGTATAATTTAAATTCTGGTATTGTGAAACCTCCTGCTTCACTTTTCCTGCTCAGGATTGTTTTGGCTATTTGAGGTCTCTTATTCTTCCAGATGAAGTTCATGATTGCTTGCCCTATTTCTATGAGGAATGTCATTGGAATTTTAATTGGAATTGCATTGAATCTGTATAGCACTTTTGGTAGTATGGCCATTTTGACAATATTAATTCTGCCTATCCAAGAACATGGGAGATCTTTCCATCTTCTAAGCTTTTCTTCAATATTTTTTCTTTAGCGTTCTGTAGTTTTCATTGTAGAGGTCTTTCACGCCTTTTGTTAGATTGATTCCCAAGTATTTTATTTATTTATTTCTTTGAGGCTACTGTGAATGGAGTGATTTTCCTAATTTCTCTTTCAGAGGATTCATCACTCAAGAATAGAAATGCATTAGATTTATGCATATTGACTTTATATCCTGCTACTTTGCTGAATTCATTTATTAGTTCTAAAAGTTTTCTAGTGGAGTTTTTTGGATCCTCTAAATATAAAATCACATCATCAGAAAATAGTGAAAGCTTGAGTTCTTCTCTTCCTATTTGTAGTCCTTTAATTTCTTTGATCTGTCTAATTGTTCTGGCTAGTGTTTCAAGGAGGACATTGAATAGAAGTGTTGAAAGAGGGCATCCCTATCTTGTTCCAGTTTTTAGGGGAAATGCTTTCAGTTTTTCTCCATTAAGAATGATGTTGGCTGTGGGCTTAGTATAGACAGCCTTTACAATGTTGAGGTATGTTCCTACTATCTCTATTTTTTCTAGTGTTCTGAGCATGAAGGGGTGCTGTATTTTATCAAATGCTTTCTCAGTATCTACTGAAATAATCATGATTCTTAATTATAAGTCTATTGATGTGATGAATTACATTTATTGATTTTCAGATATTGAACCACCTTGCATTCCTGGGATAAACCCCACTTGATCATGGTGCACTATTCTTTTAATATATTTTTGTATGTGATTTACCAGTATTTTGTTAAGGATTTTTGTATCTATGTTCATCAGGGACATTGGTCTAAAGTTTTCTTTCCTTGATGAGTCTTTGTCTGGTTTTGGTATCAGAGTGTTTCTAGCCTCATAGAAAGAGTTTGGAAGGGTTCCCTCCTTTTCTATTTCCTGGAATAGTTTGAGGAATATTTGTATTCGTTCTTCTTTAAAGGTTTTGTAGAATTCAGCTGAGAATTCATCTGATCCTGGGCTTTTCTTGGTTGGTACTCTTTTCATGGTTTCTTCTATTTCAGTGCTTGAAATTGGTCTGTTTAAATTGTATGTCTTCCTGATTCAGTTTGGGAGGATCATATGTCTTTAAGAAGTTGTCAATGTCTTCAATATTTTCTATTTTGTTGGAGTATAGATTTTCAAAGTAGCTTCTAATTATGTATTTAATGGTGTCTGTCATGATCTTTCCTTTTTCATCACGGATTCTAGTAATTTGAGTTCTCTCTCCTTCTCTTTCTTAGTGTGGCTAAGTGTTTTTCAGTTTTGTTTACTTTTTCAAAGAACCAACTTTTTGTTTTGTCAATTTTTTGAATTGTTTCTCTTGTTTCAATTTCATTGATGTCAGCTCTGATTTTAATTATTTTCTGTCTTCTACTTATTTTGGTGTTGATCTGTTCTTTTTCTAGGACTTTGAGATGTAATGTTAGGTCATTTAGTTGTTGACTTTTTATTTTTTTAATGCATGAGCTCAATGCTATGAATTTTCTTCTTCATACTGCTTTCAGAGTGTCCCAGAGATTTTGATATGTTGTGTCACTGTTCTCATTTACCTCCAAGAATTTTTTAATTTCTTCCCTGATGTCTTCTGTTATCATTGCATCATTCATCATTCAATAGCATATTATTTAGTCTCCAGGTATAGGAGTTGTTTTTGTTTGTTATTTTATCATTGATTTCTAATTGCATTACATTATGGTTTGATAGAATACAAGGTGGTATCTCTATTTTTTTTTTTGTATTTACTGATGGCTTCTTTGTGGCATAGCATATGGCCTATTTTGGAGAAGAATTCATAAGCTGCTGAGAAGAAAATACATTCAATGATGGATGAAATACTCTGTAAATGTCCATTAAGTCTATATCATTGATTGCATTATTTAGTTCTATAGTTTCTTTGTTCAGTTTTGTTTGCAGGATCTATCCAGTGGTGAGAGCAGTGTGTTAAAGTCACCCACTATTATAGTGTTTTTGTCTATTTGATTCTTAAAATTGAAAGAAGAATTTGTTTGATGTACATAGACACTCCATTGTTTGGGGCATAAATATTTATGATTGTTATATCTTGCTGATTTATGCTTCCCTTAAGCAGTATGAAATGTCCTTCTTTATCCCTTCTGACTAACTTAGGTTTGAAGTCCACTTTATCTGATATGAGGATGGAGACTCCTGGTTTTTTACTGAGTTTATGTGCATGGTACGTTTTTCCCCATCCTTTCACCTTTAGTCTGTGGATGTCTTTCTATGAGATGAATCTCTTGAAGGCAGCGTATTGTTTGTCTTTCTTTTTAGTCCAATCTGCCAGTCTAGGTCTTTGGATTATTGAGTTTAGACCATTAAAATTCAGGGTTATTATTGTGATATGATGTGTATTCCTGGTCATTTTAGCTTATTTTTGGTTTTTAACTTGACTTGGTTTCTCCTTTGATTGACTTTTCCTTTAGGTAGTTCCTCCCTTTCCTGACTTGTATTGTTATTTTTCACTTCCTCCTCATGAAATATTTTGCTGAGAATTTTCTGTAGTGCCGGCTTTCTATTTGTGAATTCTTTTAACTTTTGTTTATCATGGAAAGATTTTATTTCATCATCAAATCTGAAGGTTAATTTTGCTGGGTATAGGATTCTTGGTTGGCATCCATGTTCTTTCAGAGCTTGAAATATATTGTTCCAGGCCTCTCTTGCTTTTAGGGTCTGGGATGTGAAATCTGCTGATATCCATATTGGTTTCCCCTTATAAGTATTCTGACACTTTTTTCTCACAGACTTTAAAATCCTATCTTTATTTTTTATGTGAGGTATTTTCATTATAATGTGACTTGGTGTGAATCTGTTGTAATTTTGTGTACCTGGTGTTCTGTAACCCTCTTGTGTTTGATTTTCCATTTCATTTTTCAGGTTTGGGAAGTTTTCTGATATTATTTCATTGAACAGATTGCTCATTCCTTTGGTTTGTATCTCTGTGCCTTCTTCAATCCCAATAATTTTTAAATTTGGTCTTTTCATGATATCCCATAATTCTTGGAGGCTCTGTTCATGATTTCTTCACATCTTCTCAGTTTGTTCAACTTTATTTTCAAGATTCAATATTTTGTCTTCATTGTCTGAGATTCTGTCTTCCATGAGATCTACTCTGTTGTTGATGCTTTCTATTGAATTTTTAATTTGGTTTATTGTTTCTTTCATTTCAAGTATTTCTGTTTGCTTTTTTTCCCAGTATCTCTATCTCTTTATTGAAGTGTTCTTTTGCTTCCTCCATTTGCTCTTTTAACTGTTTATTGGAATGATCATGCATTGCCTACATTTGCTCTCTTATCTCATCTTGTGCTTCATGGATCATTTTAATTATGCAGTTTCTAAACCCTTTTTCTGTCATTGCTACTGCCATGCTGTCATTGGATTCTATCAGAATAGCATCTTGGTTTGTTAGGGACACCTTCTTCCAGTTTTTCCGTATTGTTTCTGTATATTCCCCTCTAGCAGTGAAGATCTGAGGTACTGAAGTTTCCCCCCTGCAGGCTTATTGTGACCTTGCAAGTTTCCAGTACCTCTCCTTTGAAGGGGAGATTAATATTAGCAGCACCCAATATAGTTAAAATGCAGCCCTGAGCCAGATAGCCCCTATAAGGACTTTAGCATTATTGTAATAGGATGAGTTTGATTACTATTTACAGTGTTTCCAATTGTGAGTGAGGAGCATGGGGAAGGGTGTAGGATGTAAGTGAGTAAATAGAGGTACCTGTCAAAGGGCCTCCAGTCTCTGTAGGTGTCTCAGGACGGGAGCTGCCCTTCCAAGGATGGTGGCCATGCCCTCAGGAATAAATAAAAATGCCTGCACCAGCTTCCAAAGACGCTGGGGAGCCCAGCCAGGTCATGTGGAGTCAGCGTGGAGGCGGGCTCAGCTTTGGCATCCGTCTCTGTTTCTTTGTTTTATAGTTTGTTCTGTCACTCTTTTCACTGATGTCAACAAAGGACCTGACAAGAACAATTTTAGAGGAGGCGAAGTTTATTTTGGGATTCACGGCTTCAGAGGTCTCAGTCTATAGATGGCTGACTCCATTCTTTGGGAACAGAGATGAGGCAGAACATCAGAGAAGAAGAGTGTGGCAGAAGGAAGCAACTGGGGACAGGCACCAGGAAGAAGGGGGAGGGGAGTGTTCCATTGGTCAGGGACAAAATGTACACCCCAAGGGCACGCCCCCAATGACCAGCCTCCTCCTACCTGCAATTGCCACTTAGTTAATCTCTCTCAGGGGATTAATTCACTGATTGGGCAGAGGCTTTCGTAACCTGACCATTTCACTTCTAACCCTCTGGCTTTGTCTCACACATGAGCTTTTGGGGGACACCACACATCTGAACCATAACGTAGGTACACTGGAACTGTTAAGATTAAAGAATTCACCCGGTTGGGCAGGGTTAAGTGACTGATCAGAATGGCAGGGAATGAATTTGCATTCCCTATAAAAGGAGAGACTGGACATCATAATATTTGACAATAACTGCTGTAGCTTTATAAAGGTAACACTTGTTAGAATATTTTCAATATATTGGGGTCACAAGAGTAGAGACGTTGAATATCATCTAGTCCAACCCTCTTGTTAAGGCGTGGTGTGGACTCAGATGCTGAAAACACAGCAATCAAACAGCAGATGCTTCTGTGTGTGTCCTCCTAGCTTCTAAGAACAGAATGCAGGCCCATGTTAGTGACAGACCCTATCCAGACCCCTACTATTTGTGGCCAACGCCATCTGTGTGATTCATGGAAGGTTGCAAGCGCGTCACGATGGGGCTCAGTGACTCAGGCAGGAAGCAGACAGCAGGGGCTCCTCCACTATGGGTACCATTCTGTTCACACCACTAGTCATTTTGAAGTTAGATCAGTAGGCTGGACTTTTAGTTTCACTTATGGAAAACAGATAGCAAGAGGCAGATTACAGAAATTCATACTGACCTCAGATTAGCCACTCAAAAGGAACTACAGCTCTTTCTTAATCAAAGGCCACATTTTATTGTCTTGAGAGGGAGCCGACAGCTTCCTTTTCCTCCTTCTGCCTTTCCAACTAGGATGATAAGCAGCAGAAACTAATGTGGAAGTTTTGCAAGTACCGAAGATGCCCATGTTTCTTGTATGCTCAGTTTCTGAAAAATAATTGCACTGTGAACTTGGTGTGTTAGAGGGTTTTTGGTACAAATATCAAGCTGTGCTTATTGTCAGTTCCTCATAAGCTCTATTCTGACAGACGAACGGCCTCTAGGCAGGCAAGAGCGAAAACAGGCACGAGCAGCCTGGCTCCTGAACATCTGTCTAGTTCATTGGTTCAGAACAGCCAGCACGCCCTGGCTACACTGCAAATCCATTTAAATAGCACCAAGGCAAAATATAAGGAAAAGCCGTAGGGTATTAAATGAAGTACCTTAAGGGTGAAATTAATTGACAGGTGACAATGCAAAGAAAGGACTTGCAAGTCTAAATCTGGCACCTGATACGTAGAATGTGCAAAGAGATCTTGAAATTAACAATAAGTCAAACCCTCTTGATATAAGAGTGAGAAAAAGGTATAAAGGGGGAAATTTCTACAAGAAAAAACCACTAAAATGAGTTAACATGAAGAGCCACCTGGGGTCATTGATAAACATGCAAATGAAAAACAAAATGGGAATATTCATTTTGAAATCTTGGGAAGACAAAATCAATGAATTGCTTGTTGTCAAGGATGGAGAACGGGGGGCCTAGACGCTCCTGACCGGCCGCTGGCGGGGGACTGGTGAGGCCATTTGGAGAAGCAAGCTCATCATTAAGCCGAGTTATGCACACAGCTCGGAAGCTCCATTCTTAGCTGTCACCCCAAAGACGTCCTCAAACAGGTCTCTCGGGAACGTGCTCAGGAAGAGCCACTGCAGTGCTGTTTGTGTCTCAGTGAGTTGGTTTTAAATTGACTGTCCCTCCTTGTGAGAAAGGACAGTGAGATTTGGTGATACACACCAGAAGTGCCATGGAGCACTTAGAAACAGCAGTTAGGGGCAATGGATGGAAGGTCGATGTGGCATGTCCTTGGTGAAGAGAGAAATGGAATGGAATATTTGTGATGTAAGACCTTAAAATGCAGGCTCACAGTGAAAATGTGTGTGGTTTGTGTTTGTGGTGGTGGTTGTTGTTGTTTTGGTTTTCTTGGGGTTCCAGGGATTGAACTCAGGGGCACCCAGCCATTGAGCCACATCCCCAGGCCTATTTTGTCTTTTATTTAGAGACAGGGTCTCACTGCGTTGCTTAGCACCTTGCTTTTGCTGAGACTGGCTTTGAACTCGTGATCCTCGTCCCTCAGCCTCCGGAGCCGCTGAGATTACAAGTGTGCACCATCACACCTGGCTGAAAATGCACATTTGAAAAAAGAATGTATTAAACAGAAAGTCTCCTATGGAGATAAGTAAAGTGTAATTTAAAAATAAAACTACATAAAAATAAAGCAAAACCCCCACTAATCAAAGTGCTTTACCCAGAACAATTACATGAGAATTTCAGTACCTCAGCTGCACTTGTCTTCTTTCAACCCCCTCCTCACCCTCCTTCCCGCTCCTCTCCTCCCCTCCCCTGTCTCTGCTCCTCTCTATGGTTCCTCCTCCTCCCCCTCCTTTTTCTTCTCTCTCTCCTCTGCTGGGGAGGGGTCAGGAGTTCCACAGATATTTACAAAGTGCAATTAGAGCTACTGTTGAGCAAAATGTAAATTTTTAATACGTGTAAATGTGTCCGATGGCCTTTACCTCTTGTGTGACTGCAAGGGTTTCCTGCTCCCAGGTGAGAGGACCCAGGTACCTCAGTAGCTGCTGGCTCCACTCCTGGTGCCTGAGATGGGAGCCGGCCTGAGCACTGGTAGGGAGGGCATCCGGGTTGCTCAGAGACAGGGTTCCCGGCAGAGGGCGCTGCAGAGCCCAGCATTAACCCGCAGACTCTGACAGGCCCCTGAGCTCTCACTCCAGGATGATGAAGATTGATTAGTGTCTGGGCAATCAATCCCTGTAAATTCAGAATTCAAATTATTTAGAAAAAATAAGACTGTACTTGCACTACACTGAGTGCAGAGGGTAAAAAAAAAAAAAAAAAAAAAAAAAAAAAAAAAAAAAAAAAACACGCATTTTGGATCTCGTGTAAGGAATTATTGGCTAGATGGATTTCCCTTTGCCTTTAAGGCTACATGATTCTTTAGAAGGAGATATTTACAATTTTTTGGAAAATATTAGGAAAACCAACTTAAAGAAATTATTCCTATGGGGATTTTAGGCCAAATCCTCAAATCTGCTCTGACCCTCCCTCCCTACAATGTCAATTTCCCAGCAGTGAGGGTTCCTGTGCTAGCTGGTACCAAGTCAGACCAAACACGGACCATGACTTTGTGCCAAGTCCAAACTAACAACAGATGCATCTTCCGATCTTATGTGCTCTTTGGGTTCTTATGTGCACATTCTTGGTTTTATAAACATTAGAAACTAATTGAATCACCATACATGGGAGAGCTGGTCTCACCTGTGTCTTTACGTGTTCAGTCCCAGGACAGGGCCATCCTGCCTAGTGGACACTGCCTTCCTGGTGCACTCATGAGTGCCATGTGGCCAGTGCTTTGCTGTCAGCTGCCTGACACTAACATGCTTTCTCATTTTATTTCCACAGATTGGTTGTTTAAAATTTTTTCAAGAAATCCTGTGTTTTCAGTCATTGGTAGTATGATGTTATTGAGCCATCGAATATACTTGGTCCAATTAATTACATGTATATTTGCATGCATGTTTATGTATGAGCCCGTGTGCTTTATCTCTCTATGTATGTATGTGCATGCATACGTAGTGTGCAAAGAACTACACCAGACACGGGAACGCATGATGAGAGGTTCCAATAACCCATACCCTCACGGAGTTACGCTTCAGGGGAGAAAATGTCTATCAGAACAACAAATGGGGAGGACACCAGATCAGAACTCCAGTAGACGGAGTGAAGGGATTCGTGCTCGTGTGTGTGTGTGTGTGTGTGTGTGTGTGTGTGTGTGTGTGTGTGTGTCTGAGAAGGAGGGAGGAAGGGAGGGAGAGAGGGAGTTTGGAGAAAGGAATGTAGGGGGGAGATGGAAAATTCAGGTAGCCTTTGTTTCATAAGGATCTTAGAACTGGAAGATGGTTGCACTTGCTGGAGAGGGTCACGTGACTCCTCCCAGGAGCTCCGTGCACCCCTGGAGGTCCCTGTGCCCTGCTGTGCTGGCCTAGCAGGGCCCTCTCTGCTCCTTCTCATCCAGAGCCCATTCACCAAGGAGGCTACTCACTCTGCATTTTATGAGCTTTAACTTTTCCATTTTTCATATGAAAATATTTCCCAATGTTTTCCAAATGCGTGAGTACTTTGTGTTTAAGCACGGGGAGTTTTGATAAACTACAGCTTTCTGATTGCGATAGATTCTTTGGAGCACATTATACTCCACACATGAGAAAACTACTTGCTTAGTTGATTTTTCTCACTTGACTTCTCCCGAGTTGTCCTCAGATCTGTTCTTATTCCTCCCTGAACTGACACATCCCCAGGACTCCGAGCTGCCCTTTATGCAAATCATCCCCACTTCCAAATTCTAAGCCTTGAGCCATTTCTGAGCATGAGTCTCATTTGGCCAGAAGGCTTATGAACATTGCGCAGCCCAGACTGCTGCACAGCAACATGTTCATATTCCTGAGAGTTCCATCCTCCTGATGTGGTTTCTAGGCTACCGCGTCCTTCTAGCCATTCAGGCTTAAGAACTTAAAAACATTTTAACTCTTGTTCACATTTACTTCTTACAGCCACCTAATCAGCAGATAGCTCTGATTCTTCCTTTACAGTCCTTCTTCCTGATACGCAAAATGAATCAGGAAGTAATTCATAGAGTTAACCTAAGGAGGGATCCAGGTAAGAGAGATATAAGGGAAATACCATGGAAAGGACTTGAGTTGAGATCGGTGGGAGTGTTTTGCATGTCTTCTTGTGGTTAGGATTTTGTGGCTGAGATTGGAAATTCGATTCGCTTTTAGTTGATCTTCTGGGAAATATTTTTGAAGTTCCAAGCACGTAAATATATTTGGGGATACTTTGCTGTAAGTTGTTAATTTGAACTTTCTCTAAGCTGGCAGAAATCTCTGTTCTTAGACTGATACGGATCTACCACCATTATTACAGGCAAATGTGCGCCCCTGGGAAATCTCTGCCACAGGGTAGGTATGAACATGGAGGTAGGAACAGGGAGGGCTGCTGGTACCCACGTCCAGGCGGTACAAGAGCTTTGCTACTCTGAAAAAGTTCTACGTTCCTTTAATAAGTTTTGCAGAGAAGAGACAGAGACCCAAGTGGTGCTCATTCCTCAGCCCAGGAAGCTGCTTCCTTTGTCACTGCTGCCTGATCCTGCAAGCCCAGGAGGCCATTGCTCTTCCTCCCTTAGCAGCTCCGCCCTGGAAGTGTTATAAGTCCTCCGTGTGCTTCCTTGAATCCTCGCTTCCTCTTCCCCATGGATCAGCAACAGCAAGAAAGCAGCTCTTTCTACTAGAAACCAGGGGGTAACGTGGTGTCACCAGAACCGTGGTGGAGCAGGAACCAGAGAAGTAGTTGTTCCGGCCTGGGATGCAGCCCGAGGTGGGGGGAGTGATGCTGGTTCTCGGTCCTGCTACTTGCCTCCTGTCAGGGCCTCTCTTCCTGAACCTATGGAGAAGCCAGCTGGAGAAAGTCCTGGGGAGTGTGATTCACAGCCCGCAGACCCTGCGGATGGCAGGCCCTGGCCTCAGAGCCCGCAGGCCGAGAGCAGCCCCAGCAGAATACTTTCTGTGTCTTGCAATCCCAGGAGTCCCTGGATCTAATCTGTGAATCCCGCCTGGCTTGGCACAGGAGCCTTGCTTTTAGCGCTTGTCTCTTCAAAGTTGGTGACAGCGCTGCCCTACCCTCTAGCTACGGGGCATTCCACAAAGAATTCAATGTCATTTTTACTCTCTTATCTTATTTTTTGGATCACAAAGAAAGCAGTAACTTTTCTTTATTTTTAGGATCAGAAATCATATCAGTTAAGTCCTAAAATTATCGTCGGACTTTGGGTTGCCTTTCAAATTACAGATTCAAGGAGGATTTTCACCTTGGGCTAATTTTCCAAGGTGTTTGGTTTTTGATTCTCCGAGGACTCTCATTACTCATGACTTATCTCTCCAATCTCTTTCTCCCAGGCCATGTTCTTCATTTTCCTTACAATTTCCATTACTATGTTTTTGCCTTAGGGGTTTTTCTATGTTTTTCAAAACCAGAATTTCCTGTGAGATTAAGATTTCTTGATCTATTCAGAAAAAGTTCTTAGCTCATAGCAGATACTTAGCATGTGTTTGTTGCATAGAAGAGTATATGAATTAGTGAATCCTAATAATTTTCAGTTTTCTGATTTTAAAATATCTGGACATGGAGGTCGGTGTGTATGGAGATGTGGGTATAAATGTGGATGACTGCTCAAATATAAAAACCATACACGCTTGGCTTTCAAGAGTTCCTGCACAACCCAAGGGGACGTTTCTGCATAAGGAAACTAAGGAGTAATGTACAAAGACAGAGTTTCCAATGTACTTTATTTCTAATTTCTAATTTGTTTTTATTCAAAACAGGAAGCAAAGATATACAAACATTTTTTGAATATTGTACTTATAGAAATACATGTTTCCTGCCTCAGGTAATGGCAGGGAGAACCCTTTTCACTCCTCTTTCTTCCCTTTTCCTTTTGCTGTGCTGGGGCTCAAACCCAAGGCTCACACAGGCTGGGAAAGCACTGTTCGGCGGAGCCACCCCGGTCCAGCCCATTTCACTTCTCTTCATTATTAAGCAATGTTTCCTTAACCAAGAATAATGGTCTAACGCTGAGGAGTACTTGTAAACATTGAGTTCATGAGACTAGAATTTTAAGAGGATCTTTACAGTATTTTTACCATAATATATTAGAGCCAAATTTATACAGCACCTAGCAACTTGAAATGAATGAGGAAAATGAAAGTCATCACCTTACTGTTCTCTACAATTTGGATGATTTTCCCTCAAAGATCATGTGTTGATGACTTGGCTCCCAGGACAGCACTTCTGGGAGATGTTGGAACCTGAGGGAGGGCCTTGGTCATTAGGGGCGTGCCTCAAGGGGAAGTGGGACCCCTGCCTCTTCTCTCTCCTTTAGTCCCTGGCTATGAGCTTACCACCTGCTCCCTGCCATTGCCATCTGACATTTCTGCTAGAGACCCAAAGCAAGGAGTCCATCTGATCTTGGACTGGAGCCTCCAAATTGTGAGCCCAAATAAGCCTTTTCTCTTTGTAAGTTAATTATCTCAGGTATTTTGTTATAGTGGCAGAAACCTGGCTAACATGATATTACAGATACATTATTTGAATTTTTAAATGCTTATGTGTATGTGATTGTTAATTATCTGTCAACTGTAAGTTAGAAATAAAAGATTTCAAAGGAATGCCAAAAGAAAAAGTTTTCAAAAGAAAACACTGCACGTGTCTGTTCCTTCTGAATTTTCTCTCTCATTTAATGATTGGTAGATGTGGTACAGGACACTATTTTATGATCGATTACAAATTGCAGCTTCGCTATTGCAGACTGTTTAATTGTGTCACCGAGGTATTTAAAACATGTGACTTATCTAGAATTTATATATAACAAACACTAGGGACTCCTGGGCATTTCACTTCTGAGTGGCTTTCTCAAGCGAGAAAATGATGAAGACCTGTTGATGAGGAGGCGGAGGGAAGCACGGAGAGCACAGTGCGTGTCATTTACCGGAGCGCTTGGGCTCCTCCCACTGCGCAAGAAACTCGGGTGCGTGCTTCCCTTCAGGAGTGCCACGGGAGCAAAGGCTCTTCCACATCAGAAAGCCATCAAGGATGTGACGAACGCCTCACACGCCCCACTCACCCCTGCTGAGGGCGGGGCCGCGACTGTTGGAAGCACCAGGTTCTGCCCTGTCCCACCTCGGGGCCACCTCGGGGCCACTCTGCAGGTTCCAGGGTGCACGTGGCGCTGCATCGGTACCGCTTCTCACCTCATCTCTATGGGGAGAACATCAAACTTGAAAAGTTGCTTTTCTCTTGCAAATAGACTGGATCACACATACGATCATAAGCAGAGTAAATACAATTAAAAAACACCAGCGTTTCCTTGATCTGAGTGAAACATTGGCTCAGATAGGCTGTGTTCCTGTGTGTGCTTCTGGTCTCTAAATGTCACCTCCAGAAAGACGCCACCCTCAGGCAACATCAGACACACTGGTGCCTGTTTAGTACAAATGCAAGATACTAGATTCTATTTCAAATCCGAATTTCTCTCAGGTGTTGCATTTCCCTAAGGTCAGTTATGATTTTCGAAGCAACAGCACACACAGTAGAGCACTGGTTTTGTGTTACACATTTTTCTGAGCAAGCTACATCTAACTCTCAGTCTTTACTCACAACTCAGATGTGTGGGTCAACTTTCAGTCACTGTGGCAAATCGCCTGACATAAACGATTTCTATGGAGGAAAGGTTTATTCTGGCTTATGGTTTCAGAGGCCTCAGGTCATGGTTAGTTGGCTCTGTGGAAAAGCAGCACATCATGGTGGGAGTACATAATGGATCCAAAGCTACTTATCTCATGGCAGCTGGGAAATAGAAAGAGAGCCAGAAGAAAAGAGAGGGAACCAGGGTTCCGATACCCCCTTCAACTGCGCACTCCCATTGACCTCATTCCTATCACTGGGCCCCAACTCCTGAAGCACCCACCACCTCCCAGTAGCACCCATGGGCAGGGGACCAAGCCTTTCACAGGAAGGCCTTTGGGCCCCGTATCCAAAGAATAAAATCAGGGCCCCAGTGCTGTGTGTGTGTATGTGTGTGTGTGTGCGCGCTGAGTTTAATTTATGAAAATCGGGAAGTGAATTTCTGAAACATACCTGACAAGTCAATGTTGGAGAAGAGTAGGCGAAGTCCACCACCTTCCACTCCGCTGTGTCCGTTCTTCTGCAGGCAGGGCGAGCCACAAGACCTGAGCTGCCTCCCTGGGCCCCTGAAGGCTTGCTCTGGCCTCTCATGGAGGACCTCCAGTCAAGCAGCAGGTGGACACTCACTGGCCCTAAGCACACCTCCTGCCCACAGCCCAGGCCCCAGCAGCACTCTGACTCTCTGTCCCCTGTGCCGGTTCTCTTGACTGTAGAGTCAGTAATTCCTCTGGCTTGGGTTGGAAGACTGCCCAAATTATACTGTCAATGGCTGTTTCTGTTTTGGCTTTATTTCTACATGTTCAACAGTTTTATTAACCAAGATATATTTTCACAAAATATTGATTATTTTTGTATAATTAAAAAAATTAACACAATATTTCCTAATACATTTAGATTTTGTTACAAATTTCCAATATGTAAACTTATTTTTACGAAGTCTATTTTGATGTAGGAGTTGTTCCTCGTGATGAAACCTTTCCATCAAAATCTACCTTTTAACCCAGGCCAATTCCATTCACACAGTCTATAAGGGCTATATTACTCTTCCTTAATGATTCCAATTCTTACTTTCTGTCCAACCTAAAATTTCCACGCTTCTTGCTGGATAAGTTCATCAGAGTGTGTATTCTAGTACAATGGAAGCAGCTGTATTGCTGCTTAAGGTCCATGGAACCGAAGTCCTTCATGGAGCATAAAGAAATCAAGAATTTATCTTGATGTGTCATGAGTCTAAGGGGCTCTGGAGTTCATTTCCTGGGTTGCCCTTTCCAGGCATGCCTTGCTCTGGATCGGCATCCATTAAATCAATTAATAAGAGCCCTGAGTGGGTGGTCTATTTGTTCAGAGTACAGAAATACAAAAAGCAGTCCGTTATGTTTGTGAAGATATGCTTTTGTAAGGTTCCATATGCAGTCCGATCCACACCAAAGATGGCCCCTGAGCGGCTTCTTCTTCCCATAAGTCTCGGCTTCCCGCCACCCATTTTCCCGCCGGCGGCAAAGCCGGACCAATCAGAAACCCACACGCCACTTTCTCCCTTAACCCGGAAGCCCCAAGAGTATATATGTAAGCCTCATCTTGTAATAAAGCAGACTTCTCTGGTGACTTGCCAACCGCCTCCATCTTTAGCTTTCCTGATAGAACAAGCCCGGTCTTGGCAGCAGGAGAGTCAGCAGATGTTTGGTGAGCACAGTGACAATGGGAAATGGCAATAAGAGGGGCGGTAAGTGCACTGTTCACAGCCAACCTCCGTGGAGCAATTCAAACTTCCCAAACCCACGTCTGATGCCTCAGTCATTCAAGGTCAAGTTCGCCATCGAACATAACAGAACTCTAAGGCGCATGCACACGTTGCCATGAGAGTAAGCGGTCTTAATTTTCAAATGTACCCCTCATTGTAAGGAAGTAAATCAGAAGAAACGCGTCCCTTTACATGTGACTGTGTTCTGTGACCTGAAAACAGTCTGAATAAGCCAGTAAAAACAAGGCATGCTAGCAGGCTTTCTTTAAGATTAAAATAAGACAACATATTTAAACTTTATGTGAGGAATTCATTCTGTAATAGTGTGGAATTTAAAAAAAATAGCTGACTTGGGCTTAATTTTCCTTTTATCATAATGGAATTTCTATTAATTTTCGTGAACAAAATGCATGTTACTTTGTTATCAGTGATCACTGCAGATTTGAATCAAAGAAAAACAGTTATCTGTTAAACTTCCCAAGTTAGTTGAAATTTTCTGGTGCTTGAAAATCCAGTCATGTCACAAACAGGAGAACTTTAATTTAAAGAACACAACTGGGTGTTCAAAACTCTTCAGCACTGGCACATCAAGCCGTCCTTTTGCAAATGCTTTCACTGTGCACGATGCCAGCGGAAGGGAGAGGCAGGGCAGGGCTCATGGAAGCCCTTCGGGCAGCAGCTGTTTTGTGGATCAAGAATCGGAACCGGTGACTATCAAATGGGGTCACCATGGCAGAGGGTCTCAGAGTTACTTACTGAAAATATAAAATGGACATGGAGTTGTATGTAAAAAGCAGAAAATAAAAAATAAGAATTTGAAAATAAATGATCTCCAATTTTATATCTACCTATCCAAATCTTTAAGACCCACGAAATGTCTGGATTAGTGGCTTTCACATTCTTCAAGATTAAAAGACTGAAAATTCGGTCTTATCATAAGAGCCAAAGGATAAAGTCACTCTGCAGTAGGACTCCCAGCCAGGAAGGACATTTGTGTGGTTCTGGGGAGGCCCAGAGCAGAGACCCCATCTTCTCCAGTCACAGCTGGCTTCCCCGGTGTGCCTCTGCCGCAGAAGTTGTTTATATTCGCCCTCACTCACGCTAGAATGCGCAAGACTGAGCAAGTAGCAATAATCAGGAACCGTCTCAAAGGATAGCCAGGACAGACTGACTCTGCACCCCACACTTTAACGTATGCGAGGAGTTACTTCTGGGAGGAATGAGCCTGCAGAGGTCAGATGTCACCCTTTTTCTTGAAAGCAACTTGAAAGCAAAAGAGAGTGAGAAGAGCAGAAGTCATGGCAATCAAGACCCAGGCCCATCCCAAGGTATTCTTAAGAGCCACTAGGAGCAGCTGAGATGGCACAGGAGGCAAAGGGCTCAGAACAGAACTAGAAGATGAAGCTACAGGTCTGAAAGCTACAGTAATGTCTCACGTTTGATCTCAGAAAGTGCAGACAAAGACGCATTTCCTGAGAAGAAAAGGTCACTTGAAATCAAAATGCCGTGATTCATCTTTCCAATAGTGAAAGTCAAGCCTGAAATAGGCAGAACCAGGAGCAAAGGTTCAGCGGAGACAGGAGGAGACCCACCCTCAAGAGCCGTGCTTCCTAAAGCAGCTGCTTTGACAGAGCTGTTTCAGCAATGCGACTCCGTGTCCCAAATCAGCCCTTTCCTGAGGATCTGTAGGGGAGTCCAAGGTCGGGTGGTGCTGAGCCACACCTGAACAACGACCAGGGGCTGGACCCACCAGAGAACTCACTCAGCCTCCCGGGGAAGGGAGCTTCAGGGAGGTCCCGGCTTCAAAGCCAAGGCAGTGGGGTCGACCGACCCTGCACGAATTACTACTATTCATATTTGCCACATTATTTTATTGTCCTAAATGCATGCACACACACACACACACACTCACTCACACACATACACATGGTAAACCAAGTATCTTTTCTTAAATCACAGGAAAATATGGAATGACTATGTTTTATATATTTCTTACAATCAAATATGTTTACTTAGCCCACTTAATTTTCATCCAGACCCATCTGTGTGATAGGAAAGTGAGGGTTAGGCATGTTTGCTTACAAACATTATAACCAAGTGCCAACATCAAGACTGAGCCCTTGGTTTCTGCCTGAGATGCTCTATCCCCACCGTCCAACACATCCTATTCTTTCCCCCTCTACTGTGAATTAAAAGAAGTAACGAGGGTCTTGATGATGCCATTTTCCATGGAAACTAAGATGGCATTATTATAAAATATACATAATATCACATACACTAATGTAGAAAATGCATTGCCCATTAAACTATGAGCTGTGTCTGTAATAGAAAGCATCTGATTATACAGAGGTTCAAGTGTGCAAGTAGCATATTACAAGTGATGAAAATCTCTTATAATCAAGCTAAGAAAAAATTCAAACTTGATAGATTTCACTTCACATGTGAAAGAAATGATTGGTCTACCCTTTTGGTAATAACTACCCAGAGAATGAATGATTTAATGCTGATTGCTAATATGTGGTGTGATTCAATCTGGTTAACACTGGGAAATAGGTGGGTCAGTTGTATTTATCTATAAGATGAAATAAAATTAAACAGTAAATATAATCCTCCCATACCAATTATTCACTTCTAGGCAGAGAACAGTTTTTACTGCCAGATCCTGTCAATCAACATATCTTGAAAATTTGCAGTTTTTGACTCAATTACTTTTAGGTTTCTTTTTGTTGACTAAGTTAATTTCACCCATTTTTATTTACAGCTTTCAGATAACCAATAAAATAGCCTGTGGGTGAGTCAATAATCATGATCTTTATTGAAAGAGCAAGTGTCAGAATCCTTTTCACTGTGAAATGGGGTTGCTTTATCCAGCTTTTCATGATGTCATTAAGTATGATAAAGCTGTCTAGGAAAGTCAGATGTTGTCATTAACACATATATTAAATTCCTTGTACAACTATCACATGAAACATGAAAATGGTAGTGAAACCCCTGATTTCTGTTCCAACGTGACACATCTTTGCCATTTTGCAGTTGGCATTGCCCCTGTGTCTTGTCTTTTTCTTTCAAGTAACTTTCATCCCTATCCCATAGTTTTGAAAATGCAATGTTTAAAGAAAACTCTGTGACATATACTGGCTGAGACCCCCAAAACAAGGAAAAACCCCCATTTAGTCACTTTCTTCTTCACCTATCCCAAGAGAATTACAGAAGGAAGGGTCAATCCTCTTTGTCTTATAGTCATGTCCAAACAAACCCAGCCTTCATGCTGCTTGCTGTTAGAGTGAACTGAACTTGAGAAAGGTATCCCACAGCATGTGTGATATGTCACCCTTGAAAGTCGGCTTTCCTGTGGAGCTGATCCCTCTGAGGATGTCTCTGAAGGAAACCAAGCCGCCCTAAGTTGGGAGAGAAGTCAGGTCAGTCCTGACACCACACTCTGAACATCTACCACTCTGCTCCACCTCCGTGTGCCCAGAGAGCCCTCTCCTCAGGGCGGCCCGTCTCACCTAGTTTAAATCACGTAACAGATTTCATCAGATTCGTACTGCCAGCTCTTCTATTCAAGACGGCTTTCCCGTCTCACGCGCCTACTCTCGCTCTGTTTCGTGCGTCTGAGCAGCAGGGATGGAGGCAGGCCCACATTCCTTCTCGGGATGCTCTAGACACCCAGGTTGCATGCGGGTACTCCTGTCATGTGGAGGGATGGGGATAACGAGGAGATCTCCCTGAGAAAGTTCAAGGATCAGCAAAGAAGAGTCTCAAATGGATGCTTCTTACATTTTAAGAAACAAAAAAGTTGATTGCTCAAGTTATTCATTTTCTAAATCTTTAAATTTTATTTGTTCTATTTAGTTATACATGACAGTAGAATGCATTTATACATTTTGGTAGATAATACAAAAATAGAGTGTAATCCCTTATTTTTCTGATTAGACATATTGAAGGATCACACTGGTCATGCAGTCACACATGTACATGAGGTAATAATGTCTGTTTCACTCTGCTATTATTCCTCCCCCCATACTCCTTATCCTCCTTTCACTACCCTCTACTGAATATAAAGTAACTCTATTCTTCCCGATCCCCTGCCCTTATTGTGAATTAGCTTCTGCATATCAAAGAAAACATTTAGCCTTTGGTTTTTTGGGTTTGGCTTATTTCACTTAGCGTGATATTCTCTATCTCCATCCATTTACCAGCAAATACCGTAATTTCATTCTCCTTTAAAGCTGAGTTATATTCCATCCCTTCCATTCCATACATATATACCACATTTTCTTTATCCATTCATCTGTTGAAAGGCATCTAAGTTGGTTCCATGGTTTAACTATTGTTAATTGAGCTGCTGTAAACATTGACGTGGCTGCGTCACTGTACTATGCTGATTTTAAGTCCTTTAGGCATACACTGAGGAGTGTGATAACTGGGTCAAAATGAGGAGTGTGGTAACTGGGTCAAATGGTGGTTCCATTCCAAGTTTCTGAGGAATCTCCATACTGCTTTCCACAGTGGTTGCACCAATTTGCAGTCCCACCAGCAATGTAAGAGTGTATCTTTTTTTCCCACATCCTTGCCAACATTTATTGTTGCTTATATTCTTGATAATTGCCCATCCAGGCATTTTTATAGGAGAGAGATAAAATACATATTGATTGAACAGCTCTGTCTTATAAAGGGAAGTTTGGAAAAAGAAAAATAAGCCTCATTTTCATTCAAAAAAGTAAAATGAGCTTTATTGAATTCTTTGAAAAAAATGTGGAATTTTTTATAACTTAGATTGATACTTTATTTATCACAAGAATATTAACTACATAAATCCACACTATAAAGTTAGTATCTGAGCAAAGTTTAAAAGTGGTAACAAAGAAGTAAGTCCTAAAACTGGCCTTGCAGGAGGCCACCAGCCCCTGGTCTCCTGCACTTGGCTTGGACTTGGAGGGCTGCTATGTGTCTTTCAAAACTCCTTTACTGCTCAGTTGGTTCTGCTGGGATCCCCAAATCCTAGATTTCCTTTTTGGTTTTCTGAAACAGCTGTATTAGATGGCTTTAAGAGATGTTTCTTTTCCCAGGTCTTGGGAGGTAAATCCACAATAACTTTCCACCTTAGGGAACTGAAGTGATTCTCCTCCTAAATTTTGACCTATTTTTTAGTTTAAAACATAGATCTGATTCTTAATTGCAAATAGCCAAAACTAGAAATCTTCCTTCGCACCAGCCAGCGTGTGTCAGTTATGTGAACCTGACATAATGAGGTCTCTGCTCTGCTTTGCACTCAGTTGTCTGGGGTTCTTCATCACCAGTTCCCTGGACGTCTTCCCTGGAACAACTTCACTCCTCCACGCTGGCCTCTCTTGAAGGAAGACGACGGAACACCTGGGCCCACACTCCTCTGCCTCGGGTTTCCTGCGAAGGGGAACGTGAAGGGGACAGTTGGCACACATGGAAATTCTGACCCTTGTGCTCTGTCTAAAATCTGACTACCATTTCAGGAATGCAAACATACAGGGCATATTTGTATTTCAAGAATCCTTTAGATATCCTAAAGTCTAGACCTGGAACACCTTGGTGGCCATGGGCAGTAGGGCTCTCAAGGGAAAAGAAGGAAAACAGAAAACATGGAGGAAAAGGAAAGACAGACCCACGCAGGGAAGAAGATGCCGTGCGGCAGAGACACACCTGGACATCAGCCAGTGCAGGTCCACCGCCCCAAACCTGCCAGGCTGCAATTTCAGGCTCAGTTGAAAGACGCTTCACCTGGAAGTTTAATAAACCCCTGCTAGTCCCGCATCCTGAGGGAATTTATCACCACTTATGACTCTTTTTGAAAATTTGCATTTGCTGCCAGCACAGGAGAAAGATGAACTTCAGTGATTTACATTTGCTGTGATTCTTGATGTGTGGATTTATTTTCACATCTTATTTTGTTCTTGCTAGTTATTCCACGTTTTCCCTTTTTGCCCCATTTCTCCTTTGTCTTCGCCTCACCCTTGTTCTTCCAAGACACTTTCCCAGAGTCTAGAACTCAGTGATTTTCAGTCACATACTCAGTCCCTTTTCAGGTTGGCTTAACATGCTCCTGCCACCGACCTTCCATTAGTAAATAGCTATCAGCCTTAGTCACTTCAGAACTACGTAGGATGAAGGGCCTCTTTAACATCTTCCTAAGACTTCAGTAAAATATTCGAAAATAAACAGCAACTTGTACACTTGGATAATCATAGTAAGTCCTTTTGCTGTGATTTGTGATTCCTGCAAATGCCAGACCCTATAGGAAGTGATTTCATTGTTTTATTTAGCTTTCTGTGGAAGATACATCACCTACTTAGAGATGTGTGCCGCTTACCCAGGGCTGCTGTAATCAATTGCCACAAATCCGGAAGCTTCAAGCAATATTCTTTCACAGTTCTGAAGCCAGAGGTACCGGAGGAAAGAGCACAGCAGGTCCCTAGGGAGAGGCCTCCTTGCCTCCTGCAGCTTCTGGTGACTCCCAGTGTTTTCTAGTTCCCTTCTGCTTCCTGTGGCTTCTCCCTGTGTCTCCTTTTCTGTCTCATGAAGTCCCACACTAATCCTGGGTGGTTTCATCTTAAGAGTCTAACCTTAATTACATCTGCAGAGACCCATGTCTTTAAAAAGTTCATATCCTGAGGTTGAGCAAATGTTTATCTTTTGGAACCACATTTAAAGCCATTCCTAGATAGAGCAGTGTTTCTGGGAAAGATTCATAGAAAAACTGTGCTACGAGAATTAAATATGAAACAGAATTCTAAAAGGTCATGGGGATTTTATCCAGTTTTCACATGTTTGCTGCCTTCTTAAAGAATTTATTAATTTTTTCAATGGAAAAGTGATATAAGCAATAGGTGGGCCTGCTCATGGACTCCGAGGACAACACGCGGCCGTCGCCCCGTCTGCTGGCTTCTGGAGTCAGCATGGAGGATAACGGAAGCTATTGCTACGTTTTCTGTGACACTGACATCTGTCAGGCATTGCCAGTTTTGTCCGGTGTCCAGATCTCCAGACCTCAAAATGGTTAAGAAATTGCTGTACTTGCTGGAGAAGTTACATTAGACACAATTTCAAACGCTCCATTTTACACAGAGAAATGAAAGGAGGTAGGGATTGAGAAATGTGCTGGAGTCAAATTCCTTGTAGCTCTCGCGACCTCCTAGTACCAGCAGCCTGGGGAAGGCGGTCTGAGGGGTGGGTGTGTTATAATGACAGCTTCTCTCTTCTTTCATTTCTCAGCAGGGCGAAGCCAGCCTTACTCCAAGGTCCCTTTCTACAGGGTTGAAGCAATTATGGGGCTCCTACAAGCGTCGGGAGGTGTTGTCCCCTCCTGCATGCTGTTGGACTTTTCCAGTCTGAACCCCCTCTGAGAGCTGAGGGCTATGCAAGTTGTGCTTTCCACAGGTCAGTAGCCACAGGGTCAGTGTTTCTCTCTGGAAAACTTACCCCAAAGGAGCAAACCCCACAAGCTCCAGGAAATCCTTCCTTCTTTATGCCCACAAAATCATTTATGAAGTCCATCTCACCCAGCATTCAAAGGTTCCCAACCAATTCAACCCTGCGACATACACCCGGGAAGTGTGGACTGTCGGTGGACAGGATCTGTCAGGTTCAGAGGGCCGGTTCAAGGGCTGTCTGGCTACATGTGGTTGAACCAGGTGGCTGAGTGCATGTCCCCTGAGTGTGTGCTGTCTTCTGAGGTCATCTCCTGACAGGGCCCTCTCCTTGGAGGCCCTCTGGGGTAAGCGGATTTCAGGAGTCCACATTTATTTTTTATTTTTTTTTTATTTTGATTTATTGTACACAAATGGAGTACAACTATCACTTCTCTTGTTGTCATACCACATTTTTAATATATGTGCCTGTTCATAAAAGCGATTGTGGACCTCCTTTGATTAAGTCATAGCGTACAAATTATTGAATTCAAAACTTTACTGTTAATTTGGGAAATATTGCTTTACTATATGTTGCTCAGAGAGTAAAATTTTATAGCTAGAAAATATTCTAAGTATGATCCAGCCTGGTCCAGACACCCCGGGTGGTCACCCAGGGACTACATTCACCATCTTTTCCAGTCCCCTGACGTAGACCCTGAAGTGGAGACATTTCCAAGATGCCACCTCTTGGAAGACCTCTGGCAGTGTTTCTCTGGAGACATTAACAGTGCTCTGAGGTACCCCTGGGAGTGAGAGAGCCGGTGAGACTTGAAACCAGCCATTGTGGATTATCACCCCTCCAAGAACAGCAGGAGTGATTGCCCCTCAAGCCCATGGAAGCCAGGCGTGCTGCAATGTCAGAGTGCTGCCTGGCCCTGGAGTCAGGGTCTAGAAGTTCTCTTCAAATCCAGAAGACACGGACTCTGCAGGGCAGACTTGAACCAGTCAGCAATAGGACTGTGTGCAAACGCTGATCAGTAGGGGTTTGGGTGGAATCATCAGGGATTCGGAAAGGAGAGGAGAAGCCTGGACTTTGAAGTTTTCATCTAATGGGACACTAAGCAGGAAGCTCTCTGCTTTCCTCAGTTGAAAGCCACCTGTGTGTTTTAGAGAAAATAACACTGAACTTTCAGGATGCTGCATGAGATGCTACAGGGGACTCAGGTTAACATGAACTGTTCTGTTGTCTCTAAGACACTTAAAGAACTAGCTATAATGAGGAAATCAAAAACGGTAAACAATGCAAAAAATTGTCAAATGCTCTATGTCCAAGGAACTCTGACAATTCTTGCAGAGACCCTGAGTGGGTGACTTGAGCTTTTATTGGGCTGGCACACAGATGACAGAAATTGGTAAGAAGACACAGAGGATGGGTGCAAAGATCAAGATCAAATTGCCAGGCACGCCGGCTCGGATGCTCCACAGGTCTGCCTGCTCTCCCGAGTCAGGCTGCATTCTTCTGCATCCTCTCTTGAAGGTGGTGTGCTCCAGCCTCTAAATTCTGGCAGCCTCCACAGAGGTAAGAACAGCATGTTGGTCAGTGGAGGCTGCAGGTCCAGTAGACCATGGTTTCTCTCTTCTGCCAACCTAAAAGGCAATCCTGTACAGAACTCGCTTCACATGACTTAGAAAGCCCTCTCTTTTCTCAAACTCCAGAATTCGGCATAACGAGACAAGGTTCAGGAGAATCCTGTGTGCACCTGGTACAGGGATCAGCCTGCAGGTTAGCTCTGACCCTGGTGGGGCCATGGTGGTCTGCTGGAACAGCGAGCAGGTTGTGACCGAGTTTCTCTGGGCTTGCTGGCCAGAGGATGACGGAAGCAGGGACCCCTGTCCGTGTTGGCCATTCTGCAAGGCCTCCTGCCAGGAATGAGACTGTCTAACCTGGGGGTTGTCAGAGCCCGGGGACCACCCAGCCACACGTCGGTAGTCCACTTCACTTTGCACAAGCCAGTCTGGGTCAGACTGACGCCACCTGAAAAGAAAGGGCCCTGGCCAGACCAGGAAGGCTTGATCCCAAGGGCTCCATCACTGCACTCGCCCTCCTCCTGAGCTTTATGCACCATCCTCCCCTTTGGTGAGCTTGTTGTCCGTTTTGAAGGTGGCTTTCTGTTCTCTCCCATGGTCCCACTGACTGCTACGTCCTTCGACCTGTCCTATATTCCTGAACATCAAGTCTGCGTATCCCGGGTTTTAAATGTTCTTAGTGAAGGGAAATGAACTACAACTTTATGAAGCTGACTAAGCAACCTAACGACATGGAGAAATCAACATGGGCTCTCTGCCCTGAGAAGGGCTGGCTCCTGTGTGTCCTGACCGCATGCCAGACACGTGCCACTCACACTATTGAGCTCCCGTGGGGCAAGAGCCTATGCCTGTGTTGTCGTTGACACTAACACCAGGAAAATCGACAGGTGCGCACAAGCAAGTTTACTAAAGCGCAAGGAAGTCACAGGAATGCTCCGGAAGCAGGAAAGGATGATTTTCATCAGCTGCAACAGAGTGAAGAAAAGTTTTAAAATAAAGAACCACCCAAAGTACAAGAACGTGGGAAGAGTACACTGGCATCGTTTTTCAACACATTTAAGAGTAGGGGAGAAGGCAGAAATATCTTTGAAAAGATGAATATGATGATCAAAATGTCAAAAGACAATGAGGCTGCAAGTTTAGTTTTATTTCCAGTGTTTGAGTTTTCTCATTTTAGAAACACTAATGAATAGCTAATACGACCAGGTTAGAGAGTGACGGGCAGCAGGAGGCCAGCCAGTGCCACCAAAGGCCTCTTGAGCTGGGTCTCACCAGAAGGAATCCAGCCAGGCCCGGCGCTGCAGCCTGGCGGAGAGTCCTGGCTGCTCTCGTCACATTGGTTGGCAGCAAATCACATGCCAGTCTCAATGCCCTTTGCAGTAGTCATCCCTCGTCCCTATGCCTAGTCCCTAATCAGGGCCATCGTCGGCCGAATTTACAACCCACTTAATTTTGTGAAATATTTGTACTGAATCAGTGCTGGGCCTTCAGGACTTCATTAAGACTGTGTCATGGTCAGAGGATTTAGAGTGAAGGAAAAGTTGTGTGATGTGTGATGGTGTTTCATTCACATTTCTTTTTTTTTCTTTCTTTTTTTTTTTTTCCTTCTTCTTTTTGCCAAATTCAGACCTGCAAACATTCCGGGTCCCTATACACAAGGCATTGCCTGGGGGAGTCACAGACTCTCAGTCATGGGCAGTAGCCTCTTCTCTCGGGAAGTCTGTAATCGAATGGGAGGATGGACGGAAGCTACCTTGCCAGCTGTTGTCACATCTGTCCTTCACTTCAGTAAGGAGAACCCTGGATGGGTCTGTCTTTCAATATTGTGAGACTTTCCCTGCAAACCTGGGTGTGTGACTTCTCTGGACCCTCCTGGTCAGAGAAGCTCAGTGTCTAGGAGAAATTCCAAGTGTCCAGCAGACATTGCCCGCCTCTCAGGGTCACATCGCCCGTGGCATCCAGGCTACAGCGTTGCTTTAACCAGAGTGAAAAGCTGGGCCCGTTGTGGAGGGATTTGAATGCGACTCCCCAACTCCAGGTCAAGGACGAAAGCATGCTTCGATGTACTACATCTTGTTTTCACAAAACCAGACACAAAGAACAAACACAAGAACACAAAGAACAAACACAAGAACACGAAGAACAAACAAACAACCCAGGGAGGCTCAAAATAGCACCTCACATTGATAAGAGGGTCGATCTGTGTTATGTAACTTTTTTTTCGTTTTTAACCATAAATACATACATATCACCTCGAGCATCATTAACTGTACACATTGGCAAATCACGTACTTACTACTCACAGATGCTCCTAGGCTTATGGTGGGATGACACCCTGGTAAGCTCATCCCAGGTCGAAAACACCCCAAGTAGAAAACACATGTAATTCACCTGACCTATGGGACAGCACAGCTTCGCTCCGCAGTCCACGGCAGAGGATCCGGCGACCTGCATGATCCTGTGGCTGACTCTCAGCTGCTGTCACCTGGCTTTGCAGGAGGGCATTATACTGCCCAGGACGTGATTACAGTTCCACACTGGCTGTCTGGTTTCTACTGAATGTATATCACTTTCATACCACTGTGAAGTTGAAAAATTATAAGTTGAACCATTATAAATGGGGACCATCTGTACTTATTTATTCACTTATGTTGAGTTGACAAGTAAATTCTATCTATATTTATGTAGTACCACATACTACGTAAGCATTTTGATACATGCTTACATTTCGGAAGGGCTAAGTCAAGCTATCTAACGTGCATAAATTATGACATCAGAAACATAAAACGTGAGGTTGGAGTAGAAGGGAAACAGTTAATCTATGTGTTCAAAGTTAAGGTTTTATCAGCTCAAAATAGCCTGTTAGGATGTTTTCTTTGAGCTTCCTGGTACCACACAGTCGCACTCTCCACTAGCTGAGTATTGAAGCCCTTGAGGAGCCCTCTTCATAAGGCTAACACGGAAGGACATGGCTAGAATGAGTGCACGTCGTTATCTGTAGGTGACACCGCTGGACAAAGTCAGAGAGTAGGGTGCGCAGCACTGTTGGCTGCAACCAACCTCATTTCTAAGTTCGATACAGTAAAGGCAGCTGGAGGTCCTAACTGGCACGTCCTTAGTTCCCATCACCCTGCTATCACTCCCCCAAAAAGAAGTCCTGCTGCTTGCCTTCTCGGCCGGGTCCCTGTGACCTCGGATGCCCAGCTTCTCGCAGCTTCTCAGCATCGGTCTTTCCTTTCTTTTATCTTAGCACTTAGCACTTGTGGGACACTCCAATAAGCATTTGCAAATGACCACCTACTTTGAAATAAAGTTTCAAGACTCAGCTTCCTTTCTAGCCGAGGTGACCTGATGAGCAAGGCTCTTTGATTGAATCTTCTCTTTGTGCCTAATAACCACCCCATGGAAAGTGCTTGATGGCTTGAAGATACGTTTGCTGTGTTAATTGGGCAACTCACCATCCTGGAGTCCTTTGAAGCTCAAGTAATGATAATCAAAATTATCAAGCATGAATCGCCTCTGCAAATAAGAATACTTCAGTCCCTGAATAATTTGTCATCAAAGTCCTTCTCTGCTGTGATTGACCCGCCCATGTTTAGAGCCCATGCTGGCCAGGGACAATTGTATTTTGTTCTTTTTTTGTTTTTAATAATTTTATTTCATTTTATGTGGTGCAAAGGATGGAACCCAGGGCCTCACACATACTAGGCAAGCACTCTATCACTGAGCCCCAGCCCCAGCCCCCTGTATTTTATTCTTTAAACAAATTTCTCAGAGCTAAAATGACCATCTTCCTTTTAGCTGCACAGTGTCAAACTTTCATTTAAAATCTTCTGGTGGCCTACGACCTCGGTTGCATGCTGAGTATCAACTAGGATCCAGCAGAGTGGGGAGCCCACGTTTCCTGCCATGTTCTTACTGACTAGGCCTGTGTTCCAGCCCGTGCACACATGCCTGTGGTCCCTGCATGTACCATACAAACAGGTGAGAATAAACTCAAGTTCACACCCATGTCTGACTCTAGTCCTACGCTGCAGGGTTCATTCCTGCCTTCGCCTCATTTAACTTTTCTCTCTCATTGTGAAAACTGGGTCTGATTATCGCCATTGTTTTTTTAACCAGTAGAAACTTAATGGGGCAAGTTCAAAGCCAGATTCAATCACTTAGTGAGGTCCTAAGCAACCTAATGAGACCCTGTTTGAAAATAAAAAATTTTAAAAAGAGCTGCTGTTATAAAAAAATAATAAAAGGACATCCCTGGGTTCAATCACCAGTATAAAAAAAAATCCCAAAAACCAAAAAACGAAATAAAACAAAACAACAAAGAGAGAGAGAGAGAGCGGGAGAGAGAAAGAAACAACAAATACAATACAGCTTATACTGTGTATCTAAATCCTGCCAATCATTCCAGAGATGAGCCCATGCAGAGATCACATCATGACCACCCAACCATCTCTTCCCAGGGCGAATATCTCTCGAGGTGTGGCATGGCAGCCACGTCCCTTATGTTGTAATGGCATCCTGTCTAGAGCTTCAACATAAAGAAAAACAACTGTGTTTGCAACCTGGTTTATTGTGGGATGTCTGTGACCTGGAGAAAGTTACTTCTGTAACACTCCTGGTCCTCCTCTGTGAAATGGGCTAAGGCTCAGGTGTCTCACAGAACTCTGGTGGGATTACATATGAAATTAACTGAAGTTTCTAGCATAAAGTCTGGCGTATACTCAACACATCTTTTACTCTACTTAGAGTAGCTGGAGTACTAATGTGTAGCAAAGCAGTGATATTTCTTTATAAAAACAAAGGTCACAATATACAAATATGATTTGGAAATCCTTGATAAACATCAGATAATCTTTAATAGTATTTCTTCCTTCCTCTACACCACATTTTGCAGTTCCGCACAGCAATCCGCAGTGTATGTACTGGTACAGAGGCCAGGTCCTACAGGGTTTGGGGCCCTTTCTGAATCATCAGAGAAAAGTTATTGGCTGCAGACTTGATAAAAGTCATTCCTGCAAATTAAAGACTTACGGGCAAAGTACAACATGGTACAGGGTTATGAGATATCTTGTACCCAGAATCCTCAAACATTAATATTTTACTGTTTCTTTTTTCTTAACTACTTCAGAGTAAGTTCCACCCATCATGTGTCGTCTTTACTCCTAAATGCTTCAGTGACTTTTTCCCAATAATGGATGACTTATCATGGTTGATCTTGTTTTAATAATTGGTGTGGGAAAGAATAGGAAATTCAGAGTCTGAAAAACTGTCTAGAACAACTAAAATGGCTATGACCATTGACCTGGGGAAAGTACATGAGCTGTCCCAGGCTGAAAAGAAGTAGGTGAGGGTGGTCCCCAAGGGTCCCTTCAGGACTAACAGAGGCCTCAGGTGCCAGGGGGGATTGTGCTGAACAGGGGGGGGTTCTGCTGTAAGACATTGACCCCAGGGTCCTGACCAGCAGCCTCCCGTGCACGTGGTCACTGAGGTCACAGAAGACCCATGCACGTTATTTCTAGTTAATGGATAGGGACTAGTGCATCAGTGCTCATTCTGCAAAGCAGGGCTCACTATTTTTCATTGCTTGGAAACAGTGAAACGCTTCCGTCCCGGTTAATGGGCCAGTGCTGCCCGGCTGCAGTCATTCGCAGGCCGTGGAACCTTCCCAGCCGCCCTGGCTGTGATCCCACTTCGACTCCTCCCTCCCACTTCAGCTGGGGTTTTGAAATGTTTGCCTGACATAATAAAATTCCTATGTAACTGCTACCAACACAGGGGCACATTTTTTTTTCCCCCCGGCTAAAAGGCTGGGATGTGAATTCTGACTGCGCATTGGCTTGTCCCTCCATTTTCTTCTTCTAGAAGGTATTAGCATTCTTGAACAGGGAACGTATTAATCATGGCTTATAAACTTGGCTGAATCAAAGAGAGAGTGGTCTCTCGTTTATCAAAGAACCAGCCGCTCGCACGCAGGCCTGACACCGGGGTACTCGCCTGCTCGTTTGCGAGGAGTCATTAATGGTGGAGAGTCTGGTGTTTGAGCACTGCCACCAACTCTGTTGATCTGGAGGCAGAACTCTGCTGTTCCTTTTAAGGAAATTCGCCAGATTATGAAGGGTGGAAAATTCGTTGTGTTCTTACACAGTCATTCCAGGTATAAAAATGTCACTTCATCATAACTTACTTTAATGAGGATCTTTGCTCCCTAAAGTCAGAATCTCATACTTTTACATTGTGAGGCCCTACGAGTCAGGAGTTCAGTACATGTTTTGGGGTAGTTATTGCAAGTCTTTCCAGCTTGCTTAAGGGCTGAAATGCCTTAATATTTCTGGTATATGTCCCAGTAGATAAAACTGTAAATCTCTTAGCAGTGGTACAGCAATGATGTAAAATTACTTTAGAAACCTATGTAAGAGATATCTGTACTTTACGTTTTGTTCAGATTTCTATGCTCTTGCAAGCTTTCATCACTGCGGTCAGGTAGTTAAGATTGGGACAGATCATTTGTACATTGTTGGTCAAATTAGAATCAGTATAGGATGTTATTTGGGTAGGTATGGATATGCATGTCCATACATAATATTTTTTGCCTACAAAAATAATGAAGTCATCATGCATCATTTGTTATTTTTGAAAGGGACCGAAGTTATCTATTGTTGTGGAGTTTAAAGAGGATCCAATTTGGAACCACAAAGAACCAAATTCAAATTTTGGTCCTACACTTCAAAGTTGAAATAATTCTATCACTATAAAATGTGGGTTAGTAATATTTACTTGTGAAAATTTGCTCCAGTAATAATACGCTTTTAGCATATGATACTGTGCCACTTGGGGTTCTCCATGGAGCAAGTGTCCTGATGAGATTGAAAGAGCAAAAGAGTCTACTAGAGAAAATGCCTATAACAAAAAGGGGTCACCGGGCACAGGCAGGAAATGTCTTCTGACCATGCACGTCAGAGAGCAGAGGCAGGAGAGGCCAACAGATCGGGTTTGAGCGAGTGTGGTGGAGACGGAGCAAGTCCCCAGGTCACTGGGGGATCCCCAAAGTTGCCCAGGGAGGCAGATGTGTCCTGCGCTTAGTCACTGACTACAACATCCAGAGGGGTGGGGACGGCAGCAGAAGCCTGGAGTGGGTTCAGTGTGGAGGCGGGGCTGGTGAGTGATGCTCCCCACAGACGGCTCTCTCGAAGGAGATCTGCCAGCACTGGTAAGGAGATTCAGTAACAAACACCTAACTTCATAAGGTGCCACTGACCAGAAAGAGAATGTTGGGTTTTGCAGAAAAAAAAAAAAAAAATGCTATTCAAGCTCGTTAGTACTTTGAGGTCATATTAAGTCAGCATATTTAAAGAAAGTCCTACTGTTTATTTCCAGTACCACAAGAAAAGGAAGAGAAAGTTATATTAGTGAACAAAGCAATGTGGAGAAACAGATTCAGAGCAAGAAGTTGCGGAACGTTGACATTTTGCAAAGGGTTGAAGTGAGCCCATAATATGAATTAAGCCTATGGAGAAAATAATGCAGTTGAGTGAGATGAAGCTGCAGCTCTAACTGCTTGAGAACAAAGCGTGGCCTCTCTCTCTATGATAATGGTTTCACCGTGAGAATCATCATATGCAAAGCATGCAATCATCCAGGACAGGGAAGCGCACAGAAGATCACCCTGGAGGGACACACGCGGTTTTACACGTCCAAGTCCACCCGCAGTCCGGTGCCGCACCCCGTGTGGAGCGAGCGCCCCCTGCCGATGGGCTCCCAGTTGCCCCGCGAGAGCTGGTGCGGGTCCTGCCTCCCGTTCGCCTCCCGAGTGCAGAAGGGTCAGCTGCGGCTGTCACCCGCTTATGTTTTTCGCTTAGAGTAATCGCAACGTGATAAGCAGTATTATTTCCCTTCCTCTGTTCCACTTTGAGCAGTTCTTTTCATTCTTGGGTCTGGAGACCGGCCCCTCTTGCGCGGAGGCTGCCGGCGGGCCCGGCCTCGTCTACCTGGAGAGCTTCCCGCCCTGGGTTTCGGAGCACAGGCCTCGGGCCGCCGAGCGCCAGGCTGAGGCTTTCTTGCCGAGTTTTCGCGGGGCGGCTGGTTGTCATCCCGCTCGCGTGGGCTCTGTTCTTGCTCCTCTGAGGCAGGGCCTTGTTCTCCCGGGCTGCCTTCAAGCTTCTCCTTGCCGTTGGTTAGGGCTTTGGTGTCTGTTATTCGTTGCAGGAAATCCTAAGATGCCCAGCCGCTGCGTCTCTGGAGCGTCTCCCTCCCGTTCTCTCTTCCAGCCCCGGAAGCCCAGGTACAACGCGGTGGGAAGCCTGGCGTCGTCCTCAGCCCGCTGTGGCTCTGGCGGTGCACTGCTGTCTTCTCTTCGTGTCGGGTGATTGCATGCAGCTGCTTTCCAGGGCACGAAGTCGCCTGAGAGGTGCTTGTTGCGCTGACCCTCGCGGGCATTCCCATCTGGCTAAGCTCCCCCAGTCCTTCCCTGACCCACTGGCCTCCTGACCTGGCGTCCTTTCCAACAGTGTCCAGAGGGTACGGCCTGAGACTCCTGACTCATGGTCCCCGTCTGGGACTGTTTCTCTTGCAGGCTGTCGTGTGGAACGGTGGACACGGGGTGCATGAAAACAGAGAGGAAGGCCAGCGTTTCTCATTCCTTCTGCTCTGCATTTCGTATGGGGCTTGTTTTAGCTTAGGACTTGGGTGGGATTTGAAGTGTGTCGTTGCTCTAGTCACAGAGTTGTTGCCACGGGCACCAGAGGCCTGCGATTCCTCTGGTGAAATCTCATTTTTATTTTCTGCTCCTGGCCTGTGAGTAAAGACCTGAGAGGAACCTATTTAAGGAGGAAAGTTCATCTGTGGCCCAAGATTTCAGAGGCCTCAGCCCGGAGACGGCCAGGGCCATTCTTTGGGGCCTGCGGTGGTGCGAACATCGTGGAGGAAGAGTGTGACAGGGAGGAGGCTCAGCATCACAGCATGGAAGCAGAGAGACCAGGCTCAGCTCACAAAATAGAGGCCCAAAATGCAGCCCCCAATGCCCACCTCGTCCAGCCACACCTGACCAGCCTAGAGTTACCATCCCGTTAACCCGTCAGGGGATGAATCCACCGATTGGTTAGGGCTCTCACCCAGCCATTTCACCTCCAAACCCTCTAGAATCGTCTCCCACGTGCTTTTGGGGGACAACATGTAGCTGACGGTAATTAACGCGGTCTACACACAGGTGTAATATTCTAGTAAGGCTTCAGACTGGGGCACCCGGGTTTTGGGCTTGGCCTTCTCAAGATTTCGGGTCCCTCCTGCGAGGCAGAGTCTTACCCCATCCCCTTCTCCTTCAGCAGACGGGGCCAGGGCTTCCTCACCCCTCTTCCGCAGACAGCCTTTTGATGTGCGGAGGGGCAGGAGCAAAGCACCCTGGGCCTCCCCCGAGTGCTGCTCTCTCTGGCTCCCCCATCTTCCCGGACTCCCAGAGTGGGTTTCCCAGAGGAAGCGCAGGTGTCTGAGGCCCTAGCAGTGTCCCCGGGCTCACACTGAGGCTAGTCCATCCTTGGCCCTTGGCAGGGTGTTGAAAGTGTCTTGCCACATGGTGTTCCATCCAGTGTTATCTGCCCTCAAGGAGATCCCGGCTCCTGTCCCCCTGCGGACTTCTGCTCCACAGAATTCAAACGTGAGTTGGGGTGACGGTGTTACTCTCTAGAGTCCAGGCTCCCACCTTTTTTGATTGTTGTACTCCTAAGTCAGATTCTAAATACAGAGAAGTTAACATGTAATTCTCAGGATATCTTTTAAACCTAAAACTAGCTCTGAGTTTTCAGAGAGAACTTAAATAATCATCTCATCAAAAGAGAGGTGTGGGTGCCCTTCTACATATGAATGGATTAAAAAATGTGATATATGTATTTATTTATTTATACAATGGAATACTACTCAGCCTTAAAGAAGAATGAAATTATGACATTTGCCTTTAAATGGATGGAGCTGGAGAACATCATGGTAAGTGAAATAAACCAAACCCCCAAAACCCAAGAGCTGAATGTTTTCTGTGATATGCAGATACTACTTCACAATGGTGGGGGTGGGGGTGGCTAGGGAAGCACAGAGTTACTTTAGATTAGGTAGAGGGGAGTGACGGAGGGGAGGGGTGTGGGGATGGGAAGTAGAGTAGAATGAATCAGACGTTCTCACCCTGTGTACAAATACTACTATACGACCAGGGGAGTCTACCTCATGAATATCCAGAAGAATGAGAAGTTCCGCTCCATTACATATGAGGTGTCTAAGTGCATTCTACTGTCATGTATAACTGAGCAACACAGATTTTAAAAATTAGAAAGAGGTGCTGGGAATCATTAGGTTTATTTGATTTGCGGCGTCGCTATTATAGCTGCTCAAGAAGAACCGTTGAACTGGAGAAACTTCTGCGGTGCAGGGAGACACACGTGTCATCACATAAACACGTGGAGACCCCCGCGCCTGGGAAGCTGCTGTGCTCACCCTGTCGGCCCTCTTTGAGGTCGGGGGCAGCAGCGGCATGCTGTCAGTCGCACCCTTGGCCCCCGACCTCATTTAATTTGAATCCAGTGTCACCTACACCATAGATCCTGGAGGGCTGACGCTCCTCAGACTCCCTGGCGGGTCTGCAGCGTTGATGCTCGACCCTGCTCTGAACTCACAGACTCTCTGAAAGTCATGTTCTTGGAGCCTTTCCTGGACTGTGCGTTTAGTCAGCTTCTTGACTAAGAGACCTGACGAGAACAATTAGAGGGTAAACGTTTATTGGGGGGCTCACAGTTTCAGCGGCCTTAGTCCACAGGCAGCTGGCGCCCTTCCTCAGGGCTGGAGGTGCGGCAGGAGGTGCGGAAAGAGCGTGCTGGAGGGAAGCGGCTCACAGGAGGATCCGGAGGAGATGGTCCAGAGAGACTCCACTTGCCAGGTACAAAATATACACCCCAAAGCCACGCCCGGAGGCCACATCCTCCAGCCACACCCACTGCCTCCAGCTACCCGTCAGTTAATCCCAGCAGGGATCAATTCACTGACTGGGCTAAGGCTCCCACACCCCAAGCATTTTATCTCTGAAATGCTCTGGCATCGCCTCACGTGGGAGCTTTTGGGGGACACCCCACCTCCAGACCACAGCTCTGCGTGTCAAGTGTCAGGGCAGGAGGACCTCAACCTCAGATTTTTCTGAATGAGAGGCCCGTTTCTCCGCTTTTACATATCGGATGTAAACTCCATGCCTCTTCTCAGCAGTCTTAATCGCCATGCTTACAGGCAGCCTGTCTGATCTCTAGGAATGGGCTCATCATTTTTGCCTGTCATGCTCCTGGAAACCTGCTGTAAACCCACACTGCCCTGGGACACCTGCCCCTGGAGCCCACTGCCCGCTGCCCTGACATGGATAGGCGGCTGCGTACTGGAAGCTGGCGATCTGGACTTTGTTATGGAGCTTGTCTGCCCTTTTCACCAAGTCAATTGAGCTAATGAGCGGGAAATGCTCTAGCCCAGAACCTGCCTCTTCTTTTTTTTGGCGGGGGTTGGGGGGTGGGGGGAGTGGCATTGAATCGCTTTGGGTCTGTAGTGAAACAGCGTTGGTAACAGCAAGTCTTCACTCGAGACATTGTGAGGACTTTGTGCCTGTCCATTTACAGCCTGTTTTGCTTTCTCATTGAACTCTGTTCCTGTTGGACATGCAGAAGTCACCCTCAAATTGTTGCTAGGGTTTGCTTCTCTGGCATGGTTTCAATTTCTCCACATCTTTGCTGAAACTTACATATTTATTTATTTTGGTACTGGGGATTGAACACGGGAGGGGGGGTGGGGGGGTGGGTACTTTACCACTGACCCACATCCTGCTCTTTTAATTTTTTTTTTTTTTTTTTAGAGAGTGGCACTAAATTGCTTTGGGTCTCACTAAGTTGTTGAGGCTGGCCTCAAACTTGTGATCCTTCTGCCTCAGACTCCCCAGTTGATGGGATTGCAGGCATGTGCCACGATGGCTGGCTCTGTTTTAAAAAATTATTATAGCCATCCTGCTAGGTGTGAAGTGGTATCTCATTGTGGTTTTAATTTGCATTTACTGAACTAATAATTACTTGAGCATCTTTTCATGTGCTCATTATTTGTATGCTTTTTTAAGCAAATTGTTTTAGATTTATACTAACATTAAAATGGAAAAATGTAAATTGCTTTTGACCTTAAAATTAATAAATGTCAAATTTGTTACAGGTGGTTTTGGAGACTATTTAAGACACAAAAACGATTAAATATTCCAAATTAATATGGAGTATAAATATTAGTGTGTTGGAAATTCATTGTAATAGCTGAAAGTGTGATATTAACATGCAGATAAGCTCTGCTTATGTTTCAGTCAGCCTTTTTGCTGCTATGACCAAAAGATTCAACAAAAACAATTTTGGAGGAAGAAAAGTTGTTTGGGGCTTTTGGTTTCCAGGTCTTAGTCCATAGATAGATGGCCAAGTTCATTGATTAAGATGAGGCATAACATCATGGCAGAAGAGTGTGATGTCAGGACATGACAATCAAGAAGCAGAGAGAGAGAGAGCTCCATTCACCAGGAACAAAATATAAACCCCAAAGGCACATCCCCAATGACCTGCCTCCAGTTACCAGCCAGCTACTGTTCTAAAGTGGATTAATACACTGATTAGGTCAAAGGTTTCATAACCCAATCATTTCTTCTTTAAACTTTCTTTCATTTCCTCACACATGAGCTTTTGGGGGACACCTATTATCTAAACCATAACAGCTTATAATTCTGTTTATAAAAGCCAAGTAAAATAAAATATCTAATGAATGCACTAACAACACAGAAAGTATGACTTCCAAATGATACTCCTCTGAGGATTTTACTCAAAGGAAACTTAATTACATATGATTTACAGCTTAATTGTATCATCACTAGGAGATTTTTATACTCTGCAAATAAAAGCTCCAAGTAACTGTTGTTCAAGTCCACCAGGAATGAATTTATAGTCAAAGTAGTTTTTAGTTGGTTTGTATTTAGTCAAGGAATGTTTACACCATTTAAAAGTTCATACCAATGAAATATTAAGTTTGAAATATTTTAAGAAAAACAAGTTTTGGTTTGAATTGACATTTCAAAGAGAATTCACCATTTGTAGGTAAACGTTCTCGCCCATCCTACTGAGGGTCCTGGGCAGGGTATGCAAGGTGCTCGTTGAGTACCTGGAGAAGGGCCTGTGGTCACCGGGACCTGGCAAGGCGGCGTGGGAGAGTCATCCTCAGGGAGTTCCCTGTCCTCTGGGCTCTAGAAGCTTCCTGCTCACAGCTCATGCTAAGACCTGTAAGAGCTGACACCTCGTGCCTGCTTTTTGACTTGGGAATGGTGACCAGGTCGGGGCCAGTTCCCATTTGTATTTGACTCCTCAGTGCCTGCAACTAACTCGATGTGGCCATTTTAAGCTAATTCAGAACAAATGCAAATTGCTACAATCATAGGATAAGTAAGCCATATCAAAAATTTTTAGGCAGTTTCTCACTAGATTCCTCTGTGTACATGAATACACACACACACACACACACACACACACACATGCACACACACAGCACCAGTGCAGGGTTGCTGGGCACGTCCTCCCTGACTCCCAGGGTGTCTGTGCTTGAAGACCTGGCCACCCTGTCAGCCTTTCCTCCTGCTCAGTTTCCACCGGGTCATTGTAAACTGCTTCCAGCCTGGTGGATGCACTCCCACTGAGCCCTCTCTGCCCTGGTGTCGACCATCTCCTCTGCACCTGTCCCTGTCCAGGTGGCTCCTGGCGTCCTTCTCCCCAGTTCCAGGCCTCTCTCCCTGCTCTGCTTCCCGGACCTGCTGCTGTGGGCTCCCACTGCCCCATGGTCCTGATCCACTTGTCTCTCCCCATCAGACACAATCATCTTCCAAAGCAGAGGCTGTTTTATTTGACTCTGTGTCACCAGCACTTATTTTAGTTCCTAGCAGCAATATTTGTAGAATTAATGAATTATTTATGAGTGAATAGAAGCAAGTAAGAAGCAAATTTGACTTAGAAATCCCTTGCTCCCGTGTCTGGGAGGATAATAATAAGATTAAGACAGGATAAGTGGGTGTAGACACAGGCTTAGAGAAAGGAAAACTGAATTCAGTTCAGACTGTGTTCGACATGAGTAACCAGGGGGACATTTAAGCAGATAATATCATTTAACAACTATTCACGCAGAATCTGCTAATCCCGAGGCACCACAGTGTGCTGAAGTGGGGGTCACCTTGCCCAGGGGCTCTGCCTTTGGCGCTCACTCGTACATCCAGCCACTGACAGAAGCAGGGGACCTGAAGAACAGCCCCTTGCAGAAGAGTGGAGCCCTCCCTGGTGTACCTGCCTGCCAGGGGCAGCCTAGCGCCAGCATTGGGAAAGGCTACCTTCCTGCTGGCCCTAGTCTTCCCTGCTCCACTTCTCTTAAGCAGGGGGCCCCCTGAGGACTCAGATGTAGGGGCTGGACATGGGTAGGACTTTATTGGTGGCATCTGAGTTGGGCGTCAGTCCTAGGGCGATGGTTCAGTCAGGGCCGGCTCAGTCTCACTCTTCTCTACCGTCTGATGTGCCCAGCCCAGGAAGCAAGAGCTTCTCTTGCCTCTTGCTGCTTCCTGTACCTCCTTGGATTTCTGGGCCAGGTGGCTGCCTGTGACTGTAGGTCTCTGATGGGTTAAAATTGAATTTGCAAATTTTTTTTTTTTTAATTTTAGCAATGGAAGTGAGTTTCTTTCAACTAATCTCTAATCCTGTCTGAGCACAGCTAGCACTGACTTTGCTTTTTAATTTTTTAAAGTTTTAAATTTATATGCATCAAAATTGTACACATGACAATTTTAGGAAGTCACTACAGAAGTTTGCAAAAGGAAAACAAAATGCCTGTCTTTTAAGAGATTATTTTTGAAAGAAACACTAACGTGTGCGCACACACATGCGCACACACACACACACACACACACACACACACCATGTATCATAGAATTCCACGAATACGGTTTGGTTAGAATGAGCCGAGATCTGCAGTTCCGTTTAATGTTAAAGACAGAGAGTTTGGGGTGATTTTTGTATCTCGGCATTGGAGTCTGAGGACCTAGCATGTTCTGTAGGACCTCAGCAGCACTTCATTTACTGTGTTCTATGCTTTTTATCTTCACGTTTCTTTTTATCATTAAAACATGATTGTTAAAGAACATCAATACTTGCTTTATGTTACCTGAAGTAATAACAAGCACTAGAAATTTCGGATTCTGGAATACATAAAAAGAATTAGGAAACTCATTACATTTTCCTCTGATTGACAGCTACCTCTTTTTCAACAAACTGATTTTTCATTGACTGTGACCACGAATTCCCAACTAAAATTTTATATCCCCAATTTTTCCTTCCTCACAAAGGTCATGGACGGTCCTCCTTCTCTGTTGGAAGAAATGTACCTTTGCCTGTTTTGGAATAAAACTGAGAATGTACCCGGAAGACCTCGGGTGAGGTTCTCTTAAATGCCACAGACGTGACAAAGGAGGACATCTCTTGTAGGCACCCTTGCCCTCTACTCCTGTCCAACTGAGTGGAAAGGAAATGCTCTCTTTTGAATACGTATTATTCCTTAACATTTAAGTTTTTAGTGTGACATTAAATAACATTTTTGAATTTTGAAGTTTATTATTTCAATAATAGAACTTTACTGTAGCTCTGACATTATCAAAAACTTGCAAATTCACTTATCTTACAGTGTGAATACTTCAGTGTTTTTCCTCCAGTGTGACTTGATACAAATACCCAGCTCCATGGAGGTCGGTTTTCATCATCTACAAAGTGTATATACTAACGTGTGCACTAAAGGCTTGGTGTAATGATGAAATAAAACATATCTAAAAGGGATCAGCAGCAAGTGAGCATCTAGCAGTGGGCACCAGGTTCTTGTAATCCTGCTGTGGTTCTGTTACCACCTCTGGAAATGATCTTGACAATTCTTGACAATACCACTGATGTTATACAATTACCACCAAGTATTAAATACCAAGGATATTATGACCATTGGCTTAAACCTTTAGTAATAATGCATTGGCTTTATGCTTTTGCTCTTCTTGAATGGTATAAATACTAATGAATAAACATAAAATAAACTATTTTCACAGGTTTGGTGGTTGTTTTATTTTTAGGGGATTATGAGGATGCTCCAACATAAATATTAAAAAATGTAACAAACAACAGATCAAAGTTCTTTCTCTCTGGTTCCCTCTGTCTCTCTCTTTCTCCCCACTGTGTTGGGTTTCTTAAGCAGATATTAGTAGACAAATGGACTACTAGAGAGATCGGTGGCGTTTAATCTGTTTTTTTTTTTTTTTAAGCAAAGACTTAGATGGCTGATTTCAACTCTGAATTTATTTAGCACATTTACAAAAATAAATTCACATGAAACATTAGGGATAAAATTCACAAGTTTGCAGGAAGAGGAGGAAGCTTATTTCCCCCCTCTCTCTCAAAAGGACTTGTAATTAGATTGTCTCTCATTTTATCTAGTTCCATTGCTGAATAATTTCAATACAAGTATTTTTAAGTGAGGATTATCTGGAGGACTATAATATGACTTGAGCACATTATCTGTTTTAAGTAATAAATGCATTAGTAACAGCTAGTTTTATTTTGGTTTTATAATTATTGTTATGATTTTAGATATAACTTTGATATGAGGCAAAGTAGAAAAAAAGAAAGTTTGACTCTCCTTCCACAAACTTCATTAACATAGTTTTAATTTGAGGGGAAAGATACTGTTTTCTTTTACTCATTTGGACCTAGGTGGGCACTTGTTTTATCATGGTCACATAGCAGGAGCTTGGGGTGGGGTTGGGTTCTTTGTCTTGTGAATTTGAAGAATGAAATCCATGGACCCAAGGAGGAGAGCGATGTAGCAGGATTTATCAGAGTAAGAGGAAGAAAGAAAGCACTCTTGACGGGGAGGGACCCGAGAGAGGGGCCTGGAGAGAGGCTGTGGTCTGGGGGTTATGTGGATCTCAGGGTTCTGGAAGCTGGCCCCCACTCACTCCTAGGAAGGCGCTCAGTGTCCACAAGCTCTTCTGTGCTCTTTGGTCCGGTCAGGTTACCCCTATCTTGCTTGGGGTCCAAGTAGCCAGCAGTGTCTCACTATCAGTTCTTTTTGCTTACACAGGAGCCATCGGACCTTGATGAGGCCGGGCCTGTGTCTGCACTTTCTCAGACCCCTGAAGAGAGCTTTCCTGCCTGTCCCTTTTAACCTTGCTCCTGCCTCATTCCTGTCTTAAACTGTGGACAGTCTTAACTGTCACTGTAAACTTCATCATAGCACCCCACTGAAGGAAATAGTTATTGAATAATTATTTTGTTTCTGGTTTTAATTGTGTTAAAATGATGCAAAGCCTGTTTATTGCTTACATGCATTTTTCTTATTTTATTTTATTTATTTTTTTATTGTAAACAAATGGGATACATGTTGTTTCTCTGTTTGTACATGTCGTAAAGGCATACCATTTGTGTAATCATAAATTTACATAGGGTAATGTTGTTTGATTCAGTCTGTTATTTTTTCTCTTCCCCCACCCCTCCCACCCCTCTTTTCCCTCTATACAGTCCTTCCTTCCTCCATACTTGCCCCCCTCCCTAACCCTAACTCTAACCCTAACACTAACCCCTCCCTCCCCCCATTATGTGTCATCATCCACTTATTAACAATATCATTCGTCCTTTGGTTTTTTGAGATTGGCTTATCTCACTTAGCATGATATTCTCCAATTTCATCCATTTGCCTGCAAATGCCATAATTTTATAGTTCTGTATGGCTGAGTAATATTCCACTGTATATATATGTCACAGTTTCTTTATCCACTCATCAATTGAAGGGCATCTAGGTTGGTTCCACAATCTGGCTATTGTGAATTGAGCAGCTATGAACATTGATGTGGCTGTATCTCTGTAGTATGCTGATTTTAAGTCCTTTAGGTATAGGCCGAGGAGTGGGATAGCTGGGTCAAATGGTGGTTCCATTCCAAGTTTTCTAAGGAATCTCCATACTGCTTTCCAGAGTGGCTGCACTAATTTGCAGCCCCACCAGCAATGTATGAGTGTACCTTTCTCCCCACATCCTTACCAACACCTGTTGTTGCTCGTATTCTTGATAATCGCCATTCTAATTGGGGTGAGATGGAATCTTAGGGTGGTTTTGATTTGCATTTCTCTTATTACTAGAGATGTTGAACATTTTTCCATATGTTTGTTGATTGCTTGTAGATCTTCTTCTGTGAAATGTCTATTCATTTCCTTAGCCCATTTGTCGATTGGATTATTTGTATTCTTGGTGTAGAGTTTTTTGAGTTCTTTATAGATTCTGGATATTAGTGCTCTATCTGAAGTATGAGTGGCAAAGATTTTCTCCCACTCTGTAGGCTCTTTCTTCACATTGCTGATAGTTTCCTTTGCTGAGAGAAAGCTTTTTAGTTTGAATCTATCCCAGTTATTGATTCTTGCTTTTATTTCTTGGGATATGGGAGTCCTGTTGAGGAAGTCTGGTCCTAGGCTGACATGTTGAAGAACTGGACCTACTTTTTCTTCTATAAGATGCAGGGTCTCTGGTCTGATTCCGAGGTCCTTAATCCATTTTGAGTTTAGTTTCCTGCATGGTGAGAGATATGGGTTTAGTTTCATTCTGTTGCATATGGATTTCCAATTCTCCCAGCACCATTTGTTGAAGAGGCTATCTTTCCTCCATTGCATATTTTTGGCCCCTTTGTCTAGTATGAGAAAATTGTATTTATTTGGGTTTCTGTATGCATCCTCTATTCTGTACCATTGATCTACCTTTCTATTTTGGTACCAATACCATGCTGTTTTTGTTACTATTGCTTTGTAGTAGAGTTGAAGATCTGGTATTGTGATACCCCCTGTTTCACTCTTCCTGCTAAGGATTGCTTTAGCTATTCTGGGTTTCTTATTCTTCCAGATGAATTTCATAATTGGTGGCTCTATTTCTGTAAGGTATGTCATTGGGATTTTAATTGGAATTGCATTGAATCTGTATAGCACTTTTGGTAGTATGGCCATTTTGACAATATTAATTCTGCCTATCCAAGAACATGGGAGATCTTTCCATCTTCTAAGGTTTTCTTTAATTTCTTTCTTTAGTGTTCTGTAGTTGTCATGGTAGAGGTCTTTCACCTCTTTTGTGAGATTGATTCCCAAGTATTTTATTTTTTTCGAGGCTATTTTGAATGGGGTAGTTTTCCTGATTATTCTTTCCAAAGATTCATCACTTATATATAAAAATGCATTAGATTTATGTGCATTGATCTTATATCCCACTACTTTACTGAATTTACTTATGAGTTCTAAAAGTTTTCTGGTGGAATTTCCTGGTTCCTCTAAGTATATAATCAAATCATCAGCAAATAGGGATAGTTTGAGTTCTTCTTTTCCTATTCGTATCCCTTTAATTTCTTTGGTTTGTCTAATTGCTCTGGCTAGAGTCTCAAGAACGATTTTGAACAGAAGTGGTGAAAGAGGGCATCCCTGCCTTGTTCCAGTTTTTAGGGGGAATGCTTTCAGTTTTTCACCATTTAGAATGATATTAGCCATGGGCTTAGCATAAATGGCCTTTACAATGTTAAGGAATGTTCCCACTATCCCTATTTTTTCTAGTGTTTTGAGCATGAAGGGATGCTGTATTTTTATCGAATGCTTTTTCTGCATCTATTGAAATAATCATGTGATTCTTAACTTTTAGTCTGTTGATATGGTGAATGACATTTATTGATTTCCGGATGTTGAACCAACCTTGCATCCCTGGGATGAAACCCACCTGATCATGGTGCACTATCTTTTTAATATGTTTTTGTATGGGATTTACTAAAATTTTGTTGAGAGAATTTTTGCATCGATGTTCATTAAGGATATTGGTCTGAAATTTTCTTTCCTCCATGTGTCTCTGTCTGGTTTAGGTATCGGGGTAATATTGGCTTCATAGAATGAGTTTGGGAGGGTTCCCTCCTATTTTATACTTTGAGAAGTATTGGAATGAGCTCTTCTTTAAAGGTTTTGTAGAACTCAGCTGAGAACCCATCTGGTCCTGGACTTTTCTTTGTTGGTAGGCTTTTGAGGACTTCTTGTATTTCATTACTTGAAATTGGTCTATTTAAATTGTGTATGTCCTCCTCATTCAGTTTAGGCAATTCATATGTCTCTAGAAGCCTGTTGATATCTTTGAAATTTTCTATTTTGTTGGAGTATAGATTTTCAAAATAGCTTCTAATTATGTTTTGTATTTCAATCCTGTCTGTTGTGATATTTCCTTGTTCATTCCGAATTTTAATGATTTGAGTTTTCTCTCGTCTTCTCTTTGTTAGTGTGGCTAAAGGTTTATCAATTTTGTTTATTTTTTCGAAGAACCAACTATTTATTTTGTCAATTTTTTGTATTGTTTCATTTGTTTCAATTTTGTTGATTTCAGCTCTGAGTTTAACTATTTCCTGTCTTCTACTACTTTTGGTGCTGGTCTGTTCTTTTTCTAGGGCTTTGAGCTGTAGTGTTAGGTCGTTTATTTGTTGAGTTTTACTTCTTTTATTAAGTGCGCTCCATGAAATAAATTTTCCTCTAAGTACTGCTTTCATAGTGTCCCAGAGATTTTGATATGATGTTTCTTTGTTCTCATTTACCTCTAAGAAGTTTTTAATTTCCTTCCTAGTATCTTCTGTTATCCATTCATCATATAATAGCATATTGTTTAATCTCCAGGTGTTGGAGAAGTTTCTGTTTTTTACTCTTTCATTTATTTCTAACTTCAATCCATTATGATCTGATAGAATACAAGGTAGTGTCTCTATCTTCTTGTATTTGCTAACATTAGTTTTGTGGCATAATATATGGTCTATTTTAGAGAAGGATCCATGTGCTGCCGAGAAGAAAGTGTATTCGCTCTTGGTTGGATGGTATATTGTATAAATGTCCGTTAAGTCTAAATTATTGATTGTGTTTTTGAGATCTATGGTTTCTTTGTTCAATTTTTGTTTGGAAGATCTGTCCAGTGGTGAGAGAGGTGTGTTAAAATCACCTAGTATTATTGTATTATGGTCTATTTGGTTTCTGAAATTGAGAAGGATTTGTTTGACATACATGGATGAGCCACTGTTTGCGGCATAGATGTTTATGATTGTTATGTCTTGCTGATTTACGCTTCCCTTAAGCAGTATGAAATGTCCTTCTTTATCCCTTCTGACTAGTTTTGGCTTGAAGTCCACATTATCTGAAATGAGGATGGATACCCCAGCATTTTTGCTGTGTCCGTGTGCATGGTATGTTTTTCCCCATCCTTTCACCTTTAGTCTATGGGTATCTTTATCTATGAGGTGAGTCTCTTGCAGGCAATGTATTGTTGGATCTTTCTTTTTAATCCAATCTGCCAGTCTATGTCTTTTGATTGATGAATTCAGGCCATTAACATTCAGGGTTATTATTGAGATATGATTTGTATTTCTGGTCATTTGGTTTATTTTATTTTATTTTATTTATTTATTTATTTATTTATTTATTTATTTATTTATTTATTTATTTGACAGGACTTGTTTCCTCCTTTATTTGACAATTCCTTTAGGATAATTCCTCCCTTTGCTGATTTGATTCTTTGTTTTTCATCTCTTCCTCATGGAATATTTTGCTGAGAATGTTCTGTAATGCTGGCTTTCTTTTTGTAAATTCTTTTAGCTTTTGTTTATCATGGAAGGATTTTATTTCATCGTCAAATTTGAAGGTAAGTTCTGCTGGGTATAAGATTCTTGGTTGGCATCCATTTTCTTTCAGCGCTTGGTAAATGATATTCCAGGCCCTTCTAGCTTTTAGGATCTGGATTGAAAAATCTGCTGATATCCGTATTGGTTTCCCCATAAAATTAATTTGGTTCTTTTCTCTCACAGTCTTTAAAATTCTGTCTTTATTTTGTATGTTAGGTAGTTTCATTATAATGTGCCTTGGTGTGGGTCTGTTGTAATTTTGTATATTTGGAATCCTATAAGCCTCTTGAACTTGATTTTTCCATTTCATTCTTCAGATTTGGGAAATTTTCTGATATTATTTCATTGATAAGATGGATCATTCCTTTGGTTTGTTTCTCTAAGCCTTCCTCAATCCCAATAATTCTTAAATTTGGCTTTTTCGTGATATCCCATAGTTCTTGGAGATTCTGTTCATGATTTCTTACCATCTTCTCTGTTCAACTTTGTTTTCAAGGATAAATATTTTGTCTTCAATATCTGAGGTTCTGTCTTCCAGTTGTTCTGTCCTATTGGATATGCTTTCTATGGAGTTCTTAATTTGGTTTATTGTTTCCTTCATTTCAAGGATTTCTGTTTGTTTTTTTTTCAATATCTCTAACTCTTTATTGAAATGATCTTTTGCTTCCTGTATTTGCTCTTTTAACTGTCGACTGGTGTGATCATTCAATGCTTGCATTAGCTCTTTCATCTCATCATTTGCTTCCCTGATCATTTTAATTATGTACATTCTGAACTCCTTTTCTGTCATTTCTTCTGCCATGCTGTCATTGGGTTTTATTGATGTAACATCTAGATTTGTTTGGGGCATTTTCTTCCCTTGTTTTCTCATATTGTTCAGGTATCAGTGGACCGCTGAGATATTGCAGATTTCCTCTATTGACTTATAATGTCCCTGAAGATTTCTAGTATATCCCCTCTTAGCCTTCAGTAGCCTGAAGTCTTGGAGGAAGTTGATAATGCAGTGCTCCACAAGGGAGCTACCTCTCTAGGGTTGGTGGCCTTCAGGTGAGGTATATTCCCTGCTAGTTGGCAGAGGTGCCTTCACTTGTTGACCAATGGTCATCCAAACAGTAACTAGGCTGCGGGCTGAGGCAAGGCCTGTTTGGGCCTGTGTCTCTGGTTTTACTGTCCTTGTGGAAAAACCTCACCCGGCAGGGAGGACTCACCTGGTGGGGACGTCTCGCTGGTCAGTTCCCCTCCTAGAGGTTCCCCTCAATCTACAGCTACTGCCTGGGCTGGGCTGCCTTCCTCTGCAACGTTCCAAGGGGCCCGGACTTACCTCCTGGGCCTGGGAGCCTCACCCTTCGCAGATGAGTCTCCTTAGGCTGCCTCTCTTCAGAGAATCTGCCCACAGTCCTGGAACCTTTGCTCATCCCCTAAGCATGTCTCTGTGTGGCTCTTCCACCAAGAAGCCTCCTAGGTCCTGGGACTCTGCTCTGCACCTAATTGCCTGGATGTGCTGCCCCTCCTCTGAGCAGCTACCTGGAGCCCCGTACAATCGCTCCGAGTCCCAGCGACCCGCCGCAAGCTTCTTCCTCAGGACAGCCGCCCGGTGTTCTGGTGTGGTCACTAGGAGTCCAAGCAACTCACTGCGCGCCTCCTCCTCCCGCCAACGGCCCATAGCCCTGGGCAGTCACTCCAAGTCCAAGTGACCCACTACGTTCCTCCTCCTCCTCTGGGTAGCCCCCCAGGTGTTCAGGAGTGGTCGCTCTGAGTTGCTCTGAGTCCAAATGACCCGTGCACACCTCCTCCGGGCAGCCGCCCGGAGCTCTGGTGCAGCCAATCCGAGACCAATCGACCCACCACGCTCCTCCTCCAGGCAGCCCCCCGGTGTTCAATAGCAGTTGCTTTGAGTCCAAACAACTCACCATTCGCCTCCTCCTCTGACCAGCCGCCTGTAGCTCTGATGCATTCGCTGCGAGTCCAAGTGACCCACCCCACTCCTCCTCCTCCTCTGGGCAGCCACCCGGAGCCCCAGTGGTTGCTCCGAGTCCCAGCACTGTGCTGAGCGGCCTCCTCTACGATGCTCCCAGTTGTCCGAGTTCACTGCTCTGGTGGGGGGAGGGGTGTCTCGCCGGGCAGTTCTACTTCACAAAGTTCCCTGCGTTCCGGGACGACCGCCCCATCCTGGACGCCTCCCCAACGGGAGAGACTCACTTGGCTGCTTTGAGTTGGTCCCAAGTCTCTCAATATCTTCTCTTTCGAATCCAAAGTCCTGGAGCAATATGAAATGCAGCCACCCTCTAGTCCGCCATCTTGAAACCCCCGCATTTTTCTTATTAAATACAACTTCTATGGAATTAATTATAATATGAGGTACTAATCGAAGAGTATGAAAATTATGTTGTCTCACTGTACATAGCCTTAGCATTTTAAGTTACTCATGGGCTTTTAAGATGTTCTGCAAAGGTCCAGCCCACCAGAATCACCAGGGCCCTGAAAAGAGTAGGCGCTTAAGCTTCTATGAGTGCCTGGCCAATGTGCTAAAAGTTACTTCGACTCAGTGTGATTTCCAGTTCTCTTATTAATGAAGCTGTTTTCCCATGTACGTGTTCACATATTGTTTTTCCATCCTACCATGATTGACATCTTCTAAACTTACATTAGCATTTCATACCAATTGAGAACATCCTTCTAGATCTGCAGCTATCTCCAACTTGCATGGTGTGATTTCTTTCTAGTGTTTTCTCCCTTCTAGGATAACAGGCAATTGTTTCATGTGTAAACATTTAGAAAATCTGTGCATCGAGTTTGTGTCTTTTATTGTTCTATCTTTTGTGGCATCTAAATTTTTTAAATGTCTTATAGTGGATTAGCAGGTATATAATATGGATTTCTCTTGTCAATCTCCCACTTAATAAATTTTATTCTCTAATTTTAAATTGGTAGCACATTAACTGATAGAACAATAAGTTTGAAGTTTGAATTAAGAAAAATAGAAATATTTTGAGTTAATTTAAGAATATTCAGTCATTTTGGTCTAAGTCATCATTATATTTTCATGACATAAAGGTACATTAGCAATTTTTAATTAAAATTCATAAATGTTTCCCCACATGTGTGTTAGGTCTATTAGGAAATAGTTTTAGTCCTGGAAAATTGAAGCATACATGCTTAAAAAAATCAAAAGTTTCCACAAATGTATAGATAATTTAAAAACACTTATGTATGTCTTTTTTTAAAAAAAATTTGTTTTCTCTGATTAGTGGATGATGATACATAATGGGAAGGGGCGCGGCAGGTGGGAGTAAGAGAAGAATGGAGGAACACTTATGCATCTTTAAGTCCACAGGAGTCTCAGGATTGGCTCAGTGTATCCTTGCAAAAGACTCTCTAAGGAGCACGTTTCCCCAATTAGACAGCTGAATTCAAAGATTTGTCTTTATTCAGATTTTGATGTTGTGATCAAGAAATATTAAACAGAAGAAAAAAATAAAACGATGCTTAGAAAAATTTTACAAGAAGAGACCAACTGGCCAAATGTGGACTTCCAGGAGAAGAGCAAGGAGGCATGTAAGCCCCTCCTTAGAGAGAGCTCTGCTGGGAAATACAGCACAACACACATTCTGAAAATATTTTGGTCTGAGAAGAATGAAACAGAAACGATTAAAGGCAGAGGAATCTATTTTCAAGAATAGTCATTATGTAGCCCAGCAGGTTGGGCCCTGCCTATAATCTCAGTTACTTGGTGGATTGAGGCAGGAGGATGACAAGTTTGAGGCCAGTCTGGGCAACTTAGCAAGACCCTGTCTAAAAATAAAAAAATAAAAAGGGCTGAGGATGAAGGTCAGTGGTGGAGCATCCCTAGATTCAATGCCCAGGACCAAAAACAAAAGGTCAATATTTAAATATAAAACCCCAAACATAGGAATTAATTTTTGAATATTTTGTTAGAATATTTTATCAAATTCATTTCTTGAGTAACTTCATTTTCACAGTAAAAAAGAGGATGGTAAAAAGAACAAATTTAATGAAATCTACATTTTTCATATTTTATGCATACATATAGGTTGCATATAATAAAGTACATGGTTTTAATTGTACAATTTGATGAGTTTTGACCAAAATATTCACCTATGTAGCTATCAACTGAATTAAGTTCCCTCATGTTCATTTATGAATTAGGTATTTGTCTTTTCATTACTGAGTTGTAGGACTTTGAAATCACCATCTGGACACAAGTCTTTGTAAATGAGGGTATAGTAAGTATTTTATTTGGTTGGCTTTTTCATTTGATTAACTAGGTTTCGATGGAGATTTTTAGTTTTAATGTACATTATCTTACTTTTCTTTCATGGTCAAGTCCTAAGAAATCTCTGCTTACTACAAGGCCAAAAGCATATTCTCATGAGCTGTTTACCATTTGTCTGAAACCTGACTTCAGTTTGAGCTTTGACTGACTTTCTCCTTCCTCCTTCCTCTTCTCCCTCCTTTGTCTCCTTCCTCATCCTGTCTTCCCTTCTCTGACTTTCCTTTATCCAGTTGGTACAGCACTAATTTTTAAAGACTACCCTTTCCCCATTTGAATAATATGAAGCCTCTGTCCCCCCCCAAAAAAAAAGTCCTTGTGTTTGTTGGTGTGTTTTTAGACTTTGAATTCTTTTTCCTCAGTGTCTGTCTTTATGCAAACACCACATATCTTACTGTTAATGCAAGTACTGGCTGCAATAGTTATACAATTATATTGAGTTTTGTTTCTTTCTTTCAGCTTTTTTTTTTTTTTTTCAGTACCAGAGTTGAACTCAGGCCTTGCACATGCTGGGCAAGCATTCCACCACTGAACCACATCTCCAGCCAATTTAACTTAATTTAACTTAGAGACAGGGCCTAGCTAAGTCTCCCAGGCTGGCCTTGAACTGGAGATCCTCCTGCCTGAGCCTCCTGAACAGCTTGGATTACAGTGTGTTGGGTTTTGTTACTCTGTTTCTAGCTATGTGTCTGAAGCTGTTATTCAAGAGGGTGACTGACATAATGCATTTGTGATCAACATTAGGCATTGTACCAAGTAGGTACCTTGAAACATCATGTTGAACATGATAAACACATACCATGATGTCTGTCAAGAAAAGAAAAAAAATAAGTGCAAAGAAGTGAAATTAGGCTCTCAGACTGGGCTTCACGGTTAGTGGTCTGGACATGATAAAGTCAGAGTGCTTCTCTCTGGGCAGCAGCAGCTCCAAATCTTCCTCAATTTCGGGAACTTGCAACATGAAGTAGGTAGCTTGATCCATTTTTTTTGTTAGCTAAAAGCATGTTTTATTCTTGAAGAGCAACTGAGAAAAGACCCATGAAGAGCTTTTCCTTTGCCTGTGACACAGATCTCTTACCAGGAACAGGCAGAGGCCGCTAAGGACCCCAGGCACAGTGCCTGTGAGCTCCTGGCCTGAGAGATGGGAGGCTCTCCCTGCCGCATAGCACATTCCGACGCAGGGCCCCTTGCAGCTCTGATGTCTACTGTGCCCTCACTGTGTGCCAGCACTGGGAAGGGACAAAGCAGGCTGTACTGGAAACATCACCCCGTTACTCACAACAACGAACTGTGGTCGCTACTTTTCATTCTCTCTCAAATGGGGACTCTGGTGCGGCCACATATGTTCCAGGCCCAAGTGAGAAAGTTCCGAGAGATCGTCAGGGGCTCTTTGTGGGTGGGAAAGGGTACCCCTTTTTTGCATTTGTTTGTCTTTATCCACAAGAGTGGAGAACCATTCAGGGAAAAATTCAAATAAAGGAGACTAAACTGGTCTCCTATCTATTCTAAACTGCATTATTAAAGAACCACAAACCCAGGAAAAATAGGCATCACTCTGTGCCTCTGTCTCCAAACACATCAATATTTGTCAAGCTGTTGAAATTTGATTGAGTGCTTCCTAGTTACCAGGCACCATTTTCCACGTACTTGCTTCTCACAAAAGATTTATGGAGCAGATGCTGCTATTCCCCATCATGCTAAACAAGAAGACAATCGAAGCACAGAATAACTGCCCAAGTCCTGGAACTCAGCCGTCTACCCCTGAGCAGAAAGCACCTGCCACCTTACCAGGTGGCTTTCCCAGGCTGAAGCTAACTGGCATTATGACCAGCAAAGCAAGCTCTTCAAGTTTGCTCTATCCTAAGATTGAAAATGGCAACTATTTTCACCTGAGGGAGAAGAGTAGGCAGCAGTGGGGAAAAGCCAGAACCACTTTTTTTTTTTAAAACAGAAAATAGGCGAACAGTTATTTGTTAGCTATAATCCCATTGAAATCATTATTTAATTGAACTTGTCCTGAACACATAAAATTGCCTGCATAAATTCAAGCCAAAGAGCCATCTGTTTGCTTCCTTTTTAATGACATTGCCAGCATGTGTTTTTCCAACATTTGTGCAGAATTCCCGAGAGTCTTGTAGAGACATGCTAAGCAACCCCATGGGTTACATTTGGAGCACCAGGTAATGTTTCATTTCTGATTACTGAGAAGAATGCAAGAGGCTTTTTAATTGTGTTAGAAAAAGGTGAAATAAATATAAAATAAAGCACAAGTTTTGGGAGTCTCATGTAAAACCTGGTCTACTTGACATTATATGGTTCCAAAATTGGACACAAACAGAAAGTCTTGCAATCTGGTTTCAGCCATTAGGAAAACGGTAGGCAAAGATGTTTGCTGCATCTCTCCAGTTTCTCTGGGGGAGACAGTCCTGTGCGGGCGAGCTGGTTTCTGCACGCTGGCTCTTGCTGCCCTGCCCCTTACGGCACTCCCACATGCTGTTCTCAGAAGGCTGCATCATGGAGGGTGGCCTTTCAGAGGGTAATGCCAGGAGGGCAGAGTGTTTGTCTGTGTGGACTGAGTCTCATGTAAACGCCCACAGAGCTTCATACTCAGAGACATGGAAATAAAACATTTGCGCCAGTCTCACCTCACTGTCTTTGCATGCTGCTTTGTGCTTCTTCACAACACCTGAGATGAAGAAGCTCCGGGAGCACCTGGCTCTGGATAACTACACCGGAACCACCCACAGGTGGGTAGGCGATGGACTGAGCCCAGGGCCTGCGCTTTGGGACGCCCGGCTGTGTTCAGACCCACAGTTAGCACCGCTGCCCTCTGGCTGGCCCCGACAGAGGCTGCCCGAGCAGGCCCAGCCTCCCCCTGTGTGCTGTGGAGGCCCGTGTTTTGTGCAGGAGCTGCCCTACAAATGTCAGCCCAGCCGTTTCTCCAGAGGGGTGGCGTGTGATCACTTATGTAGCACCTCTGTGACACAATCAGCTTATATGGTGAGGAGCTAAGGAATTTCACTGCCAATGTGGGTTAGGGTCAGGGTCTGTCCAATGACCAAAAACTCCACATGCCATTTAGTCTAGAATGCGAACGTGGTGCCACAGCATGGGGGCAACAGATGAAGGGGCTGCGAGTTCACTGGGGGCAGAGTGTGTGATTAGGCAAGGCCCTGGTTTAGCCCCACGTATCCAAGAAAAGAGAGGTGAGTCGAAGAAAACCAGTCTGCAGGCATCAGTTGTCAAAGTTCGACTAGACTTGGGGTCATGGAGACTCTTCCTAGTTTGACAAAAGCTACCCTACAAAGAAGGCCATGGTCAGGGCTAGGTCCACTGGGCCCCCATCCATCCGGGGAGGGTGAGTGCCAACGGCGAGGCTGCTGGGGCTGAGCTCTGGGCTGGGTCACCCTGCGGCCAGCTGGACTTGGCACGGAAGCCTCTGCTTCACTCACTGCAGGGGAAGCCCAAGCTGCCGTCGCTCCTCACTGCCTAAGGACTTCAGCACTCCACCCGAAGGGCTCTCTCCTGTGTTGCCAAGTCCACAGAGGGTCTCTGTTCCACCCCAGACTCCCATTTCCTTGTCCTCCTTATTTAAGTTGCTCACTGCCACAGCCTACGTGCTGACCTTGCCATAATACTTACCCCTTCTGGGTTTCCATGTCCGGCCTCTTGCCTTCAAGTCAGCTCTGCCGCAACCCGAATGCTTCAGGCTGTGGTTTTGCATCTCTGGGAGACCCAGAGCCTCTGTTGCCCCTGTCACAGCCTCACCTCCTCCCTCCTCCTGAACTGGTGTCTTCTCTCTTTCATGAGCGCAGTTTGCTACTCACTCTTTGGGAAAATCCAAAGCCTGCTTATATTTCACATCAATTGCTAGCACAAATGAGATTCCCTACCTGAAGACAGTGGAAAACACACTTACGTTGGGATTCTTTCACTTTCTGACCATTCATCTCCGGGAATTCCTGGGACACCCAGCAGTCATGAATCATTTTCAAGTCCAGTTGTCCGGCTGCCCTTCCAGGTGACATTTTGTGTGTGTGATAGGTCATTTTATCCAAAGAAGGCAACATATTTGATTCTTATAACCTGAACTGGAATCCCTTCCAAATGGGGGACCTGCACCTCTTTTCTTTGAAGCAGCCTTTGTGGCTACTCTGACCCATCAGCTGTGGGTGAACTGACACCATGTGACTCCAAGGCTAAGCCAGAAAGTGATACAAGGTCACTGACTTCCTGGATGCTCTTACTGTCCTGCAGGTGTAACTTGGCAAAACCCCAGTGACCCCGGAGAGGCCACTGGGAAGGAACTGGGGCCTGTGGCCCACACCCCTGGCTGGACTCCCGACCAGGCCACACAGACACCTGCTTACCGTGTGAGAGAGTGGCCTGGAACACTGAAGCTCCAGTCTTCAGACAAGCACCCCCGCTGGTCCCCTTGAGCAAAGGCAGCTGTTTCTTAGCAACGCCCCTGGATTCTCAGGGTCTCTCGCGCAGCAACTCCTGACGATGCTCCATTTCACATTGAGTCCAGTTCTCTTGGAAACCTCCCAAGCTTCCCTCCTAATCTTGCTTCTTAGCTGATGCAGAAAGCAGAAAACAGAGAGAGAATGTCCACCGACCCTCACCGCCACCCACACGGGTATCCCTGTCCCTTCCGGATGGACAGTTCCCATTCCTCAAGGGAAGCCTCTCCATCTCCACCTACTGCCTGCCTACTTTCAGGTCAACTTTCTAAGGTTTCCACCCAGGAGAGAACATGTGGGGTTCGTTTCCCTGAGCAGCATGTTCTGTAGTCCTCCTGCTTTCTTTCAGTGGTTCCAGAAAACCCTGAAATCCTGACAGACCTTTCCCTCACATCCTGTAGGTGAGCTCCGTAGGCCCCACCTGAACGTGTCCCCGTTCTGTCCATCGCCCACACCCTGGCGAAAGCCGCCGTCACCTCCCCATGCCTCGTCACCTCCCCATGCCTTGTCACCACAGCCTCCGGACCTCTCTCCGGGCATCGCAGTCACCTCTCCTCGGAACAGGCCAGCCGGTCCCACGCCTGTCCTCAAAGCCTCCAGGGGCCAAGTCTGAGAGGGAAAGAGACAAAGGGGTCCTGAGCTAGACACGGGGGACGGAGGCTCACTCTGTCCACATCTCTGGGCTCCTTGCCCTCAGAGGTGTGGGCTCACCACACTGAGTCTGAGGTCTCTGCTCCTTCTGGTCTGTGGCTGGCCGCCCTGCGCCAGGGTAGAGGCTCACTTTCCCTGACGGGAGGGTTGTCATAGCTGTGACTGGGTTTGCACAGTCCGTTTATATTTTTTTAAGTCCATGGTTAAGGAAAAAATAAGATACTTGATTTACATAACTTTTGTATTTGTAGATTCTGTAAAGAATCTTTTCTCAAAATTCCATTTGTCTCCTGGCCAGCAGGCCCTCAGTGGAGAGGAAACCACAGCCACCAGCACACCAGCAGCTGCCCACAGTGACCATTTACTCTGAGCCAGGCATGAACTGCACACATTCCATTTTAATTTTTGAAAATAATAATTCTCATTTCCGCATCTGTCCAAAGTTATTTCTGAAAACAGAGTCTATTTGTTTTTTTTGCGAACATTTTACCTGTTGTTCACACTAATAAATTCGTTTCATATCAAAGAGATCTGCCCAGAACACATGAAGTTTATTCAGCCTCTTTAACGCTCATGGAAATCCACACCTCCCAACTATCCCTTAGGGAAAGCCTGCTGGATGGCCCTGCTGACATTTGACATTTTATTGAAATAGGAGGTGACAGATGTTAGGTCAAGACATACAAATGTGGGAGGCACACCATTTGATCTGACATGTTTGGAAAAATAAGTAGAAATTAGGTTTGGAAAAATAAAATGCACTAAAGCATTAGGAGTGTTTGAAAAAACTGGCTCAGCAAGATGCTTGCAGACATGAAGATGATACTATGATGATCAACATGAATAAACTATGCAGTTTTATGATTTGGTAAACACAAGAGAGGAAGGAATTCATGGGACATTATGAAGCATTCATGCAGAGCAAAAAAAAAAAAAAAAGCCTGGATTAATGGGGAAATGGTTTGTAGGCGATAAACAGCACAGTGTGCCCATCTGGAGACTCCCCGAGCCCTACTCTCACTGGCTATTTCTCTTGCTGCAGGCTCCCAGAAGAGACCCCACAAAGAATGAAAACATTTGCGCCTCATTTCAAAAAGCTCTGCTGTTGGCTCCATCGCACGCTGCTATTGCCTGGGAAGATGCTCTAGGGAGAGAGGCGGAGACTTAACTATCAAAATAGATGTCTTTTTGAATTGTTGAATAAACAGAGAAAAATCCAACTGGGATGTATGGAAAAATATTCCCACAAAAAGAAATGAGAGCGTATGTCAAGAACAGATGAGAAATGCACGTTTTTGAAGTTGAGGTTTTGCAAAGAATGTAATTTTTTGTTGTTGTTCTCAAAAACTTATCTAGGATAAAAGTACAGGTCATTATAATGAAAATTAAACGCAGCAGCAGGGGTAATGCTAGTTAAGCTAAAAACCAAAAGCAAAAGGATGAATGCAACACTTTAAAGGAATAGATCTCACGTATCAGAAATTGAAAGTTAATTGAAGAACAGCTGTGTGAACCAATCTTGGGACAGAAAAAAGAAAAGTAGAAGACAGTTGTAAAGTGGGATCAAAACATTGGATATATGGCATCTTGGCATGATACACGAGAAAAAATAGAACTACTGAAGAAAAATATCAGACATATAGAGAAAAATGGATTTTATGATGAGAAGAATCCTATCACCTTTTCCTTAGGAGAGCGTCATGAAGGTTGAAGACTGAATAAAGAATCAGGCTTGGTGGTGCACACCTGTAATCCCAGCAGCTTGGGAGGCTGAGGCAGAAGGATTGTGAGTTCAACGCCAGCCTCTAAAGCCTGTCTCTAAATGAAGTGAGACGCTGTCTCTAAATTAAAAAGTATGAAAAAGGACTAGGGATGAGGCTCAGTGGTTAAGCACTTCTTGATTTAATCCCTTGTGCAAAAAAAAAAAAAAAAAGATGCTGCCTGGTTGTAATCAGGTGACGCCTTTATTGACATTGATACCTTAAAAAGTAACAGGGTGTTTACAAAGCAGTACAAATTAAAGTGGTCACAGGCTTCTTCATAATCATTGAACTTTCCAGAAAATAGGGTGCTGCCTGTGATCTCTGAGGAGAAGCAGTTTAAGCAGTGTGTCTGCGTCCACCACAGAGGTTGGGGCTCCTCAGACTCGACCCCTAAGCGCACCTGCTGAGGAAAATCACGTGACGTCCCAGGCATTGAAAAAGGTCAGAACTCTCAAAACAATAAGAGGAATAGACCTGTTATGACTGCGGAAATCTCAAAAATAAGTTCTTGCCATTATGAAAAAAATATGGAGTTTTAAGAATATGATCTTTAAAAACTGTTTATGCTCCAGTCATAATGGTGTACTTTACAATCCTATGTGAAACAACAAATCCCATTTACAATGCAGGTTTAGGGAAAGAAGCAGAGGGAGGTCGTTCACGCTGAAGGCTGTCGGCTCTGACCGCACAGTCGTCTGGGAATGCGTGAGCGAAGCTGGGGTCAGTGTGTGCTCGGAGGGACCTCCAGCCAGTCGCCAGGACAGGGCATCCCCGCATCAGGCAGAGAAGCTGGAAGATGTCACATGGGGGGTGACACAGGTCGGCACACAGGCACACTCTCTGTGCTGGCCTTCGGTCATTGCCTAATTATTTGTACTCTCCTGCCCACGATTCATTGTGTTATCTGAATCTGTGGCTTATTTCTTTAAAAGTTCTGGAAAATGCTCAATTTTTAACTTTTCAAATATTTCCACTGGCCCTTTGGCATTTTGTACCACTTGGAATTCCCGTTTGAGACTGTCACCCTCTCTTCCATGTCCCCCATTCCTTTTTTTATACTTCCTATTTTTGTCCATCTGTTCTAGATTGATAACTTATTCAGATTCATATCAACTCTCCCTTTTTAAGATTGTTGAATAACATTGTTTCATAATGCAGACAAAATTCAGGGATTTTGGTGTAGTAATCTTTTGTCTTTGTTTAATCATCTTTAAAATGAACTGCTTCTCGACTGCTGCGTGTATCTTTCACCTAGTGAAAATCGCTTGGTGTATCGATGCATGGCGCCCAGAAAGCAACCAGAGGGAGCACGAGCGGGAGGAGGTGTAGGGATCGACTCCTGCACAATGGTGGCTAAATCCCTTCAGAGGCTGTCTGGTTGCTGGAGACCCAGGAGTGCTGTTGGTGAACTTAGTCCAAGTACAAAGGCCTGAGAACCAGCAGAACCTGTCGCCACCCACGGCAACAATAGGGCGGCTATTTATTGGAGGTGGACTGGAAAAAAACTACTTCTATTTCTGAGCTGCTTCCTTGCTTGCTTATTCCCTAGCTTATTGAGGAAAAGAGGTTAGAGGAAGAGAAGCTTTGAGAGAAAGATAGGCTTTGCTTATAGAGAAAGTTTTAGAGAAAGACAGGCTCCTACGCTTATCAGAGATCTATTTCTTCTTAGAGTTCTGTTGCTTCTTCTTAGAGGTGTGGCCCCCATCCTGTGAACCAGGTGCTATCTATCTGTGATCTACGACCTGCTGCTTCTTCTCTCTCCTAGCTGCTTCTTCTTACTGCTGCTTCTTCTCTCTCCTAGCTGCTTCTTCTTACTGCTGCTTCTTCTCTCTCCTAGCTGCTTCTTCTAGCTGCTACTTTTCTCTGCTAGCTGCTGCTTCTTGCCCTCTGCCTACTGCCCACTTATATTCCCTCCAGGAGGTGGAGGGCGGGGCCACGCCAGTTGAGATCAGGAGAGGAGCAGCTGCCCTATCACTGCAAAGGTTAAAGCGAGCAGGCCCGAGCAGGAGCACTGGGGAACACCTGTGCACGTGTTGTGTGCGTGGACTTAATTGAATACGGCCAATGATAAATCACCTGAGTGTGCTTACGTTAATTAACCTCCTCACTGCTGGTGTGATCAAAACAATCTCCGGCTGGCAGCCAGGCGCCATCCCGGCGCAGCCCACATGGCACAGCCCCCAACAAGAGCCAATGGGCTGGGGTGGGAAGAGCCAGGTGCAAGCTCAGGAGAGTGCTAGCCTTCCCTCCCTTTTGTTCTAGCCTTGGTCTCCAGGATGGGTGAGGCCACCCACTTGGACTTCACTCAAGCTACAGGTGCAGAGAGGCAAATGTTTTTTTAAAAATTTGTTTTTAGATTCACATGGCAGTAGGGTGTATTTGGACGTATTACACATGTATGGAGTATGACTCCCCATTCTTGTGGTTGCACATGATGTGTAGTTACTCTGGTTGTGTATTCATATATGAACATAGGAAAGTTATGTTCATTCTAATGTCTTTCCCATTCCTATCCCTGCTCCCTTTCCCCAATTTCCCTTTATCCAATGGGGTGAACCTTCACTCCTCCCCGATCCCTGCCTATTGTGAGTAGGCATCCACATATCAGAAGGAACATTTGGCCTTTGGGTTTTGGGGATTGGCTTATTTCACTTAGGATGATAGTCTCCAGTGCCATCTATATACCAACAAATGCCAAAATTTCATTTTTCTTTATGGTTGAGTAATATTTCATTGTGTATATGTACCACATTTTCTTTATCCATTCATCTATTGAAGAGCACCTAGGTTAGTTCTGTAGTTTAACTATTGTGAATTGACCTGCTATAAACATTGACCTGGCTGTGTTACTGTAGCATGCTGATCTTAAGGCCCTTGGGTATAAACCAAGGAGTGAAATAGCTGGGTCAAATGGTGGTTCCATTCCAAGTTTTCTGAGGAAACTCCATACTGCTTTTCATAGTGGTTGCACCAATTTGCATTCCCACCAGCAATGTATGAGTGAAGCTTTTTCCCCACATCCTCGCCAACATTTATTGTTACTTGTATTCTTGATAATTGTCATTCTGCCTGGAGTGAGATAGAATCTCGGTGTAGTTTTAATTTGCATTTCTCTAATTGCTAGAGATGTTGAACATTTTTTTCATGCATTTGTTAACCATTCATATTTCTTCTGTGAAGTGTCCGTGCAATTCCTTTGCCCATTTATTGATTGGGCTATTTGTTTTGTGTGTGTCAAGTATTTTGCGTTCTTTGTATATTCTGGAGATTAGTGCTTTATCTGAGGTGCAGGTAGCAAAGATCTTCTCCCATTCCCTAGGCTTCTCTTCCCTCTCTTGATTTTTTCTTTGCCATGAAGAAGTTTTGTAGCTTGATACCATCCCATTTATTGATTCTTGATTTTACTTTTTGTGTTTTAGGAGTCTTTTTAATGACTACAAAAGTTAGATTTTAATATTTTTGATCTCCTGTTAGTGCTTTATAGTTTCTTTTTTCACGTAGGCTCAGGCTGGATCATTGGGCCTCTCAGATGGCTGATTTATAGTCTACCTCTGGCAAACCCAAACCCAGCCTCGTGTTTTTGTTTATTCAGTTTTGGTCACACTCACAGGCTTTGCTCAGGGAATCTCTTTTCCTTCTGCTCGGTTATTTTTATGTCTGGGTGACTATTTCTTTGGCATCTGTTGTGGAATATGGGCAGGGCTAGGAATGAGAATGATTTCTGAGGGGGATCTTCCTTTGCATCTGTCAGGGTTCTGGAGAATGGGGCCCAGGACCCTCCCAGGGGCAATCTCAGCTTTACTTGGCATGGATTCTAGTGCCAACCCTGGAATGCACGTGTGCCCCTACATTCTTGGACCTACTGCTTCCCTCTGCAGAGCCCCAGGTGAACCTCCTTGCTTCCTGGGGTGTCTGATCAGTGTTCATTCGTGCATATTCTTACTCTGATGAAGTCGTCTGTGGGGGCCTCAGCTCATGGGAGAAGAATCTCTATCAGATTCCTGACTTCATAGGTCCTGGTCTTCCTCCCATCCCAGAACCCCATGAATCTGCACACCTTATCACAAACTCTTCCACTTTGGCAAACGTCTGCCCCGTAAATACCAGGTTCTGTGCTCAGTTGATCTCCCTGGGCTCCCATGTCCACCGGCTCCAATGAAGGACAGATTCCACCTTCCTCCGTGGGAGGAGGGTTGATTCCAACCATTTCTCAAAATAGAGACGCAACCCTCTTCTTGGAACAGGCTTGGAGATCTTTAACGAGCTCTTTCGCAGACCCAGGGTCCTCTTCTTCTCCCCCTGGAAGGTTCAGATGGCTCATTGTTGCTAGGTAAAATGAACAGGGGATGAGAAAAAAGATGGGGTTCATTTTTACTTTTTACACAGGGACACGGCTGCAGGAGAGCCCCACTGCTGAGAAGCAGAGGCGAGAGGAGCTGTGGAGTCCTTTTCTCTCCAAGAACCCCCCACCCCGAGGGGTAGCCAGTTGGTGCCTACTCTCCACCCTGTCTTCCTTCTCCACCTTCATAAAAGGATTTCTGAAGTTCTGATCCCTTCATTGTGTTTTTCTCCTAAGGCTATGTTTATTCCTGTTCAAACGCAGAGTGAGCCAAATGTCCTTCCAAACCTGATGTGAACATTTCAATAATGATGTTCTATTGGTGTTTTTCAAAGGGGCACCACTGGAATTTGAGTGGGAGGACCTTAACCACGAGATGCCACCTGTGGTTTCCGGCCACTGTCACAAAAGAACTGGTAAAACTTTAAAATGCCACTAAAAAACAACGAACAATCCCCCAACAGCCAAGGATTGCAGATGGCCTTTGCAGTCAACACTGCCCCTGCTGGGAGGAAGGTGGTCAAAGACTTCAGTGTCCACTTGACTTGGCGGAGCCATGGCCCAAGTCCAGGAGTGGTTGATGGGCTCATGCCTGCACCTGTCTGGGCACCAGGGAGTGGGAGGGATATTTGGGGACCAAGAAGAACCCCAGGGAAGCAACACATGTTTGCACGACACACGGTCACCTTACTAATGTGTTCACACCTAGAAAGCATGGAGGAGGGGGGGGTATCCTCCCTCACGTGCAGCTTGGTGCATTCAAATTCCTAGTGGAGCTTGGGGTCTGGGGCTCTGGTTGGTGTGGAGGAGCAGGTGGGAGTCTGGAGACAGAATCAGAAGAAGGTGGAAAGGCCAGGGTGTGACTAGGGTGGGGATTCCAAGAGAAGACCACCTGGACTTTGAGGAGGGGCGAGGGGGCAGGAACACAGGGAAGCTGCTGTACCAGGAAGGGAGTGAGCTGGCTGCAAGAGAGGAGGCTGAGCAGTTTCCCAGCATCCAGCCTACACACATCCTGGCCCTCCACCGGAGCCCTTTATGCAGAAAATGAATGAAAGACTAAGCTGCCTGTCACAGTCCTTTGATTGACAGGTGCCATCTGATGTGTCTAGAGGAGGCTGGAGAAGAGCTGCACTGGGCCTCCCCTCCAAGGATGTCCCTGAACAAATGTTATCGACAACATGGATACTGCTTTCACCAGGGCTATTTCTAGTTTGGAGGGCGTGTCTTTGAAATCTAGAAAACCTCATAGTAGGGTGATGCCTTTGTTATATTTCCAACTTTATTTGTTATCCACTCAATTGCAAACCCATCAGGAAAATTTTCATTTAGCATATTTGATGCAGCCAATGTAATATATCTTTTAGGCAGGATCATTATTATTACCTATTTGAAACTGCCGAAAGTGACTGTGAGGTCAGCTTGACCATTTCAGAAAATCGATAACTTGACATCTAACATAAGGGCAGATGGCAGCATCCTTATTGTGGGCTTTTTTCCTGTGACATATTATAAATATCTCATTTATATGATGCAGAAACAAACATTTAAGAATTTGACATGGTGTTCAGCAAGGTAGAAGCAGACATTATATTAACATAAAACATTCAGCAATGTCGCTTGACTCATGCCCTAGTATTTTTATGAGTATTAAAATATTCATTTTCTTTTATTCTGTATGTTAAGGTTCTGGGCTTTCGTCTCTCACTGCAAGTACTGTGCGATCGATTTAGTAATATGCATGGAAATAGCACAAACAATTCCTGTGGCTTATTACAACCTCGTTACAGATGTGGATCCCCATGGGTTGTATTTCTGTGGCTGTGGAGGGGGAAGGGTTTAGCCAGGCTATGTTGAATGTGAACCTGTTAGTTTATAAGCTACTTGGTATTAAAAGCCCTTCCTCTGTTTTCTTCACACTATTGAAACATGCTTGGAGATCTTTAATTGCAGCACCATGCTTCATCTTCCTCTACCAGGAGGTGCCTCTTAGGGAACGGGACTTGGAGGCTGTGCAAAGACGGAAGGTGACTCTTGAGTCTGCATGTGGTATGCAGTGATACCTTTGTGTCTTCTACGTGTCTTTTACTTCCTGTGCCCTTGCTGAGATCTCTGGGGGGGCATCACCGCTCCTCAGAGAACAGCGGGCCCTCTCCTTAGCTGGCGCCCTGTCAGAGCAGAACCTTGACTCACTGGGCGGCACGCCAGCAGGATCGTGGCGGTCGGGGGCCAGTGGTTTTGTGGCCAGTGGCTTCGCAACATTGAAATTCTGTCTTTTCTCTAAACTTTCCTGACAGCTTCTGGCAGGAGAATGTGGGATGGAGCAGGGTATCTGCCTGCTGCTGGTATAAAGGACTTAAGAGAGAAAAGGAGAACAACCAGTATCAACTCAGTACGTGGAGAGAGGGCATGGCAGGGGCATGCAGATGCCACCACCTGCTCACATGTGGGCCATCAGGACAGCCTGCTGGCCAGGTGACACACACGTCAAGCAGCACAGAGGTGACCAGGACCTCGGAGAATGTGCAGAAGATGTGAAAATAAGAAAGCTGCTCAGGGCCATGTCTAGCCACCCGCCTAGGCCGCAGACTCACTTGGGACACCCCTGTGCTTTACCAGGGACACGTTCATTGCCATGGCAGAAGGGGAATGCCAAAACCTTGTCTCTAGGGAAGCAAAGTCAACTAGTCATCTGGAAATGTGAGAGCTGTTTCAAATCTGGTAAAAATATGTTTTCAACTTGCTTAAAGATTTTCCTCTGACACCAGCAAATGATTCCCAAATTTTTGATGTTGATGCCACTCACTCTATAAAATAAAAAATACACATTATATACCAAGACAAATTAAAGATTGTAGTTATCTATCTATCTATCTATCTATCTATCTATCTATCTATCTATCTATCATCTATCTATCATCTATTTTGGTATCAGGGATTAAACCCAGGGTTGCTTAACTACTGAGCCACATCCCCAGCCCTCTTTTTACATTTTATTTTGAGACAGAGTCTCACTAAGTCCTAAGTCCTTGCTAAGTTGCTGAGGTTGGTCTCTAACTTGCAATCCTCTTGCCTCAGCCTCCTAAGTTGCTGGGCTTAGAGTTGTGCACCACTGTGTCTAGTTGTAGTTATTTTTCAGAAATAAAATCAATGCCATATGTTCTGAAGCCAAACTTTTACCCTAAATTAGCAAACCAAGGACTTTTAAACTACCCCTTTTAATGTAGTAAACATATGAAAATAATCTCCTAAAGTTTATTTCCATAAAGTTTAAATCTGGACTATTAAAGGAAATTACCAAAATACAATGGACGGCCATTGAATTATGTGTCATTGACCAGGACATAAAATCCAATAGTATTTCTTCCAGCTTCTTCTATTTCAAAGGTGAGGAATAGAGAGCCACTGTTAACAGGCCAAGGAGGTGGGGAGCCGGGGAGCTGGAGCACATTCTGGGAAGAAACTGAGGTAACTAAAATGTTAGTCATATGAGAAAAAGTGATGAACTTGCTATATTGGAGCTGACTATGTTAGATTGAATTATTTTGGGTCAGAATGTAACCAAAGTTCCGATGGACCTTTGTGTACTTGTGTGGGAGAAAATTAGGTTGCCAGGTGGGAATCGGGATTAGGATGTATGAAGGAGGGAGAGTGACTCGCTCTGGGCAAAGCAGTGGTTGTTTATGTTTACACGAGGAGTTTTCCCCTGAAAGCCTGGTTCGCCAGTCACCCCAGTTCACAGGCCAGTTTCTTGCTGAGGGTATGACCCTCAGAACCCCAGCACTATGCCTGGGGTACAAGCTTCAGTGCTGAGTGAAGCCTCAGGGTGATGCTGGCCCAGCGTTCTGTGGTTCCTGGTCTCCACATCTCAGAGAGGCTGGGCTGCCCGAGCCCACTCGTGCAAGATCCCACACAGAAAGTGTTAGTATGCCCAGGACGGCCCCATTCATCTGTTGGTTTTATTTTCCACTCTGCAGCCCTGAATTAATGAGAGAGAGAGATATTTATATAGAGAAAGAGAGAGTAAGAGAGAGAGAGAGAGAGGAGAGATGTCATAATGTTTTCAAATTCTATAAAACCTGATGCATTGCTCAGTCCTTATTTTTGTAACTATAAATTGTTAAATGTGTTGTGTTTTAAAAACCAAGCCTCTAAAGTTGCCTAGTGGAAATCAGTTTGTGTGTTTTCAAGAACAGCAGTTCTCTACGACAGTCTACATCGTGAAGACTGATTTCAGGTGACGGAATTGGGGGTTCTGTGGTTAACGGTTAACGCGCTGTGCCTTGTCAAGTAAGACGTCTTAGGCCCCTATCACTTTTTAATTATTTAGATATTAGGAACAAACACAAGATTTCTCTCTTAATAAAATCCTTTATGATTTCTTCCTTATATAAGCATTTCAGACTTAAGTAATTCTAAATAACCAACTCATGTATTGAAACTAAAAGAAAACAATGGAGACAAACACAGTGATAGCTGCAAACACAGACCCTGAGTTCTCATGAAGTTTCTGGAAACCCAGATCAACATGCTTCAGGGATCGTTCACATGGTAGTGAAAGAGATTACGTAACTGACATTGAACGATGCCGGCTGGAGAGGCAATCCTCACAGAGTTTCGTCTCCCACATCAGAGGCTGGGCTTTAAACCCGGGTCAGTATGACATCGGGATCATGACCTGCGATGGCACGAAGTGAGTTTCCTGGTCCTTAAACCCTGATGATCTAGGAAACAGACCGCATTTTGGAGGACTTTCCCCATAAAAAAATCCCATTTCAAAGACTGCCCAGACCTCAGGTAAAGCCACCCTTCTGAGCTAGGGAGCAGCCAGGAGCAGCGTCCCTGCAGGTCCCTCGAGCAGAGGGCGCCTGCTACCTGGTGCTTCTTTTGTCCACAATCTGAGAAAAGTCCCATCAGCCGATCCTGTGGTTTCTTCTAAGCCAATTATCCAGGGAATAAGGAGTGTCCTGGAGCCCAGTTTAACTGCCCAAGGAATACTGGGGAATAATTGTGTTTTAGTGTCAATGAGGAAAACTCAGTATAACTGAGATGCACTGGTTGAACGTAGCTTAGACTACTGGGCTCCTGGCACCTGCGTCCCTTGGCATCAAGTGAGGACAGCAGAAACGCACATGGCTCAGTTTTTTAAAAACTGGAATGACTGTAATGCAGGATGCAGGTTAGAGAGGTGTGGGAGGACTCGAAGAGCAGACGCAACCGGGAGGTGCACAGTGAGGTCGCAGCTCAGGGCTGTGGATGAGGGCGGCGGGCCTGTGTGCAGAGGCCTGGAGGTGCGCCCCGTGCGGGCAGAGGGACGCTGCCCCGCTGGACTGGGCCCCCGACGGCCGCTGCCCAGCTTCCTGTGAGAGTGTCACACCACACACTGCAGTCGCAGGAAAGTCTGGGATTCAAAACTCAAATACATATCGCTTGCCCTGGTGAAGATGAAGAGCTCTTAAGTTCAACCATCATGCCCGGGGAGCCATCTGTGTCTGGAAACAGAACCACCTGCTTCTAAAAGCCCAGACCGCTGTTCAGGAAAGGTCACTCTTGGGGTGAACTGGGAGGAAAAGAACCGGAGAGCAGCCAGCCCACGCCCTTCCGCGCGCCCCCCTGCGCCCCTGCTGGTGTAAACTGGCAGAAATCCTGCGGCCAGACGGCGGAGTCTGGATGGTATTCCCAGCCGCACAGAGCAAAGCACAGACAGGTGGTTTGGAGGGAAGGGTGATGCACCATACTCAGCACGACCCCATTCCGGATCCTCGGCACCCCGACAACCTCCCACACAAGTGCCATCAGTGTATGTGTCTCTGTCTCTCTACCCACCCATCCATCATGCGTCTGCCTCTGTCAGGCGTCGCCCTGTCATCCCTCTGCCTGTGCGCACCGTCTTTGGATGTTGATGCCCCTCAAAGGTGCAAACGTTCAAGGCTTGTTCTCTGTCGTGTGCCTCCATGAAATGAGGCTTGACCTTGGGTAGGAATCCCCAAGAGCTGTGAATCAGGGCAAATCTTTTCTCTTTATAATTGAGTTGCCTCGGGTATTTTGCTGCAGCATTGCAGACTCACTAATGTACATGCTAATTTCCTCACTCTTCTTTTCCCTTATTCATTTATATAAGGGTTACAGGTGGTCATTCAGCTGAGAACATGACTGAATTTGAGGAATAATTAACCTTACTCCAGCGATGGATACACTCAATAGTATTCAAAGGAACCAAATTGATATGTGTGCTTTAAAAGAGATGAAAGCCTAAATCCCCATGAACTGGATTATTAGGCATGAAAGATAATGCAACTAAATATTTATTGATATAAAAAGGTGTTTGTAATATTATTATTTTTTTTAATGTCTACAAAACTATGTGAAGATTTTCACTTTATTCTATGGTGGTAGCAGATTTGCTTTTCCCCTGTAAAACACAACTGGAAAACCTGGACAAAATGTCAGATGAACATTTTCAGTGGAGAGCAGACGGAAAGGAAGCCCGGGAGGAGCGTCGCACAGCCGGGGCTCCGTGGGAGGCAGGCACAAGGGAGGGAGCCCAGCAGAGCTCAGGGGACTGAGGCCCTGAGGGAGAACGCGCATCCCCAGGAGGCCGACGCTGGGCCAGGCTCCAGAACCCAAGGGTTTCTTCTAAGTCTTGGCGTGGGAAGCTGAACCTGTGCGGTGGGAGCTCCACGAAGCGGGCCAAGAGCCACTGCGGTCTGGCTGTAGCTGAGCGACTCCCGGAGACGGGGTGCTGGGCACCCCTGAGTGAGGGCGACCGAGGCCCAGGCGAGTCCACCACTGATGGCCACTGTTCTTCCGAAACCCGTGCAGGTTGCGACACTTTGCATTGATATGTCGCTTAAGTGTTAAGCACTTCATGTGTGTGACCTACTCGCTGCCCGCTGGTACTATGCTCCCTTCAGCCACCAGGGAAGGCCCCCCGCTGCTGGCAGAACCGGACCTCAGGCAGACTGCAGAGCCCCTCCGCAGCTGTCTCCCGGGTCTGGAAGGACAGGCGCCAAGACGCCAGCAGTCACCACGTGGGAGGAGTGCATTAATGCTTAGCTACCTTTTTTGATTTAGCTTATATGCCTTTTCAAATGCTTCCGCAAGGAACACATTTTGATTTTGTAAAACAAACAAAAACACCCAGATTTATATTTAACTAGCACGGTAACAATGGCTGTGAAAAATGTATATCGTGAAATCCTTTTGGAAAGCATTTTGGTAATATGGATTTGGAACAAAAATAAGACTATTTCTAGTTCAGGTAAAATTAGATCTCACCATTTTTAAAATGCCTATTATATGTAGATAGAAAAACTGAAAAAGGGATTGGATAATGAATGATTTTAACTATTTTAACTTTGCTTTTTGATAATTTAATACTTATTGTACAATAAAGATATGCAAATATTGATCAGAGTAAAAGGGTATTTTTTAAGGTCACATTATTTAGCTATTAAGTTCATTTCCGGGAAATTTTACTACAAGCCACTTGGGACAGTATTGTATATATAGTAAAAAAAAAAAACAATGTATTTGTCAAAAACTGAGATTAATTAAACAATGATATAGCTATGCAATGTACTATTGTGAAGACAATAAATAGTAGTCAACTTTTCAAAAAATTTTATAGACTTGGGGAATAATTCAGAATATATGACTAAAATTAATATTTTCAATTGTTCATACTCTGTTTCCAGTTTTATAAAAATAGATCACTGAGAGACATGTCCTTCCACCCAGCCTGTTACAGGGCACAGGACCTGCTGTGGAGCTGAGGCAGCCAGGCCACCAGGCAGTTCTTTCTGACTGGGTCTAGTGATCACATCAGAATGATTCCAGGCATGTCACTCAGAGTAGCAGGCATGAGTTTATTGAAGGAAAAAGAAAGAGGAAAAGTGGCATTCTCAAGAAAGATAGTGGGTCCTTTCTGAGAGGAGAGAAGGACGGTTTTATTGGGGGTTCCAGGAAAGTTTCCAGAGTCCCAACCAGGCCCACCTCTTGACTTTTGATGGACAATGGGATGACATCAGACTTTCAAGATGCTACTGCACTTGACGACCTGGGTCACCTAGGCCTGTGCTGAGGGACTCAAATTGGAATCTCTTCTTACAGATTTAAAGGTTAGGGGGCATTATCTGACTTCCCTGAATTTCTGGAACCTGTTCTCTGTAAGGGTCACAAAAGTCCTATCTCCCCACCCGGGTGGTGTTCTTTTCGTTTGTGTGTGTGTGTGTGTGTGGGACTGCATTTCTCCTGTAGGTAGCGGGTTGTTTGCTGAGGAAGGTACCACATCCTGTGGACTTAGGCCAGGCAGGGCTGCAGGCAAACTGCTTTTTAAAAGAAACCACGTGGGTGTTGCACAGTGGGCTCAGTTTGTAGTTATTCTCTTAACCTCATGACCCCACCACTCACACCTCTGTGCTCCCTGTCATGCCCACCCCTCACATAGACACACAAAGGAGACCCCAGCTAGGTTAAAAGTTGTTATGTGTGGGGAGTGAGATATTGAGCAATGTTAATTTCTTCTGTATTATTTTTGTTATTTTTTCCTCATCTACCTTGAAAAAGAAGTTTATATATTCCTCTGTATACAATTGACAGGTATTTCTGATGTGGAGGCAGAACAGCCAGTCTTGCTTTTATGCTGTCACCAAGAACACAGCTTGGCTACTGCAGGTCCCTCCACTGCCTGGGCTGGTGTCTGGGAGGAGGGCACAAGCTCCGGGCCTAATGGCTTTGCCAGCCATGTCAGAGTTAGGACTTGGACATGAGTGAAAGCAATGGTATTTGGGAGGATGTGAAGATTTCAGGCCCACTATAAAATTAGCAGAAAAATATAAGTCATGTAAATTTAAGTTATTCAGTTAACATTTTCTATAGTCTTTAATCCTCTAAAGATAATAAATCACACATTTTACTCAGTACCTGGGGATCAGCCAGCACAATGGATATGCACAGTTCTCAGGGGAAAGTTTGTAAATAAAAACGTGTACCTCACGTCCTAGTTGCTATTTATGTATTTTCTTTCTGCATAGTGTATCTTCAAAGTTGTTTTTATAGCATTAGTCTTGTGAAAGGTCATATTTGCTATTTTTCAAGGATTATTTTTCCACCTCTATTAGTTTGTTTGGTCTCCTTCCTACACATTTCTTCATTTCCTTCCAGACAAAACCAATTACTGTTCCTTCAAAAGCTAGAAACACTTGATTGGCAGAAATGCCTATTACTTGAACAGAAGTTAAGAAAGTAAAATTCTTGAGAGATAAAAGCAAATTTTACTGAGTATTGAAAAAACTGAAATCTAGAAAATCTGAAAATATTCTGCTCAATTATCTGATAAAATGACACATGGCTTTGTGCTTTTGTTTCTTTTTAATTATTATTATTATTTTTTACCTTTACAGACTGCTTTATTCATTCTACACAAATGGGATACATCTTTTCATTTCTATGGTTGTGCACAATGTAGATTCATACCATTCGTGCAATCATACATATACATAGGGTAATGATGTCTGTCTCAGTCCACCATTCTTCATACCCCCTCCCTCTCATTTCCTTCAACATAATCTAAAGTTCCTCCATTCTTCTCTTACCCCTCACCCCACACCCATTATGTATCATCATCCACTTATCAGGGAAAACATTCAGCCTTTGGTGTTTTGGGCTTGGCTTATTTCACTTAGCATGATATTCTCCAATTCCATTCATTTATCTGAAAATGCCATAATATGTCAGAAATTTCAAGATAATCTCAAAACAATATTTTCAAAAATATTTTTACTTTTAAAACTCCTGTCTGCTTTGTTAGTTAAGAAAGAGTGTTTGGCAGTGCAGCTTTTCCGGTTTTCTCACTCTGATGCAAGCTAACAAAGCCTTCACCAGCTAGAATTTGAAAATAAGCTCCACGAGTAGTTTCTAAGTGCACGAATCATCTAACAAATTTCAGATAATGCTTTAAAAAATTATAAGAAAATTAATTATGTGAGAAGAGTAAATGCTACTTTGGCCTTTGTGGTCTCCCCAGAACTCACCATGGTCTCTGTTGCCCGGAGAGGTCCCAGTTGACAGTGAACACAGAAAAGAATTTACATCTCTTTAAGGAGACATGTCTTAGGTTGTGTCTCCCTGTCCCTGATGTCACAGTTTCCCAAATGGCAGAAAAGTGAATTTAAAAAAAAAAAAATCATTATTTTATTTTATTTTTATTTTTACAGACTGCATGGTGATTCATTGTACACAAATGGGGTACATCATTTTGTTTCTATGGTTGTGCATAATGTACATTCAGACCATTCATGTAATCCTACATGTACATAGGGTAATGATGTCTGTCTCATTCCACATTTAGGAAAGTGCAATTTTCTGCTTATATACAGACTCCTAGATTGATGTGAAGTGCGCCTATTTGTGCTTCCCTGAACTGTTTCAATTTTCGTAAACATCCATAATTTATTTCTCCAGGCAAATATCTGGAATAAAATGAATTTTAAGTTTTATGATTTACCAATTTGGTAAATTGACATGTAATTACACCATACCTATCAATAAGTGGTCTGTGTTTTCTCCAAGCCAAGAATCAAGAACTAAAATATTTGCTCTCACATTTGTGTGTTCTATGTATGTTCAACTATCAAACTGTTTGAAATAAAGACTGCTTGTGAAAAGCAGGGTTTTATCTGTCACACAGCTGTCTGTCTACACAGGGCTTCTCCTTTGTGTCTGTGTTAATTATTACCTCAGGTAAACTTCATATCTTAGCTGAACAGTCACCAAATGCCCGTTAAATAATACTGTGCATAACATCCCCCTTAGAGTCCTCAGCTGGTTGCAGCTATTCAGCGCTCGGCAGCTGCAGAACAGGAATGTCAAAACAGACAACAAGAGCCCACAGAATTTACTTAAGTTATTTTGGGACTGAACAGTTTTCAAAAGGCAAAAGAACTAAAAAAAAAAAAAAAAAAAAAAAAAAAAAAAAAAAAAAAAAAGATAAAGGCATAAATATGAACAAGATTTTTAGAGACTGATGGCCCCAAATTCCACAGAGCCAGGAGTGTCCACTCCAACTTTAGGCCTAGCAAGGATTATTGCTTTGTTTTCCATTCAGTGCTTGAAAATGGTCTTACACTTTCTATATATTCAACTTTGCATATTAGGTGGTCTTTGATCCTGTTTTTGTAAATTTTTTCTATCTCAATCTCTTAACTCTAAAGTTTGCAGCTTAACTATTTATTTTTCAGCTTAATGTTGGAAGTCTATTCCACTGTCCTGCATTCTAGATTTTCTGTCCCTCTTCCAAACTCCCACAGCACATGCCACTAGCCACATGTAGCTGTCTCAATTTTAACATGTAGCTGTTTCAATCGATTAAAATTCAATGAAATTTTGATCTTAGTTCCCCTGCTGTGCTAACCTGACTTCAAGCACTCAATGGCACATGAAGGCAGTGTCTCCGGCTCTGGGCAGCAGAGGTGGCATTTCCAGTGATTTCCCCCTGATGAAATTTACCCACTCTGGCTTGAGACAGGCGGGAGCACACTGTGCAGAGAAAACAGCAACTGTGCACTTCATTTATCCTCAATCTCCACATCACAGGGATTATTGTGTTTATGTTGAAAAGCAGGAAATTGAAGTTCAGGGAGTGTAATAATTTTCCAGGGACTCATGGTTACTTTCCAGCCTGGAGACTTTCTCCATGCTGGGACTTGTTTTTTTCAGAAGGTAAGCAACACTGACTAGTTGGAAGGAAGGTCTGGAATTTTCCTGCATGAGGTGGGCCGGGGAGAGGGCTGGGAGGGAGCTGGGGCAATGCCCAGTTTAGGCCTCTTCTGATGATGCTGCTTAAATATTTAGTAATTCTGCTAGAGTTCCAAAGAAAGTAAATTTGGGACAGCTGCTAGGATGGTGGTACAAATATTCATAAGATTTGTCCAAAGTGTGGAAACTCGACAAAAATGTGAAAGTCCCATTCCACTAAAATCACAGGGAGCTGCAGCCCCAGGGTATGAGGGTAGTTCAGGTTGGAGTTTTGTTCATTACAGATTCAAGATCCTAGACTGAATGAAGTTACATATTAGCTTGTAAATTTTTTCTGGTAAAAATGATTTCTCTCTAAGGAGTAACCTTGAAGGTTTTATCCATGTGCTTTTTGACACAAATTCATTTCCTTTCTCATCCCAGTCTTACCTTATCCTTGCCTACCTATCCCAAGCATCTCAATGGTCTGATCTGGTCATTCTTTAGTTTCCTTAATTAGCATGTCAAAAAGTATTTGTTGACACATATCCATCTCATATTGATGAATGCCATTTCAAGGTGTATTTCAAAAAAGACACTTTACAAGTCTTAGAAGTTTAACCAAGAAAGCCCAGTGGCCTTGCCCTTGGGAACAAACTAGACTATGTTGCTTAGGAAAGGCTTCTCCTGGCTGGTCACGCTCACCAGCTTTTCCTGTACTCCCGACTGCAGAGTGGCTCCCTCTCTGGTTTGTCACCAAACTCGATGCCAATGTGATGCTGGTGGGTATAGCAAGTTGTGTAGTGGGTGTTGTTTTGTAAAATGAAAGTATGCTAAACATAGTTCTCAATGATCAAACTCCTACATTTATCTACAAAATGTAAGTGGATTATTTGGATTACTTTGATTACAAGTTATACATAATACGAATAGTTGAGACTGTATTATAAGTTACGGTGACAGAGATGAAAAGCTATGTGTGACACTTCTAAAGAAGTTTTGTTGCTTGAGAAAGAGTTCTTTTTTCATGAGGTTTGGTTTTCTCAGAATAAAATAGGACAGTGATTAAGACTGAATAGACAGATAAATCTGCAGAAGGTACACAGAAAAGAGATGTTTACTGATTTTCATTTATAATAACTAAATAATAAGTCTTCAAAGAAGAACTGTATTAAATTTTGCCAAAACTGGCCCAATTATTTAGAGGAACAAAACATGTATGGAGTTTTGCTACCAAATATATTATTAATGCAAACCCAGAATTTAGTTTTCTCTTTGTTAAAAATATAAACAGAGCTAAGAGATCTCAACAATGGGTAATACAATTATTAACTAAGTTCTATGTACTTGTTCTAGGTAGCAAAGATTCCATACCTTACTAGAATATTTTGTTTAATCTTGACTTTATAATATCACTGATTATTAAAATGAAGATAAAATTACATGGCTTTCTCATTTTTGAATGAGGTAAATAAAGCACCTTGCAGTCGTGTCATCTGTTTTTCTGTTGCTTTCCATTGCAGATCTAGAAGAGAATCTGCTTCCTTGTCTTTCTGAGTTGTAGGCAGAGTCCTGTTCCTGGCAATCATAGGACTGAGATGCTGGTGGTCTTTTGGGGGGACAGTGGAGAGTCACTCCCAGCATCTAGAGATCACCAGCACTCCTTGGCTTGTGGAGGATATTTCTTCCAAACACAGAGGTAAGCTTTCTTAGCCGTGTAAGAAACAGCCAAAATGTTTTCCAAAGTGAACACAGCAGTATGCGAGAGTTTAAGCTGCTCCACATCATAACCAGCACTTGGTATATTCATTCGTATTAATTCTAGCCACTCTAGTAAAAGTATGTAGCTATTTATTAATTAAATTCATTTCAGTTCATTTCTTTTTTCCTTTCCCAAAGACTAATGATGTCATGTGCTTATTTCCATTTACGTCTCTTCTGGTGAGGCTTTATTCACATTGTTTACTCATTTTTTATTTGGTTGTTGACTGCTTTGTTAATTTTGAGTTTTGTGAGTATTTACCTATTCTAGATAAGCTAATTTATCATGCATATGATTTGGAAGTATTTTCCCAGCCCATAGCATTTTCTTTATTAACCATGTCTCTGAAAGAACAAAAGTTACCAATTCTAAAGAATTTCAATACGTCAATTTCTTCTTTAAGTGATTTTTCCTTTCCCAACAAATGTTTTGATCCAAGGTCACCGTATTTTCTCTTTCAGTCCCTTCTATAAGTCTCAGAGTTTTAGGTCGTACACTTTCGATCTGTGGTTCACTTTAATTTTGTGCCTGGTATGAAGTATTGATTAAAGCTATTTTTATATGAATGTGATATTGCTCCAGTATCACTTATTGAGAAGTCATCAAATAAGTGGACAACAAATGCTGACAGGGAGGTGGGAAATTCTCCTCTTTGTGTGCAGCTGTGTGAAGGTTCTAGCAGCTCCTGGAGAGCTTGAACAGAATTGCCCTATGGTCCCAGGTGCTGCTGCTGCTGCCTCTGTGTCCCACAGGACAGAGGCAGGTTCTCCAACAGGCTCGTCCACATAGCACATTCACAAGAGATGAAAGGCAGAAAACCCCCAGTGTCCAGCAGTGGATGACAGCAAAACCGAAATGTGGCTGATACATCCATTAGAATATTATACCTTAAAAATGAATGTAATTTTGATTCGTGTTATAGTATGGATGGACTTTGAAGCTGCTGTCAAACACAATAAGCTAGACACAAAGGACAAATGCTATTACACTGACGTGAGGCATCTAGAACAGTCAGATTCAGAGTCAGAAAGTAGAATAGCAGTTTAAGGGGAGTTACAGCTTACGTGATACCACGTTTCAGCTGGGATGATTGAAAAGAAGGCATGACTGCAGAACCGTGCAATGGTTGATGCCAATCAACTGTGCACTGGAAAATAGGTAAAATGTTTAAAGAAGTATTTTCTGTGTTTCATTTTGGATAGTTTCTGCCTGAATTCTCTAATCTCTGAACTGGCTAAATTCTCTAATCTTTTTGTTTATAATACTTAATCTGCCTTTAATATGATGCTATGTATTTTGTACCTCAGACATTGCATATGAAAAAGGTTTGGTTGTTTTCACATCTCTTCTCCCTGCACTCATCTTTTTTCATATATATAATACAGTTATAATAACTATTTTAATATATGTTAATTCTCACATCTGTTCACTGAGAGAATTGTTCCCCATTTTGGACCATATTTTTCTGCTTTTTGGCACATTTAGTAATTTTTACTGAATTTCAGAAATTTTGGATTTTACCCTGTCAGTGCTGGATAATTTTACATTATTTTAAGTACTATTGAGCTATGCTCTTGAACATAGTCAATCTACGTGAAAACAGCTTCAGCCCCTCAGACACTGGTGTAACATCTGTTAGGCAGGACCACGGCCAGCTTTCCTCCCCTGCTGAGCCAAGTCCCTTCTGCACACATTGCCCAGTGTTGCATGAGCCATGGTGGTTTCTAGTATGGCCGCTGTGAACTTCCACTATTCCTGGCCCCAAGTAACTGCAGGACGCTATTGCCTGCTTATTTTGTTGATCAGAGGAATACTCAAGGGGAACGCTCTGCGGATCTCTGGATTCTCTCTGTTTAGCTCTTTCTTTGCTGTAAAGCCTGTGGTCCTATTTTTCTTGGTTCTGGTCCTCTTTCCTCAACTCAACATGAATGCTGTCTTCCCCTTTCTGCACTGCAGCCTGGAAACTCATAGGACAAATATCAGTACACAGTGAAACTCCTTTCCGCCCCCACCTCTCCTCTGCTGTCCGAGGTGCTGAAAACTGTCATTCTGTCTTGACCCACAGTGGACGTCTGGAGAAATTCATTCTAAGCCCTTGAATACACAGAAGAACCCCCAACTCTCCAGTCACTGTTGTTAAACTTTATATATTTATTGATTTCCCATCCTCCCTCACCTTCCTGCCTTTCTCCCTTTAGTTCATCAGCCAATTTTGGACATGTCAAACATTTCTAAAAAACCCTGGACTCCATCCTCAATACTCCCTGAGAATGACTCCCTGGACATATATGTGCTGTACAGCTTCCTGCAATGGGGAGCGCTGGAGACTCTTCTGTTTGCAATACCAATGCTTTTCTTCTGAAAAGGTAGATTTAATTTAATCTTTTATGATAACAATAAAGTTGAATTTATTTCTCATTTTATTGATCAGGAAAATTAATTGATAATCAACATCTTTCAGAACAAAGTAAAAAATTCCAACCAGTTACCAGGAACCAGAAATGAATTCCTTTTCCTTAGTAAAAGCAGAGGTTGTAGGAAGCTGTTTTATTTTCAGCTTTCCCTAAAACACAGAATCCTAAAAATGCATTTAAAATAGTATTTTACCAGTTCACTTTACAAGGGAAAAACTCCACTATCAACTGAAATAAATTAGGGTCCATGATGAGTGGCATTTTACCAAATTCATTATTCATTTTCCTCCCAGGACTTGGTTCTGTTAACAGCCAATAAATGAAACATGGCAGAATTTTTCCATGTAGTTTTCGTCTCCACCAAATAGAAGATCAATTATGTTTAATTCACAAATGCAAAATCTAGCTGACAAGGAAATAAATGGACGATTTCTGGGAAGGTATCACAGAGAAGCGAGAAAATACTTCCAGGAAGATCCCCGGAGTCCAGGGCCGACAGCGTGCACCTGACATTTGGCACATCATTAGGAAATTTACATGGGAGTTTTGCTTTCAACTCCATTCACATTTAAAAGACCTCATATCTTAATGCATGTAAAAAAAAAGATTTTGAAGACTAATATAAACAAAAAAAGGCAATAGAATTGAGGTTTTTCTTCAATGTTGGAGGAATGAAACTCAAAGGGGTGCTGCAGAGTGTCAAATGGGAACCCTGCTGTCCACATCAGCAGCCTCTGACTGCGATGTGGCATCTCAGCACACGACGGCATGAAATCACAACTCATACCTGGCGTGGCTTGTGCCTTGTTGGATCCACTTGTGATGAAGTAAACGTGGTTCCTGCCTGTTACTTAAAGCGTAGGTTAAATACAACTTCATTTTTTTCTAGATAATTAAATTTTAAAAAGTGAGAAGTTTTAAAAAAAATTTAGAATAGTTTTAGATTTATAGAAAAGTCACAAAAATAGTGCTGTGAATTTCCGTCTGTCACAGTTTCGACAGTTTTAACATGTTTATTAGAGCAGCATACTTGTCACAGTTAATAACCAACACTGATACATCCTTATAATTAACTGATTAGTAAATATATAGTCTTTTACTTTACTCTGGCATAGAGATCATTAATTTGAAATATATTTTACATGGTACATTAAATATGTATTTGCTCTTTAAAATATAGCTCATAGTTGTAAAGCACAACTGAACAAAGTGAGGGTCAGGGAGAGACTGATGGAGACCATCCCAGTCCTGAAAGGCAGAGTTGGCTCCGTGTGCTCAAGGGGTCTGGCAGGAAGGCCCTTAGTGATGAATGATCAAGGAGAGGGAATCTGACAGACATCCCTGGAGGTGCCACCTGGGCCCTGACTGCAGGCACTAGAACTCCCTGCCACACACCCTGTCTTGGTCATTGGGAGACCCAACCCCACTTCGAGACTCGTTTAACCTCAGATGCTGGAGTCAAGCTCCACTGAACTCTGTCTGCCGTTCTGCAACTCAATGTCCAAATGCGAGTTTAGTGTATGAGAGTAACACCTTTTCCCCGGAGATGGACTTCAAGTCTGTTTAACCTTCATTGGAATTTAGAGCATCTTTCGTGTTTACTGGTGAGATAAATGAATGAGTACATAAACAGCTGTCCTCATGACCACAAATTGACTTTGACTTATCTTCTTTTTTCAAACTCTCTTTCACCATTATGTGGAAAGGCTTTTGTAAATTTAAAGGCTATTTTAATATGATGTATTCATTTCTGAGAATGAACTCAGCACTAGGAAGGGAGAAAAATGACTAAGAGCGTGTCAGGATCAAAAGTAAAGATTAAGTACAAAATTCAGCAGGTGTCTACGGGTGCAATATAGGTAGGAAAACAGTATATTTTTGCCTTTCAAATGAGGCACAGAATTTAATAGATAAACTGACATCACAGTGTCTGTTTTTTAAATGACATAGGTGCCCATACTTGACAAGTGGGTAGAAAATTATTGACTTCATATAAATAAAAGATTTCTGGCAAAAATTTATTTACCCATTGTATGAAGCTTCATAGGGTTTGGATTAGAGAAGGCTAATATCTTTATACCTTGCAAAATACTTTTGGTTGAGAGCATTGATTTCTAAGGGAAAAAGTTTGGAAAATAATTTTAACTGCTATCAGAGGTGGATCCAGAATTTTTAGGAACTGAAGCTTATATAATCTGGACATTCAATTTTTAAGAGGAAAAAAGAAACCTCAATTTAGAAATTCAGACTCATTTAAAGGGATGACAAGGGAATCTGCTCATGTGTGTGGCCCTAAAGCTCAAAGACATTAACCTTTGACTCAGACATCTGCAGACATTTTTGAGATTTTGATTCACTCTATTGAAAACATTTGTAAATTTTCTTAGTGAATGTAAGAGTAAATGCCCTGGAAACAGTCAAATTTTCACTTTGCCTAGCTTTGTTTGCAGTCTCTCTGTTGTTCCAGGATGTCTAAAATTCAAGCTTGTTGAATAAAGTAAGCAATTGCACTGTGGTGTCATGGGTGGATCTCCAATTCATCAGCTGTGGATGATGGCACCAATGGAATGATTTGACATTTCTGGCTTGTCGTTGTATGAAAAACCATCTATTAGAACAAAACTACATTGCAAATGATATGAGTTACATAATGCTTTTTAAACATTTTCAAATGATTTATGCTGCATGATGTCAATAAATAGAAAGTGTCTGCAGTTCAATCCTTAAGACTTATTTCATTGTGTTTTTTTCTTCATTCCGGTTTTAGATTTAATTTTAATATACTGCTTTTTCATCTTTTCTAAATATTTTTCGGCAGTTACTAATTTTATAAACAGAAAATTTATTTTATTATTGAAAAAATAGTGAAGTGTAAGAAAAATGCCGAAATCTGTTAGCTCCAAATGAATCAAGGATAATTATTTTAGTGAAATGGCACAAATAGAGTATATGGTGGAATCGACAGTGAATGACACCTAGCATCCTCAGTAGAGAACCGCACTGTTAGGTCTCCTGCCGAAACCAAGGCATTGTCCAGGCTGGGCAGGCGTCTCCCTCTCTTGGTGTGAAGAACACTATGACTGCCCTATGTTTATTGCTTCTTCTCTGCAATGAAATAAAACCTTTCTTTAACTTTCAAAGCACTGCATGCTGGAAAAGGGATCCATTCTGCTCTCATCCCATGTACTTCCCCACAGTTACACACTCTACAGGAAGAATTTCTAATCAATGCTCAATGTGTTAAAATATCCTTTCTTAAACCATGTCACCTCAGCTTTATGCTCAGCAAGCTGTTCCATGAGTTTCTAGTTTTGTATAGTGGTTGAATCTGTGGAACAACAAGAACGCAGGTTGTTCACGATGTCCAGTACATCGTGGTGTGTGATCAGTCTCCAGGGACACAGATGTAAACAGAGGCAAACAAGCTCTGGACATCCCTGTTTCAGTCAGGTTTCACCACAGAAAAGCCTGGCCTGCCACTCTTGTTTTTCATCTTTAGTAAAGGAAGTGAGACACAAGCTGCAAACAGAGGCAGAAAGGGACCCTGTTTTTGGAGTAGCAGAACAACCTGAAAGGAAACATTGGAAAACTAAGGTATTTATTAAATAGGAATTATTAAAATACAAGGGGAAGTTTGAAAACACACCATATTTGGTTAGAGGAAGCAATGAAGCACCGTGACCGTTTTAAGTTATTCTCTTGTCCCTTCACCCTAGTTTTCAACATTATAAACTATGAAACTGTGTCAGTTACTAAGAAAAACTTTTAAATAGAAGAATCATACTTACGAATAAAACTTGACAATATCACTACAACTCCTTTCACAAGATAGTAACCAAAACAAAGAGTAAATAAATAAAAAGGTGATAACATTAATTTATATATTATGGAAGTGTTCTTTGAGAATGACAGCAGAAGTGCAGAAATTAGGAAGCTGGGTAACCATCACATCTGCACAGTCATTAGTTTAACAGGTGGACCTGCGTGACTGTTAAAGTCAAGTCAAAAACATCAAGCCAAGTTGAAATACGGTTTCACGGTCGTAGCTGCTGTTCAGAGAGACAGTTCCTATGTCTGGAGATGGTATTGAGGATTGCTGCTCTGTATTTACAGCCTACAGAGGATCAAAAGCTAATGGCCAATAAGAAAACAAACAAACAATAAACAAAACCAAAAATGACTGACAGTTTGGGAAACGGATCACAGTCACATAGATTATCACCCCAAGGTCAGTGCACTGGAAGAACTTGAGCAGGATGCGCTCTGTCAGGGTTAATTGCACCCTCTTGTCACCCTAGAACCCCATTGTCATGATATTTTTTAAAAGCAAAATAATGATCTTTATCTGATGTTATGTTTTTTAGCACACACATGCACAAATGCGTTAAATATAACCCTTTTGGTGGCAATATCATTCCCAAGAACCTCTCCCATAAAAATAAGTCCAAATACAAAATGATATGTATGAGGGTGTTTATGAAAATCTTGTTTGTAATAGCAAAGAAAGGCAGAAAAGAAGGGAGTGAAGGAGGAAGGGAAAATGTTAAAACTTTATATAACAAAATAATCGCCCATCAAGAGAAGAAGAAGACAAACATATTACATATGTTACACTCACAGTTTGGAATACTCTGCATCCATTGAAAAAAATAATATGTTCAAATGTTATAATTTGAAGTGATGTGAACAGAGAACTATGAGTGAAAAGGGAAAAAATGAAAAATACGCATGCTATGCACTCATGTTTTGCAAACCAAAACAAATACACCCATGCACTTATACACACACACAAATATATGCATATACATGCAAATATATGCATATAGATACCAATGATGCTCTAACCATGAAAAAAATTATAAGTACTCTATATCAGATTGTTTGTTTTGTCTTTAAGATGCTTGGGAGGTAAATGTGGATATAAGCTGAGGAAGGGCAGAGACAGTGAATCATAAACTACATAAAAGATGAGCAATTTGATTATTTGTACAACTACGTACCACTACATTTGCCTGTGTCTAAGCATGAAGACATTCAAGTAGTTCAAAAGGAAATTCACACTTTATAAGAACAAAGAATTTAAGTTATTCAGACTTAATTTTCTTTAACTAAAAGTTTTATGCACATTTCTATTTAAGAACACCCAAACAAGATTTTTCTTGCAGCATACTGCTTAATTGCTGTATTTACATACAAGTTGCTTTTTGTTTACTTAACAGATTACCCAAGAAATCCTAACCAAAGCACAATTTTGTCTAAGAAACATGATTACAAGTATTTAAAATACTATAGCAAAACTATCTGATAGAAATACAATGCAAGTTGAAATGAAAGCCACATGTATAATTTTAAATTTTCTGAAAACAGTATTAAAAGAGTAAAAGAAACAAGTAAAATTAATTTTAGTGACATTTTTCCTTAATCACAAATAATCAAAACATTAACATTTAAAATATATTATATTACTTGTTGAAATATTCTACTTGATTTTTTTCATGCTGAGCCTCTGAAAACCCAGTTATATTTTACATTTTGGCAATCCTCAATTTAGACTGGGCACATTTATAATGACCAATAGCTACTGTACTGGACAGAACAGTATTACGCAATTGACAAAAGTGGAATGCTGGAAAAGTAGTAGTAAAAACTTCGCTCATGAAATACTGAGTAATATAGACAAGGGTTATGTGTTTTCTCCCGTATGTAGAAAGAGAGGAGAAAGGAAAAGAAATTAGGTCAGGGAATCTCATGGAAATAGAAGACAATTTTATAGGGAAGAAGATTCTGGGGGAGGGAGGAGAAGCGGTGAGGGGAAGTACTGGGGAGCGATGGGGAGCGATATTGGACCAAATTATATTGTTACATTGTTTGCATATAACGACATTCAACAACCAATCCCACCATGAAGTACAAAAAACAAAACAGGGGAAAAAAAAAAAACAGTAAACCGTCTAATCTTTTTTCTTTTCTTTGGCCCATTACCTGTAGATGATATATAGCATCTCCAGAATAAAAATTACCCAGCGCCTTGCAAACTCGTAATTTTATAAGGATAGATGGGGACATTTTCCTTAGATCCAGTCAAAACTGTGCTTCCCCCAGATGAGCGGTGTGTTGAGGAGCGAGGTGGGTCATAAAGGGACATGCCTATGGGCTTTGCTTAGACTGAATTTTCTCCTTCAAGATCACTGTGAACAACTATATAACTTTCTTTTCTTAAAAGACTGGATCTTGTGTCAGTCGGAACCCACTAAATTGGGATACCCGGGGGGGGGGGGGGTGAGCACTCATGATCTCATCTTACAACATGCCCCCTGCAGTTCCAAGATGATCATCTGAAGATGCATTTTGTTGAATCCTCTTCGTGAGTTCCTGCTACTGTCTTTGCCTTACAAGCATCTTGGTGCTTAAGTTATTAGAAAATTTGTGTTTCACAGTTCACCTTGCTCTTTTTTTTTTTTTTTAATTGCATTCTTATTTATTCTCCACCTTGAATATGAACTTTCCTAACACAGGACTGAGCAACAGCAGATTCTTTTTTATTCTAGTATTCTTTTTTTCTTCTAATTTTTTAATTTGTTCTAATTAGTTATATGTGACAGTAGAATGCGCTTTGACACATCCTACATAAATGGAGTAGGACTTCTCATTCTTCTGGTTGTGCATGATGTAGAATCAGACCAGTCATATAGTCAAATGTGCACATAGGGTCGTAATGTCTGATTCATTCTACTATCTTTCTGACCCCCATACCCTCCCCTCCCTTCACTAGGTACAAGTTATTCGATGGCGAAAAAAATGGAGAAGTATTAATGTGTTTTGTAAAATGTCTTTCCTAATGCTTCATGCTAAGCACAGTTGCCCCAGGCGGTTCATTTGCCTGCAGAGAAGATTAGTCATGTTACAGAAGGAATACAAATTAAACACTTCTGCTCTGCAAAATAGAATCGGCAGCAAAGCCATTAGCTGTGCAAGCCCATTCATTGTGTGAATAACGACTATCATTTTCCTTTGCTTTTTCCTCAGCTTTGGGCATCGATAACCAAGATGACTGATGCACACTCTTGCAAATCTCCCGCAGTGTGCAGGGCGAGCTACTCTGCTTGGGACAGTGTGGATTAGAGGGCACGACACAGGTAGGCTGGAAGAAAAGCAGAGGGACCGTGGAAAGGATCAGAGGCCGGGGTGGATGGGGGCAGTTGGACAACCTGGAGCCCAGGGAGGAGGAGTGCGTTTGACAGCTGACGTGACTGACCTCACTGGGCTGTCATTAGTGGCGTCCTCTGAGGGTACCACATGCCAGCCTGACAGGAGGCACTGCAGCAGGGGCATCACAGGCAGATCTGTGGCGGCCGTTCCTTCCCGACTGGCTCTCAGATGCTACGCACTTACTCTTAGGCAGCAGGGCGACCTGCAGCAGTGGCACCAACCATAATGTGGCCACCACGACCTCTGAGCAAGCCACCCCAGGGGACAGCAGCAGTGTATGGATGCTCTTCTGGGTCGACAAAACGTGACAAGAGAAGGCTTTGTGGCAGTGAAGAGTCTGTCTTAAAGGGCCGTAGTGATGTCAGTAGCCACTCAAGTTCTTACCATCTTACGGGACAAAGTCAGAGGATGAAGGGTGTTCATCCAACAGCAACGAAGGTCCCACCTACCAGATTCGAACAGGCTTCATACCAGATTTGACATTTTATTAACTTTTGCCTGCTCTAGGGAAGATCAGCTCCTTTGCTTTCCCAGCTCCTTGGGGCCACCCACCTCCCTGGGCCCTGGGCTCACGGTTTCTTCCTTCATCTTCAGTATCAGCCACATAACATCTTCGAGGTTTTTCTTTTATTTTTCTTTTTTTAACTCTGCCACCAACTCTTCTGTCTCCATCTTTCTCTTAAGAGACCCTGGGGACTTCACGAAGCCCATACCATCAATTCAGATAACCTTCACATCTCAAGGTCAAGGGATTAGCAATCTGTACTTCATCTGCCTCCTTAGTTTTCTTTTGCCATTCATTCTTGGAAATTCATTTGAGAAAAATAAAAACACGTATTCACGGGTTCATGCGAAAACCCATACATAGACGTTAGTAGTGGCTTAATTTATGTTGATCAAAAAATCGGAAAGAACCCATGTCTCCTTCAGTCAGAGCCCAGCTAATGCGATATGGTGCAGCGTGGTGCAGCCCTTCCATGACACGAGCCTCCTCAAGACAGTGGGATGCGCTCCTGATGCACCGACAGTGGGTGCATCTACGGGTGACCATGCTGAGCGACGAAAGCCAACTCAAAGGTTGCACGCTGCATGATACCATTTATATAACACTCTTGGAATAACAGAATTACAGGAGTCAGGAAAAGATTCATGGCTGCCAAAGCTTAAGGAGGGGGTGGGGGCAAGTGGGAATCAGATGTGGTTATAAAAAGCAGCATGAATATTCCATGTGTTAAAATACCTTCCTTGTGATGCTGTAGTATGCATTTTTACCAGGATGCTACCACTGGGGGGAATTCGGTAAAGAATGCCTGGAAATCTCTCTATTATTTCCTGCCTGCACATGTGGATTTGTAGGGAATTACAATTAAAAATTAATTAAGAAATGAAGTAAAACACTATACATCTGGAACTGTAAAATGTTTAATACCTATGATACCAAGTATTACCACAGATTGTGAAGGAAAAAATAACTAAGGTGAGTAAAAATATAAATAAGCATTTGACTACCATCAAAAATATGAAAAGATTTTTTAAATCTATTTAATTTCAATAGCATGAAATATGCAGAACAGTATGATACATTATTTCATACCTACAAGATTAGTATATTGTAAGAAGTCTTTCATAACCATGTGTTTGTGGGAATATGGAATAAATAGAATTCTTTTTCTGTTTCTGAGATTTTTAAATTGGTTCATGTATTTTCTAAGTTATTTCATACTAGTGTGTGGTTAAAGTTGTATATATTCTATGACCTGGCAATTCCAGTCAAACATGCATTTACCAAAAAACGGTTACAGATGTGTGTAAGATAACAAATACTGGAATGTTCTCAGAGGCATGGTTTATAGTAAAAGAGGAAAAAAAGCAAGCAACCCAAATGATGAAGAATGGATAAACTACTTTCACCCAATGAAGCACAATGTGCCAGTGGAAATGGATGTAGTACTTTTATTACTTAGAAACAGACCCTGGTGAGCAAGATACAAGCTAGGGATTGAACACTTAGCAAAACATACAAGAAAAAAACAAAAAAGAATTGACTAAAGTGAACCAGGTTATGAGCATATCTGAGTGAAAAAGAGTCGTTTAGTCCCCTTTTTCACTGCTGTGACCAAAAGGCTTGAGAAGAACAATTAGAGGAGAAAAGCTTATTTGGGGGCTTAGGGTTTCAGAGGTCTCAGTCCATAGAAGGCCAGCTCTAGCTCCATTCCTCCAGGTTTGAGTGGGGCTGGGGACATGGCACCAAGAATCAGAGAGAGAGAGAGAGAGAGAGAGAGAGAGAGAGAGAGGGCACCAAGAATCACAGAGAGAGAGAGCATTCTGCTCAACAAGGACAAACCATATATTCCAGAGACTCATGCCCAATGCCCACCTCCTTCAGCCACACCCTGCCTGCCTACACTTATCACCCAGTTAATTCCTATCGGGATTAATGCACTGACTGTGTTAAGGCTATCATATCCCAATAACTTCTCTAAATTCTCATGCATCGTCTCATACATGAACTTTTGGGGAACAGATCACATCTAAACCATAACAAAGAGTGATGTAATTTCAGAGAAAAATTCAGGAAACTTCAAAATAGTGCTAAATTTTAAATTCATAGACTGAGTGATAGATACAAATATATTAATATCATTCTTTATATATGTATGTTTATGTGTGTCATATACATTTGTTATGTATGACATTTTGTAAAAATTAATACATGTTTAACATTTAAAAATAGAGAACAAAAAGGTTGTAAGCTTTCCATTATTATAAATCTGACCTTGAATTTCAATTCTGCCGCAACCCCTGTGCATGATCTTGGGCTCTTCTGTGAGTGTTTTCCCCCAAACTTCTAAATGGGAAAGGTACTTAATTCAAAAACTAAAAGATTAATGAAAAACATTTGTACTCAGGAGATAAATATCAATTTTCTTCTCCTGTCTCATTTGCTTTGCCAATAATTCCTGGGGGGAAGTTTGGTGAGTGGGAATTGTCAATTAAACATTTTTTTCTAATACTCGCTTTTCCTTAGCACTTGCCAACATGAAGAGCACCTGGTGGAGCCCCGAAGGGTCACCTCCGTCCCCCGGCTCTCGCGGGAGCAAGGGCAGCTCTGCGCGGACAGCTTCGGAGGCACCAGGGCGGATCCTGGCTCCCCACCCCATCCAGAAATAGTTCTCACCAGGACTTTATAATCAAGCTATTGTTCCCTTCGTGGTAATTTAAGCTTTGTTGTTACTGTTATTGTGAAAGAAAATTAATTTAGATGGAAATTTACTTTTTTGAGCAATTTGCTTTTTGCTGATCCCCAAATTAAGAACTTAGAAGGAGTCTTTTTGGGTTCAAACTGTACTTAATACTTTCACTGCATTATCTGCAGCAATCTGTTCTTTAAAAGCTTGAAATAAAATTAGTTAGATGCACTGCCTTTGCCAAAGTGAAGCTATAAAAATTAGATTCTCTTCTCCTACAGAATTTAAAGATATTTCTTAGTGGATTATTGTATTTAAGTGGGACACATGCTTGAAGCTTTCTGTGATTCACTACATATTAAATCGCCCTTTATGCTCACATGACAGAGCCACATGCATTTATGTGTGTAGCAGAAACCAGCCAGCATCAGTTCTGTTTTTCTGTGCTATCTGTGCATTCTGAGCTTACAAATAGGGCTTCATTTATAAAACTTTATTTTGCAGGGAATGTACTTTATGAATGCCATTAATTGGGAAACACTGTAAGACCAATGGTATGGTGGTTACAAATTCATCATCAAGAAAGAAAGTGACTATTTAACCAAACACCAAAAATGTAGTGGTAGCAAGGAGATAACATTTGGTTATGTTACCACTAAGGAGCTCACCTCCATAAGGTCACTGATAAATCCTGGCCTGACGTCTAAGTAAACCATTCAAGGTGAACCTGCATTTCCTTGCTGACCAACGTGCTTCCGGTCCAGGGTCTGGGGCTCAACCTGTTTTAGTGTGCCTTCGATGGACTGCAGTCTGTCAATCATGCAGACACACATCAATTCCACTCAGAAAAATATACAAAGGAACTTAATAATAAGTTTTTAAAAGTGGTTTTGTGCTTGGGCACCTACTTCAGTGCATGCATTAACATGGTTGTTTAAAGTTCATTAAGTATCATTAAGAAAGAGAATGAGTTTAGCACTTCAAAATACCCAGACTGGGAATTGTATTAGTGCTCACAATATTACAAACACTATCTAAAAGCAAGCATACTAACTGCAGTCTATGAAATTATAATAATATTGTTAATACTGGTCAAAAATAAAATTTACCTTACATATCAGGGAATATCATCCCTTTCCTCAAGGAAAAAATTGAAGAAATTGCAACTGAGGGAGTCATCTTATTGTGTCAGTAATGGTACAGTCAGAAAAGCTTCAAACATTCAGATACTTTAATAATGTAAAAAAGAAGAAGAAGAAAAAAAAAAAAAAACTAAGAATGACAGGGAAAAAAATCCCTGTATGATTTAAGAGAATCATAATGGAATGATTTTCTTAATCTCTAATTAGTATGTGCTTTAACCTGGATGAAATAAATCATTTTAACAACTTATTGAAAAGTGCAGTGTTCTAAAATGATCTAATATGATAGAAAGAAGTTACACAAACACCTGATTAATTTGACAATCATTTTTTTAAATACTTAAAAAATAGGAATAATTAGCTAAGCTTAAAACACATTAACTCAGATGTCGGAAGATTTACCTAATGGTATATTATGTAACTGAAAAAAAAAGACATTCTTTAGGAGCTAGGAAGCAAGATCCTAGACTTCGTTACAACAAATAGCATAGTTTAAGTGGATATCACGTTATAAACAGCATTTCCAAATTGTGGGAAGATAGGTAAGAGGAAATATCTTGAAAGTCAAATTTCTGAGTAAAGGAGTAAGTTCATTGGTTATTTTGATAGATATTGGTAAAAGGTCCCTCATAAGAGGGACCACCAGGATGCCAGAGAGCACTTATTTCTCTTTGGGCTAGTTGATTAGGCACCACATCAAACTTAAATTTTTACCAATTTGAATATTGAAAAATGTTATATCACTGTGGTTGCATCTCATAGAACCATGTGTATTTTCTTTTCTGTGGACTCTCTCTAGGATTGCATCCCTTGGCTGTATCTATGTATCTGTATATATATATATATATATATATATATATATATATATATATATATATATATATATATATAAATATATGGATGTTGGTGTTCTTTATTGATTTGCCAGCACTCTTCATATGTTTAACATTAACCATGTTGTGTCTGCTTAAAACATTAAATTTTTCTTTATGTAGACATTGCACCCATATTTGTACATTTATATCTTCCTCTATTGTTGCTGTCAGTTATTGTGAATGGAACCTTATTTCCAAATGTATCTTGTAAAAGTTCTTTTGTGATAATGAAAGCTACTGAATATTATTCTTCTCACCCAGACCATCTACTGATTCTTTCCTAGTGACCGCAGTAGGTTTTATGCTGCTTTCCAGTAATAAGGTCATGCTGTCTGAGGACAGTGATCAGCTTGCCTCTTTCTTCACAGCTGTACAGTTGTAATTCATTCCCTTCTCCAGCTCGCCCTGGTAGTGAGAAGACAATACCAGGCAGCTCACATCTAGCCTTTTCCTGAGGCATTTAGTGTTTCTCAATTAAACTTGATTTATTTTTAATTTTTATCATATTATAAACATATTGATCTACTTCTACTTTATCATTACTCATTTTTTTAAACAAGGAACAGACTTTTGATCTTAAAAAGCGATTTCAGCATTTGCGAAGATCTTTTCTTTTTTACTTTAGATCTTTGGCTATCATGATTATATCAATACATTCCTTGATTCTAAATAAATACTTGCTTTGGATTTGTCCTATCTTAATCCATTTTATTATCCTTTTAAAGGTGTTTCTGCATTCAATGTGCTAATAGGATTTTTGTTTACTATTCATCAAGGAATTGGTCTGAAAATGTCTTTGGAGTCAATCTTTTCATTATTATTATTTTCTCTTATTTCTCCAAATAAGGGATCAGCTTTTATTCTCATGTATAATTTTGAATATGTGATTTGCCCCTGAAATAATATTATTTGTGAATATATTTTATGGACTGTACGTTGGAACCAAGTAGGCACAATACTCTTCCTATTTTTCTGTGGAAATTGAACTGCTTAAATATTCTAACTTGTCTGGAGTCATGTTAGGTAGACGGCGTTATTGAAGGAACACTCTCCACCTCCTGGCTGCAGAGTGCTGCTGTGCATGTGTCTCCTGTGCATGCACAGCGGTGGCCCCTAAGAACCCAGGACTCCTCCAGTGTGAGCCAAGTGGCCCTGGTGGACATTGTCTCTCTTCTGACCATGGACAGGAAGCACTAAAGGTTCCCTCATGGTAGATGGAGCTTTTTAAAATTAACTTCCAGCAGAGGCCAGGATGCAGCCCAGGTCTGTCCAGCTTCACCTGCGTTTTGACACTAGTTCATCCATCCACTGTCTGGAACACGGTTGAACAAGCTCTAAGGGATTCTCTTTGGATACTGCTATTTCTGCCAACTGGCTATTCTTCTGTAATACACAAAACCCCTTCTGTGTAATACACAGAACCCCTTCCTCGAAAGCAAGTGAAAATGGATTGCAGTATCAACACTGTCGATATTAGAGGCAGTTTACATCGTACATTATTCAAAGGGCTGCCTAAATATTTTGAGCTGGGCTTCATAAAACCCTTTGGTTACAATCGATTTGCTCTCATCTCATCTTATATGTAAGAAAAATTAATGTTATTTCTCTAAATCACATATGGAGTCATGGAAAGATCTTAAATTTTCAGCAAAATTGCTATGTCCAGAATGGGTTAAATAAATTTGTAAGACTCAGTAGGAAAGGAAATGCTGGGCTAGGGGGTTGCTTAGAAACCATGGGAATCTTGATCACAGCAGCAGAGGTAGCAGTAAGCACAGTACTCTTCCGATGCTGGGCAGCCCTGAGCCTTCCAGACTCAAGCGCTGAGCGCGACCCTGCCAGGTCTAATTCTGTCTTGCCAGGTCTGCCTCCAGTCTCAGTGTGAGCACGCTGAGATTGACTTGCGAGCACTTGGGTAAGATGGCTCGACAGTCGCTCTGTTCCTGAGGCTACATTAGAACGTGTGTATGTTCTCTGCCCACTTGAGCTGTTCATACATTCTTGATAACTAATTTATTCTCATTCCAAATGACTCCCAGTCTTGGCACTAGCTGTCATTGTTAAAAATCACCATCTAGCCGAGAAGTGGGTAGCTTATCAACACCAACTCTTCCCTTTACAAATTATTTCCAGGCACATCAGTAATTAAAGCAAATCAGTGCAAAAAGGCAGGTGTGTAGGTTTTAAAAGAGAACCTTGTAACAGTATTTAACTCAAGAGCTAGAGAACAGAAGACGCTACAAAAATGAAAAATTGCACTATTCCTGTCAGCAAGGACGGTTGACCTGGTAGGCATTTTATAAGGCAGATGTGGTTTGCTACTAGTATGCTATTCTTTTTTCTTTTTTCCCCTTCCTTCCTCCTTCCTTCCCTCCCTCCCTCCTTTCTTCCTTCTTTCTTTCTTTTTTCTTCTTACTTTCTTCTTTCTTCCTTCCTCCCTCCCTCCTTTCTTTCTTCTTTCTTTCTTTCTCTTTCTTTCTTTCTTTCTTTCTTTCTTTCTTTCTTTCTTTCTTTCTTTCTTTCTTTGTTTCTTCTTTCTTTTTTTCTTTTTTTCTTTTTTTTTCTTTCTTTCTTTCTCTTTCTTTCACTCTCTCTTTCTTTTCTCTTTCTTTCTCTTTCCTTCTTTCTTTCCCTCCTCCCTCCCTCCCTCCCTCTTTCTTTCTTTCTTTCTTTCTCTCTTTCTTTCTTTCGTTCACTAGGTACTACTTTCTTTTTCTCATGCACAGCAATTGTGTGCACGCTCACCATGTGACACCCAAGGCTGGAAGTCAAGACTGAGGTCACCGAAGAACACCTTGAACCCTTCCTCTGGCAGCTCCAAACCCTCTGGGCCAGCTCAACCTCTTTTCTAACTCTAAGTGGTGTTAGGACACTTCTTCCTTGATGAGTAATTGTCAGTTGGGTTCTGAAATCATCTTAAATCACTAAACATATGAAACTGCCTATGAGAAATAACTAACAATTACTCTTTGAAAAAGATGGAGAAATTGTGATATAAACCCATTAAACGCCCTCTCTAAATCCAAATTCAAGAAACGGCAATCTAAGGAACCACATAGGCCTTCTTTTAATCTGTCATAGACATGATCTATGATATTTTTAAAATTTTCACAGTTTAGATTTTCAGCTTACTTTTACAATACCATTGTCTAAGCATTTTTGCACACATGAAGATGACAACATATGGTGATAAAATTATCCATTTTTAGAGAATTCAACTTGGACTAAGTGATATAAATGCATATCTTCTCTTTCAAAATGGAGACATCATTTTCAGATTAGGTTTGCATGAAATTAGTACAAGCACACATATTTCACAAATCTGTAGATTATGGGACTAGTGGGATCTTAAATCTAGTTAGGATAACCTCCTATTTTTACAATTAGAGAAAAGTAAATCCCCCAAAGTGAAGTCACTTCCTTACAGAGATGCAAATTAGGACCTTAGAGACAATCAGAGACAGATTTCTGCCTTTAGTGCTTTCTACAACATGGTACCACCTTGGTAAAATGCAAACCATGGTAAATCTAAGTAGTGGTTCAAATTACTCACTGACTTATTTAGACTTACATTAGTATGACTAAATAATTTCATTACCTTAGCCATAACCCGGAGCAAGCCTCAATCATCCTACATACTATGTTACATCTGAAAGTAAAAATGCACTACGTGTTAGTCAGCTGTGACCACAATACCCAACAGGAACAACTTAGAAAAGGAAAAGTTTTTTGTGGTTCATGATTTCAGAGTTTCAGTCCATAGTTGGCCAGTTCTATTGCTCTGGCCTGAGATGAGGCGGAGCACCACGGCAGAAGGAGTGGAGGAGGGAAGCTGCTTAGGTCATGGCAGCTGGGAAGCAGGGGAGGAGGAGAGGCCAGGGGGACCAGATATAGTCCCCAAGGTTCCCTCTCCAGAGACCTACTTCTAGCCATCTCCACCTGCCTGTAGTTACCACCAATTCAAATGATTAAACCATCAAACGAATTAATCCTCTGGTGGGTGATGAGGTTATTACTCTCATAACCTAACCATTTCACTTCTGAGCATTCCTGAATTATCCATCTCATGAGGTGACTGGGAAATACCTCCTATTCACACCATAACACCATAGGAAAGGAAATAGTGTCGAAATCTGGGTAATTAAAACACAAGTGTTTTGTTTCCTTTTGGTTATCGTATGGATTTTTAATGTTCCCGATTTCCATTGGTCAGGATTTCCTAAGTGTTAGAGAAGGCTCCTGTGCTTGGCACAGTTGCTCCACATGAGAAGGTGTGGGTAAGATGGTGCCTTCTGCATGGGTCCCCTGGGGAATGTGGGCTGTTCCAGGTGAATGGTGATTAGCAAGGAAGCAGCCAAAATGAAAGGGATCCATGATGCAAGCTTCTCCTTGGTCTTCTAAACCTTTATGGAAATTACCTTCTTGTTGAAGACATGAGTGTGAGTGGATTTTAGCAGAGTGAAATAGTAAAGGAGCCCAGATCTCCACATTTGTCAGCATGGAGCAGAATTAAGCCTGACACTCAAGTGCAGAAGTGTAGCTGAGACTGTGTTGTGGGGATGCTGCTCTCTTTGAACCTGGGACCCCAGGGCTTCGACTGCCCCAAGCTGCATATGAGTTATAAAGAGTTTGAGAGAGAGGAGGATCAAAGACATATTGGAGAGACCAGAGATCGACTCTGGGGGAGACAATACGGGTCCGTGGAGCACGGTCCCAAGATGAGAGCAAGAGGGTAAGTCTATGAGGTTGGCATCACAGAGTTTGATAGGATGTACTTCTCAGGAGCAGCACTTCAGAGAGAATATGCTACAAACCACTAGAGTAATGAGATCAACAGGATGAAGCAGGAAGAAAAGAAGAAAGAGGAGGGAGGGAAGGAAGGGATGGAGATGGCCACCATCCCATTGGCAAGTGAGAGAACAGAAGTGATCAGGGGACGACCACCCCTCGGTCTCACAACATGTGCAGGAGCTGAGATTGGAAGTCAGCTCTTCAGCCTGTGCAGAGGGAAGGATCAGGAGTTGGCAAGTACTACTGTGGGCACGGATGTGACTCAGCTGCCTGATCCCGCAGCTCCCAGCGACCCTGATATTCTCACTATGTCTTCCACAGTCAGTATTTATTGCTCGAAAAGTAAGAAAAGAGATACATGACTTGGCTTGTTTTTAATTTCAACAGATGTGCATGTATGGTACATCAATTCAGATGGACAATAACTTAATTTTTTCCTTTGAATGTTTACCTCCATTCCTCCTTATATGTGGCCTGGACCTTTTGCTCTTATTTATTTCAGGTAAATAACAAATATAACATATACTTATGAGCAATGAAAAATCCAAAAATAAAATTAAGGATAAAATTCCATTCATAGTAGCATCAGGAAAAAATACTAATGAATAAATTAAACAAAAAGAAGAGAATACATCTACATTAAAAATCATAAAGCTTTTCTGAAAGAAATCGAAGAAAATATTTACTAATAAACAGACATACCCCACTTCTTTGTGGATGAAGAGACAGTATTGTTTAAAGGACATTTCTCCTCATTTCAATTCAGTCCTTATCAAAATTCCATCAGAATTTTTGTTCCCAGAAATGAATGAACAAATTTTAAAATTTACATGGAAATGCAAAATGACAAGCACAGAAAAGTCAAACATTTGGGAAAAGACAAAGCTGGAGGGCGTTCACTTACCAACCTCAACACTTAATATAAACCTCCAGTTACGGAGACACTGCATACTGATGTGTGGACAAACAGAACAGAACTGAGAGTCTAGAAAGAAATATTTATATTTATAGTCAATTTATTTCTGACACTGTTGCCAAAAATATTCACTGGGGGAAGGAGAGTCTGCTCAACAGATGGTGCTGGGACAACTGGATAGCAATATGCAAAAGATGAGCTTAGACCGTACCCCACTCCACCCAAAATTAGCTCCACGTGGATCCCAGACTTTCAATGAAGTAGCCAAAACAATGACTTGTGGAAGAAAACAGACGAGAACAGACAGATAACAGGTTAGGTGGCAGTTTCTTAGATATGGCACTAAAAACAGTTTATAAAAGGCAAAATTTATAAGTTGAACCTCCCCAACATTCAAAATTCAAAATTTACATTTCAAATAAGACCATTAGGGAAATGAGAAGATAAGTACAAGATGAAAGAAAATATTTGCAAAATGTTTATCCAGTAAAGAATTTACTCAGAATATTCACAACTTAAAAATAATATAAAAAAAAAATAAGATAAGCCAAAATTGGGCAAAAGATACTATCAAACACACAAAAGAAGAAAAACCAAGGGCCGGTAAATACATGAAATGATGTTGGACATCATTAATCATTAGGAAAAGGTGACATGAAACCACAGTGACACACCCCTATGCCCAGAGAACAGTGGCAACAAAGGAGAGAGACTCAAACAAACACTGGCAAGAACATGGAGACAAGGCGAGCCTCACAGAGTTCTTCTGAGAGTGCACAGTGATGCAGCTACTCTGGAAAAGTCTAGCAAATTCTCAAAAGCTGAAGGTGGAAGGATCAGATGACCCAGAAAGTTTACTGCTAGGTGTCTACACAGAGAAATGAAAAGGCACGCCTGCCTGAGACTTGCATGTGAATCTTCACAGCACGATATCTGTGACACTCCACACCGAGGGGAGTGGACAGTTGGGCTCACGGCCCAGCTCCACGGCAGCGCCCCTCAGCAGGCCAGCAGGCCACGGAGGTCCTCACATCCCGGATGAACGCAGACGCATTCTGCCAAGTGGAAAAACCCCAGAACAAGAAAACATGACGGGCACGATTACCTTTACATGAAATGGCCAAGGAAAGTAATTTTATAGAGACTGGAAGGAGATGGGTGGCTTGCAGGGACAGAGGGTGTGACTGGGGAGTCACTGTGAGTGGTCACGGTGGGCATCATTCAGAGTGAAAGCATTCTAAAATGGATTCTTGATGATGGTTTCACCCTGGGCTGAAGTTCTAAATATCATCAAATGGCATCTATGAAACAGGTAAATTTCATGATATACAAAACATACCTGCAGAAATCTACTAAGGAAAGTCATATATGCATGTCAGATTGATTGATTTGGATAGTTATTGTTCTCTTTCTCTCAATAAAGAGAGTCAATGAGTTCTTCTAATCACAAAATAGAGGAGTGGGATTAGATCCACAGGCCCACAAGCCACATGCCAACTGGCACAGAGCTGATCTGTTGACACAGTTGGTTTCTGAAATTTCACTGCCTGTGTTCCTAATATCTTAAATATTTTTAACAAGTGGGGATATTGTTTCCCTACTTAACAGCGTTCAGCTCCAAATAATAGATCAGTGACAAACACACAAAAAATACACAAAATACACAAATGTACAAAATACACAAAAATTCTAATTACTGTTTAACGGATTATTATTGAAAATGATATGATCCAAGAATGATGATTATTCATCTTCAGGTAACTCATGATCTATTTTGGTAACTCACAGAATTATGAATTTATTTAAGTGATCATAAATTTATGCTTAGAAAGATTTTGATAATAGTGGATAAAACATAAACTGCAGAACATTTACTTTGTCACTTTCAAGTAAGACTATAAATAATGAAAGTGGAGCCCATTCATTCTAAGTTTAAAACAGTGTCGAGTGGAAAGTCTAGATGCTATGGTGGTAGAATAGCCCTGGATATAGCTGAGTCAACTCACCAGAAGGCCAGGCCTGAGCAGCCACAGAGGCCGTACCCAGAAGGGCTCACACTTGACTTAGCACTCTGGGGCTGCAGTCTTGCTGTTCTTAATAATTTCTTAGCAGGGTGGCTCCACATTTTTATCCTGCATGGATCCCTGCCACAGGCAGCCGCCATCTGAAGAAAGCAGGTATCTGTAGAGAGGGGCGCTGTCTTCTTTGTTGTCCTCCTACTAGGAAACACTTCCTCTCTGCTGCTTAGAGTCAGAGCAGCCAAAAGGTGCACCTTGCTGTGCTTGTATGGGAGCCAGAGAGAGTCCATGCAGCCTGCTACCTCAGAATCACCACTGTGCTCCATGTGCTGAGTCCTGTGCAGATAGGAAAGCGCACCAACCAGCGACCGCGGAAAGACTAGGCGCAGAGGGCACACTGTAGGGACCAGCACTGGGGGCCTTACTGGCAGGGGAAGGGAAGCACAGCAGCCCGGAGACCGCGCTGCCCAGGCTACTGCACTCACGGCGAGTAGAGAGGAGGAGGACGAGGTGTCAGACGGGACCAGGGATGCTTATTTTGAAACTAAATCCATGAATTCTGCTGCATTAACCGCACTTGTGAGGGCAGGCTGGTGCCGTCTGCTGGGACCGGTTAGCCAGGGTAGATTTAGGGGTGCGCAGCTCCGCAGGTGATGAAGCACATCCAGGAGGACACACATTTTCTGGGAAAGAAAAAGTCCACTTTCTCCCAGCTTCATTTAAAACCATGCTCCTTTTCTCTTTTCCGGCTTGTCTCCTCTTGACACCCTCACCCAATCCTCCTTCGCGCTCTCTGAAGGAATCCGGTAGCGAGGCATCCACAGTCACCTTCACCAGCGCGCAGGCGCACAGCTGCCCCTGGTGGGAGGACCCTGCTGCCCCTGAGCTGCCCTTGCGCTGCCCCAGGACAGTTGTTGCTTCCTTGTCAGCGGGAAGGCGGCGGGGATAGGTGGGTCAGATAGTCCTCCAGGTGGGGGGCTTAGGGGGACAGGCTCGGCCTGAGGAAGAGTGTCCCTCCCTGTCTTCAGTGGCTGTCTCCGCTTAGTTCCCCACTCTGACCTCATCTTAACGTAATTAATGTCTACAGGTTGTTGCCAAATAAGGTAAGCTGGGGTGAGGATTTTGAGATTTTTTTTTAATCTTGAGAGCATAATTTAACCCATGACCAGCATTCTTTCATGATTTTATTCGTATTCATCCATATATTTCTAAATGCTTCCTTCTTCCAGCAGTGAGCGTACTTTAAATTGTAAATGCAAGATTTAAAAATATTAATGAAAACCTCTAACTTGATTATATGAGTAAGAGAAAATTATGTTTTTTATTTATTTTTTACTTGAAAAAAAAAAAAAAAAGGCTAGACCTTACCAACATTTAACATATTTGTCATGCACATGGTAAATCAGAACAGTTCAGTGTACATTTTCAATGATTACACATTATTTTCAATTTTTTTTTTTTTTTTTGAGTAAAGTCCTTTTAAAGACAAATCCTGGTTTGCTGATTTTATCAAGAATCAACTTTGGGCAATATTCAAGTACCATAAAAAGAAAAGCACAACAAAGTCAATAGATATTAATAACACAAAAACAAATGTTTCGAATAGATAAAGACATACTCATGAATGTGCTTTCAGTCATTTGTATATTACAATGTCTTGCTTCCATTATCTAAATACTTACTTTGGTTTCCGTTTCATGTTTGCATATACTTATAGTAGTACATTTTTCTATAACAAATTCTACTAAGGAAGTATTGCTTCTTTTTGCATTTTTGAAGATTTTTGAGCCTAAGAAATGCCCAAATTCAAAGAGCCATCAGCAAAATAACTGCATCCTATTGGCTTGAATGATTCTGACCACTCTCCAGGCTGGCCTGGACCCTGAGGGCTGATGATAATGCATCACTCATTCTACAACCAAAGCAAAAATGAAGACTGGGAGGATGGTTCTGCCCCACACGGCAAGGCACCACGCACTTCTGCTCTCTCAGTGTGGACAAGAGGTGTGATTTTAATTGAATACCGAAAGAGCCAACTCCAGCAGTGGAAGCAAGCGTGCTGGGGCGGGGTGTCTTCTGAGCCCGCACATTCCAACGTGAGCTGGGCCCGGAGGAATAGGATGCTTTGAGTCTTGTGAATTTGAACTGGGAAGCCTGTAACGATTGTCATCATCGGATTGATAATCACCATGATGAAGATGATAGCCACGACTGCTGGGTGCCCGGGATCATAATTTAGAACTTGAAAGTTTCATCAAGTCCCTTTCAAATGCCCCCATATGTGAGCAAACCTGCTTCTGCAATGTTATTATGCCTTCTTTCACGTGAGTCTGCCATCCCAGCCCCACGTGGATGGACAAAGGAAAGTTGTCTATCCTAGGCCACAGCACAGCCACTCTAGAGAATGCGTGCAGGGGCCCTGGTGAAGACTGGTGACCCAAGCAAAGCACACCCAGAAATACAGAGTTCAGTTGGAGGAAGCAGACAGGTGCTAGTAACTAGAACAGAGGCAACAAAAATGAATATGGAGGATAGCAGACTCAGTTACAGCAGGACACTCATGCTGGAAGAAGAAGCTACCTTCTGTCGAGGCACATGGCGTCTCCCCATTGAGGCCAGATACACGCTGAGGCATCTGGAGAGATTCCGTCTCATCTGTGTGACTGGGGTGCTTCCTGTTCTTTATTTATTCTTCACATGGCTTTAAACAGAACCCTTCGACTCCATCTTCAAAGTGGACACCTGGTTGTGTGATTTACATGTGTCAGCATGTCACCATAGCCACCAACATAGGAGGAGCTGAGCATATATGTTTTTTGAAATAGGAGATGAATTCTAAGAAGACTATATGAAAACATTTCCAAATTGCCATATTCACATTATCTTTGTCAGTGGAGTCTAAAGTTCTAACACATGTGGTAGTAAGAAATAAAAGTTACTGAAAAAGTTAAATTATGTGAAGAACACATCCACTTCTAAGTAAGTATATTTAACAAGAAATGCATATTTGAGTAACTAAGAAAAATAAGTATAGGTCTATTTTTAAAAGCTTTAGTTCCATTTAAAATTGATAGTTCACCAAGATTACATTTGTTTTTTCAAAATGACATACTGTCATTATGCTTGAAAATCTCTGGTGATGTATTTTCTCTATGGTATCATCTCAAGTATGCATCAGAGCATGAGACCTGTTTTCCCATAAAGGATATAGTGTAAAGTAGCACTATTGATTTACCTAATTCTTAGGCCCTAAACAATTCATGGGTTACTCAATGTTTAGGGCTCATTTTATAGCAGTTTAAAATGTACTGAACAAGTCATAAAACTGGGTTGCAACCTCTGTTCTACCAAAATTATGGGTAGAATGTCGGTTAAGTTGCTAAATCAAAAGGAAGGATCTGAAGTTGTAGAGCTATTATGTGATTCTGATTAGATTGTTACTAAGATCCTAAAGAGGTTTTAGAGCTTCTGACCATACTATTTAAATGGGTCTACTAAGCATATGTATAGGTAGTTCCTTCACACTTGTTAGATTACTGTTAGGCTAGGATTTCTGCTTCATTATGTAATCAAAACGTTACTAACCACCCTATAAAATACAAGGTGATGGATCTGCAGGCACCGTGGCATACACGAGGAGGTCTCCACAACATTCTTTGATATCAGTGTGATTGCATGAGCGCTACAAGCTTAGAGTCTCCTGCAGTTCTGTGCAGCACTGACACTGTAGCTCTGGGCTGTGCAGTTCTTCATGTCTGTTTCTTCTCAACATAATGCCATCTGGAGTTCAGTCTCAGCAGAATGCAAGGTAACTGCAGTGGCCTTGGTAACAAGGCACACAGGTCCAGAATATCCTGGTGTTGTCTCAGCAAGTTTTAGTTTGAAGAAAATAGTCTCCAGAGCCTTGTATATTCTCGACCTGATCAATCTCACTGATACCCCCAACAGCCCTGTCTTTCTGAGCATGAGCAGCATAGCCCAGTCTCCCCTCATTGCTCACTCTTGCTCAGTTGATGCATTTTATAAAGGATTCATGTAATTACTGCCTCTCAGTGATTTGGCGAGGTCACTAGAGAGAACAACTAAACTTGTTTTATGTTTAAGTAAATGCATTGTGATTTAAAATAAACTCACCGAGAGAATTATTCAAACAGAGCAATGATGCTTCTTTTATATTAATGGATAGATAAGACTTCATCCTCCCCCCAACATATTATCAAGTGAATTTCTTATTACCCAGCAAAAATACTGGGGTTCCATTCATTAAAGGTTGTTCATCTATTGCTTTACTTCTTGAACTCATTAACTGTTATTTTATCTCAAGAAAAGCCAACAACATAAAGTTCTTACTCGATTTGAAGATTTACATTCAGGTTTCAATATGGGAGTATTGACTGTTACCTGGATCATGAATCAACTGTCCCACACAACAATAATCAATATACCTGTGCAATGCCTTCAGCCCCTTTGACAGCACTATAAAACCATTTTTAGAACTAGTATTGTGCTTCTTCACCATTTAATAATATGTAAGTAATTGGTATCTCAGGAAGATTGACTCTTGTCTCGGCAGCTGGGAACACCAGTTTCCTAAGGCGTCTTGTGCATTGAAAGGTGTTCAGGATAGCCTGAAAGAGGCAGGATCCCTCATGGGGTGGGGGGTCGCAGGCATGGGGACATCTGTTAGACTTCTCCTTTCCTGGCCTATAAAATTGAAACAATGACCTCTGCTCTGACCATTTCCCATAGTTATTACCAAAATCAAATGAAATATTAGATATCAAATCAAATTGAAAATTTGGGAATGAACGACATGTTCAAAGATCAAAGGAAAATATGCAGAGGAAAGATAAGATACCACCATGATTTTCAGAGGTAGTTTTAGAATAAAAATTACCTCATGAGAATGAAATTGAGCAAATATTCCCAATTAAATTAAATGAATAAAAGAACATTGGTTTATGTGAATATGTTTGTTTTATTAATATTTCTGGCTGATTTTGCCTTAGAAGAGCTTGAAAGTAAGATCAGGGTATTTCAGAAACTCCCGTGAACACTGGGTCCCTGCCCTGGGGTCACACTGTTCCTGACATAATTTTCTCAATGATTCACAGAAGTAAGTCTGATGGGGAAGCTGGTGTTTCTGCTTCTTCATGCATCAGCCTTTGACCATCAAATCCCTGTGCTTAAAGATCAAAATATTAGGCTAAGACCAAGAAGGGGAATTTATATAATCTTTTATGACTGAATGTCAGAGCTTTCCTCGTCATGGAAAGGGTGTTTCCAGCAGCAAGAGCAGCTCTGGAATGAAGCAGCTCTCAGGCGTACCTGCCAGGAGCAGGCCGGGAATCCTGCGATTCAGTCCAGCTGTAACACTCCAGGGGTCAGCGCCGTGCTATGGTCCCAGGCCACGCAGACCTGTCCAGATTGAGATGGACAGGGAAAACAGGACCATCTCTTGGCAACCCCTGGACCTGGGACCCCGTGAACAGTTGAGGAGCTGATCCATCTGTACCTAACTATACATCCCTGCATTTCCTGTCTTCCTCCTTCACATTTATTATGAATCATGCTTTATAACTGGGCCTTTTCAGAACTGGTTCCTAATATACTGCACTAAATCCCTAAGAGTGCACACCTCGGAGCTGTTAATTAAAAGGGCCTGCTGGTATAAATAAACACATATGCTGCTGATTAGTCGCCCTTTAGGGGGTCAACCGTGGGGAACTCCTGTTGCGCTTCTGTTAATTGTTGTCCAAAATTTCCACAGGAACTGTCTAATGATCTCGTCTGGCCTTGGCCATCTGGCCCTCTGAGTCTACTTGCCAGTAAATAGTCACCCTTTAGGGAAAGAGGAGTTTCTCTTATAAGAAGAATATCTCTGAAGAGATAACCGAGTCATCGGAGTGTGTGTAAGAATTGATGTGCCTGAGTGCACTAATTTTACACTATCCTTTAGATTTATTCTGATGTCATCAGCTTTAATACTAGCTCTGAAATGGGTGGCTTTTTTCTTCTATTATATTAACAGTGTTAGAGGAAATTAGGAGCTGTTAGAATGCATTCTTTGGTCATGAACAATGGGGAATCCTTCTAGTAATAAGTATTTATGATTCATACTGGACAACGCTAAGTGTCTTATTCTTCTCGTGAGGCACTGGGGAGCAGATGACCCTTCTTCACATATCCGAAAACAGACTGAGGGCTTTTGCTGTCATTAGCCTTCTAAATATCAACCCTCCCTGTTAGCTTGCTTTCCGCCACGTCGTCGCATGTTGGGCTGAATGTTGCCTATCAGAAATGGCGGCCCAGTAGGAGCTGAAGCAGGAAGAGCGGTCCTTCACGGAAAGCGGATCCGATTTGTCTCACCTTCCAGGAGACTGAAAGTCTGGATGGGGGAGGAGGTCTTTCCCTGCGGTGCTAATGTACATGGCTTTTCACAGATGATCATGTGCTGAGAGAAGGACAAAAGTGGCCATCGTCCACCTGCGATGCGGGTGACCCGCTGCTGCGCTGGGGACCTGCCCGCAGCCCCAGGGCTCCTAAGCAGGGGCGTGGGACACAGGGCAGCGCTTCCCGTCCGCAAGGCGTCACCTTCCTCCAGTGCTTCCCTTTCTTTATGGATTTTCAAGCTACTCTTTTCTTCTCAGATGGCCAGTTTTCCTCCTAGGGCTTTAGCTAACTGTTGGACAGCGTTCTGAAGAACCTAAGTGCTAGCAGAAAGGTAGGCACTGACCGTCCGCTGGGGAGTGTCTGGGCGGGGCGGCGCCACCCACACTGTCGCGATCGCTCCGGGCGGGGCGGCGCCACTCACTGTCGCGATCGCTCTGGGCGGGCGGCGCCACTCACTGTCGCGATCGCTCTGGACGGGGCGGTGCCACTCACTGTCGTGATCGCTCTGGGCGGGCGGCACCACTCACTGTCGCGATCGCTCTGGACGGGGCGGTGCCACTCACTGTCGTGATCGCTCTGGGCGGGCGGTGCCACTCACTGTCGTGATCGCTCTGGGCGGGCGGTGCCACTCACTGTCGCGATCGCTCTGGGTGGGGCGGTGCCACCCACACTGTCGCGATCGCTCCGGGCGGGGCGGCGCCACTCACTGTCGCGATCGCTCTGGGCGGGGCGGTGCCACCCACACTGTCGCGATCGCTCTGGACGGGGCGGTGCCACTCACTGTAGCGATCGCTCTGGGCGGGCGGCGCCACCCACACTGTCGCGATCGCTCCGGCCGGGGCGGCGCCACTCACTGTCGCGATCGCTCCGGGCGGGGCGGTGCCACTCACTGTCGCGATCGCTCTGGGCGGGGCGGCGCCACCCGCACTGTCGCGATCGCTTTCCGGTGAAGTGGCCCGGTGCCGATTCGCTCAGAGACGCGGTGACAGCGCCAGGCCTCTCGCGTTCCGTTTTGGTCTCTGTCCTTTGCCACGGCGCTGGTGGGTCATATGGATATCCTGTTTAGTCTTTTGCGAGCCTTGAAACATATTCCATAGTTTTCTCCCCATTTGATATTCCTACAACTGACATACAGGAGAGGGTATTCTGATTTCTTCACAGCTTTGCAACACTGGTAATTTTTCTTCCTTTCTTTACCATAACCTTTCTAGTGTGTGTGAATTAAAATCTCAATGTGGTTTTGAGAATGTTTTCATGTGATTATTGCTATGTACATATCTTCTTTACAGAAATCTATTCAAATTATTTGTGCATTTTAAATTTTTTGTTTATTTTGATTGCATTGTATAATTATTTATGCATCCTGTGTCCTTGATATTTTTAAGAGATATGATTTACAAATATGTCCTCCCATTTGGTGAGTTGGCTTTTGAGTTTCTTGATAGTGTCCTTGAATTACAAATATTTTCAATTTTGATGAAAACCTATGTATCTATTTCTCTTTTATCATTTAAATGTTCGGTGCCATATTTGAGAAAGTCTAGCTTAATGAAAGATCAGAAAAAATTTTACCTATGTTTTCTTCTAAGGGTTTGATAGTTTTAGCTCTTTTTGAGCATTCCATCATTTTGAATCAATACTTACGTATGGCGTGAGGCATTTGGTCCCAATCCATCTGAAGATCATTTGTTAAAACAACTATTCTTTCTCCATTGGCTGGTCTTCTGATTATTGTTGTTTCTTTTGTTTCTATATAGCTCATAGTAATCCTGCTTTCATATTGAATTTAGTAATTTGTGCTTGTCTCTTCCTGGGTCAATCTATCCAAAGATAGTTGGTTTTGTTCATCTTTCCAAACGACCAGCATTTTGTAATGTGGGTTCTCTCTGTGGATTATTCAATTCCATGCTTTGCTTGCCTCCATTCTTATCTCTCTATCTCCAATCCACCACTTGCTTTGGTTAGTTTGCTTTCTTTCTCGTTCCTTATTGTGGAAGCTGAGTTAACTGATTTGATATCTTTCCTCTTTTTAATGAAGGTGCTCGTATACATTACAGCTCTAACTTTCCCTCTGAGCATTGCCTTTCCTCAGCCCATATATTTTGTTATGTAGAACTGTCATTTTTGTTTATTTAGCCATATTTTCTAATTGGCTGATTGACTCATTTATTGTTTTAGAGGAGTTTGTTTAATTTATACATTTGTGCATGTCTTTCAAATTTCCTGATCTTATTGCTTTCAAATTTTATTCAGTTGTGTTTGGTGAAGATAACTTTCTGCAATTTTAAAATTTCTAAGTCTACTGGGCCTTGTTTTGTGGCATGATGTGCAGTTAATCTTTGAAAGAATACTTGAGAAACATGTGTTCTGTTGTTGGGGAAAGTGGTCTGAGCAGTTTGACAGTGTGCTGAAGTCCTCCTGTTCCCTGTTGATTGTCTGGCTAGTTTTTTTACCTATCATTGAAAACGGTTCTCAGGTATCCAGCTGTTGTGGTTGAACTCTTTGCCCCTTTAATGCTGTCAATGTCTGCCTCATGTAGTTTGGGGGCTCTGTTTGTTACAAATACATTTCCAGTTCTTGTATCTTCCTGAAAAATTAGCCATTTTATCAGCACATCTAAGGCAGCCTTGGTCTCTGGAAACAATTTCTGACTTGACATCTCTTGGTCCAATATACAAACCACGCCCCCATCTCCTGGAGATTATTTGCATTTAATGTCTTCCTCCCCCTTTTACTACTACTGATTTCTGTTTATATGTAAAACAAGTCTCCTGTGGATTTCGACTTTTGAATCTTTTTCATCTGTTCTGCCCATCTCTGCCTGTTATCTGGTAAGTTTAACCCATTTACAATAACTTGTTTTTGATTATTAGTTTTCTATATTTCTTATTTTTTTCCTTCCTCACTTGCTTTGTTGCTTTCTTTTTTATGTTTGACTCATTGTTTTCAGCATACCATTTAAATTACTTCTCACTTCCTTTCTTCTTATTTATTTCTTTTTACTGTTTATCCTGGGGATTATTATTAGTATTAACATACTAACATCTTGAATTTGTAAAAAGTAGGTTGAATGTTCACCAAATTAGCTTCAGTAACATATAAAACTCCTGTTCTCATACAACTCACATTTTAGTGGCTATTATCACAGATTGCATCTTCATACATCGCATGTCTATAAACACAGATTGATCATTTTTCTTGCACATATTAAGAAGAACTTCCTGCTATTTGATGAACTGTGTCTCCTCCAAAAATATGCTGAAGTCCTGATCCCCAATACCTGTGAATGTCTTCTTGTGGAAATGGGTTTGTTACAGATATGATTGAGCCAGGTGAGGTTGTTAGGGTTGGCCCTTGTGTGATGGGACGGGTATCCTCATAAGCAGGGAGATGGCCATGGAACCGTGCAGACCCGTGGTCGAGAGTCTATGATGTCAGAGGCAGAGACTGAAGAGCCGAGTGCCAGCTGCTGCAAGTTTGCTAGCAAGCTACTGAAGCCATGAAGAGGCACAGAAAGGGTCCAGAGGAGACCACCCTGCCAAACCTTGACTTCAGCCATGAGACAGTAAATTCCTTTATTAATTCAGTTGGTATCTATAGGAGATTGTCAGGATTTGCTTCAGCATTCAGTTTCTACTCGCAGCTTGTGATGAAATTAATATGGATACAACCATGAGAAAGGACATTTTTACAAGACACAAATTTTGTTGTGTATGCAAGAGGAGAGTTGGAGAAGGATGAACTAAATTTCTGATGGAGTCAGAGAACCTTAGCAGTGGAAAAAGCAATTCAGTTGGGAGCAAAGTGGTGATAAGTGTTTAATTAGGCTGAGAAGCAATAGGAGCCGAGTTCTAGAGAGGGCTCTTGTGCCAAGCCATGCACATGTGAAATAACAGGGCTGCTTTAGAACACACCGGAATTTTAACATTGCAAGATGTCATTGTTTGAGATGGTAATGAAAGAATGTCTAGTAATGACTTTATCAGTTAAGAAGATGGAAATTTGCTCAACTAAATTTAAGGAGAAACAAGAAAGCCTGTACTTATAAACTTGAAAGATTATGGATTCTGGCACAGTAATATCTACTTGTTCACATTCCACCATCTGGACTTTTTGTCTCCATCTGGGTCTTGGTTCCCATGTGTTAGGTGCCTTCTCGGCGAGCTGAGAAAGGCTATGGTTGAAAGTCCCCACCAAAACTCAGACTAAAATTAATCCTTATTCTAAGTTATTAATCTGGCTATTGGACTCAGAGGTGGAAGGAAATTAATACAGAATGAGGCCATCGGGGCAGGGCCTACTTTGGAGGGATGGAGTCTGTGACTCGAGAGTCCTGTCTTGGATGTGTGTCTTGACATGTGATGCCTGAAGTCCATGTGGCCCGTCCCACATGAGCGCCCACTCTTGAACTTTCCAGGCTTCTGATCCATGTGCAGAATTGACATGTCCTCTGTCTGACATGCTCAGTCGGTGGCATTGGGTCACAGGCACAAAGCCAGACTTCTCAGCTCCTTCTGATTACCTGGCTGCCCTGCAGGATGAGCAGCTTTGTTGATGGTGCTCTTCCCACTATATTTTTCCAAAGACACAAGCAAAAGCTCTGACTCATTTGGGGTCATTTTCTCTTTCCCGAGCGCTCTGGCTCACTAAGCTTGATTCCCGGTGCCCACTACCTCCAGGAGGGCAGAGGGCCCGCTTGACTCTGAGCATTTAAAGTGCACAGAATGACTGCGAGGCCATCTGAGGGACAGGTCTCCATAACGGGTCGTGAGCAGAAGAAGAAAGGAAGACAGCCGCAACCCAGACACACAAAGCAGGGGGCTGGGGAACATGGAAGACCCAACGATGAGTGGGCAGAACCAGACCCCAGTACTGAAAGAACCACATTGACCACATTGGGAAAGGACAGTGACATAAGCACCTTCTCATGCTCAGGAAAGACCCCAAGGGTCGTGATAGCACATGGGAGCCCATGAGTGGTACACCTGGAGCACAAGGCTTCTCCCCATCGGGCTGGCTTTTCCTAACGCTCTCACAGTCTCCCGAGGCCTCGGTACAGGACACACCACTAATGGGCTTGCTCAGGACAGTTACTCAGCCATAGTTCAGTTGTGAAATTTAAATTGTGTTATAATATTACATAACACTAGTTTGTGCTTAGGAGACACAACGTTTTAGACAAAGGCTAGCGCCTTCCTTCTAACTGAAGATATCTTTCTCTAGAATATCTTCATTTCCTGCATGCATGCATGTGTTTGTGCATACATAATGACAGCTGTACTATTTTGGTGTACATGCTTTTTATATAAGCATTGTGAATTCCAGAGAAGTATTTCGAAGTCAAAGCAAAAGACTTCTGAAATAATTTGGTTTATAAAATAGTAGGACCGAACAGAATAACTGAATATTCATTACAACTCAACATATGCTAACATTATAGATCACTTATTAAATTTCATTTCTTGATTATTTTTTTCTTCTGGTACAGTGTATTGGGCATGACTCTGCAATGCCAGCTAATGCCCTTTACATAGTAAAGCTTACCCATATTCATGCAGGCCCTCACAAATATTTATGTTTATTTTGGATTAGTTTCATGTGAATTTTTTGGTAACACACACCAGAGGAAAAAGAAAGAAGAAAAATCCATCCAACTCAGACATCTTGCAGCAAAGAATAAACACAAAGACGAGAACTTTGAGATTCCTTTTTAAACAGAAGACTTGTGTTTCTGAACCACAAAGCATGTCAAGAGACTGTGCTTGCTTATTTACTTTTCTGTTTCGTATTGTGTTGGGCCTTTTCTAAGTTTGGATTACATAGAGTCAGGCGTGCAGAAGAGAGTGTTTGTTTGCATCTGTGACACTGGGTGTCTTTGTGTGAAGAAGGCAGGCTGTCTGTCCTCCTCCTCCCTCAGTGCACTGCTTGTCATGAAAACATCTCCCCAGTGATTCACTTACGAAGTGTGCACATTAAGTCAGAATATTACCGAGACAAGCTCCGTACAGCAGTTAGAAACTTGGGCTCCTGGTTAAATCTGCAACTCAAATGTGACTTTAGAAAATGCTCACATGTGATTTTGTCACTCACTCCTGTCTCAGACACCCCATCAGCCACCCCCGACCTCCTGACAAACTCACCGATACCCGCTTTGCACTCACTCAGATATCTGCTTCTAACCTCGAGGAATGACATCACTTGGAATCATAGAGTGGGTTAATAATAGGGAGGTTCAGTTACACAAATCCTCTGATGCATAGACAGTCTGAATGCAAACAGGAAAACAATCAAACAAATAGCCATGGATCATTCTGGAAACAGCAGCCAGCAGTAGGCATTCAGCTGCAGTTCGTCTATGTGCCGAATGAGGGGGTAGGGACTGAGGGGCTGTGAGAATACACTCACACTCCATCTTTCTGCTTATTTCTTGGATAAATTTTGGTCAATTTCTAATTTATGCTTTTGTTTTCAATCACAAATCATTTTCTCAATGAATACTTTCAAAAACCCTTAATATATGCAAAACTTACCTTGCTGAATCTCATGTTATTATACTTGTCTCACACATCTTGAATGACAATGACATACATGTACAGCTTAGCACCTTGTGTGGTAACTGTAGAGGAAGGGGATCGATACGTATTGGGGGAACGAGCGTACGGATTGAACAGCATTAGCCAAATATCATGAGGATAATTTGAGTAAACACAGAAAATAATCTCTTTAGCAGAAAACACATCATATTGCATAGGGCTGCTTAGAGTTCAAAGAGGTATTTCTTTTTAAATTTTTTTTTTTTTTACTTTTACAGACAGCATTTTAATTCATTCTACACAAATGGGGTACAATTTTTCATTTCTATGGTTGTACACCATGTAGATTCATACCATTCATGTAATCATACATATACATAGGGTAATAATGTCTGTCTCAGTCCACTATCTTTCCTTTCTCCACCCCCTCCTGCCCCATTTCCCTCTACACAATCCAAAGGGCCTCCATTCTTCTCTTGCCATCCCCCCACTGTTATGTATCATAATCCACTTATCAGGCAAAACCACTAGGCCTTTGGTTTTTGGGGATTGTCTTATTTCACTTAGCATGGTATTCTCCAACTCCATCCATTTACCAGCAAATGCTGAAGAATAATTTTATTCTTCTTTATGGCTGAGTAATATTCCATTTTGTATATATACCACAGTTTCTTTATCCATTCATCTATTGAAGGGCATCTAGGATGGTTCCATAATCTAGCTATTGTGAATTGAGCTGCTATAGACATTGATTTAGTGCTTTGGGTATAGACTGAGGAGTGGGATAGTTGGGTCTAATGGTGGGTCCACACCAAGTTTTCTGAGAAATCTCCATACTGCTTTCCAGAGTGGCTGCACCAATTTGCAACTCCACCAGCAATGTATGAGTGTTCCTTTTTCCCCACATTCACTCCAACACTTATTATTGCTTGTGTTTTTGATAATAGCCAATCTAATTGGAGTTAGATAAAATTTTAAGGTGGTTTTGATTTGCATTTCTCTAATTACTAGAGATGATGAGCACTTTTTCAAACATTTGTTGATCGCCTGTATGTCTTCTTCTGTGAAGTGTCTGCCCAGTTCCTTAGCCCATTGATTGATTGGGTTGTTTATATTTTTCGTGTAAAATTTTTTAAGTTCTTTATAAATTTTGGAGATCAGTGCTGTATCTGAAATACATTTGGAAAAGATTTTCTCCCACTCTGTAGGCTCTCTCTTCACGCTATTGATTGTTTCCTTTGCTGAGAAAAAACTTTTTAGTTTGAATCCATCCTATTTATTGATTCTTGCTTTGATTTCTTGAGCTTTGGGAGTCTTGTTAAGGAAGCCTGGTCCTAAGCCAACATGATGAAGATCTGGGTCTACTTTTTCTACTATTTGGTGCAGGATCTCAGGTCTAATTCTGAGGTCGTTGATCCATTTTGATTTGAGTTTTGTGCAAGGTGAGAGGTAGGGGTTTAATTTCATTTTACTGCATATGGATTTCCAGTTTTCCCAGCACCATTTGTTGAAGAGGCTATCTTTTCTCCACTGTATGTTTTTGGCACCTTTGTTTAGTATGGGGTAACTGTACTTATGTGGTTTTGTCTCTGTGTCTTCTTTTCTGTACAATATTGTCGAAATAGTCATACTTCCAAAGGTGCTATACAGATTTAGCACAATTCCAATTAAAATCCCAATGACATTCCTCATAGAAGTAGAGAAAACAATCATGAACTTCATCTGGAAGCATAAAAGATCCAGAATCCTGAGCAGGATTGTTCAGAGTGATGCAGGAGGTATCACAATACCAGACCTTAAACTCTACTACAGAGCAATTGTAACAAAAACGGCATGGTACTGGCACCAAAATAGGCAGACCAAAGAGACGCTTTAATGATGTCAATAAGCATCAAAGAAACATGGTGCAAGCACCTCACAGGCCAAACAGCTGACAAGGTTCAGTGTGAGTTATGGTTATCGGTAATCATGAAAAGTTTCCTTTGGCATGTAATTTGTTATATGGAAATGTGTAATTGTTGACATACATGAAGCAGAGAAATCTCAGAAGTTTTAATGATTATTATGGCCAAAATATATTGGGGGAAATGCATATAAAGTATGCATAACGTGTATGTAAAGTTAAAGAAAAGAAGTACAAGGACCCTCCTGAGCCAAATTTCTCTGGAAGAAATGAACACATCAGTACTTTGGCGAGCCTGTGGGTCAACCCCAAACCTGTTCCCATCTCTCACCCATGACAGTAGCACCCACTTAAATTTCATGAAGACGGTTTACTCCTGTTTTGGTGTAAATGTGTCCCCATGTACAGATACTCCTAAGGTGTGCATGCTTTAGTTTTGCTTCTTTATGAGCTTTTTAAAAATGGGATGATGCTGCATCTATTCTCCCACAAGCTGTTTCACCCATACGGTCGTTTGCGACTCCAGTGGAGATCGTGGGGCTGCGTTTCAATCATTTTCGTTGTTCCAAGCCGCGATTTGGGGCCTTTGACCTCAGGACACATTTTCTTCTCTCCCTGATGGGAATACAGCCCGGCTGTCACTGCCCACGTCCCCCAGCTCAGTGAGCGTGTTTGCCGGCCCTCCCGTTCAGGGTCCTTCTCCACTCCTGCAGGCTGCAGACCCCAGCCGGTGTGTGACAGTTACGTGCAGAACCACAGGGCTGCGCCCACGCGCTGGCTCTGCTGGTGCTGCGGTCCCTGCGTGTGAGAAGACAAGAGTTTTGCTAAGTCACGCGGAGGCCCCGACTCCTTGAGGCCTAGCCTCAGGAGGTGGTCGCCTTCTTGCTGGAGTTGTGTTCACAGATCAGATCATAGCATGGCACCACCTGTGGCCTGGAAAATCTGAACATTTATATGACTACTTAATCCAATGATAATCCAGTTGGATATAAAACTGGTTTTAAAGTTTTGTTATTTAAACACTTGCGAACACTCATTTCCTTCTATTAGAATTGCTATTGACAACTTTGAAGGTGATCTGGTGGAATTTGTTTTCTTTCTAGGGAAGATTTCTTTCCTCTCTGGAGGTTTTAAAGCAAATCTTTTTGTCATTCGTTTACTTAAGTGTCAAAGCAATATTGCTAGGTGTGATTTTTTTTCCCAGTACTTGGAAGATTTGAATTAAGCCAGTGACACTTTTTGTTTTATCCTTGGACCTTCTCGGATAATGTTTCCTTTCTATTTTTCCATCCTCGAGAGCTTCTTTATGTCATGCTGATGTGTTTCTTTTGACCTCAGCTTTTCTGAACTTCCTTTTGCATTACCTTCTTCTGCATCTCTGCCTGACACATTTAGGAAAGTTTTAGTCTAAAGTTCAAGTTTATTGGTTTGCCTGAAAATTTATTCTGCTATTCCTTGGTCTGTTTAGTTTTTTTTTTTTATTTCCTCCATGTCAGTTAAATAATTAATTTAAAAATAAACATAAAAGGACACAGACCCTTGGTTCTCCTTATGAGGGTATATTCTCTGATCTTCTGACAAATATTAAATGGGACTCATTTTATATTCTCCAATTGTTTGTTTCACTAATTTTACTTTACCTGGTATTAGTGACTGTCTTTTTAAAATGTAAGCTGTGCTCTTAATGGATAAAGAAACTGTGATAAATATACACAATGGGATATTATTCAGCCATAAGGAAGAATAAAATTATGGCATTTGCAGGTAAAAGGATGGAGTTGCAGAATATCATGCTAAGTGAAATAAGTCAATCCTCAAAACCAAAGGCCAAATACTTTGTCTAAGTGGATGATGATACCTAACAGTGGCGGGGGGGTGGCAAGAGAGGTATGGAGGCACTTTGGATTGTGCAGAGGGAAAGGGGGCGGGGTGGGGAAGGAAAGATGGTGGAATGAGACAAGCATCATCACCCTATGCACGAGGATGATTACACGAATGTTGTGACTCTACTTGGTGTACAACCAGAGAAATGAAAGTTGCAACCCATTTGTGTACAATGAATAAAAAAAATTAAATTAAAAAAAACTGCCTCTCAGTTTTCCTTGGTGTCATGCATGGCACTGGGTCTGTGGCTACTTCCTGCCCCTGGTGGTGAGCTGAGGGGTGGGAGCAAGCTAGGAGACATCTTCTCTGGTGCTGACATTGCACCTGTTTACTTGTGTTGCTGTTTTTCGAAGACGATCTTCCACAGTCTTTATCATCTTGCCTTTGAGATGTGGGAAAAAATACTTAGGACAGAGTCAGTGCCCCGTGCCTGCCGGTTAATCTGGGCCCACTGACTACTTCTCTGCATCCTGAGTGCAGCCTTGACATTCTGCAGCTTTCACCAGGCGACAAGTGCAGAGAAAGGTGCCCACCACGTCTCCCCTCACCCCGCCCCAGCCTCTGTCATGTTGGTCTGCATCTCTCCCAACGCGCTCAGACCCAGTGGGCGCTGGGGCCTGACTCCTGTCGGGCAGGCCTCTTGTCCGGTGGCCCCCCAGCCTTCTCCCTCCAGCTCCTGGGTGTGGGGTGGGAATCCCTGGCCCGTCACTGCTGAGGAGCACCGCACCCACAGCTTGATGAGCTCCAGATAAGTGGACCTCGCGCCTCGCCGTCCTGTCTCAGTGGCTGAGGGTGAGGCAGCCTGGCGAGGTGTGGGTGCTGTCTCTCAGGAGCTATTTTTGTCTTATGACTGCAATAGAAGATGCTAAGATGCCTGGTGCCGTTCATCAGCATGTCAGGCCCTCTGACACTCGAGGAATGAGATGATCCCATGTCCTGGAGCAAAATGACACCAGACGAACCCTCCAGATGCAGGCCCTTTAGGAGCACTGAAGAACACCCTCTCACCAGCTGCAAATCAGAAAGGATTTAGCCCAAAATTAGCACTGGCCTTGGTAAAGGAGAAATTAGCAGACGATCAATAGGTAACTGCAATGGGAGATTTCTAAAAGTACACATTTGATGAAGAGAAAGACAACATCATTCTGAAAGCTCAAATAAATAGTTCAAAATCTGTTTTTGAGGAACTTTAAATTTGCTTGAAAACTAGGTGAAAAGATAAAATGAAGTTGAGAGTCAGTGTGGAAATGAGTTGAAGAGGTTAGGGACAGGCTGCTGATGTGGGCATTGGGACCCCCTGACAAGGGGCCTGGAGTGAGCTCTTCTCTCTACAGTTGAACGGTGCTGAAGGCAGAGCTGTTCTGATGACGTAAATGTAGAGGTGGCACCATTTGTTCATTAAGTACAACACGAAGATTCAGACGTGGCCTGTGCTTGCCTACACGCACACCTGTGCAAACAGACATGCACACACAGACGTGCACACGCACCACACATGCATACAAAGGATTGGGAGAAAAATAACAAAAAGTTCTCTCTTGTCAGTGGGAGTAATGGAAAGGATTATTTTTTCTCATAATTTTCTGATTTTCTACAATGAGCAGTTATTACTTTTGTTATTGTAAGAATATTATTTTAGCAGAAAGAACATAAATTAACCTATAATCATCCTTTCTGCTTTCCTACAAGCTGTCAGAAATAACTTGCTATGATTTCTTCTGAAGGTGATATTTCTTATCTTATTAAGGCTCATATTCAAAATGAACCATATTAATAAGGTGGATGTTACTTTATAATGAAATAACCAAGGGCAGGGTGGAATGTCCTCAACGGAAGGCCTTGTGACAAAGAGCAGGTGGCATCAGGCCTTCTCTGATACCTGTTTGGCGTGGTCCACTTCTGCTTTTCCCTCTCGCCTGCTCCAGAGCCAGGGGACTGGCCTTGACAATGTGGGTGTGCTGTTTGTGAGCTGCCACTGCAGATCTGATCCTATTCTAAGTATGTACCATTCTGCTAATGATCTTAAAAAGGCATCTCCAGGCAAAGTGCTGCCCAATTTGTTTATACCACAAGGTGACGGGAATCACATGTGAGCACCAGATAACACAGACCGAGTACACACGTGTCACGTGTATTCCCACGGTCGTGTAAAGCAGCATCGCTGGGCAGTTTGCTCGACATCGTAAACAACTAATTGTCACTCATTCTTTGCCACTCAAACTCTCCGGGTAGCTGGAAGGAGCTGGAACTAGTGGCGGAGCAGATAAGGCAGGTGTCTGAATTCACTGTGAGAAGCACGGAAAAGCCTCTGCTCAGCAATCGCAGGATGTGATGTGGTGATGGAAAATACTTCACTCTGACATCATCAAGACCCGTTTTGTCTTGTTGGTCATGACTGAGCAGAAACTGTTCCATCACCCACACCCATGCGCACACACACACACCAACGCGCACAGAGACACACATTCGGGGCTCTTATTCTTTGGGTTCTCCCCTCTCTCTTCCTTCCTCTCCTTCCTGGGCTTGGCTGAAGTATGGTTCACAAATACCGTGGTCACTATGTAATATGATATGTGTACATATTTTGAAATGATTGCCTCCACCTAGGAAGTTAACATATCCATCACCTCACACAATTGCCATTTGTGTGTGTGTGTGCATGGGTGTGTGTGTGTGTGTAGTGAGAACACTCAGGTCTACTCAGGAAATTTCCAGCGCATGGCCCAGTGTTACCAGCTAGAGTCAGCATGCTGCACATCTCATAAAAAGAGCTCAGGGATTTGTCTCGGGGGCCAGTCTAAAGAGCATCCTCCATACTGAACTCCTTCACGGGTTCCGTGTCTTCAGAAATCCAGTCGGCAATGTTCAGGGAAGTAGACTCTGGAACAGAATGGCCCTTGGTCCTTATCTGGATGTGGGCCTGGATGCCTTTAGTCTGGCAGGAAACCGTCTGTGGACGTGGGTCTCCTGGAAGGTGTCTGGCCTCAGGGGAGGTGGACGGTGCTGTAGCCAATCGGTACTCCTTTCTGGATCCAGCCCAGGAAGGGGGACATGCTTTCCTGGTGGCTACCGTCCCTCCCCTCTTCTCCTCCTGGGAATTAGTGAGCTCAGGGTTGAGGTCTGGTCTGTAAGGAGACAGCACTGCGGGAGGGAAGAGGCGGGGTGCCTACATCTGGGAGAGAGCTCGCCATGCCCTTGGCACATGACCCCGCAGGCGGTGAGCAGGTGGACAGGGAGGACGAGGGAAGAGCGGCCCCGCCCACTCCCACCCTCCCCATGCTGTCCCTCAGTGACAGGTGTGTCGCTGGCCTGGCTTCAGGAGGAGGAGGCTTTTCTCTTCACAGAGCAATCACGCCCTCCCCATGCAGTGCACATCTTCTTTCCTTCATCACAGAATTAAAGACTGAAATAAAATCAGCAGAAGCACAGCCTCACACGTAAGAAACAACCAAGTCAGTCAAACACTTTTTAAATTTCAGTGTCCAATTCTTCCCCATTTTGAAATTAGTGGGACTTCTGAGGACGGCATTGATCACTGGGTGAAAAAAAAATGGACAGAAACGGAATGAAAAGTATTCAAAGCATAATTAATCAAGATTTTAACCTATCTTCATTTTCCAGGAATGTTTTAGAAACTTGAAGTTCACAGGCATCTCCGGACCCATACTCCTAATGCGATGCGGTTTAAGAACTCGAGGAGATGGACATGTGGAGGAGAGAGACCTCCCCTCACAGGCCCAGAACTGGATTGGTCAAGTGTCCATCCGCAGTTAGTTTATTTTTTAATGTATTTGTTGGTGACCAGCTCTGAAGGAAACCTTGCTTTTTTATTGTTTTATACCTGATGGGGTGCAAAATTGACAACACAGCGCACCGATATTCACAGAGCAATTTGAAACTGAGAGTGCCATCGTAACTCAACAAGGTATCAAAGGCGATCCGATGAGCTCTGGGCATCGGCGTGCAGTTAACGTGTAAAATCACTGTCTCCAGAGCCGATCGAGCTGGAGGGCTTAGGTGTAAGATAGCAGGCAAGAGGCACTAGAACACGTTCAGGGGCAGCAGGGTTGACTGGGATTGTGTACATGTTTTTAAAGAGGGGTAAGATAGTCTGTGAGGCTGGCTCGGGGTCAGACTGCAGAAAGTTCTGCAGGTCACTGGGTGTTCAGGATGAGCCTGAGCCAGAACTGGGACCCTCAGCTGATGCTTTACAGGCTCATGACCACAATCAAGTTTGGGGATGTGTCTCAGCGGGTGGAGAGAAGAGGTTGTCTGGGATGAGCCTGGACCTGCAAGGTGGCTCCTGGCTGTGGACCATGTGACCACAGTTGAGTTTCTTAGCAGTCTGAATCTTACTTTCACTGTGTCCACAAAAAAGAGCAGAATATCCACTCCACAGGAGTTCACCGCGGCTCAGGGGTAGGTCCAGGCCTATAAAACACCCAAGCACCTTCCCATGGTCTCCAGGTCTACCTACGTCTGCCCATCATCTGTGACACTGTCTGCAGCAGCAATCCATGAGTAATGGAGGTGGACCTGTAGGAGGGAGCTGTGGGGACCAACAGGGCGTAAAGGAACATAAAACAGCCCACACCCATGACTTTGCCTCAGTGGGAAATAATTGGCAGGAGGAATGATATGGGCTTTTTCTTTTTTTATTTTCCACTGAAAACCATCAGTGAAATGGAGACATCATAATAATTACACAATTGTTGGATTAAAACCCTTTCATGTCTCATGTATTTTAAGTTGTGATTTCCTAATTACATTAACTTTAAGGCCAAAAAAATAGACTGTAGGTAGTTTGATGGTCTCAGTTGATGCCAAACTCAGAGCTCAAAATGGATTTTGAGAAATGTGGGGAGATTTGTTGACAACAAAATGTATTTTGGGACCATTTGAGACTAGCATGAAATGGATAACCAGGATTCACGAAGTCAGTTCCAGGGAAGTGCTGTTCTGTCTTTGCAAACAAGATTGGTCTTGTTTATGAAACGCACCGACTTTAAGCTGCTGCAAGAGAGGAAATTGTTTTGAAGCTGTTCTATTTCATTTGTCAGTGTTTTTCTTTCACACAGAAAATAACTCTTCTCCACTCCTTCCTTGGGATGACACCAAAGGTCCCCAAAAGGAGAGAGAAGAGAACAGAAAGCAAGCAATTCAGCAGCCACATGGGAACAGTACAGAGAGGGAACACAGGCAGATGTGCAAGCACACACGTGCGTGGGAGAGCTGGGGGCACATGGCAGGGAGAACACCACACAGGGGGTTTTTGATTCCATGGGTAGGGTCGAAAATAGACGTGGGGTGGATGGGCAAGAGGATGTGCCCAGAGCCCAGAAGGACTGACAACACCTTCCTGTGCTTCCTGGACCCAAACCACTACTTCTCTGAACTTAAAATATATTTTCATCTTTTAAAATTTGAAAAAAGTAAATGAACCAAAAGGAAAGCAAATTATACTCAAAGATAATCACTGTGCAATATTGTGATGCATGTCTATTTTCCTTGAGCACAAACATAAATCTGTAAGATAATAGCATTTTAAATATATGTGCATGATACACACAATGCGTGTGGTGTTGTCCTATGTATATGGCAATATCATTCCTATGTATACCTGGCGGAGAGCGCCCCCATGCTGAGCTCCCATCTGCATCTGTGTCCAGCTGTCCAGCATGCCCGTGGGTCAGCAAGTGGACCCCGAGTCACACATCAGAATTCTTATTTGCAGACCTGGAGGCTAACGGCAGTGAACGATGTTTGCAGAGTACTCGGTCCCGGAACAGCACTTCCACGGATTATCCACACACCCAGGGTAACGCCCTGTGAAGGAAAAGGAAGGCAAGGCAGGAGCCTGTGGGCGACGCTTAGCGTGTCGCCATTCAGGACATGGTTCTGAAGAAACAGACCACGCGCCTTCTCTAACCAAGGAGAAATGGCATCAAAGCAGGATGAAAGGTAGATCAGACACAGGCAAGGGAAAGTGTCCAGTGAGTTTTATGTCACGTCCTGAATTTAAGGGGACAGAACTTTACTTCCAGCCATGAAGGAGGGACAAGGGCCAGACTTCACCTTTAATCTCCTATCATAAAAAAAGAAAAAAAAAATTAGAAAAGCGAGGACAATACAGGAAACCATGGTTTCGGAAGCTGGATGGAGGCAGCCTTACGGCGGTCTTGGGGGTGGTGGTGATCCGGGCTCCACCCGAGGCTGTGTCCATCGCAGGCACAAGAGCGGAAAGCAGCAGAGCCCAGCGTCCTCGCCGAGGAGAAGGGTGGCCTCCCTGGTTTCAGCTTGAGGCTTGCTGGAGCGTGGCGTGTTGGATGGCCTGCAGTTCCAGAAAGCAGGGGCCTCGTTCAGACCGAGCCCACCAGATCTGCGTGGGAAGGAGCTTGAGGCATTGTCGAGGACCAGGCCAGGCGGGCACCTTGAAAATGCTGGGCAAAAACGACCACGGAATGAGCACGCGCAGCACGCACACAAGGAACACGGACGTCCGGACAGTGAGCAGACAGACCCGAGGCCCCTCAGGCTGTGCTGAGGTTGCAGAGGCCCCACAGGAGGGCAGGGCAGCAGAGCTCCTGGAGGGAAGCCCCCTTCACACCGCGCCGGTGGAGCCCCAGAGCAGACTGCAAAGGCAGCACAGAGCATCTTCTGTAGAAACTTTTCACAATCGAGTTATTTTTAAATTTTCACCTTGTTCTTTACATAATTTTGAAAAAAAAAAAAAAATTGAAACTACTTTCACAAATTAAAACCAGTGTACGAATCTGTAAATTTCATGTGCAAACAAGTATACACATTTATAAATATAAAGTGTGTTCATGCTAAAAAAAAAAAATTGCTGGAAGGACTGTCTTATCTAAAACCTTTTCAAGCCAATCATTCAAAATGTAAAAGAGAAGGATTTAAAGATCAAATATCGTGGTCCCTTAAAGAAATGGAATGAATCTGTTTGCAGGTTAGAGTGGTCCCCCTTATCTGCAATTTTGCTTTCCACTGTCTAGTTACCCACAGTCAACCACAGTCCAAAATAGTAAATGGGAAATTCTGGAAATACGATAGTCATAAGCATGAAGTTGTGTACTCTTCTTGGTGGAGTGATGAAATCTCACACGGTCCTGCCCCATTCCAGCCAGGATGTGAATGGTACCTTTGTCCAGGCTATCTGCGCTCTGTCAAGCACCCTATGCTAAGCAACTTGCCGGTCGTACTGAGCACCCAGAACCAGGCAACCAACTCAGCTGTCTCGGTTAGCAGATGGACTTGTGGTATTGCAGTGCTTATGTTCCAGTGACCCCCATGATACTTATCAATGGCCTCAAAGTGAAGAACTGGTGATGCTGGCAATTTGGATGGACCCAAGAAACATAGGAATTGCTTTCTTTAGGTGAAAAGGTGAAGGTACTACATTTTGAAAGAGACCACATTCACCTAACTTGTATTGCAGTATATTGTCATGATTGTTATATTTTATTATTGGTTGTTGTTAATATTTACTGTGTCCAATTGACAAATTACACCTTACTATGGGTAGGTGTATATAGAAAACACTATCTACACAGGGTTCAATACTACCCATGGCTTCAGGCGTCCACTACTGAGTGGTCTTGGAACATATGTTCAGAGCATCAAGGAAACGACTACATAAAGCATTAGATTACCACTCAGTGACATGAAATACTGTCGCACTTCACAGAAGTGAAAAGAGTACTAAGAAAAAACATGTAATTGTAACATGAAAGTTTAACACATACATATCTGTTTCCATATTAGTAAACAATGGAAGACTATATAAGACAATGAGTACCATGTCAGTTCTACCTACCTACCTACCTACCTACCTATCATGTGAATTTTTTGTTTTCTTTTTCATTCTCACTAATTCTCTACATTTTCTTTGAGCACATGAATTAACTAATTAAAGTTATTTAAGTATTCAAAAGGCTATATCATACTTATATCTATGACACATCCCTTACGGTATTATTAGCATTCAATTTGCACTGAATGAATCAATGGATGAATAAATGAATAAAAATTTCATTGTGAAAATTTATTTTTCAAATACATTATTTTTCTTCTAATAAAGCAACACCATACCTATTATTCTGAAGTAATGATTTATAAAGCTTGGGAGTTATTTTTTGTTCTTTGCTTAGACATGAAAACAGCTCTTTCTCCTTACATTTATGTGCAAAAGTTTCAAAAGCCTCTGCTGCTCCCCTGGTGCTTCATTAGGATTGAGGCTCAGCAGTATTAATTGCTGTTTGAGAATCAGATTCTGATCCTGAGCATGTTGTGAGTATTTAGAGTCCTCGGCTTGGTCTCCAGATGCTACAGGTTTCATTGCATTATCTTTTAAGATTGAGTTGGAGAGTGGTGGGCATTTCAGTTTAAATAAATGAACAGGAAATCAGGGCCCGGGGGAGGCAAGACAGAGGGGAAAACAGGCTACCTAACTCTGGCTTTAACGGATAAGGACTGAGAGGGGCAAGAGCAAGGAGCCAGGCATGGAGGGGAACTGGTCTCCTGGGGAACACCTCTGTCTGCAGACCAGCAAGTTGCCTTCGCTCAGACGTGAGTGTTTCATGGTATCCGAGTTCAGTGAGGCCCCACCCATGACCTGTGCCTCCTCAGTCGACTCCAGTTCAGCACACCAAGGACTGTTGAGAAAAACAGCCACAGAACACACACCCGCACTGGAGTGCCGGTAAAATCTCTAACAGAGAGGGAATCACCAAGTAGGAAGACTAAAACCTAAAGTCACCTAGTAGCTTTACATAAGTACTATTCAGTATTGTTATTTATGGTGTTTATTTTGACTTACATAATTAATTGCTAAAAGTCAGAGGAAAGGGCATTGGAGAATGCACACAAAACATGAAGTTTTTATTCTGAAGCTGACCAATACAACAAAGTTTCAAAGCTTCAGAGCAATCAGAAGAAAAAATACAAACACACACAAATAACTCAGACAATACATGAAAATACTTTAAAAAAACAAAAAGTGTAGCAACATAAAGCATAAATACAAATCCAACGATGACCATACTTACCTCCAGAGACTTTGTTTCAAATCAGCTATTGAAATAAAAACAGTCCCAGATGGACTTTTGGAATAAAATGCAGTTATTCATTGTACGTAAACCACAAGAACGGATGGTTAAAACTTGCCAGGTCCAAATTGAAAAGAAAACTCATATTATCTGAGTTAAATTTGGATTTATTATCACCATAGGCCACAAAGAATAGCAGTATGTATTAAGTGTGGAATCTACAACCAAACTCTAACAGTTAGGGATGTCTACACATGTTGTAACTTAAATATGCACAGAACCAAAGAGCAGGAAAAGCAAGGAGACCCAGAAAGATGTGCTAAGAGAATTTATTCTTACCTTTCTTGTGGCACAGTACATGGACAAACTATTTATGTAAGACCCAGGTTATTTGATCAATAAAATTATCTACTCAATTTAATCAATTGCACACCTTGAAAATAAGGACAAACTCTGCAAGCCATGTCTTAGAGTGATGGATGGGGACTTTGCATGGCACTGCTGCCCCATGGGAGTAAGTTGCCCATGGCCACCTGGAGTGGGATGTTCTGGGCTCAGGTCCAGCTTTGACCACTAGCAGGATTGCTAAAGTTTGAACTAAACCAAAGGACAGTTCATCTGCAGCTCAGTTTTCTCCACTGAGGAATGTTCCGGCTGACTATTCCAACTGTGAAATGATTGCTGATCTCTTTGCTACCTGCCAATGTTGGGCTGATATTTCTGGATCCTTTAGATAATTAAGCCATGGTTGATTCATACAGAGTCTGTGTTATTTTTGACAGCTCTTATCTACTGTCGACTCTTATCAACAAAACAGTCATTAATCCTGTAATAACTGCAAAGAAATTACAAAGAAAACCTCAAACCATCCCCAAATGAAGAAAAGATATTATTTTCTTAATCTGAAGCAAAAAATATATGTAATAAAACTTGTAATTAAAATATACCACTATCTAGAATTTGAACCTTCTCTTTAAAGACTTTGAGGGGAAGCTGCAGGGGAGAGGGCGGGGCTTGGAGGAAGATCCTTGAAGAGCATCTCTAAAATAATCCCAATAGGATGCCCTGTTACATCTCATAGAGCCAAACCCACACTCGAGGAAAAATCATAGCCAAGTAGCATCAATTACTAAAAAACAATTTGCCAGATTTTCAACCCAAGGAATTAGAAAAAAATAACAGCAAAATAAACCTAAAATAGAAAAGATGTGGGCAAAAGTAGAATCAATAAAGATAAATGCAGGAGTTAGTAAAATTGTCAAAATAAATATATCCCAGAACTTGATCTTTGAAGGAAAAAAAAAAAAACAGAATAAAGCACAAAAATTGTCAGCTAACTTCGTCAGAGAAGCAGGGAGCAGGGAGACAGAACATAAGTTTGAAAACATGTGAAGGTAGGACAACTCTTCACAGACAGAGCGAATTTAGATTCATGAGACTTTTGGTGCAATTCTGAGAAGATGATTTTTAAAACATGGGTGACATAGATGATTTTCCAGGAAATCAGAAGTGACCAAGTAACCTGATCAATGGAAATATAGAAATTCTAAACATCAATTAGAAGAAGTAGCAAAAGGCAATTCAAATAGCGGAAAGGTGTCACAGTCCCAAAGACTTAGTCCAGCAGGAGGCAATGAACTCTGCCCTGTGTGATATGGAGGGTGCTTACTGATCTTCCCTTGGGTGGAAAGGGCACATGGCAGGAGGGGAGAAGGGTCTCCCAATGCCTCGTGTTCTGCCGTTTCCGATTATCTTCTCTGTGGAGTGGTTGGTCAAAGCCACTCCCTGGGCATTTTGCTGATAACTGTGCTAAATACTGTGGCTAGTCAAACATGGAGCCTGTTTCCTGGTGGAAGCCCAGTCCTTCCGAAGCTGACCTTGCACAGCTTGCTTCTTACTGGTCTGGGAGTTGCCTCTCCATCACCTCTACATTTTCCGTCAGTAATAAGGCCATCAGTAGCACAGGATTTGCTGTCGAGTCGCCCTTCTCCTCAACAGCTCAGAAACTGTAAGAACTTAACCCTACTACCTACCTCGTAAGCAGAGACAGCAACTTCTGGGGTCTGTCCACACCAGCAGGAGACTGGACGACTTGGGAACGCCAACGTCTTACCTGATGGAAGAAAGGTTGTATGGTCATACAAAGTACCTCTTTGGGAAGTGGAGGGGAGCTGGGCACATCCAGAATAGTGGAGATCTTTATTTCTTTTCCCTTTCTGGAGTTCCCCCAAATTTGGCTCAGCATGCCTGAGTCCATCCAATGGAAGAAGCCTCCAGAAACTCTTGTTTTCCCACCAGGCATTTCCTCTGCAGGAATCACCTGAAGTTACACAGTAGACGTCCTGTCCTTGTGCTCCACTCCCTGCACCCTTGGGAGTGATGTGGGGTCAGGTGCTCTGTGGCTGTGCTTCTTTGCAGGATGAGCCTGCCTCCCTGCCGCTCCTCTGCCTCTCCGTGTTAGGGCTGCAGTGCACAGCGTGCCGGCTGCTGTGTGGACCACCTTTCCACAGTGAGAAGGCTGAGCGTATCAGGCCAAGAGGTGTCATGCCGAGAACTCTGGCCACACACCCCTGGATCCCTGCAGTCTGAGTCAGTGACAGTCAACATCCTGGAGTGTGCTGGAGCTGCTCTTAGCCATCCGAGGGAGAGGGTTAGTGCTAAAGTTTAAAAACAGCCCTCTGTTATAAATTAAATTACATAAGCATAATTAAATGAATCATATTATAAAAAATAATAAACAGGTGAGACTCATCACTTCCTAGTTCTGTTTTGTTGTTGTTGGTTGACTGCTGTCTATACTCTTGAGATTATTTGCACCTTTTTATGGGATGGGACATTTGATCCATGGTGCACGACGGTGCATTTCTTCCCAGTTCTGCTTTCACTCCGAGTGTCTGTAGCCTGATTTGGGTCCTGGCAATTGGAGAGTTCTCATGAAAATGGACACGTATACAACACAGGCTTTGTCTTCTTTTAGAACACTGACAGTTAAACATTTGATAGTGCCCCACGGATAAACTTGTGGGACTGCTTCCTGTTCACCAGTAGGAGCCGAGGACAGAGTACCATTAAAAGGTCATCAGATCTGATGGCTAAGAAACACTGTCTCCCTCACCAGAAGAGGGTAACCTGGCGCTTACCAATACTTTACAGGCCTCAGATGCATACAGAACTAACCAGAGAAACAGAGCTTGGTCATGTCAGCATGTCTTTATCATTCTTTGCCTATCTTATCTGCAGTGCATTTTCTTTCCGCATTCTGTTTGGTTTAATTCACTTAGGTATTTACCCTCCAAGAAATAGTGCTTCATAGACGGGCTCTGCCACCTGTCCTGGGGAAAGAGGAAAATAGACATGTGACCTGTTTTGCCAGAAATAAGAATCAAGAGCAGTTGTAATCTGAGAATGCCTTTCATGCCAAGATTTCTAAAGTTGTTTGGAGTTAACTGTTACTTATTCTATACTTTTTAAAATGAAAATCTTGGTTTGTTATTTTATCCAACACACACTTAAAATGGACAGTGGAGGGTCAGAGATGAATAAGGCCTGGTCACAGCCCTCCTGGAAGTCATGGTCTCATTAGGAAGATGGCCAGGCACACAGGAAGTCTCCAACAACTCAGTGAGTGCTGTCCTTGAAAAATGCTTTCTGGAGGCCTGTGTGTGGCTAGATCCACCTTCCAGACCAGAAGGCCGCTGGGCCCTGTGTCCTCCCTCCTTCCTTTCCTGTTGGGTCCATCCTCAATGCTCCTGCGGGGTGACCATCTGAAATGTGTAGCAATATCCCTTATCCCTCCGTTACTTCATGTGATACTGGGAAAACAAACCAATTTTAGCACCAAAGGATATTTTCAAGTATTTTTCTTCACTAAGCAAGCTGTAAGACTCTTCAGCTGTTTTGTTGCCATGGTGAGTAGAGTTGAAGTGATATTTCTAGTCGAAGACAAAAATCTATAAAATGAATGCTAATATGAAATACACTTGCAGCCATTAGCCTCTAACACGCCAGATCTGGAGGGAAGAGGGAGCTCCTTCCCCTCCGTTCAGAGAAGCATGGGGGTGCCCAGGCCTGGGGGTGACAATCACCCATTCTTCCTCTGTGCAGATTCACTTTTGAATTCACCTGAAGTTACAAATTTTACTTTGTTTCAAGAATGGGAGAAACAGTGGTTCTTTCCGGGTCTGTCTGTCTAGTCATAGCTTCACCAGTCTCCCAATGGTAAATGGTCTCCAATGGACTCGTACTTCAGACAACCATGCTGCTGCTTCAACGTGAGTGCCAGAGAAGAAAGTAATAAAAAATTAAATAGGACTATTTTAGCCAGTTCTGTTGTTGTTGTTGCTGTGATCAAAAGACAAAAGACCTGACAAGAACAACATAGAGGAGCAAAAATTAATCTGGCACAGTTTCAGAGGCCTCAATCCACAGAAGGCCAACACCATCACTCTGGGCCAAAGGTGAGACAGATCTTCATGGCAGAAAGGCATGGCAGAGGAAAGCAGCTCAGGACATGGCAACCCTCACCAGGGACAAACTACAAACCTCACAGGCACCCTTCCACACACACCCACAGTGACTTATCTCTCTCAGCCACAACCTACTTGCCTATCACTACCACCAGTTAATCCATATCGGTGGATTAATCCACTGATTTGGTTAGGACTCCCATTAACCAATCATTTCATCGTTGAAAATCCTTGAACTGTGTAACACATGAGATTTGTTACATGGACACCTCATATTTAACAATGACAAATAGAGTAGTTTCCAGAAACAGTGGTGTAATGGGAGGACCATCATTTAGGATGCTCTAGTGGGGAAGGAGCAAAGGGGCTGCTGTCCAGGGCAGAGTTGGATGTGAGGATGAGACAAGATACAGAGCTCCTGGAGGAGGGTCCCTATGCGTCCATGGGGGAGGAAAACCTCACTCTTCTTTCAGACTTCTTCTCAGGGAATGGAGAGACCCTGAGACATGGGGAATAAAACAATGGACTTTGAACAGCCGCTCACACAGCACTGGATCCCCAGGCATGGGCAGATTACGATCTTGCAGGACCAGCAGAGCTATTTGTCTTTAAAAGACTTTTTCAGTTATGAAAACTACAGAATGCAAATGAGGGAGTAGCAACACCAGGATCAGCATCACAGGTTAAGAGCAGGATTTCGGATCCGGGACCCATGCTGTAGAAAAGTTTCCTTAGAATGAGCGAGACTGTGATACAGCAGTTTACCCGTGACGAGTTCTGCTTCCGCAGGTGTTGAAGTCTAACATCAGAGAAGCACGCCAAGGCAAGCAGATTAAGTAGGTTTTATTTAAAGGTAATGATACAGACTTCTCCCAGGAGGGAGAAGGGGGCCATGGCTGATGTTCTAACATCCCAAGAAGTGAGTGCACCCTACATCCTTTATAGGTTAAGGTCTCTTTCTTCTCCAGTTCTCTCCCCACTTATCTCTCCTTCCTGCCTATGTGACTAGGCCTGGTTTTGCAGGTGAGATGCATAAAGTGAGAAGTGGATGGATTAGGGGGAGGGCCAAAGTGATTCAGTCAGGCAGGGGCCCAGGGGGCATTAATTAGCAGCTCCCTGCCTGTAGTCCTTGATAAGGGCAGGTAAATTCGGTAATCAATGGACTCGGAGATCCTTGACATTCCATTCTCCCAGGGGCAGTCTCCAACTTCCAGAGGCAGATGGCTTCATGGCTTCATTTCCCCGATTTGACCTGACCCCTATTTCTACACTATCTGCCTATCCCCAATTCTGGCTTCAAGGAGATCGCCACCAGCTCAGTGGTCTGAGGTCTCAGATTAGAATTTGGTTAGTTGTAAAGGATTTTTAAGAATAACACTTGCATATGTGACTTCGTGTTTGCAACTTAACCATCATCGCGTTAGAAATGTAGATCAGAAGGTGGAGAAATAGAAAATGAAATGTATCTTTCTTCTGTTTGAAAATCCACTTGGAGAACTGAACAGGTGGTAGTGACAATGACAGAAGTGGGATTGATAGTGACAGTGATGTTTGTTACTGAAGACTTACTATTCATGTTTTTAGGTTCCTTACGTAATTATAACTAATGCCTAACCGACATTCTTAACTCAAACCCATGACCCCTTCCCGTTCTCAACAGCTGACCCTCCTAGTATGAAATGGAAAATGGGGCTTCTCCCAGTACTGGATTCTCTTCCTAGCTGTGTACATGTGCTCTGCTTTCCCTGCTGTGACAATGAATTACCCGTCCGTGCTCCTAGATAATTGCAACCTATCCATTTATGCACTAGATATCACCTACTCTTGCTCACGATGGTATTATTTTTCCTATCTGTGTATGTGACTTCTGAGACTAAGTCATAAGAAGCCTTTGAGTTTCCTTGAACACCAGCTGAGTCCAGCAGCTGCCATGTACAATGTCTTCGTGCCCAGAGATGCCATCTGTCAGGAAGCCCCATCTGTACACATGCGGATGGATCAAGAGCAACCAGCCGGTGCCCAGAACTCGCAGTGACCACCATGTGGATTCTAATTCTGTACTGCAGGAGACACCTTGGATAATCCATCTCCCCGATGCCATGCAGGGAACAACCAAAGCTCCAGACATGTGGGTCAGCCAAGCTCTGCAGCCATCTCATCCCAAGTGAATCATACCAACTGAGCCAGGCAGAGGGAGCAGAGTGAAATTGTCTTCATTGTGTCCAAACCAAACTTCTGACTCATAGAACCATGGGCATAAAAAAATGCTGTTATTTTATGCCAGTAAATCCTGGATGGTTTGTTAGGCAGAAGTAAACAGCTAGAACATCAATCTAGACTTGTTTCAACCAATGTACTGCAGCTGCTGTGGTCAAGATCACCTCCAAACCTCCATGTGTGCAAAACCTGCCTCTTCCTCTGTTCCTCACTTTGTCTCCTGAAACTCTCTTCTTTTAGCTTCTGGGATGCTCTTCTGATTTCCTCCTCCTCTCCCTCTCCCCTTCCTTCTCTATCCTCTCTCTTTTATCCCCTTCTCTGTAGATGGGTTTGCATGTGTGTGTGAGACCTACCTCCAGCCTCGATCCTTGCATTTCTTCTTAACTCTGCTCTACTCACCCTTAAGTTCTGTTATTGGGATCCAGGATGTTAAGTATAATCCATTCTCATTATCTGTGCATTCTGTATTTGAAAACTTATTTTTAATTTCAGAATTAATACTCAGGCCATGTCTTTGTGGTCACTGATGGACCTATATGGAGCTACTACAAATCTGAGTGGCCACAGGTAAGGTTGGACAAGGTGACCCTGTTTTCTTGTTTCAACGCACATGCCGAGATGTTCAGAGGATGTACAGGTATGGGCAGTGTAGGGCAAGAAGCTCTGACTAGGGGCAAATTTCAGAGGTTTCAATCTGGGCTCTCACACCTGGTAGGGAGGAGGCCTTAGGCAAGGTGCTTAACCTTCTTAGTCTCATTTTCTCTCTTACAAAATAAAAAAAATGGAGTCTATCAGGATGCGTTGGTTTTAGGATTAAATGTAATCTATCATACATATATGTGAAAGTATTCACCATTTCACTATTTGCTATTTCTGATTTTATGGCTAATTTAGAAAACATACCTACTGTTAATAACAAGTATCATCATGGGTGGGCTTCCCATTCAAACCCCTCCCTGATCTCCAATTGTATATGTACAGTGGCTGAAGCAACAACTGTACTTGATGTTTGTTGCTGCTCTGTTGTAGAAGAGACTCCAGAATAATAGTGGATCATTTCTTCTTCCTTGTAGGCAACCCATACCAAGGGGGAAATGCCAAGAGCAGAGCTGCTCATTCTAAGGTCCCAATTCAAATATTAAACATGTCATTCCTGTGGCTATTTTTTGGCAAATCTTTGTTATCCAGTATTCTAGAAAGACTAAGAAATTTAGTGTTTTGATAGTGAATAAACATTCTATTTCATGCAAGAAGATTAATACGGCAAAGAAAATAGTGATTTGATGACTTAATTTCCATGCATGTTCTTCCCTCACATAGAATAAATTTCATTTTCCTTTTAAGAGAGAAAACTCCAAAGTCCCTTTCTCTTACTGGCACTAGCTCAAATTTCAAAATCTTGGCATGAGGACTGTTTTCTTAACAGGTTCAGTATGGGTCCTCATGATCTGGTGACTTTTTAAAGGGGTATTTTCTAGTCTTTCCCCTGACATGAAAGTGGTAGACAAAGAACAAGATAAGCAAAATGAAATCTTCCTTTGAGAAAATAGGGAAAATAAGAAACATCCAGAATGAATATCAAAACCTGTGAAGAGAAAATGAAAAAATCATCATGCCTCTTATAACCTAAGCCAACCTACTTTCCTATTGCTGTGTTGGACAATAATGACCCAGAGGAGTCTGAAGTTACCTAGGCACTCATTGTGAGCAGCAGCTGCCCCTGGTGTGTGACTGTGGACGGATTGAAAGACCAGTGGCTCCTTCCCCCAAACCCAGGTCCAGACCTTGTCCTGTGGCATTGGTCCACCTCGACTCCCCCATTACTGTCTCCACTCAGTTCTCCACCTCGCAAGACCCACAGCAAGACCCAGAACCAAAGCCACCTCACTTCCTCCTTTGCCCCTTTTGTAGACACAATATATTTGAGTTTTACCAAGATTGCTTTCTACTTTCCTATAATGAGTGAACTCAGCTTCCTTTGACCAACAAGTCTCCAGGTAGGATTTGTGAGCAATTTTTACAGTCCTGGGGTCTCACTAAGAATCAGCTGGAATATATTTGCTGTAGTTTGGATGGTGAATCTAAAAATAGGATGTTCCCATAAAGTCCCGTGAGCTCATGTGAGGAGATTTCTCTGGCCCGATGATGCTGAGCTGATTTCATGTGTAAGTCCCCAAACTGAGTTTATTTTACCTACTGGGAATGAGAAATATCTCTAAGGAAACATTTTTGATGACCTGGTTAGATGAAGTTAAATCTTGAAAAATTTCAAAACTGTAAAAGGTCAGTTCCAAATGGGGTTTACCCTTGGAATGCAAGGTTGGTGCAGCATCTAAACTTGACCCACAGAGTGCACTACTTTTCATGATGCAGTTGGTATAGTACTTCCTGGTGACATGATGAATAATTCATCCCTAAGAAAATGAGCAAGGAAAGGCTATCCACTCTTAAGTTATCTAAAGAGGTTAAAGATCTTACCAGGGTAGCAAAGCAAGAAATAAAGACATAGATATTGTAAAAGAGAAACAAATTTGCATCTACTTGCAGAAGACTTATTATCTTCCCTGAAAATGCAAACAGTTCTGCCAAAGAAATATTAGAATTAATATATTAGCAAGATTGAGAGACACAGAATGAATATATGAAACTCAAATGCATTTCTATGTACTGACAATAAAAACTCAGTATATTTAAAATGATTCCATTTTTAAAAGCAGAACTTGGGGGGAAATTAAAGAAACAATGTAAACACATTGTTGAGAGAAATTAAATAAGACCTAAATAAATAGAAACAACTTGTCCACAGATTGGGAAAGTACAATAATAGTAAGTCTGTTCCCCAAATTAACACTGAGACCTGCAGAAACCCAAGCAAAATCCCCAGTAACTGTTTTTCTAATAGAAACTGACAATTTGGTTCTAGGGAAAAGATGGAAAGGCAAAGGCATAGAATATACAAAAATATTTTGAAAAAAAAAAAGGAATAAACTTGGAGAAATTTACCCTACCCCCATTTCAAAGCTCATTCTAATATTATAACATACAAGAGAAGTTGGTCTTACTATAAATATATATATATATATTTATATATTTATATATATATATATATATATATACTATATATACACACACACACACACACACACACACAGATAATTGTCCAGAATAAAGGGTCCATAATAAGATTTAATCTCAATTGATATGCAAAAATGAATTCAATATAATTCAATGAGTAAGAGATAGTCATTCAAACAGCCTTGCAATAATAGGTTTTGTGTGGAGTCAATTAACCTTGACTGCTATGTTACATCATGTAAAAATTAGTCTGATAGGTATCAGAGACATAAACATGGAGCTAAAATTGTGAAATTTCTAGAAAAAAATAGGAGAAAATCATTTTATCCTTGAGGTTCTCAAAGATCTCTTAGAAAAAAAATTCTACTGTTCTTCACAAAAAGAGATGAATGACATTATCACAACTTAAAACTTCTGCTCTTCAAAAGACACTATTAAGAAAATGAAAATCCCAGGCACAGACTACAAGAAAACACTTACAATATGTTTGGTTGGTAAAGAGCTCTTACCTGGGAATTTGCCATCTCTTGCAACCTAATAAGAATAATATGAAACTGTCACAAAACAGGCCGAAGTCTTGTTTGGGCACAATACAAAAGGACATGGGAATGACCCAACAGGCCGAAGGCAGGTGCTCAAAGGCTTTAGTGATTAGGGGAATTCCCAACCACCAGAGAGAGCGCCAAGAAGAGTACTGGTCAGAACATGAAGCCAGTTGGAACTTGTAGGGTATAATGATACCACAACTTCAGGGAGTTCACTGAAGTTCCTTTAATGTTAAAAATATGCTTACCATGGAACCATGGGACCGAAAAATTCCCTTTTCAGCTATTTTTTTTTTTCCCAAAGGAAATAAAAATACACTTCCACAAAAGTTTTATATACATATGCCACTTTAATCATAACAGCCCCAAATGGAAATAGAAGTAATGTCCTTCTACATGTGAATGAGCACACAAATTTTGCTACATTTATAAAATGGAATGCCCCATCGATAAAAGTTACAGCATGCTGCTCTATACTGTTGAATCTCAAAGATGATCATGCACATGATAAAAGAATAAAAAGTGTATATGTGTTGATTCCATGTATGTGAAGCTACAGAATAGGGAAAATAATACATAGTGACAGAAATCAGATATGGATTGGGTTCAAAGCAGAGGAGGAAACTTCCTGAGGGATGGAAAGATCTGCATCTTTAGCGATGTGGTGTTATGGGTGGCACACATCTGCCCATATTTGACTATTTACTTAAAATTCATCCATTTCCTGTAGAGTATAATTTATGAAGTCAACTTTAGATAACAAAATTGATATAAAAAGATTTTCAGATGAAAAATATTAAGAAAATGTATTCTGACTCTCCCATATGACACGCTGAAAGGAAGATGTTCAGGTGGAAAGAAGGAGGCACTCAGAATGGCAGCTCCTGGGAAAGCGTGGAGAGACGCAGGACAGAACCTGCGAGAGGAGCCCAAGCCACCGCGCAGACCAGTGCCTGAAGGGAAGCTGGAAGCGCAGACGTGCGGGCGCAAGCCCAGGGGGACCAGTGCCTCTGCGGATTCTGCTTGTCAGGCAATCAGTCTTTCTTTTAAGTGTTTTCTCTAGTTCGTGGCCAGCCTTTCCATCGTTTTAATGTTATTTTTTGTAATCAAGGTTTAATTTTGATGAAATCAACTTACTTTTTAAATTTGTGAGTGGTATCGTGTCTTCTTCGCCTCTCCAATGTCTGGAGGCATCCCATTTTCCATGACTGCCTCTAGGTCCTTCTTGGTTTTAGATTTAGCATTCATTTCTCTAGTCATCTCAAATTAAGTTTTAAAAGGGGTCAAGTGACCATCGCACAGTCCCACCTTTTCCAGAGATTTCCCCTTGTCCAGCTCGTCCATCTCTCCTTCCTCTGTAAGTGGCTCCACACTGGCGACCCTCTCTGAAAGTCAGCCGTCTGCCTATTGGCCCTAAGTTCCATTTCATTGTGTCAATACCATTGTGGCTTTTTAAGAAGTCTTGTGATTTAAGTCTTTTCTTCTTTCTTTTTGTCTTTAACACTTTCTTGATCACATGGTATATCAATTTGTTAGGTCTACCACCACACCAAAAAAAAGATTTGTGACATAAAATCCAAAATCTTTTTAGCCTGTCAATATGCAGGAAAGTCACAGGACTTTGCCTGAAGTAGACATTCAAATGTTGACTGCAGGAATAAATTGGCAAGGTGATGTGTTCCTTAGTTATTCTGCTAACAATTTCTACCACACATATTCTATTGCACAAATCTTCAACTCGTTGAAATAGGTTCCAGTCTACTGAACCTTGAACTTGCTGAGTTCAGGTCCATGATTGGCTTTCCACAAAGCTGTAGTCCTGCTTTAAACCCCACTGGTGCAACATCTGGGGCCTCCTCAAGGGCTTTGAAAGCACTGCTGGGCATTTACTAGTGAACCATCTTTGTCCAGTTCATGCTGTGTTCTGTGTGACTCAGGAACTGATCTTGCTTCCAGCACATTCCTGACATAAGTAGCCTTTCAAAACTGGACATGAGGGCTGGGGAGATAGCTCAGTTGGTAGAGTGCTTGCCTTGCAAGCACAAGGCCCTTGGTTCAATCCCCAGCACTGAAAAAAAAAAAAAAAAAAAATAGATATGATCAAGTCTCCTATTAAGAGTCCTGACAAAACATAAGCTTCTGGATTACCAAAGCTAATTTAAAAAGGGGGAAAAAACCCTCTTAAACCAGCACATATGTGCACAGAAATGAAAGGCCCAACTTGTTTACAGATTTGTCACCAGATGCCGAGTGCGGCACACCTTTGTAGGAAGCCTCCACCATGTTGGCTCAGCCCAGCAACAGAGCACATACTGCTAAGTGCGCCTCTGGAGGCTCCAGGGCTGCCACTGTCCCGTCCTCCTGGAGCACCGAGTCACAGCCCACTCGTGCTGTGAGTTACTGAGTAGTGCAAAAGAAAGATGCCTCAGGATTTAATCTCAGCCGTGCCAAAGGCATAACGCGTCTCCCTCTGTTATTCAACTGAGTTCATTCCAAGCTTTTATTCTGCTCACACATAATATTCTTAAAAATTTCCTTCTCGTATGGGACACAGCCAATGGTTTACACTTTTGGAAGAACTGGGGGTCAGGGGAGCGGGAAGTTGAAATAGGATGTTTCTTATGCTTCCTATTCATTTTTTCCCCTTGTGTTTGAAAATTCCCTTCCCTTGAAGAGTGAGGAATTGCTCGCTGTGTGAATGGTTACAAAGGAAACAGTAAAACAGAAAACAAAATCAAAACACAGTCACTACCCAATAGGTGACCGGAAACTTCCCGCTGAACACTGTGAATTGTTTGTTTTCCAATAAATATAAGATATTAAATCAGATGCGAGTTTTTTCTCAAATCCCAACACTCTCGCCAGCTTGCATGTGGAGTTGCTGTTTTTGAATTGGCGAGAAAGAAATGGATTATACAACACACAGAAAATATTTGCATAAAATAATAAGAATACACGGTCAGTTAATGTTGATGAAAACTTGTTCCCTCAGGGTTTGTGGAAAAATCTATAGATGGATTTTCCAACACAATTAGTCTTTTTGTGTCAAGTGAATCTAGACAGCATAGAAATGTGTGGTGCATCAGGATATCTTCACCGAGGTGTGGGGGCTGCTATTTCATTGAGTAAAATGTAGTGGGGAGGGGCAGATTGATGCCCACCAGTCTGCATTGGAATAAATGAACTAACTTTCAATTATAATTGAGGTTTTAACTAGATTCATTCAGGAAGTTTTCGGAAAAGAAATGGACAGATAAATAACAAGTTGGTTGTCTTTCAATTAAATATATACATTTAATCATCTATTTCAAGTATTCATGAAAAATACGCATTTAATGCCTATTAAGAATCAGGTCTGGTGCTAAGTGAAAGGAACACAAAGTATGTAAATAGATTTCTTGGAGTAATAAGCTAATATAAACCCTGTTTTTTTTTTTTCTGTCAAATATGCAGAAGTGGTTGAATTAAATAAAGGAAGCAGGTTTTGCCTTGATGGGAGGTTTTGGCAGTTTGGGTAGGTTGAGTGGGCAATCTGCATCTTCAGGAACCTGGTTTAATATTCCACGTGTCCCAAGGTTCTTAGTCCACAGGATTTTTTGTGCCTCTCATGTTATCTCCCAGAGCATGACTTGAAATGTTGTACTAACAAGTTAAAATGTTTGGTCTATGGGATAATCAGAGACATAAGCACCTTGAATTTTAAATTTTTAAAACTTTTTTGAAAAACAAAACTTTTCGTCATTCTCATATTTCTCATTTGGCCACGAGAAGAGAGTGCATCCTGAGTAAAACTGGGAAGGGCATAGATGGCAGCAGGGCCTGATTCTGTCCCAGACACCTGGGAAAGCTCTGGGGGTGGTGTGGAGGAGGGAGGCAGGTGGGAGAGTCAGCAACCGGGCCTGGCGTTGCTGGGATGGACCCAGCAGGGATGCTGAGTCCTCTAATAAAAACCCCTTTTTTCTTTTGATTTGCCTGAGCAAAGTGGCACAGAAAGTGTTGGAGCAATCAAAAAGCCAGCAGGCAGCAGACAGGCAGACCAACCCAGGCAGATGCTATCCACACACCAGGAGAGATGCTATTCACGTGCTCCTGGCCTGCCACTGAGTCACCCATGAGCTGCCCTCCTCTGCATACATACATACTGGAAGGAGACTTGGATGCTTGGACCCATGGAGACTTTCTCCCTCTGAATTCCAGCTTGGCCAAACCTGTCCTCATAGGGCTTATCCAGACAAATGTCAGCAAATATTCTCTTGAGAGTAATTACACCTTCACATTACTATTAAAATAAATAATTATTTCAGCAAATATAAAAAAAAGTTTTAGTAGATGTAAAGCAATGCCCAGCTCCAGATACCAGGCATCACCCCTTCTTAAGAAGGACCTGGGCAGGGGAGCAGCTGCAGCCCGATACAGTGCACCTCCGTCAGGAAGATGATGGTTTACCCCCACCTCAGGTCACACTCCTACAAGCCTGGAAACCTTTTAGATTCTCATTTATGCAACAGTCTGCTCCAGACTTCTATCAGGCGGGGGCCCCAGGTGCCATTTCCAGTTATAGACCCCCAACCCATTCAAATCAAAGCTCTAATTTACCAGAGGAGAGATATCAACCCAGAGAACTGCAAACGGGTTTTGCAGTACTAAAGTGCTAACCAAGCTATGCATTCATAATGATTTATTTTTCTCTCTCTTATACTTTAATGCAAAGATTTGCATTTATTCATTTCAAATATATGCTAGTTTTACATTTCTGAAATAATGCAGGAATACTGAATGTGTGCTTATGCTTGTATTTGTTGTGGTACATTAATTACATTTAAAATTTTTAAATTTATTCTAATCAGTTATTATGTATGTATGTAGAAATCATACATAAATGAAGTATAATTTCTCATTTTTCTGATTGTACATGTTATAGGATGACATCAGTTATGCAGTCATACATATACATGAGTTAATAATGCCTGTTTCACTCTACTGCCCTTTCTACCCTCACACCCCCTCCCCTCCCTTCACTCCCTTCTAATCTAAAGTAACACTATTCTTCCCTAGTGCCCCCACCTTATTGTGAATTAACATCCGCATATCAGAGAAAAATTCGGCCTTTGGTTCTTTGGGTTTGGCTTATTTCACTTAGCATGATATTCTCCAACTCCATCCATTTACCAGAAATGCCATAACTTCATTCTTCTTTAAAGCTGAGTAAGATTGCCTTGTGTACATACACCACAATATCCTAATCCATTCGTCTGTTGAAGGGTACCTAGGTTGGTTCCATAGTTTGTCTATTGTGAGTGGAGTTCTATAAATCTTGATGTGGCTGCATTACTGTAGTATGCTGATTTTAAGTCCTTTGGATATAAACCAAGGAGTGGGATAGCTGGGTCAAATGGTGGTTCCATTCCAAGTTTTCTGAGGAATCTCCATACTGCTTTCAAAGTGCCTGCACCAATTTGCAGTCCCACCAGCAATGTATGACTGTGCCTTTTTCCCCACATCCTCATCAATGATTATTATTGCTTGTATTCCTGATAATTTCCATTTTGACTGGAGCATTAGATGTAGAATATATATTAGAGGGCAGTCTTCTTTTGGTATAATATTCTAGCTAGCTATTTATATCAGGACTATGCAGTCTCCATAAAATGGGTTGGAACACTTTTTATGTTACTCTTCTCTGAATTTTTGTGTGTTTTATTTCCTTAAATACTTGAAAGAATTTCCAAAAGAAGCCACTTGGAACTATACTTCTCAATTGTACATCTATTTTGTCAATATACTTTCTCCATTTTCTTTCTTTAATATTTTTGTTGTCAAGGCTTTGTCTACTAACTGCAGTATCTTAGTCACCTCTGCACCTGCTTCTCATTTCTATTACCCCATATTTAATCTTTCCCTTTTTTTTTTTGTATCATTGTTTACAATGGCATATCAGCCAATCTGGATGATTTCCTGGGGAATCTCTGGATGATGCTATTTCCTTAAAAAGGGTTTCATCCATTCATTCATTTGTTTATGACAATTAAAGACTGGAAATTTATGTTGCAACTCCCAGTTTTTGGTTATAGGTTTTATTGGTGGGTAGTGGATCTCTTTCAGTTTTATCTTATTTCTAGAGTGAATAGCTCCTAGGGTGTGGTATGTTTATTATTTTGAGATTACCTGGGATTTCTGTGGTTTCCCCTGCCATTGCTTAGCAGGATTTTAGACTATACACCTTTCAGGCATGCCCTCTGAACTTCATCCACAACCAACTAACATTTAGACTTGATTTCTGTAATTCACATTGTATTTTGCCATATATTTCCCAACACTATAGTCATAAAACAGTTTAATTTCTGCCTTTACATGGAAGAGTCACTGAGATTTTCAGGCAAAATTTTTGCTTTCAAAGGACAATGTAAGACTTCACAGCAAAGTACTCAGGGCATAGATTTGTAGCCAGAGTTCCTAGCTTCAAGTTCTTGCTTAGACTCTGTGCTATTTTGTGACCAAGCCAGTCAACCTTTCTGAGATTCCATCTTCTTATCTGCAAAAGGGGATTATAATTGAATTTATATACAGGGTTTTGTACAGAGTAAATAGTTTTATCCACATCAGATATCTAGAGGGATTTCCAGTCTTTGGGAAGGTTTGATTGACTTGGGAGCTGGTGCTCTCTGAACATTCATTGTTATTACGTCAAGATTTAAACACAAGACCACACTCAACTGGCCAAGTCTTATGTGTCTGTTGATACACCCTGTGGGAAATTGGGAATTAAAGCTTCTTGGTTTCTTTAGAGGAAGGCGACTGGCATCTCCCCAAAATAGCCATTGTATTAATAGACAGGAGACTGCATACTGGTTATGTAGAATATGAAGTCTGCTACACTGGTCACATGAAGTGCTAGATTGGAAAGTACATCAATTAATTGATCACAATAAGTTCTGCTGCAGATGTATGGCTTACAATTTCAGTCATTCTTTTTTGATAGATAATTAAACAATTCCTTTTCTTTCCTGTACTTAACACTACTAGTTTTTATGTTCAAAAGAACATCCTGTAGTGTATTTTATTCCCCCTTCAGGCTGTCTCATGAAAGTAACCAATTTGACTCAATGTTGTATGCACTTTATATTTTGAAATATATCTTCAGACTGGTCTCTAGACAGACTCTTCCAATTTATGCAATTGCCTGTTGTGCTTGAGAGAAAACCTCTGTGCTCACTGTTAGGAAAACTCTGGCAAGGCAGGTCATATTTGAAGGACAGAAAGCAGTGGAAATTCAAGGAGAGGGGCTGGAATTACCACTGATTATTTAGGGTTTCTTTGTAGCTTGTGGTCCCTTTGCTGACAGGGATTAGAAGATTAAGCAGAAAAATTAAAATGTAGGCTACCTTGTGTGAGCTTTGTAATTAAGAGTGAATCAGGGTGAATAAAATGGCTAAAAATGGCAGAAAAGGCAAAATTACATTTGGCAAGCATAAGTTTATGAGACCAGGGAACGTGATTCTACCTCTTCCTCTACAAACTGCTAACCCCAGAGGGAAGGGGGAATTGCAGGTCAGGGGGGCTGTGAGGTCTTCAGGAGTTCACTAAGCTGTGAGCTCATTGGCCACACTGGGTGAAGGGAGGGGAGACTCCAGGGTTCTAGGGGAATGGAGGAGACCCCCATGAAATAGCTGATAAGGACCCTGAGAGAGTCCACAGGGCAGTCAGCAGAGCAGCAACTGAGTGTGGAAATCCAGGGGTAGCTGAAGAAGTGAGCCTGTGTTCTCAGTTGGAGTGAAAATTCCCAAGTGAGCCAGACACAGCGCTCACCAAGGGAAATTTGCATCTTTGATTCTCAAGAAGTCAATAGGCCATAGTTTCATTGACAAAATTCTAGAAAGATGACCAAGAAGGTGGGGCGGCCACCTAACAGTGAGCCCTCACTTCCCAAGTTCTTAACACAGAAAGAGAGAAGATGGAGCGTGGGGCAGAGGTGCAGCAGGAGGGTGCCAGGGAGTTGGTGGTGGGCTGTGCCTGTTCCCTTGGACCTTTTCTTGCTGGAAGTGCCCACCTGTTCAGGGATGGGCAGAATCATAGTGTGGATTGTTGTAGGACGAGGTAGGATGGATACCTTCACTGAGACCGTCTTATGCTAAGCAGAAAAGCCAGGTGGTGCAGACACAGAAGCAAGGGAGATACAAAGATAAAATGAAGAAATCTGGAGGAAAGAGCTACGAGTTTCAAAGCTGTGGAGGAGGTGCTTAGAGTTGAAGGTTTCCTATCCCGAAGTAGCTGGCATTCTTCCATGATGTGTATTTCTTCATCTAGGAGTTTTGTTCCAAGATGCAATATATAGATGTGTCTTTGATTATTCAACCATTCCTCAGGACTTGACTGAGACTGGACCTGCACCAGCTTGTATATAAGGGGATTGGAAACTGAGGCAGAGCAGGCAGACTGTGACGATCCTTGCTCCATGCACTGCCTCAATGTCAGCGTTGTCACAAAAACTCTGAGATCTCAACTGGAGCTTCCGTGTATCGAGTGTTGACAGAGGGGTGAATCCACTACAGAATCCACTACAGAATCCACTACAGAATCCACTACAGCCTTTTCTGAGGGAAACGTCCTGTTCTTCCACAGGATGAGTTCTCTGGTTCCATCACACGAGGGCACTAATCCCATTCAGGAGGGCTCCAGCCTGGTGACCTCATCATGTTCCTAAGGACCCGTCTCCTGACACATCACACCAGGTTGGGGTTACAACATATGAATGGGAAGGACATCTGTGGCTGAAGTAACAGGACGGGAGCTGTTTCTTCTGGGCAGCCTGGTACTGTGGAGCTGTCCAACAGCCACGGTTCTGAACTCCTGGTGTCAGCAGAGACAATCGTAGGAAACACAGCGTCAGAACCAGGAGTGGAGAATTTTGACTTGGTGTTACAACATGCCGCTGCACTTTCAGAGAAATGACAGGCTTCAGGGAGAAGTGACAGGTATAAATGGAAAGTTTTCTGGGCCTGGCATTAGAAATTACATCAGGTCTCACACCTTCAAATTCTTGTTTCAGAGCTGATACACAGTGCACTTGAGCAAGCAGGGAGGGTCGGGGAGAGTTGCTAGAATTTTGATGTCAATTTTCGCCCATGGAACAAAGGAAGCAGAAGTCCCTAAGTACTGGCACCAAGGACTGCAGCATGGTGCTTGGAAAGTCAGCCCTGGTTAGGCAAGACTGGCATGAAGGCAAGCTCACCACACACCAAATAACCCTCACTTTAAAAAAATGATAAAATCAAAGTCTTCCATGAAAGATCAAAAATACCTCTAAATTCATGTTGATTATTGAATCTGATTCAGGAGAAATGAGTGGAAAGTGGCATTGGATGGTAACAGATGAGCTTTGCCAGTCATGCTGGCATTGGAAGCACTGACTTGAGATTCAAAAGCTGGGGCTGATACGTGTTTGGCTCAGCCCCAGATGGGGACCCTGAAAGCATGGCAGGCTCCCTGCTGCTGCTTATCCTGCTCAGGCCTCTGGGCAAAGACTGATGGTTTGTTTTTGACATAAAGAGCTGGTCAAATAAAGGCAGGCCTGACCACGTATGAACTTACCATCTGTGTCTTTGGGTTACAATAAGAGAACACCACAGCCACATGGCTTATAAACAAGGAAAGTTTAATTCTCACAGTTCTGGAAGATGGAAGTGTGAGGTCAGAGTGCTGCCTGGTTGGGGTGTCCTGAGGGTCCTATTGGTTACAGACAGCTGAAACATTCCATTCTTCCACAGGACGAGTTCTCTGGCTCCATCACACAAGGGCACTAAACCCATTCAGGAGGGCTCCAGCCTGGTGACCTCATCCCGTTCCAAAGGCCCCACCTCCTGATGCATCACACCAGGTTGGATTTAGAACGTATGAATTTGGGTGTGACACAGACATTCAGGCCCTAACATCATCTGGCTCCTAGAGGATTTTAGAGGCGGGAAGGTAAATCCTGGAAATGAAAGAAGGGCTCTGCAGAGGGTCTGATGAGGACAGTGCCCATGCTGCCCCTAGTGTTGGCTCTTACATCTGTGCTACTAGCCCAGGTCTGCAAACCTCCTGGCTCCTCACCTGCCTTGCACTAGGTCTCCCAGATGCAAATTTGAAAACAATAATCTGACGAAGAAAAATCACACAAATATCAATATCACTTTTCTGGATTTCCCTTTTTAGAAATATTTAGAGATGTATTCAATATGAAGACTTTTCTAAAACAATCTACCATATTATTAGGAGAGCCAAACATCTGTGCCACTTTATTTAATGTGCACATTCCCTGCTGGTTATCCTTAAGTATTTAGGTCTTATTTAATATTTTCCCATTTAACTGTTTGTATGTGCATTAAAAATTATACTATTAAGTCAGTTGATTAAATTTATGATTCTTTGAATGTCTTACATTTTAAGCTGGAAAATCATAGAGTTTTTTCTGTTTCGTTCTGTTCCAGGCAGAACATAAATTTATCGAATTAAAATAGAAAGTTCATCAAAAATTCTTCTCACAATCCAAGATATTCCAAGTCACACTTGCAGCACTTCAGAATTAAATTCCAGGCACCATCTGAGCCTTGCTCCTGGGTTTGCTCAGTTCCTCCCTTGCTTTTGTCAAGATGATTCTCAACATCTTTTGGCTTGCAAGGTCCATTTTCAATCATTATGGTTCATCCAGTTATTCAAACATTGAAGTTTGCTTGGATAAAAGATTTCCAACCAATTTGGGACAAAATTGAACCAATTTTTGAAAATACATTTACAAAATAATTCAATAGTCCCATTATAGGTTTGACTTAGCCACACCATTTGAGAATTTTGATTGATTATTTCTAAGTTGTGACAGTTTCTTAATTCTATTGGATAGATATGAAATGTTGGACTGCCATTCACTCACTTCACTGCCACGTGTTTCTGGTGTGTCATTGTCACAATGTCTGTAGGATTAAGTTCATCTTTCTTGTCAGAGTAGCTCCTCGGGACCAGATTTCATTCCTTTTTTGTCATACCATTGCATGAGGTAATGAGAGAGCGTTGGCCTAGGAAAGCTTCCTAGCTGGCTCTTGGGCTCCCTGCTCGGGCTGTTTTCCTGAAGGATTCACAGTGCAGAGGCAACTTTGCAAAGCCATTCCTTGGGCACTTTAAATGAAATCTTTTTTCTTTCTTCTTCTTCCTCCTCCCCTCCTCTCTCCTCCTTCTTTTTGGCACTGTTGAGGACAGAATCCAGGCCTTGCATGTACTCCTATCTATGTGCTCTACCACTGACCTATGTGCCCAACCCTAAACAAGGTTTTGAACAGTGTAATAGCTAATTCAATGGGACGCTGAGATCATTAGTAAAATATTATCTCTGGCTGTGTCCTCCAGGATGCTTCCAGGAGAGATTAGCATTTGAGTCAGGAGACTAAATGAAGCAGATTGCATTCTCCAAAGTGCACAAGCCTCATCTAATATGTTGAGGACCTGAATGGAACAAAAGATGGAGGATGGGCAAGGTCCACCTCTCTCCCTGAGCTGTGATGTCCATCTTCTCCTGCCCGCAGACACCAGAGCTTCCGATTCTAGGGCCTCCCAACTCTGGGGCTCACGCCATGCCATGAGCTTTTGCTCCACAGCCCCATGGAATCAGACTAAGTTACCCTGACTTTCCTGGATTTCCAGCCTGCAGATGGCATACCTGGGGACTTCTGGGTTTTCATGATCAATGAGCCAATTTCCACGCTGAATCCCCTGCATATCATTGCATGTTCCACTGGATCCATTTCTGTGCAGAACCCCAACTCGTATACTCAGGAATTTCTTCTCTCCTGCTCTTTGACCCACCTGAGAGCTCTTGGGCCCACCTGTTCTCAGGAGACTTCCTACCCTCATGCATTCCGGGATTTTCATGGCACATCTTGGATCTGCTCCCCCTATGCGTATCCCCTTTGAACCATCTGAACCCTTCCTTGCTCTTGCCCTCAGTCTCTGTCCTCTGCCAATTTTGATTCTGTGTCTGGAGCTTTCCCTTTAGGATAAGGCTGTGGTCTTCTGGCAGAGAGTATTGGCTGGTGTTTCTGAGATTCTTTGGGGCTAATTTTAGTATGGCAATGTTTGGGGACCCCACTTCCTGGCCTCGAGTGCTCACCAGCAACCTGCAGACAGGACTTTCCAGTTCTGCCCGTGGCTCTTCATCCTCCTAGTCTTGAAGCTCAACATCTGGTCCTGTCCTTGGAGGTGGGCACAGGCCGGCAATGCATTGCTTTTGTCAGGACTTAGAGTGCCTGGAGTCCCCAATCACCTCTCGCCACTCCCACCCCAGAGGCCCAGGTTCCCTCAGTTTCTGTGTTCCCCTGAGTCTCATCTACTGCTCATGGGGACTGTTCCACACCTTGTTTTGTGGAATGTCCCATCATCATTTTTTGTTTTAACATCCTGATTGATTTTTTTGTTTTGATTTGTTTTTCAGAAAGATTTTTCCGACAGTTCTAAAAGTATGCTGTCAAAATGATCCCACCACTGGAATTATGCAAGAATTTTAATTAAAAGATATGAAATCGAGGTGCTCACTCTCTTTATATCTCACCTAGCAAGGTTAATAAATACTAAGATTTTACTGAATTTTTCCACATTTTTTGCAAACTTAAATGATGTTTGCTACCTGCTGTGACTGAATTATATTCTCCAAAATCTACATTTGATGCTCTAATGCCCAAGGTAATGGTGTTTGGAGATGGGGTCTTTGGGAGACATTTAAGTTTAGATGAGACCATGAAGGTAGGGCTCTCTTCAGAGGTTACAGCAAACAAATAGTTGTTTGCCAGCCAGGAAAACAGTTCCCCACAGGAATCTGCCTGCACCATAATCTGGGCACTGATGGCCTTCAGGACCATGAGAAATAAATTCCTGCTAAGCCACACAGTCTATGGGATATTGTTATGGCAGTCTAATCTAACTGATACACTGGTATTATTTTGTGTTTGTGTAAAATATGTATATTTTGTGATATATGCACATATAAATGCATAGGTATATTCAATATAACTGGTGTTATATTGGGCATTAAATCACATAATTGCCCTCTTTTAAAAATTTTATGGAATCTTAGAGAATACTAAAAGATATAAAAAATTTTTTATTTTAATCAATGGTCTTACATTGCTAAACAGTTGTATCAGTTGACCTTCTCATTAATAACTTACCAAGAATGACTTCATTTCATACATGACTTCCAGTATTGAATTCACTTAATCAGAGCTATAAGACACCAAAGATATTTATTTAGATGTTGTTTGAAAATATTATTTGAACTAGAATGGTAATATTGTCTCAAATACATGAGTTCTAAAAACTTGGTTTTAAAATTTTCTTCAACTGTGTCATTTGCTCGGCTATTATGTTTCTGATGATTGCTGATTATCGTATATGGTTCAAGACCTACTCCTTTTAGTCCTTTCTCTCTTGAGATCCTCCTTGGCTTTGGTCTCGAGGACGTTTGACAAGTTTTGTTTTTGCACCTTGAGTAATTTCATCAGCAAAATCCGTGTATCTGACTCAGCATCACCTAATACAAACTGTCACTGCTGAGGAGTCTGGGGTCTCACCTACTGCTCCGTGGTCCTATCAGCACTGCTGGCATGCCTCCAGCTTCTGCATCTGGGGGCACCTTTAGCTGTGAAAACAGAGAAGAGCTGTCTGCAAACCTTAACTGAAAAAGTATCCAGCTGTATGGCAGAGAGATCATCCCTAACCTGCCTCAGAGGAAATCAAGCCAGCAACTGAGGAAACTGATCAGCTTGTGAGATGAGCAAGTCGGCAGCAGAGGACGTATTTTAAAGCCATGGGTTGAAGTTAATGAGTAGGCTGGAAGGCTGCCATCTCCGCTCTTCTTTGTGTACCCCTCTGTCCTCTGTCACTGTCCCTTATCAGACACAATAGGGAAGAGGATGAAATTAGTCGTGTCTTGATTGTTACAAGCCTAGGCAGACTTTCTGTACTTCCTGCCGTTATCATCTGGGTTTCTTCTTTGGATTCCCTGTGGTTTCTAACTAGATCTCTTCGGGATGCTTTGTGGTTTTCATTTCATTAGATTATGAAAGCTAAACCCAGACCATTGCAAAAGTAAAAATTGGCAAAGTGAATGACAAAATATGAAATTTTAATATTTTAGATAAAGACTATTGCAAATGTCTTCTTTCATGATCAGTTCACAAACTACTGTCTGTCACTGCTATATAAAACTTTTCTTTTTAGGCAATTTTGGAAAGTAGTATATGACACACCCTAAGTGATTTCAAAAGTAAAATAGGAAACAAAGAAAGGAAGAAACTTAGTTACCTTTTGATTCCACGTATGTGAGTTCCTAGAGTGACCAAGTTTGTGGAGACAGAGCAGGACAGAAGCTGCTGGAGGCTGGGGAGGGGATGTGGAAATGCTGGCTCAGTGGGAGCAGAGGGCCAGTTTTGCAGAATGGAGGGTTCTGGAATGGGTGGCAGGGACAGCTGCACGTGAGTATATCTACTACCACCAACTGCGGTCTTAGAGATGATTAAAACTGTAACTCTTCCATTTTGTATATTTTATCACAATAATGAACAATGAAAAAATGAATCTGTTCCTCCATTATTTTCTCCTGCCTATCACCTTCAACCACTGGCATCCACGGAGCCACTTAGCATCACTTGGTAAGTTCCATCTCTAAATCTCCCCATGTACATGTGAAAGATGGACTATAGTGTTGTATAAATTCAATTTGAATCAATTTGTCTGACAGTTTTTGGGTTTTACCCCTGTAAGAAGATGTTTTAAAAATCTTTCCATGTCCGTTTGATTGGCCCTATCTTGTTTATTTAAGTCATACTCTATAAAAAAATAGTATTTTTTATTTAACTTTTTTCTATTGAAGGAAGATTAATTTTCTCCACTTTTTTGTATCAATTAAAAAATGTTTACACACTTTACACATTATTTTGATCACATATAAAATTATTTCTAAAAGACTTAGCCACATATGTGTCTGTGGGATTTGGGGCCACATAGATATTTCAAATTTGATAGACACAATCAAATACATTTCCAAAAATCTATGCCGAATTACAATCCATGCACGTACTGCTGGGCGGCCACGCCACTTCCTCACTAGCATGCCCTCTGGTTTGGCCCTCGGGTCTCTTCACCACTGGGCCTTGGGATTTCCGCCCGTCACTGCCACAGGTCCTGCGTGACCACTCTGAGAGCAGGCCTCCATCCCTTCCCAGCTTCCGCGAGTCACCAGGGCAGCACCTCAGGACTTTCCCAGGATCTTGCATGGTGTTTCCTGGCAGCCTAGGAGAGCATTTCCATTTGGCCCACTCCCCTTGCACAGTGCGTTTTCCGCCCGCTCTGATCAGTCCCTGGCTCCTGCCAGTGTTGCCTACATTCTCTTGGCTTTTTAACTCCCTCTTCTCCCTTTGGAGGTCCAGTGGTTCCCTGTTGGAATACGCTGAGATTTACCCTCAACAATGGGCTGACTGCCAGCAGGAGAGGGGTACAGATTCTGGGGAAAACACTGAGCATCTTACCAGGCAGAGGCCTCTGCACCAGCTTGAACTGGGGAGGAGCAGTGGCCTTGAGCAGAGAACCTCGGGCTCATTCTTCAGCCTCAGGGGGTCAGAAGGATCCAGCAAGTCAGGCTTTTCTAGAGCACCGATTCAGGTGTCTTCATCCAGAGGGTCAGGGCCCCATTTTGTCTCATTTGATGTCTGACCGTGTGGCAGATCTGCTGGAGTTGAACTTAATCTTCTCTGCAGTCTCAGGCTTCGACACAGCCAGCGGGTTCCTTCACCTGTTGTCTGCAGGAGATGGAATTCTCTGTGAGCTGCCTGGGGGCCTCTGCCTTCCCCATGGCTTTGGATTTTGCACTCTTTGCCCTCTGTCTTTGACTTTCTCCTGGGCATTGAGTATCAGCCATGCAGTTCCATGGTCTTTATATTTACTGCTTCCTCCGTAGCCCAAAAATGACTGAGATATTTCATCAGTCAGTGAATTTCTCTCCACAGCTGTCCCCTTCAGGTTTACCACCAATAAATATTTGAAGAACTGCTACAGAGTCTAACACCCACCACTGCTGATGGGGTTTCATTGCCAAGCAGCTGGTTGGAAAACAGAAATCCTGTTTGGAGTCCTTTTCTTAGACCACTTTTGGTGCTACTTATCTGAGGCTGAGTCCCTGGAAATAGACTTGGCAGATGTGTGTGTGTGTTGTGTGTGTGTGTGTGTGTGTGTGTGTGTGTGTATTATATTGGGGAATATAATCTAAAACAGAACCCAAGTTAGTGCAGGAAGCAGGATGGGGCCGAGGGGAAGAAGTCACCTCTGATGATCTTATGGGAGGACTTGGGCAAGACCTCCAGAACTGCCCCTCTTGAGGCAGTGGGGCCGTGTCTCCATTCCCTCAAGCCACTCGTCATTTATGGGGTGCCCTTGGGGCCAGGGCCTCCCTTTCCCTGAGGACAATTCTAGAAGAAGAACTCAGCTGCATACTGAAAGAGACCAATAACACCAGCAGCCAGGAGAATGAGGGCCTGGACTGCGAAGGGAGCAGACCCTCACCTTCCCAAAGACCGAGGTGGCTGGTGTTCCTAGGGGCAGGGCTCTGAGGTGTCCTGCAATGCATTCCTGTATCGCTCTCCCACCAATACCTCCCACTGTGATGTTGTCAGTCTGGACTCTCCCACGCAGTCATCAGAGTCAGCTTGCTAAAAGGCACTCTTGATGGTGATTCCAGAAGCCCTGTGTGTGTGGAGCGAAGCCCTGCTGCAGGACGCGGGAGAGGGCTCGTGTGAGGCATAAGAAAATCTCACTCCCGTCTCCAGAGCAAGGTCCAGAGATGGGTGTTTGATCACATGCAGCCTGGGACAGCTCTGACCAGGGAACCTGGAACCTGAGAAATGTGCAGCAGAAAGGACCATCAGGAGTCCGTCTGAGACCTGACGCGGTTAGCAGAAGGCCCAGACAAGCAACAGCTGCCACCTGACTCTAACCCAGCCTGCCGCCACTGCCATCGTGATTCCTGGTTACCTGAGCCAAAGAATCCTACCAATGGAGGACTTCAAATAGAGAACAGGGGTTTTGAATTGAGGGTAGTGATATCACAAAACCTAAGAAGGACTCCCTAATTCACAAGAGCAGTTGAGCCTAAGTCCCAAGGTAGACAACGTCCTAAACTGAAAGCGGGGCAGCATTAAAGGGACAAGAGAGAGTTAAGCACATCTTGCAAATGCCAAGATTTAGACTTGCAATCAGGAAGGGGGGACAGCATAGAAAACTTTTTAAAATGAGGACATTACAGTGAACAGGAAGGAAATCCCCATAAGCTGAGGTTGAGACTACATCGTGTGACAGCAGAGACCTCTGCTTCCAGCCTGCGATTGAAAAGAATGAAGGGCCTAATCATTGGGAACCGTCCATGGTTACAGAGACCAAACCCCCAGTTCTGAGCCCAGTAGAAAATATGTACACAAAGAATGCACCCTGTTTCTATTTTTCACTTTTCCTCCTGAAATTCTCTCTTGCTATCTTCTGATATGCTTGACCACTTTTACTGGACTCTTGAACATATAACTCAGAGGACCTGGGTGATGCTTCTCACAAGATATTGGCCAAGATATTGTACCAGTTTCACACTTAGGATAGACAAGAGCTCGTCAGCATCATCCGGGATTCAGCTGCTCCAGCTCTGGGTTTCAGGCCTCGTGTGGGCTGGCCTTGCTTTTAGTTTTCTTTCTCTCTTCCTTCCAGTTCATCAATGTTAGAGCCTCCAACCCAACAGCCTGAGTCTTTACTGTGGTCACTCCTTGGTGGACCCAAATCACCTGCCCTGCCCTCAGTCTCACAGCTGTTCCTTTAGCCTAGCTGGGAAGCCCCCCAGTGTTAATCATCAACTGACAGATTACTGAGGGGCATTACACAATTTGGGCCCACTCTCCCTCGCCCTGGCTGCCTCACAGGTGCATTTCATGATTATCCAGTGTTCCCAGTAGAAGCAAGCCTGTCCTCCTGTAATGAAAGTGGAACTGTCTCAGCATCTGGCAGATCACTCCAAAGTGGCATTGGTGTGCTTGGGAGAGGTTGGGCATATGATCCATCCTCAGCCATCAGCCCTTGAGAAGCCACATAGGAGTCCAAGATTATGGTGTATCAGTCAGAGATTTTCTATTTGGACTTAGATTTTTGGTCTCTGAGATGGCAAAGTAGGCTCTATTATTCAAGATTATTCTCTCTTCTCAGTATCCACTTTCTTTGTTTAATTACAGTACTCTGACTTTATTTGGGGAATCTCTTCTGAGTCCACATAGTTCCTGAAATATTAACTCTACTCCTGGGTTTCTAAAGGTGACACACACTTCAGACTCTGCCCCAGCCTGGTCTGTCCTCTTGTGCACACTGCCAGGTCCAAGAACAGGCTCCAGGGCCTGGTTGGGTCAAGCAGGAGGAAGACATCTCGGTTCTGGGGACTTATTTTTACCCCGAGTTCACAATGTGAACCTTGATAATGCAGCCAACACAGGGGAGGGCAGAAGTCAAGAGAACCAGAGAGGCCGAGACGCCCACCATGGGCTGAGCTGAACTTAGATGCACATGAAGCCAGTTGGGCTGCTGGAAATTTTGATGGTAAAGCCAACGTATTCCTTTCTTTTCCCTCAGATTCATTTTAAGCAGGTTTTCTGCATCTTGCAAACAAAATAGACCTAATTGATAGCAGCTGTCTTATTTGCGCAGGGCAGAGAGCAGCTTAGTGTGGCTATGTTCTCTGAAGGGAGGTACGTGGATGTATTAGAGAAAAAGATATGTCAGGATTTATTGAATTATGTCTTTTCCTATATCCACCTTTACTCAATAAGTATTGATATTTGCTGTCACTCTGCTAGTTAGGGTAAATATAAAAAGACATACTGTTCAAGAGAAGTCCGCAACAAAGGGGAAAAAATGAGGGGAAGGCAGACATAGAAACAAATACAGACAATACTGCAGAACACCTGCCAAGAGGGAAGAGTCCACAGTGGGTCTTGCTAACCTGCTGCGAATGACTTCGGTGGAAACTGAGGAATTCTGTGAACCTGTACAGTTAGAGCAAAATGCTGAGTGATGAGCCCATAAACTCAGTTCCCAGAGACTGTGCAGGGGTGTCCTCAGAAAAACAGGCCCATCACTCCACTGGTTAGGAATCTTCTCTGCCCATATTGCAACTGCGTTCAAAACAGGTTAGCACATGCTCACGTTTCTACTACTAGAAGACACTCAGTGTATAATGGTCAAATGAATTAATGACGGGCTGACCAGCTCTGTCTGGAATAATCCAGGAAGGCAGCAGGGAAAAATAATATATGAACTGAGACTTTGTGAATGATCAGAAGCTCAAGAGGCAGACTAGATTGGTGACACACTTCTTTTGTGGCAATGAGTTTATACAGTCTTACATCAGATTTCTTTGAATATCTTCAGACTATAAGCAGCATGTGGACAAAGGAGCATATTTACATGTTCTCAAGCTGAGCAGATGATGACATTTACTCAACACCTAGTAACTGTGTGATAGGGAACATTTCAGTGTGAGTGGACGAGCTGACACAGGCCACTGTGTTTGGGACTTAACCCAATGCATTGTAAGCTCCTGGAGGATGCGTGTCTCAGTTTGCAGAAATGAATCTGCAATAAGTTTCTAAAATCCTTGAATAGGCAAGAGTTTGTTTTCCATTATTAGAGCTATGAATTTTGGTAAGCAAAAGATTTATGACTTCATAAATTTAAATCTTATAATCTATCATGTAATTTTCCATAGTTTTATCTCCTTTTTCATTTTATTATTTTCATATTTAATGTCTGTAATTATGTTTAAAAAGTAAATATCTCATCGAAATAATACACAAATCTCTAACCCATTGTCCCAGAAACATGTTTTTTTGGTGATATTTTCTCTGACTCTTCATCATATATTAGAATCTTGTATGTGCTAGGTCTTTTCTGTGCTTTCTGTTTGTTACCTATTTGCCTACACTTGGGACATTTACACACTGACTGGATTATCACATTATTAAAATATGATTAAGCACCTGATAGAACTGTCATCTCATTGCCTTTATTTCTCTATTCCCTTCATGATTTACCTGAATTGGAATGCTTCTCAAATGGGTGCCCTGTCCCTAGGATGCCTGTGTTCAAGCGCTCTTCCCTCTTATTAATGTTCTCCTGGCTCTGTCACTCCCACCCCACTAGGCTTTAGAGCCTGAGAGTTAGTAATACATTAGAGTCCACTCTTGTGGGTGTGTCTGATTGCAAATGGCGGTTATACCTGTAGGTAGTGTGCAAAGCTGTTCTCAAATGGTTGTAGCGCAGCAGGTGCAGGGACTGGAGTCTCTGGGAATGCCCACCTCAGAGGGTTCCCCTAGATCTGTCCTGGACCTCAGTCTGCTCTGGCAGGAGGTTCTCAACACCAGCAGAGAAGTGGAGGGGTGAGGCCCGAAGCCACTTCTCCGTTATTCCGGGATGTGTGAGTCACCTTTTGTCTCCTGCCCACTCTGCTTTCCATAGAGTGCTGACTTCTGGGAGCCACAGCAAGGCCCACTGAGGGTGGAGGCAGGTGCTTCCGGTCACAGCTGCAGGCTGTCTGAGGAGCACAATCAGGGAGGCGCCTCAGGTCTGCATGTGAGGTTCTAAGATCTATGTGTGATTCTAGATGGAATCTAGAACTTGTCAGGTTCAATGAAAAATAATCCTTATTTTAACTGAAATTGGAATAAGCAACCATCTTTTTGCCTGAATATAAAGCAAACTCAACTATGTTATGTCCAAAACTCATCCATTTGGTTGAATCAGAAGCTTACCCCAGAAAGGCTTCAATAAGTTTGTGTTTATCAAATTTTAGATTGAAACAAAACTGAACAGCCAAATGTCCACTCACAACATTTCATGCATTGATTTAGATACGGGCTTACTTTAAGCAGCACATAAAGTAATATATTAGCTTTTAAAGGCTCTTTTTATACTCTCAAAGGCCGGGAGACATGTCATTCCAACTCTTTGTGCATTTGACATCAGAACCATCAATGCCACTCTGTGTCTGCTTGCCAGCCGTCGTCGGATTCCTCCTGGTGATGCCACTGGAAAACTTGGCACCAAACCAGAGAATCCACGTGTTTAATGGATTCTCTATGGAACCGTTCTATCTATATTCTAGAAACCCCTGAAAGTGTATTTCATTAACCACATGCACGTGAGCACTTTGTACATTGCTTTTTACCATGATCTTTAAAATCCTTATTTAAAATGCTATCTAGTGCTTGCTATCATGAAATCATTACTCTGAGTAATTAGTAAAATCTCCTACTTTAAAAAAATTCCCTTTATTTTTTAATGGCTCTGGCAGGCAGGCATCTTCCACAGGAATCAAAAACCAGCACTGGTAGATGGTATTTAGAATCCTGCATCTTCCTCAAAAGAAGTTTGGAATAAAACAGAGAGGCCCCAGAATCTGAGATGAAGGACTCACATGAAAGGCACTCCCCCTTTTCTGAGGGATAACTTCTCTCACCTGGATCCAGACTGTAAGTTGATGAGGGAGAATTTCCATTTCTGAAATAACTATTTTACCTTTAGACACAGGCAGATCTTTCCTAATGTTCAAATCTTCTGTTTCTCAGTGAGTACTGCTAGTTTCTCTGAGAGCCTTGATCTGTGTGTCTTGAAGGAAATGCTTTCCATTTGTTGCTTTTCTACTTACAGAACTGGGTGTGAGTTCATATGTTTTCAGAAAAATATTAGCAAATAATAAGGAATTTCTGTGACTATAATGATGAGATAGATTTGTAATGGTATGTGTGGTGTACCATGTTTGAATTGTATGCCAAGTGATTATGAACTATTTATATACATGCTAGCTCTTTTAAATTGTTTTAGATATTGATAGATCTTTATTTTATTCATTTATTTTTATGTGGTACTGAGAATTGAACCCAGTGCTTCACACAAGCTAGGCAAGCGCTCTACCACTGAGCTACAACCCCAGCCCTAGATGCTGACTCTTCATCACAAATAATATTAACACCACATTCTCTTTCAGAGGAACCTTGGCCCTGGATTATATTTCAAGCCTGCTCCCTCAGTGATTAACAATGACCACCCTATCGAGCAAGACCTTTCCTGTGGACAGAAAGAGGCATTGATTACAAAGATGCCAAGGGGACTTGCCAAAGGGAGTTTCTTCAGACCACACCTTAGTTCTACTCAAGCAGATCTCTGAGAAGGGCCCAAGTTTACTAAGCCCCAGCTTGATTTCCTGTCCACCAGAATCTAAAAATCAGTGAGCTATAGCATTGTGGAATAGAGAGGAAATTATAGCTCTGTCAAATTAGCTCCATCAAGTATATGTGGAAACTTTGTTGCAGAGATCTGGTTCCATTTACCATCTCAGGGAACCAACTGAATCTCTCAGGTCTCTGCTCCTGCAAAAATCTGCTTTTATCTGAAAGAGAGGCTTACATTAGCAGACTATAGGGGGCTCACAAGCTTATAAATAATTGTAGACTCTTCTCTATTACTCATTATATTTAATCCCTTTAAAAATGTAAACAAGCTGATCAAGAATTTTCACATCACCTGTGAATTCTGAAAATCCAAAATTCCATTACTAGATCAATATGAATGAAATAGAAACCTAGTGCCACTCATGTGGAACATACACATTGTGTAAGAACCACCTAGAGGATGGGCCTATTTTTGTGCACCAGCAGTCATTCAGAGTGAAGGAAGAAAATATCAATTTCATTTATGGAGTGGCCATATTTAAGTAATTGCTTTTATTAGAAAAGCAGATGTTTCTTCTTGATTTGACTGTTTTTCTATGGTAAAATTGGTTGAGAGACATTTACGGGTAAGGAAAAATGTTTGAGAAAACAACAGTCATATCATTTCATTATTTTATAATATGAATGCAGAATAAGAAGCCCATCTCCCCTCTAATATGTCACACATTTAACCATTTAAATAGGAATAAAAGTACAGATTCTTATGAAACAGGCATTATTTTAAAAATGTAAGACTTTGAATCTCTGCAAGATATAAGCACTGCAGTCTGAACAGGAAACACGGTGCCATGATATACATGCAGATCATTTCTGCAATGTTCTTTAGCACAAAGAACATCCTGGCACTAGATCCCTCAATATAATGTATTTGCAACTGTCTGCTATTCAGCTGCCTTCTGAAATATGCCAGTGCTATTAAACTTCTCTGTGCCATTAGTCACACTCGTAGGTAAAACCTACGCAGGAGCTTCTAGACTCCACAGCCTCCTTCTCCTGATAAATGAGACCTACATCCAGCAAGCTGCTTGCTCTTCTATTCCACTGTGCAATATTTTAGTTGATAAACTAACAAGAATCAACATTTACAAATGTAGATAGCACCTTCTTTGAGCATATTTCTCAATTTGATTGTAGTGAACTATGATGATAATCAAAATGAACACTCAAATCACAATTGCAATTTCCTTAATGAATCCCAATTCCTTTCAATAGAAAAGCCATTTTCCTTTGCTTACTATGCAGGAATCTTTGGTCTCCTCCCTGACGCCTTCTCAGCTATGTGGCCCACTCCAGCACAGCCAGCTTATCTAAACACCCTCCAAGACCCTGTCTCCATGAGCATTGTTGTTCTTCCAAAATCCCTTTTCCACTTTCTAAAATAATTCTTCCTGATCCCCACCAACACCCCAGCCCCTCCCCATCTCTGGTTTCTCTCAAGATCCAGTTGGAGGTCAATGGTCTCCTCTTTTCCTGGGAAATCATTGCCTTATGGTTGCTGGTCTGCTTGGCTCTCCGCCCCCGCCTTGGCTTCTGAAGTAAAACAGGTCTCTCACCTCAGTGTCCCCACTGGTCACTCCAGAGTCATCAGAAAGCAGAGAAGGAGTGGGTATGGCCAGTTTAGTCTCCATGGTCTACCCCTTATTCTAGAATCTGCCAGTTCATGAGAAGCACTGGAGGCAGGCAAGGCCCAGATTCCTTGAAACAAAGCATTAGCTTCAGTCTGTTATAGAAATCAGAAATCACATTAAACACTTGCTTTAATGCAGCATAAGTATCATTAAAATATTTTCTGAGACCATTATTTAGCTAGATCTGCATATAATGACATAAAAATAACAGAGCCCTGCATTACTTCTTTCCCTTGTTTGGGTATTGTACACTTTGCATTTTACATATTCTTCATTTATTTTTCCCATTCTTAGGCATCTTTTCGAGTGTCAGGGTCACTTAAGATTTCTCTGAAGGGATCTGGCTATTTTTGCCCAGGCTGGCTTTGAACTCCTAGGCTCAAAAAATCCTCTGCCTCAGTCTCAGCCTCCAGTAGTTTGGGCCACAGGGTAGTGCCACTGCACTTTGCTCAGTTATGACTTTTCAAATTGCTCTATGGCTTTTTATAATTTTCTACAATGTGTATACAGTACTTGATAATGACAATAATTATGTGTGCACATCTATATGCACACACATGAGATATTGTGACTGATGGTTCACATGTAACACATACAGCGTCTGACAAATAAAAATCTGGTTAATAAATGGTACTCTTGTTCAAGTTATGGAGATAAATTCTGATATCAGTCCGAAATTCAACACATTGTAGTTCAAAGTGCTGGAATGGCATACTTACACAAATGGTCTTTTAAAACGTTACCTGGCATTTCTATATAAATCAGCCCAGGAACTGGGCCTACAGTTTGTCAATGGTCATTACATATAGTTTTTCAGAATTTACAATTTACTTGGGCGAAATTTAGTATTTAATTTACTGAGTGCCGCGAAAATGACCAAGTGGTTGGATTTTCTGCCCATTACGTTTCCCAACTTTCATTTAAAATATACCCACTTCTCCATCTCCAACACCCTCAGCGCTTCTAAAAGGAAAAATGAATACGGATGACCCGTCCCTTTGGTTTCTCAGGTAACTTAGCACCAGGGAACCTGAGAAAGCTAGTGCGAATGTGCAACCGGCTGGGGTTAGGGTCCTGAGAAAGCAGGGGAGGGAAGGCGACAGTGAGAGCGCCCGGTGGGGCACAGCTCGGTCCTGCACTAGGGCGGAGAGAGCCTGCGCCTGGTGGCGCTGCTGATTTGCGCGGCGCAGCTCTGGCTCCAGCGCGGCCTCCGGCGCCCGAGACTCGGTGGGGACCAGGGCGTTGTACTAGCATCTTCAGACCCAAGTAGTCCGCCGCTTGCTCGAACCGTCCACCCTTATGAGCCGGAAACGGGGGCCCCCCAGGTTTTCCCAGCATATCTGTCGCTTTCTCTTCTGGGAACTCCGAGAGCCAACGCTAAGGGGCACCAGAGCTCGGACCGCAGCGCCTGCAGCGGGCAGCCCGCTCGCCGCTGCGGAAGTCCTGGGCGGCGGAGGAGCCCACCGCGTGGGGGCTGGGCGCACGGGGGCGGGGCGCGGGGCGGCCGCCCCAGCTGGGGCTGCTCCCAGGGGAAGGAATCCTCCGAGATCGAGACGCTGACCGCCGGGGGTCCAGGTGGCGCAGCTATTTCTGCTTTTTCCCACGTCTCCGAGTCCACTTCCAATCGTTTACTTTGGAAGAGAAAAACGTGGGCCGAGGTGGAACTGTAACCTGCC